>NW_026623019.1:11635015-12942099 GCF_023065955.2 Ursus arctos | reverse complement strand
ATGGGGGCCAACCCTAGGGCTTTCCAATAGTGTCTGTTCATCTGTGCACTTCTTTCCACACTTTTCCTTTAGACACACTGACAAGGGTCAGGGTCCAAAATCATACCTAAAGGGGCTAGGTAGATCTGAAGTTGCAAATATCTCTTCTAAGCCTTCAAAAAAAATTAAAAATTCATAACAATCCATATAATTGGAAAATTATTTCAAAACATTGCTGTGACACATTTCTTAGTCTACCTTTTAAAAACTCAGAATGCTTCTTTTAGACGTGGGAATGTGTCCAGCAGCAGCATCAACTTTAAAAAATGGGCAATGGAAAGATGTCCACTAGGCTCCAGAGGCATCCAGTGCTGGATATTGTCCGCGTATGCACAAGGTAGAATTGATACACCGTGCCTTCCAGCTTGCCTTGAAAGTTTTCCATATGTCTAGTTCTGAGGTGAAAAGATTAAAAATAGGAAGAGTCTGGAAGGGAGTGAAGATTCAAGATACACTGCTGGATCTCACATCCATTATGTTACCTCTCTGACATCTCAGCTGTAGTTGCCAACAGGGATACTCAAGGGCACAGTTCAAAATCAGCTAAGTGTAACGGGAATGTTTCCAACCACTGTCCTCCCTTTGCCGTGCAGAATTCTCAGGGAAGTGAAAAAGAGATTCAGTGGGGTTCAAAGCTCACAAGAGTAACTTAGAAAGACCTCCTCCTGGCATGAAGGGAGCCAGTTCCAAGATATTCTCTTGGATTCTAGAACCTTCGACAATGAAATCAGAGAAGGAGCCGATGAAGGGAGCAGAGTCTCAGTCTCAGGTTATGATTACCAGGACAACCTCTCAGGTCCTAATCCCATGTTCCATTCCCTTTTGGAAATTAAATTCACCTTAGCCGATTAGCCTGCTTTTGTGTTCTACTGTAGAAAATATCTTTTAAAGGTAGGACTGTTGGCATTATTAACTCAGTTTTTACCTGTTAAGTGCATTCCATTAAAAAATACCATGAAACCAGAGGCAAACAGCGCAGGGTGAGGTGAGGGGACTGATAAGAAGCCTTCATTCTTTCTTTCCCGTCAGAGAGCAAAATATTCAAACATAAAGTGAGAAATAGGGTTGGCTTGAAATACCGCCTCTCCACAATTCAGAAAGTCAAGCCACGTGAGGCCAAGCCAGCATTTCCAAGTGTAGACCATCTGACCACATGTATGGCCTATGCCGGCAGCATTGCACAAAGCCCGCACAAGATTCAGGACCACTGCACTTGGAGGCACGAAAACACGTAAGTTCTAAGAGATGCAGGGAAAGCGAACTACACGTAAACATTTCAACATATTCTATTTTTGCTAGAAAAGATAGTCAGGTCTTAACATACTCCCGGGGCTCAATGTAATGTTTGACAGACTGGTTGTGGACGGCCACTCTCCTTCTGCGGAGGGCGTGTCTGTTTACATGCACTGCACGCGATCCTTCGGCCAGATCAAAACGGACGCTCAACATCAACATGGACGTCCGCAGGGAAGGTCCAAGCGTAAGACCTTGCAAAGGCTGGGAATACAGCTGCTGCCTGCTAGAGGACCTTACACATCTTACCCAAATTCTTACGCCCTCTCACCTGGCTTAGACATCAGGTAACCATGTTCTTTTGGCCACTGGAAGCTGAATTTATTGAGTTACTTAATATCCCACAACACAAACTCTGTCTGTGTGTTTTAAGTAAGATCAAATTGTGTGTCAACTATATTCAAATAAGCAAAATTCTTTAAAAAATGAAAACAAGACCAAAGTTGTGTTCTGTCATTGGGTGTTGTGTATACACAATCAAATCTTAAAGTGTTTCCACCAGGAAAAACAGAAAACAAAACGTGGGCAAATGACTGCTGATTTAGCGTAACTAACTGAGGATCAAATGTATAGTATAAAAGGGGGAATTCTGTTCTTAGTTCTATAAATATGGAGTTAGCTATGTTATATTATAGAAAGTTCTCTACTCTAAGGTAAATTATAAGGAGTCACATGTAAGCCCTAGGTGTGAGTGTTATGATATATTAAGAAAATCTATTCCTTTTCCATGATGGTTTATAGTATTTGAAATTAAATGAGAAAAATGTAGTATTTAAATGACATTCACATCAATACTTCTTCAGAGTTCATCGAAAAGTCGATTTGCTTTTAATTGTAGGTTATGGGAAAGCACACTATACTAGGAGGCATAAAAATACTCTTTGCTTTGTTTAATGTTCCTGGGTGTCTAGTGCAGATTAAGTCCTATTAATATAAACAGTAAGTGGGATATGTACATAGTTTTCATTATCCTAAAATTCTGATGTCCTGCAATTATTAGGAATTAAAAAGACAACAGGATAAAATTGAAAAATGGAGTGCTTTCAGTAAGCAGGTTTTAAAGATTTTTAATAATATTTTTAACTGAGTTTGTCTTTCATTTTAAAGTTCTACCAGATTGAAAAGTTCTACCAGTTCATTGCCGTGAAACCCTTCCTTTCAGTACTGACAGCTCCTTGCTGCCCACCACGTGCCCCAGTGTATGAAGACCCCAGTCTACACAAGAGTGGAGTATGGAATTTGTTTCTTTTCTAATAACACTGAAGCAATAATAGCGTCACATAGTTATACATTAAGGTGATTTTGAAGTACACAAAAATACCACTATTTGTGCCATGAATAATATTCTTAAGAGACTTTAAATCTTTAACACCCAACCTCTGTCAAACACTTTGAAGCACAGAACTATATTAAGAAAGCACGTGGCATTCAATTTCTGACATTTCATCCCCGAAGAAGGCAAAGCACAACAATAACATGTTTCTGAAATGCAAATTCTATTAAGTGCCAATTTCCAGAACACAAGGTCAATCTAGAAACACATTTTAAAATTCAGCAAGTTCTCTTCTGAAATTAATATTCTCAGTACATAATTTTCAAACATAATCTGAAGTGATTTTCCAATGCGTGTTCATAGTCTAATTTTTTCTCCCTCATAAAAATATATTCACTGGCTCGTTTTCCATCTTCTGATTTTCACATTTATTAGCTCAAAATATCTAGCCATCTAGGAATATCTTTTCTTTCCACATTTCCAAATATGAAATCGATTTGACTTAAATCTCATAAGAACACCACCAGGAATAACATTCCCTTATGTTTGAGCTTAAAGTAAATCCAAACAGCTCAAAAGGGAGAAATTTTGAGACCTCCCAACCAGAGATTTGGGAATGATCGCGACTTCCTTCAAACGATTTGTCAAGTGAATACTGTAACTAGACACAGAAAGAGATAGTCATCCCAAGAACAAGATACTATTTTTTAACTTTCTAACTGAGCCTGGGCACAAGGGAGACGCAGAACCACGTGATCCCAGGAGAACTCGTAGAGGCCGAGGGTCTTACACCGAGCTTGAGAAGGGGACCACCTGCTTTCCACCCACATAAACCTCCTCAATATTTCGGTCATCTCCTGAAAGAAAAATGAAGGAATCATTCATAAAGTGTTTTTATGTCAGTATTTTTAAAAAAGGTTTATTTATTTATTTGAGAGAGAGAGAGTGAGTGGGGGGGGAAGGGCAGAGTGAGGACAGAAGCAGATGCCCCGTTGAGTGTGGAGCCCAACCTGGAGCTCGATCCCACGACCGACCGGAGATCATGACCTGAGCTGAAACCAAGGTCCCACGCCCAACTGAGTGAGCCACCCAGGCGTCCCCATGTCAGTATTTTAATTGCCACGGGGAGGGACTTAAAAACAAATCCACTTCTAAGAGGGAAAATACAAAAAGCTGCCTTTTTTCCTCTCTGACTGTTCTTAATCTGGACAAGGGGACAGGACCAAGAGAAGGTGCTGCACTGAACTGGAGCATTAGGGTCTGAATTCTGCACCGAAGGCAGAAATCCCAGAAAGCTGAGCTGACTTTCCGTGGGCATCCCTTTCGGCTGGAGTGGTTTGTGTTTCCAGCCCCGACTGTAAAGCAGATACTTATCTTTGCACCCCAGAATCACCCCATGGCCTGCAGCAAGGGAGCTCTAGGAACGGCACCTGCATCTCTCTCCTCTCAAGTTCACCCAGGACTCAGAGCTCTCCGGACCAAGCAGGAGGCAAAGTAGAATCTTCCCGTACTATTTATTTCTCTCAATGAACAGAATTGAATGTGAGTACACGTTAAAAAAACAAAACAAAAAACCCAAAAACTCCACACCAAACATGGGTGGTGAGATTCCACCACGGGGTTATCACAAATACAACGTGGTGGGGGGTGGGGTGGGAAGGGACTCAATGGCCTCTTCCCCTGGGCCTGCCATTCCTCAGCTTTGCATTTATCTTCCAGGGAGCATGGGCATTTCAATAGTGCCTTGAAATGGGCTTGATGCTGAGGAACGTTAAAATAAAATAATGAATCAGATGAAATTGTCACACATAGAGTTTAACCTACAGGGCCACACACACAGGGAGCCGTACCCAAGAAAGAGACAAGGAAAGATTTTATTTAGCACAGAGACATATAAAATCTACCTACCTAGGTAGAGGAACTTCTGGATTACAGCCTAAAATGCAAAATAAAGTAATAATAAGAAAAAATATTCTGTGCATTTGGAAGAGAATAGAAGTTGGCAAAGCGCGGACATACAAATTTATTTCTCAGAGGCAAAATCTACTTCCATTAATAAAAAAAAATGGGCTTCTTGAAGTCAAATACACTCAAATATACAAATATATCCAAAATAGCAGTTTTTGTCAGTACCATTATTCTTAACATTACGTTGACAAATTACAATAATTTGAAAAAGATCTACTTTTCCTTTTAAGATCCCCCTGTATTCCCTTAAAATGTTTGCATTTCTTTTTTCTTCCTCCAGGGAAGATATTGTGAGTACTTCATGAAAAAGATGCTTTTGATGAAATTTATTTTACTTACTTCAGACGTATCACCAACCAAATCCCCAGAAAACAAGTCAATGGGAGAGTCGGATGCTTTGGGGTTGATGAGGAGGGCATCGAATTCCTTGCCCACTTCAAAGTTTCCAATCTCTTTATCCAGCCCCAGGGCTACAGGATGGAATAAATTAACAGTTAGCACTTGGAGCCATCAGATGAAATGTCCCCGTTTGCAAGGACAGAGACTGCCAACATACCACTAGAAAAAATGTGTATCTTAATATGAAGCAGCGAAGCTCTCTCATTCTAAGAGATCCTAAAACATTGACACACAGAAAGCAGAACAAGCGTGGGGAAAGCAAAATCTGAGAATGAAAACAGGTCCCCGCATCACCACGATCTGTAATTCAGATGGCGTCCATCTATTTCAGCTCTATCAGCGCCCTTCACAGTCCAGCTGGCCTATGATTTCCATTCATCCCTCTAAGAAACATGACAATTGACATAATGTCTTTCTTCCTTTTCCCTCCTGTTCTCCCCCGCAACCCTCCAATCTTTTCCTTGCCCTTGTTGTTCTATGAAACAGCCGACAGGATCGCTTTTCATGGCCTCAAATAGATAAGAAATAAATATCCTTTTGCATATGTGCCAATGCAGGCATATCCATCTGAATTTCCTTCGTTTAAATCCTCTGAATGGAGAAAATTCACTTCTGAAAGTAAATAGGTCCTCCTAACTCAAGAGTGCCCATGCTTTAGAAACCAGCCTATTTTTTGGTAACCTCAAAGACTTTCTGGTTGCCGGAGAAGAATGGTTTTCTAAAACAGGCATAGGTCAATACTATCTATTATTGACTTGATCAACAGCGAGAATTCATGTTCCATAAATATCAGATGTCAAGGAAGAACACCTGGCATTTTTATGATTTAGTTTCAGAAGATGGGAGTAGTTGGCCTTCCTAGTCAAGAAAGGTATTAAATCTAAAGCTCCTTAAAGTTTATAATCTGAGTGCACACTGAGCTACCAAAAGGAAGCATGCATAAAAGGAAGGCCAGCTGGAGGGCAGCATTATTTATTTGAATTTTTACACGTGTTGGCTGAATTCTGTCACCATCAAGATATAGTCCGATGTGAAAACACTGGGTCAGGGATCTCTGTTTAGACACTATCTGGTACATTCTGTTGCTCTGTGTGCATATCCAGCAGCCTTTGGGCAACTCCCTCAGCACTGATTAAGAAATCCTACTCATTCTTGGGGCGCCTGCGTAGTGCAGTTGTTAAGCGTCTGCCTTCAGCTCAGGGCGTGATCCCGGCGTTCTGGGATCGAGCCCCACATCAGGCTCCTCCGCTATGAACCTGCTTCTTCCTCTCCCACTCCCCCTGCTGTGTTCCCTCTCTCGCTGGCTATCTCTATCTCTGTCAAATAAATAAATAAAATCTTAAAAAAAAAAAAAAGAAATCCTACTCATTCTTAAAAGATTGTTTAAAGGGCAACTCTTTCATTCTCAGAAAAGAACAAGATTTTTTAGCTGAAAAATCCTTACAGGAAGACAGGGGTGCAAAAGTAATTAGAAAATGTTAAGGGCAGTTAGGTAACTCCTACAAAATGTGTGGGAAGGACTGTATGTAATAGAAAATCACTGGAAATTCTCTCCTTTACCAGTTACAATCTTTTTGCCTTTGACAAAGAAGCATGACAAAATATAAGTTTTTAATGACTGTACTCAACATAAAATTGTTGTGTGGTTAATGGGTCAGGGAACCAGGTTCATTGACCAGAGTTTGATGGTATATTATCAACTGTCTGAGCTAATTGCTCGAACCTGGAAGGTCAGGCATGTGCTCACCAAAAAAAGACACAATTGCTTTTATGAATTTGTAAATTGGTCTAAATTCAGATATTGCAGAGAGGCCCGGCAGGGCTGGTAAGCAATTCGGATGCACTTCAGGAAATGCAGTTTTGCTGCCTGTGGAGCAGATGTCCCTGTGAAGGGGATTTATGCACATCTTCATCTTGACAGTGAATGGAAAGGCTGTGACAAGCTGGGGAGATGACACAATTTAAACGGCGATCCATTCATCTCATTTCACTCACAGAATCACAGAGACACGAGCTAAGGAGAAGAAATCCCATCACAGTAAGCTCAGTGGCCCAGAAAATAGATTTAAAAGCTACACAGCGAGATAGAAATGATTTGGTAAGCGGCGCATGCCGCTTTGATCTCATGTAAGATCCTGACGAAGCACCTCACAGACAGCCTAGAATAAAAAAGGCATTTAAGTACAATCTCTTTGCACCATGAAAATAGATGGTAGGCCAACAGCACAAATAGGGAGGGGTGCAGATGGGGAGTTTAAAAAATGAATGATTTAAAACTTGGAACTTTAGAAAATGAAATCATAAGACTTAGGAAAATGCAAAGAGCATGACCTCTGCTTGTTTCCTTGAAATGTTCTTTACAGCATTCATCATGGCCCAGAACATTCAAAGAGCTGGAAGGTTTCTCTTCCCAGGATACTCTCACATTCTATCATCCTCCATTTCTAAGACCCAGGGTATCTATCATAAGTCTTTCTCTATAGACCTACATCGGTCTATTCTGATGCCTTTATTTCTCACTAGCTACCCGATGTTTCATGCTCTGTTCACATCATCCATCCAGATTACACTAAAATACGGAAGAGACTGAAGGCAATACAATTACCAATGTCTATTTTTTTCCTAAAAATATGGCTACAGGTGAGAATTGGAAAAAGCTGATGAACAGTATTTATATATCAACAAACTACACTTTCACATCTTTTTCCTCTTAAAGAGCTTTGGGTAATTAGTATCTTTAAATATAGCAACAAAATGCATAGTTTAAGCTGGGATTTCCAGAGGAAGATCTGGAAGACCCGTGGATGGGTGGGAGCCTGGAGGCTGGCATCAGATGTTCTGGATTCAAATCTCGGCACTCCGTGGCTTGGCAGCTGTGTGTGCCTCCCTCAGGTGCCTCGCTGATAAGGGGAGAATCAGCAGCGGTGGCTATGAGCACGACGTGACAACACAGAAAGCATGATGCGTCGTGTCTCTTACCTGGTAAGAGTTCAGTTAAGTCTTGGCTATTATTTTTACTATTATTATTAATATCATTACTATCATCACTCAGGCCAATAGAGAGCATGTTACTCAACTCAGTGGGATAAAACGGATTATTTTAAAGAACTCACATACATGTGACCATTGCAAATGTCCATCAAAGCAATTAATAGAATTGTGTGTTGAACGTGTCTTCCGCTGAAGACAGGGGACTTGCTGTAGAAAGGATACCTCTACCACATGTCTGAACATTACCCACTAAATTTGGGGGGTGGTATATGAGAACCAACACTGGGGTATGAATATGGGATGCCCGCTGACACCGCTCTCCAGAGTCTTCATACTGCTCCCGAGGACACGGACGGGCGTGGTCGTACACTGTTCAAGAAAGAAACAAAATGGTCATTACCTTGGCTGCCTCCAAGAGTAGCTAGTCTGAAGACCTCTTTGAGGGTGAGGCTTTTCTCGTTGATCTTATTAATTAAAAGGATGTTGGAAACCATCACTGCTCTTCTGATGGCATCAAGCATGGAAGCCGAGTAACCACCAGCCACATCTACGGTAGATAAAATAAAGCCACATCAGTAACCTCATTTGATAAATGGAATATTAGGTGTATGAGGCTGGTTTTTTGTTTTTAATGACTGATATTCAGTCTGCGATATACATCCAAGAAAGATCTTATCTAGACACAGAATAGACACAGACTAACAGTTGAAAGAATTCAAAACCTGTAATTAGAACCAAATGTGTATCCGATGTATTCATTTCCTAGGGTTGCTACAATGAATTACCACACATGAGGCGGCTTCAAATAGTAGAAATACATTCTTTCACAGTTTGGAAGGACAGAAGTGTTCAATCACAGTGTTGGCAAGGCCCCAATCCCTACAAAGGTTCTAGGGAAGAATCTTTCCTTGCTGCTTCCAGTTTCTGGTGGCTCCCGTGGTTCCTTGGCTCACACCAGGATAGCTACAGTATCTGCTTCTGCCTTCAAATGGCCTTCCTCCCTCTGTCTTTACGAGCCGTTCACTTTCTGTCTTATAAGGACATTCATCATTGGATTTAGGGCCTACCCTAATTCAGAATGACTGCATCTTGAGATCTTTCCCTTAATTATATCTGCAAAGGCCTTTATTCCAAATAAGGTCACATTTACATTGTTCAGTAGACATCTTTGGGGGTTGGGGGGTGAGGAGGGGAGCGCACAGTTCAATCCAGCGCAAGGCCCAAATGGCTACTAAAGAGAAGAAACTCTTATCTCTGAATATTCCCTGAACTCTCACAGAAATATGCCTGCATAGTTATGAAGATAATTTGGATAACATGAGATTTAAAACAAGCTCACAGTTCTATGTCCTAAAAATTCATCCTAGCTCTGTTCTAATCCAGATGAGGACTTTGGGAATTACAAGCTACTCTTTATGATAATTTTTCAGGGAGAGTGTTTAGAATGAACTGTGTTTATATCTGTTGTTGTTGTTTATTGACTTTATTTTCTGAGAGCAGTTTAAGGTTCACAGCCTGATAACTTTTTTAAGGTATTACTTTTAACACTGTACATATGCTCTCTTAAGATACATTTATGATTTTTGCTTTCATTTTTTAAACTCTTTTACAACTTTTTAAATCTTATTTCTATTTTAACTGACTTAGCCTTCCCTGATATGCTGTTGTCCCATCACTTCCCTAGACCTTGGCCCATTGTTGTGTCTCATAACTCATTGAATGCTGTAAATTTTCAAGTAATTTTTCCCAAGAGTTCATGGGGAGAATGTTTTCCAAAACTTCATACATTGGAGAATTTTGTTGCCTTCGCACATGAGGGAGAATCTTGTCCAATATAATATTGGTAACAACCATATGGCTCCAAACTCTTTCTTGTTCTTGCTATTTTTCATGCCAGCAAAAACACCCAAAACCAAACTGGTTTTTAATTGTTTTATTGATAACTGACTTTTTTCCCTGCCTCAATATTTTAGGACTTTTTTTTTTCTTTTTCTTTGTAATTCCAATACCTTGCCAATCAGTTATGATTTAGCCTAGAACAGGGTAAGTTCTTTGAATATAATACACAGTTCTTTCTTAAGCTCAGAAAAGATTTATCCTTCAAAACCTCTATTCCATTTATTCTGGATCCTGGGTTGGGAAAACCCCGTGTTGGTGTTATTCTTTCTATGTTCCATGTGGACCATCCTCAAATACCCCCTTTGATCTTTGAACAACTTTGTTTTCCACATCACCAATTTAATAGTGCTACCAATAGTGCTACTTTCATAGTTTCCTACATGGCTTGTTATTTTTAAATTGAAATATAATTAAGATAACATAAAATGCACAGGACTCAGGTGTCCAGTTTGATGAATGCTAACAATTGTACATAGCCATTTAACTACCTTTCAGAAAGACAAGATATTAGACATTTCCTTCACTCCAGCAAACTCTCTCACGGCCCTTTCTAGTCAATTCCCCTCCCTGCCCCATCCCCAACCCTTGGCAACCACTTTCTGCTTTCTTTTTTTTTTTTTTTAAAGATTTTATTTATTTATTTGACAGAGATAGAGATAGCCAGCGAGAGAGGGAACACAAGCAGGGGGAGTGGGAGAGGAAGAAGCAGGCTCATAGCGGAAGAGCCTGATGTGGGGCTCGATCCCATAACGCCGGGATCACGCCCTGAGCCGAAGGCAGACGCTTAACCGCTGTGCTACCCAGGCGCCCCCACTTTCTGCTTTCTATCAACATAATGTTAGCTCTATTGGTCCCTAGGTTTCATGCATATGGAGACATACAGCATGTGCTCTTTTGTGCCTGGCTTTTTTCGCTTAACACAATATTTTTAGATTTACCTTTGTTTCACACAGATCAGTGGTTTCTACTTTCTTGAATGCCGAGTGGCACTCCACTCTATGAATTTGCCACAGTTTGCACATCCATTCCCCTGTCCGCAGGATTTTGGATTGTTTCCAGTTTGGGGCTATTATAAATACAGCTGATATAAACATTCATGTACAACTTTCTGCAAACATATGTGCTCACTTCTCTGGGGTAAATATCCCAAAATGGAATTATGGGTCATATGCAGATGAATCTTTAACTTTATGAGAAACAGCCAAACAGTTTTCCAAAGTGGTTATAAAATTTACCCTCCCTCCAGTCATGTAGGATTGTCTATATGCTTCTCACTCTTTTTTTCCCCGTTTACTTTTTTTTTTAAGATTTTATTTATTTATTTGACAGAGATAGAGACAGCCAGCGAGAGAGGGAACACAAGCAGGGAGAGTGGGAGAGGAAGAAGCAGGCTCCCAGCAGAGGAGCCTGATGTGGGGCTCGATCCCAGGACTCCGGGATCACGCCCTGAGCTGAAGGCAGACGCCTAACGACTGTGCCACCCAGGTGCCCCTTTTTCCCCGTTTACTTCTTTCATTTAAAAAATTTCCTTTTCCATCACAACTTGTGGTCTTTTCATAGTACTATGTCTTCTTGTACTCAAAGGATGATGGCAATTTTCTAAGATTTTCTTCGACATCCTGAAGTAGATCATTTTCAGAGATAAGCTCATCTTCTCGTTGGGTTTTTGTTTTGTTTTTTTGTTTTGTTTTGTTTTGTTTTGAGAGAGTGTGTGAACATGCGTGTGAATGGGGAGGGGGAGAGAGGGAAAGAGAGAATCTTAAGCAGCCTCCAAATCCAGTGTGGAGCCTGACGTGGGGCTCGATCTCAGGACCCTGAAATGATGACCTGAGTTGAAATCAAGAGTTGGACGCTTAACTGACTGAGTCACCCAGGTGCCCCTTATTCTTTTTGATATGACTTTGTCTTATTTTGCAATATTTTTGCTAAACTTTATGTGGGTTTCTCCTAATAGTTGAGAAAGTCCAGATCTGCCTCACGTGTTAGAGACAGGGTGAACAAACCGTTTTTGGACCTGCTCTCTGCCCATAGTATAAGGTTAAATGATCTTCTGAAGCCTACAGGGGACATGCAGGTTGATATATAAAGGTCATGTTTCAGGAAGACTGGAGCATAGTGGGGCTATTGCAACAGAGACTATGTAAAATGCGACAGCATTCTCTCAATTCATAACGGGATACATCATATATCATCAAACCTGTGGTCCATACACCAACGTTGCTCTTTCCCTTTAAACCAGTCTTTATCGACTAGTGCAAAGTGCCAAGTATGTGCTAACAATTTTGCATGCATTTTTTTTCTCATTTAAGTCTCAAAACAAGCTTGTAAGAGAGACATAGTTATAACTGTTGTTATTTTTACAGAAATTAGGGAAATGAAGTCTTAGGAAATTAAGGAAGTTTGTTCAAAGTCTTACAGCTAGTAAGTGACAAAGCTTTACCTAAACATTTTATCCATCACTCTCCAACCCAAAGTCAAGAACTGGAAGTTATATGATGAACTTAAATCATGGAGACCAACTCCTAGAAAGCTGGAAAGCAATACCTACCTGATTTTTGGCTGTCTATAAAATTTTTCATTAATGGACTAGTGTGTAAAAAATTCTTAGCCATGTTTTTTCTTATTAAAGCTTTTCTGTGAAAGTAAAATAACCACCTTAACACCTATGACTATATCCAAGTATTACCACACTCTCAACGACTGAAGCTTTAAATAAGAATTCTTTTGACTCATATAAAATTGGGGAGAACATTTAATCTAGCATACCTCTTTAAAAATATTAATAATTCATTTTGTTTTATTGTATATCTTACCAATAATGCTGGTATAAAATTAACAGACGTGAGTGATTGCGGAAAACGATGACAACCATCATTGTCAATACACAGACACCCAATGCTCTTAAGTATCAGGAAGACAAATGCATCAAGAATGGAAACGAAATCCCTGCACCCCATGCCCATTTAAAAAAATTTTTTTAGTTTATTCACCCACAGTAATAAAAGGTTCACAGAAGATGTGCCTAGACCTTTGGGCCTGTCCCATACTTTTAAAGTGAGCAGCACTGCACACACTCAGGAAAAACAATGAAAATGTCCAATGGGGAAAAAAAATCACTAATTCATCAGCCACCTAGAATGTCCTTCAACCCAGCAAACAGACTGCCTGTGGGAACTGGAATCTCATTTTGTTAAACACTGCTCAAAAGCAAAGCAAGTTCTTAATATGGCTCAAAGTTCTCAATGCTGGCATAGACTGAATCTCTGCTCCCTATGGCAAGGTCAAATAATTTTCTTTTGAGACAGTGTTTGTGATGACACAGTTATTGAAAACTAAAACCATACAAATCCAAACCATCAAAACCTAGCCAGAAGGACCGAACAAAAGGGGAAGAAAAATCAAGGAGTTTAAAAACAACAACAAACCAAAAAACAACAAACCTCTACAGCACCTTAGAAGGACTTACCCTTTATCACCAACCTCTGAGCATTAGGTGAGGATAATGGCCCTCAGGAGGTTAGCGTCATCAAAACGTCTCCCTTTGTAGACGTTTTCTTACTGCTGCCAACCCACCCCTTTATTAGCTCAAGACAGTACTACCAGATAAGAAAACTAATTTTTAAAACTGTTACCAGAAAATTAGTCACATCATAAAGTTATGCACTTACTTGACCACTTTGCCCATGTCCAAATAGCGAACTACTGACCTGTACCCAGCCCTATCTTCACGTCATGTTTCAGGACTTCTAGCACATTGAGAAAGCCGCTGCTGAGCCTGTGGAGAGAGGAGACAATCAGGACGAGGAGATCATGTGTTGTCAACAAAAAAAGGACACCAACAATAATGATGGTGATTTCTCTAAAATTGTGTTTCCTGTCCTAACAGCTCTCATGTTGACACAAACACATTAGCCAAATCAGATCATCTGAGTCCCGGAGCAAAAAAACGATCATAAAGGAGCTTTACTCATTGGGTTGAGGTTAATCTCAGGAGGGTACAACGCAGCAAGAAACAGAAGGAAAATGGGATCATTTGTAAGGAAAAATGAATGAAGAAGTTCAATCTTGCAGTTTGTTCAAACGTCTATTGGTCTTCAGCATTTTGTTTTAACCAACACATCCTTTTATGTTCAGAAGTAGAAATTATAAAGCATTGTCTTTCCTATCTTTCTGGGATACTTTGTTACCCTGAATGAGTAGTGACTTGCAAAATCAAAGAAGGAGGGTACTTCTGGGAAAGGGGGTGCAGGGTGATGAGTCAGGGTCTGAGAGTTCACAGGCTGCTGCTGAGGACCGCAGCAGCTAGGAGAGAAGGTTCCAGGCTGAATTCTGGACATTATGACCCTGAGCTTATTAGATGTGCCACCCTTCTATAGAAACAAAGGAAAACTAAAGTGTTCCTTAGAAGTCTGAGAAGATGCAAATGTCACAGGGGTCTCCTTGAAGATACATGTAACCATCACTGTCAAATCCCCAATGCACGTGCAATAAATCTTTCAAAGTTGTTGGAGAAAGAACAGCAGTGACCATCTAAACAGAAATGTATCCATAAAGAAATTTAACTTCCAACCTCAATTTGTAAATCTAAATTTAAAATTTTAGATTTTACCCCACAGGATGTTAAATCCTTTCCCCATCTGGTCACTAGACCATAGTTATGGTCACTAGCCATACATATAGCCAAGATTCCCTGTCATGTGTGACTACTTTATATCTGAAAACCAGAAGGCTCTGGAACCTCTCAAAATGCACCAGAAATATAGCTCTGTGGCTCTCATGCCTTTCCTATACTGTCTCTGACAGGTATCGTTTTTTGCTCGCCAACTCCCTAGGCTTCCAACTGCCAACACCTCCAGCTCTAGCTCGGGGCTCTTTCCCCATCACAGAGCCTGCTCTGCCCTTGTGTGGGGAAGGCCAGGAGTTCACCTCACCCAGCAGCCCTCCACAAATAACTGATAGGTGTGTGGGAATAACTATCCTCGCTTCCTCACCCCTTGGGCAGAATGACTTGAGGTCTGTTTTGTACATTGGTTCCCTGAGTTTTCTGGAAGAATTAAACTCCAGGAGTCCACAGTGGTAACTTTCTTGAGGATGTGCTCTTACTGACTTCCTTCCCTTCTCTGTCTTACCAACCAACCTCCTGAGATCACCTCCAAATAAACTACTTGTACATGAATTGTCTCATGGTCTGTTTCTGCAAGAACTCAAAACAAGAGAGGATACAAAGTAACCCTCGAAAAACCAGAAATTTAGCAGAAGCGAAATAAATTGGCTGAATGAATATATGAACGATCCATTTAAACCTGCCCCTAAGTGGGAGGAGCTCTATTCTGGATCAACTAGCACCAGAAATGAGATCCTTTCTGTATCGAATCCTAGAGCATGGATTCTAACCCAGCATCCAGGAATCAGTATCATGGGATCTATGAATTCCCTGAAATTAGATGTAACGTTTCTGTGTCTGCGACCTTTTTCCTGAAAATACAGGCCATAATTTTCATCCTACTCATTACGGATCTACGACCTTTCAAAGGGTTAAAAACTAACTATAAATAAAGCTTTGCATTCTGGGGAATTACAACAGGACACAGCCCTCCTACGTGAACTGGCACCCTGTGGGATCCAGCAGCATGATACACACCGTTGGATGTTGGCTTATGGCCACACTACACCTTCCCCTGACCGCAGACCGTGCAAAGTCAGTACCCTCTCCCCGGAACGCCTGCTGGCATGTGCGTTCTTGCGGTCCTTAGCGCAAACCCCGAAATGCTGTAGGTTTTGAACTCTTTCTGTTATACTTCCTATTGTCCCACTTTGTGCAAAGTTTCAGAAATTTTAAGAGATGCTGTGTTCTTCAAATGCACACTCTGCCAAAAGTATCCTCTTTTGAGTGCTCTTTCTCCCCACTGAGGCACAGGTAAGCCTCCATGTGTCTATCTGGCTCCTGTCCCAATCAAACGGAAAGCTCGAAGAGGGACAGGACACTGGAGGCACGACTGAGAAAACAAAGGTATTTGGGCTGCTAATTCACAACCCAAATGCTCATCACCTAACAACCGATTATTGCCTACTCACGATAAGTTAGAATTGGGGCAATGTGAGATCGCTGCTCCTCGCTCCTTGAACACCTGGAGTTCCTCTGCAGAAAGGTAGCAGCCATGCGCCATCACTGTCTGGAGAGAAGAGTATCCTGTGTGGAGTTTACCACTTAAAAATGTTTCCGTGAGGGGCACCTGGGTGACTCAGTCAGTTAAGCGCCTGCCTTTGGTTCAGGTCATGATCCCAGGGTCTTGGGATCCAGCCCTGCATTGGGTTCCCTGCTCAGCGGGGAGTCTGCTCCTTTCTCTCTTTCTCCCCCTCTGCCCCTCCCTACCGCTCTCTCTCTCCCAAATAAATAAAATCTTTAAAAAAATGTTTCCATTAGTCTTCACTCAGTGCAAGATGCTACAGGTACAGACAGAAGCTGTGATGTTGTGAGCCTCTTCACAAGAGCCTTTACGACGACGGGCATGTATAGAATCCCCGTGTACAAGTTACCCCTCAAAAAGGCCGGTAAAAACATTGGATTACACAAGTCTCGGCCAATACGTGGATCTTACTTTTTTCTTCTTTTTTTAATCTATGAAATAACAAGGGTCCAGGTGATCTGCAGGACAGGCTATCGGCCCAGCTCAAAGATACGACGCAGCCTTCATCTTCATTTTAGAAAACAGCCAAGTTACTTTATTTTCCAATTCCACGTGGTGAGCAACGGGTGGGGTGTGCTTGTTCCTATCTTAATCAGAACTTTCTAGAAGTAAGCTTTCCTTTGTCAGCACATGGAAGCTGTGGGCGTAATCCTGGAAAGAGTTGTTCTGTATTTCTGCTCCTAACTAAATACGGGCACCGATGCTTTTGATACCTAAAACCAAATAATCCTTATTTATCTATTTTTTAAGTCTTAGTTAAATTGGAATATAGTTGACACAACCAAATAAACTGTTTAATCACCTATATTTACATTTTCACAAAAATTAGGAAATATAATATTTTATATGCATTAATTTGGAAGATAAAATTGATCCAAGAAGGCAGGCACTGCCCACATACCACACTTCTCTGTTGAGTCCTGATCATATTTGTGGGTTTTCCTGAATAGCATTTAAGTCTTTCTTGTGGTATATATACAATGTAATATCACTCGGCGATAACAAAAGATGAGATCATGCCATTTGCGACAACGTGGATGGACCTCGAGGTTATGCTAAGTTATTATGCTAAGTGAAATAAGTCAGACAGAGAAAGACAAATACCATATGATTTCACTCATATGGAATCTAAAACAAAGAAAAATTAATAAGCAAACAAACAGAAGCAGAAGCAGACCTGTAAACACAGAAAACAAACATGGTTGCCAGAGGGAAGGTGTGGGGGGATGGGCAAAACGACAGAGGGGGAGTGGGAGACATAGGCTTCCAGTTATGGAATGAATAAGTCATGGAAATAAAGGCACAGCCTAGGAAACAGTCTATAGTAATAGGTTGTATGGTGACAGATGGTAGCCACACTTGTGAGCATAGCATAACATAGGAAAGTTGAATCACTATGTTGTGTACCTGAAATCAATGTAACATTGTGTGTCAGCTGTACTCACATGAAAAAAATTAAAATTAAAAAAAAAAGGCTTCACTCTTTCAAAATTCTTTTTCCTTCAGTTCAAAACCTGTTTCCAGACAGCTTTCTCCTTTGGGAGGCACAGTTCAGTGACCAAAGAATTATTAATAAAATAACATTTTCCCAAACTCTGTGCAAATAAAATTAACACGCAAATAGCAGGTTGATTTATTAATCACATGGAAATATATGTAGAGAAGGCTGAAAATTATGGCGTAGCATTTACAAGATCTATGTAGAGTATTAACCTTTCAGATTAGTCATATTCAGCCCTCTGTTCATGGCCCCGAAGAATTTATTTGGTGCAGTAGGTTCAACTCTCCGTGCCGTTTGTACAATTCATTGAAGGCCAAGGCCAAGGGGTATACTGTTGTAACGAAGTGTCTCGTCACTATATTAATTATAATTAATGTGAAATTATTTAATTATGAAAGTATTACTCATTTTTTTAAAAGCAATCCCACATTAAAAATAAAGAGTAAAAAGTCCTCTGTTTTCTCCCTCAGGAGGATCACACTCAGTGTTTGTATCCTGATAATCACTTTTTTAAGAGACAGAGAGAGAAAGGGTGCCTAAGTGGGGAGGGGCAGAGGGACAAGGAGAGAGAGAATTCCAAGCAGGCTCCATGCTCAGCACGGAGCCTGATGGCGGGGCTTGATCCCAAGAGCCCGAGACCCTGACCTGAGCCCAAATCAAGAGTCAGATGCTTGACCAACGGAGCCACCCAGGTGCCCCTCCAGATAATTTTTTCTAAGTGAGCATGCTCCCACGCATACATCAAACAATACCCTTTAAATAGTCTTCCTCGTAAGTCTGTATACATCATTCTTGTGAATGTTGGATAAAATTTTAATTATGGATGTTCTATAACCTAACCAATCACCCACTGATAGACATTTCCGAACTTTCACATTAATTACATTCCTATTCATATTCCTTACAGAACGTCTCCTTAGAAGTGCATCTGGTAACTCAAGGGAATGCGCATTTACATTCTAATGGATACTGACAAAATGTGCTTGCACCAAATGACATCCCCACCCTCAAAGAAGCCTGGAGCTTTATTTACTGGGATGAAACTGCAGGCCGATCTCTAACTATACACCCACGCATGCACATCCTCTGAGCTCTACTCTAGTCTGGGAAATGCACTCATGATGGAGAAGTCTGAAGATTACCATTGAGATTTTATTTTATTATTTCAATTTTTTCCCCTCTGCCCCCTAATTACTGAGATTTTTAGAAGTAGATAAATATGCCCTAGTTGACACAGATTATGTCACGATATGCAATGTACCTTATCTGTCAGAAGATTGTTTCTATCATACACATCTGTGTAGTTTTTATAATCAGGAAATAAGTTCCTCACAGCTTCAACTTCATTGACAGTTTCACTTACATGGCTCTACAAGAAAAGAAATAATATTTTCAATTTTCTAATGTGAAATACCATTAGAAATTATACTTCCTACCCCAAAACGATAAGGATGGCTTCTACTTGCCTATGTAAGACAACAAAGATGTTACATGTGTTTTATTGAAAACAATTATACATATTATATACAATATCACATCGATATGAAATTGAAACTATGAATGTGAACATGATAATTACAAGAATATGTAAGGTTCTAGCCCTAACCTTAACTCATGTTATATTCTTTCTGTAGCAAGTATGAATAAAAATAAAAAGTACTTGAAGAGAATCAAGAACCTAGCTCTTTGTGGCAACTTGCCTCTTCTGGTAATGGCCATTTAAGAAAAGAGTTTCGTGGCCGTAAAAGGGCAGACAGCATGGTTCACTCATAAGAAAGCTGGAATCTGAACAAGGACAGCTGAATGTTAGCCCAAGTTCTGAGTCCAGCTGTGTGTCTCAGGATGAGTCAGTTCCTTCCTTTGGGTCTCCATAGTCTCATCTCTCAAATACAAGGGTTGGACTGAATGAGTGATTTTCTAAACTCTTTCAGCTTTGAGTATGTTATTCATATAAAAATTCATAGAAACCCAATATGTAAAAGGCATAAACAAGTTGCCTCTCAGGAAGCAGGACTGGGACTCTAGAGCCCTGTTCCCGTTCTGTCCCCTTCGTCAGCTTCCAGAGTTCTTCTACAGAAAACAGTTTGAAAATAACTGAGCTAGACAATCCTACCATCGCCAAAAAAAGGAGCCCATAAAAATCCACATCCAATCAAAACAAATGAGTCGTGGCCCCCACGCCAGTCTTTCTCCAGGGCACCATAAACCCTGAGAGGGCAGAAAGTACTTTTGAGACACAACACTTATGTGTAACCACCCCACCCCCTTGCCTAAAACAAAATCCTTCCAGACCAACTGGTGATGAGTACATATTATGGGAAAAAACTCATGAGCAAGTTGCCACTTCCAAGAATGGCAATGCCATTCCCCCCTCTCCATGAGGGAGAGTGTGAGCCAAAGAAATAAGAGAAAAAATTGCAATGTTCTAAAAATAGAGTGTTCCACCTAGGGGGTGAGCTCTATCCCGGCCTCAAGGAAATCTAGAGCACTGAAGAAATGCACGGGCATCTGAAGAGAAAAAAGGATAACCAGATGATTCTTTTCACTTTGATAAATTTGAGTAAATGCTAAAATGCACACGCACATGTGCATACATCCCCAGCAAGGAGATACTTGATTTTGTTTTGTGTTCATGGAGTTCAGGACACACTACCTCCAGATATGGCATTGTGGCATATTGCGTATTTTAAGCTGAAGGAAAATAGCTGAAGGTCATTCTGACCTTCTTCCCTGAAACAGATCATAAAGCTTTTATGTTGAGGAGTGCCCACTGTTGGAAGAAAGGAGTATCCTTATCTCTGAAGACAAAGGGATGTCCAAAAGAATCCAAAACGAATTACTATATTCCTCCGTGACTGTGAACTTGTCACCAAACGTAGCCTAGAAATGCTCCTATCTCTTTCTTTGGGTCTTCATTTCCTTATGAGGGCTCCTGTATCATGTAAAACTTATATTAAACGCATTTGAATGCTTTTCTCCTATTAATCTTTGTCAATTTAGTTTTCGGACCTAACCAGGGACTCTAAGAAAGGTCTGGGAAAACTTTTTCTTTCCCTACAGTTGTGTGAGATTGAATAAAAAACACAAATATCACAGTCCCCCCAAAAGGGGGAGGGGTCGACAAGAATAGTTAATGAGTCCCAACCAAATAAATCTTATTAAACAAAACAAAATACCCTCCACCCGATAAAGAATCAGTGTGTTGCCTTTCCCCTAACTTGCCCTTTGTTTTAAGATAGTCAACTCTTAAGAGGGAACATTTTAGTGCAGTCTGTAATGAAGCTTGGGTGGGGGAAGGGGAGCCTGCAACTCCCAATTTTAACCCAGCTGGAAGCTTTAAAAAGTGTTTCATTCCTAAACTGCAACCGTTTCATGACAAAGTAAGATATACTTTTTTGTTCCTGATTTTTAAATTAAGAAACTCAGAACAAAAGGGCTTTTAAATGCATTTTTGTAAGGTAGAAATTAGGTTCTTTTTGCTTTTCAAATAATAGGTGGTTCCTCCAAAAATGAAGGACTAGAACACTGAGAAAAGGCTCAAATAAAAGAGAGAAGTAGGAAAGAAACGAATTAAATTTATCCTACGGAGAACAGGTAACCAGTGTGTTACTGATCTGGCTTGGTTACGTATGATGTCCTTGTCTCTTCAAGCCTGATCAGAGAAGATGGAGGGTAAAGGAACTTCAAGTTTCTTATCTGAGAAATTAAAGAAGTGGATTTAGGTGACGTCTGTAAGAGCCCTTCCTGTCCTCTGATGCTATTTCTCTACGATATCTCTGGAGAAGAACTATAGATGACTGCCAGAATTTAGGGTACTGAAAAGTCTTGCAGGTCTGGAAAGGGACACAAACAGGAGAAAAACACCCACCTGGATATGCAAATTATGGGTCTTCGCCATGTTTCCCAGTTTACCCAACAAAGTTTCAGAGCAGGAAAGGGAAAAACGTGGTGTCACTATGGGCTTCACTCTAGAATACTGGAAATAATAATTAAAAAAAAAAAGTTGGTAAGGAAACTATGGATATCATCGATGTGTGGCTTACCCCAACATGCATATCATACAATCTGATATTTTATGTCTTCATTTTGGGGGATAGTCCTCCATTCTAAGAGTGGGTGGAAGTCGTGGATTTCATGGAAACAGCTCCTGGCTGAGGACAACAGAGAGAATATTCTGTAGCACCAAGTTCAATGGAAGAAGATTCCGTCTCAAATGACAGAGAGTCCCAGTCCCACATCCACGTGAAGGCTCAGACCAGGCCTTGACTGGGAGGCCTTCATGAAGAGAAATGGGAAGCAGAAGGACCTCTAAAGAAGGCTGCTGTGGGGAGACTCGAAGTGAAGTGGTGGCCTATTCCCCATCTACACCTGGGGGAGGAGTGGGGCCACAGCCTCCCTCAGGTCGTTTGGTGGCAGCACTGCCTCTGGTGTCACCCAAAGTGAAGGTTGAGCAGGAGACAAGGGCTCAAAAGAGGGGTGGTGAGCATGAGGACCCACAAAGCTCCACCTAGTTCTCCCAAGATTAGACTGAAAGTAATAGGATTCTCATGGTTTCCAGTTAGACCTCAGAAGGTGGTAAGGGAACGTCTGGCTTGCCAGTCTACGAGACTGCACAATAGAGCTAAGAACCAGCCTGCTGGAGTGGGGAGGAAACAGCACTGCCTCTGTAGGCTCATCAACACCAGGGCGCTGCAAAGTCGAGTGCCCAGCTGAATGCCTGCAGGCCATGTAACATACCACACGTTAGGGACCAAGGCAGCCAATGGCTGGGGCATCATGGTGGACACCACCTGTGCTCCAGACCAGATCAGGGAGTATAAGAAGCCAGAGCCAATGTTGGCGTAGCCAACTTTACGTTACTCCCAATCTGTTCACGTCCATGAAGCCCTCTCCCACCTCCCCAGGGACCAGTCCTGTGTGATTAGAAGGTTCCAGGGAAGAGGAAGGGAAAACCACCGAGAAGACAAAAAAGCCCAACCTCACAGAGCGGTGTTGATAGGCCCACTGTAAAAACAATTGAAGGCTCTGGGAAAATATTTCTGTGTGCATGGAATAAGCCAAATGTACACACACTAATCTTTACCAAACAACTTAATAACAAATCTCACAAATGACACAAAAGCAATCCAAAATCAAGCTGGGAACAAGCTTACTTACGTTCTTTTGGAGCATTCTTGACACAAACCTGAAATAAAGCAACAAATGGGAAGACAGAAAATGTTGGCATTTTTAAATAGATTTTTAAAAAGGGTGAAAACATGATCCTTACATGTCTTAATTTCCATGCAAACATTTCTAATGCCATACATGTTTCACCACCACTAATTAAAGATTAACAAGTAGTAATTACTCTGCTTTCTCATTTGCAGCCAGAGAGATAAGAGTCCAAAATCACAGGGAAATGCAATTTTATCCTCTAACATCAGCTGGGCTGTTCGTGAATACTCCCACAGCACTCAAGCCATTCCACTGGCTTAAGTTCTATTTGGGGGAATGTTGCAGGATCTTATGCTCCATGGATATTAGAGTCATGGAATCCTAGGCACCTGGAGGCATTTAGAAGCCATAGGGCTCTCTCCTCCTCATTTTCCTTTATAGAGTGAAAGCTATTTTCTCACTCAGTATCATCACTTATTTTCAAAGGCTGAGTCCTTCTGGGCACAGATGTTGGAGTAAGGCTGATGGAATAGTTCAGAGGTGGCTGTGAAATGGAGGGGGGCGGGGAGGAATGGGACCAGATGGGATGGGGGGTGGCAGTCAGGGATGGTGGTATCCATAGGGCCTATGAGACAGCTGTTTGTGCACCAACTGAAAAAATTTACTAGCTAGCTTTCTGCCTTCTGGTGGTCCTTCGTTTCAGAATAAAATGCAGATTAAGGTTTACTATGACCACAAACACACATCCATAGAACAGTTCAGCATGCGGCCAATGATAAAAGCAAGGTGCATGCTTCGCTCTTTCTGTGAGCAGGTGGTGGTTCCTGAGTCACTCTTTTCAGAGGACACATTTAAGGTGAAGGAGGTTTGGAATTGTAGAAAAGTTTGGGCTTCTAAAGCATCAGGATAGGTTAAGTCCTGCGGAAGATTTACATTTAAAGAATGTTCTTCTGGATGCTGAATGTCATACAATGCAATTCCTTGTCTAATCAAATCCTCAAGGGACTATGGAAAAGCCATTAAAGAAATGTAGATAAAGTACTTCGGGGATCCGTAGATTATCGCAATGTCATCTCAAAAGAACATAACCAAAGCTCATGATCTCAGGCAAGAGGATAACCCCGCCGCCAAAGGTAATCTGATGTGCAGACGACATACATTTAAAGCAAGTTCAATGTACAGGAGAAGAATCCATCGATGATAAAGGACAGAGAAGTGGTAAATCATTAACTTTTAAAAAGAATCCTTCATTTCACAAAGGTAGTCAGTCTAGGACTCTAACAAGTTCCCAGAGGCTTCAAAATGGTATTGACATGCACCACTTTCTTTAGGACCAGACCACATGCTTCGAGCAGGGCAAACCCACACAGTGACCTATGTGCCTGGTTCGCAGAGCTTGCCTCTCTCCATCTCTAACTCCATCAGTGCTTCAGAGGGGCCGCCTGCAAGGCCAGTCAAGACGCACGTACCTCTCTGTTTCTTTGACTGATTCCTCAGTGGTTTCCTTGTATTCTGGAACAGTGGCATTCATATCCATGCAGACTTTGCCCACAAATGCCCGCTGCCCAAATTTATCTGTGAGGCACACACGAACAGAATCTGAAGTCATGTGTTTTTCCCCCAAACAGTATATCCCTCCCGAGCCTTTAGAAAACACAGTTCAATTAAAATCATTAGGAAAACACAAGGGAGAATGCAGAAGATCATCTCAGCATTTAAGAACAATAATGACAACAAAACCACACCAAATTCTGTCAGGAGTTCAAGGTCTTCCACTGACTCCTTATTCCTTGGATTACTAACCAAGACGGTGATAATATGTGATTAAGGTCTGAACCTGTATGTGCCCAGTGCCCTCTGTTATGTGTAGGGCTATGAGGAATATACACAATAATGTATACAAAGTGCCTGGCATGTAGGGCTTAGAAAAGATACTGCCACTTTTCTTAACCGTAGCAATGCCAATATTATCATCAGTGGGGAATTTGACTTCGTCCTACGAGCAGCTCTCAGCACTAAGGAACCCGGTCCTCATTAGAGGTCCTAAAGAAATTTTATTTCAGCTAGAACGCTGAAGCTACATGGGGTGATATCGTTTGTACAATGTCTCTGCCTCTGTCATAGGAGTCTTGCGAAAGTCTTTCTGCCTCTCTCTTTTCCCGGTAGTTCAGCGTAACACCTGGCCATTAGATTACTCCTCCGTGAAACTCCCCCTTCATCACATACCTCAGCTGGCTCAAAATCTTTGAGTATCTGATGCATATTCGAACCTCTCCACAGTCTGAACCATCCCATCTGCCCAACCTCCTCTCCCACCCCATCGTGCAATGGACCCTGTCCTCCAGTTCAGCTATTCTGTTCCTTGCTTCCTGTATCCACTACGGATGTCTCTGTCCCCATACCTCTGTCCATGTCATTTCCCTGTTGGGAAGACATTTTCCTCCCCACCATGTGAGGTTCCTGTATGGCCCTGTTTAAAGGCCCCCTCTATGAATTCTTTCCAGATGATCCAAATCTGAGTCTTCTCTGTCTCCTCCAAAAATAGCAATATATATTTTCAGTGCTACCCTTCAAGCCTCTGGCAGAAACCACCTTGGCCAGCCATCAGAAGCATCAGCGCATCAGCCAACGCTATTTACTGAGCATCTGCTACGTTCTGGGTGCTGTGCGAGGGACAAATTTTGGATTACTAATTCAAAGCCAGTCTCAGATCTGCTTACTAGCTGTGTGGTTTGGGCCTGTTATGGCCTCTGAGCATCAGTTTATCCATCTGTAACACGAGGGCCTGAATGCCTACTTCCAAAGGCTATTTGTAACTGGGCTGAGATAATCCGTGGAGAGTGCTTTGTGCAAAGCCAGGCATGAGCACAGCTGCTGTTAATACAGTTATTAATCAAGATATGTGGTTATTAATCAGTTAATCCTGTCTGGTTTCTCAAGGGCAGAGACTATTTTCTATTTCACTGTGTTCTCAGCACCTAGCACAGTGCCTAGGTCTGTAAGTCCAGCCAACAGCCAAGACATGTCTGCGGATTATGATATAATCAACTGTTGCCACAGTGAGAATTAGTAAACTTGTTCCCAAACGTCCTAAATTAATACACAAAATTCAGACCTGCACACATCATTCTGGAACCCAAACCACAAACAAATAATCAAATTACTTACACAATAAGAAAAAACATTCAAGGGCCATACACAAACACCTAGCTACTTGCAAGAAATGAAGCACTCAAATTCTAGCAATTACAAGGCAGGACTGCCCATATGTATAAGTCATTGCTGGGCATGGTCTGACTGTCTTGGCTTGATGTGCCCATAAATCATGCTTTCATTTCCTCACCTGTAATTTCTGCAAGGAGCAGAGATGAGTCAGTGTGAATTGTTCCAAAGTAACAAGCCGTGGTTGTTCCATTCTTTAGTGTTCTCCTCTAAAAATAAATCACAAAAACCATGAATCGCGTGTGCCCAGAGAAGTCACATGGCAAATAAAGATGAAAATAGAATTCTAGCTTTTAATTTTAAAATGTTTTTTCTTTAAAGGTGTGCCATCTTGCTATGAGATACGGTTAAGGTAAATGGCAAAAGTATTTATATTCCAAAAGTGTGAGCTGGAGAAGAAGCTGGTACTTCTCATTTCCTCGATTTCACACCGTTCCGTGTTGCAGACTTCACAAAACACTAATTAATTCCTTGGTTTTTAGGATTATTTAAGGATATCCAAACTTTATTGCATCAAGAGATAAGTGAGATTTTTCCATCTACAAGAGGGCAAAATTATTCAGCCAGACTTCTAGTTCAACCCAGCCTATTAGTCCCTTGTGTTTATCTCCCTTCTTTTAGCACGTTTCCTCTAAACTAACAGTAAAGCAGTATACAA
This sequence comes from Ursus arctos, assembly GCF_023065955.2. Taxonomy (NCBI): domain Eukaryota; kingdom Metazoa; phylum Chordata; class Mammalia; order Carnivora; family Ursidae; genus Ursus; species Ursus arctos. The sequence continues at coordinate 12,915,511 of NW_026623019.1, read as the reverse complement.
TGTATTAACCCAGAAGAAAGAGACATGAGCAAAGGAAGCATTTCTACATCCCCTTAGAAGACGACAAAAGCCTGGATGAGAACCTGGAGGTGACTCTGCAAGGAGAGAGAGAACCAAGAACTGCTAATAGAGAATTGGCTGACAGTCTGTATACAGATGATTAAACCCTGGCAGGACTCTTCTGCTTGTTGAAATCAGCCATCCACCCCAACCTGATTCTTACAGGAGAGATTTGCTCTTGCAGGAACTTGCAGGAGTATTTGGAGACTAGACACCCAATATGGCAAGGTACAGCAGAGACTGGAAGGAGTTTTAAGTGGATAATCTGGTTGACCCTCTGGGTCCCTGGTCATTTTCCCCAAAATGCCACATATGCAACTCCCGCCACACTTGGCAGGACTGAGGAACTCTTTCCTAGAGAAGATGACCGGTTCTAGAAGACAGATATCCTCACAATGGCATCTGGGGCCCACAGTTGAAAGGGCTGTTCACTGCTTTCACTGTTTATCCTACAACGAAGTTCACTGGTCAACAAGTGCTACCCCCATCCAGACTTCCAATCAGCATCTGAGAGCAACACATTTAAATATGAAATGTATGTTCAAGGTTCAACAGACATTGGAGGAAAGTCAGTATAAAAAAGAGGAGAAGGAGGAAAAAAAGAATCTGGAGGAAAAAATCTCAGAGGAAAGAGGCAATCTATTGGACCAGAAGGAAGCTAGATTAAAAAAAAAAAAAATCTATGGGAGAGCTTGGGTGGCTCAGTTGGGTAAGCATCCGACTCTTGATTTCAGCTCAGGTCATGATCTCAGGGTCATGAGATGGAGCCCCGGAGTTGGGCTGCATACACTAAGCAGGGTAAAGTGAGACTCAAAATTAAAACAGAAGTGTAATCTAACGTTTTCTAAATTCTCAAAATTTTACACACCTTTCTAAAAATTTTGGCTTGAAGATGAACTCAAAATGGGAAGTGCCGGCTCTTTAGCAAGAAGGACAATGGAAGTGCCACACAGACACTAAGTCCTTCCTCTGATTGGGGGGGGGGGGGGGCTTTCACTAAATGAGAAATTGCACTTTCAAGTTGGACTGGAACGAACTAGAAACTTCAAGAATCTGCCCAAATTATAGTTAAGGAACAGGGAGAAACCACAGAGGGAAAAAAAGGAAAAAGAAGGAGGGAGGGGAGAAAGGAAAGAATCCCCAAGCTACTCTTACTGGTTCCCACTGAGTTCAGCCCATTTAACAAACCAGCTACATGTGTGCCACTTATGTAACTGAAAGAGATGAGTTTGGCTTTAAAACTGTACTGAAAAGGCCATCTAAAATACAGCCGCTTCCCCTCCTCATTTGTTCTATATTCGGGCATCCTGGACCCAATGCCACCCTGGTTTCTCAGAAGCTTTCAAGAGAGCTCTTCCATTAGTGACGAGTTTGTATTTTTCCCATTTATAAGGATCTATCAAAAACAACATCAGACTGCGGGTTGTGTTTCTCAATCTTTCCTCAGCCCTCAATTCTTGACAAGAAGGGTTTGGAGACCAAGCTTTTTGAGCTCAAAATAGATGCCGAACATAGGATGACTACAAACTTCAAGATAGTAGCAATGGCTTTTTAACAGGTTAGATGATTTGCATTTCCACTGGGCTGAAATAGGGAGGAAAGAGTGGCCTGTTCCCTCTCGATTCACCTTGTACTTTAATGATTTGATATGTCTTTGGAATTAGTTGGATTCACCAGTTGAAGCTTTGACAACCCCATAAAGTAAGCATATTCATTCTATTACCCAGAATATTTGCAACTAATTTATCTTGGTACATTTACCAGGGATCTCACTCTCCAATCCCTTGACTGCAAGCTATATAATATATAGATTCCTGAATCCTCTTGTCTTTTTAGTTCATTCCAGGCCAATTTGAAACTGTAATCTCCCACCCAGTTTGCCATATTTAAAGGCGGATAATCCAGGCTTGCTTTACTGGGATTTTTTTTTTTTCTAAGTAATCTCAGGAGATGTTTGCTAATATATACTTTAAATAATTTGCAGATTAAATGATCACTGTCATCTCTGGTGCAAAACTCTGGGGTCTTGATTTGACCATTTGCTGATTTAGGACTGTTTTCTGAGGGAGAAAATAAAACAAACAAAAATGACTTGGATCTCTCCATACGTACTGGTTTGTTTGTTTTTAAGATTTTATTTTATTTATTTGACAGAGAGAGAGACAGCCAGCGAGAGAGGGAACACAAGCAGGGGGAGTGGGAGAGGAAGAAGCAGGCTCCCAGCAGAGCAGGGAGCCTGATGCGGGGCTCGATCCCAGGACCCTGGGATCATGACCTGAGCCAACGGCAGACGCTTAACGACTGAGCTACTAGGCGCCCCTCCATTCGTACTGTTTTAGCATCTGTCTGCACTGCCGTGCGCAGTCTTCAGCCTAGTGACAGTTAACAAATCTCAGCTTCTACAGATTTCAACCATATCATTAGCTCATCTAACTGTTGGGGTGTGCAGGCCTGCCCGCTCATAATCAGACACACAGGACATATGCAATGCAAATAGCTGCCGAGGATAAAATCTATTTTGTACCCACTGACATCAAATCCTTAACTCTCTGATACAAGAGATAGTATTTATGGAGTACTGCCTGAAGGATATATGGTTCTAGATACTCTAAATGTCTAAACATAAAACAGTGATATATGTGGGGTGTTTTAAAATACTATAGCACCTTAATAATATATATTTTGACAATATAGCATGTATCTATATGAACTATTATTGAAACTCATTTTTGAGAAAATCAGTATAAGGACCAGAAATGCTTTACCTTAACAAATGTTTTATTCTTTATCATATACACAGCGTAAATTACATCATCGATTTCCCTCTCTCGGTCAGCAGGTAGAAACTTAAAGCTGGATTTGTCACGAATTCTAACTAGTGCATGGGCCCCCATGGTATACATTTACCTCTCAGTTTTATTTTTCTTTCCCCTTTTTCCCTTTGCCACGCTCTTGTGACTCATTTGCTTCCATTGCATACTATGTTATTTTAAGATATCTCAAACCCTTTTTAGAACAATGAGAGGTATAAATAAATTTTGAGAATAAAAAGATTTGGTGTGGTTAACACAATTCATTAATACAATGGCCCAGCAGCTTCATGCACCGTGTTAGTCCTTCTCAGCTTTTCTGGTGTCATGTGGATGCATGCTGAATAGGTAAGATCCATAATTACACTGAATTTATAATTAAGGAAGTCAAATATATAAAAGATGGCACTTGCTTTTATTCCTCAAGGCTTGAACGATGCAAGATCAGGGGAAATGGCAGAATGGCGAGGTAACTGCACGAGGCTTATAATACTGTCACCATCACAGAGCCATCCCTTCAGAAGAAAAACCATCCATGGGTCTAACAACAACACAGAAATGTTTAGACTAAGTGTGCTGCATGACAAGAGGTAGTGATCAGATAAGAAGGTATTTGCAAAAGGTATTCTCAGCTGCGGAAGCTGTTTCTGGTTGCTGAGCGGATTTGGCATAGGGCTGGAATAGAAAGAAGGGGACTGATTTCCTTGAGACGGGGAAGTAAGGACATCTTCAGAGCCTTCAATATATGGTTGGCACACATGACACTGTCAATGGCTTGAACTAGCTCCATAGCTCCCTCTAGTGGTGTTAATGCTCATCACGTTCCCACATACCCGGCTGTAGGGAGCCACCCCGTTTTCCCTAATTGGGAAGCTACTAAAATAATGTGATATCCTTCTAACTGTAATTTTAACTTTTAATTTTAAATTTCCTTGCATATTTTAAAGCAAACATATACAACGCTTACCATGTGTCAGGCACTATTCTAAGAACCTCACAAATATTAACTTATCATAACAATCCTATGAAGTAGTTCCTATCATGATCTCTACTTTATCTTACAGATGGGGAAAATGAGTCACGGAACTCTCCAAAGGTTACACAGCTATTCCATATGGTCCCCAGAACAGCACTGTGGATTGGCAGGAGTAAGGGAACACACACGTGCATGAAACTCAAATTTAGTAACTCCAAACACAAGAAGTAACAGACCGAGAGTCAAGAGAGCCCATCAGACAGGGGCTTTGAGGGTTTGGATTCAAGTTCTCTCTCTGCTGGGGGTTAGCTTGTGTAGATGACGTGGATGGTCCACACACTCCTTGGGCTGTGAAAAAAACTGAAAATGTCTCCACAGTCCACCTTAGCCTGTGCTTTATAATTAAAATATGCCTCAAGAAATGGACGTGTCTACAGGTGATTTGGTCAGAACACACCACTACTCACAAACAAGATACTTACGACAACTCTGGTATATACTTCTTCAGCAAAGTCGATGTTCTGGAATTTGAGTTCTGTAGGAAATGTGTACGTGGTCAGCCAGTCCAAAAGCGGCAGGTCCACATTACTCCCAGCAAAAGAATACTGAGGGGCGTGGATGTGTGTATCGACCAGCCCAGGCATGAAGAACTCACTGGAAATTAATACAAGGGGAAAATAATTTAATAACACCTTCAATCATTTTCCATATCTTTAAATCACAGTTTCTCTCCACGGTGATTTCATTGTTCACCCCACGCAGGTTTGGAGCTCATGCAATCAGACAATTGTAAATTCTCCTGTTATCAAGCGATCAAGAAATAGAAGTGAAACTCTGCTGGGAGAGATACGGCTCCTACGTGGGAATGGCGGGATGGCTGGTGTGAGGTTAACCAAAGATGATCAAAGCAGGCAGAGGCACTGCACTGAGTAGAAGGAAAGCAGTCACGGAACAAGACATCTGACGACTTTGTTCTCATAATCGGAGGTTGTAGGACAGGGAGCAGAGATGAGAAAGAAGGTCGTTAAAGCTCCTAGAGCCATGCTGAGGAATCACTCCCAGGTCACTAAGGATGACTGACGATGACAAACAGTGGCTGCATTGCTAGACTCAGGGTCACCTTGACCTTGGCTGACTACAAGAAATCTGGTCCTTTTCCCTGTGGCATAGGGGCTGAGTTCTGAAATGAAGCAGCAAGAGTAAACTGAGGCTTTAGGGACAGGCCATGTTAGGAGACGAGACTGTCAACAGGTGGGCGGTGTCACAGCTCCAGTACACGGACCACCTTCTCCAGGTGCCACTGATCAGTCCACCAACTACTTTTCATATTTCCACTGACTCTCGTAACAGAAAGTCCTGGAAAGACGTTTTTAAGAGCTTTCAGAGGCACTACCCACAGATCCGAGGCAGCCCCAAAACTAACAGACACTTAAAGCTTTTCTAGAGAATGAATCCAGTTCACTGGTGTCTATTAAGTGTCTACACACATCCAAACAGATGTTTGTTAGGAGATCGTATGTACCACCACCACCCCCCTGAGAAAATATTAATTATACTTTAATATAAAGAACTTGAGCTCAAAACTTGACCTAACAAAGAATCCCTTATGCTACCAACTGAAATGTGTACCACCTCAATGAAAGAGAAACAAAGCCTGGGGTATCTATAAAATGCTTGATTTGTAAAGAAATGGGAACCGGGAATGGCGGTGCTAGTGCTGTTGGCGGTGACAGCAGACACCATTTACTGAAGAGGCACATGTTCTGGGCACAGCATCCACAGGCATCGTCTGACTTGTGGGAGGCAGTTTGCTACGGGGTTAAGTGCATACATTCTTGACTCAGGCTGCCCGATTTTGAATTCAGACCCCACCATAAACGAGCGGTGGGATCATCGACATGTTATTTAACTTCGTTGTGACTCAGTGTCCCCTTCCGTGAAACGGAGACAGTCGTAGCACCGTAGGGCTGTTGTGAGGATTGTTATCATGTGTAAAAACAGTTCCTGGATAACAAAAAGCCCTCAAAAAAATAGTAGTTATGATGATGTCATGCTCACAACAAACTTACGAAGTAGTACTGTTATCCTCATCGACAGAAGAGAAAACTGAAGCTCAGGAAATACAAGTAGCTTTAAAAAACAAAAACAAAAAATCATTTGACTAGTCAGCCTTGGAGCCTAGACTCAAACCCTAGGCAGCGTGACTGCAGGCTCAGTTCTCTTGGTCACTACTCTTCGGAGGACAGAATTCTTCCTTCACTTTGGCAGGGGGAGCAGTGACAAGCTCGTGTGGCCAGAAGGCAGCATCAATGTGTGTGGGGGGGTGCGACGGGGGGATGATCTATGGATTCCTCTCAGGACACCTCAGTCTCCACCACCACGAAATGAAACAGCAGTGTGAGTTCTTCATGTTGTTGAATTGTTCAATTAAATAATATTTCCCAAGTATCTGATAAGTTTTTAAAACTCTCTTAAGCCTATGGGAGGTTCAAACAGAAATAAGACATTTTCTTGTCTTCAAAGGGATTATAATCCAGTTGAGCAGATTAGGGGTGAGTGAGGATATCTTCGTGGGGGGAGGGGGGAGTAGGGAAAGAGGGAGGTGGAGAGAAAGAGAGAAGTAGATCTGGTGAAAATATAAAGGATCTTAGTGAGCAATTTCACTCCTAGTGGTTTATCCAACTGAAATAAAACATACGCTTACAAAAAAGCATCGTATAAAAATATTTACAGCAGCTTTATGTATCCTAGCCTCGAGTTGGAAACAATCCAAATACCACAGGAAAACAGATGAAAAAAACTGTGGTATATCAACACAGTGGAATACTATTTGGCCATAAAAAAGAAAGAACTACTGATATAAACAGCAAAATGGATGCATCTCAGAAACATTACGATGAATGAATCCAGACACAAGAATTATTGATTTATTCCATTCAAATGACATTTAAAAACAGGGAGGAGTAATCTATGTGATAGAAAAAATTGAACAGTGGACAAGGGGCTGGAGAGTGACTGGAAGGGGCACAAAAGAACTTTCTAGGCTGATAGGAATGTGTTATATCTTGATTGGTATATGTTGGTTACATAGTTATATATGTTTGTCAGAATTTATCAATGTACCTAAAAAAGATCTGTGCATTTTACTACATAAAAAATGTTTCAAAAACAACAGCCACAAAATAAGCGTCTTTAAAACGGGTCTTGACAATCAATTCGTGAACTAACTGGTATTGGTTATTCCATAGCCAGGAGAGAAGGGATGGCGAGGATCCTTGCTACTTTGTTTTTTCTTCTCTTTTGCAGAACTGTGACACTTTGAACCTCAGGTTTAAGACATGAATCTGGCTGTGGCAGGCATATGCCGGGAGACACCTTCCATGCATGTTCCAAGCATGACATTTCTGAATAAAGATTATGGTGATAGGAACAGAAAGGAAAAGACGAATATGAAAGAAAAAGCTTGATATTTTATTAGTTCTGGGCAGCAAAGGAGAGGAAAGAGTCCAAAAGAGAGTTTTTGAGCATGTGAAACTGACTATACGACATGATGGGCAGAGAATGCAGGAGGAAATTCCACGTTGAGGGAAGGGCGATGTTATTAAGCCCAGAGTCAGTGTAATCTCCAAGGGTCCAAAAAGCATCAGAAACATGGGATAAGAGGCGTCAGAAGAGGTACGAATGGGATTCAGATTTCAGAGTCTGCTCTGTGGAGGTAAGCCTAGGATTTGGGGGTGCCAGAGATTTCTGTGGAAAAAGAACAAAACCAAATCTTGAGCAGCACTGTTCCCTTATAGGAGTAAGAATGAAGAAGACAAGGCCATACCCCTTGTGGGCAGAGTTGTCAGGACAGAGGGAGACCCAGGAAAGAGAGATATCAAGGACAGCAATGAAGAGAAAGGAGCACAGGACAGAGACCAGTGTCCCCAGCTGCAAGAGTCAAGGGCAAGTGGTCTCAGGAAAGACTGAGAGCTCTCATTTCTGTGCAGTGGTTGGGGAGACATCCGATTTCACATGGATTCAGTCCTTCATTATAGAATACTTACCAAGTTTCTAGAATGGTTTAGATACTATCCTACATGCCAAAAAGAAATCCATGAACACGAAAGATCGGTGTTTAGAGAAAGCATGGGCAGAGGGAGAACGCCCTTTAAAAATATTTGGTAGTGAAAGACTAGGAAGGTAGAGGGAGAGGAGCATGTTCTTAAGGATGCAGAGATGAAAGAACTCCTTTCAATTTCGTTTACTCACTATCTTCATTCCTGTAGAAAAGCTCCACGTCCCCCCATATAAAGACCATCGATTTCATATTCCAAACCTGCGGTGCTGTCCAGTCTGTATCAAAATCCGAGGACAAAGAACAATGTTTGCCCCTATACAGATTTATCAAAACACCCACTCATCCTTTAACCAAGCGGACAATGTTAATGAAAGCTCTACCATCAAAACACATGACTGTCTAGAAGGGTCTGAGTTGCCCGAGCTGTTTGCACGCCACTGTCAACCCTCATTTACCTGCTCCACAGGAGCTGTGCTGGTCCTGCGGGCTTGGGAACCCCCGGCTCTTTGAAAATGACCGTTTCCTTGCCCGACAATGCAGGGGTGTAAAGCAATCAATAACATCCTGTCTTTATTTAAAATTTCGGTATTTTGTGCATCATGGATTTTTTGCATCAACTGTGATTTTTAAAAATACTGCATCAAACTATTACTTATCTTGATTCCTGAGTTTTTCGCCTTCGCCACCACCCTTAAATTCCTTGCCCCATGTGAATGCCTCACTTGCCTCAGCCTAATCCTGGCCCTGCCAACCTCTCTAGGGTCCATGGCCACAACCTGACCCACTTCTATCAAAGCTCTGCTTAGAGTGCTCTGGTCGTCATTTTCATTTAGGAAAATCCACATCGTGGGGCACCCGGGTGGCTCAGTTAGTTAAGCGTCTGCCTTCAGCTCAGGTTGTGATCTCAGGGTCCCAGGATTAAGCCCCGCATTGGGCTCTGCGCTCAGCGGGGAGCCTGCTTCTCGCTCTCCCTCTGCCTGCCACTCCCCCTGCTTGTGCGCGCTCTCTCTCTCTCAGATAAATAAACAAAATCTTAAAAGAAAGAAAAGAAAATCCACATTGTGCTGAGGTAGACCTGCAGGTATACGTCTGTTAAACACACTGTCAGAGACCCCACCTTCTGTGGTCTCTTAATTGTGACTTAGAGAAATTCAGCTGCACGTATCTCGTGTGTTTGTTGTAAGGTTTTTCTACAAAGACTTCAGTCTTCCACCAAGGTTTATATTTTTTCTTACCTTACCACTGCTCTGTGTGTGATGCTTACCGGTGCCCCAGAATCTGCATTTGTCTGAGAGACGTACCTCCAGAAGCAGCCTCATAAAGAGGGACAGAAGGACGTGAAGACCCACAGAAGTGTTCACCCCACCCCCATCCTCCAACCGCTCCACCACCGTCCGCTCACTGCTCACTGCCTCCCAACCTCTCGTTCATCCACTCCCACAGCTTCTGAGCCCTTATCCTGAAGGCACGCCAGCAGGAGACTAAATGTCAGTTCTTCCTCAACATATATTCTCATGAAAATCTAGCAGGAGGAAGCAGACAATAACACAGAAGTGGCTAGAATTATCTCCGTGCCCACTGGATTCACCTCCAGGCCCACTGCCCAAGGGCTTCCAAGTCCAGAGAGAAGCAGCAGGTAGGAAACATGAACACAAATATAAGTGCACCAAAGCTTCATTATGAGGGACGCCTGGGTGGCTTAGTCAGTCAAGCATCTGCCTTCGGCTCAGGTCATGATCCCAGGGTCCTGGGATCGAGTCCCACATCAGGCTCCCTGCTCAGCGAGGAGCCTGCTTCTCCCTCTGCCTGCTGCTTCCCCTGCTTGTGCTCTCTCTCTCTCTGACAAATAAACAAAATCTCTAAAACAAAACAAAACAACTTCCTTATGAGCAGTCACCCCATCTGTCTGGACTGTGGCCAGCCCCTCTGCCTCAAAGCCTTACGGGTAACCCAGTTCACAGAGCTGTGGCAGGGTGTGTAGGAGGTAGCCACAGTCAAGCTGTAGCGAGGATTCAGCCATGTGTTCCAATTCCTAGTTCCCTGTTCTCACTACATTACTCTAAAGTCACTTCCCAAGTTATAAAAACACTTTTAGGATGAAAGTGATTTTTATTGACTTTGGAACTTCCATTGCCTTTGGAAACATACTTGCCCTGAAACAAGATAAAATCTTTGAGTTCAAAAAAGTATTCCCAACTTGGGGCACCTGGGTGGAGCAGTTGGTTAATGGTGGACTCTTGGTTTCGGCTCAGGTCTGATCTAGGGTTTGTGAGATCGAGCCCTGCGTTGGGCTTACACTCAGCAAGGAGTCTGCTTGAGCTCCTCTCTCCCTGTCCCACTGCCCCTCTCCTCCAAAATAAATAAATAAATCTTAAAAGGGGAAAAAAAAAGTATTCCCATCTCTATAAAACAAATCAATCAGGCTATGAAGAGAGTGAGCCAATTGTAGCAAACAGGTTTTGAACAAATATTAAAACCTGCAAAACATGGGGCACCTGGGTGGCACAGTCAGTTAAGCATCTGCCTTCCGGCTCAGGTCATGATCTCTGGGTCCTGAGATCGAGCCCCATATCTGGCTCGTAGCTCAGCCGGGATTCTGCTTCTTTCTCTCTCTCCCTCTGCCCCTCCTCCCTGCTCATTCTCTCCCCCCGCCCCCCCCCCACATAAATAAATAAAATATTTGTAAAAACCACAACAAAAAACCACAGCTCAAACGTACTCTGGGGGATAGGTCTTCCCTAGCTATGCTGCCGGGTACTGCTCCCCAAACCTCCAGCCCCCCACCTCCTGGCAGTTTCTCTCCCTCCCTCTCTCTTTCCTTCACGGAAGGTATCACGACCTATCAGTGGCGTGCTTCCGTATCTGTGTACCTGCTTACTCTCTGAGATCCCCGTGGGCTGTAAACCCTGTGAGGGCACAGACTTTACAGATCATTTTGTCCTTCAGACCCTGGTTGTTACACACAGTAAGCTCAACAGAGATCTGCTGAAGAAATAAACGGATGATGGCAGCCTCCTGTTTCAAAGTTTCCATCCTTCAGCCTCCTGTTCTCAAATTCCTTTCTCCTCACCTCACCCCGCAAGGGAAAAAGCAAAGCCTCTCTGTCTCTCAAGGCAGGTTTCTAATCATCTGAGACTAGTGAAGGGTACTAGTTAACAGCAAAAGGGAAGAAGTTGGCTGTGACTTACTGGTTGCTTAGTTCTCTTATTTCACACGGCTTGAAGCACCATTCCTTGGCCAGCTTTTCCTGTTGGGATGCTTCTTCTAAAAACACTATCTTTAAAAGAAAGAAAGAGAAGAATCACAAATTAATGAGCCATAGGCATTTGTCGTTGTTAAATAGCTAAATCTTTTTAAAAGGTGTTCGATAACCAAATGGGATAGAGTTCAGAGACAAAAAGACAGGGGTTTGCCTTTGCTTGGGCGAGGAAGCAAACTGCATGCAATTGCTTTTTCTGCCTTGCTACAGATACAAGTAAGACTTCAAAAATTCGAATTTGAAGATGTAGGGTATTAAACATGGCTAATTGATATCTAGGTCTGCTCACACCCCAAAATGAATAAAGGAAACAATCATTTATAGAAAGTGTATGTCACCGCAGATGAATAAAAGATTTTTGTTAGGCTGTTAAAGGAAACTCCCGTCCAGAGTACGGAGGTAGTCTGGGGCAAGTTATTAACACCGAATACATGGGGCAAGTTATTAACACTGAACATAATTGCACATAATAACTGCCCGACAATCGAATCTTAGCATGAATTCTGTTGATGCTCCGGTGCTGGACGTCTGCCATAGAGAGGTCTGCTATATTTTTCTAGTAGTGCAGATGAGACACTGACAGAGCGATCTCTCACGCAGGCTGAGGAGCCCATGCACAACATCTGGGAAACCTTGGATGGGCCTCTTATTCTCTCTCGGTCTGGTTTCCCCATCTGCACCCTGGAGATAAAATCAGTGCATACTTCACAGGGCTATTGTAAAGACTAACTAGGATAACTGTGGTGAAGGAGTTAGAATATATTAGAATATATAGAATATCCCTAGAATATATTAAATGCTAGACACATTGTATCTATTCCTGAATCTTTTTTAAATATAGTGTTATTGCCTTCTTTATAAAAATGGATTGCAAAGCAAGAAAAAACAAGGGACAGTGGAATATATATGCAGGAAATATCTTGCATTTCATTTATAAATGTAATATTGGGAGAAGAAATGTTTTACGGAACATGAAATACTGAAATAAGGCTGCTAAATAAAATGTATCTAATTATTTAGAAGCTAGACACTATACTGCAAAAAAATAGTTTGTGGAACTGAAAATAAAGTAAAATAAATGTTGATTTCTCTATTCATTGATGATACACTTCTTTTTTAAAAAAAATGGGATCTTTTAATCTCAGAAAGGAAAATGAAAATGTAATTTCTACAAATGAGAAAATGTAATTTGATGATCCTAAAAACAGATTTGAATCCATAAGTATCAAAGCAGATCCATAATTAATTTAAAAAACACAAAAACAATTTATCTCTATAATTCAGAGCTGATTTACCATTAAACACATAAATACATACATGTATACCTACATAAAAATATTTGTAAAGCATGATATTCACACATGTGAATATATATTTGAAATAAATCGTTTTTGAGGAAAATATAAATGATCAAAACTTATTCTGGTGAGACGGAAACTGAAGGAACTAGTAACTTAGAAGAAACTGAGGAAGTTTTTTTGTTGTTGTTTCTTTGTTGGTTTTTTGGTTTTTTTTTTAGAGAGTGAGTAGGAGCAGGCGTGGAGGGGCAGAGCGAGAGGGAGAGGATCTCAAACACACTCGTGCTGAGCATGGAGCCCAATGCGGGGCTCGATCTCACGACCCTGAGATCATGACCTGAGCCGAAATCAAGAGTCATTTGCTTAACTGACTGAGCCACCCAGGTGTCCCATGAAGAAGTTTTACTAACCCGTTAAGTAAGCTTGTGGTTCAGAACCTCGCTAATAGAACTATAATGCCTGTCGCAAATACAAGCTTCTCACTTCTGATAATTGGAGCTCTCCCCTGAGGACATGGTTTTCCCCGTGCTTCTCAAATGGCAGGAGATCACACATCAGAGTCGGGCAATGAGTTGGCACCTTCCGTGCCCACCACAATCCTTCCCAAACCATTTCTCCTGCAGCTCCTTGTAAACTAAATTCCTTTAAGACCCACCCCTTCCAGCTTTCAAGAGCACCTTTCTTTCATTGTCTACATTTGTGGATGCCTGCCTCACATTCTTTCTCTCCACTCCAAGCTCTGCCTTCATTCCTTTGAAAACCATCGTGGACTTTTGACACCATGACCACCTATTTCCATTAACTCATTTTTAGTGATTTGTTCATAAACAAATGAACAAATGAAGTTCACAAACTTCATATTACAGTCACACCTTGGACACGTTCATGACCCACAAGTGCTGCAGCTCCGAAACTCCTGAACCCCACATCAGATCACAGTGACCTCTCTTTCCAGTTTGCCATTTCAACTACTCCAACCAATTTTCTACCCTCCCTTTACCTTCTTCTCCTCTCTCCTGTTCCCCAGTCCATCAGGGGCCTTCTTCCACACTGTCCTTGTCCAGCTTAGATTCCACCACCTATTATTTCATCTTTCTTACGTCTTAGTCGACATATATCTGGTAGAGGTTCAGCCTTAACTGAACCAACTCTCCCCTTCTCTGGGCTACACCTGTGGAGCCAGGTAGGGTTGGAGCAAAGCACACAACATGGTAGATGGAATAGGCATAATCATCAAGGTCAAATGTGCTCCTACCAATGCCTGTGCCTGGCACCCTAAGACATCTCTCTAGCACTGAGGTCTTTACTTTCAGTAAAACTTACAGAAGACATAATTGTAGAGCCACCAACAGATCATTAAAAATGTTTTATCAGTGGTAGACTAACAGTATCAAATAACTCAGAAGGAATTCAAAGAATTGCGAGATATTGTTATAACAAAGCTCCTCCCAGTCATATCCTCTTGATTTACATGAAAATGTTGCTCGGCACTTACGTCTACAAAAATGAGAAATAAGAAAAAAAATTGATGCTGCTCCTATTTCATTCTACCAACAAGTAACACTCATCCATACGTATATTACCTAGTTGGAGAAAAAAACAGCTTTTTATTTTACATTTAATAAGTTACCTTATGGTCGCAGGAAATTTTAAATACATTTATGCACACAAATTTTATTGCAATGGTTGATTAATAAAAGACTTTCAAATATAAAACTATATTGCATTAGCATAGACTCTGGAAGGAAAGTAGAATAGAATTTAGTAGCTCAAGAAGGAAAAGAGACTAGATAGCACTTCAGATCATTAAAGAAGCTAGTTCATGATTTTTAAAAAATCTATTAAGGTAGATACTAAATCACGATATTTTTATTCTATCAGACACATTTTAAAAAGCAACGTCAGAGCTCAATTTTAACAGGTAGATACTTACAATTTGCCAAAAATTATGGGCTTTAAATGTATTTAAGTTCAATAAAAACTATACATATCAACTTTTAAAAGTGCAAAAGCACATAAAGTTTTTCAAAATTCCTTTAAGGGGCATATTAGTTTAAAAAAAAAATGTGAAGAGCATTTCTCTAGTCAACTCACCTTCCAGCTCTCCATCATGAAGATTTGAAATCTATTCTCTCTTCAAATTTCTCACCACACTTACCCTCAAAAGCATACATCACACATGTACAATAGTGAAAAATTGCAAACAATTTCAAAGTCAGTCAATAAGAGATTGGTTAAATACGACTAAACACTGCAGCAATTAAAAGTGACAGTGAAGGGGCATCTGGGTGGCTCATTTGCTTGGGCGTCCGCCTCTTGGTTTCAGCTCAGGTCATGATCTCATGGGTCATGGGATTGAGCCCCGCATTGGGCTCCGAGCTCAGCAGGGAGTCTGTTTGAAAGATTCTCTCCTTCTCTCTCTCAAATAAATAAATAAATCTTTTTTTAAAAGTGATAATGAAGCCTTGTATCTACCAAATGGAACATTACCCCTGATACGATCTTAGGGTGTTTTTAAAAATGCAGGTTACTAAATAACATGTATGGTATAATCACATTTTTTAAAAAATATTTTTTCTTTCTTTACTAGTCTCTTCCCATCTCCCTTCTCTTCTAATCACGTTTTTTAATAAGAATGTGGTGTGTGTGTGTTGGCATGTCTAAACGTTGATAGTAGTGATCATTTCCTTAAAGTACACTCTTTGGGATTCAAAATTGTTAATAAATGTTTTCTAGTAGCAAAAACATCAAAGTTAATTCCATTTTAATTGTATATGAAAATGTAAAGTAAAAAAAATAGAATACATAAATATAATCTCTACTCATGGAGCCTATGGTTGGGCAATTAAGATACACAGAGACAGAGGATAAACGAGACAAAGGAAGGGATAATGACAGAGCACAGTGAGCCCCAGGGTTCAGATGGAGAGACAGTGGGTGTGTTCAGTGAAGGTTTCAAAGGCAGAACTCTGACAAAAGTATCTGGGGTTGGGGAGAAAAGGATGGGAGGGATAAGTAATGATAGGAACAGAAGCACAGAGGCAAAAAAAACCCTGCAAGATGTATTATAGACAGGAATCTTCTTTAAATGCCATTGTAACGCTGGGCTGGAGAGAACTTGAATCCACAAATCGAGTACTTAATAGATTGTTTTCTTGCTCTTACTCATGTATTCACTCAACAATTACTGCCTACATGTTCCCTGCATGAAAAACAGTATTTCAGGAAGTGGGAACAATAAATCAATAGGTGAATATGAGATATATTGCATATTATTAGTGAGTGCTGTGATGAAAAATAAAGCAAGGTAAATGGATGAGATAAAATGTGGTGTGTGATGGGTCTCTCTGAGAACTGATATTTGAGCACAGACTTGCATAAAGGCAAGGAATAAAACACTTGCATATTCTGGAAGGAGCATTCCAGGCAGAGGGAACAAATCAGTACAAAGGCTCTGACATGTATATTTAAATTTAATTTAAATTAATGCTTGGCAAGTTTTGAAACACCAGGGGTACCCGTGGGGATATGATACAAGGACTAGAAGAATAGAGATGGTCGCCAGAGGCTTTATAGATCATGGTACAGCCTTGAAATTTATTTTTTAAGAAATCTCTAAAATTATTTTGGAAATTATTTTGCAAAATTACAAAATATCACTGATGTGGGGCAATGGCTCTTCGATCCTGAGTTTCCCTGGGCTTATGGGGCCATTCATTCATATCTTTCAATCTTTTGCCATTTAATGAGTACCTGTTAAAACCCACAACCTTTCTTCACAAGCCACAGTTTAGGTGGGTTGTCTGGCACATAGAGAAATCATTAAAAACCAAGTTTCATAAAATCATAAAATCAGAGATGGTGCCAGCGGACCAGACCCTTCTCATCTGACCCCCTTGTTTTCCAGATGAGGAAATGGAGTCCCTTCTGTTAAGGAAACCACTCCAAGTGCTCTCTCACTTGCAACTGTGACTACTTAGGATGAGCAACACGGAGAATGTCAGCAATACTCAGCCAAAAGCAGAGGAGTAATGACTGTCAGCTAATGAAAAAACTCTCTGCAAGATAGAGGCTTCAAACACCAGATGGCAAATTTGGGCAAGATGTTTGTTGCTATGAACAGAGTAAACTGCTCTTCGGGCCACTGCGAAATAGCTGGGCCACCCAACAAAATAAATTAGCCAAGCTCTGCTACAGATGCCTAAGGGGACTCGTGTAAGTTAAAATTGTGTAATTTGAAAACCACCCCAGTGGCTTATAACTAACATGTCCAAAAAGCTTGATCCTAATTTATGATTGGTTTTTCAATGGCAATAACTTTTAACAATTATTCCTTTAACTTTAGAGTTTGATAAAATACTCTTGGAAAAGAATAGATTCTGGCTGTCTTATAAAACCTTATTTTGCTATCAAAAACATGATTTTTGATAGATAAAAATGTAACTTTAGTAATTCTTCTGATCTAATGATAGTGTTATGATTCACAGGTGTTTAGTAACTTTTTATTAGAAAAATACAACATGTTCTAAAATGATGGGACATCTGATAATAATAATAATATTATTATTAAATGTGCTTACTGCACAAGACACTGTCCTACACACTTTACATGTGTTAACTCATTTTAACCTCACAAGAATCCTATGAGGTAGGTACTACTACTAACTTCATTTTACAGATGAGAAAACAGGCACAGATATGTTAAGCATTCTACCCAAGATTACACAGCTGGTAGGTATCTAAAATTTGAACTATAGTCGTTCTCCATGCTGAGGGCTAGTAAACACTATACTCTACATTTTTTAAAATTGTCTTTCATACAAAATTTTTAAAAAGAGCCCTCCCCTACAATTTCTCTTTTCTTTATAAAATATTTCTTGGTGCCTATCCTTTCCTTCCCCTTCCCT
Organism: Ursus arctos; assembly: GCF_023065955.2. Classification (NCBI taxonomy): domain Eukaryota; kingdom Metazoa; phylum Chordata; class Mammalia; order Carnivora; family Ursidae; genus Ursus; species Ursus arctos. The sequence continues at coordinate 12,898,141 of NW_026623019.1, read as the reverse complement.
TAGTACATCCCAGGCTGGTGGGCCTGGTGGGGCCAGGAACACAAAAGCAGTCGGGGCTAAAGGGGTCATCAAGGCTGAAAAGCCAACAGGGCCACAGGGACTGGGGGTGAAGAAGTATAGAGTCAAGGAGGCAGGTTAAGTGGGCAGGGATGGCTGAGGAGTCAGCCACCAGGGTCAAGAGACTGATTACACACAAGGTATCCAGCAAGTACGTAAATATACTGTGGTTAATGACAGTTTTCTCAGAGGTGAGTTACAAATATGGAAAGGGAGGGCTAGCATATGGTGGTACCGGATTTGAATTAGAGGTGCTGGTAAAAACTCATGGTTTTCAATTTAGATAGATCAACAATGAATGAATGAATATATACATACATACATACATACATACATACATGCATACACAAATCCTTCCTAAATCTATCTGCTAAGAGGACATAGACACCATGATTCCCTGTAACAATTAGCACCCGTAATGCTCAGATCTTGGCTTCTATATACCATTCTCCACTACAAAGAACCAGATTGACTCCAGGGCTGGAGAAAAGCACAAGATAAATTGGTAATGTAATTTTGTACCAAAAAGTAAGCACTAAAAAAGTAGCTGAAGAGTGGTAAAAAGCACGCAGGAGCCATCTGAAGAAGCTCCAGTTAGCAAAATATGGGCCAATTTGAGCATCAAATAATATTATTATTATTTATACTTATTTATTTATAATTTATTATTGTTATTATGAATTAAATCTCAGTGAATAAAATATGTATTCCCGAATTCACACAAATGAATGAATGAATGAGGGAGTTTTTCCTTATAGTAGAACACTAACTAACACATGTAGAAAGAATGACAGAATTAGAAAATTACCATTTGGCAACTATCATTGTAATAAATGATTCATGCAAAAATCATCAATGAATGTTAAAACTAGTGGGTGAAAATTTTGTTAAAGAACAGGATATTTATATAAATTCAAAATATCTCCCCACAAAATTTATTTTACATAGAAAAATAGTAACTTTTGGTGGAAAAATCCGGTAATTACTACCTTAACCAAGTGAACAAAGTTAACATCAAGAATGATGGGATAATTCAACATCACGCGTCTCCTGCTATGATGCACCAAGAAGAATACGGCATCGCTTTCTGTGGTATTCCTGCCAAAAAATGCATAATCTGAGTCTAATCTGAGGAAACACTAGCTGAACCCAAACTGGAAGACATCCTAGAACAAAACAAAAGAAACAAACAAACTTCCCTGTATTCTTGGAACTTACCCAGGACAGGAAAGACTCGAAGACCTCTTCCAGGTGAAAGGCAACTAAAAAATCATGATAAGTACATACGACCTGTGAATCTAGTGGGCATCCTGACCCAGAAGGAGGAAAAAGCCATCAGGGACACTGGTGGGTCAGTGGGCAGGGTTTGAATGGATCTGCAGACAACGTGACAGATTTAGATCTACATTGATTTCCTGATCTAGATGATTGTACATGATTCTGTAAGACAGCATCCTTGGTTTGTTTCGTTTTGTTTTGTTTGGAAATACACACTGAAGTATTTAGACTAGAACAGGATGTCTGTAACTTACTCTCAATTAGCTCAGAAAAAAAAGTGCATGTGTGTGTGCATGCGTGTGTGTGTGTGTGTGTTTGCATATGTATACATACATGTATCTAGACAGAGTAGGGAAGAACCATGAAGCAAATGTGATAAAATGTTAACAGTAGGGAACCTGGGCGAAGGCTATATGAGAGTTACTCATAGTATTCTTGTAGCTTTTTAAAAGAACTTTGCAGTGATTTAAAAACAAAAAAAAAATCTAACTACAAAGCAAACAGTATACTGTTTAGAAATACAAATATTCAAATGAAAGCATAATGACAAGTGAGGACATGGTAAACATAAACTTTAGGATAATGGCTCCCCCAGAGGCGGAAGGGAAGGGAATGGGCTGGAAAGGGTATCTGGGAGGCGTCGAAGAAAACGGATGGTTCATCGTGTCTTCCTTCATACCTCACACACAGACATTATAACTGTTTTTTTTTATGTGAGCAAATATACAAGCAAAAACTAATTCTCTGCTCATAATAAATGTTATTTTTTTAACCTCAAAATCGTATCATATAAAATGCTCACAATGATAATCTGTGGAACACTCAAACCACCAACAAGAGACACCGCAAGCAGGGTAGAGGCGGTAGGAAAACAGAATGACACAGATCTAATATTTACAGTACCCTAAACCAGCAATCTAAAGCGAGGTCATACTGGGGCGCCTGGGTGGCTCAGTCAGTTAAGTGTTCGACTCTTGGTTTTGGCTGAGGTCATGACCTCAGGGTCCAGGCTTTGAGCCCTACGTTCAGCTCTGTGCTCAGCGGGATGTCTGCTTGAGGACTCTCTCTCTCCCTCTCCCTCCCCCATTCATTCTCTCTCTCTCTCTTTCTCTCTCTAAAATAAATAAATAAATCTTTAAAAAAAATTTTTTTTTAAATAAAGTGATATCATATATGTCTCTTTTTTCAAGCAGTCAGTAATGTGCTGGACCTCTACATGCACCTGATAATTTGTGAATGGCTTTGGGATACAAATTGTTACACCCTAATTTATTTGTTTCCTAAATTCAAAATCCTTTGAGGCCTTAACCAATTTCTGGAATAGGGGTACAATTATCACCAAACATTGAGTCAAATTCACCCCAAATCTCAAAACCAAGGTTAAACAACACACTTGAATCATTAAATCATTAAACAACCCAAGAATTTCAGTTGTTGTCTCACAAAAGATATCTTCAGAAACCAAATTCAGCAAGTGGACATCTGAGCATGAATTTAGGAAAAGCACTCATTTTCTCTTTTGAAAACTGAAAGGTGATAGCAATAGTCTACAAAGTTGAACTCAACAGATTATAGCAGATACATGAATACTGATAAGAAAATGCAGGCATGCACAAAAGTTACTGGCCACACAAGCTTACTCCTTTGTTTTTTTAAAACATGATATCTGCCTTAGGGACCTGTTATAGGTTGAGTTGAGTCTCCCTAAAGTTCATCTATTGAAGTCCTAAACCCCAGAATGTGACTGTATTTGGAAATAAGGTCTTCACAGAAGTAATCAAGTTAAAATGAGGTCATGAGGATGGGCCTGAATCCAATAGGACTTGTGTCCTTACAAAAAAAGAAAATGTGGGAAGTTGATATGAAAAAACACAGGGAGAAGATGCCATCAACAAGCCATGGAGAGAGGCCTGGAACAGATGCTTCCCTCACAACTCTTAGAACCAACTCTGCTGATACTTTGATCTCAGACTTTCAGCTTCCAGACTGAGAGACAATAAATTTCTGTTGTTTAAACCAACTGTTTATAGTACTTTGTTCCAATACTCCTAATAAAGTGATACTAGACTCTATAGGAGGAAGGATTAGAAGACGAGTCTAATAAAGCAGCAAAGGAAAACCCCGGCAGAAACTCTCTTTCTTTGTTATCTGTAGACACCTCATCTGAGAAGTTTGACGGGGTTAAAAAAATATTGGGGCACCTGGGAGGCTCAGTCAGTCAAGTATCCAACTTTTGATTTCAGTTCAGGTCATGATCTCAGGGTCGTGAGATTGAGGCTCCATGCCCAGCGGGGACTCTGCTTGAGATTCTCTCTCTTCCTCTCCCACTGCCCTTCCCCCCCAAATAAATAACTCTTAAAAAAAAAAAAAACAATAACACTAAACTTACCTAAGAATCAAGATTTTGCTATTTAGTTATGTGAAAACAGGCAAATCTCATACCCTTTCTGACTTACTGTTCTAAAAAACGTGGTAATAATGTGTGCCACATTTTTCAACCCTATAAAGACAAAATATTTTCAAATGGAGATACACAGAACACTCCACAAAGTGTTAAAGCTCTCTGTAAACATAAGTATTATCAGTAGTGTTAATTTTGGATACGGTAACCAGAGTAATATTTCAGGAGACAACTGCTGACACAGCGTAAGTTGATTTCAGAAAGGCACCAGTTAGCTTTGTTGGACAAACTTGAAAAAGGTACTAGGTGGGGCACCTGGGTAGCTCAGCCATTAGGTGTCTGCCTTCGGCTCAGGTCATGATCCCAGGGTCCTGGGATCGAGCCCTGCATCGGGCTCCCTGCTTGGCGGGGAAGCCTGCTTCTCCCTCTCACACTCTCCGTGCTTGTGTTCCCTCTCTTGCTGTCTCTCTCTATCAAAAAAATAAATAAAATCTTAAGAAAGAAAGAAAGAAAGAAAGAAAGAAAGAAAGAAAGAAAGAAAGAAAGAAAGGGAAAGAAAGAAAGAAAGAAAGAAAGAAAGAAAGAAAGAAAGAAAGAAAGAAAGAAAGAAAGAAAGGCAACTGGGTGACAACAGAGTTGGAGAATTCATATCTGGTTATATATTCCTATTCAAAGCGTTGATTAATACGATGACGGATGCATGTCTGGAGATCTCAAGTGAGCTCTGCCCCAGCTGTGTTCTTACTCACAGCTTAGATGTGAAAAGGCTAATAATTTGGAAGGGACAATTAATTCCCTAGATAGCAAAATCAAGTTTTACAAAGACATCCATAGGCTAAGACTAATAGGAGAAAGCTTAACCAGAATGTAAGTAGAATCTGACATTTATATATATATATATATATTTTTTAAAGATTATTTATTTATTTATTTGACAGAGAGAGACACAGCCAGCGAGAGAGGGAACACAAGCAAGGGGAGTGGGAGAGGAAGAAGCAGGCTCCCAGCGGAGGAGCCTGATGTGGGGTTCGATCCCAGAACGCCAGGATCACGCCCTGAGTCGAAGGCAGATGCTTAATGACTGAGCCACCCAGGCGCCCCTGACATTTATATTTAAGAAAAATGAAATGCACAAGGTAAAGATGTTTGAGACTTGATAACCACAAGGACCATGAGCTCAAAATAAGCAGTGTGGAATAACTGCCCATAAAAACAGACTCTAACTAAGGTTAAATGCATAGAAATACAGACAACCCTTGCTTTGCATGGTTCTGATACACATCAATTTCAGATACATGGTTTAGTTAAACACCAGCTCCCCAACAGCATGGTTCAAATAGCAGTTACCATGGTCTATCATCTGTTACTCAGTTCACACACAGACAGCAAAGCATGTAATTGTGTTGCCTCCTTGCCTCCCAGCAATAAACCCATGTGGCATTTTACAAAAATAGATCATTGAAAGAGTGAATTGCTTAGCACAGATGAAAGTACAGCAGAGAAGTGAAAAGCAATAGAGCAAGAAGTGAAGTTTGGATCTAACATAAACGGAGTTAGAGGAGAAACAGCCAACCATGGGAATGTTGACATTGCTACCATTTGAAAAATTCTAGATCTATAGCCAAAGAAACTTAGCAGAGGTGGACTTATCAACATAAAGGAGAACAGTGATTGAAGGTGTCTGAGAAGAAGTGATACCAGCAAAAGCTTCCCAGTAAAGAAACCCTCAGAGAAGTATTTCAGAGAAATTTCATGACACTGAGAGTTCAAGAGATAAAATCTTGGAAGCTGATCCAGAAGCTGGATGACAATTTGCCAAGGCAAACAAAAGATGCTCACTCTGTATAATAAACTATAAAATGAGAAGAAAAAGGTAAGCACTGTCCAAACTACTCTTTTCAAGTGCTTTTTAATAAAGAAATAAAACACTGTAATTTCCTATTTCTAATGTTTTACATTAAAGTATACTAAATGAATAATAGTTTTACTGTTTTTTCTTTCATTTCCCCATGCATTCAGATTGGAAAGAAAAATTTTCATGTTTTAACAAAAGTTTTTAAAGATCTCAATAATCATCATTGTCTCATTGATTCTTTTTTTTAAGTAGGCTCCACGCTGGGCCCAACATGGGGCTTGAACTCACAACCCCGAGATCAAGAACTGAGCCAAGATCAAGAGTCAGACGCTTAACTGACTAAGCCACCCAAGTGCCCCTTCTCACTGATTCTTCAGATTACTTTGCATGATTTCAGTTTTCACAGTCTTTTTTTTTTTCAGTCCTGCCCTATCGTGCCAAGTGAGGACTGCTTTTTTCGTCCGTGTCCTTTTAAACTTAGCCTGGGGTACAGAATGTGGAGGGATGAACTGAGTTGGGATGTTTTCCAGAAGGTGACTAGAATGTGGAAAAACCCTGAAATCAAAACATGGGAGGAAATTCTAAGTGGAAATGATGGTACTTTCGCTGAAGAAGACAGAAGTCAAGATCACCATGGTTGCAAATAATGGACACACCATCAAATACACGTGCCCCTCCAGAGCAGCCAAAGCAGCTTCGATAATGGAATATTCCGCAACAGAGTTTTCAATTTCATGAATAGAAGAAACTTCTAACAATTAAAAGTGGGATAAATGGAATTCACTGACTCACAACATAGGGAACTTCTCCGAGCTGCAAGTGCCAAGCAGAGGCTGACTGACCATCTGTTCGGTTTGTTGTAGCAGAGATGACTTTCTACACAGGGTGAGAGGGGAGGCTCCCTCCACAACTCAGATGCCAGACATCCATGTGGTGGCTCAAAAATACGTCCACAGATTCTCCAGCGCCCCTCTCCTCAAAAGGTGGCGTCTAGTTCCCTTCCCCAACCTTACAGTGGGCCAAACTTAGAGATGTGCTAGGAATGAAGCACGCGTGACGCTATGTGCCTTCTAGTGTTCACCGGGCTCTCTCACTCTTGGATTGTTATTCTAGGGGAAGCCTCCAGTCATGCCATGAGGTTACCAGAGCAGCCCTAGGAGAAGCTCTCGTGGGGAAATACCACAGATTGCTGCCAACCACTGAAAACACCAGCTTATAGAATGTAAATAAACTTGAACATTGGAAGTGGATTCTTCAGCCTCGGTCACGCCTTCAGTCCTGGCCAACATCTTGACTGAGGCCTCATGAGAGATCCTGAGCCTGAGTCTCTCAGTTAAACTGCTCCTGAATCCCTGACCCAAAGGAACTGTAAGGATAATACAGTTGTTTCAAGCCCCTCCGTTTTGAGACAATTTGTGATACAGCGATAGTTAACCAATACAATCCATTTTGATCTGAACACTAAGGTTACGTTGCAGTCTTGAGAAGCCTGCTCACACAACCTTTTTCTTTTTTTCCCCCCACTTCTCTTTTAATAGATCCAAACCACAATTGCCAAAAATTAGTTCCTATCACTGAAAGATAAATGATTATACAATGGTAATCTGTTGTAAAAGTAGAAAGTAGACAAGGAATCTAAAATTAATTCCTCCCACTCTGCCTGATTATTACCCCACATTCAAATCTGCTGAGAAAGATTAATGCAGACCTCACAAAGAGAACTTTAAGTTCTCTTTAGCAGGAATGAAGCCCTTCAACAAGTTCATCTCGCAGTTGCAAATGGTCAGTTACACAAGTGCTGAGCATTTCTACTCTTCATACATAAAGGAACCATCTCTTTCAATACGGCACCTTCTGCTCACCCAAACTTGAAGGTCCAACCCAGACTTCTATGAACTCTAGATTCATATATTTGACATCTTCCCTGATATCTCATTAGTATTTCTCACAAGGCACTTCAAAGACAACATGTCCAAAATGGAATCCATGATCTTATTCCCAAACCTAGTCCCTGTCCAGGGTTCCTGTTGTAGAGAATGAGACCTTATCAATTCAGGATATAACACAGAAACTTTTGTCATATCTCTTTCTTACCCTCTGCTTAAAACCTCAATGGCTTCCCACTGCATTTAAGATGAAGAAAAGTTTTAAAATGATATACAGGGCCCTGGGTGGTTGCCTAATCCAATTTCAGCCTAATCCAGTGCCTTGTCCACACCTCCCTTGCTCCCTCTGCTCCACCACACTGATCCCATTCAGGCCCTGTAAGCACCCTACTCTCCCCACCATTGGGCCTTTACGTAAACCTTCCCTCTGCATAAATACCTTTACTTTCCTTTTGCTCAATTAATCCTATAACATCTTTCTTATTTCAGTTTAGCTGTCTTTCCTTAGGACACCTTTCCTGACTACCTCAAATTCCTCATCCCTGCCCCCAATTAATGATTCTCAAAGCACCAGGCACCTCTTCTTTATGGAAATAAAACATTGCAGCTAAATGGACAAAATCTAGAACCAGCCTGCCTTGCTTAAGTCCTTTCCTGTTGTGTGAATTTTCAGCAAGTTACTTAAACTCTCTGTGCCTGTTCTCTCATCTATAAAGTGGGGATAATAGTTATGAACACTTTATGACAACTAAATAAGACAATGGACGTAAAGTGTTTAGCATGGTGGCCAACACATCACAGACATCATGGAAGTCTGAGCTACTGTTTTTTTCTTTTTTAAGATTTTATTTATTTATTTATGTGACAGAGAGACAGCCAGCAAGAGAGGGAACACAGCAGGGGAGTGGGAGAGGAAGAAGCAGGCTCCCAGCAGAGGAGCCCAATGTGGGACTCGATCCCGGAACGCCGGGATCACGCCCTGAGCCAAAGGCAGAAGCTTAACAACTACGCTACCCAGGCGCCCCTGAGCTACTGTTTGATTACAGTTGCAATTTCATAATCTCGTGTGTATTCATAATTAATGTTTTATTTATATCTGTCTTTATCACTAAATGGCAAATTCCACAAGGGTGGAGATGTAAGTTTTTACTCATTATCATACTTCAATTCCCTGCCACAGTCTTAGCACATGAGTGCTGTTTGATAACCCTGGATGAATAAATACATCAATGTAATGTAGTGCCTAGACTCTGAAGAACCTTGAGATGTCACATTAAGGAGTTTAGACTTTATGCTGTAGAAGTTTTTTTTAACAAGAGTCACATGTGAAAATTGATGGAACAATGATTGTAAGGTAAGTTGGGAGAAGAGTTCAGTAACAGGAGGAAGCCTTAGGCAACCATCTGAATGGTTCATTTGGGTGAAGGCAATGGCCAGTGTAGACATTAGCAGGACGTGGGCAGATCGTTAAGGAAGGACCCACCAACATGACTGTACACTGGATGTGGGGGGAATGGTTGAGGAGATCTATATATATAAATACTAAGTCTCTGAACAAGAGAACAAGGACAGAAGAATTGAACTATAGAAGGCAGGAGATGTTGGTTGTGGGTTGGGAGAAGAGATGGGGTGGAGGAGCAGGACTTGCAGAGACAGATGTCCAACAACAGGGGTGGCCATAGGACTGAAGCTCTGGGAATGGCCAGGTCTGGAGACAGAGACTGGAGTCATCTGTACAGAGATGAATGTGAACTCTGTGCAAGATCAGCTGTTTGACATTAGCAGCTCATTACTTAATCGCACTAGACCCTTGTTTCCTTCTTCGTAAAATGAGAATAAAACTACTACCTTCCTCATAAAGTGGGTGTGAGCATTAGATAACACCAGGAAAATGCTCCAAAGAGTGCCTGATATAAAGTAAGCATTCAATAACATCAGTGCTACCCGTTTGCATAAATACGGTGGGTGAGATACTCTAAAGGGCCCTCCAGCTACAAAATAATTATATGTTGCATAAGACTTTTTAAGTAGTGTTTTTAGGTAGCACTTGCAGGACACAGGGGAAGCATTAAGGTCTTTTTTCTAGTCTCAAAGAGGAGCAGTGAGCAGTAAGCTCAGACAAAATGCACGGTAGCCCGAGAGGTCCCTAGTTCCCAAAAGAAGAAAATAAAAATTCTTTCTAGAGGACCACATTCCTATACCCACTTCACAGATAAGACACACGAAGAATACTGACTAGCCCATGATCCCATGATCCTTTGAATAGTAGAATCCCTTCTCCAGTTCAGGTATCCTAACTTCTAGACTAATATAAAATACAGGTCCACAAAAAGATCTGTACTGGATGAGGACAAAAATGAGCTTTATCTTTCTCTCAGGCTTTATGTATATTCCTTGCCTCTTGCTGTATCCTTTATATAGTTCTAGGAGAGTCATTTTTGCTAACAAGAATTCTATCTTTAATATGTGCAAATCCTGTCCCCCCTCCCAAGCTACTGCAACTGGTTCATTCCAAGAGCTCAGGGATAATTATGTGTTTTCATGAACGCAGCATCATTAGTCAAACCTGTGGGTCTAATCCAACTTTCCTGTTGTATTTTTATGGCAACCACAGAATGGTATTTGACGTCATATTCCCTAAGTTTAAAGGGGGAAAAAGCTTTATATTTCTGCTTGTTTGATTTACAATTCACCTCTCTTCATCCCATTTGCTCACGGGATGGGACACAGCTTTAAGAAGTAACAAAGACCGCCTCCTGCTGGAGGTGCAGATGTAGGGCACCCTTCCCTGCTCTCAAAGCTACATTTTTCTAAATTTCTATTTTTTTCTATCATATATGGTGAAATAGAAAGCATCTTTGTTTCAGTTTTTCATTTGTCACATTAATCACAAAGCTTTTCCCAGTTTGTCTGGAAAAACAAATGTTTTTCAATTTCTCTTTTTTTGTTAGTTTGGATTTTTGGGGGGTTTTTTGTGTGTTTTGTTTTGTTTGTTTTTGTGTTTCAATATCTAACGCTAGTGTGAGCTCACCAGCCTGCTTGCTTGATGTTTACTATTTGTTAATCAGACTAAGTGCAGGTAGAACGTCGAACGAGAGCAGAGAGGCAAAGGTAGGGTTGTACCTGCCAAGACTTCCCACCTGTGACTTGGGGTAGTTCTTCAAATAAGTCCCACCAGGACGGTTATTCCAAGGTTTGATTTGCGAAGCCTACTTACAAAGTCGATATAAATGTGCAAAAGACTCCTGGTGGCCATTCAGACAGCATGCATCCACAGCAACTAAATTAAGTCAAATCATGGCTCCATTGCCAAGAGAGTAGATTTAAAAAGATCAAACCTGGGTCTGACAACTATTTCAAATGACCTGATACTCCCTCCCTCCTTGTTGGCCTGTGCTGTCTTGATAGTAGCTCTAAATACACTTGACACTAGGTTTCACACGACCATCCCCAAGCTAATGAAAGAGACTCAGAACAAGCCCAGCTCCTGGCCTTACATATCCCTCTCCTGTGTGAAGATGGATACGAGCCACGGACCGATGCTAGTTAACTTTCCACCGCTCCCGAAGCCAAAGCCACGCCACTCACCGGTTCCAAAGCTCTAACATGGAACAACACAGCAGTGCTGTTGAAAACCTGATTAAGGATGAGCAAATTGTGGATCTCGGAAAGGACACATAATCGCTTTAGAAGGTGCACCGACAAACTGTCAGAACCCCTTAGGAGTTTTCTTTCGTGAGACAAAAAGCCAAAAGCAATTTTATCACAGAAATTGCTGACTACACCCGAGGGCTGCCATGTATCCCCAAAGAGCTGAGCAACAGTGCAGTTTTTCACTTCTGCCACAGCTGCTCCAAGTACAGACTTTAGAACCAGACCAAATGGATTTAAATCCTAACTCTGCTAGTTACTGGCTATGTGACCTTGAACAAAGCACTTAAATTGCTGATGACTCAGTTTTCTCACCTGCAAAATGGAGCTATCCCGGAACTCGATTCACAGAGTGGTTGCAAGGATTGAGTTAGTCTATGTCAAAGACTTAGACCGGTGGCTGATACATCAGAAATGCTGTACAATCTTCTGCCTTTATTAGAAATAATCATTTTCTTGCTTATTCATCCCTCAAATATTTGCTGAGCACATTCTATCTACTACATGAGCTTAGAGCCTACGGCAGCAGCACCACTAGTATAAGAAACTACTTTGATGGCAGTGCATCTTCCTTTGCTCATCAGTTTTCTCAAGAACATTCCAACATTTTCTAAAAATGCCAAGTTTGGATTGTTTTCCAACTGTTTCATGAGAGTTACTGCATATATACCAAGGATGAGAAATTGCACTGAGGCGCGGGTGCTGACGAACCAGGTGGGCTCGTGGGCTCGTCAAGTGATACCGACCAGCAGGCCAACATGAGGCTTCTGGAATTCAGTCATAAACCTCCATAAAATCAGAAATACCTTCCGGGTTCATCTGTGAAAGTCACACCTGTGCACGCCAAGAGCCGTGACCAGGTGCCTGCCAAACAAATCACTGCATACAGAGTTGGGGAGGAGAAATCCCAAGATTTGGCAGGAAGTTGCTTAAAATATGCTTCTTGGCCTCCCTTTCGTCATGTCCCATAATGCATTTCAAATTATAACAATCCAGGGCAGCGCACACTGTTGAAATGCACATGATACACCCATCAGACTGCTAAGGATTCAGATCTCCGTGTAAGAACTAATCCTCACCTTTCAAGAGTTTATGTTCTAGCTGAGGAAATAAAATTTCTACGCATACAGGAAATTGAAAACAATGCATGGTGGCATGTTTGTAAAGGCCAAATTGGCATTACAGACCGAGCTGAGAAAACTCAGAGCAGGGAGAAATCAGCAAGGACTAGAAAAATCTGCTTGTTTTTGGAGGAGGTGATGGGTAAGGTATGCAAAGGGGAGAATGAGAAGTAAGAGTATTCAGGAAATGGACAAAAAGATGGGGAATCCCAAAGACAGGACTCAATGTAAACTGATATGGGTTTTTATTGCCATTTGTCACTTCATTGCATTTCCACATTCTCTCCTCTTACTGTCTTGTTAACCCCATCTGCCCAGTGATTTGGCATTTTGGAAGCATCCAGTCCTTTCTAGGTTTCTAGGTATAATTCTCCTTATTCTAATTTCAACTGGCGTAATTCTAGCATAAGTTTTCCTGTTTTTCTCCTTCTTCTACTTGACTGTCTGGACAGAGAAAGAAAACCAGAATGAGTATACAAGCTTGTGTTCATACATGTAAGGATTGCAGTTCGCCTTCTTAACATGAGTCATTTATAAGTTGTTTTTCTCAGCTGGATTAAATCTTCTTTTCAAAGTAATCCACCAGGAAGGATGGAAGGGGTGGGGTTTTCTCAGTTCCCTTAGAGAAAGCAAAAGTCCAAAAATGCTTTCCTGTAATCAAAATACATTTCGAAATAAGGAGAACATCTGGTTTTGTGGTCTTTCCTAGTTCCATTTATTTATTTTTGTTTTAATTTCAAAAAAATCTCAAACCTAAGGAAAAATTATGCCTCTCCCATCTGATCTTACTAAGATGAAAACAGTTTCACTCCTGGCATCCTGCACTATAAAACAAAAATACTGACTGAACACCAAGATTTCCAGTGACACCGAGATGCTAAATTATATTTCTGAGATAAGACAGTAAAATGATTATTAAGCAGGTTGCAGCTCCTTCTAGGCTGTGGCACATACATGTTTGCCAAAGCCTTGGCATCCATGCAAACATCTGCAAGTGGGCAATACCAGCATGCTTACATAACTTATGGAAGTGAAACATTTGTATAAAAAGTCCTCACATAACCTAAGAATTGGAGAACAAAGCATATGTATTTTTTTTGTATTTTATTACTATTAAAGGCATATTATTTTTCTTGTAGGGCAAACAAAAATATTACACATTTATTATCTCAGAAGAGTTGTCTATGCTCACCATCTGCATTTTCTTATCTTCCACCCAGTCCAAAACCCAAATCAAGCGGATTGCCATCCCCTCTCTTTACCAAAATAAGTTTTCTTAAGGCCAACAATAACCTCAGGTTGCTAGATCCATTGTACGTTTTTCCAGTATTATTCCTTCGGTAACATCTACCATCTGCTCTATTCCCTCCTTCTTGAAGTGGTCCCCACTTTGCCTTCTATGACATTACCCTCCCGTGGTTATCCTCTGACCCTTGGGTTGCCTTTCTCACCCTACTCATTCTCTTTTAATCCAAACTCAACCACTGGAGTTAATATATTCCTGTTCTCTTCTCAACCCTTATTCCACATTTTATATCTCCCACTCAGATATCTGCTCTGAGCTTCACACCTGCAAGCCAGCACCTACCTGACGTCTCCACAGGGATGTCACAAGGGCATCTGGAATTCAGATGACCGTAACAGACCTCTGAGTCTGCCCTCCCTGGGTGGATCTCTTCTTCTGTTCCCTTAACCAGTGATGGCCAACACATCCATCCAGTTGTATAAGCCTGCAACCCAGGGGAAGCTTGTCCCTAGCCCTCTTTAGCCAACCAGTCACCAAATCTCACTGATTTTTGCCTCCCTCTTGTGTCACAGATCTGCCCATTTCTCTCCAACCCCACCACCATCTGCGTGTCTCTTTCCTGGTCCACTGCAAGGACCTTGCAACTCATCTCCTCTAGCAATGACTCTTGCCCTGCTCCATGGTCCAGTCTGCTTTCCTGCAATTTTTACTCTGTTACTCTGCAGTTCTTGTTTATATATACATTTTTAAATGCAAATCTGATCTATCTTCCTCTACCTAACATCCTTCACTGGTTTCCCATTGCATTGCCCTGGGGATAAATGAAAAAGCCTATAATAGCCTGACGCTTCTCTCTCTGCCTCATCTATTTCCACCAACCCTCCTTCTCCACCCTCCACCACACAGGTTCCCAGTTCTTTCTCCCCACTGAGTCCCTCTGCACAGGCCTTTCCTCTATCTTTCTCTGCCTAATTAACTTCCATTTAACCTTCAAAACTCAACTCCAATGTCATTTTCTTAGGGTTGCATTCTTGAAGCATCTCTTCAAAATAAGCCAAGTCCTCTGGTCTCACACTCCATGGCACTCTGCAGTTTTCTCTTTTGGAAATTATATACTTTCCCATGCTCATTTGATTTTTGACTCTGAGCGCAAATAAGGCAAAACCTGCATCTCTTTGGCTCATCACTTTATTCCAACCCCTTGAAGTCTCTGCTCTTTCCTCACCAGCGATCAGTTGGTACGAGCTCCAAGCGTACGAGCTCCACAGGACTGGTAAGTCCACGGCAGGCTGCATCTTGGGGAGGGGATCCTCGAAGCTGGGGACCTAACGTGCTCCCGCTGAGCCGAGGACCTAGCGTGGCTTCTCTCTGTGTTTTATACTTCAAAAAAGGGCTAAGGCTTCCACGAGACCGCTCTACACATGGCAGGAGGAAAACAACTTCTAGATAAGTAGTATGGAGAAAAAACTCTGCCCCCTCTGTGCTCCCAAAGGAATAGCATACGGAGCACAGCAGTCCGTTCTGTCCTTTCTTTTATTCAGAAGCATTTACCGAATGCCAATTTGTGCTAACGCACTAGGTACTAGGAGGGACAGGAGTAGATAATAAGAGCTATTATTCATGGAGGGCCTACCATGTTCCAGGACTGTAAATTGTAAGTGGCAATTTACAAGCAATATTTTAAGGAAATTACCATTTTGTGAAGAAGTGAACACTTAACAAACCACAATATAAAACCAAAGGGAATAAGCAGGCCCCTATAATCTACATTATCCCAGATCCTTAACACAGTCCGAGCTAAAGACATTTGAGAATTTTATGAGGTCTCAGAGTTCCAAATAAAACCTACTTTTCCAGGTTCTTAATTATTCACTAGGACATGAAACTAATTACAACTCCCAGGGGCCAAATACGTTGTATCGAGCATCTCGATTAGAAAAACCCCAAGTTCTTATTCAAACAATTGGTTATTTGGAAGATATTTTTAGCTAGCTGTACATTTTGCTGGCTCCTAAAGTGAACTTTTCCAACCTGGTTATCTTGTGGTGAGAAAATCCAACACCATTTATTTATCTAACAAATATTCAACCCAGTGCCTACCGTATGCTAAGAGTTGTGGCTACGAAAGTGACCAAGTCACAGCCCCTGCCTTCAAGGTGACGTGATAAGGGGGATTCGGGAGATAAAGTGAGAGCTGTGAAGAGTCGCCAAGCAAAATGTGGGGCACAGAAAGTTTAGCTCTGCCTGGGAACAGGCGGGCTGGCGTGATAACAATGGTACCACTGAGGAAGTGACACTTATATTCGTCGTGAAGGGTGTATTCTTCAGCAGATGGAAGGTGAAAGAGGAGCGTAAACAAAATCACAAAGGCATAAGCGATATGGCAAGTTGGGCGAATACTCAGCGAGGCCAGGCTTAGCTTCATCCCATAGTTATGCAATGGGGAGCCATAAAAAGATTTTAAAGAATAAACTAGATCTCTATTTTATTTTTTAAGATTATGTATTTATTTATTTGCCAGAGTGAGAGAGAGAGAGAGCCCAAGCAGGGAGAGCGGCTGGCAGAGGGAGAAGCAGGCTCCCCATGGAGCAAAGAGCCTGATGCGGGACTCGATTCCAGGGCCCTGAGATCATGACCTGAGCTGAAGGCAGATGCTTAACCACCTGAGCCACCCAGGCGCCCCTAAACTGCTTTTTTAAACTTTCACAAAACGATGTTGATAGCAGAACTGTTGATGGTAGGCAAAAGTTAGAAACAATTCAAGCATCCACTCACTGATGAATAAACAAAATATAATATATCCATAGAGTGGATAATTAATTATTCAGCCATTGAAAGGAATGGAGCTCTGACTCATGCCACAACATGGGCGAAACTTGGAAACATTAAACTAAGTGAAAAAAGTCAGGCACAAAAGGTCACATACTGTACGTGTACATTTATAAGAAACATCTAGAATACACAAACCTAGAAGCAGATTAATGGTTGCTGAGGGGGGAGGGGAAGAATAGGGGGTCACTGCTCCATGGTTAATGGGTTTCCCTTTGGGGTGACAAACATATTCTGGAACTAGGGAATGGTCATGGCTGCATGACATGGTGACTGTCATAAATGACACTGAAGTGTCCACTCTAAAATGGTAAACTTTACATTAAATCATAAAAGTGAAACAAAAACAAAAAACTAACAATACAAAAAGGTATAGAGTACAATATAAAAATCCTCCTCCACATTCCCAACTCTCCACTCCTGTCCTACAAAGTAACTATTATTTAAGTTCTTAATTTTAATATTGCCCTCCGGAAATGTGTTTTGTATGTGTGTATATAAGGCTGGGGGTGCGTGGAAGGGGGCCGTATGATCACATGATACACTTTTCCTGTCCATTTAAGTTATGGGAGAACATTAGGCCTTTAATATTTCTATAGCATTTTACGTAAGCCTAGAAGAACTTACTTTTAATAAGAGTTACTGTATCATTGCTTTAGCCTTCAAAGATGTTTTTTAACTCACGAATCTATAGTTTGTCGATAAATTGAGATCGACACAATTGGGTTTTCAGGTGAGGTTTTTACTGAGAAAGGTTCATTCTGTCAAAGTAATTTTTAAAAGCCCGGTAACAGGCTGAGAAGAGAAAGAGCACTGTGACTTAGAAACAGGAGTTATGGGGGTACCAACCTAAGCAGGGCCAAGAGGGGAAGAGGAGACTTGAAGGGTATTTGCCATGAAATGGTTTCAGGTAATAGTGCATGAACAACTAATGCCCAGGACAAACATCATCATTTCAAAAACAGAAGCACCGAATACAATAGTCGAACGGCTTTGAAAACTGGATCTCAATTAGAAGTTAAATTTAAAGTTAATGTGATTTATCCTTTAGCATTAATAAATTCATGTAATAAAGTTAACTAAAAAATGTCTTCACAAAGGAAAAGGGTATTAGAAAGTAGGGAACAATGTCAAAATCATGCATGAGATAAGATCTTTTGGGAGATCTTATTGCTCAATCTTAGAAAATGATTGCTGAGAAGTTCCAGGAACAGGAAATGTTCAGAAGGGAAGCTAACTCTGGTTATAACCAGCAGTGTTGCTTTAAAGCCTCAAAGAATAAGTCCAATTATGCTTTTTAAAAATCTCTCTGGGATATCATCTTAAACCTGTCAGAATGGCTAAGTCAAAAAGACAAGAAATAACAGGTGTTGGCAAGGACATAGAGAAAAAGGAATCCTTGTGCACTGTTGGTGGGAAAGTAAATTGGTACAGTTGCTCTGGAAAACAGTATGGAGGTTCCTCAAAAAACTAAAAAGAGAAATACCATATGATCTAGTAATTCTACTACTGGGTATTTACCCAAAGAACATGAAAACACTAATTTGAAAAAGATATATGCATCCCAATGTTTGCTGCAGCATTATTTATGATAGCCAAGAGATGGAAGCAACCCAAGTGTCCACTGATAGATGAATGGATAAAGAAGATGTGGTATAAATATATGATGGGGCACCTGGGTAGCACAGTTGCTAAGCGTCTGCCTTCGGCTCAGGGCGTGATCCCATCGATCTGGGATCGAGCCCCACATCAGGCTCCTCCGCTGTGAGCCTGCTTCTTCCTCTCCCACTCCCCCTGCTTGTGTTCCCTCTCTCGCTGGCTGTCTCTCTCTCTGTCAAATAAATAAATAAAATCTTTAAAAATATATATATATACGATGGCCTCCTACTCAGCCTTAAAAAAAGAATGAGATCTCGCCATTTGCGACAACATGGATGTATCTAGAGGGTATTTATTATGTTAAGTGAAATGAGTCAGACAGAGAAAGACAAATACCATAGGGTTTCACTTGTATGTGGAACCTAAAAAACGAAACAAATGAATAAACAAACAAAAAGCAGAAACAGACACATAAATATAGAGAACAAGCTAATGGCTGCCAGAGGACAAGAGGAAGGGGATGGGCAGAATGGGAAAAGGGGGGAGGGAGGTACAGGCTTCCAGTTACGGAAAGAATAATTCACGGGATAAAAGGCACAGCACAGGGAATAGAGTCAACAGTATTGTAGTGTTGTATGGTGACAGATGGTAACTACACTTGTGAACACAGCACACAGACTTGTGCAATCACTGTTGTATGTCTGAAACTCATGACGTTGTGTGTCAGCTATGCTTTAATTTGAAAAAAAAATATCTCTGGAATTAGAAATGTCTTTTTTCACACATCACACATGAATGTCTTTGTATTACACATCACACTCAACACACTTTACTGACCACCTAATTTGTACTAAAATAACAGGACAATGTTGAGGGGCCCTAAGTACAGTTGAGTTTCAGCCCTCCTCATGACAGGCAGCAGCAGGGACTCCTCTTGGAGCACAGACCTTGGAAATCAGACAGGCATGGATGTGGATCTTGGCTTTGCCATTTACTTGCTGTGACTGCAGTCAAGACAGACAACTCTCTGAGCCTCATTCTTCATTTGCAAGGCAGGGATGATGAGGAAGAAAAAGATGATCGTTATGCTGTCTCATCTCAGGACTGTTGATGTACAAAATCTGTCAGTGTAACACACAGTATGACTTAATAAATGTTACCTTCTCTCCAGTTCACCTCCCAGTTGCCAAAGAACTTCACATCAGCCCAGTGCGTGAGAACGTTCTATAAAGCTAAGCATGATGAAAGGTAAAAATGACACACTTCAGTGAAAGAAAAATAAGAACAGTGGCCAATATTTATTGTGCAATTACTATGTGCCAAGTGCTTTACACACACCATCTCCTCTGTCCTACCCTTCCTTCAGGGTGTGGTTGCTGTCCACATTTTGTAAATGAGGCTGCCAAGGCCCCACTATGTTAGAGAATTCATGCAAGTAAGAGGCAGCGTTGGGATTCGAATCCACATAGTCTGATTCCAGAAGCCATGCTCTTAACCACCAGGAAAACACTGGTTTCAATATATATGTCAACATTTATGGGAGAATGAAAGATAAACTATTCCACCTGAAGGATGATGGCCAGGGAAACTTCGGAGAAGAAGACGGCATCAGAATGGCGCCTTGAAGGAAGAGCAAGATTTTATTTCGACAGCGGTGGAGTGGAAAGGGGGATATAAAAAGGAGAACTATTCCAGGCTGTGAGATTGGCACCCACAAAGGAGGCAAAAAAGAACACGATGTGCTGGGAAACAGTGAGAAATTGGCAGGGATAGACATCCCTCAGCTCATGGATACCTCGTGGTGTGAACCAGTCATGGAAATCCTCCCCCCATTTGCCAGAGAGAAGGATGGAGCAGGAGGAAGTATTAGAAAAGCAGGCTGGGGCCAAATCATGTCATGCCTAGAATGTCGACCAGGGGCACTGGGATCTTAAAGGTCACAGAGAGCCACAGGTAGGTATAAAAGAGGAGATATGTGATTCTACCCATGTTCCATGAATGGAACCGTCAGGCATGAGGAGGCAAAAGTAGAATGGGGGAGAACAAACAGCTAGGGAGCTCCTCTATTCATTTAGCCAGAGACAATGAAAGGCTGGACAAGGTCAATGACAATGAAGAGAATAGTATACACAAAGAAACCCAGAGGTAAACTGGTCAGGCTTGACTACGGTTGGGGTGCCTGAAAAGACACTGACATTTTGGGCCAATAAGGGGAAGACAGAAATGGGAAAGGGAAAGGCAGTGAGCAGTCCTTTGAAAAATAATACGATTCTTTGAAAAAAGCAGTGTAATCATTAGAGGCGCCTTGGGCTGCCATTAGCAGAGGTATGGACAAAAAAGATATTCCATTAAAACGCAGAAGTTTGAGGGCAATGGGCAGCAGGCAGTTCTAGGGACAGTTAACTATCCAGTGATGTTACTCATGGATCCATCTGATGACGTTCAAAGACAGACTAGGTAAGTGCCTCTGAGATTCTCTTAATTTTTTTCCTCAGGGTCTCAAACAATGGCAGGAGCAGTTCCATTCCTCACATGAGAGCATCCAAAAAAGGAAGACCTCCTCTTCCCGCATTTATTATGGAGAAAAATACATTTCCAAGAAGCCTCTGAGCCAACTTTCTGCATGTCAGAATGTCATCCCTGGTCACCCTCCACCACCAGGAAGCTGGGAAAATAAGTACCCCATCATACAATTTAAGACAGTCACACATGTCTTTCTAACTCTATCACCAAATCCAGTTGACTTGACCTAAGTCACCAGCAATCCTGTCCACCTCACTCCATCTCCACTGCTGATAACCACAGACGTTTATTGGGTGTGTGCTATGTACAAGGCATTATTCTATGCACTTCACAATTACTAATTCACTCAAGCCTCCCAACAACCCTGTGAGGTGGATTACGCTAATTATTTTATACATTAGGAAACTGGGAAATAGAAATGTTAAGTAACTTCATCAAATTCACATAGGTAGTGACAGAAGCATTCTTCAGAGTCCATATCTTATCTAAAACTAATGTAACAGTGTGTATCAACCATACTCAAGAAAAGAAAGTACAAAAAGAAATTTGTGTCTTAATTGACACACTACACTGCCTCTTTCTTTAAAAGATTTTATTGAGAGTGAGAGAGATAGCACGTGAGAGAGAGCACGAGTGCCGGGGCGGGGGGGCAGAGGGAGAGGGAGAAGTGGACTCCCTGCTGAGTGGGTCTCAATCCCAGGACCCTGGGATTATGACCTTAGCTGAAGACAAGTCTCAACTTCCCCATCTGGAAAGTGGGACTAATGACACAATGGGATACTCAATAAGATGTGCTAGGGAACCTGTCAACAAATGCTCGTTAGATCTTTCTTCCCAGATGCATCTTTGTGTCCCAGTGGGCCAATGACATGAGCTGTGAGGCTGTGCAGCTGAGATCTGGTGGCCTCCCCACTCCCAACATAGTGCATCGGAGGCCATGGCTTTCTTCTCCACTTGTTGTCTGCATGATGCCACCGTGCGGAAATATGCAAAAAATGGTACAGTGAGCAAGAGGTTAGGGGTTTGCTAGTCATGTGGGAAACTAACGGCAGAAGGAAGAGTGGATAAAATTAAATGTCCTTATAACCTGCAGCCCATTGACAAATACTTGAGACAGGCAGATTATAATACTATTCCAGGATCCTGAGTCTTCTTTAGCATATGAAAGTCCTTTTGGAACTTCCCTTATCTTTACTTCTGCCAACCCCAAGGTATATAATCACTTGCTCCTCACAACCCCAGAGCAGCAGGGAGCAGCAGGCAACAGCTCTTTCTGCCCAAGGGTCCTGTCCCTGTGCTTTAATAAAACCACCATTTTGCACCAAAGACGTCTCAAGAATTCCTTCTTCGCTGTCAGCTCTGGACCTCACCCCACCAACACTGACACAACAACATTCAAAAATGACATCACTGGGAGCAGAGGGAAAGAAGGGGACAGAATGAATATGGTATGTGTTAGGTATCCACTAAGTGCCAGGCATTTTCATATATTATCTCACTTAATACTTAGCAAAAGAAAATCTGATTCTACAAATGAGGAAACAGAGGTTCAGACAGGTTAAGTGTCTCGCTCATGGTCTCAGAGAAAGTAAGTGGTGAAGACCGAACCTGAACCCCAAGTCTCAGTTTCTCCATAGGAGTTGCTCCTGCCACCCCAGGACCTACCCCCAAAATGATTCTCTTCCTCATGCTTGCTTCCAGGTTAAGTGTGCATTCATTAAAAGACCCAAGGCATCTTTTAGGCAAGTTTAAACCTGATCCTGTTCTATGTGGGAAGAATCAGGTATTTAGTAATATCAGAGCACAGAGCATCTCAAGATTTAATTAAATATCTGCAAATAAATTATACATGCTAGAGTCTTTCTTTTAAAAAGGTGCCACTCAAGTAGAAAAACTAACTCTGAATTCGAAATGCCCAATACTAAAAGGTTGACTAGAGAATTTTTTAATTAACCTAATTTTGAATGAGCTTTAATTAATGAATTAAAAGTAGTCAGTCATTATCATGCTCTGGGTCTAAATGAAGTTACACAACATGAGGGATGAGGTCTAAAAGGGAGAGGGAGGACGGAAGAAGTCAGGTTGCCTCTCTCTCACATGCAGCCCCGGACATGAGCTCAAAATGAAGAACTAGGTCCCAAGATCCCATACAACTGATTCCATCACACAGCCTATACACAGTGATTACCCAAAATGTAATCCACCCACTACCTGCCTCCAAATCTCCTGGGATCTTTGCTGGAATGCCATTTCCTGGGGCCCACTCCAGGCCTATAGATTCACATTCTCTGAGTATGACCCCCAGGACCCAGCATTTAACAACACCCCCTAGATGCTTCTGATCATCCCAAGGTTTTGAACAGCTTTAGGAGCTCAGTAAAAATGTAAACGTCACGATGACTCCACATATTTATTTTACAGGGAGATAATTTGGTATAAGAACCTTGACATATTTTGAATAAATATTATCCCAGGAATGATAAAGGCAAAGCACTCCCACTTTCAAAACGGGGGAAATCAAATCTTGAAATATACATGGCACTTTCTCCGCTTACACGTAGTCCACAATCAACTGCCTTGCAGCCAGAAGAGAAATCAACAGTTACCAATTCACTGATTAGGGTGTTTCACAAGGCACTTGATTAACTCACCTCTGTATTCAGTCCCTAGTTAATTTCATCTTGTGAGGGAACAGCATTTTTCTAAATTTATAACTTCACTATGCTCCTTAGTGGGGAATAAACTCCCTGATTCAATGCTTTCCTTCTTCTGTACAACCCCCAGAAGAGGTAATTTTTTTTAGATAAATTATTTCCTTTTCTGACTCCTCTCCACTGGTTGAAGACAGTCTTCAAACCCACCCTCTTGCTTGCTATCTTACCAATTAAAGTTCTGGATATAGGAAATTAATTTTTAAAAGGAAACCCAAGAGTTGAACAGCTCCTTGTGATTAGGCAAGCTCCTCTAATCTCTCCCCGGTTTAGAGGTCTCTGTTCCTTTGCTTCTTGGGACTTGCCCCAAGCCTAAGGGTTCCCCCAAACTTGAGGGTCAAGTACACAAGGCAATAATTAAACAGGCTCAGGGTTTACTGGAGTCTCCCCATTTGGGGGAGCTCTGAGAGTTCCATCACCTTGGAAACACAGCAGCAGGCTCCCTGAATATACACGGAGAGAATACGTTTTAAGCACCATAGGAAAACAGGTTCACTTATCCCCAAATGTAAGAGTCACGATTCGAAACTGTCACTGACTGGGAAGCATCTTAGGTCAGGAATAGTATCTTCAAGCTGACAAGTCACAAATAGGTGTACTTTTGCTAACCAGACTGGTAGTTGGGGAAAAGCTCAAAAATATCCCATCCTCGTCTTTATTTTTTTTTTTCTGTTAAAAATGGAACGGCTTCCACTTATCAAACTAGCCAAGCCACTGCTGATGCCGTGACCACCTCCAGCAAGGTGTGTATGAACAGTAAATATTAGACATCAAGGTACCTAGGTCGTTTGTGGAAATCCCGATTTTGGAAAAAGAAGTATAAAAGATACACTCATAGAAGACATTTTGAGCCTTAAAATGGAATTGCTTGCTTTGATGAAAATGGCTATGGGGAGGCAGAGGGGACGTGGATAATTTCTCTCAGACTATCCTTTCTAGTATTGTAAGTATCTAGTTGGAATCGTTGGTATATTGTCTGCTGAGCGAGCAAGTGAATGAAATCAGTTCTTCGCTTATTCTGTGCGCTGAAAGGGCCAAGCAACATTAACCAAGTGACCCCTCCTGTTATTTCTCCCACAACAAATTCTATCAAATTTACGCAGCGCCTAGCCTGTGCCAGGCACTCTGCCAGGCGCCGGAGATACAAAGATGAATGAACCAAAGTTCAGGTTTCTTAATGATGTCTTAAGATTCGCGAGGGCATAGCCTCGCTCCCCCTTCCACTGCAGCCTGGACGGCTGTCTCACCAATCGTGGGAGTGCGTACTCTACAGCTCCCAGCTTCTGGGAACGTGTTACTCCCAGGCCAGCCCACGAACCTAGTGCCAGGGCTCTCCCGGCTTTCCCCAAGAGTCAAACAGTCAAGTTCAACTCCGGAGCTGCGGCTCCGCTCCGCGCGCAGCGAACGCCGGCTCCGCAGCGCACCGCGAGAGATTCCTTCCACCTGTCCGCGCGCCCGTCTGGGTGCGCCAGACCCCGCGCCCGCTTACTTTGCCGCTGTCGCTCACGCCGAGGAGGTGATCCCGCAGCACCTCCATGGGGCTAGTCCAGGTGGAGTGGATGAATGTCCCTCGGAAGATGTGCGCCAGGGACGGCATCGGGGCGGCACACATGTCAGCGGCGGAGCGCAGCGTGGGGTTCGCGAACTGAGGAGAGCTCACCGGGCGGAGGTGAGACGAGCGGTCCCTGCGACTTGCGGGCTGCTGCCGGGCGCACCTGGTCAGGCCTCGTACTGCCCCCGCTTTCCCGAGCGACAGCCTGCCCCCTGCAGGCCGCGCCCAGGGGCGGGCTTCCTGCCTCCTCGATGCCAATAGGATTTTCCTCCTGTGACTTGGCTCAGCGCTCCCTCGGGGTGTGGTCTTTCTCTCCTCCCCTGTGTTAGTTTTTGATAGGTTAACTCTTTGAGTTTCCAAAATCACCGCTCACATCGCAGTGCTTTTAACCCGGGGTGGCTGAGTTACCAACCCAGGGGAGAGATGACAGGGAGTTAAAGGAAGGGGCAGGAGGGCCGATGGTTCCAGCCCTGTACCTTAGTTAGTCACTAAATTTGCTATCGCTCCCTGTCCCCCGGCTTCCTCCACCTTTCTTTATTGGCATACCTGGAGTTGCGTCTGCCTGCTTTCTCTTGCCCTTTAAACTTCGGGCTATTTGTGACCAAACCTTGAACTTTTTCAACCTGTAGCACCCTCAAGGTCTGAACAGGCACAAGTTCAGGAAAGGGTGGAAAGGTCAGTTGGAGCCGCCTGCTTTACTGACCAGTTTCATTTTCAGTTTCTGCAGATTGCAGAATTTGTCCTAACCCGGTGTTCTGAAAGTATCTCTTAACGGAATTACTGGGGGTCCCA
This sequence comes from Ursus arctos, assembly GCF_023065955.2. Classification (NCBI taxonomy): domain Eukaryota; kingdom Metazoa; phylum Chordata; class Mammalia; order Carnivora; family Ursidae; genus Ursus; species Ursus arctos. The sequence goes on along the minus strand of NW_026623019.1, from coordinate 12,872,640 downwards.
CGGGCAGAGGTTGATCTGTACCCCAAAGCCCCATCTCTTCCACCTTGAGGCGGGTGTTTTGGCCCTTGTGCCCATCTACAGACAATTCCATTTCCCGTCATTCTCACACCTAAAATAAATGAATCTCTTTGATTCAAGTCCACTTGTACCGGGGGGAAAATTAAGTTCTCAAGCCAAGCGGCTAAGAATGGCAGCGTGGCATGGCATGCTGGAAAGAGCACTGGATTAGGAACCAAGAGACTGTGGTCAAGGCAGTGGGCCGCAGCGTCTTTATCTTCAGTTGTGGAAATGGAACTTAGACCGGGTGGTTGCTAAGACTGCTTCCAGATCAGCATTCCTTCCTTGCGCTGCATTCACAAAGTCCTTTACTAAGTTCCTCCAGGAAGACCACCTGGTTTCCACTCACGCCTCCCACATTCCGCTCCTTCCTGCCCCTAAGGCCTGCTGTGGATCTTCACATGATGGGCTCTTCTCATCACTGGTTTGCCTCCAATGCAGCTCTTAGAGGTAACCTTCCCCCATCACCAACCCAGTAGCAGGCCCCACCCCCAACATTTCTATTCCATCAGTCCCTCTTATTTCTGCCATTGTATTTATCATATCCATCCTCATTTATTTCATATGTTTTCATTCATTTTTGCTCTTCTCCCACCAACACACACACATAGAGTAATGGAAACACCACAGGACCAGGGCTCTTATGCCTAGAACAGTGTTTGGTGTTTCATATACTTATTGAATAAATGTATGAATCGTTTTTGGGGGGAGCAGAGCAATAACCTGAGATAAGCATCTACTAGGCTCCTACCTACAGGATAAGGGTTTCTCATTTCAGGGCATGAGCAGGCTTTCTCTGAATTGTCACCATTATGACACAGGGCTAGTTTATATAAATGATTCATTCCCTTCTCAGCTCCTTCACCTCAAGGAAACTCTGCAGTCCCGGGCACACTGAGGTGGCTGGTCACCCTACCAAGGACTCAGAAGTGGGAATCCCTGAAGCTGAGAGCATTACACTCGCCTCTTGAATTTGCCACATTAGGCCTTTCTCCCTGTCATCTTCTCCTGATTCTGCAGACTTTGCTCCCTCCTTGTAGTTCCAACGGCCAGCACAGTGAAAACATCCTCTTGACCCAAGCTTGTCTACCTAAGAACCTCAGAAAGAAAAGTGAAGAAAACGTCTGTGTCTTAGTTTTAAAAAGGAGTCAATGAAATGTTTCCAAAAGAGGTATGGGTTCCCTAAAACAGATGCAGCTAATGTTTTTTTTAATGAGAGCAACCTGAGTGACCAAAAATAGAGACTAGTTTAGTCGATTAGAATCTATTTACTCAGTAGAGTATTACGTAGTTGTTAAAAACAGGAGAACTAAGTAGCCACATGGGAGTTGCATATAATAAAATGATAACCTTTTTAAAATGTCATTTATGCTATGGTTAATATCATGAAGCAACTATAGGCATAGAGGCTAGAATCTCAAAGTGGATCCAAACAGTGGATATCATTCCGTTGAGGAAATGGAATTGCTAGGGAATTTTGTTTGGATGTTTGTTGACGTTGTTATGTGTGGTTTATGGAATGAGTAATTATTGTGTAGCTTTAAATAAAGTTCATCTTAAACAGAAGGACTGGTCATGGGCCTCCAGTGGACATAGCATTAGCAGTCCTCTGGGGTTAGCTCTTCCAAGCAGTATTCTCTCCCACTCAATTCCCAGCCAAGTTGTAGGCACCTCACCCGGGATCCGGTAGCCTCAGCTCAGCCAAGGTGTCTGGAAATCCTGGCTTCCCAACTATTCTCATGTGTTCTCCATCCTTGTCCTTTACTTTGCTGGTCCCCTGCAGTGTCGACTACCATCTTGGCATCCCCAGGGAAATGTTCCCAAGGCCACTGAAGTTTGGAGGAAGAAAGGAGTGCGGAGCTTTTATATTCACCTTTGAAACATGGCCCGAGTACATTGCAAGACAGCTTCTGGTTAATATGGTTATTCTGACCCGGCAAAGCATGTACCAATGGTATTGACTATGCTTCCAAAGTCTCAAGGAAATAGTTTCTATTCTTCAGCTCTTTTTATAGCCCACATTTATAGTCATACAATATTAGAACTGAAAGGACCTAAGAAGATAGTGTTCACTGTGCGTTTCCCTGCTATTTCCTAGTATCATTATTACATCAGCAATGGCTCCTTTCAACTCTCACCAACTCAATTTCTCAAAAGGAAATCCAACAATGGTATGCACTTTCAGTGCTCTACCCCACATATCACTTCCTTCCAAAGAAAAGAGATTTTCCTTGGTATGGAGGCTTCCTGAAGCCCTCACTGCTTCTTCGGGCTCTTCTTCCTCCAGTATCCCACATACCGTGCATCTGCTTTGCTCACGATCTCTGCCTGCAGCGCCCTTCTGCCACCTTACATCGTGCCTGCCTCATTCTACTACCCACTCTCCCCTGGCTAAATCCTTCAGCTTAATTGCCCATTCCCAACCCCTTCCAGAACATCTTTACACCTCCTCACTCTCACTCAGGTACTAAGTGCTCCTTCTCTGAGTTTGTGGGGTGCTATCATTGTTCCTTTACTATCTATCTCCACCAGAAGATTGTGTTCTACTTAAGGACCATGTCTTTCTTTCTTTCTTTCTTTCTTTCTTTCTTTCTTTCTTTCTTTCTTTCTTTCTCTCTCTCTCTCTCTCTCTCTCTCTCTCTCTCTTCTTTCTTTCTTTCTTTCTTTCTTTCTTTCTTTCTTTCTTTCTCCTTCACATAGTGCCTGGCCAATAGGAAGTACTCAACAGACTTATATAAATGTTGGATTTCAAGTGTCGGTTCTCTTGCCTATATTTTAGTGATAAAAAAAATCTATAGGGGGTGTGTGCTAATGGTGATCAATTCATTAGGACTTAAAGTTAAGAAAGAGTTTCATTTCACTTATTCAGTTTTCTAACATTTTATTAATGAAAATGTTCAAATACATAGAAAAGTTGAACAGCTTCATTTCTCAAGATGACATTTCTCCCTATGTTAGGTGAAAGCAGGTGGTCTCAAAACTCCACAACTACTGGGAGGGACCGGTATGTTCTGAACCTCTAACTGCTGGAGGCAAAGGACAGGAGCATAGCATGATCAGTTTTGACAGTTTGATCACTTTATTCGTATAAATATATCTGTAGCTAGTCAATCTCTCCTGCTAGACAGAACTTGACTATTGAAGAAGGTTTTCTCTTCCACTATCTTATTCTGAGCCTCACAACAGTCTTATAAAGTAGGAAGAGAATATATTTTAATCAGTCAGAGATGGAGAAACTGAGGTTCAGGGGAGTTGGCTTGTCTGTCTAGTTAGTATAGGATGGACCTGGGTCTTGACTCCAGTTGTTCTCACACATTGTCTCATCACAGTAGACTGTAAAGAATTTTCCATTCGATTTTGCCATGACTATGTCGGTGCACCGTGGATTGTCATTTACAACTTTCACATCGTACATGGTTTTCCAACAGTTGCCAGTGACACATAGATCTACCCCAAAGTGAAACCAAAGTGGGACCAATGGACCTCAAGAAGAACAATCCAATCAGCGCAGCTCAGTAAAATGATGCAGGGCACAGGTCAGTAAAATGATGCAGGGAGTAACTCGTGTTTTCATGACGCACAGAGAGTGAAGGACAGGCAGGTTAAATGAGAAGCCACTTTCCTCTTCCAGGCAGGAGAGAAGTTGTCATTGCACAGTGAAATAAATGCCTGCCTATTTTATTTATTCTTCTTGTGTAGCTAAATCTATCAGTTTCCATGGTGCCCCATGTTCACCATGGAAACTCTGACAAGCTTGTTATGCTTTAGAGAAGAAAAAAAAAAAGCACACCAAAAATCCGAGATGGGATAAATGCATTCCTTTTAAAACTGTGTTCTTCTGAGTAGGAAGCCTTGATGGATATAGCAAATCATAATGATCTCGATTTTCCAGTTCTTAAGTGGGAACGCAGGTTTGCGTTCCCATCAAGGGAGCACCCTTGGCCCCCCAAAACTACTTTATCTGTGCAGCAATAGTTATGTCTGTATCTCACTTCTGTATATCCTGGCAACAGAGAGATGGCTCAGTCCTCATTTAGCCGATTTTTATGAGAATATTGCACTAGTCCCCTATATATTTTTTGTTTGTCCATTCAACCTTTACTGGAAATCTGAATTAGGAGAGGCACTATGCTAAGCACCGTTGATATGACACTGTATCAAACTGATATTGTCCTGCCCATGTGCAACTTCCACAATTCTTTCATGAATTGGTAAAGGAAGACTTTTTTTCCTGGATGCAAAGCTTTCAGTACCATGCAAGTAGTTATCTCCATCATGTACTCATCCTGTTGGTCCTCAAAACCATGCAGCACCTTAGCCGAGATTAGCTTATGCGCCCTCCCACCATGACAGCAAGCTCAAAGCAAATACAACTGACCTGGTGTTACTTCATCTACATTTCTGCCCTAGCATGGATTCCAATATCCAACATGCAATATCAAGGGATAAGCACCAAATAGAATCACGGTTTCTAGGTTCCAATCCAGCACAGCCAATGGTGCCTTGGGAAAGTCATTCCACCTCTTCTGGTCTTGGTTTCTTCTTCTGTAACATGGGAGGTCACATACTATCACTGGTTCCATATTTCTTTAGTCTCAAGGGCTCATTTTTTATTTCTCCTACTTAAACCTTAAGTTTTAAAACATTTCATCCATGAAGATGACACAGACACTTAATGTAAGTAGATGTTGAGTGAATTATTTCCCCATTTTTCATGAATTAAAGACCAAATCAGAACTTCAAATCAATATGAACTGTCCAATATTATCATGTTGAGTTAACATAACTGAAAGCCAAAACGGATGTAACATTTATTTTTTTTAAGATTTTATTTATTTGAGAGAGAGTGAGCATGAGCGGGGGGAGGAGCAAGGGAGAGGGACAAGCAGACTCCCCACTGAGTGGGGAGCCAGCCACCAGGGCTCAATCCCAGGACCCTGGGATTATGACCTGAGCCGAAGGCAGATGCTTAACCAACTGAGCCACCCAGTCTCCCCCAGATGTAGCATTTTATTTAGCCCATGCAATCTATCTCAAGTTGGACAAATTCTATTAGGCTTTGTGAATTGCTAAAAATAGCTTCAGAGCCACCTGAGTGGCTTAGCTGGTTAAGCATCCAACTCTTGGTTCCAGCTCAGGTCATGATTTCGGGGTCCAAGCCCTGCGATGGCTCTATGCTGAGTGCAGAGACTGTTTATCCCTCTCCCTCTGCTCCTCTCTCTCTCTCTCTCTCTCTCTCTCTCCATCTCAAATAAATAAATAAAATCTTTACGAAATAGTTTAAGTAATACAGTTTTAAATTTGTTAAATTATCCTCCTGGGTATCCTGGGACTGTAGGTTGATAAAAACCAAAGTAGGGTAGAGACTCATTGACATGATTTCACATGTATTTTGGGAACTAGTTGTCAATTTTTCTGCCTTAAACTAGAAGAGTTTACACATATCTAACATGCCACATCAACAGGTAAGACCCAGAAGATGAAATGAATTTAGGTGCTAATTCTGGACAGCACAAAGAAGGGTTGGCTTTCCTCAAGGATATCAAAGCACAGCTCAAGTGGCTCGAACTGGCAGTGGTTACAGAGTTGGGAAGACCCTGGCTGCAGCTAATAACATGATAGTGGATGCACTAAGAACTTCTCCTTTATGGAATGCTCTTCCAAATGACACGCAAAAGCCACTAATAATTGTATTTGTGGCAAAAAAGCTAGCCCTAATGGGAGGGGAAAAAACATTTTTGTTGTTGCTTTTATAAGTTTGATTTGTGTCTTCAGAATTCTTTGTGCAATGGCACATAATAAGGGCTCAGTAAATATTAGATGAATTAATGGTACAATAAATTTAGTGTATTTATATACACTAAAACCCCAATTCAGATTTATTTATTTTTTCCCCCTGGAGCATTAAAACTGGTATAGTGTACATAATACTATAATATTCCGTGAAACGAAGAAAATGTAATTTGAGTTTGGGGCACGTATAAAACTATGAGTTGACAGTGGTAGAAGACTAGCTTAAACAGTTTAAGCCAAAATACAGTGTCTCACACAACCAAAAAAAAAAAAAAAATCCATGGCCACACCACCTTGTGGCACAGCTGAGTTGCAAGTTAATCAATGTCTATACCATCTAGTTACTCTACCCTCCTCTCTCTCTCTCTCTCTCTCTCTCTCTCTCTCTCTCTCCTCTGTCTCTCTCCCCCCTCCCTCCCTCCATTCTCTGGCATCTCTCTCCTCGTGGCTACAAGATGGCGGCAACAACTCTAGACTTTATACTGTTTCAAATTCAAGTGAGCAGAAAAACCAAGCGCCGTGCTTCCCAAATTCCAGGAAAACAGAAACAAAAATTCACTGCCTTATTTGCCCCAATTGAACCAATGTCTTTTCCTCAAACAATTGATGTAGCATGGGGCGCCTGGGTGGCACAGCGGTTAAGCGTCTGCCTTCAGCTCAGGGCATGATCCCAGCGTTCTGGGATCGAGCCCCACATCAGGCTCTTCCGCTGTGAGCCTGCTTCTTCCTCTCCCACTCCCCCTGCTTGTGTTCCCTCTCTCGCTGGCTGTCTCTCTCTGTCAAATAAATAAAATCTTTAAAAAAAAAATCGATGTAGCAGGCCAATATAAAATGTGATGTCATGACCTGGGTCCCATGCTCCACCAAGCACAAGAACAGAGAGTGGGGAAGAGGGTGGTTATCTAGGCAGAGATAAAGTGTGCAGAAGGAGGTGAATGGATGCTGGGTAGCAAAACCAGCAGATGATTATTAGGGTGTGATGAGTACCAGTTTCTCTATGCAAAGTTATTGACTTAACTCAGTGGAATGATACGTGCAGACGTAATTAGAAATTGAACAGGCATAAATCTTGATAAAGTATAATAGAATACATGATGTACATGAAACAATTATAACATGGTTTCTGTTTTCCCTCAACAAACTTTGTTTGTGCCTACTACAGGGAAGATAATGTGCTATGTGTTGTGCAGGATATAAAAATACGTATGGTATGGTCCCTGTCCTCACACCAAGAATCACAAGCATAAGGGACCTAAAAAATAATGTGCATAGGGGCACCTGGCTGACTCAGCTGGAAAAGCACATGACTCTTGATCTCAGGGTTGTAAATTCAAGCCCCACATTGGTTGTAGAGATTACTTAAAAATAAAATCTTTAAAAAAAATAAAAAATTAAAATAAAGTGTTACCTTATTTTAGAGTAGTGGAACTACTCTTTTAATTTTTATTTACAGACTGCTCTTACCTTAGAAGGACATGAACACATAGATCTGGGTCAGAGTTCAGCCACTATGACTTAGAAAAAAGACACTTAACATTTGTGATGCCATGAGGAATTTCTCCCTTTGCCATGACTTTACTTTATGGAAATTATAGTCATTCCCAGATATGGAATATATTGATGTAGTTATTTCAGTGGCCTCAAACACATAGCATTACAATGTTAATCTGATTATTAATCTCCAGTCTTAATCTATCCCTCATGCAATCCCAAAATTGGTAATAAAATCTAGTGAAGTTGCAGTTTGACCAAATATACCAGAATTCCTGGTTCAAACGGGCCAAACAAAAAGCCCTGCTTTGATCATTTCTGAGGCTCAAATTTTTACTTATTAATCTTAAGGTAAAGTGCTAGAAAGAGGACTGGCAGGCCATGCCTGGTTCGTATTTTTCTCCTGTACCTATAGGTTAGGTCTATGCTCATAAAAACAATATATGATGAAATTCATGAAAAGACGCCATGATATTAATGTTTCAGAAACCCAACAAAAACTTAACCATATAAATCGTCTCCACCAATCAATAAATACGGTTGATTTTGTTGGTGGTGGTGGTGGTGTTCACTGTGCTGGGTAAGTTACCACTTCCCACCCTAACCCCCTCCCGTACCCTCTCATTCATTTAGTCAGCAAACATTTGTTGAGCACCTATTATATTCCAGGCATTCAGGTAGGCTCTGGGATTTAATCAAAACATTAAAAAGACATGTTCTCACCTTTAAGCAGCTCACAAGATAATGGTGGAAACAGATAGGCACATGGGTTAACTATGATAAACCGTATACAGGGCTGCCTCTTCTTCCCTCAACCCCTGGAACCCTATCCACCCACCACAGAGCTCTGTGAGGACTGGGTCTGTCTGTTTTACCACTATAGCCACAGGGCTTAATGCAGCATCTGGCATACTGTAGATACTCAATAGATGTTTGTTAGGTACATAAAGCACAATGGTAAAAGTATGCATGAGATATAAATATTTTGAAAACTTCTTATTGATTCCTGTCTCAGAAGAGTAAACATACACAGAGAGAAGTGGGTCTGGGGCCATGATCCTCAACCAAGAGTGGTCTGCTCTCTGGGGGGAATTGGCAGTATCTCAAGACATTTTTGGTTGACACAGTGGCAGGTTCTGCTAGCTTCTAGTATGGGTAGAGGCCAGGGATGCAGCTAAACATCCTACAATACACAGGACAGCCCCCCACAACAAAGAGTTATCCAGTCCAAAATGTCGGTAGTTCTGAGGTTGAAAATCTTTGCCTAGAATAAAATCCTCAGCCATAGGATCCTTTTTTTTTTTTTTTTAAGATTTTATTTATTTGTCAGAGAGCAAGTGAGAGCACAAGCAGGGGGAGCTGCAGGCAGAGGGAGAAGCAGGCTCCCCAACAAGCAAGGAGCCTGATATGAGACTCGATCCCAGGACTCCAGGATCATAACCCAAGCCAAAGGCAGATGCTTAACTGACTGAGCCACCCAGGCATCCCTCAGCCATAGGATCTTAAATGTCTAGCGATCTTTAAGCTACTAGAAACATCATGGAGGCTTAGAGAATGATGGAGCTGAAAATGATCTTAAAGTTCTAAAGGATCTTAGAGTTGACTCCAATCCCCCAAATAAAATCATTTCTTTCATATCAATCTTGGAAGATGGTCAGCTATCAATTCTCATGGGCAAAGAACTCAATTTTTTGAGTGACAGCCGTTTCTATAGCTAGTTTTAATATTCATAGTGTATATCATAGGGAGTTGATAGTTGCATTTCAAAATGTCACACAATTTGTCCTACTGTGACTTTCTTGAGCAAAAAGGAAGAAATCAGTTCTATCTCCCACATGACAGCCCTCCAGGATCTGAAAATGGTGGTGATTGTCCTAAGCCTTTTCTCCCTACCACATTCATCATTCCACTATTCCTCAAGGCAATTAAGAATCGTAAAGAGTGTATTAAAAAATACTGGATATGAGCAACTGGTGGGACATAAGATGTCTTTAGATGACGGTTTGTGAGATGATTTTAGCTATCTCACAGACAGTGCATGAAACAGCCTTGAATTATATATAATTATGGTGAGAAAATTACTTCTACTTGAATTTTTCAATCCTTAAGTCAAGGAGACCTTCTCAGTAAAAGGTTTAGTAACCTCAAAAATGTCCCTTTTTTAACAAAGAGAGAGGAGACTGCAGAGTTAGAACCTTCCACAGGCAACAGTAGCTAGCTAGAATCCAGCATTATTTTGTTTATAATGTATTTACGTTTATGGTTTCTTCTTGTTTATGGCAAGGGGTGCTGGTTTCTCTTTTATAGAATTGGCTGGTTTCTTTACAGTTTCAAAAAGTGAGACTTTTTTAAAAAATTAACTAAATTACAATACAGATTTACAAATTGGGCAAAATCAATACAGGCACCACACAGAGTATCTGAAGTTGAGGAAATAATGGCCGACGATGGTCATCGAAATGAACCGGTGAGTAGCCTGATCTTGATTCCACCACTTAAGCATCAGATGACCTTAGGTGAATTATTTAGCCCTTTGAACCTCAGTTTCCTCATATTAAAATGGGGATGTGATAATACCTATTTCATTGAGTTATTGTATTAATAGAGGGAATGCATGTTAAATGACTAGTAGCAAATAGATGCCTAATAAACGTTAATTTACTTCTCTACTCTTACCCATACCAGTTCATTTCCACCCACACGTTGTTCCCTTAAGTGGTTAGTGTCCTCTAAGAGCCGGATGTAGTAGTGCGGATATGAGCTTTGGAATTATATCAATCTGAGATCAAATCTCAGCTTCACTGCAAACAACCTTTTAAGCCTCTGAGCTTCAATTAGTGCACTTTTCTTTAAAGGGCTCCACGGATATTGTTGGTTTTGATGACACCTAGCACATTATCTGGTGCATACTAGGTCCTCAATAAATGTTGTCCCTCCTGCCTCTTATTGCCTGGTTAATCTCTCATTAAAAAGAAGATACCTGGAACTGTTGCAATGTTTTTGAAAAGTAAACTGATGCTGAAGACACTGAAACTTATCTTCCTTGATCTGAACAGAACACTTCCATTAATGCAGTCTAAGGTTACACCTGCACCACTAGCAGCCATATCATTTGATTTAGGTACACTGTACATTTAAATCTTTTCTGGGCTTTAATTGGTATTAATTATAATTGACTTCCTGAACCTAAATCCAAGGCTTTACATTATCTCTAATGATGATCATCTTGTTGGTTTTAATCCAATGTGTCAGTAATTTCTCAGCATCTTATGCCATTCACAGGTTTGTTATGTGCTAAGCAAATCAATGATCTAAGGGATTGTTAAGAGAGATGAGTAGGTCAGGGCTATGACAGAGCCCAATGGCTCACCTCTAGGACCTCATGCCAGCTTGACCTTGACCATTAGTCAATACATTTCAACACGGGGGCTTGATCAGTTCTGAATTCTCTATATTATACTGTCATTTACAGGGTATTTCTACAACTCTCCTTCAAAGATTTTATGAAACACTGCCTGATACCTTATTGAAATCAAGATATACCACATATTCTGTTATCACTTTTACTGCTTAAAAATGGATATAATGCTAAGTGAAATAAGTCAGGCCAAGAAAGAGACAAATGTCATATGATTTCACTCATATGTGTCATTTAAGAAACAAATCAAATGACCAAAGGGGAAAAAAGAGAGGGTGGGGGAGAGAGCCAAACCAAGAAACAGACTTAAGCACAGAGAACAAACTGATGGTTACCAGAGGGAGGTGGATGGGGGGATGGATGAAATTGGAGAAGGGGATTAAGAGTACACTTATCATGATGAGCACTAAGAAATGTACAGAATTTCTGAATCACTCTATTGTACACCTGAAACTAATGTAACACTGTATGTTAACTCTACTGGAATTAAAATTAAAACTTAAAAAAAAAGAATAATTTACATTTCCCAAGGCAGGGGAAAGGAATATCTTCCCCTCAATTTGTAAAAGTACTTTATTTCTATGAAAAACTATGATGGTAATCATTTATTTCAGTCACGTGGGCCTCTCGATAATGGCTTTTTAAATGTTCATCCAAACGTTACATGGCTCTTGATGAGGACAGGGACACTCCTCTACTCATCTTTCCATCCCCAGTACACAGCACACCTTCCTCACCGTAGGTGCCGTGAGGTGAAGACAGGAGAGCGAACTGATGAAGTTCCTGGGATTCGGAATTGAAGATGGATCTGAATCCCAGATGGGCCACTATGGTGGTACCGTTTTGTGCATGTGGTTTCATCTTAAATTTCACTTTCTCATGACAGAGATACAAATACTCTCGGTTTCACTATTAGAATTTCATGAAATAATAGACATATAATTCTTATCATAGTAGTTGGAATGAAGAAGGTGCTCAAATATTACTGCTATTTTTGTTATTTGATCCTGTGATTACTTGTGTTGATTGACATTAAAAACACGCAGTAAAAAGGGTTGGTCATGATGTCCAGGACTATACCTAAATGCTTTCTTGGATAAATATTTATTCAAAAGAAGATGTAAAAATGTGTCAATCTTTCCAATGAATAGCGAATTGTGGATGATGATGTAGAAGAAACAAAAGGACTAGAACAGGAGCTCTGTATTTAGCTGACGATTTCCTGAAATTGTAGAATTTTGTGTTTCCAAAGAAGTATCGCTCAACAGGAAAGTAACCAACAAGAAACCCAACTTACTGCAAATTACAGACTCACGCAATCTAGACCAACCAGCCTCTGTGCCAATACCAGAGTTGCCGCAAAGGAGTCTGGTCGACTGGGATGTCCTTGTTTCTGTTGCGGCAGCACCAGGATTGCTCCCAGGCAGAACTGTCAAGCAGAAGCTGCTCCGTTTCCTGATATGCCTCACAAATACTCGGTTCCGTGTACTTTTTTGTACCCAACTTCTTTCCCCATCGCTTGTGAGGCACAACTTCCGCACGCTCATAAACCCATAACAACAATCAAATACCTTCCTAGAGCATCATCTGCTTTATTGAGAGTCTTCAAAAATATAAAATTGGGTCTCACAATCAGCCGGGGAGGTGGGCAGGGCACGCATAGTGCTGTTAACCTTAAAAATAAAACTTCAGTTATTTTAATGGCTGTATTTGGGAACAGCAGAAAATTGCCATTCAGGACATGCAAGGTATGGCAAAACCATAGGCGAGTCTGGAGAACAAAGGAGAGGAAAGCCCTTTTATGGAGGACAGTGGGGTGGGGCTATTAACAACAGAAGGTCCAACCAAGTGAACTTGGAGCTCCAAGTATAGTGGCTTTTTATCGGCCAAGTTGTGATAGTCTCTCATTGGCTGGTCTACTGCCCGGTGAGGAGAATTCCTTCTTCCTCCTGAGGTAATCAAGTGTAGGCTTCCTCCTGTTGAGAACTTGCAGGGTGGGTCTCTTCCTGTTGGGACCTGCAAAGGGCCTTAGGGAGTGATAGGGTAGGAACCTCTTCCTGCTGGCCTCCCAGCTCCATTTCAAGTGAGGCTTCCTTTATTCGGTTTCACACTACTTTGCTCTTCAGATTAATGAACTGAGATGAACAAACATTAAATGCCACGTCCAAGATCACAACAGTGGTTCTCTAAGATCCTCAGAGTTTGGCAATTAGTCCAAGGCTCTTTCTAGTACCCTATTTGGTCTTTCATTTTAGCGAACTGTTTCAGCAAAAACTGGTGTGTATCCCTATTTGCTGAGGCCTTTCCCTTTCCTCTTCACATATTTTCTTTTTCACGGTCTTCCTGCTCCCTGTTATACCAATGGTATCCACTCTTGACAAAGAGTAAAGACAGAATCTGGTAGGTTCCTATGTAATAAATAAGAAACACAGGGAGAGTTTGATGTGTGGCCCAAAGGACCAGATTGCTAAATGGTGAGCAAAACCTAGTAACACATTCCTGAATGGGATTGGGGATTGGCTTCAGTCCTCACAGTACGACCCCCAGGCTTACATCTTGAACCTTGAACTAACGTGGCACTGCATTATATGGGGTGACTATTTTGGGCCCCATTCATAAACTATGGCAGTGACTGACTGATTGATAGAGTGATTATAGTGGAATTTCTAGCACTGTTTGGAAGACTATTTCTAGGAAGCCAGCTAGTGTAAGAAGAAATGAGGGACCTTTCCTAATTCTCTCCTTACATTGTAACCACAGTCAATGTCTATCATACCCGCTGGAAATCAGAATGATAGAAGGTCATACAGTTTAAAAATAAATGACCAGGGAATAATTGCCAGGTGGCCTAAAGTCACTTGGCTAATCTAAAAGCAAGCATTTTCAGCTCCACATTCCTAAATACAATGCTCATATACATAAGGGATGTCCAACTAGTATCCAAACTATACACCACTGCAGATTTTTAAAATAGAACAGAATTTGTGTAAAACAGCTGATGTGGGGGAACCTGCAAATCAATAGGTAATATCGATTGAGGCCAGAAAAATGAAAGCTCAGAGATTGCTTCCTAAGCAAAAATTACTTCTTGTTATCAGAGAATAGTTCTCCTGAAATTGATTATGAGACTTTTCTTGCTCTTGTTACACATTATCCTTGGAAATGATGGGCCTCATCTCATAGGTACAAATATCCAGGGCTACGCTGCCTAATGGGATCTCGTAAGTCAGAGCCACAAATCTGGACCATGAGGTCAGGTACAGGGATGTTGTTCTGGCTGGGGAAGGGGTGATGGGAGGTGAGGGAACTCCAGGAGCTATAATTACTTGGGTCCAGCAGAACCATCAATGGCCTGGCAGTCTCTTGGTGTGTCTGGACTGCTGGGTCCCTATGGGACATTCTTGGAGTACTATTCCTGACACCAATTTGCATCTTCTTTATTGATCTGGACATCTCCAGAATGATACAGCAATAATAAAAATAGACTGAGATTGCTGTCCATGTCATTTACCGTCAAACTGGGCAAGGAAGAACAGATGCCAAATACCTTCTTTCCTTTCTTCATTGTGTAACACTGTCATGGCGATTCCATCATTTCTACCTCACTTAATAGGGGTCATTGGTTTCTCCATGCTTCTAGGAGTCACCCTGCAACATGCTTACATCCTCTCTCAGGTCCTTGCAAGGGTATATTTACAACCTGTATCGTGGAAGCATGCTCCCATATTGGTAAATTCTCTTGTATCCAAATTTATCGTCCATCCACCTTTGTCAGGCACTATTGGAGTCCAGTCCCAGGCATATTGTCCCAGTTGGATGGTGTTGAAATTGGACTCAAGGAGGAATAGTTGTTTTCCTTCCTTAGCCATCCCAGCAGGTCCTTTGCAGAGTTATTTCATGACTTAACCCCAGTAATTGATCTGGTGCTCAGGAGGGGATATGATGGAGATCCTGAATAAGATACATAATGTCTTGCAGAGGAGAGGCCTCTGCACTAAATTCAAGCATGGTGTGCGTGTGTGTGTGTGTGTGTGTGTGTGTCTAGCCCTTAACAGAGAGGATGAGTGGGCCATGTGTCCATTTGTTCATGCTCAGAGGACTCAGGGTAATCTGGAGATTTAAAATTCTTAGAGGGACAGTAGCTCCTGTGTGGCTCAGTGGCCAGCTCTTGATTTTGGCTCAGATCATGATCTCAGGGTCGTGGGATCACCCAATGTCAGGCTCCATGTTTGGCGTGCATGAAGTCTACTTGTCCCTCTTCCTCCCTCTCTGCCCCTCCCCCACTCACACACAGCCCCCCCCCCCTTCTCTCAAATGAATAAATGAAATCTTAGATAAATAAATAAAATTCTTGAAGGGACATCAACACAGATGTACACATCCCTTGTGTCAGGGGTCCACTTGCCCAACCTTGGCATTGCAAACCTGCCTCAACTGTTCTTACAATAAAAGCCTGTCCTTGCTCCTCCTTTTGAACCCTTTCCCTCCTACTTTAAGAGACGAGAGCCTCTTTGTGTGTTTCCGGGGGGAGGGGGGGGGCTGGCTTTCTCACTCAGCCTTTAACTGCTGATTTATATCAGCTTTTTGCTACCTTTTTCCAGGGCATCAGTAAAGCCAGATAATTCACTGTCCTTATGATTACTGTTGCCCTCTTATTTCCACCTACCAGGGACAGCATCCTCACTGGCAGCCAGGAGATGACGGTCAGCTCCAAAAGCTCATCTCAGTGTTGTGTTCGTGGACCCATCTTGGTACCTACTGTCACGGGTTGGGATCACTGGATGCAGGTCCTGAGGAGGAGCTTAATGAGTGCTCTTGGGATTAACACCTGTGGAAGAAAACAGGCTTAGGCACAGGAAAAGGCTGAATTTCTATTACCCATGGGAGGTTTTGGTGCTGAGATGGTCCCTCGGGTCCGAGTTAAAGGTTAAGAGACCAGTTCTTTATTCCTCCCAGAATAATAAATCATTAGATGAAGGCTGTCCCAGAAGAGCCATGACCTGAGGTGATTCTACTCCCGACACAGCACAAGGCTGCCAGCTAAGTGCTATCTTCTAGGAGGCACTAGGAGAAGAAATCCTCCTTCTGAAGAGGAATCGGTGTGGCCCATCACAGCGTCCACCAAATACCCCGCACCTGATTTAATCACTACAAAAACATGTTGCAGCTTTTATAATTACTGTCCTGTTACTCATAAGGAAATTGAAGTACAGAAAGGTTAAATAGCTATTATCTCAACTGAAAACAAAGTTTTGGAGGCCATTCTAAATTTGAAACAATTAGTTGATTCTGCTGTTGTTAAAGGCAGGCACAGATGATACTTGAACAAATGAACGTGGCTGTGTGCCAATAAAACTTTATTTACAAAAACAGGTGGTGGCCTGGATTTGGCTCACAGACTACAGCGTTCTGATCCCTGGCTTAGAGGGTGCAACTACAGGGAGGCCTTGAAGAACTAGTGAGGTTTTTTAGAGTAACAGAGGAAGGACATTGTAGCAAAGGGGAATTGCATGGCGTGGTTAGGCACGGTAAGTAGGTAGCAAAACTACAGCACAGAGCTCATGAAGCATGGATGTGGTGGGATGGGGTGAGAGCATTAGGGCCATGGTTACAAGTGAGGATGAGAGGTGAGGATGGCAAATGAAAAAACTGGAAACCTCTGGGTGTTTGCCCATATTAAAGAACAAAAATTCAACTGAGTATATTTAAAGATCTAATTGACTTTATTCAACAATTCATGAATTGAGTAGCACCCCACCTAACAAACAAAAGGGTACTCCAAGGAGTTGTACAAAATGGCAGGTTTTTAAAGGCCGAAACTGGATGGGACAAGGAAGTTACTAGCAAAGGAAAAGATTGTTTCAGGCAAGGTCACTTCCTAGAGGATGTTATCATGCAGGTTACCTCTCTAGTACTGATGAGGAAAATTCCAGGCTCATTGGCTTAAAATTCCACTCATGGAAGAGGCTGAGACTGCACTTAGGTATTAAGTCTTGGTAGGGCTTAACGTAAGTGATGTATTTGGGGCCTGTGTTTCTTTTCAACATCCAGCTACTTTCATCTGTCTGCAACATTTCCCCCAAGTCCTTTGCCTAAGTAAACTCTACTGACCCTTCACAACTCAATTTAAGCAAGAACTATTTTCACAAGAAAGACTTCAAGAACCCACGCCTCAGCCTGAGGCTGGATTGAGTGCCTGCTTTGTTATTCCTATAACCCGTTAGGACCTTTTGTCATATAAAACCATACCTAATCATCTGCTCACATATCGTCTGTCTCACTATACCAGTGGTTTTCAAGTTCAGCTGTATATTTGGAAGTAAAGCTTGGGTATTCATATATTTTAAAAGCGCTCCCATGATTCTAAACTGCAACCAGGATGGAGAATAACTGCGCTGTGCTGTGAGTTCCTCCAGGACAAATATCTCCCCTAATTTGTCTTTTATCTCTAGCAAGTAGCATGTAGTAGATGCTCGATAATGATGAGTTAGGGAATAAAAGGAAGCTCAGGAATAAACTAAACTCCACAATAAGGAGTTTAGACTCCATGTGTGGGGGCAATTTCAAGCCTTCCTTGACCACTCCCACTAGAATTATATTCTATTTCCATATTATCACAGTGCCTTATACACCCTTGGATCAATGGATATAATATGCTGTACTGTAATTGCTTCACAGAAGGTCTCCTCTATTGGACTATGGCTTCTTGAAGGCAGGGACCATGTGCTATTCGTCTGTGTCCTCTGGGTTAGGCTCAGTGCTTATCTCAGCACAGGTGCTCAGTAAATGTAGAGCAAAACAAAATGAGACTGTCCCACTGTCAAAAGTTATCTGTTAACCAGAATCCCCAGGTCTTAGTCTCATTATCGTCCCATGGCTCTGCTTTCCCTTCACGTACTTGGTGATGAGGGTTTGTCCTTTACAAAGCTGATGTAGTTGAAGAAGTAGAACAAAATCTAACAAAAGCCTAGCAGGAGAGCTGCCAACCAATTCTAGAAGAATTGCGGAAGTGGAGACGTTTGTCATCATCCTCCCTGTACCTTATGACCTACCATTGGGATTCCTTTTAGGTCCACTTGCTCCTATCAATGTCTCAAAAAATTACCCCTTTCCACCTCCCTCTCTCTCAAACCAGAATTCCCTTTCCTTATTTGGTGCATATCAACTGGGTAATAGGAGAAAAATAAGCTGTACTTAATTGTGTAAAAAACTTTGGCCAAAGGTTAAGAAAGCCAAGTGTAGATTTTGCTTTGGCCTCTAACCAATTTCGTGTCTTCAGCTCTTGTAGGTCAAAGCTTCTTCTTATGTAAAGTTCTTAATCATCATTTTCTATAAATCAAGCATTAAACCTCATCAAAAAATTACTCATTTAAGTGCACTAAGCTATGACTATTAGGTAGATTTAAACTTCCTGAGAGTATCTATTTTTTAAAACAGCTCTTACCTATATAAGTAAGCCATCAAAGCTATAGCACTGAAAGATAGCTATATGGGATCTGCACCCCCCCACCCCACCCACTCCGGGGTTTTTTTTGTTTTGTTTTGTTTTGTTTTTTACTTACTTTATCATACCACCTCTATTCTCTCACTAGATAAATAAAAGAAAATTACTTGGCATCTTATTTCAGAAAAATGATCAGTTCCTAATATGAATGTAGGATTCAAATTAGGGCAATTCTGGGTCTATGTGCTATAGGGGTTGGTGTTTAACTGTCTTTCTCTTAGTGCCTGCTCAGTGAAGTGGACTGGGGGAGTTGTAGGGAGGGGAAATATTTCTAGCGTCAGAGGCCAGGGGAAATATTTCTAGTGTCATCCAATGTCATCTCCAAGGCAAGAAATTTCCGGGGGGAGGAACACCCTGGCTCAGGAATTTGCCTTTTCCCATCTTGGTAGCAAAAGTCCTGGTCCCAGGCTGACATAACTAGAATAGTCAACTTGTTCTGCTAGCTCTCCTGCCCTGTTCTTATGCTTACCAAGTAATGCTCGGAGGAACATTTAGCTTCTCACATCGACTTCACTAGCAGAGATTGTTTTTGTCAGTTAGATTTCTCATTGTCACTATTTAACTCCAGCATTTTGGGTTTTCCATGGAGTCTGTTGTGAGCTAAGTGAGCATTACTCTGTCTCCCCATATCTGGAAAGTTCTGGGACTCTAGCAATAGTTGGAGCTGTAAGACTGAAGGCCAGAATATGAGATGTGAAAAGTAGATTACAGCAGATGCCATGAGCCCTGAGTGGGTCCCAACCAGTAATTTTTCTTCCGTGATTCCCTAACTTCATCCTATGTGCCAATGGGTCCTAACTTGGTCTAGAAGCAAGGGGGTGGTGATTCATGCAGCCTGATGACTGTGGACACAGCTAGAGAATACCCAAGGGTCCGGAGGGAAAGTGAGAAAGGCAAGCTCAGTATGTCATAGCCAAAATGACAGGAAGGAAACAATCAGTGGAGACTGCAGACTTGCCTGGCTTATTCTCGGGCTTACTCATGGAGACAGGCTGTTGGCCCATCCTTTTAAAAGCTTGAATAATTTTTTTAATCAAAAGAAAGCTAAAATTGGTGTCATTTTATTTCATCTCTCATTGCCAGTCAAGAACATACTTCAGACACCCTAAGAGAAACTCCAATGAGACCTCACTCAATCTGAGGAGTGACTTTATATTGCTCTGATTGTATTGTTGTTCACTATTTTATTTTTATTACCACGTACTGCATTCTAAAAATAAGTTAGGTGCTAGGCAAAAAACCGAATCAGGCTCAAACCCAGCTTAAATTAAGATGCTGGCTGCCAGCCTGTCTCACAGGAATCCTATGAGGGTTTAGAGCTGGCTTGAAAACTGGTAAAGAACTAACTCCTACAGAGAGTTGTCAAAATTCTAATGCAAATAACCAATCCACTTTAATCATATCAACATTGTGTGTGTGTGCCTGTGTGTGTGTGCGTATAATATATATATTTCTATCTTCCATGGTTGTTGAAGATAACGGATATAAAATGCCCATGGCATGTTACATCCATATCATGGCAAGTACTCAAAAATGTTAGTAATTATTTTTAAATTATTATCATTATTACTATTACAATTAGAAAAGAAATTGCCGACGTAAAGCAGATTTTTCAGAAGAACGGTGAGAAAGCCCTCTAACACACTTCCACCCTACCACATTCCACCACTTCAGTATTTGACGCCCTTATTGAAGAGAACATAAAATAGTGAATGAGCACATTGGCTATTTGCCATTCACTTAGCTATAGAAATAGCTTTGTAAATACATCAAAAATAATATGGCAGTAATAGGCAGGGACAGAAGTAGCTATAAACCCTCATTTATTGTACCTATTCATTTCTATGCCGATTACATTCATTTCCTGATAATGAAATTATTTTCCACTTATCAAAAGTCCCTTTTCTGTGGGGATGTGGATAACTAATGACAAAAATCCAGTAAACCACTAAATGGGTAAATCTGGAAGTCAGTTGAAACCACCAAGTAAAATACTTGATGGAATTGAGCTAGGATTCAAAGTCCTCTCTAATATGTGGTTCATAGTCCCACCGAGATAAGAAAAAGAACAGACAAGCCAGAAGCAGAAGATAAACAGATACATAAAAACTGAATGGGGAAAACCATCTAACCTCTTTGGAGGAAATGACTTCATAGGTCATGAAGAGTTGAGAGTGCTAAGAACAGTAGAGCATACAAGGCACAGTCTCATACATCATTTCATTCGACCCTCACAATGACAATGTAGGTAGATTACCTGAGAGAATGTCCGAATTTCCAAGCCCTAGCCTGAAAGGAAAGAACAACTAGATCTGCAGATCTATTGTAGATTCTCCCAGGAAAGATTTGCTTTCATATCTTTCCTCTATTTTTCATTTTAGAAGAGATTTCTTTTCCCATCAATTAATTTAAATTTAATAACTAGTTTTGATTCAGCCTGGTTCAAATGCTTATTTTTTTAAAGGATAAAATTTTATTACACTCCAAGTTAAGCAGCCCATTAAATATAACAAGTGTCATGCCATTCAAAAAAGATATCAGGCTAAGTCAAACATAAAGAAATGGAAATTAAGAATGTGACAGATTTCCTAATGATTTTGAACCATGCAGATGGCCAGTTTGAATCTTTTGCTCAAAGAGAGACAAATACTCTCAGAAAAGATCAGTTAGGACAAACTTGAAATAGGGATAGAAAAACTAACCAGTTCTTCAGTATCCCTCTACGGTTCCTTGTAAACCTAATTCTTATCTTACTCTAACTGCACAAGCAGATGTGGTCAGACTTAAGGTTGAGATGCCATTTGCCTATCACTATGGGTCATACCCACCACTCAACATCTGGCAAGTTTGTGAATCACCAACATTTATTAGATAGCTCAGCATAGTGACCGGAGTACAGCAGATGCTCAAAAATGTTTGTTTTGGATAGATTGATTAATGGATAAACAAACTAGGTACAGGTTTAAAAAATACATTACATATTTATATTAAATTATAAACTTATACTATATTATATATATATATATATATATATATATAATTTTCCTCTAAGTAACCATTGAGATAGCATAGGGACAAAGAAGTTTCTATGGTCTAGGAAACACGAGAAGAGTCCATTCATTCTTAGAAGCCAGAGAAAGTTAAGTGCTCTGAATCCAAGACATTACCCTACCTTGAAATATGTCTCCCACCTTCACCCCAAGCAACCCTAATGTTCATAATTCTGCCATAACGTCCTACTGAATCTTCTTGTTTAATGTGTTGATAAACATCACTATCACTGTATCACTAATTTATTCTTTCAATATTTTGATAACAGTATGTCATATAATTGGTCTCCTTTGTAATTCTAAGTATTTTATTCAATGCTATAAAAATATTATTTTAAGAAAGAGTCTTAAAAAAGAGACTTCTGTAGGCTACCAAAAGAGTCTAGAAACCACTGCTTAAAAGGCAAGACCCTAATTTGCACCCCTCATTTCCACTCTCACCCAATTGGCAGAACTTTGCCACATGGTCACACCTCCCTACAAAGAACATAGATAAATGTAATCATTCGTGATGAGTCCTTTGAATCCTCTCTCTCAAATTATCCAGGATTGAAACATAAAATATCAGATAGCACTAAAAATAGTTTTCATTTGTTCTAAGAAAGGTCATGACTCTTTTATTATATTGATTTTATTATATTGGTTATCAAATGATTAAAACCCTGCTCATCAGTGGTTTCCAAATAAGACTGATTATCAAAATCAGTTGAGAGCTTTAAAATATACATATTCCTGGCTTCCATCCCCAGAGATTCTAATACAGTAAGTCTGGGGAGAAACCCACATACATATATTTTAAATTTTCTGCATTGATTCTGATGATCACCAGATTTGAGAAACACTCCTCGATTACTGTTGCCTGAGTACTAATCTGTCTGAATGCACCCAGTCCCTGTTAGCAAATAATTCATAATCACTCTGAGTGATACCATTAATGAATAGTAGTATGTGTAAAATTTTGTGAAAATTCACATCTTCTTTGCTTTTTTTTTAATTTCAATCATTCTTCCTCCCCGCTTCCTATTTCTCTCTCTCTCCTTTATAGTTTTTGCTCCATAACAAATAGGATCCTGGAACATTAAAATAAAGAACATAATCTCATTTTCTCATTTGATGAAGCAGCAGCTGGCCTGCATAATAATTATGAAAACGTGCAACAGTATAATAGCGTCTTTATTTCTATACATTTTTCATATTTGTATAATTTCTCTTAAAAAGAGAAAAAATATGTATGTGTGTGTTTGTGTGTGTGGTCAGTTAAGTACAGGTAAGGAAATGAAGGCCCAGAGAAATGAAAGCCCAGAGGTACTTGGTTTCAGGTGGTGATGCCAGAATTCAAGCCTAGGGGTCTGAGTCTAGATAGGATGCTCTCAACACGTCACTACTCCACTTTTGGGCCTGTGGAACATGCAAAGTCAGATGCAAATAGACAGGAGACATTCAGGTCTGAAGGTCAGGATAGAGACCTGGACTCCAGATAGAAATACAGGATTTATCAGCATTTATAGGTAAAGCCATGGGAGTGGATGAAATCCCCAGGATGGTATTTGTAATGAAAGTATTTGTATTTGTAATAGAAAGAATACAGATCTGAGGAATTTCAACACATAAGGGATAGAGAAAAAAGAAGAACTCACAACCCCAAAGACTGATTCAACGGGAGAAAAACAAGCAACATGGTTGTTTTATGAAAGTCCATGGAAGAAGAATGTTACAAGCAGAGAGTTGTCAACAGAGTCCAAAGCTACTACAAGTTAAGTTCTGAAGGGGACTCAGAAGATTCTTTGGCTTTAGAAACAAGAAGGTAATTGATAATGTTGCTTGGAGTGGCATCAGTGACGTCAGGCACATGCCAAGCTGTGTGTGGGTTGAGGAGTGAGAGGTGGAATTAGGGAATATAAGTCTTCCAGGAAGTTTGTCTATGATGAGATAGAAATTATGAACAAGCACAGAATAACAAAATGGTTAAGATACAATCTTGCAATCAGACAGAATTTGGTTTGAATCCCTACTCTGCCACCTACTTGTTGCATAATCTTAGCTGGTGCCTCACCTTCCTCATCTACACAATGGAAAACAACACTGACCTTAAAAAGAGGTTGAAAGAAGTACGTTAATAGATTGAACAGCCTTTAGCTCTGTGCCCTGTACAGACTAAATGCTTAGTAGATGGGAAGTGCCATTTTATTAATGCTCTTCATACACCATTCAAGAGGATATTGAAATGCCCATGCTTGAAGTCAGATGCTGAAGACACAGGAAAGGGGTCTACTTTATAGAGTACAATTTATGGGAAGGCCAGGGAAGATGAGATCCAAAGCACAGGTAGAGGAATTAACCACGAAAAGGAGAGCGGATGGGCAGGTGCTAGGATAGGTAAGTTTGTAGATTAAGCAGTGCCAAGTAGAGTCATTTTCTGTCTTGTGCCTTCTGTTTTTCTGAATGATGCAAGTGTTGAGGTCATGTGTGAAGGGGCAAGTGGTAGAAGCACAGGCTTGATAAAAGCAGAAAAAATTTAAATATCCACCATGGAGAACCTGGAGGTTGCTGATAAACATGGTGGACCGTATAAAACCTGTTAGAGAATTTGAATCATATCTTAGGGACGATGACTTTATGCTCAATACTATGTGCCTCAAATGTGACATGTTAAAAATGCCACATTTTATGTTCTCTGAATCACTTATTTCTCACCAACAATGATATGGACTGATGGAAAGCAAGAAAAGACACCATTACTTCTGAACAGCTGCTAATATCATTCAGTTGCATAAAGATGCCATTTTGCTTAGAGTTTAAAAAAAAAACAATACTGCAAATCTTTAAGAAAAGTATTGCTGTTGCTCATAATTATTGACATGACTCATCCATACTATTGATAAGTATGCTTTGTACTGCTCTTTAAATGGTACTGGCAAAGAGAGAGAAGCAGGCGAGCAGCTTTTTAAAACATTAAGTTGATGTTCTTGCATATGAAATATACGAGGTTGAAGCTTAACTTCAAATACAATAGATTAAATTTTGAGGGTCAGAACTAAAGGATATGATTCCACAATTTACACAGAAATTTGTGACTCTTTTTGGTAATCTTTAAAATATCATTTAAAAACATGTATCTTTGCTGGAGGAATTATAATGAGAAAACATCCCACAGTCTGTCACAAAAATACCAGTAATTGGTTCTTTATACTTTGTTTGGTTGATAAAGTGTATATATTTATCACACCACCATTACCAAAATAAAATAATGACATTTGATAAGGAATAATCAAATGGAGATTGTTTTTTCAAGTCACTCACTTGAACAAAAGAACCTTTATTCTTCTATTCCTTATTACAAAAGCAATACATGTTAAGTATAAAAAAACATTAAAAAGAATCAGCTGTATTCCCATCATAATGAAAATCACTGTTCACATTTTCTTGTATGTATTTCAAGCATTTTTTTCTAAGCATTTGCATGTATCTGCATTTTTAACAAAAGAGATTAGGCTATTTTGAAATTTTGTTTGGTTTGATAATATACATTTATGAATGTATTCAATGTTCTTAAGTAATCTTCAGCAATTTTTATAAGGATTTTACTTATTTATTTGAGAAAGAGCAAGCAAGAGAGAGTATGAGCAGGGGGAGGGGCAGAGTGAGCAAGAGAGAAGCAGACTCCCCACCGACCAGGGAGCCTGATGTGGAGCTGATCCCAGGACTCTGGGATCATGACCTAAGGAGAAGGCAGACGCTTAATCGCCTGAGCCACCCAGGTGCCCCCAGCAATTTTTTTATTAGCTGTTGTCATCGGAATGTGCTAACATTTAGAATACTAATCCCTTAGTGCTAAGCATCATTTCTCCACTTAACTTTTTTTTCTTGTCAATGCTACCAACTACAATAAAATAAACATGTTTATAGATAACTCTTGGTATATAACTATTATTTCTTACATATATATTCCTAGAGACTTCAATGCCAGGCTAAAAGCTATGCTTACTTTTTAAAACATCTGTTTATTAATGCAACAGATGTTTAATGACCATCAATAAATATTAGATACATATTTATTGAATTATTAAGTAGTAGTCTAAACAACAGGAATACTCAGTAGAACAAATATAGTTTCTGCACTCAATGACCCTAGAGTTTGGCGAAGACAGAAAGTAAACAATCCTTTGTCACATATTGTTAAAATGACAATCATAAAAAATGCAGCAAGTTACAATCCCACCATCAGTCTACGAGAACACCTATTTCCTTACATACGCAGCAACTTTTAATACTAAGCCTAAGGGGAAAAAAATGTCACTTTGATGAGCGACAATGTTTGTCATGCTAATTTGCATTTCTTTGATTACTAGTGAAGCTGAACATTTTTTAACATATTTATACTGCTCTGACATATTTGGGGGGGAAATGCTGCTTTAAATATCTGTGGAATTGTTTGGCTTTTCTAAAGTCTTATTTTCATTTTATAAAATTTCTACAGCTCCTTAGAAATAGAGTTGAAATAATCAATATTGTGATAACAACTTATATTTATGGGGTATGACTTTATAGAGCTCATTTTCTTTCTAACACCATAAGGAAGAATGAAGGAGGAATTTTTATATTGCACATACAAGTGCACAATTATCATAAATCATAAAAGTATTTGACGGTTCTAAAGAAAGGAATGAGGAATCAATTTCCCTTTTGACGCCTGGATTTATATCCTTAATATCTTTCTCCCACATGTACATTTTTGCCTCTATTTATTCAACCAGTATTTTGTTCAGTAGGAAGACTCCTAAAAGCAGTCTGTAACAGTGGATCATAATGATTGTTTTATTGACAACTACCCTCCCCTCCCCCTTCTTCTGTGTTTACTGAACAATTTTGTTCCGTTTTCTACTCCTGGGGGAAGGTAACCCTTAAACCAGCTCAGTGGTATATCCTAACCAATCACGATTACTCCATTCTATTTATGCAGTGAATGGTTTGGGTCTCAGTATGTGATACATTTTTAGCCAATGAGTTGAAGGAGAAATCTGCCGATAACCTCCAAGAAAGATTGCCTCCCCTTTACAAAAGATAAACAGAGAGACCATCTCTTCCCATATTGTCTAACACTGTCATGTCTGCTTATGACTATGACTGCCACCTTGTAACCAAAGCTACCCAAATGAGAATGGCCAGGCAGGAAAAACAGAAAGAATCTGGATCCCTGATGACATCACTGAGCCAATGAATAAATCCAGCCCTACACAGGAGCCTTTCTTCAGGACTTCTTCATTCGTGTCTTCATTGTTTAAGACGTTTCGTTTGAGTTTCCTGTTACTTGTTGTGCACAATATCCTGACTGATATACTTTGTCTTGAATTTACAAGGTAAACTTAGGGCTGTTAATTCACCTCTTTGAGTTCAGGGTCTTCATAGAGAGAGAGACAGAGAGAGACAGAGAGGCAGGGAGAGAGGGAGAAAGAGTTGTCCCATGTATCTCAAACCATTATTTTATAAAAGCAAAGTCATTTTTTAATATTCAAAACAGAGAAAAGACATGATCTCAGAAAAAAATCTTGGAAGTTAAATTAATTAAACCTTTAAAAAAAGAGTATTCTATCTTTATTTTCCTCATTTCTTTGTGGAGTGAAAAATTCCTCTAGATTCTGGTTGGGAAGTCATTTGATAAGATAAGTCAATATTCATAAACTAAATAACAGTATGAATAAATTTTTGGTTCTATGTAAGATAAGAGTTCTAAAAAATCAGAAATCGTGGAAAACAAGAAGGCTGGGGAACTTTATTAATAGAGATGAGAGGCCATTAGCCATGTGGTCAGTAGTTTTCAATTTCTGAAAAGAAAGGAATAGAGCATTCTAGGCAGTAAGCTGCATAAACAAAAGCCCAAGGCCAGGAATAATTATGGTGAATGAAGAGGCATGGGGAGCACTCCAGCCTGACTAGGATGGAGATTTCATTTAGGAAGATGGATCCTAAAGTTAGGACTTAACGGACCTTCAGGATTGTGTATGTCTTCTCAGAGGTCTTTGAGTTTTCAAAGACAATTTTTATATTTAATGTTTTCAATTCAGGGAGCATCTAAAACAATTGTGTAAGTGTATGTAGCTCATAAGCATGGCCCCTGAAACCTAGTCATCATTACAGGACCTACATCATTACAGGACCTACTCTGGTATTCATATTTATGACCTGGTTCATGTAAGAACTTCTGGTTCACTAAATATCCTGACTTTTTTTTTTTCATAATGAGGACTATTCTGCTATATATTTATGACCTGGTTCATGTAAGAACTTCTGGTTCACTAAATATCCTGACTTTTTTTTTTTCATAATGAGGACTATTCTGCTATATATTTCTTGTTTCCTTTTCCTTTTTTAACACTAGATTACACTTAGTAGCCTCTCTTGATTTGTATGTGGTCAGGTGACTAATTCTGGCCACTAGAATGTAGGCAGAAGTTATGTGTGGTATTTACTAGGTCAGGCCCATAGAAGAACCCACCCCACATCCCCTCCAGCACATACAGTCTTTGCTCTCTTTCCCCATCTGTCAGCTGAACAGAAAGGCCACCAAGGATAAAAGGCAGGTAGAGTCACAAAACGGAAGGAGTCGTGAAATGTGGAAGGCTGTCTGATCAGACTTTGACATGAGTGAGAAGTGAATTTTATTGGGGTCAGCCACTGAAAACTCAAGGCTTACATGTCATAAGAGCTAACGCTATCTTTAACTAGTACCCAAAATTTGAAAAGAGAAAAGTAGATGGAGAATTGAACCATCATATAGTACAGTGATAGTTTAGACTTGCCCAACCCCAGCATAATCTGCTTTCTGGGGTATAGGTTTGTAAAGCAGTTAACATAATGAGAAATTTTTAGCTTCACATTCCAGTGATAATCCAATTAGGTACTCTTTAATGTGGATTTCCAAAAAGGCAGAATGCTAACCTTATCTTCAAGTAAATAAGATAATTTACAGAGTTATAAATGACTCCATTAAAAGTGGCATCTGAACATTTCTCACTGCCTTGAATTAATACCATTCTGAAAATTACATTTATATGAACACCCCATTACTGCAGACTGATTACCTACTGTACTTACTAGATTTTTCTGGTATTTTTAAAACTAATCTGGGCAATTTAGTTTCAGCAAAACAAGCATCTTCTATCATGTTAATGTTACTAATTAAAATTTTATTGGCTTTTTAATTTGCTTGGTATTTAATTTGTAATGTAGTTTGACTTTATGCTTATATAACAAATATGGACATAAAAGGAACGTTTTGTACCTACTTAAGATTCTTATAATACAAATAATTTTTTATGCCAACATTGTGAATCCATGTGAGTTGTTTTTTCATAAAAGAGAGAGCTTCTTCACTTCACTCAAGTTTGAGAAACACTGGAATAGATCAACCCTTAATTCCCTCTTAGCAGTATTAACTGGGCATTAGAAACAAAGGGTCTGCAACTAAGCCTTTCTCAGCTTGAGCCCAGGTTCTGTTACTTACTAGCTATGTGGTGTCAGGCCAGTTGTTTAACCTCCCCAAACACTATAACTTAACTGAAAAGTCAGGATAATAATTATTGCCTCTTAGGAGTATGCTGCTGGTAAAGTATGGGCACATGATAAATAGTAGCTATTACTGTCATCTATTGAACATTTTCAAGCAGTTCAGCCTGGTAGAGTTGTGATTTACATTTGTACGAATTTCTGATTTTGCCAAATTTATATCACATTCAAGATCAACAACGTAGGAAAATTGCCTATATTTTTAAAATTTGTAGTATTATCTATTTAAGTACAAATTAGTGATCCTAACACCCAATAATGCATAGCCTCTACATATAAAAGCAGATTTAGGTGAATCTCGACTTAGAAGTACTTTAGACTGAATTAACTCGATTTCTTAGGTGAAATTTTTAAAAAATGTTCTTTCTAGTACATTAGACTATAATTCTGAGTTTTTATTAATTCAGTTGACCTCCCTCACAAGCAGCCTAAGCTTGTAAATCATGCAGATTGAGAAGTCTACATTCAAAAAGTCCTGTGTTTTGTGGGATGCTTAAGTAAGTTCTGTTGAATTGATATTCTTTTTTTTAATTTAAATTCAATTAATTAACATATAATGTATTATTAGTTTCAGAGGTACAGGTCTGTGATTCATCAGTCTTATATAATACCCAGTGCTCATTATATCACATGCCTTCCTTAATATCCATCATCCAGTTACCCCATCCCTCCACCCCCTTCCCCTCCAGCAACCCTCAGTTTGTTTCCTATGATTAAGGGTCTCTTATGGGGGATGCCTGGATGGCTCAGCCGATTAGGCGTCTGCCTTAGGCTCAGGTCATCACCCTGGCATCAGATCACCCTGGGATCGTGTCCCACACTGGGCTCCTTGCTTAGTGGGAAGTCTGCTTCTCCCTCTGCTTGCTGCTCCCCATGCTTGTGCTCTCACTCACTCTCTCTCTGACAAATAAATGAATAAAATCTTTTTTTTTTTAAAGGGATGACTTATGGTTTGTCTCCCTCTCTGGTTTTGTTTTGTTTTATTTTTTCCTCTCCTCCCCTTATGACCCTGTGTTTTGTTTCTTAAATTCCACACATCAGTGAGATCATATGATAATTGCTTTTCTGATTGACTTATTTCACTTAGCTTAATACCCTCTAGTTCCATCCATGTCACTGCAAATGGCAAGATTTCGATTTTTGATGACTGCATAATATTCCATTGTATATGTATATACCACAGCTTCTTTATCCATTCATCTGTCGATGGACATTTGGGCTCTTTCCACAGTTTGACGATTGTGGACGTTGCTGCTATAAATATTGGGGTGCAGGTGCCCCTTCAGATCACTACATTTGTATCTTTGGGGCAAATACCCAGTAATGCAATTGCTGGGTCATGGGGTAGGCTCTATTTTCAACTTTTTGAGGACCCTCCATACTGTTTTCCAGAGTGGCTGCACCAGTTTGCATTCCCACCAACAGTGTAGGAAGGTTCCCCTTTCTCCACATCCTCGCCAACATCTGTCATTTCCTGACTTGTTAATTTTAGCCATTCTCACTGGTGTGAGGTGGTAGCTCATTGTGGTGTTGATTTGTATTTCCCTGATGCCAAGTGATGTTGAGCATTTTTTCATGTGTCCGCTGACCATTTAGATGTCTTCTTTGGAGAAATATCTGTTCATGTCTTTTGCATATTTCTTGATTGGATTGTTTGTTCTTTGGGTGTTGAGTTTGATAAGTTCTTTATCGATTTTGGATACTAGCCCTTTATCTGATAAGACATTTGCAAATATCTTCTCCCATTCTGTCGGGTGTCTTTTGGTTTTGTCAACTGTTTTCTTTGCTGTGTAAAACCTTTTTATCTTGATGAAGTCCCAATAGTTCGTTTTTGCCTGTTTCCCTTGCCTTTGGAGACATGTCTGGCAAGAAGTTTCTGCAGCTGAGGTCACAGAGGTTGCTGCCTATGTTGTCCTCTAGGATTTTAATGGATTCCTGTCTCACATTTAGGTCTTTCATCATTTCAAGTCTATTTTTGTGTATGGTGTAAGGAAATGGTCCAGTTTCATTCTTCTGCATGTGGCTGTCCAATTTTCCCAACACCATTTGTTGAAGAGACTGTCTTTTTTCCATTGGATATTCTTTCCTGCTTTGTTGAAGATTAGTTGACCACAGATTGAGGGTCCATTTCTGGGTTCTCTGTTCTGTTCCACTGGCCTATGTGTCTGTTTCTGTGCCAGCACCATGCCGTCTTGATGATTACAGCTCTGTAATAGAGCTTGAAGTCTGGAATTGTGATGCCACCAGTTTTGGTCTTCTTTTTCAACACTGAGTTGATATTCTATTAATATGTGTCAAATCAATCCTTCTTAATCTGGGTTCTACAGAAAATAAATCCTACCATTATTGGACTGAAACTAATCAGAGACTTTTAGACACAGAGAATTGTCTTAGCTGGAACAGGCAATCCTTTAAAGGAGTTTCTGTAGATGGAGAGACATCAGGAGGCATTGAAAATAAAGAAAGTGCAAAAGAAAGGAACAAACTCTCCCCTAGAGTGGTGTGAAACCCCACAAGCTCTTGTCCATCTGGAACATTCAGGGACACAAGGCACTCTTTCTCAGCTAGAGAAATAATCATATATAATTTCTCATGGGCAGCATGAGTGTCCTGATGCTTAGTCCTCTTAGGGGCTCACAATGAAAAACCACTGGTATTAGTAAAAGGCCTCGTATCAGAAAAAGGTTATTAAGGTGTAGCAGGGGAGCACTTTACTTTAGAAAAGGGTGTTCAGAGCCATTAGAACACACAGAACTGAGAGACAAATCATAAGAGACTCTTAACTCTAGGAAACAAACTGAGGGTGGCTGGAGGGGAGGTGGGTGGGGGATGGGGTAACTGGGTGATGGACATTAAGGAGGGCACATGATGTAATGAGCACTGGGTATTATACGCAACTGATGAATCAATAAACTCTACCTATGAAACTAATAATATACTATACGTTAATTAAATTGATTTTAAATTAAAAAAAAAAACAAACTTGTTAACTGACGGCATTGAACTTCTCACAGAGACAATAAAGTGGAAGTCATGCTCTGCCACAACACATTTGGCCACTGTGGAAACCAGCCCTCAGGATTTCCAGCTCCCTGCATTTCACTCCATGGTGACCCCAGGCCAGACAAGGAAGATTTTTTGTATTATTTTGTGAATTTGTCAAAAGCAGGCAGCTTCCACTAGGTCTCAAGGATCACCAAATTAGTCAGGAACATCTGGTAAAGGTGTGTAATTGACAGGACGCTGGAGTGAGAGATGTATTGGTCTAATCCCAGCTCAGCAGCTACGAAGCTCCATGATGTTAGGTAAATTACTTAACCTCTCACTCAGCTTCAGTTTCCTCTCCCATAAAATGCAGATAAAAATGCCTATGTGGTCATTTTGATGGGGCAGGGGGATTAATTGCAATTACAAGAAAGAGCCAAAACATGGTCGGTACTCAGTAATTATTCATTTCTCTCCCTCCCGCTTTTCCTCCTCCTCCAAACTCTGTCTCTACTCTGTTTCTTTCTCCTTCCCATTCTCCATCCCTTTCTTTCTCAGTATCAAACTGGTATATTCAGGCTGATTCATGGATCAACTTTGGGGTCCCTACTGCATGCCAGACACCCTGCTAAGTGTGTGAGCAAAACAAAGTAAGGTCTAGTCAGGGAGGTTTTTGTGTAAATAAATGTAACGTGATTTTTACACGTTTACAAAAAAATGTAAACATGATTTATTGATATCCTAGTGCTGTATTAGAACTTAATAGGCAAATTTAAACTGTGTAATGTCTTCTTGACTGAAGGCTCAAAACTTGGATGTGAGTTTCTACCCTCCCTTAAAGACTAAGCTTCTTCTTCCTTCTTTGCTTTTCAAAATCCTGGCCCAGTGATGCAAAAATCTCAATTGTCTGAGAAGGAAAGTGCTCCAAAGTTTGAAGGAGAAGGGAGTGACTCAACTTTGGGAAGAGCTGAACTCCCCAAGACTGTAAGGAGAGAGAGAATGGTTCTACCAGTGGTGAGGACCTGCTTTCTACTCTCAACCAAAAGTGAATGTCTCCTTACTGAGGACATCCTTGAAAGGATGTCGCATCCTTGAAAGGACATCCTTGAAAGGACATCGCATCCTTGAAAGCCACAGCCATGTCCCAGGTACTGAACAGGACAGAGAGAAAGAGCGTGCTTAGAGCAAAAGAACTGTCTGCGTCTGAATGGACCAGAGCATCACAGGAACCACCACCATGGCCTTGTCCCACACTACAGATTGGGCGAGTTTGGGGTGTTTTCCTCCACAAGGAAGAGAAGAGGATGAAAGGTGAAAAACTAAGATACTGTATGTCATACATACCAATGCTGGTTGGGGAAGACTCTGGGAAGGGAAAGCCAAAATTAATTTTATTTTAAAAATTTAAGAAGTCTGATATTCTGCACCCAATGTTTATGAAACTACTCAAGCCATTCTCAAATAATCATTCTCTAATGTTTTACATGCTGTACTGATAGGAAGATCAAAGTATCGAACTGAACCCTATGAAATTGCCATTCAGCAATTTCCTTTGGTTCAATCTAATACTATGTTGCTTCGAGAAGGGCATGACCAAGGCAGAGATTGAAAACCGGTAGTCCACTCTATCTGGCTTTTCTTTTTGGTTTGAGCCTACAATATCTTGAAATATCAAAACTCTAAATACATAAAATTGGGAGATTTCCCATAAAATACTGATTCCTGGCTTCTCGGGAATAGTCAGAATATTTGGAAATGAGGGGCCCATGTTCCATCATGACAACAATGTGCTGAAGCTGAGTAGTGAATGCCCTTCTTTAACACATGTTCTCCAGTCTGCCAGTCTCCACAACTTCCTATCCTCTCCAAGATACTGAGGTCAAGCATCAATATCACTTTTTTCCCTTATACCTACCCTACACCTCATTCATTTACCTGACAACTACAGATAATTGCCCCTGTGACTCCTGGAGCCATCAAGGAAAGCTCATAAAATGGAGAAAACAAGGCAGACAAAGCGGGGAAGATGCTCCAGAAAGAGGGAATAGCACTGTAAAGCCACAAATGTGTGAGAATGCCTGTCATGGCAATGTTAAGCTGGGGTGCGTAACAAACAGGACCTGAGGACGGATGATGCTGGAGAGATAGGAGTCAAGACTGAAGAGTGCTGTTTGTGATACTAACGGGTTTACCCATGACACTTGATGGGAACTAGCAGAAATTCTTAGGCAGAAAAATTAAACTATCGTTTCTGGAATCTGGATTATCACTCAGTTGGCGGTGAGGCAGATGGATTAGTGCAGGGAGAGGCTGGAGGCATGGAGGCCAACCTAGAGACACTTGCCAAATTCTAGTTCTAAGGATAATAAGGATCTGGACTGCTGGGATTTTTCTTCATTTAAATAATACAGAGACCAGATATTCTACCCACTTCTATCCAGTGGAAGACTCTTAAAAATGAGGACATGATCGATGACTTTATTCCAGTAACAAACATGTGCTACAAGTGAGGAAATGGAGCAAATATTAAAACCGGGCTTAGGAATGTTGGAAAGCGTGTGGCAGATATGTTGGTTAACCACCCAATAGACATTCTCTCCTTTCTGGCTACCAATTTTGCTTAGGTTGCAAAGTGCTCAGCCTCATCAGATGAATTAAGACAGGCTTAAGCCAATTATAAAAATCCTCTCTTACAGAGATTGGTCCAGGGGTGTGCTCAAAATCTACTTCTAGGCATTGAAATATATGAAGTCAGCTCAGGTCTTCCTCTGCCTAAGGTTTTTCTCCTGCTAGGAAAAGTACATGTGGATAGAGTCTTTCATTTTCCAAAACCCTTTATTCTTGCTTTTGGTCATTGCTATGTGACAACATGATGCTTAGAGCACGTCGGGCTCCACGCTCAGTGGAGAATCTGCTTCTCTCCCTCTCCCTCTCCCTCTGTCCCTCCCCCTGCTCATGCTTTCTCTCTCTGTCTCTATCTCTAAAATAAATCTTTAAAAAAAGGGGGCACCTAGCTGGCTTAGTTGGTAGAGCATGTGACTCTTGTTCTCAGGGTCATGAGTTCAAGCCCCGTGTTGGAGGCAAAGCCCACTTTTATAAATAAATAAACAAACAAACAAACAAAATTGTAAAAATGAATGAAATATCTAAGCTGAGCATAACTTCCCCAAGCCCCCAACCCCAGAGATTTATTTGCATGTGTCAGTTAATATGCAGGACTTATCCCCTACCTCACCCTCAAACATATACACAAAAAGAAGGCAGGGAGGGTTTTCATGCTCATCCGGAATAGAGAAAAGAGTGATATGGAACAGAAGGATAAAAAGTGTCTGCTATCCACCCCAACTCTCAGGGACTATCTATAGAGAAGCAGGGGTTATGAGTGAAAGCTAAAGCATTATGACGAAAGACTTCAAGACACACTGCATACTAAGGCTCTAAGCACTAGCTGTCAAATTGCTACTTAGGAGAGGAGCAGGTCCCCAGTCTCTGCACAGCACAGGGTGACACCTGGCAGGAATCTCACGGTGCCTGTGGAAGCAGAAATGCCAGGAAGCAACATTCCCACTGAAGAGCCTGGCCCCAGCGGCTATGCTGAAGAACTGAAATACAGTGGCTAGTAGCAACGGACTTGAGTAATGAAACAAAATTGGGACATGTGTGGACTTATTCCTGAGTACAAGTGAGAATCTCATGAAACTGCCAAAGAACTGGAAACGAGCTCAGGTCCTGACATACGGCAGAGAGGGCTGTGAGGAAGCTAAATTCAGGCCTTACTAATGTTCTTCATCCATGCCCACTGGCTGGTGAGCTGGGAACATTCAGGTTACATTGCGATATTAAAATTAAAAAAAAAATGACTGCAGTTTCTCGTTCCTTCATTATTTAATTTACAGATAGCTTTTTTTCTGTTCCTTAATTTAAAACTCCCTTTCCACCCCCCGAAAACATATATTAATTAACCAAATTTTAGATCCTGAGAATCTCAATAGAATTTAATCTTTTCTTAGGGAAGGGAAATAGAAGTTTTTCATTCAAAAATACAGGACAGAGCAAATTTATTTAAGGAGGATGCTATGAAACACTCGGCTTCTTTATAGTCCAAGACTTTTATAATTCGTTGAATTGGAGATCCCTTTGAGAATTTGAGGACATTCCAGGCTTCTCTGCAGATAAGTCCCACTGGCATGAGTATATCCGAAGCCTATCCTTTCCCTCCAATCTTGGATGCCAAGGGAACCTAAGTTAAAAGCCTGCATCAGGTCTCAGCTTCTAGCACTTCTGTAGTTCCTGAGGCGGGGGGGGGGGGGGGGGGGGTTAGAATGTAATGCTGCTGAAACAAAGTCCATGAATTTGGTCTACCTGCTAGCCAGTTAGCATTATGGGAATCCCCAGTGCATCCCTGAACCTTGTCAAAATCCATCAAGGGTAGATGATTCAGTGCTGATGAATCATCTTTCCAAGTAGGTGTTCTTCCTGACACAGGTAATAATTTCATGCTCCATTTTGTCCAATGGAGAGCCTCACCTTCCAACACAACCGATCACCACTGTACTGAAGGGTTATAAAGACTGACACTTTGCACTCATAAAGAGTCCTAATAATAACTACCTAAATTAAAGGCACTTCATCGAACACTCTAGAAACATTATCCCTTTCCATCCTTATAGGAGAATGAGACTATGAATGATTATTCCCATTTTACAGATAAGAAAACTAAAGTTAAGTGTCATGACCAAGGTTACACAGATAATAAGTGGCAAAACACATAAATATCCCAGTTTCATGATTCTACACATTTGTGTCCTCCCCAAATTCATATATTGAAGTCCTAATTCCCAATGTGATGGTATCAGGAGGTAGGCCTTTGCGGGGTTAGTAGGTTTGGATGAAGTCATGAGGGTATAGCCCCCATGACAGGACTAGTGCCCTTATTAGAGGAAGAAGACCCACCAGAGCTTCTTCTCTCCACTGAGCAAGCATGTAGCAAGAAGGTGGCCGCCTGCAAGCCAGAAAGAGGGCCCTCACCAAAACCCAACCATGCTGGCACCCTGATGTTGGACTTCCTGCCCTCCAGAACTATGAGAAATAAATGTTTGCTGTTTAGAGCCACCCAGTGTGTGGTACGTTGTTATAGCAGCCTGAGCTGACCAAGACACCCAGCATGGCTGAGCCCATGCCTTTCACCTCTATGCTTTTTGCATTCCAACCAATATGAACGGTATACTTTGTAATCTTAGTCTCAAGTGTCAACCCCAAATTAAATGAGTTAGTAAAAGCTCAACATAAGCACTCCTAAATCTCCTGAGATAATCCCAGTTGAATACGACTGGCTTTTGAAAGACAATAAAATGTACTGGCATTGAAAAAAGAAAAAAAAAAGTCTTTTCACTTAATTGTTAAAACCCCCCAATCTATATCCTGCCCACATAATTCTCAACTAATAATAGCCTATTTCACTCAATGTCAGCAAAGAATACAAAATGCTGTAATCCACATGTGTGTTATTTTGCTGTACATGCCTGCAAACTATAATTAGCAGATATCTTCTTCAAACATCAAGTCAAACATTTTTGAGAGTTTTTTCTTGCTTCCAGAAAAATCAGGAGCAAACAGCTTAGAAAAATATTTTTGTTAAAAATAAATAAATAAAAGGGCAAGAAAAACAAACCCTGTTCTCTCTTCTATCACGATTTGACTTTGAATCTATCATCACATTTGCTAATTCTTTTGAAATCATGTCTGAAGTCGGTGTGACTTGAAGCACAGAATATACCCTACTTGTAATACGAATGTCAAAGAAAACACATCAAAGAAAATGACAGCCAGGGAAGAGAACTAAAAAGAGATTTTGAAATTGGATTTTAAGGTATCTTATTAAAGATCCTGGTGGTCTTGGCAAGAGTCATTTTGTTACTGATTAATGTGGGAACACACCTGCAGTGGCTTAAAACAGTGATGGCATCTCCATCCAACGGACTGCTCTGCAGTGGTTACATGGGTCAAGGTGCTAAGTTAGCAACACGTTGATGAGAAAAGCAAGTCACCCAACAATAAGAATAGTATGATTTCATATTTATGATAGTACAAATAGCAGTGTATAGAAATGTATGTAGGTATAGGTAGGTATGGCCTTATTTGTACATTTGTAAATGCATGAGAGAATTGTCTGAAATGGCACATCCCTGTGCCAGAGACTGACTTCAACCCCAGCAGTGCTAGAAGATTCCACGCAAGCTCAGATGCATGCTGATAATGTCCCACAGGAAGGGCATGACTGCGATCTTTCCATACTCTGCCTTAGGGACTTCTCAAGGGAGCCCACTGAGCCTTGCAAACAAGAGTCACTCAGAGGGACAAGGGAGTGAACACCCTTAGGAGCAATACTCAACCAATGGGGAATAAGAGGTAATGGATAAATGCCCCAGCCTACCCACTGCAGCCTTTGAATGGACAAGTTTGGGAGTCATTCTGTGTATTTTGTGTGGGGTTGGGGATAAAACATACATAACATAAATTTACTATTTTAACTGTTATTCAGTGTACAACTCTGTGGCCTTAAGTACATTCAACCTGTCATGCAACCATCACCACTAACCATTTCCAGAATGTTTTCATCATTCCTAATATAAACTTTGTATTCATAACCCCCAAGTCCCTATTCACCCCTCCCCTCGGTCCCTGGGAAACCTGATTCTTTCTTCTCTATAAATTAGCCCACTCTAGGTACCTTGTATGAGCAGACTCATGTAATATTTGTTCTTTTCTATCTGGCTTATTTCACTTAGCATAATGTTTTCAAAGGTCACCCATGTCATAGAAGAATTTCATTCCTTTTTTACATTTTGAACTTGAATAACTTTTGCCTCTTTTTTGAGATATAATTAACACATAATAGTGTATAAGCTTAAGGTGCACAATGTGTTGGATTGATACATTTATATATCACAATGTGACTACTACCATCGCATTAACAAGCCTTTCCATGACGTCACATAATTTTCATTTCTTTTTCATGGTGAGAACATTTAAGATGTGGTCTCTAACAACTCCAAAGCATCATATTCTATTACAGGTATAAGCTGCACTTCATCTATCCATTCATCTGTTGACAGACATTTATGCGGTTTCCACTTTCCAGCTAGTGTGAATAATGCTGCTATGAACAGGGTGTACAAATGTCTGAGTCCTTGCTTTCAATTCTTTTGGGTACATACCTACCAGTGAAATGCTAGTCATATGGTAATTCTAAGTTTAACTTTTTGAGGAGCCTCAGGATTGTGATAATGTGCCCATATACTGGCTCCTTCTTCCCTGCCTCTCTCTCCTGCTCCGTATGACCTTCTATGTTGTCATAAGCATGGTATGAAAGTGCACACATGAGTTCTGTCTTCCACAATGTCAGTTTTATTCAATCATAAAGCAAAGTTAAGGGACGCCTGGGTGGCTCAGTCAGTTAAGCATCTGCCTTTGGCTCAGGTCATGATCCCAGGGTCCTGGGATCGAGCCCCACATCGGGCTCCTTGCTCAGCAGGAAGCCTGTGTCTCCCTCTGCCTACTGCTCCCCCTGCTTGTGCTAAATCTCTCTCTCTCTCTCTGACAAATAAATAAATAAATAAAACCTTTAAAAAAATAAATAAAGCAAAGTTAAATTACAATTATAAAGCAAGTTCAGGATTCCAAACTTAATGACAATTACCATGTGATTAAACTTGGCTTCTTACACAGGACACAAAGCAGGACAGAAGACAAACCTCACAACAAACAAGATAACAGAAGGATGCAGGAAGTGAATGAACTCAACACGAGGTCAGTCTGGGGGCGCACAGTTGAGATAAGGCCGTGGTCCAGTCCAGGTCAGCCCTTAGCACTGACTGCTCCTGATGTTCAAACAGTGAAGGATCTCAGTTCTGTTTGGAGGTCAATCAGGCAGAGCCTTTGGCAGCAGTTGCCTTTTTTAAGTGGTCAGACATAGAGGGATCATGTCTGTAGAGTCTGACAGTTTGCTGCCCAAATCCTCCCCTCTTTAAGGGTATTTAATTGGTCTCAGGCCCCTACAGACCTGCTCTGGTTCTACTCAATATTAGTTCTGGGGTGTCAGGTGACATCGGTCCCGACGATATCTCCTAGCCGCAGTACCTTTAACTACTTGCGTCATTGCTGGACACAGTTCCCTGCTTGACATGAGAGACTCCATTTTGCTCTCTACACATATGGACACCTGCACCAAAGTCCTCGTCTTAGGCTCCACTTTTGGGGGAACCCAAACCAGGATAATACCTTCTCTAAGAATGGTTACACCTGGAATTAGGAGTAGAGAAAGGGAGACATTCACTTTTTAAGCTTTTGTGTCTGTGTTACTTTCATCTTTTTGAGTGTTTCATATCATGAATATGAATTCAGAGCTCAGAATTGTTCTCTTCTTCTGGGACATATATAAATGACTCCTTCTAAACAAAGCAAACCAGACTGATCATTCTTATGGCTTTGTGCCTGTAGAGCAAATGATAGAGCTTTAAAGATTAATTTTTTAAAAGCTCTTGACTTTTTTTTATGCTTCTGTTGTAGGAATTCTCTGCCTTTAGTGCCTGTGGTTCTTGGTCACACCACTACAAAGAATGAAGAGGTAGACCAGATGAAGAGTGGTCATTACACTTGAGCAAAGCAAAGCTTATTGAGCAAGAGTATAAAGCTCCCAGAGAGGGAGGGGGGCCCGGAGAGGGCTGCCCTTGGAGCTTCTCAGTTGAGGGGTTTTTATGAACTCTTTTGCAGAGCAATCTTAAGCAGGGTGTGTTGAGTCGTGCCAATCAGGGCTTTGGTCACATATCTGTCTACTTATTAGGTTAATGTCAATGTGCTGATGGTCTTTTTTTTTGCTGACATCTGTGGGCTTATGTCTTAACTGCCCCTTGCTCGTGGTACTGACAAATGTTTTGTGGTTAATTGCCTTATTATAGGGTGTTTTGTAAAAGTCACTTCTGCAAAGGCTGCAAAGCAGAATGTTAGTGTGATCCTATCTAAACTGCAAAATAGGATATTAGTGCTGTTTTATTCTAGCCGTCCTGACTGCATACTTTCTTGTTGGGGACACTGGCCCTGACTACCTAACTTTCCAACTCATTCCTAACACTTCTACACATAAGTTTTCTCTTTTTCAAATTTTTATTTAAATTCCAGTTAATTAACATACAGTGTAATATTAGTTTCAGGTGTAGAATTTAGTGTTCATCACTTACATACAACGCCCAGTGCTCATCACAAGTGTAAAGCTCTTAAATTCTTGATCTGAGATGAAGGTTTTGTGCTCAAGACTGCATCCCTGAGGACTCTGCCCTAACTCATCTCAAGATTTTAGGTATCAGTGTTCTCCCCTCCATACTTCCACCAAGCCTACAGTTTTTCCTCTTGTCCATCTTGACCCCTGTATTGTGCCCTCCTGGCTTCACTTCCTTTCCCATTTAGTAAGACTCCATGGGACTTTGTGTTACAACCCTTATATTTTTGTCATCCTTTCTTATTCCCTTGCTTCTATATTTCATTCATCCTCCAATTTCTAAACTGAATTAGTCCAAACATTTGCCTCCAGGATGCTGAGGACTGCTGGAGAAAATGATTTAATTTTCTTAATGATACAGGAATGGAGCTGTTACTGGTTATGGCATCCAGTCTCAGCAGACCCTCACCACTATTTAACAATGCTATACTGCACTGACCTATATTGATTTCCCACTCCGCATAGCTCTCCCCAACACCCACACCCACACTTCCACCAGATGTCTTTGATCCAATTTCAAAGATGATGGAAATTATTACTTGTTACACCTGTTTTTTAAATAATCTATATCTGAACATGTCTTTAGAGAGCTAAAATGTATAATGTATTTGCCAAGTGCCAGGTACTGCTCTAAATAATA
Source organism: Ursus arctos (assembly GCF_023065955.2). Taxonomy (NCBI): domain Eukaryota; kingdom Metazoa; phylum Chordata; class Mammalia; order Carnivora; family Ursidae; genus Ursus; species Ursus arctos. Next base: position 12,830,865 of record NW_026623019.1, on the reverse strand, counting down.
TGGTAGCTAACATTTACTGAGCATTTATTATGATGATGTATCACAGTAACTGACATCTACCAAGCACTCAGTAAATGTTGGCTATGGAAAGATGGGCCCAAAAGGTGGATGTTTATAGATGTGGTGTCAGAAAGTAAAGTGATCAGTCCTACTCCAGAGCACATTCACTTAATTTCTACCTCTCCCCTTATGACCTTTTAATAAACATTTTGGCCTATAATCCTTACAACATTACCAACTCTGTAAGTTCTTTTTTGCACTATACAAACAGATTCCAGATTTGGTTGTTGGCGGGGGTGGGGGTGGGGGTGCAAACAGGTAAAATAACTAGGAAGATTCTGAAAAAGATAAATGATAAAGGCAAATTAATGCTTATATTGTATATGAAATGACAGTATAAATCTACAAGTACTTGAAACAGTTTGGTAACAGTGCCTGAATACACAGATCAACAGAACAGAATGAAGAATCCAGAAATAGGCTGAGATACATATGGGAATTTAGAATATGATAAAGGTGGCATTTAAATTCAGTGCAGAAAAGATGGGTTATTCAATAAATAACAATAATACAATACAACTGGTTAACCATCTGGCAAAAGTAAAACTGGATTCCTTCCTTATTTCTTATAAGGAAACAAATCCTAGACAAAAAAGAATTAAACCTCAAAATATGAAATTATAAATGTACTAGAAGAAAATATGGGAGAATGTTTTTATAAGAGTAGCTAGTAGGCGCGACCTTACTAAGCAAGAAATGACATCTAGAAGGTATTAAAAAGCCTACTGATATATTTAAAACATACAAATTAAAACATGAAAAAAATACGATAAAGGAAGCTGAAAGTAACAAATGAGGGAAAAATACTTGCAGCACATTAGATAGAAATGAGGCTAATTTTCTTAATACCTAAAGAGATCAAATCAATGAAAAATTCACAATCTGATGGAAAAATTATCGGACTACATGAAGACAGTTCACAGAACAAAAAATACAAATGGCTTTTAAAACTAATGAAAAGATGAAAATAGTACATAAAATGACATGGCAATATGTTTCAGTTATGGGTGTGGAGGGGGCAGATTTATAGTACACTGTACAGGAAAATGCTAGGAAGTAGGCACTATCGTTAGGAGTGAGTTGGACAGTTAGATAGTCAGGGCCAGGGTCCCCAACAAGAAAGTATGCAGTCAGGACAGCTAGAATAAAACAGCACTAATATCCTATTTTGCAGCTTAAATAGGATCACACTAACATTCTACTTTGCAGCCTTTGCAGAAGTGACTTCTGCAAAATGTCCTAAAATAAGGCAATTAACCACAAAACATTTGTCAATATCACAGGCAAGGAGTAGTTAAGACATAAGTCCCCAGATGTCAGCAAAAAAAAGACCATCAGCACACTGACATTAACCTAATAAGTAGACAGATATGTGACCAAAGCCCTGATTGGCACGACTCAGCACGCCCTGATTGCCTAAGATAGTCCCACAAAAGAGCTCATAAAAACCCTCAAAATCAGAAACTCTGAGGGCAGCCCTCTCCGGGCCCCCCTCCCTCTCTGGAAGCTTTATACTCTTGCTCAATAAACTTTGCTTTGCTGCCCACCACTTTTCATCTGGTCTACCTCTTCATTCTTTGAAGTGGTGTGATCAAGAAAAACTGGAACTAAAGGCAGAGAAATCCTGCAACATTAACACATATTTTTTGAGGAAGTATGAGGCAATTTGATAATAACCATCCAAATTTAGATCCGGCAGTTCTAGGAATATATCCTACTGGTTTGTTGACACAAACTTAGAACGGCAGCCACTGCAGCATATTTACAGAAGAAACAGACCAAGATATAACTAAATGCCACCAGTAGGATTTTCCTTAGTGTATCACTTTCATGGGAAACTCTCCAGTCATTTAAAAGGGATAAAATAAACCTATAATGACAGATATGGAATGATCTCCTAAAACTATTTTATACAGAAACAAAAAATCATAAAACAAACAAACCAACCAGAAACAATGACATGTAATTTGTAGGCTTCTAGTTGTTTGAAAAAAAAAGAAGCAGGAGTGCGTATGCATGCATGTATATATGCTTATATAATTATATACAATATCTCGTAAAGGTTATACAAGAAACTAATAACAATGGTTGCCTGTAAAGAGATGGGCTCAAAACAATGGTTTGTCCTCCCATTATCTACTCTCCAGTTATTCCTTAGTAATAGAACCCCAGACTTTAGCTAGCTTCATGGCCAACTAAAATACAGATGAGGTGTCCTAGCCTTCTCTGCAAACAGGTGTGGCTCGATTACGGCCAACGTTGTGGCCATAAAAAGGGTTGTACTCTTCTCGCACTTCTTGCCAGCTAGACTATGGACCTGCTTCCTGGAACCAAAGCCACTACTTGGAGCATGAGCAAAAAGTTCCATTTTTGACAAGAGCACAGCAACAGAAAGGAATCAGGGTCCGTGAAAACGGTGGCCTCATCACACCAGCCTTGAACTGCTCCCCTCTGGACTTCTGTTTTTGTGGGAGAGAAATAAGTTTCTATCATGTTTGAACCACTGGTCTGTGAGGTTTTGTGTCATTCATAGCTGAAGCTAACCCTAACTGATTCAGGAGGTGGGGGTCCAGGTGACTCAGGAGCAGGAATGGAGGACTGACTCCTATTACTGAGTCCATTACAGGTTAGAAACATACCAGAGTATGGACAGTACCATGAAAAGTCTTTGTAAAGGATTCTATTTTCTCTTTTCTTGATCTCCTCTACACTTTGAATGGCTGTGGGAGCATCTTCATTCCTTAAGATGATCACAGTTTCAGGATATTTTATTTATTCCAAAAGCCTAAAAGCCCACATGATAGACCAAACAATTTCTTACTGAGTATTCTGGCTGTGAGAATCTATGAAAACAAGAGGTGGGTGTGCACGTGCACGCAGTACGCAAAGAAAGGAGAGAAGAATATTGCTTTAGCACACTTCAGTCTCAGTTGGATTCTTCCTCATTATAGATATTCTGAGGCTGAGGCTTTTTATACCATCATAAATTAAGTTGTTCGTTACTAGATCAATTCTTAGCTGGAGTCATTCCAATGCCGTGCTAGAAGAAGTAGCTATTTTATTTAATTTAGGATGTGCTGGCAAGACTGCCAAACATCAACAAGAATCCAGAAACATTCTCAAGCAGATGGAATGATACATAGCAACGATGTCAATCATGTCTCTGCTTTCAATTTTGATTTATGGATCTTGTATTAGGAGAGTCAAAGGAAAGAAGGTAAATTTGGGAACACCAACCAGGATGCTGGGTGATGTGGGAAATAAAGGCAGAAGAAAATGCACATAAAATTAATAGGTCCTTATAACCTGCAGCCTATTGACAAATACTTGAGGCAGGCAGAGAATAGCATTCCTCCAGGAAGCTCCTGTCTTAATGTTAATGCCTTGCTAAAGGGAAAAACAACCTTGGTTTGACAACAGCAAGGCCTCTGGGATCCTGTAAGTCTTCTCTAGCAAATGAAAATCCTTTTGAAACTTCCCTTTTCTTTACTCTCCCCAATGCCAAGGTATATAATCAGTTGGTCCTCACAATCTGGGGTAGCAGCTCTTTCTGTCCATGGGTCCTGTTCCAGTGCTTTAATAAAACCACCATTTTGCACCAAAGACGTCTCAAGAATTCTTTTTGGCCATCGGCTCTAGACCCCACCAACATTCCAAAACTACATCACTGGGGAACAGGATGTCCTCCACTTTTCCTGTGGGTTAGAATGAATTCCCTTCATACTTCTCATTATATACTATTGGTGTCCAATCCTCACTGAGCATCAGAATCATCCTGAGGCACTTTTTTAACATACAGATTCTCTGGGTACCTGGGTGGCTCAGTCCATTAAGCATCTGCTTTTTGATCATGATCTTGGGGGTCCTGGGATTGGGCCGTTTGTCAAGGAGTCTGCTTCTCCCTCTTCCTCTGCCCCTCCCCTCACCTTGTGCTCGCTCACTCACTCTGTCTCAAATAAATAAATAAAATATTTTTAAAAATAAAATAAAATATAGATTCTCAGACTCTATATATTCAAAATTCTGGTTCAGTAGATCTGTTTAAGCCTAAATTTCAATATTTTTAAAAAGTTGCTCTGTTGATTATGGCAGCTGAATCCTGGTTCTACTTTTACAAAGACCTGCCATAGAGCAAGTCAATATTTTTTAATGTTCCTCAAGTGCAAATTATCTTGTTAGACCCAGGGAGGTACACTATTGGTCGCGTGGCTACAGGCTACTATACTCTATATATCACTACTATCGTCTTTTCCACCAACTCAGTAACACTGGGCTCACATCACCTTCTTGCTTTGCTTTTTTTTTTTTTTCTAATTAATTACTACATTTGTCATCTGTCTAGTACACCCTTGGGACTTCCTCTACCTGTATTGTCTAAGAAGGCTTATTCAAAGTAAATGGAGGTGGTGGAATGCAGACAATAAATAGAAAAAGAAAAAAAAAGGACTTCTCATCAATTCAATAGCGTTATGGCTTCTAGCATGGGGTCATTGTTTTATATCAGTCCAACAAAATTCAAGAGATAACACCTATCCAACGCCCTAGGGATACTCTTGCTGACCTAGATGAAGGGTAAAGCTGCTCTGGAGGGCACCCCCACACATCCTCCATTGAAGCCTAGAGCTATAGTACATTTTATTCCAGAGATTTGCAAGGGGCAGTGCTTTGCAAGGCGTCCACCTGGGGAACCCAGTGAGGGGGCGTGGTCTATAAAGAATTTAAAACAATAATACAAATGATTAGAAGGCAGTTTGTCTTTTATTATTACCACCAGCTGGTGATTCTAAACAAAGCTGGTGATAAAACACTCCTCCCTGAAAAAGTCTTTTTGGAATCTAAGTCCTACAAAAATAATGGTTCTCCAAATGTGGTCTTGGGTCACCTGCATCAGAATCATCTGGGAACTTCATAGGAAATTCCTGGGGCCCACATCAGACCAATGAAATCACTTGGAAGCAATATTTGCTCACCCACATTTTTAATGAAGCTGTGTATTTGCATAATTGAAAGATCACCTTGTGATTCTTCAGATGGCTTGGGGATTCTGCCCTAGACACAAGAGAGGCAAATGTTTTAGGTATTTCCACTTACCAGGTATCCCATTAATCTCAATCTACCAGGTACTATATTATATAAATAATACATGCATGATGTGGGTCGAATTGAATTTATGTTCTCTAAAAGGATATGTTCAAGTTCTAACCCCCAGTCTCTGTGAATGTGACCTTACTTGGAAATAGGGCCTTTGCACATGTTACCAAGTTAAGATGAGATCATACTGGATTAGGGTGGGTCCTAACCAATTACTGGTGTCCTTAGAAGAAGAAAAATTGAACACAGACACAGGGGAGAAGGTGAGGAAGAGCAGAATATGTCACCCAACAATGCCTCATTAGCATAGGGATTATCTTGAGCAGGTTACTTTTAAGAAACAGAGACACAGGAAAAGCTCTGAAACCCAAGTGGAAGTTACTCTTTTCCAGGGGAAATTTACATTTATGAGGGAAATCTCCATTTGCACATGTGTATGGGTGTCTTCCTCTCTGTACTAAGAAGAGGAGGATGACCAAATCTCTAGAAACTCTTGAGTGGATAAGGTAAGAACTTAAATCTGCACAAGCATGAGACGGGGAAACTGAAGGACTCCATAAAAATCTGCTTTTTGCTCCTTTTCTGGCTTCCATTCTTGCTAGGACCTGCATCCCCACCCCACTTCACACATGCCTTGTAATGGAAATAGCATATGCCCTCCTTGTAAGGGACAAGGAGTTAATGATTTCTCTAGAATAGAGAACATCTAAGGAAGGCCTGGGTGAGAATGACCTGGGGAAGCTATCATATGTGTATTCCAGACTAATGGCACTAGACATCTTGATGCCAAGGCCCACTGGCTCCAAGGAATAACACCTGGGCTCTCCTTTGTTCTAACCACTTCCTGAATGCCTGAGGGGATGTGTATAACAAACCACCATCCTCAATAAAAACCCCCAGGCCCCAAACAAAGATGAGACTCATGGCTCCTTTCCTTTCTGAGTCTCCCAGATGCTCCATCTGTATCTGTTCTCTACTATCTTCAATAAACCCTGCTTTCACCTCCTGCTGGCTCACATTTGATTTCCAGCCTGAATGAAGCCAAGGACCCTCTTGGCTGGTCCTGCGGGACCCCCTTCTGGGTCCTCAGACCCTGCTGCCTGCACCAAAACCATACCCTTGTTTACTGCGCTTTTCCTGGTAACCTCCCATAACTAGCCTCACTCCCACCCTAAACATTTTTTGTCTTTAGTTAGGTATAGTATTTAAGGAGGTGGCTTGGACTATTTCTGGGATTTACTCAGTTTTCCTGAGTCTCTCCCATGTATACATGTTATTAAACTTCTGTTTGTTCTTCTGTTAATTGTCTTTTATTACAGATGTGTTTCTAGCCAAGAACCTATAAGGGTAGACGGAAAATTATTTTTCCTCCCTGACAAAGGCCATGTGCAGATGGAAGCACAGTTTGAGGTGATGCAGCTGCAAGTCAAAAAATGCCATGGATTGCTGACAACAACCAGAAACAAAGAGAAAGGCAAGGAAGGATCCCCCTCTAGAGCCTTCAGAAAGAGGATGGCCCTGCCAACACCTTGATTTCAGACTTCAAACCTCCAGAATGGGAAAAGAATAAATCTGTATTGTTTTAAACCACCCAGTTTGTAGTAATTTGTTACAGCAGGCCTAGAAAATGAATACTCATGTTAAATAAGAACTTTCAAAAGCCAGCAATAAATAATCTGTACTAAATGAATGATAAGAACACTACTGTGTTATGATACCTTGGGGGGCGTCTAATCATGTTCCTGAGGTCATACATACCAATTTGCTTCTAAACCAAAGACTCCAGCAGTATCTCTATTAGGCCGTAAAACAAATCCAGTAAAAAGCAGCAGAATGTGCCACCCCCATATATACCTCTTTGGCATAGAGATTATTTTGAGCTGATTATTTTGAGAAATTGCAGGCATGGTAGCTCTGAAAACAGAGTAGAAGTCACCCTTTTGTAAGGGAATTTACATTTATAAAGGAAATCTCCATTTGTGTTTCCATGGGTGTCTCCTTCCCTGTAGCAGGAAGAAAAGAATGACTAAATCATAAGAAATTCATCAATGTAGAAGGTACTTAAAATCTGCAGGACAAACCTTACCCTTGTTTACTATGCTTTTCCTGTTAACCTCCTATTACTGGCCTCCTCAGCCCACACATACATCTTTCTTTTGTCTTTAGCTAAAGAACCTATTTAAGGTGGTAGTCTGGGCCATCTTGGGGAGTTACTCAGTTTCCCTGGATATCTCCAATGTACACATGAGATATACAAACTAATAAAGCCGTGTGTTTGTTTTCTCTTGTTAATCTGTCTTTTCTTACAGGAGTCTCTCATCCAAGGACTCAGAAGCATACAGGGAAAATTTTTTTCTTCCCCTACACCAAGAAATGGTATATTTCATGTCACTTCTCCATAGAGAGTAATTTTTTTTTTTTTAAGAGGGAAGGAGGCAGGGTAGGAGGAAGGGAGAGAGAGAGAGACAATCTTAAGCAGGCTCCACATTCAGCATGCAGCCTGATGTGGGACTTGATCTCAGAACTCTGAGATCATGACCTGAGCCAAAATTAAAAGTTGGAGGCTTAACCAACTGAGCCACCTAGGTCCCCCTCCATAAAGATTATCTTTGTGATGAAGTTGATTATGGGGCTAATCCCCCCCACAGCAGCCTAATGATGATAATTTTTCAGCCTAGCCATTACTCTCAAAAGAAAAATTTTAGAAATCTGTTAACTAGGATGCAATAGGAAGTTACTTAAATCAGAGGGCTGAAAGCTAATCAGTAGAAGGGAGGAGAGGGACAGGGCAAAAGAAGGGAAGGAATGTAGTTGTTTTTTACAGTTCCAGTGAAAGAGATGCCCAGTTTGGTGTTTCACCTAATAGCCCCTTACAGGAGCCAGTTTGAGGCACAGTGAAGCTGAGAACCTGTGTAAAAGTCCCCTGAGTTGTCCTGAAGTTACCTTTACCTCATTATAATATTAAGATCTCCTCCTACAGGTGGGGTTTTCCATTTTTTTGAATGTATGCATTAGCATGTTGACATGCGAGGTATGCACAACTGAACCAAGATGACTAAGTAATAGAATATGCATAAGTCCCTTAATATATATGCAAGCTCCCTGCGTCCACCCTGTAATACACTGAAGAAAAGCTTCCTGTACTAACCCCATGGAGAGACAGTGCCTTGAGAGCTATCTCCCCATCTCCTTACTTGCTTCAAGTAATAAAAACTATTTGCTCAACTAAAAGGACTTGGGCTGATTTATTGACTGATGCACCCCAAGAAGTGAACCCTTTGCATTTGGTGAAAAACCCATTTTCTGATATACATTAAAAGAACAAATATTCAGATCTCTATACACTATTATAATATTAACTCCAGGATATATGTTGTATAATCTACAACAACAACAACAAAACACAAAACAATTATTTATCATTTCTCATGACTCTGTGGGACAGGGATTTGGGCAGGGCTCAGCCTGCGTAGTTCTTCTGTTCTGTTAAAAGATAAACCAAGGCATATTAAAATTTTTACGAGTTTGAGCAAAAACTGATTCAAAGTATGCAGCATCCAATCTAGTGGATAGAAGGGAGCTCCAAGGAGCTATACAAAATAAAGGCTTTTATAGGTAGAAGAGAGGAGGAACAAGGAAGTCATAGTAGGCAATAAAGCAGATTGGTTACTGCAAGGCTATTTTCCTTTAGGGGATGGCAGGGGTCTACCAGGCAGATTACCTGACTAGTGCTGATCAGGTGATTCCTGAATGTCTGGCTTCAGATTCCATTTCTTTCTTTTTTATTGTTGCTGTTTCAAGTTTTTATTTAAATTCTTAAATTAGTTAGTTAATTAACATAAGATTCCATTTCTGAGAGAACCAAAAGCTAAGTCTTGATTTGGTAACATAAAGCCTAGAATAAGCAACTTGATTTGGGCCTATTATCTTGTTTTTAACAGTTCCATGTGGGTTCCTGACTCAACTATACTCATCTATAGTTGAGCTGGATCCAAAGGTCAATAAATAATTATTATTTAATATATATAATTATCATATATTATATATAATTACATGTTTTTTAAATGATGAGATAAAATGCTTTTTAAATGGCTAGTCATAGGAAGAGGGAGAGAACATGGTAGAGAGGACAGCAATAGAAGACTTCTACAAATATATCTTATTTTGTGTGTTTGGCTTAAGAACTACCTAAATATTTTACAACAAAATTAAAACAAAAGTAAATAATAAAAGCAACCTCTGAATTTAAAAGTAATAGTAAACAAATGAACCTACCTACATTGTAGGTATTATAGTTGGTAGAATAATCAGAGAGAGAAATTACAACAAAGGATTTTAACACACAATAATTATATATCCTTTTTTTAAAAGATTTATTTATTTATTTTAGAGGGAGGAGGGACAGAGGGAGAAAGAGAATTCTCAAGCAGACTCCCCATTGAGCACAGAGTCCAACACGGGGCTCAATCCCAGAACCCTGAGATCATGACCTGAGCCAAAATCAAGAGTGGGATGCACAACTGAGGCACCCAGGCACCCCAATAATTGTATATTCTTAAGAAGGTACATTAGAGATACATTCTAAGGACAAGAAGAGCTGAGGGGGGAAAAACCAACCATTTTCAGTAATCTTATTGGAGGTGATAAGCGTCAGAATTCCTTTCTGAGATGACTGTGTGCATTGCATGGTAAAAAATAAAACGTCTAATTAGGCTGGTGTCATGGAGAACTGAAATCTGTGTGTGTGCCATGACCAGGAGATACAGGTATACATCTGATGAAGTTACATAAAAACCAAATTATAACTTAGAATTGATAGTAAAAGTATAAATTCATGATGTATTTTATCTTAACAACAACAAAAAACAAACATATTCCCTAACTCTAGCCACTGAAAAGGTAAAGAACCAATGACCAACCTGGTAGCAATGAGCACCCTAGTGTCCAGATTGTTATCTCTAAATATCATTTTTCTCTTAAAGCAAGAGAAACTCTTGGAAAAATGATTAATCCTCAGTCTAGAGCAAGAAATGTTAAAACAAACAAACAAACAAACAATGGAACATAATTATTCAAAATAGGAAGGAAGCTATTGAACACCACCAGGGTTGTGTCAAAAGTACCCAGGCATTGGGATGCCTGGGTGGCTCAGTCGATTGAGCATCTGCCTTTGGCTCAGGTCATGATTCCAGGGCCCTGGGATCAAGCCCTGGGTTGGGCTTCTTGCTTAGCAGGCAGTCTGCTTCTCCCTCTCCCTCTGACCCTCCCTCTGCTCATGCTTTCGCACACTCTCTCTCCTAAATGAATAAACAAAAATCTTTTTAAAAAAGTACTCCGGCATCAACTTAAATAAACTCTGCTGGTCTGAAATAGATCTGAGCATCAATGAGCATAATGATTCAATGGCCTGAAGTACTTTAATATGCTTAAAACCATGAATTGATAATTATGCTAAAACTAAACTAATTGGTCACCTTTGGAAATACCAGGGAAACATCATTATTTTGAAATCTGATAAATAAAGGGAAAGAATCAAGCCTCTCCTGCTCCTCCTATCATCTGTATTACAGGATAACCAAATAAATAGTTGATGAAGGTAAGTTTCTTATTGCAGAAGTATTCCAAAAAGTAAATGAAAAAGTAATAATAGAATTAGAGTATCACCATTTTGTAACCCCCAATGAATGTCACAAAACGAGAGACAGACACTAAGACATTATTTGCCTCATGATGGAAAAACACGCTACCTATGAAGTAGTGTTGAAAAAATTTTTAACGTGAAATAAGCTTCTAAATCTAACTGCTAATTTATAGGAAATACAGCAAAAAAAGGAATATTTTAAACTTAATATAGGGATACAATCCACAAAATCCAAACTACGGAAGCTATAAAATAAGCAACAACAAAAAAAGAGACAGATGTAGGAGGAACCTTTAGTTGAAAAGAGACTTTGAAAACCTATCAACCAATGGCAAACTATGGACCTTACTTGGATTACAATTCAAAAAAAAAAAAAAACTATTAAATTTTTTAAAATAGAGTAATCAGTTTGATGTGATGATATTGGTGAATTTTTGTAAATTTGTTTATATGTAATGATAAGGTATTGTGGGTATGTTAAAAAGGAGAGAGTCCTTATTTTCTGGAGATACAAACTGAACTATTTACAGATGTTCCAGACTTTAAAATAATCTCAATGAGCAGAGAGTTGAAGGAATTTGGACAAAAAGAGCTTGCCCGTGTATTAATAATTTTTGAAGCTATGTAATGAATACATAGGGCTTATTATACTATTTGCTCTACTTTTATATATGTTTGAAATTTTCTACAATAAAAAATTTTAAAACATCAATATTTATTAAGGAGTTAGATGAAAACCAATTGGTAGAATGACAGAATTCTATAAGCTCCTCTTTTTACTATAATCTTTTCCCTAAAGGATTAGCTTTTTGGTGAGTAGGTCTCACGCATCTTGGTATACTTGGGTCTTAACACAGTGACTGGCATAGAGTAGTCACTCATAAATGTTTACTGAATGGTAATAATCATTTCTAGCACCAGCATCAACACTCTTATTACTCTGGTCAAATTTGTTTAGTCACCTACAAGTTTAGAACGCTGCTGATTGTATTCAGAAGTGTTAGCCATGTAACAGGCCCTAGCAATCTTCCTGTAAGACTGGGTACACTTCACATTACATGTCACACCATCTAGATATTCCTGTACCCAAGTCCCCATAGTAGCACTTGTACCAAATTGCAGCCATGAACAGCCTTTTCTGCTCAAGTGTCCTATCTTGCACGTACCTCCCAGAAACAACCAAAATCTTGGCATTCTTCTTTTTGCTGAAATTTTGAGCCTTTAGCCAAATGATAAGCTTCTGGAAGTTTTGCTCCTAACTCACTGAATTTGAGCACTTGCCTAGTATACAGTGGTTAGGGACAGGTAAGAGGAAATCCAGCCAGAACCTGAAGAAAAAACTATATGGACAATAGAACCTAAATATAAAATGATAAGCTATGTATGTGTTTTTAGAATTTTAAAAGGAAGCTTTGATGTCACTATTAAACTCAGGCACACTTGTCAAAATTCCTTAGTCTACTATGATGCGTGTGTGCACTGGGATGCTGACAATCTAAATTTAGAAAAAGAAAATTGGCATATGGGAGGAATGATCTGAATTTCCACCCATCTGAAGGTAAATCTTACAAACAATAAATGGTTTACAGGGGGTGAAATAGAGACATTATAAAGGTAGCCACCTGTGTTTCTGAAAGGCCTTGACAGCAGCAACAGATGGGACTGCAGAATGCAATTGGACATTTAACTGATCTGGTGACTTGGATATTAAAAATATTGGAAGGCCAACCACTATGAAAAATATCTTGGCTTCCTCTTTCCAAGATACTCTTGGCCACTGAATTGATGTTCCTGTGGAAGACATCTGCTTGTAGGTGATGACTTAGAAATGGAATCAATATATGGCATAAATCTTCTGCCCCCAATTCCCTACTCTGCCAGCCATTACTAGTACACGTGGGTGTTGATTTGGTAGCTGTCCCAGATTTTCAGAACAACAGAGATGGCTTCCAGCTAAAAATGGTGACTTCAGGATACATTTAACTACCCTTTATTCCATCCAAGCTTTCTTTTGAAATAGTCTATAGATATTATAAACAAGAAACATAGCAATGCCGGTAACTAGAAATGAAGGCATCTTTGTTAAATATCATAAAGATGAGACCATGAAGAAAAGGCCTATCACTCCATGTTTCTTTGAAGTCTGGAAATTAAATGAAAAGAGACCTCAGCAAAATCTGACCATAACCTTCATTGCAGTAGCAAGGGCTAGAGGTAATTGTAAGCCATTGGTGACTTTGTAAGGGGCACATTTAAGTCAGCCCCCACCTCAAGGGAATGCACTGCATGCCAGAGCCACAAAGAGTGGGAATCTTGGGGTCCTTCCAAGTATCTGATACTGAACATGGACTGCCATGTTAGAAAAAGCACAAAGAGATTGCCATTGGTCTCTCTATGTATAAAGGCAACTCTGCTAGCAAAAGAATGGGCTGCAGTCCCAGCTAAGCACAGGTTTACTTGGTCTGAAACTTCAAATACCCATGATCTCTAAAAGAACTGAAACACCAACACTGGACCAACTCAGATCTCCTTCTCCTTATTTAGTGAATAAGGGAAAACAGGAAAAGAGAACAAGTCAAAAAAGGCACCAATCTGAGTGATATTCTGAGTAATGAGATTAAATTTTCATATGAAACTTTGGAAATTCTCTGATTAGTTGCAAAGGATTTTGCCTACTGCAGACCAGAGTAAGCAGTGACTGAACAGGAAAAGCTGACATTGAAAAAGACTGGAAAAAATAGAAAACCTGACTGTCAAGTTTCAAGCAAATCAGTGAATTAGGACCCAGACCCCAAGCAATCTTTCCAGAAGTTGGAAAAAAAATGATAAAAGAAATAAAAAGGGTAAAAGAAAAGATAAGAATTGTGGAGAATAAATCCAGGAGATCTAATATGTATATAATAAAAGTGACAAACTCAGTTTAAAAGATAGAAATGTAACATTAATATACTGGAGAATCTGAAAATATTTGATAAATTAACCTGGGGCTAGGTTATAAAAAGACAGACTAACTACTACAAACTACTACAAAGACTAAAAAAGAAAATATTTTTAAAAAGTAAAATACACAAAATTACCAGATTTGCAAAATTTATATGCAAAATTTATCAGATTTGATATAGGTTGTAATTTGAAAACCCTTTGTTGAATTCTGGTGATATATCTGAAATTCACAGAGGAAAACATGATTATAAATATACATATAAAATAAATATAAATTATAAAAATTTACTTCAAAGATGGGATAAACTTGAGTATTTAATTTTTACAAAAGAAATGTAAAAACAGGGGTGCCTGGGTGGCTCAGTCGTTAAGCATCTGCCTTCGGCCCAGGTCATGATCCTGGCATTCTGGAATCAAGCCCCACATCGGGCTCCCTGCTCACTGGAAAGCCTGCTTCTCCCTCTCCCACTCCCCCTGCTTGTGTTCCCTCTCTCACTGCCTCTCTCTCTGTCAAATAAATACATAAAATCTTAAAAAAAAAAAAGAGCTTCAGGGCATCTGGGCTCAAAAAAAGAAAAGAAACCTAAAAACAAGTAAGGCAACTTGCCCAAAGTTATACATCTTGTAAGAGGCAGAGCATGAATTCGAAATTTCACAGCATCTTAAAAAAAACATGTAAAGCTTCCCAATTTATATTAAGAGCTCCCATAATGTTGCTAGCAAACCTGACTGAAATAGCAAACACACACACACATACCATGTAGATTATTTCCTTTAAATAGATGGAAAAAGCAAAAATAAAATACCAGAAAATCAAAAGCATACTAAAAATAAAATAATATGATTTAACAGTGTTTATTTCAGTAATGCAAGGATTATTCACTTAGAAAATATATAGTATTGTATTAATATATCAAAGAAAAAATCGTATGATAACTTTGATAGATTTGATATATCAATCAAAGGTATTTTATATAAATCAACCTCATTTTCTGATAAAAACTCTTAGCTTAGAGTTAGACTCTAAGACATTTTCTTAATACAATTAAGATTTTTTTTTTTTCTCAAAAAAGCAGCCAGGACCATAGTTAAGCAAAACATATATGTACTTCCATTGAAGTATGGAATATTTAATATTGTCCTCAATAAGCAGTAAGACAAAAAAAAAGAGAGAGAGAGAGAGAGAGAAAAGAAAAGAAATGTGTTCCGGGGCACCTGGGTGGCACAGCGGTTGAGCGTCTGCCTTTGGCTCAGGGCGTGATCCTGGATCCCTGGGATCGAGCCCCACATCAGGCTCCTCTGCTATGAGCCTGCTTCTTCCTCTCCCACTCCCCCTGCTTGTGTTCCCTCTCTTGCTGGCTGTCTCTAACTCTGTCAAATAAATAAATAAAATCTTAAAAAAAAAAAAAAAAAGAAAGAAAAGAAATGTGTTCCAAAGGGATCATATATTCACAACTATTAAACCTGTACATTTTAATCCTCCCCACCTCCCACCTTAGCTCATGTTTCTTAGAGTCTTTCACCCTTGTGAGACAAAATTCAGGGCAGAAGACAGCTGCTAAATGAGTTTTGCTAAATTCCTGGGGCTCCCAATAAACATGTCAAGAATTAATTCCCATGAATAAGAGCATAGAGTCCCTCCCATAGACTACAGAAGATACTAATGATACCATTATGGCTTAACAATGGATCTTAAATCGGGTTAAGGATAATTGACAAAAGGGAAGAAAAAGTCCACATACTTTTTTTCTTCCTGGGTTTAGGTTGGAAGATGTAGAAGAAAGAGAGAAGAGCAAGATGTGGTCAGGTGGTGCTCAGGAGTTCACCTCTCCACACTTTGTCCATTTAAAGGGATGGAGTGATGTGAACAGAGGCAACCATGAGGAGCAAGGAGCTTGTTTCCTATCACCCTACTTGGGATTCGAAGAAGCAGCTGTGCAGAAGGATGTATACCAACATCTGACTGTCAGGTAAAACGGATTGATACAGAGCTTCTACGGTGTTTTATCAAATCTAAGTCACTTTCAAACCTAAGTAAGATGCTATTCAACCACAAGATACTTGAAAGATATAATCCAATTTCACAGATAACAGAACGTGAAAAAAAATCACGCACAAATTAGAATCAACAAAATATGAGCCTACCCCTAGGCTGTCATGTCTGGACATGTCTTAATCTCAGCAGCCTCTGCGCCTAAACCAGCACTTGGCATATAGTAGGTACTCAATAAGTGTTGAAGAAAAGGGGAGGGAGGAAGAAAGGGAGGGGGGAAGGAGGGAGGGAGGGAGGGAGGAAGGAAGGAGGGGTGGAAAGGAAGGAGGGAGGGAGGGAGGGAGACTTGACTTGTCCAGCATCGGAATACAGTCCTCAGAAATATACATTACCACCTTTCCTCTCTTTTTTTTAAATTCCAAATACTGTTTCATAGTCTCAAACACTTCTGCTCTTACCAGTTCAGACATAACACAAGTTCTTCCTCCAGGGCATCTTGCCCCATTGTCTTAAGTCATCTGAGATCCCACATCTATTCTCCTTACTTCCAATTTGGCCCTTTCTCCTGTCCAAAGCATGCCTCAAAACTTTTTTTTGCCTACACTATTCTAGAGGCCAATTATGAAAAAACAGAAGAAAACCTGACCTCAGGGAAGTCGTCTAAGAATAGACTGCACTTGGGCTGAGGCTTGAAGCATAAGGAGAATATACCACGTAGGTGAAGGCATAGCAGTCCCGCACGTGAACTCAGCATGCTATGTCAAGGACTCAGAACGCTAAAAACCTTTGATTGTCCAAAATCTACCTTTGCATATTTTTACATTATAATTTATGTTTCATGTCCATGAATGCACAATGTGTTTTCTTCTGATGGTTGGCAATAATTAAGCAAGATTTCTGAAATCAAGGTCTAGGTGATTGAAAAGGGGTATTTTTGACAGGTGATTCTCAAGTTATTTATAGCGGCAGCTGACTTGACCAACAGACTTACAAATATTCCCACTCCTGGAAAATGCCACAGTCTGTTTTTCCTCCTACTTTGCTGGCTTCTCCTTGGTTCCTTTAACTTGCAACATGTCCTCTTCCAGATTACTGAAATTTGAAGAAACCTGAGAATTCTTTCCCTAGCTCTCTTTTTTTCTTTATGGTTGATTTTTTATTTAACTTAAAAATTTTGAAAAACTGGATAAATTCAGAAGAATACATATAACATGTTTGCACGTTATGAAGCATAATAGTAAAATCAACAAGGACCAGCACTATGGTGGGGCAAGTGAGGCATTCTTTTGGGTGCAAAATTTAAGGGGCACCAAAAAACCCCTAATACTCAGGATAAATAATATTTTGATGCAATATTTTAAAAATCAAAATTAATGTGAAAGAAATCCATGGCAACCCAAATATGACAATTTTAGATAAAGACATGATTTGACCCTGTACAACACTGCCTCAGTGGGCTCACCGTAATCCCAGCCTTGGTTCCAATACACTTTTATTTTTAAAAACAGGTGGCTAGCCTGAGGGCTGTGGTTTGCCACTTTTCCTTTTAATATAGCATTAAAATGTTATTTACATTGATTACTGAGTTTTGGGGTACCCCTTAGATTTGTGCCTTTCATGGTCCTGCCCATTGCCCAACTAATGAAATGGAAAATGTCCTTCAGTTTTGCTTGTTTGTAGACGTTGTAAAACTAAAATGTAAACTTTATAAAACTTGAATTCATTAACCTAAGCCATGCTTTTTTCTTCACTTAATATTATGTCTCAGAGAGCCCTCCATGCTTATAAATTAGTCATATTTATGGTTTTCCAGCATTCAATCCTTTGGTTACATCTTTATTTGTCCATGTTCCTACTAACAGATGTGTGGGTTGTTTCTACTTACTTGTTATTATAAACTTTGCTTCTGTGATCATTCCTGTACATGTCTGCTATCCACAGTCTGGGCCCCAGAGTCTACTCCTGGGAAGAGAATTGCTAAGTCACAATGCTGCAGGTTTGCAGAACTCTGCAAGTTCTGGTAGCAGAGTCGAAGAATGAATCTTGCAGACACAAAAGGGTGAAGTGATAGTTTATTAAGTGAAAGTAAGAACAGAAAGAAAGCTTTCTAGAATGAGAGAGGTCCCTGGTCACCAAATGATGTTGTTTTGGAATGTTGGTGAGGTCCGGGGTCAACGGCCGAGAAAGAATTCTTGCGACGTCTTTGGTGATTTTATTAAGGCACGGGGACAGGACCAACGGGCAGAAAGAGCTGCACTGAGGTCATGAGGGGTAGCCCATTATATACTTTGAAGTTGGGAGAGGGTTAGGGATAGTGTAAGTCTCTAAGGAATTTTGGAAGCAAGGTTTCCAGGACCTTGAGGGGGCTGGCTATTGTTAGGAAAAGTCCATATATTACTGTCTAGTAAAACCTTAGTCATGAGTCCCTTCAGATGTATATCAATGTATCATATGTTTGGGGACGAATCTCAACATGTGTCTTGGGGTTTAGAGATAAAGGAAGCTTCCAAAGGAATTTCTATATGTTAAAGTAGACTTATAGGATCCTGGGGGTCGGCCTAAGATTGCCTTTTGCCCTTAGCAAAGTGTCAACATCCGGGCAGCTGGGTCCCCAGAGGAATGTCACTCTGTTTCAAGGACTTGTCAATGGGCTGTATTAAGGAAACGTAATAATTTTTCTTCTGTCTTTGTTTCCCACATCAACAGGGCGTATGTCAGTTGATATTTACTAGATAATGCCATATTATGATCCAAAATGCTTGTACCAACATCCAACTCCACCAACAAGAGTTTCTATTATTCCTCAGACCCAACAGAATAGAAGAACTTTTTACAACTTTTTAATCTTTTGCTAATCTAGAAGGTGTAAGTGATACCCCATTGGTGTTTTAACTTGTATTTCCATGATCAACAATGAGATTGAGCATGTTTTCATATACTCATTAAAGATTCATAGTTCCTCTTTCAGAATGCCTGCTCAATTTTGCCCACCTCTATATTAGAATAGAATCTAGTAGATATAATAATATATAGCAATAGAATACAATATATATGTGTATATATATGTTTTCTTGGTCCTTTAATTTTTTCAGAAATTCTGTATATACTCCAGCCATCAATCTTTTGTTTCATGAGTTCCAATGTCTTCTCTAAGTTTTCAACTTGTCTTTTTACTCTCTTTATAATAGCTTTTCACTTGCAAAAATTCTTAATTTTAATGTAGTCAAATGCATCAGTTTTATCTTTTATTATTAGTATATTTTGTTTCTTGTTTAAGAAATCATTTTCTGGGGGCGCCTGGGTGGCTCAGTCCATTAAGCATCTGCCTTCAGCTCAGGTCATGATCTCGGGGTCCTGGGATCGAGCCCCACATCAGGCTCCCTGCTCAGTGGGGAGTCTGCTTCTCCATCTCCCTCTGCAGCTCCCCCTGCTTGTGCTCTCTCTCTGTCACTCTCTTTCTCTTAAATAAATAAAAAAAATAATCTCAAAAAAAAAAAGTCATTTCCTGCTCTGTCATAATTTTCTTTATTTTCTTCAAATAGTGTTACAGTTTTGGCTTTCACATGTAGGCCTGGAATTGATATTTTGGATATCATGTGAGGTAGGGATCCGATTTCAGTTTTTTCAACATGGGTAACTTATTGCTCCAGGAGCATTTCCTAAAAAGACATTCTTTCCCCACCAATCTACAATGCCACATCTTCCATATATCAGGTTTGATATATGTTATAGGTTAATTTCTGTTTCATTGGTTAGTTTAATCTTTGTGTCAATGCCACATAGTCTTATTTAAGATAGTTTTCAAATAAATCTTGATATCTGGTTGGTCATATCTCATCTTCTTACCTACTTCTTGTTAAAGAGTATGCTGGCTATTCGTCCCTTTTAGGACCAACTTGTCAGATTCCCCTGAAAAACTCTTTGGGGATATAATTAGTATATATTGAATCAATCTGGCAAGATCAATTCGACATTATAACATTTGTCTTCACTAGTATGAACATGGTACATCCCTCCATGTATTTAATTCTTTACTATAATGGGATGAATGATGGCCCCTAAAGGATATGTTCATAACCCCTGGAACCTATGAATATGCCCTTATTTGGAAAAAGGGGTTTTGCAGATGTAATTAAGGATCTCGAGATGCTTTCCCCCGGGGCCGTCAATCTAATGGCAAGTGTCATAAGACACCGAAGAGAAGGCCATGTGAAGGTAGGGGCAGAAATTGGTGTTACGCAGCCACAAGCCAAGGAACACCTAAAGCTATCAGAAGCTTGAAGAGATAAGGTAGGATCACCCTTTAGAAACTACAGAGGGAGTGAGGCCCTGCCAGCATCTTGGTTTTACATTTCTGCCCTACAGAACTGTGAGAGAATAAATTTCTGTTGTTCTGAGCCACCAACTTTGTGGGAATTCATTATGGCAGTCATGGGAAACTAATGTAATTTTAATAAAGTTATAATTTCTTCACAATGATCTTCCTTGTTGTATTTATTCCCAAATTTCTTATTTTTATTGCTATTATAAATGGCATCTCTTAGAATTTATGTTTGTTTGTGGCTTACTGATGGTATTCAGGAAGGCAATTAATTTTTGGATGTTGATTTTGTTTCCAAAAACTTTGTTAAAATCTTTCTTTTTAATAAACATGTGTCAACATTTTTTTGTAAACTTGTACGCAAGCAGGAAAAATTTGTTCTTTGTAGGTCAATTAAAATATTTATTCCTGGTAGGGAAATTTTCTAGGAAAAAAAAAAAGAAAGGATTCGACACAGAAAGAAAGAACAGTCTGGTTGGAGGTCACTGGCAGTCATCTGAGAGTCAACTGCATGAGTCACTAGTTACCCAGGGCAAGTCTTCATTCTATTAAAATTGATCAGAAATGGACATAAGAACTTATTAGAAATGTTAACTCTTCCAAGAAGGAGGGTGTGAATTACAGCCTGCAAAGCACTGTGGCCCAGATCATTTTTCTTTTATGATGGCATCACCAAGCAGATCTGCCAGCTTCTACTCTCCCTCATCTCCAACTTGTTCTTAACCTGTAGCCTTAATTTTAAAGCACAATTCTAAATCTAATCATGCTACTCCTAAGTGCGAGTAAAAACCTCAGTGTTTTAGAAAGAAGCCAGAATCCTTAAATGGCCCATAAGGCCCTGTAGGGCTTAGCCCCTCTCTGTAAGTCTCACCTCTCATCACTCTTGCCCTAGTGCTCTGGGCTGCAACCACACTGGCTTTCTCTTAGCTTTTGAGAATCCAAGTGCTCCTTTGCCTGTCAAGTACTCCTTTTTTTTTTTTTAAGAGTTTTTATTCATTTATTTGAGAGAGAGAGCGCGCGCGCCCGCACACACGCACATGAATGGGGGAGGGGCTGAGGGAGAGGGAGAGGGAGAAGCAGACTCCCCGCTGAGCAGGGAGCCCAATGTCGGACTCAATCCCAGAACCCTGGGTTCATGACCTGAGCCGAAGGCAGATGCTTAACCAACTGAGCCACCCAGGTGCCCAACTTGTCAAGTACTTCTATAAACGATTTCCTCGACCTGAAATCCTCTTTCACCCACCTCTCTCCTGGCCAGCTTCTCCCATCTCTCATAGCTCAGCTTAAAGTCATTTCCTCAGAGTCATCCCTGATCCTTCCATATAAATAATAAATTAGAATTCCCCCCACCCCTTCCTTATTGTTCCTGTTAACTCTCAGTATCTCTCCCCGTCAGCACTCATGGATTTTTTTTCTACTGATTTCTTAAACTCACTTTTAAATTTATATTCACTGAAATTCATAAATATACAGTCTTGTAATCACTACTACAAATAAGATACAGAACAATTCGATTACCACAAACATTTCCTCATGCTATCTCTTTGTACCTTCAGTCTTTCCCCTTCCACTGAAACCCCAGCAATCACTGTAGTTTTGCCTTTACCAGAATGTCATTTAAATGTCATTTAAAAACAGTATGGTACTGGAATAAAAACAGACACATAGATCAGTGGGACAGACTAGAAGGCCCAGAAATGAACCCACACATATATGGTCAATTAATTTACAATAAAGGAGTCAAGAGTATACAATGGGAGTGGATAGTCTCTTCAAAATTAGACAGTCACACACACACACAAATGAAACTAGACCACTATCTTATACTATACACAAAAATTACCTCAAACTGAACTAAGGACTTGAATGTAAGACCTAAAGCCGTAAAACTCCTAGAAAAAAAAACATAGATGATAAACTCCTTGACACAGATCTTGGTGATGATTTTTAAAATCTGACAGCAAAAGCAAAACCAACAACAGCAAAAATAAACAAGCAGGGCGAAATCAAACTAAAAAGCTTCTGCACAGCAAAGGAAACAACCAACAAAATAAAAAGCCAACCTACTGAATAGATAAAATATTTGTAAACCAGTTATCTGTTACAGGGTTAATTTTCAAAACATAAAGAACTCATACAACTCAATAACAAAAAAACAAACAATATGATTTAAAAAGTGGGCAGAGAATCTGAATAGACATTTGTCCAAAGAAGACATACACATGGCCAACAGGTATATGAAACGATACTGTACATCATTAATCAATCAGGAAAATGCAAATCAAAACCATAATGAGATATTATTTTGCCCCTATCAGAATGGCTAGAATCAAAAAGACAAGAAATAAGTTTTAGGGAGGATATGGAGAAAAAAGATCCCTTGTGCACTGTTCATGGGAATATAAATTGGTGAGCCACTAAGGAAAACAGTATGGAAGTTTCTCAAAAAAATTAAAAATAGAACTACCATATGAACCATGAATTCTGCACCCGGGTATTTATCCAAAGAAAATGAAAATAACAACTAGAAAAGATATATGCACCCCCGTGTTCACTGCGGCATTATTTACAATAACCAAGATATGGAAACAACCTATGTGTCCATCGATGGATAAACGGTTAAAGAAATACATACTCAGCCATAAAATAAAAAGAATGAAATCTTGCCATTTGCAACAACGTGGATGTACCTCAAGGGCATTATGCTAAGTGAGATAAGTCAGAGAGAGAAAAACAAATTCCATTTGATCACTCTTACATGTGGAATCTAAAAATAAACAAATTAGTAAATAAATTACCAAGCTCATAGACACAGAGAACAGATTGGTGGTTCTCAGAGGAGGGGGTGGGCATGGGAGAAAGAGGTGCATAGTTTGTTTCGTTTTGTTTTTAAGTTTAAATAAATTGATGGGGCACCTGGGTGGCTCAGTGGATTAAGTATCTGACTCTCGATTTGGGCTCAGGTCATGATCTCAGGGTCCTGAGATCTAGCCTTGAGTCAAGCTCTGCGCACAGTGAGGAATCTGCTTGAGATTCTTTCTCTCTTCCTCTCCCTTTGCCCTTCCTCCCGCTCACTCTCTCTCTCTCAAGTAAATAAATAAATCTTTAAATAAATAAATAAGTTGAATATTTCTTAAGAAAACACACATATATACCATTTTATGAATAAAGTGGGGGCCTATGTAACCATCACTTAGGGAGGAAAAATTTCCTCATGCTATTTTTTCATAGTCAGTCCCTCCCCTCCCCCTCAATCCGTCAACCACTATAATTTTTTACCTTTTCCACAGGGTCATTTAAATGGTACCAAAGAATATGTAGCGTTATAGATATGATTTCTTATCATTCGGCATTATGCAGCTGAAATCCATTTATGTTGGGGCGCCTGGGGGGCTTAGCTGGTGAAGCGTCTGCCTTCGGCTCTGGTCATAATCCCAGGGCCCTGGGATTGAGTCCCAAGTCAGGCTCCCTGCTCAGTGGAGAGCCTGCTTGTCCTTCTCCCTCTGTCCCTCCCCCTGGCTCCTGCTCTCTCTCTCTCTCACTCTCTCTATCTCAAATAAATAAATAAATAAAATCTTAAAAAAAGAAAAAGAAATTCATTTACGTTGTTTGTGCATCAATAGTACATTGTTTTTTAATGTTGAGTAGGATTCCATTGTCTGGACGTACTGCAGTTTGTTACCATTCACCAATTGAAGGACATCTGGATTGGTTCCAGTGTGAAGCAATTATGAATAAAGTTGCTATAAACACTCATGTACAGATTTTTGTGTAAACACACATTTTCGTTTCTCTTGGGTAAATACGTAGGAGTGAGATTGCTGCGTCATATGGCAAGTGTATGTTTACTTTTATAAGCAACTGCCAAACCATTTTCCCAAGACACTGCCACTTTGCATTCCCACCAGCAAAGAATGAGAATTCCAGGTGTTCTGCATCCTTGCCAGTACTTGGTATTGTCAGGTTTCTTTTCCTTTTATTTTAGCCATTTTAATAGTGTATGCTGATATCCAATTATGACAGCAGTTTGCATTTTCCTAAAGACTAATGATGGTGAACATCTTTTCATGTGCTGATTTTCCATCTGCATATTTCCTTTGGGGAAATAACTATTCAAATCCTTTGCTTCTTTCCTTTTTTTTTTTTTTAATTGGGCTGTTTGTTTTCTTATTGAGTTTTGAGAGTTCTTTGTGTTTTCTGAATACAAGTCCATGTTCCGATATGTGATTTACAAATATTTTCTCCTAGTCTATGACTTTTCATTTTACTCTTGTAACCATCCGTTGCAGAACAAAGGTTTTTAGTTTTGAATAGGAAGAAATCAGAGAGGGAGACAAACCATGAGAGACTCCGGACTCCAGGAAACAAACTGAGGGTTACAGAAGGGAGGCAGGTGGGGGGAATGGGTAGCCTGGTGATGAGTATTAAGGAGGGCACATATTGTGATGAGCGCTGGGCGTTACATGCAACTAATGAATCTTTAAACATTACATCAAAAACTAATTATGTACTAAAGTCCATTTAAATTTATTGTGATTACCAACCTATTTGGATTTATTTTTCCATCTTATTTCAAGCTTTCATTTTTTTTCTACCCTTGTTTCTCCCTCTCCCCTCCACCTCTCTTGTCTCTGCCTCTGTCTCTATCTCTATCTCTGTCTCTGTCTCTCTTCCTCCACCTTTCTCCTTACATTTAAACTAACTGTAGATATTTTTCTCATTCCATTTTTTCCTTTAACTGGTTTGGAAGACATATACCTTACTTCTATTCTTGTAGTCACTAGACTATAAATGGACACTTAGTTTAACTAAATACAGTCTTTACTCACCTCACATAAATATAAAGCTTTTGAAATGCTTTAACTGCAATTACCTTGCTTCTTCATATGCAATCGTGACCATATATTTGAGCTCTATCTTAATTTTAATTTCATAACTTAAGCTTTATTCGTGTTTTATAACATCAATATTTGTTTATATATTCCTATAGGGTTTACCATAATCTTTACTCACTATTTTCTCTTGTGTCTCAAATCATTTTGGGGACCATTTTCCTTCTTCTTGAAGTAAATCTTATAGAAATTCATTTGGGCAAATTTCTTGTTTGGGGTGGTAAACTCCATTTTTTCTTTTACTGCAAGTTCTTTAATCTTCATTCTTGGAACACAGTTTTTCTGCATATACATTTTCGGTTGCTGGTTATTTTATCTCCACACATGAAAGACACTCCTCCGCATCTTCTGGATTCTACTGTTCAGAAGTCAAGTGTCAGTGTCACTGCCGTCCTTTGTTTATGAAATGTGGTTTCTTTTGCGCTACTTTTAACATCTCACTTCTGTAATAGAAATCTGAAAAATCATGACTTTCATGAAACTTATCAACCATCAACTTTTGAAAGTTGCTCTTCCCACATTCTCTTATCTCCTCTTGTAACTTTTTTATATCCTTTCTATCACTTAATCTGTCACATTTTTCATATCTTTGCATTTCTATGCAGAATTCTGTTGCTTCTTTATTTCATTGTTGTTTTATTTCTTTGTTGTTCTTTGTGTTACTTTGGATTTATTTTCTACTTCACCAATTCTTACTTATGCTTGAATCGTATGCCCTTTACACTATGTTTTAAATTTTATTTATTTCCCCATTTGGACAATAAGTTCTACGAGGTCAAATATTTTTTATTATTTTGTTCAGTGCAGTAAACCCAACTGCTAGAGGAATGCCTGTTACATAACAGGTGCTCAATAAACATTTGTTGATAAACTATTACATGTTATATTATTCTTGGATATTCAGTTTGCTTTTTTTTTCCAATCTATTTGCTCAATTTGGTTGTCTTTTATTTCTTTTGTCAGGTTTTATTTCTTCCTTTTATTTTGTTAAGCAGGATTAAAAACTCCTTGTATTCTGTATCTAATAATTCCAAATTTAAATATCTTGCAATTCTAGTTCTGCATATTATTTCTGCTAGCCCTTGTTCAAAATAGCTTGTTTCCTTATGTATTTTAAGTTTGCTTTAACTCTGTGGCAATTTTTGGAGGCCTGAAATGAACTAAGTCTTCCAAGGAGTATTTGTGTTGCTTTTGCTCTGTGCCTGAGGACACCAGAGTCTTCTTTAAACTATAATCTCTAGACGTGCCTGGCTGGCTCAATCCACGGAGTGAGTGACTCTTGATCTCAGGGCTGTGAGTTCAAGCCCCATGTTGGGTATAGATATTACTTAAAAATAAAATCCTTTAAAAAAATAAATAAACTACAATTCTTAACGTGTAGGTTTTAGGACGACAGAGATAATATAAATTCAGCCAAATCTATGAAAGAGATTCTTAAGAGGAGGCATTTCTTTTCTTTTACCCACTTCCAGTAATACCATAGCCAACATGCAGTCTGCTTCTGAGAGGTGAGCTTTCTTTTTCTGGCTCACTCTTTATCCAAGGACATAGCTCTTCCTATACCCTGGATCTGCATAAGGTGTTACAATATAAGTGGTAAATCTACATCCTGCACTGACCCAAGGCTCTGCCTCCAATATCCCTTATGCTCCATAGCTCTAAGCCACCCACATCCAATGGTTTTAATATATGCAAAGGATTGAGGGTTCACTTACTGTCTTGGTCTGCTCAGGCTGCCAGGACAAAATATCACAGATTAGGTTACTTAAACAATCTATTTTCCCACAATTGTGGAGGCTGGAAGCCTAAGATTAATATTGTAGTAAATTTGGTTTCTGGTAAAAACCCTCTCCCCCTGGATGGCCTCATTCTCACTGTGTCTTCATGTGGACTTTCCTCCAATAACTGGGCGCTGGGGCAGGTAAGGGGGAATGTGAGGTCTGGCGTCTTCTTCTAAAGACACTAATCCTATCAGATCAGGGTGCCACCCTTATAACCTCATTTAACCTCAAAGTTACCAACCTTATAACCTCACAGTTCATCAAAGGTCCCATGTCCAAATACAGCCACGCTGGGGGTTAGAGCTTGAACATATGAATTTGGGGGTGGTGAGGGATACAAATATTCAGTTCATAACATTTACCTCCAGGTTCTCCTTACCTCTTTATTCCTAACCTCAGAGGATTTCCAAGAGTTTCTTAAAGGGCTCATCTGATTATTTCAAAAGGACTTTTTTTTTATTATTGCTGAGTATTTTTAGATGTCACGTAGCAGACATGAGTTTTAGAATTTCTAGCTTTTCGTATTGCCAGAAAAAGACATCTCTTCTCTATGTATAATCTTGCAGTAGGCAATTCTATCCTATCTTATGTACATGCTTCAAATAACACATCAAATTTATATTTCCAGCTCGGAATCCTCTCCTGAGATTGAGACTCGTAGCCAGCTGCTACTTGACATCATTACTTGGAAGTTTACGGAATATTTAAAACATAACATATCCCAATCAGAACTCACAGTTTTTCTTTCAAATTTGCTCTTCCCCTCATTTTCCCATCTCAGTAAATATCACGATAACCACTGAATCGCTCAAGCCAAAAATCCTAGACATCGACCTTGATTCCTCATTTTCCCCTTCTTCCCACATGCAAGGCAAGAACAAGTCCTGTCTTCCCTATTTTAAACACAGGCCCTCAATCTGTCCACTTCTTTCCACCTCCTTTTTTACCACCTTTGTGCAAGCCAGCATCATGTCTCATCTGGCCACCTCTATCGCCTCCTAGGCAGGGACCCTGCTTCTATGTTCACGCTCCTACAACGAGGCTCCACAGAGCAACTGCAGTGATCCTCACCTCACATCTCAATAACTTGAAATTCTCCATTTGCTTTCCAT
Source organism: Ursus arctos (assembly GCF_023065955.2). NCBI lineage: Eukaryota > Metazoa > Chordata > Mammalia > Carnivora > Ursidae > Ursus > Ursus arctos. The sequence continues at coordinate 12,803,031 of NW_026623019.1, read as the reverse complement.
TGCACTTACAAGAAAAGTCTTACTACCACTTTGCAAAGCTGTAAATGCTCCAGAGATTGTCCACCTCTCTGACCTGATCATCTACATCTTCCCTGAGCTCCCCACACTACACACCCTCCACTGTCTTTCTGTTTCTCAAGTATGCTTAGTTCACTCCCACCTCAAGGGTTTTATTCTTGCTGTTCCCTCTGAAAGAACACACTTTCCTATGATTTCAGTGTCAGCTCAAATGTCATCTCCTCAGAAAGATCATCTCTAACCACTGCTGAATACTTCCTCTGAATACACCATCAACCCATCTCTACTCTACTCTGCTCCCTAGAAAGCTGACCTTCGTGGAATAGATCAACCGGGCTTCCTTGATCTCTCTTTCCACCGGGTTGTTTTGTTTTTTTTTTTAAGATTTTATTTACTTATTTGACAGAGAGAGAGAGAACTCACGCACAAGCAGGGGGAGCGGCAGGCAGATGGAGAGGGAGAGCAGGCTCCCTGCAGAGCAGGGAGCCTGATGTGGGGCTCAACCCCAGGATCATGATCTGAGCCGAAGGCAGATGCTTAATCGACTGAGCCACCCAGGCGCCCCCACCTTTCTTCTTTTTAAGATTTATTTATTTATTTATTTAGAGAGAGGGAGAATGGTGGGGAGGGGTAGAGGGAGATGGAGAGAGAGAATCTCAAACAGACATCCCCTGAGTATGGAACTCAATGCAGGGCTCGATCTCACAACTCTGAGATCATGACCTGAGCCAAAATCAAGAGTCAGATGCTTAACCGACTGAGCCACCCAAGCACCCTGGCCAGTCACCTTTCCTAGAACATCTCAGAAATTTCCATCCTCAAGCTCTAAGACTTGAGCAGCCACACTCAGGGCCCCACTCCCCAAACTGCTTTCTTTGCTTACGCCAAAACCTATTTCCTATAGATATCAATTAGAAAGAATCTCAAAAACAAATTCTCATTAAATGAAAGAAGATACAGATAATGTATATCAAGGAAAATATCCTCATGATTTATACCTGAGAGGTTATATCTGTAAAAATATGTTTGAGGATTGACTAATAATGTCACCTTGATTCAAGGAATTAATTGCCTAATAGTGGACCATCAGAGCCAAAGACAATTTTGTCATCAAGATATGTGAGCAAAAGGAAAATATCCAGAAGGAATGGAAGAAAAAGTAGCATTAACTGAGAGCTTATTATAGTCTAGGCAAAGTGTTAGCTAAGCACTGGGGATTTGAAAATGAGTATGCCATACTATTGCTCTAAACTGGTATTACTTTTTTTTTTTTAGGATTTTACTTATTTATTTGACAGAGAGAGTGACAGAGAAGGCACAAGCAGGGGGAGCGGCAGGCAGAGGGAAAGGGAGAAGCAGGCTCCACACTGAGCAGGGAACCCAACGTGGGGCTCGAATCCCAGGACCCTGGGATCATGACCTGAGCCAAAGTCAGACGCTTAACTGACTGAGGCACCCAGGTGCCCCTGGTATTACTTTTTTAAAAAAAAATATGTCTTTGTCCCAATAGCTCCACTTCTATAAAATTATCCTAAAGATATATTCAAACTTGAACAAATACATAATGAGAAATATCTAAATGTGTAGGAATTATTAAATAAATTATACTAAGTCCAAATGGTTGAGTAACACAGAACCTTTAAAAATATATTCTTAAGATATATTTAGTGAAAAAATAAATATTCAAAATATGAAGTTAAGTTTTCTTTTTTAAAGCAGGCTACAAATCCATAGCTATGGTATGATACAAATTATGTGTTTGTATATATGCATGAGTACATGTGCTGATAGGATATATGCATTAATAAACATACTCATTTACATTTCCCCACGCTGTGACTAAAAGTGCATATTTCGGAATAACCTTTGTCAGTAATAATCTACTTTTTCATCTTTGCCAACTAGATATGCCAAGATATAATGTTATTTTAATTTAGATTTTTAGATAGTAATAAATATTTTGCAAATCTTTGATTCAGAATTAATGAGAATATGACAGAAAAATTACTAATGCTCTGCTGGTGGTAGGAAAACTGATAGTTACTTTCAGGGCCAATTTGAAAGTATCTATTAAAATGTTACCTGAAGACACCCTATGAGAAGCAATTCCACTTTTCAGGATCTGTCTCGGAGAAACAACTTACATAAATACCCAAGGATATATATACACACTGCAACAGTGTTTGTCAGAAAAAAACAAAAATATCCTATGACCTCATCAACCAGAGAAGGGGTAGACTATGGTTTATCACATGTTAAAAATATTATACAGCAATGAAAAATAATGAAGTAATTATAAAGATTGACAGAGACAGATTTTCAAAATATTTTTAAGTAAAATACAAGGGGAAAAATAATATACAGAGTATGATACTGTTTTTGTAAAAATGAAGCAAAAAGCAATGTTACACATATTTCAAGTTACAAGTGTATTATGACGATGCACAAAATAAAAAGGATAGTCAATAGAAAATGTGGCATACACACACACACACACACACACACACACAGGAATATTACTCAGCCATAAAAAAGAATGAAATCTTGCCATTTGCAATAATATGGATGAAGTTAGAGAGTATTATGCTAAGCAAATTAGGTCAGTCAGAGAAAGACAAATACCACATAATTTCATGCATATGTGGAATTTGAGAAACAAAACAAATGAACAAAGGGGAAAAAGAGAGAGAGGTAAACCAGGAAAACAGACTTAACTACAGAGAACAAACAGATGGTTACCACATGGGAGGTGGTTGAGGGACGGGTGAAATCGGTGATTTCACAAGGAGAGCACCTGTGATGAGAACCAGGTGTTGTGCAGAAGTGTTAAATCACTATATTGTACACCTGAAACTAATATAACACTGTATGTTTACTAACTGGAATTTAAATAGAAACTAAAAAAAAAAAAAAAAAGATATCCAACATAGTGATGATGTGGTTACATTTGAGGAAGACACTGGGTTTGGTGGGAACATGGTCAAAGAAGATTTTAATATTCTCAGTATTTTTGTTTCAAGAAGAATGTGTTACTTTGGAACTACATATTCATTTAGAAATAAACATTATTTTTAAAAATCAAATTGCTTCCTGAATACACCAAATTCTGCTATAAAGATTATATGGTATTTTTTTAAATCAAAACCAACTAGTTTATATAATGAAGAGATATACGCCCACCTAGCCAGGTATATCTAAACTAATTCATATGTAGTATAGTAAACAGAAATCTTTAGCCAAAATTACAGTTAATGAGCTTAAGTGTTGACTTAGTCTCATTAATTTCATGAGTAAGGAGCTTAAGTTCCATATACATCAGAGTGCACAAGTGAAAAAGTGTTTACTTGGACAATTTTTACTGTTTAAACTGTTTGGAACCTAGTGGATTAGGAACTTGCCTTGCTGGTTTCAGTTACAACGGACTGTTCATTGCATCGGAAATTTTACTTGTTGTTAACCTTTAAAGAAATTCAGACCTAGGAAAATTTTCAAAAACCTTCAAGAAGGCAGGTAGGTCATAAATAACTAAATTTTAGCCAATCTGATTATTTCTTTCCCTTAATTTTAATAAGTATTAACTACCATTAACTAACATATAATGCTTTACCTTATAAATGTGATCATTTGCAACAAAAGCATTAGTTTATGAGAAAGCATACATAAATATTTTCCTTTAGGCTAATAGTTAAAAGGATTTTTAACAGGATATCATCCTAGAAATATAATCTATCTCATTTCATTTTTTGGTTTTAAACAATTATACTTCAAGAAAGAAAGTAAAGGAGGAAATGGTATTTGGTAATAAAAAGACAGCTAAACTTAAAATACTCTAAAGCTAGGAGAAGTTTTATGGTGAATTTTTTATAAAAACAGGTACTTTTTTTTTTCCTCTTTCACAAACTAAATTTATTTATACTTTTTTTAATGATGTAAAAGAAACTTAGCCAGTTATTTCCCTCTTTATAATAGCTACCATAAATGTGTAACTTTATAACTTCCTCCCCAGGAAAAATTTAATGGTGGGATGTTTCTTTAATACCATTTTTTTTTTTTTTGTTAGAAATAGAAGAATGAGAAGGATTGTCTTCAGTGGTGTTTTTATCTTACTCTGCCTCTTGAGTGGTAAGTCATTAAGAAAACAAACCAAAAAGAGGGAAAATTATCTAAGAGATAGCAGAATTGCAGTATCAGTGGAGAAGGACCTTAAATAAGGTAATTAAGGTGCTTAAAGCGAGGCCTAAGGAAGCACTTTTGAACAAGTAGTACAAGCTAACATTTATTGAGCATTTACTATATGCCGGGAACTGATCTAAACATTACATTTGTATTAAATCATTGAACCCTCATGATAACCCTATGAGTTAAATCCTGTTATTTCCCATTTTACAGATGAGAAAACTGAGCTTCTAGATGGTGGCCCACTTGTTGCTATTGTTATCACTAAGCTGGAGCTAACCAGAAGAGTCTGGAAGCTCTTATAAATATAGCAAAGAGGGGCACCTGGGTAGCTCAGTTGGTTAAGTGCCCGACTCTTGATTTGGACTCAGGTCATGATCTCAGGGTTGTAAGATTGAGCCCCATGTCAGGCTCCACGCTCAGCAGCACAGAGCCTGCTTGTCCCTCTCCCTCTGTTCCTCCCTCCACTCATGGGCTCGCTCTCTCTCTCAATCTCTCTCAAATAAATAAAACCTTTAAAAAATATATGGCAAAGAAAATGAATTAATTAAATCAAATAAGCATAGACACAGGCCTTCTAGCACTTTTCCTGTTAAATGTGCTCTTCTCCACCATCTCCAGCATTCCTTCATTTATAAAAGAACCAATAAAGGTAACAATAGGGCACTTGCAATTCCTTTTTACAGAATTCCTAAGGCCCTTCATACGCCTCCAAACAGGCACGTTCAAGCACCATTATGGGAATTCTCCCTCTCAATGAAGTGCTAAGATGGTAATGAAGACAGTTGCTCTATGCTGAACCCAGGATTCTCTTAGAGTCACAACATTTAATAAACAAATGCAGAATTTGACTCAACAGGCTGGTGTGGGGCCCGAGTCTGCATTTCCAACAAGCTTCCAGGTGATGGAAGATACTATCGGTCTGGACACCACATTTCAGTAGGAAGAATCTAGAATGTATCCCAGAGATAAATAAAATTCTAATATTAAGACTTGGACACTACGAGTAGCAAAGACTGGGGTCACTAACTGAAATGCCTCAAGCATTTGGTCAGCTCATATCCTGGGGGGAAGCTAACAAGCAATGAAACAGGACGGGGGACAGCCAGTGCCCAGCTATACATAGTTGCTACCATGGAGAAACGAGAGCCCAGCAATTACCAAACCTTCTGATTCTTCAAGAGAAACCAGAAATCAGGTTTGTAGGAAAACTCCCCATTTCCTAATATTCACAACTAATTTATGAAAGCTCCGTACACGTTAAACAAACCAATGTGGCCCCTGGACCACCCGTTTGTGGCCTTTGCCTCCCACACCACCCTTATCACTGAGTACAGCACGCGACAGAGAGGGCACAGCTTAGGTCTCGGCTGCATTGTACCTGTTTCCACCAGCTTCTTGGAAAAACTGCTGAGACTAGCATATGAATAGGGGGAAAATCACACAAGAACATCCTCAGTGTCTTGAATATCATGTAAAAATGATTCAGGGAGGGGACTGCATTAATTTTGCTGGATATACACGGAAGATGTGAGGGTAGAAGAAGAAAACTCAGCATAAAGAGAAACCCTGAAGTAAGACTGCCCACGAAGTAAGGAGTGGTTATTTAAAAACTCACCATCTGAGGAGCCTGGGTGGCTCAGTGAGTTAAGCGTCTGACTCTTGGTTTCAGCTCAGGTCATGAGCCCAGGGGCCTGGGATTGAGCCCCACATCACGTGGGAGTCTGCTGATATTGTCTCTCTCTTCATCTCCCTCTGCCCCTCACACTCGTGCCGTCTCTCTCTCCCTCTAAAATAAATAATTAAAGTCTTTTAAAAAATTAAAATGAAAAGCTCACCAACATCATGATTTTATAATACATATTTAAGTCACCAGATATGATTTAGAATATATCTTTAAATAATTATATATATATAATGTATTGGATGTTTCCTGTTAATAAAGTCATAGAATAGCATACTTCAGAATTAATCATGTAAGGAAACTATTCATTTTACATATAGCCCAAAGCTTTAAATTTAGTTGTCAAACTGGAATATATCATGTTATATTAATGTTAATAAAACCAACAATAAATTTTCAGATAAAAAGACACTAGAAGAAAGGAAATGGGATCTGAGAACATATTTATAAATATTCAGGCAAATGAGCAGCTAGAGTCAACAAAAAAGCCTAAAAATTAAGGTATCATCTTCAGCTGTAAAGAATATCAGAGCCAAGGTTTTAGGAAGAAGCTCACGGATACTGGGGGTGGGATCAGGAGGAGGAAGGACCCTCTGAGAGGGAGGGAAAGAAGCTAGAGCAGATCTCCCCCAGGAACACAGTCCATGGGCTTCACACAAGGCAGAGAAAGAGCCCGTCCTACGAGCTCTCCACCTTGGAGGGGCCACTGGCACGAAAGGTCTGAGCCATGCAGTGGATCTCTAAGGGCAAGTGGTGAGACTGAGAAGCCCTAAATGCAGGAGGAAAACTACCTTGGGCACGTCTTAAAGAACTAAGCAGCCCTAGTATTCTGGGCAGGCAACGGACCCAGAATCTAGTAAGAATCAAAACATGCAGAAAGAAGAGGGCAAGATCAGGAGATTTGGGATATGAAAAAGGTAGGCAGCTCTAGGGACACGGTGTGTTTGCTTACAACAAGGGCTTCAGATTGCAACAGACCTTTTTAAACTCCTGTCTCTGCCACTTGCACAAGCTACATAAAATCCTGAGACTTAGTTTTCTTTTATGTGAAATATGAGCAACTATAATGCCTGCCTGGAAGGTTTCTTGTGAGAAGTAACTGAGCTAATGCATGTAAATTGCCGAGCAGAGTCCTTGGCATAAGCTTAGCTCTTAAAAACAAATATTTGTTGATGGATTGTTGATTATGGATTGAAAGTCTGTCACGCTCAGAGAGAAAACCAACATGAAATTTCCAGTGTCTTGAGAGGAGGCTGAACTTGTAAAGAATAGTCAACAGAGGTTAATTAGCCTCATCAGCCAGACTATTTTCTCTTAAAAGTGGTATTTTCTAACCCTGAATATGGCAGAGGGAGATGGAAAATACAATGTACAAAATGTCTAGTAGACTATTCTTTCGGGTTATCCATGAACAGTAGTGACACGGCAATGGTCTTCCTATGTTAAAAGATGGAAACTGTGAACAATGACACAGATTTGGTCTAAGATTCAGAAGAATCTTTGAACAATCTGAGATGTTTTTAATGGGGATGAGTCACTAGCCAAGGCTCCCTGCAGAAGTAACTATAAAGGAGATTTCTGAATTCAGTGGAACTGGTGGTTCCTGAACACTGGGCCACACCACATGCCCTTGGCTGTTTCTGCATATCTAAAACACACATTTCCGAGCCCCACCTCCTCCAGATTCCAACTCAGGTCTGTAGGGGCCGTGGGAATCTGTGTTTATTTTAACTGCTTATATAAATGGGATGCACAGTCAAATCTGGAAACCGATCTTCTAGATAATGGCTTCCAATCTTACCTATGTTGACTAAGTTTAAGAATCTCTGGGCTATTTCTGTGTAACCAAAATGAATAACATTTTAAGCCACTGCATTTGAGTGTTGAAGATAACCAATATGTAAACATTAATCAAGCAATAAATAGCCACAGAGAACCTACTAGATATGAAGTACAGCCTTAGACACTGAAGTGAAGGCCTAAGAGTGAATCGCTGAAATTAAATTTTCTGCCTAAATAACAGGTTTGATTTAATTAGGCACTGAGGAACTCAGTAAATTTTTACCAACTAAATTGTTTAGACGACCTGGACTCGTATCTAATTAGTATCTGTTCTAGGGGCTTCCAGTTCATGAATGTCGCATATGCTTTGACATTTCCCCAATTTTCAAAATAAAAATAATTTTAATTTATATGAGTTCTTTGAATTAATTTTTAAAACATTGCTTACCTTCATAAGTTGAAAATCGCTATTACTACTATTTTTTTTCTCTCTCTCTCTTTCTCTCTTGCTGGTCTCACTTCTATTTTCCCCTTATTTTTTTTTCTCCTGTGCTTTGGAGATGTTGAAGGTACGATTTGTAGATTATGCAACCTCTCAATGCCCTTCCATGGATGTCTTTTGGATTTTGGAACCTGCAGAACAAAACCTGGTCAGTATTGTATGAAACAGACTTATGCAAGAGGTAAGTCTTGACACTTAAAAAAAAAATTATTGAAAATGAGAATAGGAAAAATCCCTATATAAAAGCAAACATTCACTGAACATTTACTACTCGCCAAATGCTGTACTAAGGGCTTTACCTGGGTGACATTATACCAACAAAGCAATGATATGAGCTGTCACTATCCCCATTTTATTTTATTTTTTTGAAGATTTTATTTATTTTTTATTTATTTGAGAGAGAGAGAGCATGAGCGGGGAGGAGCAAAGGGTGAGGGACAAGCAGACTCCACTCTACTGACCACAGAGCCCAACGCGGGGCTCGATCTCATGACCCTGAGATCAGGACCTGAGCCAAAACCAGGAGTCAGATGCTCAACTGACTGAGCCACCCACATGCCCCAAGGATCTTGTCACTATCTCCATTTTAAAGATGAGAAATCTGAGGCATAGGAAGATTAAGAAATGTGCATGATGTTACATAGCCGGTAAGTGTCGGAGTCGGTATTCAAATGCACGTATTTTGATTCCAGAGCGATGGCTCCTAGTGAATGTATGTACTGCCTCACTGACACCGTGTCCAGGAAGCCAGCCTTGTCTGCATGGGTTAAAGAGTAATGCAAACATCCGAATGATGAAAACATTAGAAGAAAATACTGAAGAAGATATGTGAAGTCTGAAAGAGAGGAGACCTCTTAAATATCCAAAAGGCATAGGTTGTAAAGGAAATGACAGATAAATTTGAATACTTCGATATTTTAAAATTTATAAAATGAATGACAACCCCAAAATTTAAAAGATAAAAAATAAACTGGATGAAAATAGTTGAAATATAAGTAACAGAAGAAAATATATATGATACCTAACCAGAGTAAAGAAATTCCAAAAACAATTTTTAAAAAGACCCAACAATCAGGGGGGACCAAAAGGTTTGTTAAAGGAAATGTAGGGACAATTTTCAGAAGAAGAAATATAAACATAACCTAAAAATATAAAAATATAAAAAGCTGCTCAACCCATCAGTAAATATCAAAGAAATGCCAAATTACAGAAATAATATATTTTTTGACCCATCAGATGATAAAATTTACAAAAGCTTTATAATATCATGGGTTAGTGACAGTATGGGGAAATGAGAACTCTCGTACATTTCCGGTGACAATTTAGATTAGTTTAGTATTTCTTTTAAAGATTTATTTATTTATTTGAGAGAGAGCATGCACATGCCAACAAGGAAAGGGACAGGAGAGGGAGAGAGAGAATCCTCAAGCACACCCTCTGCTGAGCAGAGCCCAAAGTGGGACTCCATCTATGACCCATGAGCTGAGTTGAAGCCAAGAGTCAGACGCTCAACCGCCTGAGCATTTTTTTAGACAATTTGGGAATTTCCACTAAACTTGAAATGAACACAGCCTTCTACAAAGCAATTCTATTTCTCGGCATCGACTGCAGAGAAATATTGTACACGTGACATGAAAAGGCATGTTATGAAGGTTATCCCCGGAGTGTTATATTTAATGATAAAGTAAAGGAAATGACCTAAATGATTGTCGGTAGGAGAGTGTTATTTATTTGTTTGTTTATTTATTTTAAAGATTATTTATTTATTTATTTATTTGACAGAGACAGCGAGAGAGAGAACACAAGCAGGGGAAGTGGGAGAGGGAGAAGCAGGATCCCTGTCAAGCAGGGAGCCAGACATGGGGCTCGATCCCAGGACCCTGGGATCATGACCTGAGCCAAAGCAGACAGACGCTTAATGACTGAGCCACCCAGGTGCCCCAGTAGGAGAGTGTTATTTAAACTATGATGCATGTTCAGGCCACGGAATGCTATGCAATGCTTAGAATGAACTAGATCGCTTTGCTAACATGGGAATAATCTCTAAAACATTGTTGAGCAGAAGAAAAGTGTGTTGCCAAACAGTAGGCATGGCACACCAGTTATGAATAAAAACTTCCATGAAGCAAAACTCTACATTCCTCTATGGAACTTGAAGGAGAGAACAAAAGTTGGAGGAGATCAAAGTTAGTTGGGAGAGAAGAAGAGAATTGGGGGTCCCATGGGATGGGTTTTGATATTAAGAGGGTTATCTGCGTTTGTTCAGCCTGTCTAGCCTGAGTCCTCTCTCTAAGCCCTGCGTTCCCTCTGGCTCACACCTCTGCCAGTCAGAGTCCCTTCTTTGTGGAAAGGGAAAGGGGCCAAGGCCCCCTGCAGCCATGAGATGCTGGCTCTCAGTGATTGCTCTTCTCTTCCTAAACATGGACAGATTGTTACCAAGGCCGTTCAACTTCAAAACAAGTCCTACAGGACTCTGCACAGGAGGAAGGTCAGGGAGCTGATGTGTCAGAATATTGACAACAGGTCTTGGTACCTCAAGGACCCAGTCTGACTACAGTGTTGTGGGCAGAGCCATTTCCTAACCTGAAAATTTTGTTGTGAAACAAACAGAAATGGAACTTAACCCTTTTGATGGCTTTATGAATAGGGTTTCTCATCTTTGACGCTACTGACACTTTGGCAGGCTAATTCTTTATTATGCAGGGCTGTTTTACGTATCGTGGTATGTTTATCACATCGCTGGCCTCTACCCACTACACGTCAGTAATATCTTCCGAGTTGTAACCACAAAAATGTTTCTGGGCGTTATCTAATGTCCTGGGGGTAGGAGGCAAAACTGCCCCCCAGTTGAGGGACTACTGTTCTCCCAAGTTTCCAACCATCATACGCTTTGCTGCCTTTGGGGAACTGCTCCCCTGTGTTCTCCCTCCAGACAAGTGAAGCTGGGGATGCCAGGATTACAGGACAAGACTGTCGCCTATTTTGCACATGTGTGCATTTTTCACATTTTCTGCAGTGAGCGTTCATTCCTTCTGTAATGAGGGTGAAAATTAAGTGAGGTCAAGGACATGCGTCCATTTCTGAGAAGCACTTACACATCTAAACGATCCCTTCTGTGGATTCCGCTCTTTGAATAACTCATGACCTGGGTTAAGCTGAGGGATGAGAATGGGAACTTCCAAACAGCTAACGCTTCAGAAAGTCTCCCACAGCCAGTGGCAATTGCGTGGCTTTTATCATCTGAGTTTGAAAGCTATTTTGTTTTGAAATTTCAAAGCTTTTGTATTGCAATGTACCCATCTAGAATACACTTAGGTGGGAGTTCTTAAAGACAAATTATATCCTGATAAACCTAGAATTTTTGCTTTGTCTTTTTTTTTTAACCTGTTAGTTACTTGAAGCATCTGAAGCCTAGTAGGCTGGACCTCTCACTCTCTTATTTATTTATTTATTTATTTTTTTGACTAAGCTCTACGCCCAGTGTGGGGCTCAAACTCATAACCCCGAGAGAGACTCACATGCTCTATTGACTGAGCAAGCCTAACCCCTATCTCTTTTGTTCCCTTCAGGTGGAATTCAGTGGTATTCCATTTTGGGCTGCACAGAGACCCATGATGACTGCTTCAAGAAAAAGTCAACGTCTTCTGGAATGCGTGCTACTTACTGTTGCCATCGTCCCCTGTGTAATTTTTGAGTTGGTGGCCCATGTCCAAGTTGCTTGACGGATCAGCCAATCTCCAAGTCTGACCTGGACAAGACAACAGGCTACCATGAAGGGGCCCTCTGCAAAACCTCAGACCTTTGCAGGTCATGTGAGCTGTGGTCTGAAACCAACTCTGGTTTTCAAGGTGCCTCACTTCTTCCCCACCACCCCAAACTCCTCCCAGAAACATCCTTTTCAACCCCATGTCTCTCCTCTCCTCTTTCTGCTTAATTCCTCTTCTGGTGATTTCAAAGCTACCAAGGAGTAAAAATGTAATTCCCTGAGTCAAATTATGCACAATGTCTCTAGTTTACTAGTTTTCTTAAAGATTTCCACATTTCAAAATACAGTTACATATGAATCCTATCAAAAGATGCCAGGAGACCTGAAAGTTTCCAAAGCAAATTGCCTTGCTCTTTGCGGGGGGGGGGGGGGGGGGGTATTTATGACACAGAGAATTTATGACATATGACATAGAAAGATATTACTCGCGTGTGGTGGGTAGACGCCAGCAATGTGTTAAACATTTATGACATACATTTATTATTTAACAAATGCCACAGGAAAAATAAGCCACAAATAAGCAAACCAGACCTGTGAGAATTATGAACCCAAATGGCAAAGAGCTCAGGCAAGTGCGAGGGTTGGTGCTTATGGTCTCCCATCTGCATTAGGATTTGCCCAAATTCTGGATTTCCATCCCTTAACCACACCTAAGTGCTTTGGCTCATCCAACTTTGGCAGATGAAGCAATTTACTTTAAGCAGGGGAACAGGTCCGCATCCAGAAGGAATTTTAGAGGGTTCCGAATATACTTTGACCTGTGTGTTCAATTATTCTCATTCAGTGTTCTACTTAAGCAGCTGCCAGATTATTGTTTCACATTTTAAAGTTGTTTTTCTCTGTGTCTTCAGGATTTTGAGAAATCCAAATGGTAAATAATAAATCTCAACATAATCTACTTTTATTGTCTTTTTCTCAGAACCTAAAACAACATCTCACATACAGTGGGCCCTCAATACATGTTTTTTCTATAAACTCTGAAGAAAAACAGCATTAAAAAAAAAAAAAAAAGCCCAAGGAAACAAAACATTTCTCTCCACACTCATTTCCAAACTCACTTCAGCTATATTTCTTAGACCATATTTATGAACTTCCTAAGGAGAAAGTTTCTTCATCTTAAGATTTAAATCCATTTGCCGTTATTGTGTCACTTTTTGCATTAGCCACATTGTTAAACAGATCACTGAACTTCAATGGAGATACTTTCAATTTTCTTGTTTTTTAAACATAACATAATTTACCCAACTTCATGGGGAAACATGACAAGATCAGACAATCAGTGACTAACTCCATAGGGCTTCCCAAACTTAATTGGAAATCCCAGTGATGTAATGACTAGAGAACAAGCAAGCAGGTGCTACTGTTGACCTTGGCAAGTCATTTTGGTGTCTCTGCACCGCATTTTCTTCACATATGAAATGACGAGGATTGGTCACATCATCTCTCAGATCCCTTCAAGTCCTAATATTTTATGGCTTGACATGGGCACCTCTTTGCTGTTGTTAGATTAAAAATAAGAACTGGTGCTGAATATCTAGAAGATAGACCCTGGTTATATGATCAATGCTCTCCTAGCTCTATGTAATCCAGGAAAATTAAAGGGAGAAATCCAAGCCATCACAAGCAGTGACCATCACTGAAGCAGTTTACCACCTGCATGCCAACTTGACCCAAAAGTCAGCACAGAACAAAAACAATTTTCACATCCTTGATGTGGTATCCCGAATAATGCCCCCCCCCGAAGATGTCCATATTCTAATCCCTGAAAGCTGCGAATATGTTACTTTACATGGCAAAAAGGATTTTGCAGATGTGCGTAAAGATTTTGAGGGTAGGAGCTTTTCCTGGATCTACCTGGGTAGACCCAATGTAATCACAACAGTCTTTATAAGAGAGGGAAGCAGGAAGGTCAGAGAGGGATTTGAAGATGCTGGCTTTGAAGACAGAGAAAAGGGGTCACAAGCCAAGGAAAGTGGACAACCTCTAGAAATTGAAAAAATCAAGAAAGCAGATTCACCCCTAGAGTCTCCAGAAGGAACGAAGGCCTGCAGACACATTTTTAGACTTCTACCACCCATAATGGTAAGATAAATTGGCTTTAAAAAAATTAGATATAATTGACATATATTAATTTCAGGTGTGGAACATAATTACTTGATATTTGTATGTATTACAAAATGGTCACCACTGTAAGTTTAGTTAACATCCATCACTACACATAATTACAAAATATTTTTTTAAATTTTATTTATTTACTTGAGAGAGACAGCAAGCACTAGTGGGAGGAGGAGGGGGAGAGGGAGCAGGGAGCCAGATGTGGGGGTGGGGGGCGCTCCACGCAGGGCTCCACACCCTGAGCTGAAGGCAGACGCTTAACTGACTAAGCCACCCAGGCGCCCCATATTTGCTTTCTTTTAACATGATTTGTTATAGCAGTCATGGGAAACAAATACACTTGATCACACAAGACATGGTGTAGCATTTCCCCTCCCTTCAAGGTCAACACACCCAACACTTGGTTTACATGAATCTGATTTCAAGAGAGACATTTCAGTGTCCTATTATCTTCCTTTCATTCTAACAAATTTCTCAGTCATGATTTCCCTTAAAACACACAGATGGCCTATAGACATGCAATCACATCTTTTCAGTCTGCACCTCCCACTCAAGCGCCTATCCATTCAAGATTTCTTCAGCTAACAAGTTTATTCTTTGCCTACCCCTCTTATCAGTTTATAAGACACCACACCGAAGGGCCAATGGATCTGAAGACCTCCCTTGATCGTCTGAATACCAGGTTAGTTTTCTTGTTAATAACATTTTTTTCCCACAACTGAAATAGAAGCTTCAGTGGTTAATGCCCCTTAATTCATTTAAAAGAAAAGTCTTTGCCGTAGTGAAGAGAAGGGCCATATGCACCCCAATGTTCATAGCAGCAATGTCCACAATAGCTAAATCGTGGAAGGAGCCGAGATGCCCTTCAACAGATGACTGGATTAAGAAGTTGTGGTCCAGGGGCGCCTGGGTGGCACAGCGGTTAAGCGTCTGCCTTCGGCTCAGGGCGTGATCCCGGCATTATGGGATCGAGCCCCACATCAGGCTCCTCCGCTATGAGCCTGCTTCTTCCTCTCCCACTCCCCCTACTTGTGTTCCCTCTCTCGCTGGCTGTCTCTATCTCTGTCAAATAAATAAATAAAATCTTTAAAAAAAAAATAAAATAAGTTGTGGTCCATATATACAATGGAATATTACTCAGCTATCAGAAAGAACAAGTTCTCAACATTTGCTACAACATGGACGGCACTGGAGGAGATAATGCTAAGTGAAATAAGTCAAGCAGAGAAAGACAACTATCATATGATTTCTCTCATCTATGGAACATAAGAACTAGGAAGATCGGTAGGGGAAGAAAGGGATAAAGAAAGGGGGGGTAATCAGAAGGGGGAATGAAGCATGAGAGACTATGGACTATGAGAAACAAACTGAGGACCTCAGAGGGGAGGGGGGTGGGGGAATGGGATAGACCAGTGATGGGTAGTAAGGAGGGCACATATTGCATGGTGCACTGAGTGTTATACACAACTAATGAATCATCGAGCCTTACATCGGAAACCGGGGATGTACTGTATGGTGACTAACATAATATAATAAAAAAATCATTAAAATAAATAAATAAATAAATAAATAAATAAATAAAAGTCTTTGCAGTCAATAAACTGGGGACATAGGACTGATATGTCAGGGAAGAGACCAATGATTCCATTAGCAGAGGAGGGATGGGACATTTTTCGTGCTGATACTCAGTTACAAGGTTTTTGGAAGCTCCAGAGAGAACGTTTTATAAGGGAGATGCCCATTGCTATCCTCCCTAGTGGACCGATGAGGAGTCTGAGCCTCCGTAGCTCATAGGTGGCAGAGGGGGAACTTATGGTGTGACGTACCATGGATCTTCGTTCCATCACAAGTGCCAGTCTCTCAGAGAACCACAGTGGTAGGCAAGAAGCCAAGCCGCCATGATGGTGTAACTAGCTCTCTGGCACAGCTTCGTGTCTCTAAGACATGAGACTTGGGGGTCTGTGAAAGAAGCACAAGAGCAAAGAAATCGAAGGAATGGGACGGTTGATGACTGACCTCTGAGTGTCATAAGCGACTCTGAGTCTGACTAAAGACTTGGGACAGAAAGAAAAATTTAGATGATAATGGAGAAGTCTGGAGTCCTGAATGTTGTAAGCTAGGTAAACAGGTAGAAAGAAAACATCTCTTGTTTTAATTTTCTGAAGTAAAGGACTTTGTGTGCTAATAGTTTTCCGGCTAAAACAGCAGGCTGATATACACCACTGGAGACATGGGAAACACCCACATCCTTGGGGAGATGTAGGGCTATTGCCGCTTTGATTGTCCAGAAGAGTATGCATTCTCTCTCCCAGGCACTGACCCGTACTTCTGCAAGTCCTGCAAGGGAAGGCACTAGAGGTGGCTGTACCTGCTGGTGGACACATTTTTCCCATCTTGCGTATTTCACGGATCTTTGCAGATCACCATTCATAAGTAATGCCATAACATCTTTTGGCTGAACCTCAAATCCTAACACTCCCACTTAAGAGGGCAGATACAGAAAGGCAGGTCCATAATCTATCTTTCCCATAACTTTGTGGTGTGTGTATATTCTCTACCTTCTCGTGCCCACATAGACTGAATGAAGTTAATAGATCCTGCCATCAGAAATTATTGTGTAGAATGGCACTTCCAGGCAGAGCTGTAACTAACAATGTTGGTGCCAGGGCAAGCACAAAATATACCCTCAAATTAACTTTGTAATTCATGTCTTGGCTCACATATGGGTGTTATTGATAATACTTACCATCTGGTAACTTCCTATTTTAACTATTACTCTTGCTAACTAGGTGTTAAGCGTAGTGATACTCTGTGCATATGCTGTTGAATCAATTGCACAATCATTTTAAAAATTGGCATGCTGTAAATTTCAGAGCCCTGGAGCATAGCGGCCAGGTAGAGTTACAGCTCTGATTATGGAGAGGGAAGAGAGAGGAAGAAGTAGCAGTCAATGACGGTAGAAATTTGAAGCACAGAAGACTCGTTAACCTGATAAATACTGAGCGATTCTCACACGTCAGGTACAATGGAGGTGATGAGGATACAACTGTGAATAATTTAGATGTTTATGCAGTTACTTCCAGTGTGAGGGAAGAAATCATAAAAACTGGCATTTGTACTATAATATAGTAGGTCTGCAGTATTAATAATTGCAGGATGATATATGGAGTTCAAAAGAGAGGTATCTATCCCAATGATGGTCACAAAGGACTCTCAAGGGAAGTATGACTAAGCCAAAATCTGAAAGAGAGGGAATCAACCAGAAGAGCTAGTAGGCTGGAGGTTTCTGATCCTTGAGATCCAGGGTCCAGACTAACAGAGAACCTCCCCTGAAAAGCTTAAGGGGTAGATGAACAGCTTTTCATTTTAGGAAAGTCACAGTGGCTTCAGTTTAGAAAATAACTGGAACTCGAGGCTAGGAGAGCATTTAGGCTTTTGTAGCAAGCCAGGTGAGAGATGATGGTGGGCCTATAATAAGAAAGTGGCAGTAGGTATCCAAGAAAAGAAATATTTCTTGCAGTTACTAAGTGCAGGAACTTTTCCAGGTTCCAGAGATGTAGCAGTGAACAAGTTCCTGCTCTTGGAGATCTTAACTTATAGTGGATCTTATGTTGTAGTGGAACAGGCATTAAATAACCTAATATCTGATAACCTAATGTCAAGCAAATACCATGGAAATAAAGTTAGATGGATTAAGGTGATGGTGTGTGCTCTATTTTAGATAGGATGGGCAGAGCAAGGCATCTCCAAGCAGAGATATGAAAGGGATAGAGGATAATTCCTCTACAACAGGGAAGGTGAGCATTTACAGGGAGCCGGGACTCCAATGTTCTCCTCCGGATATATTAAGGTTGAGACACTGATTAGACACCCTGATGGAGACTATTAATGTGTCGTCAAATATGCAAGTCTGAAGCTCAAGGGTCAGGTCTAGCTGGAGAGAGAGAGGAATTTGGGATTCACCAGCAGAAATAGGCCATTAAATATCTTTGACCTGAATGAGACCATCTAAGGATGGGTGTAGGACTGAGCCCTGGGGCCCTGCAAAATTTAGAGGTAGAAGATAGGAGAAAGAATGTTCCAGTTTCCGCATTCGAGAGTCCACTTAATGGAGGCTGGAAGAGATGTTAAAAGAGCCCTTTCACTGAATCTGCCACAGTAACTAACGTGGTCTGTAGAAAAAGATAGTGGGAAGTAAGGCCAAGAAAGAGTCCAGCTTACTGATTTCAGTTGAATTTATCTATGAAAACGGCACTAGGCATTGGGGCATATGTGTTTGAAGCTCAAGAGGGAAATATGGGCTGGAGATAGATCCGTGCATCCGGCATCTAGGTCAAAAAATAAGGTCAGTGTAAGTGTGAGAAAGGAGAAGAGATCAGAGCAGAACTTTTAGAAAGACATTCATCAAATGTGGTTCAGCAGGAAATGAGAAGAAATCTGTAAAGGCTCAAGGGTAAGTTCAGGTTATTGCAGAAAAGGAACATATATTAGGACTTAGCAAATGAAAAGTGGCTAAGCTTCAACCCCGAGGCTAAGTTGAATGAAGTCTATGACCAGAGAACAGCAGAGGCTCTGAAGCTAAAAAAACAAAAAACCCCACCAAGGCTGTAAGTTTAGTTCTACTATTTACTAACTGCATGACTCTCAACCAGTTACCCAACTTTCTGAGCTTCACCTTATTTATAAAACAAGGTCAATAGCACCCACTTTACTAGCAGAGTATCTGATACATAACAGATGCTCGCTACCTTCTCCTCTCTTTCTCTCTGCCCTGAAAGTTTGCATCAAGGAGACAAAGCAGGATAAATAGCAATACTAAAAACGGGAATGTCTGGAGTGGGGTGCAGCTGTGGTGGTCAGAAAAGGGCACATCCAGAAGGTGGAACTCGCATGGACCTTTGGTGAAGGTGAGGCTCAGACGTGGGGTTCTCAAACTATCAGAGCCATTGGATCACTCAGGGCAGCTTGTTACAATGCAAGTTTTCAAGACCTGCCCTCAGGTAGTCTAGGTTGGGCATCGGGCCAGGTGATACTACCTTTTTTTCTTTTTTCTTCTTTTTAATTTAAATTTTAGGTAGTTAACATACAGTGCAATATTGGTTTCAGAAGTAGAATTCAGTGATCCATCACTTACAAACAACACCCAGTGCTCATCACAACAACTGCCCTTTTCAATGCCCATCACCCATCTAGCCCATCTCCCACCCACCTCCCTCCATTTACCCTCAGTTTATTCTCTATTGCTAACAGTCTCTTATGACGGAGCACCTGGGTGGCTCAGTCGGTTAAGCGTCTGATTCTGGGTTTCAGCTTAGGTCCTGATCTCAGGGTCATGAGATTGACCCCCAAGTCAGGCTCTGCACTCAGCACTGAATCTGCTTAAGACTCTCTCTCCCTCTGCCCCTCCCCAAGCACTCTCTCTTTCTAAAGTAAATAAATAAAATCTATATAATATGTATAGATTTCATCCTTTTTGATGGCTGAGTAATATTCATGTATATATTCATATATATGGCTGAGTAATATTCGTATTTATACGAATTTATATTTTGATGGCTGAGTAACATTCATATATATATATAATATTCATTATATATATATATACATGCCACATCTTCTTGATATATATATCAATATTCATGTATATATTCATGTATATATTCATATATATGACTGAGTATATATATATATTCATGTATATATATATATATTCATGTATATATTCATATATATGGCTGAGTATATATATATATACATGCCACATCTTCTTGATCCATTCATCAGTCGATGGATATTTGGGCTCTCTCCATGGTTTGCCTATTGTTGATAATGCTGCTATAAATATCGGGGTGCATGTACCCCTTCAAATCTGTATTTTTGTATCCTTTGGGTAAATACCTAGTAGTACAATTGTTGGATCATAGAGTAGTTCTATTTTTAACTTTTACTGTTCTCCAGAGTAACTGCACCAGTTTGCATTCCCACCAACAGTGCAAGATGGTTCCCCTTTCTCTGCCTCCTTGCCAATACCTGTGGTTTTTTGAGTTGTTAATTTTAGCCATTCTGACAGGTGTGAGGTGGTGTCTCATCATGGTTTTGATTTGCATTTCCCTGATGATGAGTGATGTTGAGTATCTTTTCATGTGTCTGTTAGCTATCTGAATGTCTTCCCTGGAAAATTGTTTATTCATGTCTTCTGCCCATTTCTTAACTCGATTATTTGGTGGGGGGGGGATTGTTGAGTTTGATAAGTTCTTTATAGATTTTGGATACTAACCCTTTATCAGATGTTGTTTGCAAATATCTTCACCCATTCTGTAGGTTGTCTTTTAGTTTTGTTCATTGTTTCCTGTGCTGTGCAGAAGCATTTTATCTTGATGAAGTCCCAATAGTTCATTTTTGCTTTTGTTTCCCTTGCCTCTGTCAATGTGTCTAGCAAGAAGTTGTTGCAGCTGAGGTCACAGAGGTTGCTGCCTGTGTTCTCCTCTAGGATTTTGATGGATTCCTGTCTTAGGTCTTTAATCCATTTTGAAATTATTTTTGTGTTTGGTATAAGAAAGTGGTCCGGTTTCTGTCTTCTGCATGTTGCTGTCCAGTTTTTCCAACACTGTTGAATAGACTGTCTTTTTTCCATTGGATGTTCTCAGGTGACACTATCTTGGATAAATGGAAGAGGGTACAGAGCATTCTGGGCTAGGGCAAAGGGATATACCTAGATTCATGATCTGTTTAATTTAAGTAGAGGGCTCATGTGGAAAATCACAGTGTGTAAAGGAGAACATCGAGTGCCCAGTAAGTGGATCTTGGAATTATGGGCAAGAATGAGAAAGAAGTGAGTTCACACAGCTTTGGTTTTAAAGATCTCTATTTAATTCCATGATGAGGAGGGATCACAGAAGAAGAAAAGGCCGTGGAAAAAAAGAGAGAAGCAAACAGATCCATGAAAGGGGAAATGCAAGACAAACACTGTAGAGAAAGGGAGGAGAGCAGTGGCTTGGGAAAAACACACTGCTACCAAAGAGCCACATGATCTTGGGCAAGGATTTAATGTCACATCCCTGCCTTCCACCATCTAGAAAAGACAGGACTGTTTTATAATCCCTGAGATTCTTATGAGCACCCATTTCCGATGGTTCCCAATTGGGGGTGGGGGTGGAGGAAAGCTATCCATGAACTTGGATGGGAAAAAATTATACCTTTGTTCCTTTATTTTCACTCACTGTAACTGAAATTTAGCATTTCCTTCTATAATTAATAAAACCAGCATGTCACAATAGTATTAGAAGTACCTATGACTGTTACAAAAATATTTATTTTTTATATCATATTTTTGCTATACAGACAAAATTTTTGTTGTGCAGGTTATCTCCAGATATCATTTATGTAATTAAAATTACAATAGTCATTATATTCAGCACTAGATCTTATCTAATACATTGATAAAGAAGCACATGTATTATCATTTGGATTTTTAATACTTCAATATTCTTTTGTAATCCTATATATTCTACTTTAAGCATTTGGAAAGAGTATTCTAAAAAAGGGTCTATTTGTATTATCTGTTGCTATGTAACAAATCACTGAAAACCTTTGCAGCTTAAAACAGTGGTCATTTTGGAGCACCTGGGTGGCACAGTCAATTAAGTGTCCAACTCTCGGTTTTGTCTCAGGTTGTGACTTCAGGGTCCTGAGATCAAGACCCCTGTCAGGCTCTGTGCTCAACGCAGAGTTTGCTTGGAGTTTCTCCCTCTCCCTCTGCCCCTTCCCCAACTCACATACAGAAGCATGCTCTCTCTCTCTCAAATAAATAATAAATCTTTTAAAAAACCAACAGTGGTCATTTTACTATTATCTCTTATGGTTCTGTCGCTGACAGTTCCTCTAAGCAATTCTTGCTTGGGGTTTCTCATGGAAACACAGACAGCAGCTGGGACTGGAACAATCCATTTACATGTTTACACCTAGGCTGGTAAGACTTGAACAGCTGGGGGCTAGGACAGGTGGGGCTCATCCAGAATCTCTACCTTTTTTTTTTTAATTTACATCTTTAAATTATATTTTATTTATTTTCATCATGATAAGTGTACTCTTTAATCCCTCCAGAATCTCCATCTTTAAGTGATATTTCCACGTGGTCTAACATGGCAACTTCAGAGTAGCCTGATTTTTTATATGTAGCTCGGAGTCCCAAGAGAGAAAGCTAGGCAGAAGCTGTTCCACCTGTTAATACTTATTTTCAAAGTCACATGGCACTTCACCTTACTCTATTAGTTCAGGCAGTCACAAAGACCCACCCAGGTTCTTGGGGAAAGTACATAGACTCCATCATTTGGTGGAGAAGAACTAAGCTTCTGGAAAAAAATAAGACCCAAGATAAGGTTAAGACCACTTTCATAAAATATAGTCTATCAAAGGATACACAAATTTTAGCAGCCTGTCAAATGGGTCCGTGGCATTTAAAAAAAGTGTTGGGGCACCGGGGTGGCTTGGTCAGTTGAGCATCAGACTCATGCTTTCTGCTCAGGTCATGATCTCAGGGCTGTGAGATCAAGCCCCAGGTCAGGCTCCATGCTCAGTGCGGTCTGCTTGAGATTCTTTCCTCTCCTTCTCCCTCCCCCGCCTTGCCAAGCTCTCTCTCGCTCTCAAATTAAAAAAAAAAAAAAAAGTGTTAATAATCCCCTTCTAGGGGCACCTGCGTGGCTCAGTCAGTTAAGCGACTGACTCTTGATCTCAGCTCAAGTCTTCATCTCAGGATTGTGAGTTCAACCCCACACTGGGCTCCACGATAGTCATGGAGCCTACTTAAATATAAATAAATAAATAAATAAATAAATAAATAAATAAATAAATAAATAAAATTTTAAAAAGAATCCCCTTCTAAAACCTCCTTACAACTGAAGTTCACCCACATTACATAAATCACCCTAAGATACTAATCGCTTCTTCTGGGTCTTGTCTGCTGATCACATCTGGTGATTCTCTGGCTCATTTCTTCATTTTCTGTGTTGATTTTGTTTCTTTGAAACTATTCCTTCCAATGACCCCCACCTCCAAAGTACAACACAAGCATGTGTGTGCACACATGCGTGTACACACACACACACACACACACATGCACGCAAAGGCACACACTCCTAGATTTCATTTTCCTGGCATAAATCCTTCATCAGAACCAAAATGAGCCTGCTTGAAAGTCACCAGAGAATCCTATTCTCTATATTTCTGAATTATATTTGCCTAAGCAAATGAACCTCCTTGATGAGAATGCTGTTAACGAACCCTTCAACCTTTGGCTCTCAAACCTGGGGAGAGACTCACCTGTAGCCCAGCCTCCATGCACCGTTAGTTTCCTAGCTGTGCTGCCCTGAGCGCCTCTGCCATCTGGTGGCCAACAGTGGTATAACTGCACCCTGTGGTCCAGCCCAAAGGCTTCCTGCAATGCTCTTTCCCAGATCCATCAAGCCAGGATGCCCTACATGTTCTCTCTTTAGTTCCCAGTGTCCCGCAGCAAGTTATGCAGAGACAACAGCCTTGAGTTATCAAAACATATGTGATATGTGTGGCCAGTTAATGAGCCAAAATCTACAACAGTGCCTGCAGGGGTGATCTGAAGTCCAACAGAAGGGGCCTAGTATAAAAAATTTAGGATGAAAAAGAAGGGACGAAAGGTAATTCTTGGGGCACAGTGAATTCAATTGGTCCAGTGGATTATGTAGCTCTGAAGTTCCAAAGACAAGTGAGAATCCTGTATGCATTGCTGAAGATCTAGCTGCACAACTGACCAGCTGTGGGCAAGTTACTTAACTTCTCTGATTCCTGGTGTCCTCAACAACAATGTGGTGATTATAATATTTACCCTGTACAGTTATTCTGGAAAGTAAATAAAATACCTTATGAGAAACACCGAGTCTAGTGACTAGCAGGCAGAAAGTGACCAGTCACTGCTTTAATTAATGTTACCATAGAGATGGTTCCAAATGTCAGAATCTTTTGTTAAGATGAGGCAAACTCGCAGCACACCCATGTGCTTATGGTAAGAAAGTGATGCTAGAAATTTAGAGGGGGGGTTAGATATGCAGGAAAACCTGAGGGAGAAGTTGGGACTGGGACTTTTTACTTATGGAGAAGCCATTTACAATCTTTTTTTAAAATAAAGGCTCTCCCACGAGAGATGATAATGGGTCACTGTCCCGCCTCATGTCCACTCACGGAAGAACCAGAGGGGATGAGGCCAAATGGTTTGTTAGTAATTATGCTTAAACCAGAAATACCTCAAAGAATTCTATGGACACTTTTTGTTTCTACTCTCAAAATAACTGTATTTTGCCTTAAACAGAATAAAGTCCCAGCTATAGACTGGCTTGATATGGTCTGAAGTGTCACCTACAAGGTGGAAGACGCCTGATGTAATCAACCTGCCACCAAGCACCTGGCTGATGTCGTTCAGGTATCATACCGCACTGAAGGTGCCGCATCATTCCGATGCTAACATGCTGGAAATTCAGCACTGGCAGTAGCCGGCAGCCAGCAGGTCAGCCTTGATGAGAGGCAGCTCATTCTTTGGGAAAATGCAGAGCCTCCATTCCTACCAGTATAGCCACTCCATGTTCAAGCAATGGGTGGCCAGGGAGAGATACTGGCTGATATTCACCGAGTGAGTCATTCTCTCCATCTGGTTATCGAGCATCGCCCTGGAGCAGATGCCCTCGTGTCCAATTCAACTGGTCTACCTTCATGTCTCCAATCTTCCAATATTGCCAGTTTCGTGTCCCTGACTAACTAACCAAGCCATCTGCCCCTGCCCAGAAACCTGTATGTATCCCTATCTCTGGACACTTCTCCCATACAAAGCAAAGAACCAAGTGTACCATTTGTATCTCTGTCCATTGGAAGGATTCCCCTCACTCTGTCCTTGAAGGTCAATACTGAATAACTATAATGTGACAACTGTCCATTTTCTTCTTCCTCCAATATAATGATCCAACCCACCCATGAACCAGACACATGAATCTTCCCCTTCTACCATTGGATCATCTGGAAGCTACTGTTGAAACATGTGCATGAATTGAGGAAAAGGCACTGATGCCACAAGGGTGACACCCTCTAGACCTGCTTGGGCCTCATCTTTATGAACCATTTTCCATCATACAATGGATTGTGGCAGCTCCTTATGACTCAGTGGTTATGACGATGTCCAGCTGGTGAGCAACCCTACTGTCATCATCACTAGGTATCATATGGTCAGGTGCTCAGTCTCTACAATGTCATGGTTGCCGTCA
Organism: Ursus arctos; assembly: GCF_023065955.2. Lineage (NCBI taxonomy): Eukaryota > Metazoa > Chordata > Mammalia > Carnivora > Ursidae > Ursus > Ursus arctos. The sequence goes on along the minus strand of NW_026623019.1, from coordinate 12,777,709 downwards.
TGGAACCTCTTTTCCTATGGTGAGTGGTTGCCTGCAACAGGAGGCATGATTATCTCTAGAACCCTGTCAGTCTGGGCTGTGACTCTCCTATTGGAGCTTGTCAGAGACTAAACAGTATCCCTTCCACATAGATGCTTCTAGCACCACTGGGTCTGCTGGATCATTCAGCACAAGCTTTGGGGCAGATTGCAGTATAACCCTAACCTACAGTAAAGTCCTTTCTTGCTCTGGTCTTTACTTAAAACTGGCTGTGTCCAAAATCCAAAGAGGCCAACAAGTACTGAGCTTCCTTCTTAGTGGTTGAAGGTACAAGGTGCTACAATTCAGTTTTCTATTTAAAGATGTCCCAGCATACCCCAGACAATTGGACCTCTAATAACTTTACCAATATGGCAGCCCCCTGAATCTTTTTCATTTTATCTTTCATCCTTTAGCACATAACTCTGATGAAAGCATCCACAGTGTTTGCTACTTTCTGTTCACCAGGTCAAATTAACATTATATTAGTGACATAATGGGCCAACATGTTATGTTATGCTATAAAATATCAAGATGGTCAAGGTCCATGGAGATTATTTTGTGTCAGCAATCAGGAGGGCTAATATAACCTGAGTCCAAGTCCGTAAATGTGCATCACTGTTGGTTCCACACTGTGAACACCTTGGATAACCTTTACTGACAAAATTAAAAAAAAAAAAAAAAGCATTCCCCAAGACCAAAGGCCATATACAAAGTGGCAGAACTGTAACAAAAAAGATGCCATATATATCAGAGCAGCTATAACTGGGGCTACCTTTGTTTAAGTTTATATAGCCCACCTTTATTGCAACAATCCATCTGGTTTTTGCAAGGGTTATGCAACTGAATTGAATAGGAATATAATGGGGAGCTCTTAACATTCTGCGCTTAGACTCTGTACTATATGAACAGGGCTCATATAGAAATCTCCCCAGTGTATACTTTTAATTGGAAAAGAACTGAAGGAATGCGTACTGTATATACTTGCTGGGGGTTGCAGAAGCCACCCTCCCCTTCAAATGATGGGCTTCGGGTATGAGAACTACTGAAATATGAAAACTGGGAGAGAGATCATTGATAGTGGAAACTAACATCTCTTTTGCTCATCAAGTCTTACTTTCTTTCTGGTCAGACAAATCAAGCATTCCCCAGTTGGTCACCCATTTGTCTCACCCCTGAAAACACTGCATTCTATTAACCATCACTGCAGATCCCTGCCTATCAGGACGCTCTGCCTGACACTCCTCTTGCTGCCCATTGTAACACTTACGTCTCCCTTACATCTGCTGCTTCAATGCTGCCACTGGCATCTGTTATTCTTACTGCTCCCGCTGACACTGGGAGGATTAATTTTGCAATGGCTCCTACTATTGTTAGTCCCAGCTACAAAGGCAATCACCACTGAGGTTTCAACGATTCTGGTGCCCTTCACTAGTGCAGTCCTCATCACTTTGATAAAATGAGTACCTCCTGAGCCCTCCTTGAGAAGCTAGTCAGCAGGTAGCTTCTCTGATCTTATGTAATAAATCTATTCCAGCATGCTCACTCTCTGAGCATAGTGACCCCTTCCTCCATATGCTTCCATATCATGATTAAGCTTCAAGGAGCCACCCAACAGCATCTTGAAACGAGCTGCATGTTTTTATGCCAGGACATTTAATCCCGAGTCATGGGAGAGTGTTCCAGAATCATTGCACTGACGCTAACCAGTTTTAAATTCTGCTCCTCCACCTCTTCACCCAACCCAATACTCTGAAAATCCAATCCTGCACAGGCTCCCTTGGTTCTGCACAGTACATACTAACCATGCTGTGCAATTATTTGGGTGACTAGCTATTTCTACCACAGCAGGTATTAAACCTCCCCTCTTGGGATTTGCTGAGACTTGACCCCAGTCATTGGTCTGGAGGCAATGAGCTGGACGGTGGGGATGAGAGTGTCAAATCTTGAGAACAAACATCGCCTTGCAACACAGTCTGCCTGAGAGAAGGGCTTTGCATGGCCTCCTTGCAAGGGAGGCTCTTCTCTCTCCCCTAGCAAGGACTGTTGCTTCTGCCAGCGAGGTGGGTTCAGAGGAATACAAGGAGGGACCCAAGGTCCTCAGACACATCCTTGCCAATTTCTTTACCCTGGGGCCCTGACTTTAGCATAGGGAATTGGTGGAACCTGTGCATTCTGGTGTTCTTTGCAGCCCAGCCACCTTATTATTAAATGGAAGGCCTGATTGTTAGCACAAGCTGCCCTAAAGAGAGACAAAACTCTCTTCATATGCTGCCAAGCAAGCCTTCTGGCTTTTACAGCTTCCCTTGAGGTAACAGTTGGCTGACCTGCATCTCTTCTTCTTTTCCCTCCAAGATTCCAAGGCAGACATCCAGCCAACTCCATTATCTTTAGAACTGCCATTGCCCCATACCACTCAGGTGCTGGGCCTCTGACCAACTCAGTACTTCCCCTTTCACTTATACCTCATCCCAACCCATATACCGAGAGCCCTAGAGATTGTGACGCTATAGCGTGCAATGGATTAAGGCCACCCCACTTACCACCAGCTATGCTGTCCGTAGGTAAGACATGTCAGGAAGCCCATTGTGATGGTCTGTCTTCTCGGGCCAGTTCTGGTACCACATGTCTTAGTTTAGATTTTCCCTAAAGCAGAACTGGACACTAGGACTTGGACTTGAGTGCAGGTTATTTGTGAGGTGATTCTGGGAAACAGGAGTGGCGGAAAGTGAATCAGGGACAGAAGAGAAGCCAACCTTAAGTGTGCATTGTCAAGGTCACTCCTATCTTGACTCCTGGTACCTCCTGGAAAGCAGAATTGTCCACCTGAAGGATGGAGGGCTGGAACATTTATTCCCTGGCTTCCATCCCGCATTGGTCAAGGACTACTTCTGAAGCCATTAACTCCCCTCACTTCCAGGCTATACTTGGCAGGGTTACCCTTGAATATCAATCAAAGTAATAATCTATAGAAATAATATAACCTCATGAATTCTGAGCCCTGTGGACACGAGTCTTTTCTTTAACCCATAAGACCTTCATGAGCACAGCTTGATAGATAATGTTCGTACAGTTTTGGGTTTTCATTAAAATCGACTTGTGGCAACAGTTTTACTACATGGATTCATTGTAATAGACCATCTTAAAGCTCTGTTTCATTTCTTTTCATAAGATTGGAAATCTCTAGAAAAACAGGCAGTAGAAACCTTTAAAAAAATTTTAACAAGATTAAATATAGATGCCAATTTAACTAACATTTCAGTAGGTCGGTTATGCCTGAAACTCATTGTCTAAAATGTTAATTATCTTGGCACTGAACTTTAGATTTCAAAAGGCTGTTTCTGCACAAATTTCATGGTTATTAAATGCTATAGTAGAGCTCCAACATGAACACAGAATAGTCGTTATAAATGGTCCCTTCACTATCAAACACATACAAACACATATGCGCACACAATTACACTTTGTAATATGTGTGGGAGAACCTGTCAGGAAATAATCATAAGAAATACTTAAGACTAAGGAGGAATATGAAAAAATATTCAGGGCAATAAGAGCAGAAGAATTTGAATAGATGCATGACCATGGAATTCTCTGGGCCAAAAACCAAAGTCACCACATGCCTGTCTCTTGGGAGATATGAAAGGCAACGAGTCAGATCATTGAGGAAACATGAAAAAAAAGTAACACTGACTAGCAGGTTTGTTGCCCTGGGTACAGAATGAGGTTCCCCTGAAAGTCATTTTATGCACCTGCCTCGTTCCCTGCTGGTTATCACTCTATCTAGCTCTTCCTCGTGGGAGAAGTTGTGGCTTTTAGGCTTTAAAGCCACATTCTTGGTTATCACTTCTGAGAGGGGTCTGCCCCATAAGTCCTATAACCCTCCTCTCAGCAAGATTCCAGGCAACTTTTTTTCAATGTGAGCATCTCAGTGGATTAATAACAAGAACACCTGAAACGCGGTTGACCTCAGGTTTGAGCACTGCACTTTCGGTTGGGAAAGGCCTGCTATTCGGTCCAGTTTAAGAGAGGGGTCCTCCTTGGAGATCCTAAGAGGCAGCAGAATGTAAAGCAAAGAGCATGGATTGAAGCCCCAGGCACATCTGGATTTGAGTCCCAGCTCACTGAACAACACTGGGGAGATTACATATGGTCTCTGAACTTCATTAACTATCAAAGAAGGAAGCTAAGAACGGCCATCTTCCAGGGCTGGGTCGTAAGTAATTTGTGCAGAGCTCTTATAGGTATTGTTCACTCAGTAAAGAGCAGCATGCTATGGTTGGAAAGTGTGGGCTCTTGAGTTCTTGCCACTTACTCGCTGTGTGATCCTGGGCAAATTATTAACCTCTTTATGCCTCAGTTCCTCATCTGTGACATGGGGATAATGACAATACCTTCCTCACTGGCTCGCGGTAAAGAGAAAAAGCATTACTGCTCTTAGTACACTGACCTCTTTCGATTCCTCAAACGTACCAGGCTTATTAGTATCTCAGGAACTTTGTCCCTGCCTTTCTCCGTGCCTGTAACTGGTGTGTGTGTGTGTGCGTGTGTGTGTGTGTGTGTGTGTGTGTGTAAGCATTTGGAGCAGTACTTGGCACACACTGAGTGTTCCATAAAATTGAGCTACTGCAATCAATGTCACTACTATTCTTTAATCCTATAGAACTCTGAAAATCCTGAGGTGAGGCTCTTCTGGAACTAGTTCCTCCATCTTCCAGAAATCTTTAACCTCTTCCAAAGCTGGCTGAACTTCTGCTGCATACACTAGTCCATTAGGAAATACATTCCCAGGGGCGCCTGGGTGGCTCAGTCGGTTGAACAGCTGACTCTTGGGTTTGGCTCAGATCACGATCTCAGGGTCATGAGATAAGAGCCCTGAGTCAGGCTTCTCGCTCCGGGAGGAGCGAGGAGAGAGGCTTCTCCCTCTCTCTCTGCCCCTCCCCCCACTCTCAAATAAATAAATAAAATCTCAGGGGGAAAAAAAGAAAAAAAGAAAGAAATACATTCCCAGGGGTCCCTGGCTGGCTCAGTCAGAAGAGCATGAGACTCTTGATCTCAGAGTCATGGGTTTGAGTCCCACACTGAGTGCAGAGCTTACCAAAAACATAAATAAACTTAAAAAGAAATACATTGTTCCTCAAAAAAATAAAAACAGAATTATCATATGATCCAGTAATTCCACTACTGGGTATTTAACCAAAGAATATGAAAACACTAATTCAGAAAGATATATGCAGGCCTATGTTTACTGCAGCATTTTTTACAATAGTCAAATTATGGAAGCAGCCCACGTGTCCATGGATAGATGAATGAATAAAGATGTGATATATGTGGGGCGCCTGGGTGGCACAGCGGTTAAGCGTCTGCCTTCGGCTCAGGGCGTGATCCCGGCGTTATGGGATCGAGCCCCACATCAGGCTCCTCCGCTATGAGCCTGCTTCTTCCTCTCCCACTCCCCCTGCTTGTGTTCCCTCTCTCGCTGGCTGTCTCTCTCTGTCAAATAAATAAATAAAATCTTAAAAAAAAAAAAAAAAAGATGTGATATATGTGTGTGTACACACACACACACACACACACACACATACACACAATGGAACAGTACTCGGCCATAATAAGGAATGAAATCTTGCCATTTGCAACAACATGGATAGATCTAGAGGGTATAATGCTACGTGAAATGAGTCAGTCAGACTAAGAGAAATACAATGATTTCATTCATATGTGGAATTTAAGAAACAAAGCAAACAGATAAAAGAGACAAACAACAAAACAGACTCTTAAATAGAGAACAACCTGATGGTTACCAGCGGGGTGGGGGAGATAAGCGATGGGGAGGAACAGCACACTTACCATGATGAGCACTGAGTAATGTACAGAACTGTTGAATCACTATGTTGTACACCTAAAACTAACACAACACTGTGTGTTAACTCTACTGGAATTTAAAAATTTTTAAAAGAAAGAAAGAAATACAACCCTCTAGGACGTGCCATTTCCCAATTCCTCTGTCGTGTACCTAGAATGCGCACAAAGAAACACCATACCCATACTCTCGTCCTGGCCATTGCTCCTACTTTGTACTCAGCTGGGGCCCAGAGGACAATGTTGGACTTGGGAGTTTGAAGAGCTAGGTGTCAGGCTCTGCTCAGTCTTTGCTTGGTGACTTTTGGATCCAACCTATAACTTTTCAGTATCTTCCTTTCTTTGTTTTTAAGTACCAATGACCTCACTATCTATTGAGAGAATTAAATGAGATAATATAATTTGTATATATGTAATACTGGGTCACTCACCTGTTTAATGGCTCTCCTTCACCTTTAGAACAAATCTAAACTCCTTAACATGGCCTTTACCTTCAGACCTCACCCCAATACTTCCCTTCCCCTCCCCCTGTTCTATGTACATTGGCCTCTTTCTATTCATTAAACACCACGTTTACTCATAGCTCTGCAACTTTGCCCTTGGGTTTTCCCCTGCCTGTAATGCTCTTCCTCCAGCCCTTTCAAAACTATTTGGTCTGTTTGCCTGTCTCTCAAATATCCCTCTGGGAGGCTTCCCTGTCCCGGCACCACCTGCCTAGTCTGAGTGGTGCTGTCCCCCGTTGCTACCACACCCTCCTCTTTTCTTTCCCTCATGGTACTTATCATCACCTGAAATTATTTTGTTCATTTACTCACTTAACACTCTTCTCAGAGAGCAGGAGCCATGTCTATTTGGCCGACAGCCCTTTCCCCAATGTCTACAGACAGCACTTGCCTATGGGAGATGCTCCTTAGATCTTTCTCCATACGTGGACGTGCTCCACAAAGGTGTAAGGACGCAGGTGTCCTGGGGTGTATGCCGCAGTGACTGGCTAGTGCTGCGGCCACAAGAGCAGAACAGCTCTGCACATCCCGGAGGAAGAATCACTTTAGACAAAAGCAAGTGAGCAGCATGGTGTGGGGAAGTCCTTTTGTGAAGAGGAGTGCTGTGAGCCCCCAAACAAGGCAGAGAGATCCTCACAGCACCCATAAAAAGGCAACAGTCACTGAGACGGAAGCCAGACCCAGGAGAGACCACAAGAAGGATGCCAAAGAAGAAGCAAAAAGGGTATCATCGTGAACTGGATTTGGAACTAGAATGGCAAGATGCCAGGAGGGCTGCTGTGGGAATGGTCAGCCACCGCAAAACATGTATTTTAGCAATGACCTTGTTAGGGCATAGTGATAAGAGAAAGCAGACTAACTTTGAGATGCCTTCATCATTGCTTTTTAATTGTATGTCCTTACTGAAGGAGTCACTCTCATGTGAGCCTCACTCCTCACTCTTGATGTCAGTGCTACAGACTGTGGGAATGGGATCCTGCCACTGTACATGGAGCCTTAGTGAGAATGTGGCTTGGTTCCTGCAAAATTACTCTGAAAGGGGGACAAAGTAGGGAAATGTCTGGTGGCACGTAGAACCCAGTCTCCTGTGCTTACCTTCCGGGCCACTCACAGTCGGGGTTTGGCTCCTGCATTTACAGTACCCATGCCCTGAAAGCTCGATCAAAGGTCAATTCCACTTAGTGGTTTGTGGGTGCTGGTCCCTCTACCAGTTTTCCTAGCCTTGGGGCCTTTCCCCTTCCTTCTTTTACCTAAAACAGACTCTTCCCAAACCTTCCCATAGCCTCTCCTGGTTATCCAGGGCCTGCTTGAATGTTATCTCCTCCCAAGAGGTTCTCCTGCTGGAAAGCAACTTCCCTGAGAGCAGGAATCTTGTCTGTCTTATTCACCTGCTATATCCTCTCACTCCTAGAACAATACCCGCCCCATATTAGATGCTCAATAAATATCAGTTGGCTCACTGAATGGCATAGGAGTTCAGGCTTTTTGTTGGTCTGTTTAAATTCACAATTCTCCATTACCAAGATCTCTAATACCTATATATTTTGTCAGTGATCTGTTTAGCTTCAAGTTTAAAGCAATGACTTTGGCGTTGACCAGATCTAGATTTTAATCTTGGCTTTGACATTTCTAGCTCTATGACCATGGGCAAATTATTTAACCCCCCTAAAGCCTCCATTATTTTACAGATACCAACACTTCCCTCATAGGCTAATTTAAGAATTAAATAATATACGTAAAAGGCTCAGTATAAGGCTTAGCACATGATAAGAAATCAATATAACCCATTAATAATGCAGATTGATGTTACTGTTATTATTGGTGCTGTTTTTATCCCATATGCACTTTGCTCAAGAACAGAGTGACTTAGGGAACTTGCCAGCTGTCAGGTCCGCTGATCAAGCACACATTCTATACGCAACAGTCCGCTCCACGTGTTTATTGAACAGCCACCACGACTGAATCTGAAGGGACAGGTGGGATTTGGAGAGGCTACAGGTGGACACGGGAGGGCATTTCACACTGAAAAGGACCGCATGGGGGAACTGACAAATAGAAGTTCGAGGACCAGCAACTAGTTCTACCAACTAGACTCTGAATTACACTCATCCGTTTACTCCTCTGGAAACCATTGTCCACCTGTTGTTAACCAGGCGCTGTGCTAAATGCTGGGGATAAAAAGGATTCGAACGCCTTCCCTGCCCTCAAGGAGCTCAGTCTAGAGAGGGGACTCGGTTACAAACTGACGCCTAGCGAGGGGCTGCTGTAGAAAGAGCTACCTGAGCGCAGAAGAAAGGAAACAAGACCTTTCCGGGTGGGGAAAAAGAGGGGGAAAAGCCGAGAGTGGAATGGGACCCGTTGCAGAGGCATGGCAGACCAGGCCAGGAGGGCTGTTTGAGGAGAAGCACTGAAGCTTTTTCTTAAGGCAGTGATATGAACACCAGAACTGGAAAAAGGAACTAGAACAGTAAATACTCTTTAAAATTCACCCATATTCACCCATCTTGAGAGCCTGGACTATTATGAAGAGAACAGTAATATCCCTTAATTAAATCAATCCAAAGCCTCCCAGACTGACCGTGGTAGAAGTCTCTTTGTGTGGGAAGAGACAGATGGGCTTGGAAACCCTGACTTTCTCCTCCTTCCCCCTGTGAATAGGGAAAGGATGGGAGTTTTGGTAGGGAAAGCATAGGGGCCCCAACTAGGCCCTGAGGGTGTCTGAGGTATGCAGATGCTGAGATAGAATGAAGACAGAGATCAGGAAAACTTAGGCCACCCTATCTCAATTACTAGGTTTAAAATGTTTTTCTAGTAATTACCTTGTAACCACAGAAAATAAACATAACCACAAAAAGGAATCAGGCCCCAAAGGCAAAGTTCACTATAAAGATTAACCAGGCCCAGCAATACATATCTATAGATCACAGATGTCACAGTAACAAAAACTCACACAATGTATGTCATGTCTAGTTCTAGGCCACTGACCTGACTACTGGCAAGTTTTCTGGTAAAGTCCTAATGAAAGGCCAGAGATGAAGAGCCCACACTGGCAACCCAGTCGGGACCCCTCTCACTCCTGAGAGCTTTTTCTGTATCCTTGCTTAATAACACTCTATCGCTTTGCTCACTCTCCTTTGCAAGATTTATTCTTCCACTTGGTGAGACAAGAACATCGCTCTCCTGCTTCACCTGGGTAGAGCTCCTTCTTCATGGCTGCTGTGACCACAGGGCCTCCAGAGGGCACTGTTCTCCTTCAGTTCTCAAGCAGAGCAGTGGTGCTCAACAGAAACCCAGCCTCAGAAGGGCCTGGAAGGCTAGACACATCACTGGGCTCCACCCCAACTTCCAGATCCAGTATGTCTGGGTGGGATCTAAGAATGTGCATTACTAATGAGTTCCCAGGTAGAGGCTAATGCTGCTGGTCCAGAAACCAACTTTGAGAACCACTGCTTACAAGCTTCTAAGACCCTCCTTTCTATCTTCAGAAGTAGGTAAAACGAGGCCAGAACATTACAAGGAGACTTTACTTAAGGCTCAGGAGGAAAACCAACAGTTAAACAACAACCCTCCCCCCCAAAAAAACCCAAAAAAACAGCAAGACACAACCATATAATATGGCTTATACTGTGTGGATCTGAGTTTTGAGAGCCTTCTATGTCCTGGTTTTCTGATTGAGAGCTGGCCTCTCTCCCCCAGCTTTCTTGAGGGCAGATGAATATCCCCTATAAAGAGAGTAAGACATTTTACCCCAAGGCTTTAGCAGGAATAAGACCAATGAGAACATAGGGGGTGCCTGGTGGCGCAGTCGTTAAGCGTCTGCCTTCCGCTCAGGGCGTGATCCCAGCTAGGAGCCTGCTTCTTCCTCTCCCACCCCCCCTGCTTGTGTTCCCTCTCTCGCTAGCTGTCTCTGTCAAATAAATGAAAATAAAATCTTTAAAAAAAAAAAAAAAGACCAATGAGAACATAACACAGAGCACAACACAAGAACCATATAATCTGAACAAGTGAAATACATATAAAACAGGAAATCTTTTATTTCCTTAACAGTGTCTTATTTATTTTATAGCCCCTTCCACTTTCTAGAACAAAGCTTTGTCCCTGGTGTGTGCCTAACACATGGCTGAAGTGAATGGAATTACGGCTTACAACGTCTCTTCATGCACAGAAACACAATCTACTTTGCCGATGTTACTCATTTGTTCTTACCCGGCTATATTTACCCAAAGAACTTTGAATCATGTATTATTTTTATCATTTATTGCCACAGCTTTCCACACAGCACACAGGCTCAATAAATGCAGGTCTATTCTTCTTTATCTCTGCACTATGTCTTCCCTGGATCATTATCTTAGAAACCCGTACTCATCTCATATCTATTTGTGTCATGGCTTGTTGTGACTTTGGGTTGTTTTTGAAGAAAAATATGCATAACTTTTTTTTCTTACAGCTAATCAATCACTAGCTACTCTTTGATGTCCTCTATGATCCTCTTGGGAACTAAAATTAAACTTCCCCACTTATGTTTCCCTTCTTGACAGAAAGAACAAAAGGGAGTTATAAAGAGCGTGAGAGCCAGAGCAAATGAGTGAGAGGAAGATGGAGAGACCAGGAGGGAGAGACACAGAGAGACAGAGACAGGCAAAGCGACTCTTCCGGAAGGATGAATCGCTCCTCCCACCAAGCTACGCACACACTCCCCACAACACCTCACAAGTCCTCAACCTGGAAGTACAAACCTCACCAGGCTGAGTCACCACCCGAACCCTAAATAAACTGCTTGACCTGGTTCTGAAGGGGATTACTTTCTGCCTTAGTCACTTACGGATTATTCCCTTGTGCTTGCAGTGGTGACCTGTCTTATCTACCCAAGGTGATTAATGGACTAAAGTCACTTTTCTGACACCAACTTCACGCAACTACATTTGTTTTGAAAAGACCAATCGGAGGCTGAATAAAGTAGAATATGGCCTCAGGATTCTCATCCAGATTCCAACAAATGGAAACTAGACCAGGCTAGGAAACAAAAACAAACAAAAAAACCTTAATAAATTAAAATGTGGCAGCTGTTGGCCAACCTCAGCCAAAAATAACCTTTTCTGACAGAATAACATCTTGGGGAATAAGTGTCATGCTTGCAGGTCTTATTGGGATGGAGGGATGGAAGAACACTTAGACTGATGACTCATGACTGAAGACAATCGGTTTATCACATTTGATCCCCATTAATGGTGCAGTGAGGAAAATGGATTTCACTTTACACACAGGGAAACTGAGGTTCAGATTCACCGATGATCTCACGATAAGAACCAGGAAGTAGAACCCAGTCCTCCTAACTCATAGTCTTGTGCTCTAATAAGTATGTATGGGCAGAGTGTCGGCCCTCAAAACTTAAGACAAAGAAATATCTGTTCCTAGTCAATACTATTAAAAACCTCCCACAAGGAGGGTGCCTGGCTGGCTCAGTCGATAGAGCACGCGACTCTTGATATCAGGGTTGTGAGTTCAAGCCCCATGCTGGGTGTAGAGATGACTTAAGAAATAAAATCTTTCGGGGCACCTGGGTGGCACAGCAGTTTAAGCGTCTGCCTTCGGCTCAGGGCATGATCCCAGAGTTATGGGATCGAGCCCCGCATCAGGCTCCTCCGCTATGAGCCTGCTTCTTCCTCTCCCACTCCCCCTGCTTGTGTTCCCTCTCTCGCTGGCTGTCTCTATCTCTGTCGAATAAATAAATAAAATCTTTAAAAAAAAAATAAATAAATAAAATCTTTGGAGCACCTGGGTGGCACAGCGGTTAAGCGTCTGCCTTTGGCTCAGGGCGTGATCCCGGTGTTATGAGATCGAGCCCCACATCAGGCTCCTCCACTATGAGCCTGCTTCTTCCTCTCCCACTCCCCCTGCTTGTGTTCCCTCTCTCGCTGGCTGTCTCTATCTCTGTCAAATAAATAAATAAAATCTTTAAAAAAAAAAAAAAAGAAATAAAATCTTTTTAAAAAAAATCTCCCACAAGGTTATGCCTAAATTTACATTCACCCACAGAAAACATAGTCATATTACAAAAAAGTCAAGGTTGGTTGAAAGATAATATGTGAAGTTGAAAGAAGGACAATCAAGAATTAGGTGCTTAGTTCAAAATACCAAAGAAAATCTTTTTTATTCTTTAATTTCCTCTCAAACTCCCTTCACAGAATGTGCTATTTGTTATGAATCAAGGGTAGACCGACATTTGTTGAAAGCTTCAAGCAGGAAAAATAGAAGCCCAAAACAAAGATACAGAAAAGGAATCCACAGAAAACAGGTATAATGTACAAAGCAGAATAATATACTTTTTAGATATTATCATTATTTTCAGCAAGACAAGAGAATATATTTCATCCATAAAAACTAAACAGGGTGCTATGAAAAAGGAATCAAAAAATTTTAAAGTTCTTGAAAAATCAGAGTTCTTAAAAATTCAATAGAAGGGCTGGACTCAAAATTAAGTAAATCTCCTGGAGTGTAGAACTATAAAAGATAAAGAGACAGAATAAGGGAGAAAAGACAAAAGACCAAGAGAAAAAAATCAAAAATACCTATCAAGTAACTCACAGCAGTCACAGAAAAAGTGAACAGATAAAACAAAAGGAATAAAATAATCAAAAAACTGATATCCAAAAAAAAAAAAAATACAGAACATAGTTTTCAGGTTGAAAGGGCTCACCTGATTTAAATAAATGAAAAGACCTCCAGCATATCGTAGTAAAATTTTGGAGGAACAACGTTAATTAAAGATTCTAACCATATTCAGAGAGGAAAAACAAAGGACGGGGAATCAAAAGGACACTGATTTCTCAACAGCTATAGTGAAAGGTATTAGGACAATTACTTAAAATGTTCAAGGAACTATGACTGCCAAATTTTATATCAAGTTACAAATCACGTGAGAGGGTAAAATAAAGGCACTTATAGACATGCAAGGGCTCCAAAACTTTACCTCACATGCCCCTCATTTAAGATGCCACTGTGGAGTGCACTTCATGAAGCAGAGGAGTTATAACAAAAATAATCACAACAGAGAAAGCAGCATGGGACACACAAAAGAGGGACCCTACCGAAGGAAGTCACACAATGAGTGTCAGGCTGGATACCATAACTCTGGAATGCAATACTCAACCACAACCATATACTCCGTAAAACTCTTCCTCCTTAGAGAAATGAAGACTAAGATTGCTTACCACGAGGGGCGCCTGGGTGGCTTAGTCGTTAAGCATCTGCCTTCGGCTCAGGGCATGATCCGGGCATTCTGGGATCAAGCCCCACATCAGGCTCCTCCGCTGGGAGCCTGCTTCTTCCTCTCCCACTCCCCCTGCTTGTGTGCCTTCTCTCGCTGGCTGTCTCTCTCTCTCTGTCAAATAAATAAATAAAATCTTTAAAAAAAAAAAAGATTGCTTACCATCAGAAGACTCCCTCACTAGGGAAACGTTAAAAGACATAAAAGACATTCTTAAAGATGGAAGATAATCACAAGAGACAGAAGTTAATAGGGGGAGGGATAAAGAAATTGGCTAACATGCTGGGGGGGGCATGCAACTCAGTTGGGGGGGCATGCAACTCTTGATCTAGGCATCCTGAGTTCAAGCCCCACGATGGGTCTAGGGATTACTTAAAAATATATTCTATTTCTCTCTCTCTATAAACACACACACACACACACACACACAAACATATATAATATACATATAAACATATAGAGACTGACTATATAAATCAGTAATAATGAAGTCTAATTTGAAGGCAAAACAAAAAAAGATAGAATTAAAACCCTGATAAAAATAGTATGTCAGGCAAAGTCCAAGGTCTTTGAATTTGGGAGAAAAGAGTAGAGATTTTTTTTTTTAAGATTTTATTTATTTACTTGTCAGAGAGAGACAGAGAGCACAAGCAGGGGGAGCAGCAGGCAGAGGGAGAAGCAGGCTCCCCGCTGAGCAGGGAGCCCGATATGGGACTTGATTCCAGGACCCTGGGATCATGACCTGAGCCGAAGGCAGACACTTCACTGACTCTACCCAAGAGCAGAGATACTAACTTAGATTTTGTTAAGTATGCATATTAAGATTTTAAGGGTTAAAAGGAAATAATTAAACCTTCATACTATCTCGAAGAAAGAACTGCAATTAAGAGTAACCAAACAGCCCTAACCAGAAAGAATATTAACTGGGTACTAAGTGATATTAGCAAATAACAGTTAATGTTCTTAAGTATGATAATGGTTTGGGGCGCCGGAGTGGCTCAGTCAGTTAAGCGTCCAACTCTTGATTTTGGCTCAGGTCATGATCTCAGGGTCCTAAGATGGAGCCCCACACCAGATTCCACGCTCAACACAGAATCTGCTTGTCCCTCTCTCTTTGCTCCTCCCTGTGCTCACACGTGCACTCTATCTCATTCTCTAAAATAAATAAATAAATTTTTAAAAATCTTTAAAAAAGAAGTATGATGATGGTTTTATGAATATGTAGAAATGTCCTTATTTTAAGAGCTCTCTATTAAATTAAAGTATAAATGTCATACTTTCTGCAATTTACTTTAAAATACATAAGAAAATATAAATATATGAAGCAATTATGGCAAAATATTAATATATGTTAAAAATAGGAGATAGGTATTCATTAAACCAGTGCTTCTCACACTTAATGTACAAATGAATCAACCAGAGATCTTGTTCAAATGCAGATTCTGATTCAGTAGGTCAGGGGTAGGGCCCTGCATTTCTAACAAGCTCTCAAGGGATGCCTGATGCTACTGGCTCATGAACCATATTTTGAGTAGTAAGATATTACAAAATTTTCTCTGCATATCTGACTGTTTGAAAAAATAATTAAGTCTACTCATTAAAGAAAAAGAAATGAGGGGTGCCTGGCTAGCTCAGTTGGTAGAGCATGCAATTCTTGATCTGGGGGTTGTGAGTTCAAGCCCCCACATTGAATGTGGAGATTACTTACGAATAAAGTATTTTTTAAAAAAAGAAAAGAAACGAAAAAGAAATGAGTATGTAAATTGCAAAACAAAAGAAAGTAAGTTTTATTAAAAATTGTTTTAAACTATTTTTTTAAAAAGTAAAGTTATTTATTAAAAATAAATTCAGAAATGGGACACTGGGTGGCTCAGTTGGTTAAGCATCTAACTCTTGATTTTGGCTCAGGTCATGATCTCAGGGTCATGAGATCAAGCTCCGCATTGGGCTCCTTGCTGGGTGTGGAGCCTCCTTAAGATTCTCTCTCTTCTTCTTCCTCTGCCCCCCCCCCCCATGCACGTTCTCTCTTGCTCTCACTCTCCCAAAAAAAAAGTTCAAAAAATAAAATCAGTAAATTCGGAAGAAAGCAATAATGGAAAAAAGAGGGAATATAGAAAAATCAGGATGAGAAAGCAAAGGAAAAGTTAGAAATAAAGTCGAATATATCAGAAGTCACAAAAAGATATAAATGAATCCAATTTACCAGTTAAAAAACTGAGATTGGGGTGCCTGTGTGACTCAGTCAGTTAAGTATCCGATCTTGATCTCAGCTCAGGTCTTGATCTCAGGGTCATGAGTTCAAGCCCTGCACTGGGCGCCATGCTGGGTGTGGAGCCTACCAAATAAATAAATAAATAAATAAATAAATAAATAAATAAATAAATAAAACAAAACGAAAAACTGAGATTGTCAGACTGAAAAATTCAAAAATCCAATCCTATCCTTTACAGAAGAGAAAAACCTAAGACATAAGAACATAGAAAACTGATAGCAATAAAATTGAAAACTAGATATATGGATATATGGGCAAACACAAACAAAAATAAAACCTGTTGTAGCTACAGTAATATCCAAAAAATAGAATTTAAGGCAAAAAAAGTTATTAGGTTACAGAAGTTACTAGGTTGATAAAATTTTGAAGCATTGAATTGTGGTATTCTCATAAAATGGAATACCCTGAAAGCAGTGAAAAGGAATGAAACCAGGAAAAACAGTAAGTTACATAGAGACGTGTACAATATTATACCATTTTTATATAGTATAAAACCAGGCAAAATGATAATATATATGTTATTCATAATATAATAATGTAATATATAATATAATATATTTATACTTATGTATTATATTATACACACGCATGCATACTCTATATGCACACATGTGTGTGTGTGCATGTGTGTATAATTTAAGGATGTGTCGACATAGGAAACAATTATAAAGAAGCATGAGGATGACAGAACATGAATTCAGAAAGTGGCTCCTTCTGGATTGGGGTGTACCCAGCAACATCAACGGTACTAGAAGCATTTCATGTGTTAAACCACTTTGTGTATATTGCTGTTCATTATATTTTTAACATTTCATAATATTTTTTTCCAAAGATGACATCCTGTCTGAAATCCCGTTATAACTGTAGAAAGGAATATTTTTAAAAGAACCAATTTCTAACAGCTCCCAAGATAAAAGAAAAGGGGATACAGATAGTCAGACTAAAAACACTGGGGGGACCCAGAGTAATGAGAGGAGAGAAACCACAGCCCAAAACACAGCAGGCCAAGAAAAGAGCAGTCCTCTCTAAAGAAACTCGAAACTCACAATCATGACTTAAAGTACAGCGCAGTTACTAACACCCAGAAAATTCTCCTAAGGCAACTGTTGACCGGCTGATTTAATCAGTCAATTATGGGATCCAGTTGCTGTGATCATCACAGAATAACTGGACCAAACTGACCCTTCTCCCTTCCTCCCCCATTCCCTGAGCCCCTCCTCCCCACACTAAGCAGTGGCCAGCAATGGTTTTTAAGCCCAGCAGAAAAACCCACTGCTTTCTAACCCAAAGATATGCAAAATACTGGCTAAATCAAGCTTAGAGACATATTTTGTTTTTCGGGGTTTTGTTTTTTGTTCTGTTTAAGATTTCATTTCTTTATTTGAGAGAGTGTGTGTGAGAGAGAGAGCACAAGCAGGGGGAGCTGCAGAGGGAGAGGGAGAGGCAGACCCCCGCTGAGCAGGGAGCAAGGTGGGCTTGATTCCAGGACCCTAGGAACATGACCTGAGCCGAAGGTAGAGGCTTAACTGACTGAGCCACCCACGTGCCCCTAGAGACACATTTTGTTTGAACTCCAGAGCACTGAACTTACAGAAAACTTCTAAATAAAAATCAAGGTTTTCAGCTTTTTGTAAAAAACAAAGAACATTAAGGACCAGGCATGCTGCACTCCTCAGTCCTGTGACATCTGCTGGGCCTGAGTTTATGCTCTTCAGGGTCTGAGTTTCGAATAGTTTTGGTTCTTAGCCCACCTGGCTCCTGCTAGCATTTTCAGTGTTTTCTTTTGTCCTACGCCCACATTTCCCAGATTTTCCTGACTGCCGAACAGGTTTCCCAGGCCTTCCCTTGGAGATTTTGATTTGATGGGTGTTATGGGTTGAACTGTGTTCCCCAACACCTCCACAAATTCCTATGTTGGAGTCCTAACCCCTAGTCCCCCAGGATGTGACTTTATTTGGAGATAGGGTCCCTATAGAGGTAACCAAGTTAAAATGAAGTGATTAGGGTGGGCCCTAACCCAATAACTAGTATCCTTATGCAAAGGGAAATTTGGATACAGACACATGCATGGAGGGGAGATGATGTGAAGACTCAGAACACAATCATCTACAAGCAAAGGAGAAAGGCCTGAAACACATCCTCCCCCTACAGCTCTCGGAAGGAACCAATCCTGCCAACACCTTGACTTTGGACTTCTAGATGCCAGAACTATGAGACAATGCATTTCTGTTTAAGCCACCCAATCGTGGTACTTGTCCTGAGAGCCCTACAAATTAATACAGCGGGTTTGGTACTGAGTCTGGAAATTCATATATTAAATGAATACAACAAACACAGCCACACATTGCAATTACGGGTGAAGCTTAAAAAGAACACTGATTCCTGGATCCCAACTCCAGAGATTCTGACCTAATTACTCTGCATTGGGGCATCAGCATCAGGGTTTGCTAAGTTTCCCTAGGTGCCGCAGTTGAGAACCATTAGTTAGGGAACACTGCTCTGTGATACCTGACTTAATATGAATATACCAGTCACATTCTATTTAACTTTTGTTTTTCATTTCTTAGTTTTCTCATCTGTAAATAATGTTGATTAGCTGCCATTTACTGCGGCCCTCTGATGTGCTAAACACTTTATCATTTACCTCATTTAACCAATAAACAGTCTATAAATTTGATCCCTGTTTACAGTTGAGCTAAATGATCCTGAGATTAAATGATCTAAAGTGGGGGCGCCTGGATAGCTCAGTCAGTTAAGTGTCCAACTCTTGATTTCAGCTCAGGTCATGATCTCAGGGTCGTGAGATTGAGCTCATGTTGGGCTCACGCTCAGTGGAGAGTCTGCTTGAGATTCTCTCTCTCCCCCTTCCTCTATTCCTCCCCACCCCACTCTGTTTCTAAAACAAATAAATAAATCTTTAAAAAGAATGATCTAAAGTGAACCCTTGGGGCACCTGGCTGGCTCAGTTAGGACAGCATGTGACTCTCAATCTTGAGGTCAAGAGTTTAAGTCCCATATTGGGTGTAGAAAGAAGAAGAAGAAAGGAAGGAAAGAAGGAAGGAAGGAAGGAAGGAAGGAAGGAAGGAAGGAAGGAAGGAAGGAAGGAAGGAAGGGAGGGAGGAAGGAAGGAAAAAGTAAAAACACAACTTGAAAAAAATTTAAAAATAAACCGATCCATTAGATTAAATTATCTGCTGATGGTCACACGGGCTCCTGAGGGGCAGTCTATGACCCAGTGTCTCTTTCCACTCTACTATTTAGCCTCCCAATAAAAGAGTTAAACGAAATGATCTCTAAGAATGCATCCAGTTCAAAAACTCTTTAATTTTAAGATTCTCGAAATTGTTTTACTAATACCTTTGTCGAAAGTGCCTGCAAGCCCCAGAACCTTCTAACTATAAATTAGTGAATAAATTGGATTCTCTCTTTTTTAATTTTAATTTAAAAAAATTTTTTTTTAGGATTTTATTTTTTAAGTTATCCCTACACTCAACGTGGAGCTCAAACTCAGAATTCCCAGATCAAGAGTCACATGTTCTACTGATTAAGCCAGCCAGACACCCCTCACTTTTTTCTTTTTAAGGCAGGAAATCATTAACAATTCACTTAAATCTATTTCAAAGATCATGAAAGGTGGGGTGCCAGAGTGGTTCGTTCAGTTAAGCATCTGACTCTTGATTTCAGCTCAGGTCATGGTCTCAGGGTTGTTAGATCAAGCCCCGTGTTGGGCTCCAGGTTGCCTGTGGAGCCTGTTTAGGATTCTCTCTCTCCCTCTGCTCCTCCCCTCACACTCGCTCTCACCTGCTCATGCTCTCTCTCTCTTAAAAAAACAAAAATCATGAAAAGTAAAACAATATTATAATATATAAAAGAGAGCCCTGGTCAGGTGAGATGACTAAGTGGAATCTCATGATGAGTTCCTCTTTTCCACATGTTTCATGAGACTCCATTTCCCCCACTGGCCTGAGATAAATTGCTTCCTGCCTCGTACACTGGTATTACCAAACTAATCTGCTTAAAGATGTTTTAAATTAAAACACGAATCATATGCCCTATCTTCCTCATAATTGCTACCATTCAGTTTCCAAAAGGATCATAGTACATCTTTGCTGGTGAGTTCATCCATTCACTTTATTTCTCATTTATTGAGGGCCCACCACACGCCAGACACCATGCCAGGGACCTGCGGTACCATGGGGAACTGGACTCCTGCCCTCATGGAGCCTACAGTAAGTGGGAGACTATGGTCAACGATTAAGTCAGTAAATGAGTGAATTACAGATTTTGAAGAATGCTAGAAAAAGAAAGAAAACAGGATGATGAATGTAGGGTTTGTGGGGAAGGACATTTGATAAGGCGGTCAGGGAAGACCTCTCTGAGGAAGGGATATTTAAGCCGAAACCTGAAGATGAAGAGGGGGCTGGGTAGGCAAAGAGCTAGAGCACCACGTCCTGTGCTGTCCCACGGCACGAGAGTCGTTAATACAAAGTTCCTAAAGTGGGGATGAGTTTAATGTGTTTGAGGGACAGCAAAGGCTGGTGTGGCTGAAACACCAGGAGTAAAGAGAGGGACCCTATCAGATGAGGTTGGGTTAACAACAGTAAGTAGGTTAAGTAGACAAGTCTTTCTTTGTCCCTTGTCAGACATCTACCCCATTTTCTCAAGTAGCCATCTGCCAGGAGGGCCAGACTGGGAGTTGTAAGATCGAGGCATCTGGGCCTTTGAGCTACCGGTGATCCTGACAGCCCCCCAGTTACAACCCATGGCTCTAGGAGACCACAAGCTCACAGAGACAACACTTTCCAGTATTTGGTTCTCCTATGGCCACTGTTTCTGAGCTCAAAAATATAATAATCTAATAAATCATTATACTATTTACAATGGGGATAAGCAATGAATGTTATTAGCACACCAACTTCTAGAGAAGATGAACCAAAAAATGGATACAACTACCAGGGGTTGGTTGTAAAACCTGCTTCTAAATTCCTTCTGGTTAAGTAGGCAGCTAGAAAACACTTGGCTGAATCATCCCTCTGGCTCACCTTTAAAATGCCCATGAAGACACAATTACAAAAAGACAGAAAGTCCCGACAGGACCTCAAAATAAAAACATCCATCATCAGGTAGGGCAGATCCCAATTTTCAGTAAATATCATGTGATTGAGAAACCATCCCTGGCTGGTTCAAGTTATGACCTCTGAAACTAAACTCCAGAGCCAAGAGAAGTAGAACAAAGACTCTACTGGAGATGGAGGGGTTGGCGGATATTAAAAATATTTAACAACCGGTAGCAAATGGTCACAGATCAATCAGCACAGGGGCCAGCGGCAAACCCCTGCTTTGTGTACAGGGGTATGAGCAGGAAGGAGGTAAATGTCAGACCAGCTTCCTCTATTCACACTTTCCCATCCACCATGGAGAGTCAGAGACCAACCAAGAGGTCACCCAAAACTATGGAACCTCTTCTGAGGCAGTTAGGGCCACTGCCACACCCCTAAACCCAACTATGACTCTCTCAATCTACATTCTCAATCTACAAATCCTAGAAATGCTACATGGCCAGTGATGATATCTGATGCTGCTTGCAAGCTCAAGAGAGCTCAGGAAGCAAGTGTTGCTCCCTAGGCATTGTAATTTTTCATGCTTCTGGTCAAAACAAAATAAAACAAACAAACAAACAAAAAAAATCACAAGCTGATTCAGATTATCCGGGAAAAAAATTCTCCGTAAGTTAAGGGATGAGGTATTGGGTCCAAAAGAAGAGCCAGCCAGGGCGCCTGCCTGGCTCAGTTGGTAGATCCTGAGACTCTTGATCTGGGGATTGTAAATTTGGGCGTAGAGATTTCTTTTTTTTTTTTTTAAAGATTTTATTTATTTATTTGACAGAGAGACAGCAAGAGAGAGAACACAAGCAGGGGGAGTGGGAGAGGGAGCCTGATGAGGGGCTTGATCCCAGGAACCTGGGATCATGACTTGAGCCGAAGGCAGACCCTTAACGGCTGAGCCACCCAGGCACCCCTGGAGGTAGAGATTTCTTAAAAATAAAATCTTTCGAGGCACCTGGGTGGCTCAGTCACTAAGCGTCTGCCTTTGGCTCGGGTCATGATCCCACGGTCCTGGGATCAAGCCCTGCATCACGGTCCCCACTCAGCAGGGAGTCTGCTTCTCCCTCTGCCTGCTGCTCCCTCTGCCTGGTGCTCCCCCTACTTGAGTTCTCTCTCTGTCAAGTAAATAAATAAAATCTTCAAAAATAAAATAAAATCTTTCTTAAAAATAAGATCTTTTATTATAAAACAAGAACAAAAAATAAAAAAGAGCCAACCTTAATCTAAGAGGACTGAACTTGACCACCTGAGAAATACATCTAGCTAAAGCTGAAACCAGACCCTGATGATGATCAGAGAGAAGTTCAAAGGCCCCCAAGTGTGGAGGAAAGATTGGAATCTGGAAATTAAGTTGGAACCATATCTTACACCTTACTCTAAGAAATTTCAAGCGGATCAAAGATTTAAATGTAAAATAAGAAGTTCTAAAAAGAAAACACATGGGAACTTTTTTATACCTTTGAAGCGAAGAAAACCTTACTAGCTATATTTAGTAGTCATTAAAAAAAATTGGCTAATTGGTAAACTTCACTACATTAAAAAAGCAAAGAAAAGCTTCTGCATGTGTGTGTGGTGGGTAGGGAGAGATTATAAGTAAAGTCAAAAAAACAAATGACACCGTCAACCATATTAGAAATAGATAAATGATAAATTACATCCTGAAAAAATCTTTACAATTAATATCACAGAAACAGAGCTAATCTCCCTAATATTTACAGAGCTCCTAGAAATCAAAAAAAAAAAAAAAAAGCCCACTAACACACAGGTTTAAAAAAAAAAGGCAAAGAATACAAACAAACTATTCATAGAAAAGGAAGTACAAAAGACTGTAAATTAATGAAGAGTTGTGTAACCTCACTCATACTGAAAGAATTGCAAATTAAAACTATCCTGAGATACTATTTTTTTTCCTCTATTAGGTTGGCAAAAATGCAAAAAAGTAACAGTAAGGCTATAGGAAGATGAACACTTAGATTGCTGGTAAGAGTTTAAATGGACACAACCCCAGGGGAGAGCTGCTTGTCACTATCAAGATTACTAATGCCAATTCCTTTCATCTAGCAATTCCATTTCTGGGCATTTATCCTGCACCTACAAGTACATACCTTTAAAATGACGTATGTATACAGAGCTATTCATTGTATTATTGTGACAGCAAAAGACTGGACCCAAACATCAATCACAGGAGACTATTATGATACATACAACTGCATATAATAGAATACTATGCAATTGCAAAGATCAATGGGGAATTATTCTTGAAGCCATTTGAAAATATCTCTAAGATAAACTGAGTGGGGGAGAAAGCATGATGCAGAACAATGTGTATTATATAATAATATATGATTACATATATGTTATGTATAATAATAATACAGTATCTCTTGTATATAAAAGGGAAAGGAACAAGAATCTACTACCTTTGTGGGCAAATAAAAAAGTTCTAGAAGAATGCCATGCTGGATATTCTTGATTTTGTTCCCCCACCTCTAATCTTCAACCTTCCCCCCAACTCTTGCCCAGCAGGCTGAATGTTACGCTTTAGAGATGCCCTGGGCTGGATTTGGCAAAAGGGAGGTAAAGCAGGAGAACGGAGGGCAGAAGAGTATGATGGATGCTATCTATTTTCCAGCCAAAGATACTGGTGGGCAGCACTTTGCTAAAATCCTTTCTAGTTCCAGTAACTGTTCCCTACTTTTGCACCTTGAGCCCTAGCAATCACATGTTTCCCCCACAACCTGCTTCTGCTAGTCCTGGCATGCCTGATCATTACTGGTTGGTCTTCCTTAACCATGCACAAAACTCTATACATAGTCCCTCCATCAGAACTTTCTCGGCTATCCCACTTGAGCTTGCCATCTATTTCGTGATGGATCCAAGACTGACACACATAATAAGCTGATGGATTTTAGAGATAAAATGGAGATTTTTTTTTTCATTGTACATTGCTTTATACTTTTTGGTTTCTGAAACATACGAATCAATTGCATATTTAAAATTTTTAACATATGCCGTTTTAAACTTTTATTTTCAAATAATTATAGATTCACAGCAACTTGCAAAAATAGTAGAAACAACGGAGTCAAGGTCTCCTGTAGCCTTCATCCAGTCTTCCCTAATAATTACATCTTATGTAACTATAGTATAATATAAGCAATAACAAAGTCAGGAAACGGACATTGGTACTATATAATGGCATAGTTCTTTTTTTAAAAAAGATTTATTTATCTGAGAGAGAGAGAGAACGCATGCGAGTGGGAGGGCAGAGGGACAGAGGGAGAGAATCTTTCAAGTACACTCCACACTGAGCGCAGAGCCCAAAGCAGGGCTCAGTCCCACGCCCCTGAGATCCATGACCTAAGCCAAAATCAAGTCGGCCACTCAACTGACTGAGCAACCCAGGTACCCCTACACTATACAATGGCACAGTTTTATGCCATTTTATCACGTGTGGATTCATGTAACCCTACTGTAATCAGGATACAAAGAGCGGAAACAGAGCAAGGGCAAAGAGATCAGCATAGACAGAACAGAAAGAATAAAGAAGGGGGAGAAGCAAGAGGATACTGAAATCAGGATACGAAGCTCTCCCTTATGCTACTCCTTCATCATCTCACCCACCATCTCCCCCCACAACATCCCTAACCCCTGATAGTCACTACTCTGTTTTCCATCTCTATAATTTTGTCATTTTAAGAATGTCATATCAATGGAATTGTATAACATGTGGCCTTTTAAGATTCACTTTTTTTCATTTAGCACAATGCCCCTGAGATCCATTAAGTTGTTGTACAAACAGTATGTTCCTTTTTTACTGTGGAGTAGTGTTTCATGGTATCAATGTACCACATGTTTATTTAATCATTCCCTTATCAAGGGACGTTTTGATTGTTTGCAGTTTGAGGCTATGACAAATAAAACTTCTAGGGACGTTTGTGTACAGAGTTTTGTGTGGACATGAATTTTCATTTCTCTGGGATAAATGCCCAGGTATATGATTATAACTCATACACTAAGTGCGTGTTTAGTACTTTAAGAAACTATTTTCCAGAGTGGGTATCATTTACCTTCCCACCAGCAATGTGTGAAAGATCCAGTTTCTCCTAAGCATTGCCAGCATTTAGTATTGTCACTACGTTTTATTTTAGCTGTTATAACAGATGCACGGTGGTATCCTACTGGGGTTTTCATTTGCATTTCCCTAATGGCTAATGATGTTGAACGTCCTTTCCTGTGCTTATTTGCCATCCAAATATCCTCTTCAGTGAAATGTCTCTCCGTGTCCTTTGCCCATTTTTTAAAAGATTTTATTTTTAAGTAATCTCTCCACCCAATGTGGGGCTTGAACTAACAACCCAGAGATCAAGAGTCACAGGCTCTACCGACTGAGCCAGCCAGGCATCCCCCCCTTTGCCCATTGTTTGAACACATACTTGTAAAAAGTTTATGGATTTACACTGGACATGCAAGTTTATTTTGTAAGCATGAAAGAAGTATAGGAGGGCTGTTTCATGACGTTGTAGCTGTTAAAATGCAGATGCAGGAGACAGAATGATGATGAAGCTAAGACAAATACTGAAGAAGTAATGTCAAGGGTGAACACAAAAGGGAGGAAGGAAGAGGGGAAAGATGAGGGGAATGAGGGGCCATGGAGAGAGGAAGAAAGGAAGAGCGGAAACAGAGCAAGGGCAAAGAGATCAGGATAGACACAACAGAAAGAATCAAGAAGGGGGAGAAGCAAGAGATATAGTTGCTTCTAAGTACACTCTAGGGTAGACAGCAACTCCAAGACAAATGGGCAAGGTTGTCCAAAAAGAAATTTTTGGGGGGAGCCTGGCTGGCTCAGTCAGAACAGGATGCAACTCTTGATCTTGGGGTCATGAGGTTAAGCTCCACATTGGCTGTAGGGATTACCTAAATAAATAAATAAAAAGTTGTTGGTATACAATTGAATTGTAACCTACAAAGTGATGAAGACTTCAACTCCCTTTAAACTAAATCTAAGCTGACTGCTAGTGGTGGGGTTGAAAGAGAACTGAGAGTCAAGGGATATAATCTTTAAGATTTTATTTGTTTGTTTGTTTGTTTGTTTATTTATTTATTTATTTATTTATTTATTTATGAGAGAGCGAGCAAAGGGAGGAGCAGAGGGAGGGGGAGAGAAACTCAAGCAGACTCGGCACTGAGCATGGAGCTCGACACAGCCCTTGATCTCATGACCCCGAGATCATGACCCAAGCTGACAACAAGAGTTGGTCACTCAACTGACTGAGCCACCCAGGCACCCCGGGATATGATGTGACAAAGCTCTGACAAGCTCTTTCACCTGTGTATTGGGAAATCGTCTGCCTCTCCTATCTCTTGGGGGCTATATCCTATAAAACACTAACTAGAAAATACTTTTGCACCTGAAAGATCTTACAAATAAAAACTGTTATTGCTAACATTATTACGATTTTGTGTTCTTCACATTACAGTTAAATTCAAATACTCTATAAATGGAACTGTAACGTACATAAGGCTGTAGGACCCCAGAGAACGAGGTGGGTTGAGGGACACAAGAGAGGCTCGAGTTAATGACCTGGGAGTCCATGAGGCAGTACTCCCTTCAGTGAAAGCCACCTCTCAACCTCTTTCTTCCTGTCACGGCAATGAGAGGAAGCCTGGGCTCATTCAGCAGTTGCCAGGATGGGAAATTCCCAAGGTGGTTTCTCATATTCAACTCTCTCTTGTCAATCCCAGTTAGACCGAAATTCAAAGGAACTCTCCTCTTCCCGAAGCCACCACCCTGATCAAAATCCTTATCAGTACATTCCGGAATTTCTGCATCAGCCTCTAACTCAGCAGAACATCAGTATTTCCCCTCAACTGCTCTTCCTGATCGCGCCATCTCAGTCAAGGACAAGGTTATCCTTTCGGTGTAAACTTTTCAGTTTCCAAACTTTGAGGTCATTCCTGAATCCTCCTACTCATATCCAGGACCACACTGTGACATCATGGGCCCCCAGGCACTTGGCCTTCGTAGGTCTCTTTCTCCATCAGAAAAAATAGATATAACTGTATTAAATATATACATATACTTTAAAACTGCATGATTACAAAGATATGTATGTAGTCCAACCTGGATTCACTTTATATATTCTTTTCTTTTCATTTTGAGATAAATTAAAACTAAAACGTTTTCGTGGACTCCTGAATGTATCATGGGTCCCAGGCACTGTGCCTAATGCGTAATGGCTAAGTCAGTCCTGCTATTCGCTAAGATCCCCAGTCTATGGGACGAAACCCTAACTTTCTGTTCTGGAGTTCAGGGCCTTCAAAAATCTGACTGCTCACCAGTCAGAGTCTTTTTGACTCTGCTTTCCCACACGAATGCTTTTGCTTGGTCAAGCTGGCTTGCCCACTCTTTCTTGAACATAGCTGTTCCTTTCACCATTGTTGGAGTTGCTTCTCTCCTTTTGCAATCTCCTTCCCCAAATCTTTACTTTGATTTATATCTGTCATAGGAGGCCCATTTAACTCTGGCTTGAGAGAGACACCATGGTATAGGCAGAAGAACATGAAGCAGATTTGGATGGCCTTAGGCTCCTTTTCCTCTCTGAACTCCAGTTTCCTTTCTTCTAGGGGCGTCTGGCTGGCTCCCCTCCCCTGCTCATCAGGGAGCCTGCTTCTCCCTCTCTTCCCCGCTCATGCTCTCTGTAACTCTTTCTGTCTCTCTCTCTCTCAAATAGATGAATAAAATCTTTAAAAATTAAAAAATTTAAAAAAAAAGGATAATATCACCTCTCTTTTAGGACTGACATGAGGCTTACATGAGAGGAAGTAAAAAACAAAAAACAGAAATCCCTATAAAGATACCTGGCACACAGCACCCTTCCTTCCTTTCCCTTCTCACTTCTTCCTAACTGTGCAAGCTTTCAGTGATCTGAAAGTCCTCTACCAGATGCTTAATCAAACCCAGCCAATCTTTCTTCCCGGATTGGGTTATAAGCAGAAATATACAAAAACAAATAAACTTCATTGAGCTGTAATAGGCATACTACAAACTGCATATATTTAAAATGTACAATTTGGCAGGGGCGCCTGGGTGGCGCAGTCGTTAAGTGTCTGCCTTTGGCTCAGGGTGTGATCCCGGCGTTCTGGGATCGAGCCCCACATCAGGCTCCTCCGCTGGGAGCCTGCTTCTTCCTCTCCCACTCCCTCTGCTTGTGTTCCCTCTCTCGCTGGCTGTCTCTGTCAAATAAATAAATAAAATCTTTAAAAAAAAATGTACAATTTGGTGAGTGTAGATTTATATACAAACCCATGAAACAATCACCATGATCAAGATAACAGGCATAGCCATCACCACCAGAACTTTCCTTGTGCTGCTTTGTGACTAGTCCTCCCAAACCTCCCAGGTCCCCTCCTGTTCCAGGCAATCACTGACCTGCTTTCTGTCACTGTAGATTAGTTTGCATTTTCTAAAAACTATATAAATGAAATCATACAGCATGTACATTTTTATGCCACTCCTTCCATTTTGAGATTCATCTGTATCATTACATGTATCAATAGTTCCTTCCTTTTTAATGCTGAGTAGTATTCAATTGCATGGGAATACCAGTTTGTCCTTACGCCTGTTGACAGACATTTTGGTTTTTTTCCCAGTGTTAGGCTCTTATAAATAAGGTCACCATGAACAACTGCGTGTGGACATACGCTTTCATTTCTCTTGTAAAGACTAGGAATGAAAAGATTGAGCCATAGAGTAAGTATACATTTACCTTTTCAAGAAATTGCCAACGTGTTTTCCAAAGTGGTTGTCCCATTTTACATTCCCACCAACATGCGTGAGCATTCTAGTACTCCTCATCGTTGCCAACACTTGGTATGGTTAGTCTTTCTAATTTTAGCCGTGCTAGTGGATGTTTAATAAATACATTATTTTAAAAGTTTATGGGTCAGTCATTTAGAACACAAAGGCAAGTGGATAGACAAGCTGAATTAGTGCTCATATTAGCTCTATGCCCTGATTTTTTTTTTTTTTAATAGAAATCCTAAGCCTGAGTCTCCTAAACCCTGAGCATCAACTTTTAGACTTCTGAAGCTAAGTACTGAACCCTCTAAGCTGCGACTCCCTCTAAGCCCTGGTCTGATCAATAGAAGTGAAAGAGAAAATGAGAGAAGGCTAAGCCATTTAATTACTTATTTACTATTGGTTTTTGGGGGTTTTTTTTTAGTTCTTTATGCTTATTTTTTAAATTTTTTTAAAGTTTTAATTTAATTCCAGTTAGTTAACATACAGTGTTATATTAGCTTCAGGTGTACAATATAGTAATTCAACACTTCCATACATCACCCTGTGCTCACATTGTTTTAATTATTTTTTTTCTTGTTTCATACAAATGTCCATATCAGAGGCTCGTGTTGGCTTTTGCTGTGGGCAGGTGGGGGTCTTGGCAGTGATGGAGGCCAAATGAAGGCAAGTCCATCCTGTTCACTTTACACCCAGTTCTGTCCCTGCCACTCTGGCCACTTTGTATGTAGGTAGGCTCACTGAGAAAGCATCAGAGTAACTGAAGAAAGAAATCAACTGGTATCCACAGGACAGGTTATCTTGTCAACTCATCTATTAAGAGCATCCTCTATGTCTGTTCTGAAACATCCCTTAACATACTTCTTCATTGCCTTCATGATACCAGTTTTCCTATATTGTTTTCCCAAAGTCCCCAACAAGCTGGACAACCTGTTTACTACTGTTTATGAATTACCTGAGATCTGAAGTCTCTTCTTTCACACAAAGTGACAACCAGATGTACTGTTCAAAGTTCTGCCCCTGGGAGGATTTCCTTCCCCCATGATCTTTCAGGGCCACCCTCGAATGAAGCTGTAAGCCAGAGGCTACAGATGCTAGCATATTAGACAGTACACTAGGCCCATATCAAGTGGACATCGAAATCTTCCCCTGAGGCCATGTATATGCAGTGAGGAAGAGCAGTGAAACAGGGGACCAGGCAAGGTGGGAGGCTGAGTCATCCACTTGGCAGTCCACTTGGCCCTTGGATCTGCATGGGACTGACTGCATAGATCTTATTTCCACTTATAGTGGAATGCTGCTGCACATACACGGTTTTATGGTTAGTGGAGGCTCCCATCCATGTTGGGTAGTTGGGTCACACACATATATGATGGCCCATGGTAAGGCTTTCAGGCTCTACCAAGCCACAGGAGCAAGCCAGAGCTGCTTTCAAACAGTAATAATTGCAGGTCATGTGTTTCCTACTGGGGATTGCCAGAGGTTCCATAAGACATTCTATTGGTCACAGATATACTGGGTGTCATTGGGTCTGCTGGGCTAAGGCTCGAATGGCAGGCAACTTGCACCACAGCCTGCACCTGCTTCAGAATGCTTTCTTGCTCTGGATCCTACTCAAAAGTATCAGCTTCACAGCTTACTAGGTAAATGGGTTGGAACATCATGCTCAAGTGTGGCATACACTGCTTCCAAAATCCAGAGAGCCAACCTACATTGTGCTTTTTGTAGTGGTGAGTGCAATGCAGCACCTTGTCTCTCACTTTAAAGAGACATGCCTCAGACTATTGCACTCGTCAAACCATCACACACGCAGCAGGCCCCTGAACTTTCATAGACTTTATCACTGACCTACAGGCATAAATGTGACTTACTAAGGCATGTAGGATACTTGCTACTTCCTGTTCCCCAGTTCCATCAATGCAGTGGATCAGACTGATGCTATTGACTCTCAGGTTGATCAAAGTCCCTTTGGACTGTTTTACAACAGACAGCAGCAGAGTTCACAAGGCCTAGAGGCAAATCAGTAAAGGTATGTTGTTGCCTTGCCTTGCAAAGGCAAACAGCTTCAAAATGCTTCTCATTGTTATTAATGATGAGGATGGGAAAAAAGCATTTGCCAGGTCAATAGCTATCAATGGATACATAGGCCTATACTGATTTGTTTTAGTAATGATTCCGCAGCCATGGTTATGATTGGCATTACCATCTGTTTAACTTTGCAATAATATATAAGCATCTCCACGATCCATCTGACACTTATACTAGCCAAAGCAGCAAGGGGAATGGGGATGTAACAGAATCGTACCACTGCAGCTTTTAAGTGTTTGATGGTGGCAACAACCTCTAGAATTCCTCCAGGCACAGGGAATTGCTTTTGGTTTACCATCTTGAAGGGGAGAGTTTTCGCTTGACTTTTTCTATAATAGTAACCACAGTGTCATCTGCTCTGTGACTATAGGAGATGTGCTCTTTTCCTCCAAAAGCTTCACCCAGGCTTTCTGATTATCCACTTAAGTTGGAAGCTCACAGTTTCATTTCTCCTTTATCCTTTGTACACACTCTGGGATTGTCAAAAGAAGCCAGGCGGCTCCATGATCTATATAATCATTATTACCACCGTAATGACTGAATGCCACAACTCCTTTATCTGTCCTCCTCCTCGGCTTCATCTCATGCCCACATGGTGATAATCTGAATAATCATTATGCTGCGATATACCAGGGATTATGTGTCCCATTTTCCACTGGCAAATAAGTCTATGCTCTTCAACCAGATGGGCAAACCAAACTCAGAATCCCATTCTAAATGTCTATTTTTGGGGGCCACTTGCGATAGCAATTTTTATGTCAGTCAAGATCCCAGAAAGAAAAAGATGACATGCTAAAATTGGATAGTTTAGGGGTGCCTAGCTGGCTCAGTCCACAGAGCACGTGACTCTTGATCTCGGGGTCAGGAGTTCAAGCCCCACATTGGGTGTAAAGTTTACTTATAAATAAATAAATAAATAAATAAATAAATAAATAAATAAATAAATAAATTTGGATAGTTTAAGGAGTGTTTTAAAAAAAGACTATTTAAGGGGCAGTTGGGTGGCTGGTTCAGTTGATTGGGTGTCTGCCTTAGCTCAGGTCATGATCCCAGATCCCTGGGATCAAGCCTCACATCAGGCTCCCTGCTCTCTCTCAAATAAATAAATAAAATCTTAAAATAAATAAATAATAAATAAAATAAAAAGAGACTGTTTACAAGGAACTGAGCAGGGTATAGGGAATCCACAAAGCATGGTATCCTAAGGCTAGAAAGAGCATGACATCATTATTACCTCTAGACTTTGAAGGAGTGTTAACAATGTCCTTCTGGAACTGGAAGAAAGAAAGGTCTGTATGCACAGAATCATCAGACTATCTTCTACTTACCCTCAGCCTGCCCATGGTGACCCCACGGGAAGGGAGGAGCCAGGGGGATAATCTGGACTCGTTTCAGGGATTCCCATTACATGACTCCAACTGGAAGCCAAAAGGCAAGGACACCCATGGATGTAACCCACACAGTCAGCCTCCCACGGCACGGAACGGGGCAGCAGGACGGAGAGTGAATCTAGAGGAACAAGCGGAAGATGTCCTATGGTTTTAAAAAACTAACTTATTTGTGTTTATGTTTGGTCCCCCCATGTAGACTGTAAACCTCTTGGGGCAAAGACTGCCTTATCCTTCCATGGATCCTCCCATAGCACTTGGGACAGTTTGGCATGACTGAATCAATGAAAGTACTTCAGTGTTCATAGCCATGCCAGAATATGCCCATAAACCAAGTTACAAAGCATGATTTTTAAAAAATTATGTGAAGGAAAAATCTGCCCTATGTATAGTACCCAATTCCAAAGTGACTGGTACACTGGGGAACAGAGCACAGCATTACAAAATGACTGGATCAGGTGAAACTCTGACAGCATTTAATATGCTCCCAGCTGAACAAAGATTTCAGCTCTCCTTGAATGATTTCATAGGTAGGCGTCAGCCAGTCCAGCCCCTGCTTTTGATTAGCATGGCTTCAGATGAAATCAGATCACCCAGCTTGTGGTTTTAAAGTAATAGCTGAGAAACAGATGGTAATTTCCCATCTATTATGCTAAGGTTCCCTTTCAATGGGTTTTTGTGCATTCTGCTCAGTGACTCTGATTTTCATTTCCCCAACACATTTTTCTTCCCTGAATGCCCTTCCAATATGCCTTGTTTTGACAGTCAATGGCTTAGTACAATTTGCAAGGATTTGTTTTTCTCTGCTATAGATTGATTCTTTTTATCTCACTTTGATTTGTTAGGAAGCATTTGACCTCCTATCAGTGACAGGAGAGGTGTAGAGGTCTTTTTCTGCAGATAATAAAGAAGAGGGAATTTTATTACATTGTATTACAGAATTTGAAGAGTAAGAAAGAAAGAGCAGAGGGTTGCCATAAGAAAATCAATCACCCAAGTGTATTGCTACAGAATGTGTGCCTGGACACATACCAATAGTCAAAACAAAGAAAGGTTTAAATATAGAAAGCATGTCACTACCTTCTCAACTTGGGGCCATACAGATTGTTATACACATTTTAACTTAATATCAACATGAAATGAAAGTGCTATGTTCATCTCTCATGACCATACTGAGTGATACTGGGCTAGAATGACAATTATTCCCCTTGAGGATTACACTTCAATTTTGTTAAGTCGTTATTATTGAGGAATAATATATATAAAATGCAATCTTAAGAGTACAGCTCAATATACATATATGTGCATATATGTACATAACCGTTAACAGATCAAAAAGTAGAACACTTCCAGCACTCTAAAAGGTTCCCTTCTGCTCACTTTTAGTCCTAGGATATCCACTAGGACTCCAAGGATATCCACTATTCTAACCTCTATCAACACAGATTAATTTTGCCTGCTTTTTTTTTTTTTCATTCAAATTGAACCACACGGTATTTGCATTTTGTGTCCAGTTTATTTTTTGCTCACCGCTGTGAGATTCAGCAGTATCGCTGTGCACATCACTAGATTATTTGCTTTCACAGCTGAGGAATATTCTATTGTATGTACACACCACAATTTATTTATTCATTTTATCACTGATGGGCATTTCATTCCTTTGAACAAAACTCAACAAACTGCAAATAAATATTTAACAAATTGTACTCAGATATAAATCACAGAATCACCTCTTCCCAGAAACTAAGAGATACACTTTCCTCCTCTGTGCATATCCAGAGGCAGATTTGAAAATGCCTTTCGTTCTCTACGATAGCAACACCTAGTGGCCTAAGAAGGCTACAGTTCTGGAAGTGTGCATTTAGATTTGGAAGCAGTGCCTTTTAGTTGTAATAGTCCCCAGATAGCATCTAGATGTCCATTAAAACCACATAACAGTGTCTGGGCCCCACTAGAAATCATTTAAATCAGAATCTTTGGAGGTGAGAGCCCAGGACTGGTAAGTTACAAGGCTGTCTGGGCGATTTTAATGTGCAGCCAGGGCTGAGAACTACCAATCTAGAACAGTTTTTGCTGAACATCGTAATTCCCTGGAGGGCTTGTTCAAACACAGATTGCTGGACCCCACCCCGAGTGCTTTTCAGTGTATCTGGGTGGTGCCCCAAAATTTGCATCTCTAACAAGTTCCCAGGTGATGCTGATGCCGCTGGTCCTGGGACCACATGATGAGAACCAATAATCTAGACCAACTCTGTTATTTCACACAAGAAGAAACGTCAGGCCGGGCATTTGAAGTAATTTGCTGGAGTCGTAGAGTCAGTTAGGGACAAAGTTATAATTAGAATGGAGCCTCACAGTCACTTTTCCTCTCATCTGATAGAGGTATAATTGGGTATCTCTGAATGTTACATCATCTGAAGCTATGTTAAAAGACAGGCTACTTCCCTCCAACAAAAAACAAAATAAGGAGACGTTTAAGGGGTGCGTGAGAGTACCTCTTTTCCATACACCTATTTGCAAGAACTAAGGCATTCCGAGGAAGTGAGCAGATCACATACTACAGAACCAGGACTTGAGAAGACCAGCAGGGATGGCAGAGTCAGCTTGAACTCTGACCCCTGATCGGGAAAGGATGCTTCTGTCCTCTCACTCCTCCCCTCCTTTAACTGCCCCCTAAAGGCTGAGCTGCTTCAACCCAGATGGGCCATGTGGTCACAAGTCACCCGGTCAGGAGTCAGGAGACCTCTTGGCCAACAGTTTGTCTCTCCCACATCTCTCTCAGAGCACAAGATTAATCCGTCTTGCTGTATTTCCCTATGGCTCCTAAATCTCCCCCATATTTGCCCCTTACAAAAGAATGTTTCCAAATATGGCTGGCTTGTCCCTGCCACACCTCAGGTTTAGACAGCTGTGTGCCTAAGGATCCGTAGTACCAAGCTGTCGAGAGGGGTGAGCCCATCCTCCCAGCTGTGCTAAACACACTGTAATGACACCATGCACCCACAGCTTGGACATTGGCCTGCTGAGCCATTTTGGACCACTTTTCTGGCTCCCCGAACTATCTCAACATGGCAGGAGAGCTTTGTCTAAGGCGCTAGAAGATCAGTATTTTGAATATACATCACAGGTGATTCTAATGTGACCCAGGTCTTATTGAGGAAACATTAATCTCAGTTGCTGTTGTTTTGGGGGGTGAGATTTAATGGCATTATACAGCAAGCTTCATTGTCTACACTTTTGGGCAGTGGAAAAAGTATTTTCAGCTCAAGAGTCAAACAGGAATGGGGATGACTGGATGGTTCAGTCGGTAAAGCATGCGACTCTTGATCTCAGGGTTGTGAGTTCGAGCCCCACATTGGGCATAGAGGTTACTTAAAATATAAATAAAATCTTAGAAGATTCAAGCAGGAACGAATTCATGCTACCAAATGAGGAGAAAAGAAATACATCAGCTAGACCCTACAGGTATAAGGCATTTGCATATAAGATATTTAAAAATGTGTTCTATAAAAAATAACTGATGCACACTCATTTTTGAATAAAAGCATAAGTAAAGATGTAAAGACTCTGATGTGGAGCAAACAGCAGCCAGTCCAGTGGTGGAAGAGAGCAACCTTAAAAAAAAACAACAAAACCACAAAGAGGATCTAGACTGAACCAAAATGATTCCTGCAACTGCAATGTTTATATCAGCATTTTCTTAGGGAAGAACCAGAGGCTGATACGAGAATCCACACTGGCCTTTATGTTTTGCTGCATCTACAAGTTTTCACTGCTGAAGGTGGATCCACTTATTTTTTTCTTTCCTTTGTGAGGTCCTTCATTGAACCAACCCCTTCAACCATGTTTACTTACACACATGCACACACACATGCTTACACTCACTGAAATCCCACTTTCACGTAATGATCACAAAAGCCATTTCCTCACATTCTCAGGGGATGCCGCTCCCCACCTCTCCCCAGTTGTTCGGGACACACCCACAGTATACCCACCGAAGAAGAAGAAATTCCTAACATAAAATTTCATACTATGTTACCTATTGAGGCAATGTGCTGGACTACATGCTCTCCACATGTCTTCCAAATCTAAAATTTTACTCCAACAACACTGTGTGCACAAGGTGGCTCTAAGACTTTCACAAATGATGCAGCACATAGCTGGGAGGGACTGCAGACAGTTTGCCAGGCTTCAGGACTCCAAACCTCCAAGGCTACCAGAGGGATTATGTCTGCACACTATTAATTACTTAATGTGAAGGCTATTTTTTAATTGAGATATATTTATCATATTACATATATATATATCAATAAAACAAGCCACAGACTGACAATAATATTTCCAAGTTATATCTAATAAAGGATTTATATATAAAAGATATACAAAGAAATCTTACAACTGAATGAAAAATAAGAAAACAACCCAATTTTTTTTAAGTAGACTCCACACCCAATGTGGGGCTTGAACTCACGACCTTGAGATCAAGAGTCACATGCTCTACTGACTGAGCCAGCTACGTGCTCCAACCCAATTTTTAAAATAGGCAAAATAGGGGTGCTTGGCTAGTTCAGTCAGTGGGGCATACGTCTCTTGATCTTGGGATCTTTGGGTTCAAGTCCCACACTGGGTATAGAGATTACTTTAAAAATAATGAAAAGTTAAAAAATTTAAAAAACAGGCAAAATATATGAATAAACATTTCACCAAAGACAATATACAACTGGCAGATAAGCACATGAAAAGACACTGAATCAGTATCATTAGTCATTAGGAACACACAAATTAAAACCACAGTAAAACTCGACACCTACTAGAATGGCAACAATCAAATGGATTGACAATTACACACGTTGATGAGGATGTGGAACCTCCCCCATGTGGGACCCTCTGCATGGATGGTAGGATTGCACAATGGGGTAGCTGCTTTGGAAAACAGTTTGGTAGTTCCCCAAAAATTAAACATAAATTTACTGTATGATCCAGAAAGCTCTCTCCTAGGTATGCAGGTACCCAAGAGAAATGAAAATATATGTTCACGCGAAGACACACAAATGCTCACAACAGAATTATTCATAACAGCTGTAAAGTAGAATCGAATGAGTAAACAAAATTAGTATGTCCATACAATGGGGTGCTATTCAACAAAAAAAGAAGAGACAGAGAGAATGATGAACTCCTGATACATGTTACAACGTGGATATATGTAAAAAATGTTATGTTAAATGAAAGAAGCCAGACTTAACGACTACCTATTTTATGATTTCACTTATATGGAAGGTTCATAACAGGCAATTTTATAGACACAGAAAGGAGATTAGTTGCCTGAGGCTGGGGGCGGGAATGGGGAATGACTAAAACTGACCATGACAGATCTTTTTGAGGTGATGGTAATGTACTGAAACTGGATTGTGGTGATAATTGCACAACGCTGTAAATTTACCAAAGCATAAATCTGACACTTAAAATGGGTGAATTTTATGGTATGTAAATTATACCTCAAAAAAGCATTTAAAAAGTACGGAGACAAAATTATCACCACGTAGAAAAAACTTCCATAGAATTTTACAGAATTTACAGCACAATGAGGCTGATCGTTTTATCAGTGCTTCCCAACCATTCCGAGGCCACGAATCCCTTTTTAACAGCCAAAAACAGTGACAGCCTTATATATTCTAATTGAACCTTTAGTATAAATCAAGGAAATACAAATTTCAAGGATACTGTGAACTCAGTAATTTCAAGAATGCCGTGAGTTTGCATTAACTGATCACATCCACTATATATAAAACTAGTAGACAGACACGCAAGACACGTTGTTATTCAGTCTACTGACGTGCTAAGTATACGTGTGGATTCATGGGCTTCATACGTAACGGTGGGATCAGCGGCCCCAGAGTTGAAACTCCCTCAAAATCTTTTGCCACCCAATGCAGCATTGAACAAAAAAAGCAAAAATCCATGGTGTGTGTAGCCCTCCCTGCAGTTGGTTTACGGCTGGGAAGAACACGACTGACTTTTGCACTATAGGCTTGACCCATGTGTGGGCAAAATGTACTTGACAAGTGGCTCACAGGAAAAGAGGAAGGTCGTATGACTGGAAAAATACAGAAAAGTTGACTGGTTGGATGCTTGTCCAAACAAATAAGGGAGCCATTTTGTGGATTCCTGTTTTGTCTCCAATCTATAACCCCCAGGGCCCATTTCCGTTCATCCAATGTGTCCCAACAGTTCTACAGTGCAAGCCCTGTATTAAACGATCGTGACCATGCAGAGACAGCACACCCCCATGCAGCTTCTCCTCTGGGATTTTCATTTTCTGTAGGATAGCCTCTCAGCTTTACCGACAGTGGCATGGCGGCATTAAGTACTTCTGGAACTACTGACTGAGGACTTCCCGTGTATAAATCAATCACTTCATAGGATCTGAGACGTACTGTTTTCATTGCCAAGAAATGGGTTCCAAAACAGTTTCCAAGTTATTTATAAGAAACACTTGTTTGTTTCAGTAAGTCTTGTTTTTGTCAGTGTCCACTGGCAGCCACTCATGCTGCACCTGCCTTGTTCAGCTGGAAGTCACAAGGGTTGAAAAGGCAAGAAAAGGAGAAACTTCTTTTTGAACAGTGTATAACTGTTCAGTTGCACTTCCAAATAGTATGTTCGGTATGCTTTTGGGTGACACATAGTAAATACACTATTCTTCCTGTGTTACCAGATGTTCTAGACACTCTGTGGGGTATTAATTCTATTTTTTTTCCCCGAATAACAATTGGACCTCTTGCTTTAGAGTACTTCACCAGGACACATACTGAGTATACCGTGTGAAAGTGTAAATAACATGGTTTAAAGGTCAGTTTATCTTGTGTTTCCTGACTGCGGACATGCTGTAATATCCTCTACTAAGGGACGTCACTTTCGTCCTTTAGGGGACCGTCTTTCCTAACCTCACCTGGTCCTGGCAGTTCCCTCAGAGCCAATTCATTTCCTATATTGGTCATTTAGGTCATTGTTCCCCATGTCACCATGATTTTTCAAGGAAAAAACTTTGTTACAGATTAAGGAAAATATTTTCCACAAATAAATTTGTAACTAGATTAAAGTAAAACGTGGAATAAATAAGGTCACACTCAATTACACAAAAACTTGCATTTGTAATGTAAACATGCAAATTTATAATTTAAATAAAAGTTCAGTGTCATAGAATATGCTTTTCTAATTAACTTTCTCCTCTTAATTCATTATGTAATTTGAAAATGGAAATTTTTTGATCATTTGATTTACTGAAGTTTCTGAGTTTTTCTGTGTGTGGTATTAATTACAGTTAGCATTATGCCATTACTCAGTTTTAACAAAGGAATGAAAGGCAGTTTGTAAAGTTGTTACTGTCAGAAATATTGTTTTCTGGGACACCTGGGTGGCTCAGTTGGTTAACCGTCTGCCTTCAGCTCAGGTCATGATTCCAGGGTCCTGGGATCGAGTCCCACATCAGGCTCCTTGCTCAGTGGGAAGCCTGCTTCTCCCTCTCCCCCCCACCTGCCGCTCCCCCTTGTTCTCTCTCACTGTCAAATAACTAAATAAAACCTTAAAAAAAAAAGGAATATTGTTTCTAAAGGTTGTTTATTGCACTCACATTTGTATATGTTGCCACTGAAGGGTCTATTCCTAACAAGTACTAAAAATAGCCAATAGCAGTTCTGACATTTCTTGTATAAATGCTTTTATTGGAGGGGTCTGCTTCTCCTCTTTCAGTGTTAAGAGAATTCTGTATCAAGGTTTTTTTTTTTCTAACCCAAGAATTTCCAGTTTACCTACTGCTCACCCCAACAGAGCCTCTTAGGATAATTTGAAAGAAAATCTCAAAACCAAGATTTATAATATTTATAAACATCATGAATGGAGCACCTACTATAGCCAAGAGCTTCATAGGTACTATACGTAACACTTGCAGAAATCTTACACTGTAGAAGTCACTATCCTCATTTTACAAACAGGTAAGGTATACAGAAGGTAACTTCACAAAAGTAAGGAAACTGGTCCAGAGTCACACAATGAGTAAGAGGCAGGGTTAGGATTTAAACATCCTTCTGCCTGGAGGTCACTCTACCTCCTGCTCTCCTGAAGTGAAGATTTATGTTGCTTTATTTCAAGGCATGGTTTGACAACAGTATGCTGTTAAATGCATTTAATTCAGAGTTATAGTTATTTTCAAATTCAGGTAACATTTACGTACAATAAACTAAACAAATCCTAAGTGTTCAATTTATATTTCTTTTTTTTTTTTTTTAAGATTTTATTTACTTATTTGAAAGAGAGTGAGCACGAGCAGGAAAAGGGGCAGAGGGAGAGGGAGAAGCAGGCTCCCCACCGAGCAGAGAGCCCGATGCGGGGCTCTATCCATGGACCCTGAGATAATGACCTGAGCCGAAGGCAGACGCTTAACCAACTGAGCCACCCAGAAGTCCCTGAATTTTATTTCTCTATACCCTAGTGTAATCATCACCTAGATCAAGATCAGGAGACTACTGCATTCCAGAAGGTTCTCTCACGCCCCTTCCTTGTCAACATCACACCCCCAAAAATCACTATCTTGATGTCTATCACAATGAATTAGTTTTGATTATTTTTGAACTTGTAAACAGAATCCTAAAATATGTAATCTCATTGTGTTTGGATTCTTTTGCTCATCATATCTGTGAGGTTCATCAATGGACAATATATACCTTTTAAAATGTTAATTCCAACTTAATGCTAATGTTGAGTTCAAATACTTTTTTTTTAAAATACCAATGCTTCACAAATTTGCACGTCATCCTTGTGCAAGGGTCATGTTAATCTTGTCTGTATCACTCCAATTTTATGTGCTGCCAAAACGAGCATGAGTTCAAAGACATTTAATTTAAAACAATGAAAAAACTTGGGGTGCCTGGCTGGCCTAGTCAGTAGAACATGTCACATTGATTTCGGGGTTGTAAATTCAAGCCCCACATTGGGTTTAGAGATTACTTAACACTAAAAAACAACAACAACAACAACAACAACTTAAAAAAACCACAAAAAATTTAATTTTAAGTAGTATTTAATAATAATTAAACATTTAATAATAAAATTTAATTTATATACTTCAAATTAATATTTTTAGAGGTTACAGAAACTTCTAAGCCAAATTTTGATAAAATATTATATCGCTGGGGTGGCTCAGTCAGTTAAACATCTGCCTTCAGCTCAGTTCATGATCCCAGGATCCTGGGATCAAGCCCCACATTGGGCTCCCTCCTCCTTCTCCCTCTCCCATTGCCCGCCGCTCCCCCTGCTTGTGCTCTCTCTCTTTCTCTATCAAATAAATAAATAAACAAAATATTTTTAAAAAGTTTATCTTTAAAAAAAATTATTGTATCACTTAGTCAACTTCTGAGTCAACAAACTTTTTTGAGAGTGAGCGCACAAGTGGGGGGAGGGGCAGAGGGAAAGGGAGAGAGAATCTCAAGCTCTCCACCGAGCACGAAGCCAGACTTGGGGCTTAATCTCACAGGCCTGAGATCACGACCTGAGCCAAAACCAAGAGTCAGACGCTTAACCGACTGAGCCACCCAAGCACTCCTTAAATCTTCCGTATTAGTACAAGTACCAACTATATACTTTATCATAATGCACATTTTTCCTTTGAAAGGAACCATTTTTAAGATTATAAAAATTTTTCATTTTTAAGATTATATAAAAATAAAAGGTGCAACTTCATGTGTAATTTTATGTAGTAATATCTCTTGAAAGCCTGGTACTTTAATTCCTTAAAAAAGTCTTATGTAAGAGATTTGGGAATGCATAATTATTTCCATCTGTATAATTATTGATGGAATTGTGGGACTCATTAATATAGAGCTGAGTATGTAATCCCATCATAGTCCCATGACTCCAAAAGGGTTGCCAGTAAAAACTGTGGAAAATGGTCTTGCAACATTCAATATTACACACAAATCGGAACATCATGAGTGACAAAATTCTACACCACAAGTTATATGGAGGGTATCTACAAACTTTGTATAATAAAAAAAATATGTAGCTTTAGAACAGGGCAATCATTCAGTATACAACTAATGTTACAGGGAAGGAAAAGACCCAGAAAGAGGGAAACAGGAAGTGATAAAGTTGTGTTCAAGGTAATGTTGTTACAAACTTCACTTAAGGGAAGAAAACATTTAGGAACATGGAATATGGGTAATTTTGCATATATGTGATTGAAATAATGCAGGCTTTGGAGCCATATAGACTTGGTTTGAATCTTAGGTTTATTACTTTTTTTTTAAAGATTATTTATTTATTTGACAGAGAGAGGTGAGAGAGCGCACAAGCAGGCAAAGTGGCAGGCAGAGAGAGAGGGAGAAGCAGGCTCCCCGCTGAGCAGGGAACCTGACATGGGGGGATCCCAGGACCCTGAGATCATGAGCTGAGCCAACGGCAGACACATAACCGACTGAGCCACCCAGGCGTCCCAGGTCTACTACTTATTATCTTTCTGTCTCTGGCAAGTTACTTAACCTCTGAGCTTAGTGCAGTCACCTGAAAACTGAAAAACAGTTACTCAGAACACTGTTGTTTATCTTACGTGATAAAAGAAAAACATTCGTACCAAGTACATGTGACAACTTTCTTTTTCTTCTAATAATTATTACTGTATTAAAAGATAATCATTGCCATTTACCTTCCCAATACAACTTACTGGATATATTCGGAACTGCTTGCAAACACCTATCTTCTATCCATTATGCAAGTAGGGCTCACGATAAAGTGACACGACCCGCTTAGAAAGATTACAGGTATTACGACTCAAATGTGTAAATGAACAGTCATGGAAGACAGTATTAAA
Organism: Ursus arctos; assembly: GCF_023065955.2. NCBI lineage: Eukaryota > Metazoa > Chordata > Mammalia > Carnivora > Ursidae > Ursus > Ursus arctos. Next base: position 12,734,550 of record NW_026623019.1, on the reverse strand, counting down.
AAAGCGATTTGAATTCAAGGGCATCAGCAATGAGCACTCTCCCCTGATGCCTGAGACCCAACGGTTCTTCAGAAAAAAAGCTCTGAACTGTCTAAAATAACGGAAGATGAAAGAAAGCATGGCAGAGGACTGACAGGCAGCAGAGTCCCAGAACAGTAATAGTACGGAAAATAGTGTGAGTTACTCTGTCAGCAACTCACATACTATTCTCATGCATACTAACCCTAATATGCAGAACGGGTTCTGGGTTCAGATGATTGTACAGGTTCAAAACCTAGACCTACTACTTCTCTGTTGTATGTCAAATTACTTAGCTTCATTTCTCATATGTTAACATGGATAATGATCGTTATCACTACACAGAGTCATGATGAACATTTGATGAGCTTCTCATGGAGAGGGTGTAGTTTTGAACAGTATCAGGATATATTCAGCACTTAATCAAGTGCCCCTTGCCCCCCAACACACCCGTTCTTGGTTCTCCTTCTGCTTCTCTGGTCATTCCTTACTCTCCAAAGCCGCACAAGCCCAGGGCACAACTCAAGAAGTCCTAGCAGAGAACAGCTGCTGAGAGGCTTAGAGCCAGGCAGAGATGTCAGAGGTCACACAGTGCTGGAGTCTGGCCTTAAGACCACAGGAAATACATGCCCAGGAATAAAGACAATATCTGAGGAGTAAGAGACAGGAATAAGGAACTCTAGAAATAAATGTGAAACTGCAACAGACACCCCAGCAAAGCCTAAACCCAAGTTCTGATAGGATGAAGTTGATGTGCAGTAATTTGTTTTTTAGAGGAACCCTCTATAATGTACCATTTACAATTTATAGCATATAATAAAAATTATTAGATGTGCAAAACAGGAGAAAGTGTCCAATAATCACGATAAAATAAGCAATAAAAGCAAACAAAAGTGAAAAAGGACTTCAAAATAACTGTGATAAATATGTCAAAGAGAAAAAGATGCACGAGATAGATAACATGGAATATTTCAACAGTTATAATCAATAAAAAAAAGAATCAAATGGACATTGGAGAACTGCAAAATCCAGTATCTGAAATCAGCAATTTATTAGCTGAGTTTAAAAGCACACTCAACACCTAATCCTATTTATCTAGAAGACAGAATTAATGAAGGCAAAGAAAGACCAATAGAAAACATACAAACTGGGACACCTGGCTGGCTCAGTCAGGAGAGTATGTGAGTCTTGATCTTGGGGTCATGAGTTCAATCCCCACATTGGGCATAGAGCTTACGTTAAAAAAAGTAAAACAGGGGCGCCTGGGTGGCTTAATCAGTTAAGTGTCCAACTCTTGATTTCAGCTCAGGTCATGATCTCAAGTTAGTGAGATTGAGCCCTGCATAGGGCTCTGCACTGGACATGGAGCCTGCTTAAGATTCTCTCTCCCTCTCCCTCTCCCTCTGCTCTTCCCAACCTCTAAAATAAGTAAAACAAAATTTTTAAAATTTTTAAAAATTAAAAAAACACACAAACTGAAGCCCATAAAGGGAAAACAAATGGAAAAAAGAAAGCAGAGCATGAGAAAGACAAGGGACACAGTTAAAAAAAAAAAAAAAAAATCTAACAGTATGTATGAAGTGCTAGAAGGAGAGGAGAAAAGCAGTTGTTGAAGAAACAATGGCCAGCAATTCTCCAAGTCTGTTTAAGGACAGTGACCAACAGATTTGAAGCACTCAGAAAACCTTAAGTCACAAACAAGAATATCATAGTCAAAACGGCTGAAAACCAAAGATAAAGAAGAAACCTCCTAAAAGCAAGTTTCACACGATCTGGCCATCCATTACCTCCCCTGATGTCTTAGGACTCTCCAATTTAATCGTCCCTTTCCTTCCTTGCTGTTCCTTGAACACATACGGCAAAATTTTACAATGGTTCCTCTGCCTGGAACATTCTTCCCCAATGTGTCTCTCTGCGCCCCTCACTTAAAAAATTATAGCCCATTCCTCACCCACTTGAATACCCTCATCCCTATGCCATCCAAGCCCTTAGACACCCAATCACCCAAACATTCCTTATTTTTTCCTATAGCACTTTACCTTTAATATAATTTACTTCTTATGTTCAATGCTTATTATCTGCCTCTACCCACTAAAAAGTTATCTCTGAAAGGATAAGGATCTTTGTTTTGCTCATTGTTGTACCCCACGTATCTTGAACAGTGAGTGCCCTTGCACACATAGGTGCTCAATGATTATTTGTTGAATGAATGAATGAATATTATTATTATATTGTTGTCATTATTATTCCAAGCCTTTGTAGTCACCAAATAAGTTCATGCCGTGTCCTCTAATACAGTTTTCCCTATTTACTTCTGGAACTGCTTTTGATATGTGATAGAATGGTATTGTAGTACAGGAGTTAAACAGCAGACTCTGGCACCAGATAGCATGGATCTGCAAGTAACAGAACTCCATATGTATATATATATATATACGTTCTGCATTCCCTAAACACATATATGGAATTTATATACATAAATTAAGTTAGGGTTAGGGTATTTATATATATATATAAATTAGGTTAAGGTTAGGGTAACCTAAATATAAATTTATATATATAAATATATATTTTATATATATTTATATATATATTATATATAGTATGTATTTTTTAGTACATTATATATTTTACATACAACTTGTAGAATGTAGGGAAACAACTAAATTGCTGTCTTCATTACTAATTATTAATTCATTACCAATTAATATATAATCAAATAGTAACAGTAATATCAATTGTATAGTGTTCTTATAGGTTCTAAGCACTTCACATATTAATGCATTTAATCCTTCTATCAACGTCATGGAAACCAAGGCACACAAAGATTAATTTGTACCAAGACACAGTTTGTAAGTGACATAGCAGGATTTAGATTCATGTTGAGTTCCAATGAAAAGGAATTTTTAGATTAGACAAAATAATTTCTTTAAAAAAATGAACTAAACATAATTAAATTTATGTCTGCTTAAAAAAAAGTTTCTTAGCACTAAAGACAGAAATACAGATATTAGGGTATGTCACTAGGTGATGCTCTTTGTTAAATTTCTCTCCTGAGAAGGTAATCTGAGGAGTTATGATTCATTCAGTTGGGAAAGTACTTGTACTAGGACTAATGATTTAGTTGGCTCTTTAACCACAACAGTTAACCTTGTCCAGAAAATAAGTCTATATGCAAAAAGGTAAGCCAAATTTATGGGAAACTTTCTGTAAGATTATAAGCTTAGAATATTGAGACTTCCCCAGCATGAACACAGTATCTCTCTCCATGTATTTTATATTTCTCCATTTATGTGTCCATTTTCCTTAATGTCTTGATAAGATTCTATATTTTTAAACAAAAAAAAAACTGATTAAAACCGGATAGAGGGTTTGAATAGACATTTTTCCAAAGACAACATACGGATGGCCAAGAGACACACAAAAAGATGCTGGACTTCACTAATCATCAGGAAAATGCAAATCAAAACCACAATAAGAAATCATCTCATACCTTGTCAGAATGGCTACTCTCAAAAAGACAAAGAAATAGCAAGTACTGGTGAGGATGTGGAGAAAAGGGAACCTGTCTGCCCTGTTCATGGGAATGTCAGTTGGTGCAACCACTATGAGAAACAGTATGGAGGTTCTTCAAAAAGTTAAAAGTAGAAATACTATATGATTCAGTAATTCCACCACTGGGTATTACCCAAAGAAAATAAAAACGCTAATTCGAAAAGATATATGCAGCCCTATGTTTATTGCAGCATTACTTACAGTAGTCAAGATATGGAAGCAATCTAAGTGTCCATCCATAGATGAATGGATAAAAAGACGTGGTACATATATGTGTGTGTGTGTATATATATATACACACATACAATACATATCGATTACAAAATTAATAAGACAAAGACATACATTGCACACTTACCAAACTGACAGAAATTTAAAGATCAAGTGTTAGAGAGGATACAGACCACTGGAACTCTTAATATATTGCTGTGGGGAAAGGAAACAACAACTCCTCTGTAAAGACAGCTTGGCGTTATACAGGAATCCTGCAGATGCATATGCATATAACTGGATGGCCTGTACCACTACTAGCTATGTATCTAATAGCAATGTGCACCAAGAAACAAGACGTGTGTACCAAGAAACACATGTAACAGTGCTCACAGCAGTATTCTTTACATGAGGAAAATTTTAAAATAACTCACACATCCCTCAACATTAGAGAGGATAAATGAATCGTGATATAAAGACAATGGAATAAAACACAATAATGTAATGTGAACAAATCGGAGCTCTTACAACTAACCATGCATCAATCTCACAAATAATGAAATAAAGAAGAGATACAAAATAACATGCATAGTATAAGTCTGCTCACACAAAGCTCAAAACCAACGTCTGTCACTTATTTGCAAATGGTTCAGCAAATAAAATATGTATTTATATCAATCTATTGAGTATAATGAAAACATAACAAATCACCTGTGAATCTAGATGAAGAATATACAAAGTTTCATTGTACTATTTTGCTGTTTTGTTTAGGTTTGAGATATTTCAAGATAAAAAGAAAAAAAAGGATTAAAAATCAGGCAAAGCTAATTTATATTGTTTAAAAGTAGTTTCTTCATCTGGATGACAGATGTATGACTTTTCTTTATAATTATATATTAATGTATTTTATACATTTTTTCTGTATGTATATTTTGCAAAAGAAGAAATGTAAAAAATGTGATCAGGTATGTAAAAATACTTTCAAGAAAAACTGCTACACACTTGTTAAACATTACTATAAAAAATAAATAACAAGCTTTTTGTAACAAGCAAGCTTATAAGTAAGGAGGCTTTGTTATGTGGGCCATTTACTTGAGCTAGATCTATAAAAAAGTACTTAATGAGGACCAATTTTTGAGGCTAGCACTGATTTTTCCGTGCAATAGTTCTTACACAACCAACAATTCTGAATCTTGTTTAGTTTGATATTAGTTGGTATACTCTTCCAAATAATTCCCATGAACTGCACTATGATACCCTAATACTCATTCTGGCAGGTATTCTAGCATATGCTACTTAAAAATTTATTATAAGAAAACTCTGGATGAAAGTTTTATAATTTTCCAAGTATCGTGCATAATTTATATTGTCCATGTGTAAACTCTGCCTGTTTTCTATAGCTTTTTGCTATTTTGCTCATTAGGATTTCACAGTATTTTTGTGTAAAACTCTCAAAAGTCAAAAGTCGTCCAGAATTTCATGTTTTCAAGATGACTTTTAATATATTAATCCACTTGATTGTCTTTTGTGTCGTCTAAATCAATATCAAAATCTAAGTCATCATCACTTTCTTCTTCATTTCTTCTGCAGCTTCTATGGTTGGAACGTAGATTACTTTCAGGAATTTCTGTCTTTTCTGGTTCCTTATTAAACCTGAAAATGAAAAAAAAGAACTTCTACTTATTTCTCAGGCTTTCGTTATTTAACTGTAGATTGAAAAGAACTTTATACTGTATTTCCTGATTAATAGGAGTCTAATAAAATAAGTATAGAGAAAAAGATCCTTGAAGACTAACTTCAGTCAAAATCCAACCAATAATAATACTGTTGTTAATAAAGTAGGCTCAAAGAAATTAATACATGATGTCCATTCAAGAAAAGTAGTTGCATAATGAGTAAATTCTTCTCTGATGAGTGACGAATGTGAACTTCATGGATAAATATTTTAATTTCCTAAAAATATAAAGTTTTATTTTTACTATAATGATAGAAAAATATAATGAATAATTAAGACATTTTCTTGTTAGGTGGAAAAAAAAAAAAAGAAGTCTAAATCAGTGTGATACACTGCACCTTAAGACTCTCAGAGCTACTGGATGTTTCCTCAAAAGAAAATTCACATATCGATTACTAAAAGACTAAATCCCAAACATTTAAAAAAAAAATACTCACGGAATAACAATGTCTTCTTTCTTTCCACATTTTGCACAAACTTCAAGTTCACAGGCACATGGTCTACATATTATGTGATAAGAATCCTTCACTGACTTTTGTAAACATTTAACACTAAAAGTGGGGGGGAAAAATCAAGCATTATTTTTTACTAATTGCATAAGATTTATCTGATGAAATAAAATAAACATAGGGCTGCTCTACTGACTGAGCCAGGCAGGCACCCCAGATTTATCTACTTTCTTAAAGCTTTTAAAAATGTCATTTGCAAATAGTGACAGTTTTACTTCTGCCTTTTCTATTTGGATGCCTTTTATTTCTTTTTCTTGCCTAATTACTCTGACTACGATTTTTAGTACTATGCTGAATCAAAGTGGCAAGAATGGGCATCCTCATCGTGTTCTTGATCTTAGAGGAAACGCTTCTGGCTTTTCATTGCTGAGTTCAATGTTAGCTGTGGGTTTGTCATATATGGCCTTTATTATGTTGAGGTATATTTCCTCTATACTCTGTTTGTTGAGAGTTTTTATCATAAACAGATGTTGAATTTTTTTGTCTAATGCTTTTTCTGCTTCTACTGAGAGCTGAATTGGCTTGCTAATATTTTGTTAAGGAATTTGCATCTATGTGCCTCAGGGATACAGGCCAGCAATTTTCTTTTCTTCTGGCATCCTTGTCTGTTTCAGTATCTGGGTAATGTTGGCCTCATAAAATGAGTTTGGAAGTGTTCCCTTCTTTTCCTTATTTTGGAATAGTTTGAGAAGAATTGGTATTAATTCTTTAAATGTTGGCAGAATTCACCCATGAAACTGTCTGGTCCTGGACTTCTGTTTTGGGAGAAGTTTTTAATTATTAATTCAATCTTACTAGTAATTAGTCTGTTTAGATTTTCTATTTCTTTAAGTTTCAGTCTTGGTAGGTTGTATGTTTCTAGGAAATTCTCCATTTCTCTAATTTGCTGGCATACATTTGTTCATATAGTCTCTTAGGATCCTTTGTATTTCTGTGGTATCAGTTGTAACTTCTCTTTTACTTCCAATTTTATTTATTTGACTCTTCTTTTATACTTCGTGAGTCTAATGTAAGATTTGTCAATTCTGTTTATCTTTTCAAAGAACAAATTCTTAATTTCACTGATCTTTTCTACTGTCTTTTTAGTTTCTATTTCATTTTTTTCCCCTGCACTGATCTTTATTATTTCCTTCCTTCTACTAAGTTTAGGTTTCACTTGTTCTTTTTCTTGTTCCTTGAGATGTAAAATTAGATTAAGATTTTTCTTTTTCTTGATGTAAGAATTTATTGCTATGAACTTTCCTCATAACTACTTCTGCATCTTTTAAGTTATGGTGGGGTCTATTTCCATTTTCAGTTGTCCCAAGGTTTGTTTTTCTTTTTTAATTTCTCTTTTGATTTCTTCTTTCGCCCACTGGTTGTTCAGTAGCATGTTGTCTACTTTCCACAAATCAGTGAGTTTTCCACTTTTGTACTTGTAATTTATTTCTACCTTTATAGCACTATGGTTGAAAAGATGCTTGATATGATTTCAGTCTTCTTAAGTTTTTAAAATTTGTTTTGTGGCCTAACATATGAACTATCCTGAAGAGTATTCCATGTGTAATTGAGAAGAAAATGTATTCTGTTGTTTTTGGATGGAATATTCTGTACATATTTGTATAATATTGTTAAAATGTCCACACTATCCAGAGTAATCTACAGATTCAATGCAATGCCCATCAAAATTCCAGTGACATTTCTCACAAAAACAGAACAATCCTAAAATCTATATGGAACCACAAAAGACCCCAAAGAGTCAAAGCAATTCTGAGAAAGAACAAAGCTGGAGGTGTCACACATCTTGATTTCAAACTATATTACAAAGCTGTAGTAATCAAAACAGTATGATATGGACATAAAAACAAATATATAGATCAATAGAACAGAACTGGTAGCCCCAAAATAAAAGCACATATATATGGTCAATTAATTTACAACAAAGGAGCCAAGAACAAACAATAGGGAAAGAACAGTCTCTTCAATAAATAGTGTTGGGAAAACTGGACAGCCACATGCAAAAGAATGAAACTGGACCCCTATCTTATACCATATACAAAATGTCACTCAAAATGGATTAAAGATTTGAATGTAAGACCTGAAATTATAAAATTCCTAGAAGAAAACATGGGCAATAAGCTCCTTGACAGAGGTCTTACCAATAATTTTTTGGATTTAAGACTAAAAGTAAAGCAGAAAAATTGAGTAAGTGGCACTACATCAAACTAAAAAGCTTCTGTATAGCAAAGGAAACTATCAACAAAATGAAAAGGTAACAGGAGAATATATTTACAAATCATATACAGTATATGAGAAGGGGTTAATATCCAAAATATAATGAACTCACACAACTCAACAGCCAAAACACAATCTGATTACAAATGGTAAAAGAATCTCAATAGATACTTTTCCAAAGAAGACATACAGATGGCCAATAGATATAAGAAAAAAATACACAACATCATTAATTACCAGGGAAATGCAAATCAAAGCCACAATGAGATATCCCCCCATACATGTTAGAATAGCTGTTATTAAAAGAAATAAGTGTTAGTATGGATGTGGAGAAAAGGGAACCCTTATGCATTGCTGGTGGTAATGTAAATTAGCGTAGCCACTATATAAAACAATATGAAGGTTTCCTTAAAAAACCGAAACTAGAAATGTCATATGATCTACTAACTCCACTTCTGGATATTTATCTTCAGAAAATAAAAACACTAACTTGGAAAGATACATGCACCCCCATATTAACTGCAGCATTATTTTCAATAGCCAAGAAATGGAAACAACCTACAGGCACCCGGCTGGCTGTCAGTAGAGCATGCAACTCTTGATCTTAGGATCATGAGTTTGAACCCCACATTGGGCACAGAGATTACTAAAAAAAAAAAAAAAAAAGAAAGAAAGAAACGGAAATAACCTATGATTCTATTGATGGATGAATGAATGAAGAAAATGTGGTAAAATATACAGTGGAATATTATTCAGACATAAAAAAGAAGGAAATCAAAAGGTACAAACGTCCAGTTACAAAATAAAGTCATGGGGAAGTAAAGTACAGCATGACAACTATAGTTAATATTAACTGTACTGCATATGTGAAAGTTGCCAAGAGAGCAAATCTTAAAAGTTCTCATCACAAGAAAAAACAAATTTTGTAACTATGTACGGTGACAGATGTTAACTAGACTTATTGTGGTGATCATTTTGCAATGTATACAAATATTGAATCATTATATTGTACAACTACAACTAATAAAATGTTATATGTCAATTATACCTGAATTTTAAAAAAATTTTAAACTTTTGTGTATCAAAGGACATTACTAATATAGGGGAAAAAAAAAGAAAACCTCACTGAATGGCAGAAAATATTTGCAAATACAGTAATAGATTTGTACCTAGACTACACAAAGAACTCTTGTAACTCAATAAAAATTCAAATAACTCCAAAATAAGCAAAGGATTTGAACAGACATTTTACCCAAAAAAAAGACATATAAATGGCCCATAAGCACATGAAAAGATGCTCAACATCACTAGACACCAGGGAAATGCAAATCAAAACTGCAATGACATACCACCTCACAGCACTAGAATGAACATTATAAAGAAGGACAATAACAAGCGTCAGTAAGAAAGAATGTGGAGAAGTTGGAGCCCTCATATTGCTGGTGGTAAGTAAAAAAGTATGGTCACTTTTGAAAACAATTTGGCAGGTTCTCAAAAGATTAGATATAGAGTTATCAAAAAACCCAGGAACCCCAATTCTTTGTCTCTACACACACACACACACACACACACACACACACACACACACACGTACACGAGAACTGAAAACATATATGCATATAAAAACTTGTCCATGAATGTTGACAGCAGCATTATTTGTTAATAGCCAAAAGAGTAAGATAATAGCCAAATGTCCAGCAGGTAATGAATGGATAAGATGTACAGCTCTACAATGGAGTATTTAGTAATAAAAAAGAATTAAGTACTGATAAATGTTACAACACACTTGAAAAAATTATGCTAAGTGAAAGAAGCCAGTGACAAAACACTGCATGTTACATGATTCTGCTTATGTGAAATGTCCAAAATACGTAAATCAATAGAAACAGAAAGCACAAGCGGGGTTGTTCAGGGGGAAATGGAGATTGACTACTAATGGGCATAGGGTTTCTTTCTGAGATGATGAAAATGTTAAATTGATTGTTGTGACAGTCACACAACTCTATGATGTACTAAAAACCACTGAATTATACAAGTCAAATGGATGAACTGTATACTATGTGAACTAAATCTTCATAAAGGTTTTTTAAAAAGTCAAACATAAATGGTAGAAGTAAGAAAAACCTGGAACAAAAGACACAAGATACCAGAAATCCATTTTTTTTTTATAATGATTTTTTATTATATTATGTTAGTCACCATACAGTACATCCCCGGTTTCCGATGTAAGGCTCGATGATTCATTAGTTGTGTATAACACCCAGTGCACCATGCAATACGTGCCCTCCTTACTACCCATCACCGGTCTATCCCATTCCCCCACCCCCCTCCCCTCTGAAGCCCTCAGTTTGTTTCTCATAGTCCATAGTCTCTCATGTTTCATTCCCCCTTCTGATTACCCCCCCCTTTCTTTATCCCTTTCTTCCCCTACTGATCATCCTAGTTCTTATGTTCCATAGATGAGAGAAATCATATGATAGTTGTCTTTCTCTGCTTGACTTATTTCACTTAGCATTATCTCCTCCAGTGCTGTCCATGTTGTAGCAAATGTTGAGAACTCGTTCTTTCTGATAGCTGAGTAATATTCCATTGTATATATGGACCACAACTTCTTAATCCAGTCATCTGTTGAAGGGCATCTCGGCTCCTTCCACGATTTAGCTATTGTGGACATTGCTGCTATGAACATTGGGGTGCATATGGCCCTTCTCTTCACTACGTCTGTATCTTTGGGGTAAATACCCAGTAGTGCAATGGCTGGATCATAGGGTAGCTCAATTTTTAACTTTTTAAGGGACCTCCACACTGTTTTCCAGAGTGGCTGTACCAACTTGCATTCCCACCAACAATGTAGGAGGGATCCCCTTTCTCCACATCCTCTCCAGCAATTGTTGTTTCTTGCCTTGTCTATTTTTGCCATTCTAACTGGCGTAAGGTGGTATCTCAGTGTGGTTTTGATTTGAATTTCCTTGATGGCTAATGATTTTGAACATTTTTTCATGTGTCTGTTAGCCATTTGTATGTCTTCATTGGAAAAGTGTCTATTCATATCTTCTGCCCATTTTTTGATTTGTTTATTTGTTTCTCGTGTATTGAGTTTGAGAAGTTCTTTGTAGATCTTGGATACCAGTCCTTTATCTGTAGTGTCATTTGCAAATATATTCTCCCATTCCGTGGGCTGCCTCTTAGTTTTTCTGACTGTTTCCTTGGCTGTGCAGAAACTTTTAATCTTGATGAAGTCCCATAAATTCATTTTATCTTTTGTTTCTCTTGCCTTTGGGGATGTGTCATGAAAAAGGTTGCTTTGGCCGATGTCGTAGAGGTTGTTGCCTATGTTCTCCTCTAGAATTTTGATAGATTCCTGTCTCACATTGAGGTCTTTCATCCATTTGGAGTTTATTTTTGTGTATGGTGTGAGATAGTGGTCAAGTTTCATTCTTTTGCATGTAGCTGTCCAATTTTCCCAGCACCATTTATTGAAGAGACTGTCTTTTTCCCACCGGATGTTTTTTCCTGCTTTATCAAATATTAGTTGCCCAAAGAGCCGAGGGTCCACAGAAATCCATTTTAAACATAAACTTACAGATAGTTAAAAGTAGGACAAGGAGGGGGCGCCTGGGTGGCACAGTAGTTAAGCATCTGCCTTCGGCTCAGGGCCTGATCCCAGCGTTCTGGGATCGAGCCCCACATCAGGCTCCTCCGCTGGGAGCCTGCTTCTTTCCTCTCCCACTCCCCCTGCTTGTGTTCCCTCTCTCACTGGCTGTCTCTATCTCTGTCAAATAAATAAATAAAATCTTTAAAAAAAAAAAAAAGTAGGACAAGGAAAAAAAAAAAGTAGGACAAGGAAAAAAAACCATGCAAACACTAACCAACAGAAGCTGCAGTCACTGTATTATTATCAAAATACACTTCAAAGAAAATTTCCAGGTATAAAAGTGGTTATTACACAACAATAAAGGGATCAATCTTCTAAAAACACACAATAATCCTAAATGTTTATGCACCTAACAACAGGGTGTTAAAATAAATGAGGCAAAACTGTTGATAAAAAGAGAATTAGAAAAACCCACAAGTACAGTTAGGGACTTCAACACTTCTCTCTCCATAACTGATTGTACAAAAAAGTCAGTAAAGATACAGAACACCTGGTTGATAGAATGCTATCAAATTTATAGAACACTCCACCCAACAAGAGCAATATATTCTCTTCAAGTACACATGAAGCATTCTCCAAGATAGACCAAATCCTGAGCCATAAAACCAATCTCAACAAATTAAAAAAAATATTTAAACCTGAAATTTGTTATTTTACTGCAATGAAATTAATTAGAAATCCATAAAACAGAAAAATATCTAGAAAATGCCCTAATATCTAGAAAATAAACAAAACACTCCTAAATAACCTACAGGTCAAAGAGGAAATCACAAGGGAATTTAGTAAATATTTTGACTGGGGGCACCTAGGTGGTTCAGTGGGTTGGGCCTCCAACCCTTGATTTTGGCTCAGGTCATGATGGCAGGGTCCTGGGCCCGCAATGGGCTCCCCAATCAGTGAGCAGTCTGGGTTTCCCTCTCCCTTTGCTCCTCCCCCATCCTCATGAACATGCACTCTCTCTAAGAAATAAATAAATGAATCTTAAAAAAAAAAAAAAAAAGAAAGAAAAGAAAAGACTTAAAAAATATTTTGACTGACCAACAATGAAAACACAGCATCAAAATTTATAGAACGGAGCTAAAAATGTTCCTGGGATATTTATATAATTAAATATTTATATTAAACAAGAAGAACTATCTAAACTTCTATTTTAAGAAAGCAAGGGGGGGAAAAGGAGTAAATTAAACTCAAAGCAAACAAAAGGAAGGAAGCAATATCAAAACTAAAATCAATGAAATTGAGGGTGTCTGGCTGGCTCAGTTGGTAGAGCATGTGACTCTTGATCTTGGGGTCATGAGTTTGAGCCCCACACGGGGGACAGAGTTTACTTAAAAAAAAAAAAATTAACAAGAGGTGCCTGGGTGGCTCAGTCAGTTAAGCATCTGCCTTCGGCTCAGGTCATGATCCCAGGGTCCTGTGATCGAGTCCCATGTGGGGCTCCCTGCTCAGTGGGGAGTCTGCTTCTCCCTCTCCCTCCGCCTGCTGCTCTGCCTGCAGCTCTGCCTACTTGTGCCCTCTCTCTCTCTCTCTCTGTGTCAAATAAATAAATAAAATCTTTAAAAAAAAATCAATGAAATTGGAAACAGAAAAATAGAGAAAATCAATAAAACCAAAAGCAGATTCTTTTAAAAAATTAATATAATTCAAACACAAAGCCGGATTGATGAAGATAAAAAAGAAAGGAGACAACTTACCAATATCAAGAATAAAAGAAGAGACAGCACTAGACAAATCCAACAGATATTAAAAGAATAATAAGGGAATTTTAGTAACAACTCTATGCCCATAAATCCAACAACATCGTTGAAATAAACACATTTCGGGGCACCTGCGTGGCTCAGTCAGTTAAGATCCGCCTTCAGCTCAGGTCATGATCCCAGGGTCCTGGGATTGAGCCCCTCGTCAGGCTCCCTGTTCAGTAGGGAGTCTGCTTCTTCCTCTCCCTCTGCCCTTCCAATCTCCCCTGCTCACACTCTCTTTCTTTCTCTCAAATAAATAAATACAGTCTTAAAAAAAAAAAAATGCCTGAAAAGGTATACTATCAAAACTTGCTTAAGAAGAAATAGATAAACTAAAAATTCCTCTACACATTAAAGAAAAATTTAGTCATACTTGAAAACTCCAACCCCAAAATGGCTTCACTAGTGAATTCTACCAAATAAGAAACAGTACTAATTAAAAAGAAAAAAAGGAAGAACGCTAATTTTACACAAATCATTCCAGAAAACAGAAAATAAAATAGAAAGGAACAGTTCCCAACTCATTTGATAAGACCCTCATAGGACAAAACAAAGACAAAATTACAGACTGGTATTTCTAATGAACATAGATGTAAAAATCTAGGACAAAATGTTAGCAGATGAAATTTAACAATATATAAAAAGGATATACATCACAACCAAGAAGGCTTTATCCAAGGTCATGCAAGGCTAATTCAAAATTAAAATAAATGAGGGATGCTTGGGTGGTTCAGTCAGTTAAGCATCTGCCTTTGACTCAGGTCATGAGCCCAGCGTCCTAGGATCGAGCACCATATCAGTCTCCTTGCTCAGCAGGGAGCCTGTTTCTCCCTCTGCCTGCTCTGCCTGCTACTCCCCCTGCTTGTGCTCTCTCTCTGATAAATGTATAAATAAAATCTTAAAAAAAAGTTAATCAATTAAAATAATTCACCAAATTGATGTTTTAAGGAAGAAAAACCATTTATTGATTTCATCAGATGCAGAAAAAGCATTTAACAAAATTTAACACCTATTCACATGATAAAAACTCTCAGCAAACTATAAAGAAACTCCCTCAACCTGATAAAAAGCACCTACAGAGAAACTACAGCTAATATACTTACTGATGAAAGAATGAATACCTTCCCCATAAGATCAAGAACAGGGCAAGAATATAGGCCCTCATCATTCCTTTTCAAAAAACCTAACAGCGGTCCTAGGCAGTACAATAAAGGCAAAAAAGAAATACAATAGCATACAGATTGGAAAGCAAGAAATAAAACTGTCTTTATTTTTTTTTTTAAATCATTGTCTATGTAGAAAATCCCAACGAATTTACAAAAACAGTATTAGAAATAAAAACTGAGGGGTACCTGGCTGGCTCTGTTCATAGAGCACACGACTCTCGATCTCGGGGGTTGTGAGTTCAAGCCCCACACTGGGTATAGAGGTTACTTAAAAATAAAATTTTAAAATAAATAAATAGGGACGCCTGGGTGGCTCAGTCAGTTGACTGTCTGCCTTCAGCTCAGGTCATGATCCCAGGACTCTGGAATGGAGTCCTGCATCAGGGTCCCTGCTCAGTGGGGAGCTTGCTTCTCCCTCTGCCTGCTTCTCCCCCTCCTTGTGCTTGCTCTCTCTCTCTCTGACAAATAAATAAATAATTCAACATTTAATTAATTAATTAAAAAGTGAGTTTATTGAAGTCATAGTATACACAGTCAGTAAACAAAAGTAAACTATATCTATGGTCTAGCAATGACCAATGTCTTTTTCTATAGAAACTGACAAACCAATTCTGAAAGTTATAAGAAAAAGCAAAAAAAGCTATAATAGTCAAAACAATTTTGAAGGAGAAAACAAGGCTGGAAGACTCATGATTGGTCTTGGTGAAAAGACAGACACATAAATCAATGGGATCGAATAGATTTCAGAAATAGATACATACATATATATCAATTGATTTTCAGCACAATGCAAAGTGAATTCAGTGGAGAAAAAACAGTTCTTTCGACAAATGATGCTGAAACAACTAGATATCCATAAAATTAACAGGAAATGGATCATAAGTCCAAATATAAAACCAAGAATTAAACAACATCTAAAAGAAAACACAGGAGAAAATATTTGTGACCCTAGGCCAGGCAAAGATTTCTTAGCTACAACAACAAAATCAAGAACAAAAATTCCTGATAAATCCTGATCTTCACCAAAATAAAAAATTATTCCACTTTGAAAGTATAGGGGACAAGGGCAGGCTGCCCCAAGATCGGCCACTTTGGCATAAACATTATGCTTAGTTAAAAGCAATCAAAACCCAGCAGATTCAGGAAAAGCCCTTTACTTCCCACATAATTGCTTGGTTATACCAGAAGACAGCTATTAACAGAGATACCACTTTACCTAGACATTCACCTACATAAAAGGGCAACCTGTGTTTTCTAAACATCTCCTCTCACCTTCCTGCTAATCCTCAGACTCCTACCCTTCTCCTTAACTCATATAAATCATGTTACCTATCTTTGGAATTTCTATGTCTCTGTGAATTCCCTGTATGTATGCTATTAAATTTGATTTTCTCCTGTTAATCTGTCTCATGTCAATTGGATTCTTAGTCCAGCTAGAGGAAATTCTCCCTCCCCAACAAAAGTCACTATTAAAAGAAAAAAAAAATATGTCAGAGGTTCACAGAAAATATTTGCAAAACAGATATCTGATAAAAGATTTGTACCCACAATATATATGGAACTTTCAAAACTCAGTAATAAGTAAACAAAGCAATTCAATAGAAACATGAGCTAAAATATATAAGGAAGACTTCACTAAAGAAGAAACAGATGCAAAATGAGCACATGAAAAGATGTTTAGTATCCCTGGTCATCAAACAAATCCAAATTAAAATTACAATGAGATAGAGCTACTCACTTATAGCTAAAACAGGACAAAACAGGGGCCCCTGGGTGGCTCCCTTGGTTAAGCATCTGACTTTGGCTCAGATCATGATGCCAGGCTCTACATCAGGCTCTGTGCTGAGCGGGGAGTCTGCTTTGCCCTCTCCCTCTGTCTCTGCCCCCTCTCCAGTTCGTGCTCTCCCTCTCTCTCAAATAAATAAATAAAATCTTTAAAAATAAATTAGTAAATAATGCAATAAAATAAAACAGGACAAAACAAACAAAACAAAAAATCCTAGTGTTGAGGATGCAGAACATCTGGAACTCTCATACTGCTGGTAAGAATGCAAACGGTATAGCCATTTTAGAAAACAGTTCGATACTTTCTTATAAACATATCCCTAACATACAACCCAGCAATCTCAGTGCTACACACTTACTCAAGAGAAATAAAAACCCTGTACACGAATATATATGGAAGCACAGATAAAGGTGGTACCCAAGCACCTAACAAATAAATCTTAAAAAAAAAAAAAAAAAAAAAAAAAAGAATGGGTTGCCTGGTAGCTCAGTCAGTTTAAGCATCTGCCTTTGGCCCAGGTTATGATCCCAGGGTCCTGGGATCGAGCCCCGCATTGGGTTCCTTGCTCAGCCAGGAGCCCAATTCTCCCTCTCCCTCTCCCCCCCGCTCATGTTCTCTCTCACTCTCGCTCTCAATCTCGCTCTCTCTCAAATAGATACATAAAATCTTTAAAAAAAAAGATTGATCTGTTTAATTTAGAGGGGACAGGGGAGAGGGAGAAAGAGTCTCAAGCAGACTCCATGCTGAGCTGACAGGTGCTCGATCTCATAACCCTTAGATCACGACCTGAGCCAAAATCAAGAGTCAGCTGCTCAACCAACTGTGCCACTCAGGTGCCCTGGTTGCTACATTCTCAAAGGGTCTCATAACTGCTTGTATATCTCACCAATATTTAATATAAAACAAATGATAAACACCACAGAAATCTTGCAAAAGTAGTTTTACAAGTAGAAATTCAAAGAAGACATCTATGGTCTAATATTCCCTGCACATCCCCTCCCTCTTGAGCACTAAGTGTATAACCACCAGCTTCATATAGTAAAAGTGCAGCTCTTTCTGCCCATGGGTCCTATTCCCGTGCTACCTAAATAAACCTATTAAGCCGTACCATACAACGTCTCGAGAAGTCTTTCTTGGCCATTGCATTCGATAATCCTGCAACAGGTGGAGTGACTACAAAGTTTTGGGGTAATGGAACTGTCCTATATCTTAATTGTGGTATTAGTCTCACAACTGTATTAATTTCTCAAAACTTATAAAACTGTTGTTAAAAACATGAAAGCAGGCCCAAAATGGAGTTACTTATGCTAAGCACCAAGACGTAGTTAGTTCACTTTCAGCTCTGCCAGAAATGGAATCCTATACCAGTCAATCAGGCATCTCCTGGTCAGCACTAGTTAGTTGATCTGCCTAACAGACCCCTGTCAGTCCCTAGAGGAAAGCTGGCTGAAGTAACCAACCAGCTTTTTGTCTAGTATAATTTCCTTGTTCCCACTTCCTTTTGCCTTTCCTTTTGCATACCTCCTTGGAGCTCCTTTCTGTCTGCTAGACTGTATGGACTGGTTCACAAAGCAAAGAATAAAGCTAGTAAGATCATTAAGATTTACTCAGTTGAATTTTGTTTTTTAATACTGTACAGTAAAAAGGATGAATTTTACTGCACATAAATCATATCTTCAAGAGACCTGACTGACAAAAATCTTAGAATTAAAAAAAAAAACTCAAAAAACTTCTCTGATATACAATTTAAGTGAAAATAATAATTAAAAATTTCTTATTAAATTATTTGGTATGTTTATATATTGGATTTCTAAAAAGTTTTACTTAATTACTCAGCAATAAAAAAAGCATTTAAAAAATGTATACCATTAGAACACACACAGAGAAAGTTCTAACAATCCATATAGATTAGGGGAAGCTTCAGGTTTTCTTTTGGTGTCAAATTTTTAAAAGTTTTAAAATAATTTTAAAGAAAGTCTGTCTTTGTTAGGTTCATCAAAGGCTTCAAGGAAATTAGAATGTTTTCATTTCTGTGAATGTGTTGTTTCATACCAGGGAATCCTGGGGTAAACCAATCCTTAAGTATTCAAATTCCTAATTCAGGGATAAAACTGTATTTACAGAACTGTTAATGGTAAAATTTACATGTAAAATAGGCTTAAAAATGGGATATCCTGTTTTGGAATTTGGAGTTAAAAGATCCCAGAGTCTACATTCTCTAGCCCACTGAGTTCCCAAAACAATGACTCTTAACACTGACTCCAACACCTGAAGCTTATTAAGATGTAGATATCTGGGTTACAGCCATTATTTACATACTTGAAATCTTGGGGATGGGTCCCAAGAATCTGTTAAACTCTTCAAGAAATTCTTATGCACATTACCACTTGAAACTCTTGACCAGATCAAAGTAATACTTCCTAGTTATGGGGGTTTTCCAGTGTTCCTACTGCTGGTTGAGACTGTAATGGCCAATTCAAAGAAGAGAAGGAATTCTAGTGCTGAAAGCAATTATACTCTTTTCAAATTTAAGTTCACTCTGAAAAACAGCCAGGTTTATTAGGCTAGCAGTTCAGTGAATATAAATATACCTATCTTTTAAGGAGACACACAGATTTTTAAAATGTTTCCTTTTTATAAATGTGAAATATGTTTGTGAAAATGTAATATAAATTTATACACTTATACTTAACAAGCTTCCAGTTTCCCTCGCACATAAGTAGGACCTTTGTGTGCCTTCTCTTTCAAATCTCTTAATTCAGGCTTTATGTCTTCACTGGGAGTAGAATGAAAGAAGGTCTGAAAGTAATTGAATTTCTGCATTTTTTTTTCACCTCAAGGCTCAAAAAATCTTGATCTCAAGAATGGAATGATTTAGATATTATTTTAATGATAAGAACACACCTTCCAAGTTGTCATAAAATTTGTGAAATATCTTGAAACACCTTTTAAAGTGGCTGAAAAGTATTTAATCACTCTTGAGTGATTTTTTCTTATAAAATACACAGTAAAGAAAAACTTTAAATTCACCTCAATATAAATTTTACCTATTTTCCCTTGAAATGGCTATATTTTTAATATTTTGAGTCCAACACTCAATGAACTTCAGAGATGTTAAAATAATCATGGTTTTGCCTTCTTTTTATTTCTCCATGAAATGTAATTCCCAAAAACAATCAAACAATCTTGACCATGCATAAACCACAACTAATCATTTCAGGGGAAACCATGGCCAAATAAAAACACAGGTCACTCCTATAAACCATGTTTACTGACAAAGGAGACAGTAGCACACTTCTTTAAAAATGATACCATATTTACTTCTTTATAATGAAAAACACAATAGGAAGAAAAAACTAATTAAAAGCTAAAATATGCTCACTACATATTTAAGGGTGAAAGTCAGGACAAAACTTGAAGTTTTCCATGGACCACTGTAAATACTAGTAAAGACTATTATCAAAATAGCACTGACACAGCAGACTGAGATTCTAGCACAGCTTTGACATGTTCTTCTCATATAACCTTTGAAAGTCACTTTCTTCGAGTCTCATTCTTCATAATGAGTACTGAAAGTGCTGGCCACTTAGCATGAACAAGGACAGGGGCACCAAACTGTACTAGTAATCACTGTATTTGTCACCTCCCAAAACTCAGTTTAAAAACTAAAAGAAAAACTCACAGACTTTCTAATGACATTGCTGTGATATTAACATGACTTTTATATTGTATAATAAAACATATCAACATTTAGAAGATCAGTATAACTCAGTGAACTAATATTTTCCAAGTGAGCAAATGTATGTTACAAAATCATGCATGGGTATGGGACACCAGTCTGGCTCATTGGGTAGAGCATGAAACTCTGGATAGGATTTCTACAATTACCTGGGAAAAGCTATTAAAATTTACTTTTACTCCTTTTAAAACTTTTTCCTTTTTCTTCTACTAGCCAGACACTAAAGAAATTTGTAAAAATGTATAACAATGTCACTTGTCTCACCAGTATTTTTGTTTCAAAAGTTACTTTTCACAAAAAGTTATTAATACTTAATGGGCATATGTTGCTTATATTCGTATTATTTATTACATAATTATTTTTAAAATGTCTGAGTTTTCATATGTAATACAATAAATATCAATAGATATAACCCATATAAATCCATGTAAGCCAAGCTTTCTCAGGTGCTCAGTAATTTTTAAGAGTTACGAAGGGATCCTGAAACAAAAGGTTTCAGAACCACTGATCTAGGCAATAAATACCAAGGGAAAAAGAACTGATCTTATATTTCTAGTACTTGCTACAAGTAAAAGGCAACTTCGCTGGCACTGTCTTAATTTCCTGGTTAAATTATTACACTTTAACCTTTACCATAATTCAGCTCCACTTGTAATACTCGTAATAGGCGATGACTAGGTGCTTTCGTAAACAATGAGCTATGGTACTCCACCCTTGTTGTAGAAATAATAGAAACTCAACATCTCATCGACAGACTTCCATAAAGTCACACTTCCTGCAGTGACTCTAAGTAATCTGCTAACACCGAAAGATTCTGAAACCATACTAAGGAATTATATCACATGCTACTTAGAAATTGCTTTTAAGGAAACAGTATCTCTAAAGTCCAAGAATTTTGAGTAGAAAAAGCTACAATTCACTTCCTTGTGTCCCTAAACGACGCGTTTAAAAATAAGTGGAGAGATTGTACTACCTCTTCTCACCACAGATTTGATTAGAACAATTCTTAAAAGCGTACAAAATATTCACCTCTGACCAAGAGTAATTTAGAAAAAGAGAGAAAATGAAAATTACTGCACTTTAGGGCAGGCAATTTTAAATTAAAGCTTGTATATCAATCAATATTAATGTCAAAATGTAGGTTTCATGTACAGGTGAACAACGGATGACAGTAATGAAAACTTTCCACTTTTACATTTAAATATTAAGGACCAAGTTTCTGGGCAAGAATAAAGCCAGGGTTTACAGTCACCACATACTTCAATATGACATGAAGAGCAACCTGTGAGCAAAACTCCACTCTAGGACATTTTAATACTCCTGGAATAAGGTTACACAACTCTCCTCCTATCACTGATTAACCATCAGAGTCTCAACCTATTATAAGAAATGCTGGGGTTGAAGAATATAACCAAAGAGGCCAAACTATATAGTTTATTATCACACACTGATAACATGGAGGGACTGATAACACTGTAGTATATAACAATGTTTACTTTTTTAAAGATGCTTATTATTTTAAGTAAACTCTACCCCAAGGTAGGACTTAAACTCACGACCCTAAAATTAGAGTTGCATGCTCTAAAGACTGAGCCAGCCAGGCACCCTTACTTTTTGTTTTGTTTTGTTTTTTTGAGGTGTTTTTTTTGGGGGGAGGACTTTAAGTAATCTCTATGACCACTGTGGGGCTCGAACTCACAACCCTGAGATCAAGTCACATTGCTATACCGATTGAGCCAGCCAGGCACCCCCGAACAAATGACAATCTATGTGGAACCCAAAGACAATATATATAGAGACACCTTGAGACGAACCACATTATCTATCAAAGGGAACATAGGATTCTTGTTCATTTTCCCTCCATCCCCTGGTGATTCACTCACAGGGCATCCTGCAAACATTGTTTTTTGTTTGTTTGTTTGTTTTTTAAGATTTTATTTATTTGACAGAGAGAGGGACAGCCAGCGAGAGAGGGAACACAGGCAGCGGGAGTGGGAGAGAAAGAAGCAGGCTCATAGCGGAGAAGCATGATGTGGGGCTCGATCCCAGAACACCAGGATCACACCCTGAGCCGAAGGCAGATGCTTAACGACTGAGCCACCCAGGCGCCCCCCTGCAAACATTGTTTACAGCACTCTTTTACCTTTAATTTCTATCTTTTCTAGATCTCTCTCTCCTGTTTTCATTTTATTAGTTCTCTGCAGTCTCCCCTTGGACCCTATGGGTCTCTTTCATCTTTTACTTATACCTGGCACTCCTCACAGTCTGCCCAAGAATTATTTGTGGGCCTATCTCTCCTAATAGATTGTAAACTCCTTGGTGTTGGACATTGATTGTGGTATCTTCTATAATATATAGCACAGTGTCTTGCATGTTGAAGATGCTGTTTGAAATAACTGCAGGGGCGCCTGGGTGGCACAGCGGTTAAGCGTCTGCCTTCAGCTCAGAGCGTGATCCCGGCATTATGGGATCGAGCCCCACATCAGGCTCCTCCACTATGAGCCTGCTTCTTCCTCTCCCACTCCCCCTGCTTGTGTTCCCTCTCTCGCTGGCTGTCTCTATCTCTGTCGAATAAATAAATAAAATCTTTAAAAAAAAAAAAAAGAAATAACTGCAAACACAGAATTTGAATTTGGCACATCAAATTCAATGTGGCAAATTCTATGTGACAGATACTTTCTACCCATGACAAGTATAGTCTCTTATAAAAGAAAAATATTGGGACACCTGGGTGGTTCAGTTGCTTAAGCGCCTGCCTTCAGCTCACACCTTGATCCTGGAGTGCCAGGATCAAGTCTTGTATCGGTCATCCTGCTCAGCGGGGAGTCTGCTTCTCCCTCTGACCTTCCCTCCCTTGTGCTCTTTCTCTCTCTCAAATACATAAATAAAATCTTTAAAAAAGGGGGGGGGATATTATTGAGTGAATAAGGTAAAAATTAAGATTAGTTGAAATAATAAGTATCTTTAAAGTAAAATTCATTAACAAACTGACTATTCCTTTAATCTGTGAAGTGTTTATTCAGTAACAAAGTAGGAAAAGTGGATTATGATGTCACTTTTTGATTTTTCATTTGTGCTGATTTCATGACTTTTGAGAGTATTATTAGTACTGGGGTGCCTGGGTGGCTCAGTCGGTTAAGTGTCTGCCTTCAGCTCAGGTCATGATCCCAGTGTCCGGGGATCAAGCCCCACATGGGGCTCCCTGCTCAGCGGGGAGCCTACTTCTCCTTCTCCAGCTCCCTGTGACTATGTTCCCTCTCTTGCTATTTCTGTTAAATAAACAAAATTAAAAAAAAAAAAAAAAAGAAGATTAGTTCTTATTTTAGCTTTAAGTTTGTTAATGTCTTTACTGACAGGGTATAATAATAGTTTTTACTTAGAATTACCTTGTTTGTGATTTATAAAACCTAATATTCAGTTAATTATTAATATAATGTTAAACTTAATTTCCATTTTAAGAGAAACAGTTAAATTACTCATGACTTAATAGTTATTTTGGATAATGGTTTTACTATTTTTTGTTGATGGCAAAAGTTATTTGAAATGTTTTTGAAAATATAATAGCTGGGCACCTGGGTGGCTCCATTGGTTAAGCATCTGCCTTTGGCTCAGGTCATGATCCCGGAGTCCTGGCCATCTAGCCTCACATTGGGCTCCCCAATGTGGAGACTGCTTCTCCCCCTTCCCTACCTCGTTTGTGCTCTCCCTCTCTCTTGCTCGCTCTCAAAAATAAACTTACCAAAAAAAAAAAAAAAAAGAAAGAAAGAAAATATAATTATGTTTTAATTTCTTGGTGATTCTCAATAACATCATTATTAAAATATCATAAATATTTAAAAATAAAAATAACTGGGGCGCCTGGGTGGCACAGCGGTTAGGCGTCTGCCTTCGGCTCAGGGTGTGATCCGGCGTTATGGGATCGAGCCCCACATCAGGCTCCTCCGCTATGAGCCTGTTTCTTCCTCTCCCGCTCCCCCTGCTTGTGTTCCCTCTCTCGCTGGCTGTCGAATACATAAATAAAATCTTTAAAAAATAAATAAATAAAATAACTGCAAACAAATGTTGATAAAGATATTGAGAGAGTGGAACCCTTGTGTACTGTTGGTGTGACTGGCAAAATGGTGCAATCACTATTAAAAAAGGTATGAAGATTCCTAAAATAATTAAAAACAAAACTACCATATGAGCCAGCAATCCCACTTCTGGGTATATATGCCAAAAAATTGAAAGCAGAGTCTTGAAGAGATATTTGCACAGCAATGCTCATAGCAGTATTCACAACAGCCAAGAGGTAGAAGCAACCTAAGTGTCCATCCACAGATGAGTGAAAACCAAAATGTAGTGTATGTGTCTGAGTGTATATATATTCAATGGAATATTATTCAGTCTTAAAAGGGAAGAGAATTCTGTAATATGCTATAACAATGAGCCTTGAGAACATTACACTAAGTGAAATAAGCCAGTCACAAAAGGACAAACACTGTTATGATTCCATTTATATGAAGTATTTAAAGTAGTCAAATTCAGGGGTACCTGGGTGACTCAGTCAGTTAAGCTTCCAAGTCTTGATCTCAGGGTCACGAGTTCAAGCCCCACACTGGAGCCTAGTGTGGAGCCTACTTTAAAAAAATAAAAATAAAGTAGCCAAATTCATAGCAACAGAAAGTAGAATGGTAGCTACCAGGAGCTGACAGAGTAGGGGGAGGGGAGTCACTGTTTAAGAGGCACAGAATTCAAACTTGCAAGATGACAATGTTTTGGAGATCTGTGCACAACAATGTGAATACACTTAACACTACTGAACTGTACACTTACAAATGGCTAAAATGGTAAATTGTATATAATTTGTTTTACACCATCACAAAAATATATAGATAATTTTTAAAGACAGGTGGCTCTATAAAAGATCATCTCGAGGGTCTTAGTTTGGCTAATTCGGTTAGAACAAAGTTTTGTAGTAAAGAAGGAGCAAGCGGATGGTTAGAGAGTCAAGCCAAATAGGGTGGCATGACCTGCTCAGGACCATCTCATCCTCCTCTATCTCATTTGCTCCCAGTCTGACTTTCTGTGTTCTCCCACAGTTTGGAGAACCTCATCCCCACTCCCACTCTCTCACACACTGTTGCAGACATACAAAGCAGAACTTCCCAGGAACAAAATTCCACTTAGCCTCCTGCTGCTGGAGACCCAACTCTTCCTGATAGGAGTCCTGGAAACTTTTATGTGAAATAAGCCTTTTTCACAATACTAGTTTATTCAAACTCTGGACCAAGGAATCTATTTGAGTAGAGGTGAGATAGAGAAGAATTTATTTAATTTAATTTAATTTAATTAAGTATGAAGAGGTAAGGGCTTCAGTGGGTTGATAAATTTTAGAAAGTGCTAAATACCTACATGTGAAAACCAGGTGTGGTGACTTCCATTTAAAAGCAAAGTGCTTTAGGCATTAAGCACCTACAATGTCCTGAAACTGTTAGAACAGACATCCATACAGCAATGCTGACTGCAAGACATGTGACACCAGTTCTTGCCCTCCTCACTTAAAATGTTTTTTAGAATGAAATCCACTTTTAAGAAATTATATTTTTAAAGTAATCTCTACACCCAACATGGGGCTCGAACTCACAACCAAGATCAAGAGTTGCATGCTTCACCGACGGAGCCCCAAATGAAATCTACTTTTAATCAACATTCTTCTTGCAGCATTTAAGGTCTAGGCTCCCTTTTCCCCAACCAGGGCAGCTCTGTTTGGGCCTGCTGTATTCAGTGGATCCCCGGGTAAGCTTTTGTTTTATTTAAGAATTCGGGCTCCTGGCTGGCTCATTCTGTACAGCATGCAACTCTTCATCTCCAGGTGGTCAGTTCCAACACCCCATGTTGGGCATAGAGCTTAATAAAAAAAAATAAAAAAAAAAAAAAAAAGAAGGAGAAGAAGAAGAAGAAAGGGAAGAAAGAAAAGAAAAAGAATTCTACAGCTGAGACTGAAAACCACTGGACTAAGATAGATGTCAAGTTTCAGTGGGACTTGGCCCTGTTAGTATCCATGTATTTTGTATACAGCAAGGTTTCTCAACCAAGACACTAGCAGCATGTTGGCTGGCTATGTCTTTGACATGAGGGCTGTCCTGTGCACGGTACGATGTTTCACAGCACCTGACCTTTACCCACTATATGCCAGTAGCATCCCTCTAAATGCCCTAGTCAAGACCATCAAAATTATCTCCAGACACTGCCAAATATCCCCTGGGAGGCAAAATTCTCCCCTCCCAGTTGAGAACTGCTAATGCAGAGGACGTATAGGTCCACTTCTAAGCTCAGACCCCAATTTGTTAGTGCTCTGTTGCTGTTTTATACCAGCTTCTCCTTTCTCTTCTACTACTATGGTGATGTTAAACATAAGCTAATACTATATTCTTGGTAAATTCTTTTTTACGAGTAGGAAGAGAAAAGAAGCAGTCTAGAGATTCTAAGACAAATATGGGTAATTGCTTATAACACTTCTAAATTCATAGTTGAAAAAGTTGCTTGGTTACTTGAAATACAAGGCCTAAGAAGTTTCTAGGTACTAGCTTAGACATTTCAATGCCTGAACGTAAAATCTATTTGTCTGGACATGTGTATTTAAAAAAAAAAAAATGGGATGCCTGCCTGGCTCACTTGGTAGAGCATGCAACTCTTGTTCCCAGGGTCTTAAGTTCAAGCCCCACGTTGGCATAGTGCGAGCTTACTTAATTAATTAATAAGCGGGGCTATATACGTGGTACTCATCAGTGGATAACTTTCATAAACAAGATGGGTGGCTATAAAAATTAATATAGCATCAGGCTCAGATAAAGGGACGAAAAAGACTTTTTGAATGAATAATACAACACTGAGAAATCATTGCAGGAGGAGGAAAACACGATTTTGGAATGGGATCAATTTGCATTTGAATCTTAACTCCATCTGCTTTACTTTCTGATCTTGGCTAAGATAATGTAATCCCGTCTGAGCCCAGAAAAAAGGAAAAAAAAAAAAAGCCCCCTTTATTCCTTGTCTTATATTGCTTGAGGAAGGGGATAATCTTTTAACCATCTGTATTTCCAGTATGGCTGGGAAATAATGTCGATAAAAGAATTTTAAGTAAAAAATGTGAGGACTCCATTCTTCTTTAAGAGCTATACAAATTATTTGACTTTTATTAAGACCTCTTGCTTTTCCAATAATTCAGCTCCATGCTCAAGGTTATTTACAGGATTTGTGAATGACTTTGGACTGACCAAGCATAGTAGTGAATGCTTTTAATTTATCTTTGGGTTTTTTTTTCAACAGTCAAAACCAGGGCCCTTTAAAATTGAGGTTTTATACAAAAAGATTTAGACTCATTCTGATCCACAATTCTTACATAGACAAGTCATCTTTAAGTCTAATAATGATTAGACCGTTTGGGTGTCCAGGAGATGTTAGTGGCACCAGAGCAGCCCTCCAACCAGGAATTAGCAGGTACTCATCTTCAGATCAAAAGACATAAGCCAAAATAAGCGGGAATCGGGCTACGGACTACCCTGCCCTCTGATTAAGTGGCCAGAGAAGAGCAGCTGTGAAAAGCTGAGCATTATCTTTATAAGCCTTTCACTATATTTCCATAGACTTGAAGATTTGAGTATTCAGTGATATTTAAAACTACCTAATATCAAAGGGTAGTACCAAGATCACATTGTTTACATAGCACTAATGCATGACCTCCCTTTTTATCCCCTTCCCTCTCAGGACCATGATCCCATCTCCCTCTAGCAAATGATAGTTTTCAGCTCTTCCAGCTTCAGTTAGGACATCTTTTCCAAAGAGTCTCTGGGAATGGTCCAGGGTTGTTTTCGGTAATTGGGAGAAAGTATCATAAAGAACATGATTTAAAAATCCTGTAGCGGGGCGCCTGGGTGGCACAGCGGTTAAGCGTCTGCCTTCGGTTCAGGGCGTGATCCCGGCGTTATGGGATCGAGCCCCACATCAGGCTCCTCTGCTATGAGCCTGCTTCTTCCTCTCCTACTCCCCCTGCTTGTGTTCCCTCTCTAGCTGGCTGTCTCTATCCTGTCGAATAAATAAATAAAAAATCTTTAAAAAAATAAAAAATAAAAAAAAATAAAAATCCTGTAGCATGTCACCTCCCTGAAAATGAATCATTTTCTCTGAATACAAACACGATACAATTTTTGCTTCCATGGTCAAAACAGACAACATGGAAGACTTTAGATGTCTAATTCTTTCTTGGGTCTAACATTTGGGATTAGATCTCAAGGGCAATGGAAATTTGCTAATCATCTGTGGTTTTTGATGATTTACAAGCCTAACAAATAAGATAAAAGAGCTTCAATTTTCCCAATTTCCAGAATATTACTTCATTCCAAAAGAAATGTCACCTATAAATAGCCCCTCCTCCTCTTACATTTTATGTTCTGTTGAACTTTTCCTTATGTACATCATTTGGCTACATAATCTGTGGCAAGAGACAGCTAGACAAGTAAAATAATACTCAACATTTTAATCAATGACTCAACAATTGAATCCAGGGTGCTGGAAAATTGATCTTTTCACAAAAGACACATCCAGTGTCAAAGAAAACTTCTCATATAAATCCTGACAAAGGACAAATTTAACTTCTAAGCAAGATTAGCTTGAGTAAAACATTCAAAATTTCTTAACAAGTTATGGTACCATCAGCATCTTTCATCAACACACTTAAATCCCTTACAGTGTTGGTGAGTATTAATATGCAGAGAATGCAACGTGGATACGGTGAGTTATACTTTCTACGACACTCTCGATCACGGATTGGAGTTTGAAAGCTAAGGCTTTCCAAAATGCCTAATGTGCCAAGTGCTCAGTGTAATTTGAAATTCATGATATTCTCGGCCAGGCAGGTGAGGTCCTCAGTAACATGCTCAGACCTTGGTTTAACTAGCAGTTTCTTGGACTCTCAGGAATAATCATTTGTTCTAGATTAGCCTGGGCTTCTCTATTTCTAAAGATCTTCCTTTAGGCTTGAATGTCTTGTTATCTGTCATTGGGAATTTATACAATATTACATTTCCTTCATTTTGCACTCATTCTGAGCTATTCTGTGGCTAACCTCATCTGTCTTAGGGTGATGTGGAACAGCAGCTCCTGAGGTCCTCTCAGCCTTCATCTTCTTGACCCACCTGAAGTTTCTCAAAGAGCACTGGGTCACTGTACTACCCAGGTAGTGGCAACATTATCATGACCTTTCCTGACTCCAAGGACTTCAATGACTCCAAGACAGGATAGAGTTGCCGACCTTTGAGTCTAGGTGTCCACATCCAACCATTCTTTTTTTTTTTAAGAGTTTTTTTTTTTTTTTTAATGTATTTATTTTGAGTCATTCCTACACCCAACATGGGGCTTGAACTCATGACTCCGAGATTGAGAGTCACATGCTCTTCTGACTGAGCAAGCCAGGAACCCAAAGTTATATCAAAATTTAGAGAGAAATCCCTTTTTTTAAAAAAGATATTTATTTTTTAAGAAGTCTCTGTACCCAACACGGGGCTCGAACTCACAACCTCAAGATCAAGAGTCTCATGATCCACCAACTGAGTCAGCTAGGTACCCCTAGAAAGCTACAAATAATATAATAGGCCTATAAACCAAAACTACATGGCTTATAGCACAGCCAGCTACAGAGAATACAGTAGAAAACACAATTAATTCATTCATGGAAATCTAGCCTTGGATAGTACCAACAGTTGCCAAACTTCCCTACTGCTAATTTGGGCCAGTGAGCATAAAACTCATCAGATTTGTTTAAAAGTATCTTCTTTTGGGAGGAAATGCTAAGGAACATTGCTCTCTTTTTCTCTCTCACTCATTCTCCCCACCCCACCCCCCAGCTCTCTATCTCTGACAAATAAATAAATAAAATCTTTAAAAAAAATGGGTGGGAAAGGATGAATCCATTTTATAGAAGGAATCAGCACGTTAGATCAAATTCTACATGGGAGAATGGGATTTTTCTCTCCATCTACGTTAGTATTCAGTGGGATACAATTTTGAGTATCGGGGAATGAAAGAATAAGCTATGATACATATATTATTGGTAAGATAATTAAGAAACATAACTCACCATTTTTTAGGCTTTGACAATGGTTTATATTTGCTGTATTTTACACGCCATTCAAGAACTTCTTTACAGCGCTGACAAACTCCATCATGAAGCTTTGCATTAATTTTCTTAAAAATAAACAGAAAAACAAAGTAAGAATTTCATCTGTGAGCCAGCATTGCAAACCCCAGGAAAAAGGCACATGAAAAATTTAAGTTTTTTTAAACAGTAACCTAAATTTAATCTGCATAACATTTTATGATACACTACGTATTTTTATGTGCATTACTCAAGTTGGTTCTTTACAAAGACAAAGATTCTTAAATAGGTGTAGCTCAGAATCATCCAGGAAATGTTTTAATCTCTTGGCAGGAGTATTTCAGAAAGCCCTCCCCATTGATTCTGATGTGTGCAAATGTTAAAACTCAAATTAGTACAGTCAGGATACGTGCGTTTTACTTACATAGGTTATAGCTCACTAATAATGTAATAATAAAGAAAACCTAATGCATATTTTAAGACTACTGTTTCCAACAATTCAAATCTTACCAATGAAGAAACGAGAAATTACACCAAGAAATTATAGTCCTAAATTATCAGTCTGTAGGGGAGAGCAGAGACCATGACACCGGAGAAAGGAGTGTCAGGGAGAAGTTGCTATAAGCACAAAAGTATTTAATTCTTCAATTTAATACTTTCATATTCTCATGTAAAGAAAAAACGTTTTGGAAAAGTTACCTTGCTAATCTGACTTCTTCAAAACAGAAAATAAATATGTGCATGGGAATACCTGCGGTGGGAAAAGGGCCATATTTATGGGGGGAAAATCACCCCATATTTACTATGATTTTCTTCTCAAAATGTGTTGGGAAATTAGGAGAATGAAAAAAATTTAAATGTGTCATGTGTTCTCCCCAATAGTTTTACATTCTATAACATATTCATGTGATTCAGGACCCAGACTATTTATTTTCACTATGTATGCTGAGAATTCTCCAACTTACTTTGGCTGTGGAAGCCTGGTCTTTGCCTATCGTTGGAATAATGAGTAAAGGGACATTTTATGTTTTCTTTGCTTCCTTTGTTTCCTTTTTTAATTTCTCAAGAGGAGAAAGAAAAGGATCACAAAAGATGCAGATTCTTTGGGAGGTTATCTGATGCTGAGTTAAAAGCACAATGTTTAAAGATCATTTGAAAAAAACCCGAAACTTTGGAAAAGTGCTTGATATTCTTTAAAGTTCTATACAAGAAGGTAAAATAATTTGACAAAACATTTACTCAAAGAGAAAATATTTCAAGGGTCTTTTCAAAAGCCACAAATTAAGCTGTGAATACATTATGTTTTATTTTACCTCTATGGTGAAAAACATATTCTGTTACTTAGTAATTGTGTATGGGTATTCCTTTCTCCCTGACCTAGACAGAGAGTCCCTGGAAAAATAAATTCTACGTGACACTATATTCCTTGTTTACTGCTAACTGTTGCCAGAAAGAAGGAAATCTGTGTCCAGTACCAAACTCCTCTTCTCATCAAACTTGATACATAATTATCCCACATAAGACTTGCTAAGAAATACCCAGAACTAAAATTCACACTTCATCATTTGTTCTCACTGCCCTCTGTTGCCTAGAATATCTTACAAAAAGCATTACTGGGGCACCTGAGTGGTTCAGTCGGCTAAGCACCTGCCTTCGGCTCAGGTCATGATTCCAAGGTGCTAGGATCGAGCCCCATGTCAGGCTCCCTGCTCAGGGAGCCTGCTTCTCCCTCTCCCTTTGCTGCTCCTCCTGCTTGTGCTCTCTCTCTCTCTCTTCCTCTCTGGCTCTCTCTCTCTCAAATAAATAAAATCTTTTAAAAAATTAAAATATACATAAAAAAACATTACTTATATTTTTCTAACTCTAACAGTAATGGAAACAAGCTAACAACTTGAACTATGATTATAATATGAACGTGATATCTTTCTTAATAGAATATTCTTAGAATGCAAAACATTTTGTTACTTGCAAATTTTATTATATATAACACACTGTGCTTGTTAACTAGGAAGCGTTATTTGGTTTCTTGTTTGTTTCTGTATCCAATTTCTGACCAGTTCATCTTGATTTACAAAGCTGCACATAGCTTGGAAACTGGTTTCTTCAGGGCGGATCGGACAATAGAACAAAACAGGTCTTTGTGGAAACTTGTCCTGTGAGTGATGTGTGAAACAGTATAAATGGAGATGTTGTAGAAAGTTCACATCACTAACAGGCACTACTACAAAACTGAACTTGATTTTCATGTGTTAAGAAATGAATAAGAATAAGAATGAAAATGAATGGTACTTTCACTTAAAGAGAGTTGTAAAAAGAACTTTGTCTTACTGTATTTTGGCAAACTAGAAACAGTGAATTCCAGAGATGTGAGCAATGAAAGCTAAATCCTAGTTCTAGGAATCATTCTGCCAGGAGCAAAGAAGATGGCAATCTTACCTTACTCACACCTATGTTTACAACTAACCCTGTTTTAGCAATTAATTTTAGCATATTCCTCCTGGGAGAAATCACAGGTTATTAAGGTTAAGATTTAAGCACATCCAAATATAAAATCAAAACTTAGTTTTATAAGTACAAAAGACTTTAAAGATCATTTTGTTTAAGAAGCTACTTTAAAGACCTTTAAAGGGAAAGAACTTCAGAGAAGGTTCCACTGAACTTAGGAATCGTAGCTAAAGAAGAAAACCTTATTTATAAATTGAACATTTTAAGTTAGAATAAACTTATGGTGTATCAAAAGACACTCTTACTTAATATATATGTAGACTCTTAGCCATCAATGATTCATACAACATATTTTATACTAAATGTTGTTATTCCTGCTGTAAACATTCTGTTGTCAGACAAGGCATCTTTTAAAATTTAATACAGCACTCTCAAGAAGAAATTAGATGAGGACTTTACCACCCAAGAGGCAAACTGCAAATATACTATCTGTATCAACAGTCCGATACTGAAAAATACTTTATAAAATATAAAGTATCCTGTAACAGAAAGAAAATACTATTACGGGGGAAAGGAATTTTAATACCACTCAAGAATAACTAATAATTTTTCATTAGGATTTTTCTATACATCATATTTCTTTCAGAAATGCTAATGCCAAACAATGGCATATTTTACTTCACTTCATTAATTGAAAAAAAAAAGAATTAAAAAACTAAATTAGAGTCAAGGAAAATGACAATTTTAACTGCTGCTGAAAATCCATTTCCAAGAAATGGAATTATTCTTCCCCCTGCATTACCCCTTCCTCCAAAATAAGGTTTTGGTGCTAATACAGCTACAATAGTATTACTCCAGAAAATAGGGTTTTTACATCCTTTTTATATTTAAAAGCATATATTTTTTAAATTCTCTATTAATATCCCCTTATTCTAAATATGGCTAGAAGACAAAGGATCTCTAGATTTGGGAATAAGAATTTATATGATTAATAATAATAACATTAAAAATCTGTCTTTTGTTTTGTGACTTTCAAATCATAAACTATTTTGTTTTAAATCCTTCTAATATGGCCAGAACATGATTGGGCATAAAATATCTTCAAAACCAATACAACCGGGACACCTGGATGGCTCGGTTGGTCGGTTAAGCATCTGCCTTTGGCTCAGGTCATGATCCCAGCGTCCTGGGATCAAGTCCCCTGTCTGACTCCCTGCTCAGCAAGGAGCCTGCTTCTCCCCCTGACTGCTGCTCCCCCTGCTTGTGCTCTCTCTCTCACTCTCTCTGACAAATAAACAAAATCTTTAAAAACAAAAACAAAATCAATCAATACAAAAACAAAACAAAAAATAGATGAGGGAATCATATTGAAGGGAAAATGAGGATAGGCAGGGAAAATGACGAAGGAGTCAGGATTGCAGCTGGGAAGTGCACTTGCTAGAAATGGACCACAAGTGAGATCCAAGCTTTCTAGCAGCCAGTAAAACATGAGCTCCACTCCCCTACCCGATTCAATGCCTGTAACATGCCCAAAATCCAGTTTCTTAGAAGTAGTACATCTATTCTGGTTACTGAAACCCAAGTCTGGTCTTTCCCAAAAAGGACCCCATATGATACAGTAAGCCATGGTCTCAACAACACCCTTAAAATACAAAGCATTTCACAGAGTTGTTTTCTACCAGGGTTCTCCAAGTATCTGGTGTTACATAATGTCAAACAGTGTGCTTAAGAGTTATTCTCAGGGGTACAATGTAGGTACAGATGCCTGATATTAATAGGATCTACAGGAATGCACCACATATAATAAGGTCATCATAAGTAGTATTTCTCTTAACAGAATTCTAAAAACATCCACCTCTATTATGAAAAACTTCAAACATGCAGAAAGAAGTTAAAATGATACTAATGCATAGCCATATACACATTATCTAGAGACAAGTGTTAACATTTTTTAATCTGTTTTCTATGTGTGTCTACACTTAGTTGCAGGCATCAGGACCCTATACCTCTTAATCATATATATCCTAGAAATACTTTCTCCTAATTAACCACACCACTGTTACACTTCAGAAAAAATGAAAAATAACTCTCTAATGTCATTGGATGTAGCCAGTCTACATTGAAATTTCCTAACCTGCTCCCTGCCCTCTGTATCAGTATTCAAGTACTGTTCCGCTGTTCTTTCTCTTCTGTTCTACAAGGATTTCCCTTTTTTTTTAAGAGACAGAAAGCAAGGGGGAGGGGCAGAGGGAGAGAGAGAATCTTAAGCAGGATTCACACCCAGCACAGAGGCCAATGACACAAGACTCGATCTCACGACCCTGAGATCATGACCTGAGCCAAAATCAAGAGCCAGAACACTTAACCGACTGAGCCACCCAGGCTCAGGATCATGAGAAAGAGCTGCGCATCCAGCTCTGTGCTCTGTGCTGAGTCTGCATGAGATTCTTTATCTCCTTCTCCCTCTACCCCTTCCCTGACTTGCACTAAATAAATAAATAAATAAATAAATAAATAGATAGATAGATAGATAGATAGATAGATAGATATCTTTAAAAAAAAAGTTACCAGCTGGGGGTGCCTGGATGGCTCAGTCGGAAGGACATGCCACTCTTGATCCGAGGGTCATGACTTGGAGCCCCACATTGAGTGTAAAGATTATAAACATAAACTCAAAAAAATAATTAAAAAAATAAGAATAAAATGGTACCAGCTGAAGTGGGTTTTGAGGTACAACGCATATACTATATACACATACAATAAAATTAGCCCATTTTAGATGTATAGTTGTATGAATCTTTTTTTTTTTTAAAGATTTTATTTATTTATTTGACAGAGAAAGACAGCCAGCGAGAGAGAGAACACAAGCAGGGGGAGTGGGAGAGGAAGAAGCAGGCTCTTAGTGGAGGAGCCTGATGTGGAGCTCAAACCCAGAACGCTGGGATCACGCCCTAGGCCGAAGGCAGTTGCTTAACCACTGTGCTACCCAGGCGCCCCTACTTGTATGAATCTGATAGCCAAAATATAGAATATTTTCATTACTCTAAAAAGTTCCCTCATGGCCCTTTGTTGTCAATCCCTCTTACCAGTCCCCAGGCAATGCTGATTTTTTAATCTCCTATAGTTTTGCCTTTTTCAGAATGTCATATAAATGGAATATGGATAAAGTATACAGCTATTGGCAGAGCTCATTCCTTTTCACTGGTGAATGATACTCCATTATACAGATGTGCTACAGTAACATTTATTCATTCACAATTTGAAGCACATTCTGAGTTGTTTCCAGTTTTGGGTAGTAATATTTGCACACAAGTTTGTGTGTGGACACTTTTCATTTCTCTTAGGTTAATACCTAAGAATGGTATTGTTGGATTTTGTAACAATTTTCTTTTTTTTTAAAAGATTTTATTTATTTATTTGAGAAAGAGCACGTTCCCACACAAGCAGAGGGAGGGGCAGAGGAAGAGGGAGAGAGAATTTCAAGCAGACTATGCACTAAGCATGGAGCCCAATGCAGGGCTTGACTTCATGACCCTAAGATCATGACCTGAGCTGAAGTCAAGAGTCAGAAGCTTAACCAAGCTGTCCCTATGACAATTTTTTACTTAACACTTTAAAAAAAAAAAAAAGATTTATTTATTTATTTGAGAGAGAGAGAACATGAGCACAAGCAAGGAGTGGAGCAGAGGGAGAGAATCTCAAGCAGACTCCCTACTGAGTATGGAGCCAGATGCAGAGCTCCATCCCACAAACCCAAGACCATGACCTGAGCCAAAACCAAGAACTGGACACTCAGTCCACCTAGCCACCCAGGCACCCCTCTGCTAAACTCTATAAGAAACTAACACTTTGGGGCACCTGGATGGCTCAGTTGTTAAGCGTCTTCCTTCGGCTCAGATCACGATCCCAGGGTCCTGGGATCTAGCCCTGCTGTGCAGGGAGCCCACTTCTCTCTCTCCCACTCCCTCTGCTTGTGTTCCCTCTCTTGCTGTCTGTCAAATAAATAAATAAAATCTTAAAAAAAAAGAAAAAGAAAAGAAACTAACACTTTTTTGGGGCACCTGGGTGGCTCAGTCGGTTTAGTGTCTGCTTTTGGCTCAGGTCATGATCCCAGGGTCCTGGGATCCAGCCGGCATCAGGCTCCCTGCTCAGCAGGGAACCTGCTTCTCTCTCTCCCTCTGCCCCTCCCCGTGCTTGTTGTGCTCTCTCTCTCTCAAATAAATAAATAAAATCTTAAAAAAAAAAAACTAACACTTTTTCAAAGTGGCTGTACCATTTTGCATTCCCACTAATCATGTATAAAGATCCAGTTTTTCCACATCATTTCTAGTGTTTGAAATTGTAAATATTTTTTATTTTAGCCATTAGAATCAGTGTATAGTATTATCTCATTATGGTTTTAATTTGCATTTCCCTTAATAATTAATAATGCTGAACATCTTTTCATGTGTTTACTTGCCATCATGTATTTTCCTAAGTGTCTGTTCAAATCTTTCGCCTATTGTTTTCAATTAGGTTGTTCATTTTCTAATTATTGAGATATGAGGGTTCTGTACATATTCTTGATAATGTGCTTTACAAATATATTCTCCCAATCTGTGCTTTTATTTTCATTATCTTAACAGTGTTTTTCTAATAGAAGAATTTTTTAATTTCAATGAAGAACAACTAATTTTTCCTTTATAGAAAGAAGTGTAGAGCTTACTCAAATATTTTTCTTTTATAGACCTTGCATTTTGTATCAAATCAAAGAAGTCTTTGAAGAATCATGAAGATTTTTACCTATATTTTTGACCTGAAGTTCAGTAATTTTAGGTTTTATATTAAATCTATGCTCCATTTTGAATTAATTTTTGTACATGGTGCAAAACACCAGCAGAGGTTCATTTTAAATTAAATATGGATGTCCACGTTCCAGTACCCCTGCATTGCATTTGTATCCTTGTCAAAAATTAAGTATGTGTGAATCCATTTCTGGACTCAATATTCTATCACGTTAATCTATGTGTCTACTCTTTCACCTGTTACCACCTTGTCTTGATTAGTATTGCTTTAGGCTCTTGAAATTAGTACTGTCCTCCAACTCTGTTCTTTTTCAAAATTGTTTTGACTATTCTAGTTCCTTTGCTTTTCCATAAACATTGTGGAATCAGTTTGTTGATTTCAACAAAAAAGCTATGATTGTGATTAGGGTTACACTGAAACTATGAATAACATGGGGGGAGAACTGACATCTCAACAACACTGAATCTTCCAAACAATGAACACTGCATTCCTGAGATAAGCCCCACCTGTCTGTGATATATCGTATTTATTGGTGAATACAATATGCTAATATTTAGTTGGAAATTTTATGTCCAAATTCAACGAGAGATTTTGGTCCACAGTTGTTTCGGGTTTTCTCTTACAACGCCTTTCTCTGGCATTGGTGTCTAACTCAATTGCTAGAGAATTCATGTGCAAGGGTAAAAGGACTTAAAATAGGAATACCTTACATATCCTAGAAGAATAGAATATTAAAAATTTTGTAGAATAAGCTCAAATCCGGGGTGTCCGGGTGGCTCAATCAGTTAAGCGTCTGCCTTCTGCCTTCAGCTTGGGTCATGATCTCAGGTCCTGGGCTTGGGCCCCACATTGGGCTCCCTGCTCAGCAGGGAGTCTGCTTCTCCCTCTCTGCCTGCCTGCAGCTTGCTCTGCTTGTTCTCTCTCCCTCTTTCTCCCTCTGCCAAATAAATAAAATCTTTAAAAAAAAAAAAAAGAGCTCCAATCCTATTTTTAAAGGTTTAAAAGAACATTTACATGTTTAAAAGTGTTTTTTGTCACGAACCTAGGAACGAAAATTACTGTAATTACATGGAACTGTCAAATAAATAAATATAATCTTAAAAAAATACTCCTGCTATAATCAACTGAATATCATATTTAGGCCACCACTAATATGTCATCCAGGATATTAATACTGAGTTCTACTGACTTCAAACTTTCAAACCTGCAAACTCTTTTTTTAGTGTGATAAAGAAGTAAACAGTTTACATTACTCTCAGAAATATTTTATTTGAATTAAGTCACTGAGTCTTTCCCTCAGTGTATTTTTATGTATTTTATTATTTCACAAAATGAGCTGGTCATTTAAGTAGCCTAGAAATACTTTTGAAGTACATCTGATAGTAAAACTGGTTTTACTGTCATTTAGGGAACAATATAAAACAAAAGTTACTTAGGCTTGCTTCTTTTTAGGAAATCATTTGTTCAATATAGCTAATTACAGATTAGCTGCCAACATTTACAATATTTCACAAAAAATTCAGAACAAGTCTCCTTTAAGTAAAAGAGTACCCTAGGGTTCGAAAATACTTGATATACATACACATACCAAATACATAAAAATTTGAGTTACCAATATTTGATTTTTTGCTATATAAAATTCTAATTAAAAGATACCTAAAGCATAGGGGAACCTGGATGGCTTAGTCAGAAGAGGGGGCAACTCTTG
The DNA here is from genome assembly GCF_023065955.2 of Ursus arctos. NCBI lineage: Eukaryota > Metazoa > Chordata > Mammalia > Carnivora > Ursidae > Ursus > Ursus arctos. Next base: position 12,695,151 of record NW_026623019.1, on the reverse strand, counting down.
ATCTTAGGATCATGAGTTTGAGCCCCATACTGGGTGTACAGATTACTAAAAAAAAGCAAATTAAAACACACACACACACACACACACACACACACTAAAAGAAAACCCCAAAACCAAAACAACAAAAAACAAAAGAAAAAGAAAGGAGAAAAAAACAAAAAACAGAGGCACTGGGTGGCTCAGTAGATTGAGTTTCTGACTCTTGATTTCAGCTCAGGTCATGATCTCAGGGTGGGGCTCCACGCTGGGCATGGAGTCCGCTTGGGATTCTCTCCCTCCCTCTGTCCCTCCCTCCCCTCATGCACACACATTTACACTCTCTCTCTCAAAAAACCAAACCAAAACCAAAACCAAACCAAACAAAAAGATATCTAAAGCATAAAGTGGGGTATATTTCTACCATAAGCTAAAGTAATTAATTTTCTTCCCCAAAGTCTACTCCATCTTCCTCCTATTCACTCTGTATTAATCATGTCCTTAAAGAATCAAAACCAAACTGAAAGAAGTGAAAATATACATGAGAAATACTCAAACTGGTCGTCTTACTCAATAAATTTACAACATAAACTTTTTATTGTCAAGAAATAATATTTGAGTCCCTCTCCCACTTTTTTTGTTACTGCTGGATCTCTAACGAGTGACATCTGTGAAAATAAACAATTGCATTTTCATCCAAACACTGAATATAAAATGAGCCTGAATCATCCCAAACAGAGGACTATTCTCTCAATAAGTGGGTAGAGCTATTGTCCGTTGGAATTATACAGAGAGGGCCTGTGTACAAACTACCCAAACTACCTACTGATATATTTCAGCAGCCAAGCAAACTACCCAGATTTTCACTGACAAACTTAATGCAAACAGACACTTAAGTGGAGTCACACCTGCCTACAGGCAGAAACATGCTGTTGCAATATCTTCTGGCAGTAGAGAAACCTATTTAAAAAAGCATTTTATCCCAAAGTGTATTTACTCATTTACTCTAAGAAAAATTAAAGTATAGTGCTCTGCATTTTAACAAGCAAATAGTTCTAAAAGATACTAAAAACCAAAACTGCATTGTTAAACTGATCAATCACATCTGCATTTTTTTTAAAGATTTTATTTACTTACTTGAGAGAGAGCACGAGCAGGGGGGAGGGGCAGAGGGAGAGGGAGAAGCAGACTCCCTACTGGGCAGGGAGCCCGATGAGGGACTTGATCCCAGGATCCTGAGATCATGACCTGTGCCAAAGGCAGATCCTTAACTTACTGAGCCACCCAGGCGCCCCTCAATCACAGCTTTAAAAAGGTGTAGGCAGTTGCAACAAAGAGTACTCTGTACGAAGATTTTTAATTCTGTCCATTTTATTCTAAAAGGCACAATTAGGGAGGATATGTTATGAATGTTAAAAAAATATTTTTATGGAAGGTCCCACAATGCAATGGTAAAAACAAATGATAAGTAGAACATTAGAAGGAATAATCTCCTGACAGCAAGAGAGATTCTGCCTTCTAATTAAAACATGGGCACTTAATATTTTAAGATAATGTGATGCCAATTATCTTTGAGCCATCTTCATTATTAAGTATGGGACACTTTTAGTAAATAAGTAACCCAAGAACAACATCTCTAAATAGAAATAAATAGCTTTACTATCAGAGGAGTTCTATGGGAAGTTTAAGTCTCTTCTTCCTCAAAATTTTGCCATAAATGATCAAAATGTCAATGGTTTTATCTAAAAATAATTTTTGTCTTTCCTGAAAAAAGACCTTACAAAGTAGGATCGTATCCCCAACTCCATCTGCTCCTTCTCAAGATCCTCTGCTGAGGCTTCTTCCTCTGCTTACCCCTTAAAAAAATCCATTCCCCAATATTTACTTAGTCATCCATTCGTGCATTCACTCACTCACTCATTCTGTCTGTCTCTTCAACCAAGGTGCCTGCTCAATGCTTCTTTCTTTTCACATTATGTATTTAATCTTGGTCACATGAATCTGTAACCACAGCCTCAACAAGGAACTCAATGAAGAATATAAATCAAAATTATCTCCCCAGTCCTACTGTCTCTCTGCAGGTCCTGATACATCAGACTGCGTGTTCGACATTCACTTTCCTCCTCATGCAAATCCTTGAAACATCTCAAATTCATGGACTAAACAGCAATCACTATTTTAGCAATAAAATCTCCTCTGTTCCAAACTTCGTCTTTAGAAGGTCTTCTTGTAGGCATAGGTACAAAAATCTCAGGTCACCCTTGACTTCTCGCTCTTTTACCAAAATGCCAATACTGACAAAATCATTTTTTCCACAATGTCCCCAACCATGTCTTCTACCTTCTATCCCCCCACTTCCTTATAGCATGTCCTTATTTCTGATCTGCATTACTAAGTAGCATCCCAAATGAAGATGGACTGGGGAGTGAGGAAGATAGAGAATGGGAGACCAAGCCATCAACACTTACATTTTAATGGACATCTCTCCATAACTCTCCTCTAGTCAGAAACCTACACTCTTTAAGGCACTCCTCAGACTGATATTCAGAACTGTCTGCAGTTTGATCCCTACTTTTCTTTCTTGTCCTATCTCCTGATTTTTCTCCCTGTGCAGCTAAGCACTCCTAAGTAAACCAATCTGGTAGTACAGAAACTGCAATGTGCCTCGTCCTGTCTTTGCTTTGCCCGCACTGTATCTCCTTTTGCTCAGTATTTGCATGCTAAAGTTTAATTTTTCATTCACATTCCAGCTCTGTTTTCCAAGCAATCACCCCAGATCCACTGTAGTGTTTTCCACCTCACTCAATTCAGAAGATGTACACACTTACAGTGACTGGGCCATATTAGATACTAGAGATGCAGGATTTAAAAAAGAGCGAGGTAAGGTAAGCAGGCAAATGAAGACAGTTTTGACACTGGGGAAATGGGTTTGGGATCATCCTCTACCTAACAAAGTCCAGTAGCCAGGGCAGACCTTGCAGAAGCATGAGAAAGCATATGGCCCTTCTGGGAAACTGCAAACAGGAACAGCTGAACAATAGGGTGTGATGAGAGGGAGAGGAATGAGCTAAACTGTAAGAGAAATTGCAGGCAGGCTACCTAAAGAATTTTGACTCTTAAATAGGGAAGGGACCTGATTGGATAGGATCCTAAGGCGTAATTAAAGGCAAGACTAGAGGGAAGTATGGAGATCAGTACGGAAGTTGCTACAGTAACCTAGAATTATATACTAAAACACTAAATTTGGCTGTGGTAGTGGGGATAGAGAGATGGACACAGGCTTGGGAGGCAATAAAGATACAGAAATGATCTGGATTCAGTAAAGAGAACAGATGACTACAAGAGAGTTGGAGCAAAGCCAAGACTCCAGGGGAAGAGTGACTTTTAAGTCAGTTCTCAAACTCCAGGGTACGTAAGACCCAACTGGAAAGCATAGTAAAAAATCATATTTCCAGGGGCGCCCAGCTGGCTCAGTCAGAAGAGCCTGTGGCTCTAGATCTCGGGGTTGTGAGTTTGAGCCCCACGTTGGGAGTAGAGATTACTAAAAATAAATAAACTTGAATAAATAATTATTTAAATTAAATTAAAAGCAAATCAGATTTCCAGGCCCCACTCCCTGAGATCGTGATTTTATAACTCAGGAGCTTCTGCTGCACAGATTATGCCTTGAGAACCTGTGGTTGAAGGATAGGGGAATACTCTGGAGCAAGAAGGAACTCAGACAGGGTGCGCTTCTGGAAAAACAACCCCTCCCACCTTCCCAAGGTAGACCTAAATGTGCAAACAGAGAGAGTATGATCCTTGGAAAGCTAGTCACATAGACTAGAGTATCAAATATGGGGGAAGGTAATTACCAGAATAGTCTCAGGTGTGGTTTGAGACCATGTACGTTGGAATCGCCTGTGAGGCTTGTTAAGAATGATGATTCCTGGGGCGCCTGGGTGGCACAGCGGTTAAGCGTCTGCCTTCGGCTCAGGGCGTGATCCCGGCGTTATGGGATCGAGCCCCACATCAGGCTCCTCCGCTATGAGCCTGCTTCTTCCTCTCCCACTTCCCCTGCTTGTGTTCCCTCCCCTCTCTCGCTGGCTGTCTCTATCTCTGTCAAATAAATAAATAAAATCTTAAAAAAAAAAAAAAAAGAATGATGATTCCTGGACTCAACCCAAGAACTACTGATAGAGAATTTCTGGCAACTGGGACTCTGCATCTTACACAAGCTTTCTGGATGACCCTTAAGCATGCCAAAGTTTAAGAACCACTGTCACAGGCAGACATTTCTAGAAAGAACAGTATATTCCCTACCTCACCTCTGCTACTGGAAGTACTACTACAAGGGAAGTGATATACTTTCCTTAGAAAGAAAGTTATGATTATTACAGTTGAAACGCCATTAGAGTCAGTAAGAAATGATGATGATAACAAATGACATTTATATAGTGTCTTCTGCTCAAAACTCCCTATTTACAGTAAAGTATATCACTTCCTCACAATTACGTTGGGGGATAAATAGTATTATTCCTACTTTATAGATGAAGAAGCAAACCCAGACAGGTTTAATAATCTACCTGCAATTGCACAGAATAATACAACCAGGACTCAAGACCAAGCCTCTGACTCCAAATACCATATTCTGCCCCAGTATTCCATACTGGCTCTTTTAGGAACTAAATCTCAGTCTGATTCCTACTTTCACCATTCAGAGTATCACTTCATTGGGAAGATGCACTCTGATTTCCAACCAAGTGAATGAAAGAAATATTTGAAACATAGCCTCCTTGTTTCCTAGAATAATGTGTCAAATATCTGAGTCACCACAATGACCTCAGAACTGACAGGAAAAGCTATGTTAGAGACATAAACCAGGAATCCAGAAGAGCTGTTATTTAAGAAGCTTCTCCAAAATTTTATATCAAAAGACATCACCCCAAAATGTAATTTAGCCTCGATTGTCACCCATGTAAAACATCCCTTAATTCAGACGTGGTTCACAATGATAGAGCACCATACAGAAACTGTTTTCTACCCCGACTTCCTCATAGTCAGGAAAAATAGAATTTATATCAGTTGTTTCTAAGCTTTATTCCTAGTCATGGAATTTAAGCCAAATCTAAACACGCTGAAAATTAGGAAATTATTTCTTCTTCTTTGTTTCCCTGTTTTTCTTTTCCAGTTTTATTGAGAAATAATTGACAAACATCACTGTGTAAGTTTAAGGCATAAGGCATGATGGTTTGGTTAACATATATTGTGAAATAATTACCACAGGAGGTTCCACTACTATCCATCTTCTCATTTAGATATAATAAAAAGAAGAAGAAAGGGGGAATCATCCCTAGTTTTAACCCTGCCTTAGTCATAGAATCAAATGGCAGACCAAATCTCAAATAGGGAATCTAAAATTAAAGACATGCTGGGAAATTAGGCTATTTCTAGATCAGTGATTCTCAACGTTCCCTTCTGCCTCTACTGTTCACATCCCCACGTTACTCTTATCATCAAATACAGGAAATGTCCTTTAAAAAAAAAACTAAGCAATCTCTACACCCAACATGGGGCTCAAACTCACGACCCTGAGATCAAGGGTCACATGCTCTTCCGACTGAGCCAGCCAGGTGCCCCAATACAGGAAATGTCTTTTTTTAAATAAAGATTTTATTTATTTATTTATTTGAGAGAGAACACACAAGCAAGGAGAAGGGGAGAGGGAAAAGAGACTCTGAATTGAGCAGGGAGCCTGACACAGGGCTCCATCCCAGGACCCTGGGATCCTGACCTGAGCTGAAGGCAGACACTTAACTGAGTGAGCCACCAAGGCGCCCCAGGAAATATCTTAATTAACAAGACTAATGAGTATTTGGGGAAGGACAGGGAAGAGAGATCCTGAGATACTGTCTCCCAACACAGAATGTCTCTATCAAAATTAAAGGAAGTAAAGTTTCTATCTTCCCAAGAGACCTTCTACTGTACTTAGCATTTAACTCTCTGCCTGGTTGTTTACAGTTCCTAGTCAATATTCTTTTGCTTATTCAAGTCCGTGAGTGATTTAACATGCAATGGACATGTCTGTACTTTGTTCAGGTGTCTGGACAAAAGCACACTTAGGTAAGTGTTATTTGTTTACACGGTTTATTATAAAACAGGTATTTTTGGTGTTCACTATAAAAATAATACCAAACTAATTTTTACACATAAGACTGCTATCGTAAATCTATAAACCGCATGTCTAATCCTTTATAAAAATTCTCTCTGCTGCTATTCTTAGAACATTCCTGTGGCTAGGGCAGGCATAATTATCTTCATTTTGCAGATGAGAAACCTGAGGCTCAGAGAATGAAGAGATTTGCTTGAGGTCACACAATTAATCAGAAGCAGCAGAGGCAGAACCCATAAAAAGATGCCTTTTTGTTTAGGGCATTCTACTAAAGTTACAAGTAGAAAGTGTTCCCCTACAGCTTTCAAGGTTTTCTAAATAGTAAAAGAAAAAAAAAATTGCAGAGTATACATTTCAATTTGTACTCTGTTTGGACTCAAATTCTAACACTGGTATCTTGTTTTGCAAAGAGGGCGAAACATGCCGGCTTATTTGTAAGGTAAGCTTGCAGTATTACACATTATTTGTTTAAAAAACACAAAATGAAATTCCAAAGTTAAGGAAAACTCATTTAGGAAAGAAAACATTATCTCTCCTAGGCAATGTTCTAAAAGAGGAGGATTTACTTTCTACCACGCTCCTCAGAGATTTTCAATGCACTAAGACCTACACAATAAGGATAACTAAGTGGTGAGCCAAATGGACTAACTATGTACAATTGGAATGCAAAAAGCCTATTCAAGCAGCAATTGTGTAGTGTCATGAGGCAACACACGTTTTTATAAGCACTCATTAAAAGTTAGTCACAATTTGAGATCTTGTCCAACCGGTATGGTATGCCCCAAGTTAGTGATCTTAAATGAGACAAAAATGACCGATCATTGTTTAACGTGTATTAAACAAAACAGGATGATATTCATTTCCTCTTAATAGCATATTTTAGGATTTTATGGATTAACTCTTTCAAGCACAATAACTGGTGATATCCACAAACCAAGTGATTTTACCTTTTAAAATAAATCTATATTGTAAATCATTTACTTGGGGGCAGATATATGAGGACAATTACCATATTGAAGCTAGTTAAGTTCTTCAAAGATAGTCACCTTGTTCTGGTCACACTAATATGTCATAACAATGACCAGTATATGCTGATAATTGATTCAGGAGCTAAGTCACTTAAGGAAAATACTAGGTTTGTGCCATGATTCATTCTGTTTAGAGCTCAGTATTCACTTATGATTTACCTAATTTGAGTGGAGAACATTTTCTCATTCTTAAAAGGAAAACAAAGATGTTTTTGATGACAAGAATATAAAAAGCTACAGGATAAAATTAAGGTATATCCTGAATGAAGGATGCAAATCACCTGTAACAAAACACTACTACATTTCTACAGATTTTTAAAAATCTCAGTTTGTCCTTTAATGCTTCTCATTTTCTTCTCACATCATCCCCGTGTAAAAGCAAGAAGGTGGTACTGTTATTTATTGTTATCCTAATGTACAGAGTCGATATAACTTACCTATGGTTATAGAGTGACTCAGTGGCCACACCAAGAGTCTGAAGAGTCTATGGTGCTGCCCTGACTCCAAGCTTAGGACTTCTTCCAACATGTCAAACTATAAAATGTGTCATGGATTAGAATTCAATACAGCATGCATTATGATTCTCTCTCTGCTGCCTATAGGAACAATCCAAAAAAGTATGAGCTTGTATGTACTCAGCACTATGCCAAGCATCTCAAGGATTCAGAAGATTTATGATGTACAGTCCCTTCCATACGATGCTTAAAATTCGGGTGCAGAGACAAAAATGATGGGCATGAAGTAAATCTCAAGAGTAAGCAATATTTGTTAGAGTTAAAATGGTGTTTAAAGTAAGAGATCAACTGGCTGGCATCTTCCAACTGAACTTCTGGAAAGACTAGGATTGACGGGGAGTCACTATAGATCCAGTGCTAACTGGTAGCCTTGCAGATTTAAAAACACTATTCTAGCCCCAACCCAATGAGACCAAGTGAGGGAGTCACGTATCTGCTACTTAAAACAAATCTGCAAAGGTGTCACAGAGTATTGCATTTTAGGTCTACAAAGACCATTTATCGGGGCGCCTGGGTGGCGCAGTCGTTAAGCCTCTGCCTTCAGCTCAGGGCGTCACCCCGGCGTTCTGGGATCGAGCCCCACATCAGGCTCCTCTGCTTCTTCCTCTCACACTCCCCCTGCTGTGCTCCCTCTCTAACTGGCTGTCTCTCTGTCAAATAAATAAATAAAATCTTTAAAAAAAAAAAGACCATTTATCTTAAGTAAGTTCTCAAAAGGTATCAGATTAAAAAAAAAAAAAAAAATCAGGGCACCTGGATGGCTCTGTTGGTCAAGCATCAGACTCATGATTTCGGCTCAGGTCGTGATCTGGGGATCGTAGGATCAGGCCCACAGAGGGCTCTCTGCACTTAGTGTGGAGTCTGATTGACCATCTCCGCACCCCCCCACCCCCACCACTTGTGCACGGACTCGCGCGTGCGCTCTCTCTCTCTCTCTCAAATAAATAAATAAGGTATCAGTTCAAAGTCTAAGGTCTTAATTTAAAGCAACAGTAACCCATCTTCCTTCTTTGTATTTCTACCACTCATGTATTAAATGTGCTTCAGTCACAAGCGGAAGCAGGAGAGACTATGTGCAGATATGCACCACAGGCCATTGGGTTTCAGCGTTTCCTGAAATGTGTATGACTTGATAATGGAATATTAAGTCAGCTAGAGAATAAGATGTTCAAATATCTGCTTCTACAGAGGGGAGAAATCTCATTTTATTTTTTTTAAGATTTTATTTTTTAAATAATCTCTACACTCAGCATGGGGCTTAGAACTCACAACCCAGGGGTGCCTGGGTGGCTCAGTCATTAAGCATCTGCCTTTGGCTCAGGGCAAGATCCTGGCGTTCTGGGATGGAGCCCCAGATCAGGCTCCTCCACTGGGAGCCTGCTTCTTCCTCTCCCATTCCCCCTGCTTGTGTTCCCTCTCTCGCTGGCTGTCTCTATCTCTGTCAAATGAATAAATAAAACCTCTAAAAAAAAAAAAAAAAAAAAAAAAAAAGAACTCACGACCCCGAGCTCAAGAGTCGCATGCTCTACCAGCTGAACTAGCCAGGTGTTCCCAAATCCCACATTTTCAATGCCAGATTATATGAAAAAATAACAGGCACTCAAGAGTTTACGACTTTGATAGGGATACCGGATTTTTCTTCTCGGGCTCCTCCACCTCCCCAAACAAGATAAGATCTTTATTTAGCTTGCTTTTATTCTTACTTCCCAGGTTTGTTTGAAATCGGCAATTCTGGTATAGATTTTGTCTTCTAGAAAACTTAACTCTTCCATTATGTGATTCACAAATGTAACAACAGCATTAACTTTCACCACCATCCAACCAATGGTTATTTAAGGTTAACTCAGTTTTACTGGGTTCTTAGTTCACCATTATTTCTCCTACCACATATCTTTTTATGTTCTGGAATACATCCTTAAGTACATATGTATGTTTTTGTGGGTTTTTTAAAAATTTATTTATTTATTTGAGAGAGAAGGAGAGAGCATGAGCAGGGAGGAGGAGCAGAGGGAGCAGCAGGCTCCCAGCTAACCAGGGAGCCGGGATGCAAGGCTCAATACCAGGACCCTGGGATCATGATCTGAGCCGAAGGCAGATGCTTAACCGACTGAGCCACCCAAGCGCCCCTATACCTATGTTTTTGACAAAATTTTACTCTGGATGATTCTTTAGTCCTAACAGCTGACTCAGAGCTTAACTTTATTACGAAATCTAAATTTAAAATACTTCCCTTACAGCATTTTGTAGATCTTGCCCTATTTTTTTTTTTTTTTACAAGTGGCAGATAAGAAATCTGATACCTACAAAATCATAGTTGCTTTATGGGTAACCTCTTTTTTCCCTCTCTCTAGAAGCTAGCAGGAATTTCTTTCTGTCACAGAGTTCAAAACTTTCACCAAGATATGTCTAGAACCCTTCTATCTGAAGGCTTAAGATTTTCTTCAAGTTTGAGAAATTTGTGGGGTTTTTCCCTTACTTTTTTATCATTCCTTCCTCACCCTCCTTGTCTTCCAGATTTCCTTTAGAAACATAGTGGCTTTCCTACCTCGATTTTCTGTATCACAAATTTCATCTCATATTTTTTATCACTTTGGTCTTTCAGACTAGGTTTAGGATGAATCCACTGGCTTGATCTCCCAAATCACTAAATTACTCTTTATCCCTGACACAGTGCTATTTACCCATCCTATTAAGATCACATTTCTGAAAACACAGTTGTAGTTTTTAAGAAATGTCATAAGTTTCTTTCTTTTTTAACAGCAGTCTTCGTTTTATGGATTTGAAAGTTTTGAATGCTTAAGGATGGATACCAATTACACTTTTTTAAAGTTCTCTTCTGTGTTTTACGTTACCTCTGTTAACTGGGCATGGGAAGTAGGGTTTCCAGTCGTGCATCACGTGGTTTTGATTTTCCTAAAAAGTTTAGTGCTTCTTAGTAGTCTGCTCATATATATAAATGAGGGCATAGCTCTGTACTGTACAATATGATAACCACTATCCATATCTAGCTATTTCAATTGAATTAAAATTAAATTAAAATTTGATTCCTTATTTGTACTGTCCACATTTCAATACTCAATATGTACATGTGACTAGTGGCTACCATATTGGAGAGCACTAATATAGCACATTTCCATCATCATAGAAAGTTCTTCCAACAGTGCTGGTATAGAATAACCAGTATCAGATATGGGATGGGTTACTAAAGCAGAATTGAAGATCGCTATTGCTCTGGAAATGAATTCAGGTATTAATTATATAATCCCTGGCTCTGGCTAACAGGATGAAAATTAACAGCTTGATAGCTTTTGCTTTAGTATGCACAAGAAGTATATTACTTCCACGTAAAATTGTTCCTTGTTAAGCTCTGGGACCAAAAATGATCAGGAATGTTGCTCTGTTTTGTGTTTCACAGCATCTCCCCATCTTAGAGAGCTTTCTTCTGATTTTATCTGGAGAATAAATGCTGGAGAAAGTCACCTGATGCAAAGGATTGGTACAGATCTTGTGAATTCTGATACTGGCATTATTCTAGTTTACTAAAATTCCTGACTTCAATCTGTATTGTATTGCAGATTAATAAATTGTTTGGTTGCATAAGTCTAACCCTATCTACTTTACATTTTAATTTTCCTTAATGTTCTTTTCTGCTTGAAAAGTTTTCTAAAACTATAGTTTTGTTTTATAGTTTTCTTCCATCATTTCACTGAAATTTGGGGGAAATGGAAAGATAAATGCATGTTTTCAGTCAGTCATTTTGAATTAGAGCCTTAGTAAAATTTGACTGAGTTTTCTAACTTGGTAGCAAAAATGCCTTAATAAAGGTGGCTCAGAGAATCACTAAGATTTGAGTTAACTACCACAGTAAACCAGGGAGTTTTTTAATTTAAGTGTGCTAGGAAACAGCTGTCTGTGGAAACACCCTATGAGAGTCAAAGGACTGCCCATGGTTCATTAAGAGTTTAAATTAAAGCAAAAGTATCACATATCACAAAAGTAACCATACTATTTTTTTACATGTATAGATAATAGATCACAACTTATTCCACAGGACTATTCTAACTCTATTAAAAACTAGATCTCGTGGAGTGCCTGGGTGGCCCAGTCAGTTAAGCAGATGGCTTCGGCTCAGGTCACAATCTCAGGGTCCCTCAGTGCTCAGCGGGGAGTCTGCTTGAGGACTCTCTCTCTCCCTCTCCCTTAGCCAATCCCCCTGCTCACACTCTCTCTCTCTCTGAAAAAAATAAATAAATCTTAAAAAACAACAACAACAACAACTAGACCTAGCATTATGTATAAGCATTCAAGTTTATGGGAAATACGATATCATATTACTCTAGCATCATGTCCTATAAGCATTCAAGTTTATGGGAAATATGATATCATATTACTCTAATGTCCTGTGATAAAGGTTAATGATGTAATACATTCACATATACAAGTATATGCCATGATGTCAAATATATTACTCAAACTGATGACTTCAGTGACATGAGTAATTTCAAAACAAACAAATCAGCCACCTGGTAAGACAGGGATGAGCATTTAATAATATATAAATCTTCACAGAACAACAAAGCATTTAAAATAATCACCAGCTTAGCTTAGTAGTTCACAGCCATGATGCTGTAAATGCCGTACAACACCAAATGCCCTTCAGAACCAGACCTGATTAATATAAAGGTACAACAGAATTCTGCTGATAAACCGTCACTGAAAATTATTACACATACATAACTCCATCACCTATAAGAAATACGTCCTTGTTAAGGAGACAAGACTCTGACAAAGCAAAAACAAATGAAAGTATGTCATACAATTTAGTTTCAAAAGGACAATGTGAATAATAAATTTTAGAATGTAAACACAACTATTCCAACTAGAAATGAACTTGATGAAATATCCAAGAAAATGTCTACCAGGAAGATCTAAAAATATCATTCAACCTCATGAATAAACAGATAAACTGGAAGAGAATTAGGATTGAGGTTGAAATAATCAGCTCCGAAGCTATGGAAAAGTTCAAATATACTCCTGCTATTCTGAGAAGCCAAAAATCCAACAGAGACCAAATTAATCATAGCTGGAAAACAAAATCACAACAATTTCTTTCAGGCCAAAAAAGTATTACATGAAGTTTTTATTGTATATTTAAAGAGTTGAGATGATCCGTCAGGATGCTACACCCACTAATACTATCTCTGAAAAGAGAGGATGGTCATTCAGGTTACCTATGGCCCTCTCTCCTTCGCTTCCAAAAGCTGTGACTTCAAAGTTATTTTAAAATATTTCACATGCATCAAGATAATGGTTAAATTTGAGGAGGAGAATAGTAATGACTAACTGAGACAAGTAGCATTCTCTTGATCTGTGTATTGGTTACACAACTATGTTCACTTTGTGAAAATTCACTGAACTCTATTAGTTCAGAGTTCTTGCACTTTTCTGTATGTATGTTATACTTTAACAGAAGTTTATTACGTAAAAATTCTCCATATTTGCCTTTTTCCGCTTTTTAAAGTAGCTACTAGTGTGAGATTCCTGAATGAAAGATTCATAACCCACTCATCTTTTTGCTGGTGCTTGGTACATAGTAGAGGTTTAATAAAGACAGGTAAATTGACACAAATCAATTAATTGTACAATGTCGATAAGAATTACTTGATTTCCACTCTTTCAACCCACATCACAGAACTACTTGCTATTGGTCCATGAGTTGTTAAAAAAATGCTTGAGTCCCTGTCCTCTGAGAGAAAGATGGTATTTGTATACATATGTGTGAGAGAAAGGCAAAGAAGCCAGGACATAAATGCTAATATCTAATACGACACGCACCATATGTGTGGTGAGGACAATAAATGCCATAGGGAAGGAGGGAGACATTCCAGTGGGATTAACCAGGAAGGGAATAACTGAAGGAGTAGCATGTGAGCATGATAAACATCTTAGTAAGATGAAGGAATGGACTAGCATTTACAGAATGCTTAACACTGCATGCCAGGTACCATGTGAGCATTTTCACAAACCTTACTCAATCTTTACAATACAGCTAAGCCCACTAAGACCCTGACAGACTGAACAATGTGTGTAAGATCACACAGTCAGTAAATAGCATAGAATGTGACCTAAACTTTTGACTCCAAGATCAATGTCTTTCTGCTACACCATGCTGCCACTGTCCTGAACAAGAGCTTGAGATTTTTGGCCAAAAATCCAAAAGCTCACACATGAAATCTGACAAAAACTGACAAGGAATTTTTTTCCTACCCAATGTACCCAAAATATTTTTATTCTTCAAAGTTACCTGACCAAAACCAAACCAAAACAGACCACATTTACTTACAAGAATGATGGTCTAAATTGACAGTACTGAAACTAATTCATAGCTTGAGATCAATCCATTCAGTTATTCTCTTTAGTAAAAAGATTTTAGTCAACCACAGGCTTCTAATTGATAGGCTTATCAATTTAAGAGACGCTTTCATTCTTATGCTTTTGCCACCACATAATGTAATATGTTCATTTTGGCAATATGCATAAATACCTGTTTATAATCTTGTTTTGGAAAAAGACCTTCACAGACTCATAGCCTCTTCTTGCCCTTCTCTCTTCATTTTAAGAGGACCTTTACTCATTCATTCAAACATTACTGAGGAGCCTTCAATGTGTCAGGAACTCTTCCCTCAATAATGACTAAGAGAACACTTGTTTTCCAAAGATTATTTAATGGAACAATAATTTTACCTGATCTTACTTTTGTTTTGTTTCCAGATTAAACTCCTTCAACTTCTTGACCCACAACCTACAAATTGATCAGTACTCATTCTCCCTTTCTGCTTTATTCCATTCTTCTATCTCATTCCATTTTAACTTTTCCTTGACCCTTCATCCCCAAGCTGTACTATCTCCCTGAGGATAATATTGTATAAATTATTTCCTTTCCCTCCCTTCCTTTATTTTATTTTTTTTTTAAGATTTTATTTACTTATTTGACAGAGATAGAGACAGCCAGCGAGAGAGGGAACACAAGCAGGGGGGAGTGGGAGAGGAAGGAGCAGGCTCCCAGCGGAGGAGCCTGATGTGGGGCTCCATCCCATAACGCCGGGATCACGCCCTGAGCCGAAGGCAGACGCTTAATGACTGCGCCACCCAGGCGCCCCTCCCTCCCTTCGTTTAGGAAGGAGTATAGTACTACCCTGTACTACCCTTGTCACAGCATTTAAGACATTGTTATAATTATTTATTTACTTCATTCAACCCACCAGCTACTTACTGAATACTTCCTATGTACCAACCCCTGATCTACCACTGGTCTAGGTATTGAGGATATAAAAATATATATTTTCCCTGGTGAAAATCATATTCCAGCGTGGACTATAAATAAGACAAACAAATAAATAAATAATATGCCAGAATGTAATGAAGTTATACAAATTAAAATAATTTAACAGTTCATAGTTTTGCTGATAAATTGAAACACAGCGGGGAAAAAATAAAGAATGTGAGAGAAGGTCAAAAATCAAGGATGAGGGGCGCCTGGGTGGCTCAGTCGTTAAGCGTCTGCCTCTGGCTCAGGGCGTGATCCCGGAGTCCTGGGATTGAGCCCCACATCAGGCTCCTCTGCTGGGAGCCTGCTTCTTCCTCTCCCACTCCCCCTGCCTGTGTTCCCTCTCTGGCTGGCTGTCTCTCTCTCTCAAATAAATAAATAAAATCTTTAAAAAAATAAAATGAAATAAAATTACCTCTTTAAAAAAATCAAGGATGATTCTTATATTTTTGGTGTGAGGAACTGGGTAAATGATGGAGCTGTTTACAGAGCTGGGGAATACTGGAGGAAAAGGTTTGAGAGAGAAAGACTGAGAGTTCTTTCTCTGCCATGTTAAACTTGAGATGCGTTTTTGATATTCAAGAATAGAGGTCAAGTAGGTAGCTAAATATATCACTCTGCAGCTCAGGACAGAGGCGGGCCTGGAGCTCCAGATGTGGAAGGTATCAGCATATAGATGGTATTTAATGCCATGGACTGAGCTGAATGAATAAATTATTTTAGAATTCAGATGAGTGTTCAAGAGGCAATGGTACTAAGTGATTGAGAAAGATGAGGACAGAGCATTATTAACCAAGGATTTGGCAATAAAGACATCAATGACTTGACAAGAGGGATTCTAGTGGAATGAGTACAAAAACTGTTTGGACAGGGATGAAAGCTATGGGATGTAAAGAAGTTGAGAACCAGGAGCTTTTCCATAGAGAGGAAGAAAGCAACAGGGTGAAGCTAGAAAAAAATATGGGTTCCACCTAAGGAGGGTTTTTTTTTTTTTTCTTAAATTGAAATAACCCATTGGAGACGGAAAGACTGATGATGCAGGACAACCTGGACAACAGAGGAGCCCTAAGCCTTTAAGTCCTTAGGTACACAATAGAGAGTAAGCCCCAGGGTGCAAGTGGAGGCCAAGTGGGAAGGACAAGTATTTCATCCACCGTCACAGGAAGGCAGAGTATATGGGTACAGATGCAGATGATGGTGGAATAATAGAAAACTGGTTTGAAGCAGGGGTTCCATCAGGCAAGTACCAAAGAGGGAAAGAAGGATAAGGCTGCTGAGGTATAGGCAAGAAGAAAAAGGTATATTGATAGAAAGGAACTCCGAGCTAGATAAGGAAGGGAAAAGGGACATGAGTGGGATGCAGTAAAAAGCAGAAAGGTTAATGGACAGGAGTACCTAAGGAAGTTAAAAAATATATTTGAGGCATAAGCAAACTAGGTAAGTAGATGGTGATCCATTTTTCTAAAAAGTTTGTAAATGGAGCAGTTACCAGCACTCAGAAAGTGTAAGGTTTGAACATGGGAGTAGGTTTCTAATGGGGGTGGGGAGAGGTCTAAAAGCTGAGAGATCAGATGTTGGATTATCCACGGGGATGTAGCAATCACTAGGTATGATGACAGGAACTGTGGAA
Organism: Ursus arctos; assembly: GCF_023065955.2. Classification (NCBI taxonomy): domain Eukaryota; kingdom Metazoa; phylum Chordata; class Mammalia; order Carnivora; family Ursidae; genus Ursus; species Ursus arctos. Next base: position 12,678,524 of record NW_026623019.1, on the reverse strand, counting down.
AGGCAGTGAGCCAGGTACTGATGAGGAGGTATAACGAGGAGGCAATGACAGATCCAGAAAGGATAAGTCTGATGTTATCAAAAGAGGTGGGAGTTTTGAGCAAGAAAAAAAAAAGGGCTGAAGCAGCAAATGGGAGAAAGAGTTCTAAATGGGAGGTGGGGCTGGGGCTGCAAATGTGGGGTGAACAAATATCACTTAAGGACTACAAGGAAACAGAGTTCGGGGGAACAGTCAGGTAGGGCAAGAAAGTGAAAGCAACTGTGTTCAACACTATGTCTCTATTTGATTACAATAAACTATTGATTCCAGGAGGCCGACTGGAAGGGATGGAGGGGGGGCACTGAAAGGTTGGAAGACTGCGCCAGGTGAGGATATGCACAAGCCAAATGAGGATAAATTTCCCAGTAGTAACAGCTAACCTGGGAATCTCAGACTCTAAAAAATCAACCAAAACACCTTTCCGAAGCTTCATAAGAGTAGCTCAGGATCTTTCCAGTAAGTTTTCTTTCTGTTCAAATTAGCAACTGAAGAATCCTAATGATTCTTACCTTCATGTAGAGGGCCTTGCTCACCTCAGAGAAGTTCAGAAAAAGAGTGTTTATTTAATTCATTCAATACATTTAAGCGCTATTTGGCCTGGAGTGATAAGGAAAATCTCAGAAAGGAATCTCAGGCATGTTGGCTATTCCTTTATCCCCTTCTCATTTCATTTCTTCCTTTCACAAAAGTCAATAGTGAAAAAAAGGAGCAACCACAATTGAGAATGGAGTGAGCTGGCAATGGGGCTGTTCTGAGGACAAGCAGGATTCTCTGCACACCTGCCCGTAACCTCACAGTAACACTTGTGCAGGTGTGGAAAGAGTCCGACGGCTTAAAATAACAAATACCACAACAGCCTCTAACTGTTAGCCCTGAGGTTCTTTGTCCAACTGCACACCACTCCCTACTACAGTGTTTCTCTAAACAGAAAAACGACCCACTTCGGGGACAGTTAATATAAATTATGACTTTCTCTCTCTCAGATGAACTAATTTACCTGGATGAAGAATTTGAGAATACTTTTTCTAACGGTGTATATTTAACTTTATGAAGAAACAAGTGTTGACAATATAATGATAAAACTTCATAATCCAATGGTGAATACTATCCCCTAACACAATACATCAAATCAAGACAAATTAATTTCAGTTGTCATGTACATAAAATGAAATGTCTAAAATATATGATTGATGTAGAAAAAAGCCAATTATATTGTTATAGGCCTCATTTTAAGAAACATGCAGAATCACTTCATTGGCTTCGAGGGGAAGCACCATGGGAACGTAGATAATATGGAATATCCCAAGCATGTATAGAATTATTTTTGTGTGAAAGGGAAAGAAAATAAAAGGTAAATAAGAAGAAGACAACACTTCTAAATATTGAAAATACCACAAAGGAAAAGTAAAGAGTGTCATTAGCAGTACGACTTTTACTGAGTATGATTCTTACGTGTATCCTAATGCCCAGCACACCATAGACTGTCACCTTGTCAAATGAAAAAGCATGCTGAATTTAGTGATAAATCAACTGGGGGCAGGACTGATGTAACATAAATCCATTTAATAGACAGCATTGGTGAAATCTATCAAAGAACATTTCTCGATTTGGAAACAGATCAAAGGGAGTCCCAGGTAGCCTCTAGAGTCCCAGAGAAGGTTAGCTAGAAACTACAGTGGATTCTTTATCTGCCCAACTGCAGATTTGTTCAATGACTACCCACTTGTTTTACTCTTCGTTGTTGACACCAATTGATTGAGAAACAACATTTATTCCCATGACTAGCGCTTCATCACTCACAAGGAAATTACTCACACCAGGGATTATCTGAACCAATCTGAGACTGTTCCCTAAAGTGCAATAGCTCTGGGCTAGGGGAGATAGAACAAAGATCCCATACCACTTGATTCTAAGCTATCTGGACAAAGTGAGCTTTACCAATAGCAGGATATCCTTTTCCACAGCAAGGTCTTATTCATTATTTATTCATTTATTGATTATTTATTGATATACTAAATTACTATGATTCTATCCTGGAGTGAAACTAGGAAAAAATGAGACCCAGGCTCGGTAACCTTATGCACAAAATCCACTTTGTAATGCTCATCTGTACTTTTCTTACAGAAAAACAAACTCAAGTGTCATGACTAGTGTTTATATATAAAGGGAAAATGTTAAAATGCAATTATTAGAATTATTTTGACTTGGAGTTAGCTAAGATATTCAATATATTAGAAGGTCAACTTGTATGTTTTCTTTCTGGAAAAGTTAATAAAATTGTTTTCTTTTTTAAAAAGACTAATTACAAGTAGTATTCTATACCTTCCCCAAACAAAAAGCAAACAAACAAAAGTAAAATTTCATGACACTTGAGTGGTTAATCAGTTGTTTTGCTATAATACCTATTTTTATTTTAATTTTTTTCACTTTTTTTAAAAGATTTTACTTATTTGAGAGAGAGAGAGAGAGAAAGAGAGACAGTGACAGAGATAGCAAGAGGGAGCACAAGCGGGAAGGAGAGGGAGAAGCAGGCTCCTGCTGAGGAGGGAGCCTGACATGGGGCCTGGACCCTGGTATCATGACCTGAGCTGAAGGCAGATGCTTAACTAACTGAGCCACCCAGGCACCCCTATAATATCTATTTTTAATTGGGGTAAAATTTCCGTTGATGTCACTCACAGATTGTTGTTTCAAAGATTTATTTATTTACTTGAGAGAGAGAACATGAACGCAAATCATGTGGGAGGGACAGAGGGAATCTTTCTAGCAGACTCCGCATTGAGCACGGAACCTGATGCGGGACTCAATCTCACAACCCACGAGATCATGACCTAAACTGAAACCAAGAATCAGGCACTTAACTGAGCCACCCAGACATCCCTCAAGCACAGATTTTAACTCACAATTCAATGAGTTCTAATAAATGTATTCACTCTCGTGATCTTCATGTTTCCATCATTCCAGAAAGTATTCCTGAGCCTCTTCTACTCAATCCCCCCACCATCAAAGTCAACCACTGCTCTGATTTCTATAGACGGAAGAAATAACTGGTTCCTTTCCTTCCACACGATGTTTCTGAGATTAGTCTGCAATATGCACAATACATGCAAACAATGCATATATCAGTAGCTTATTTTTTTCTAATAGCAGAGTAGTATCCCATTGTATGATTGACACAATCTGCTTATCTATTCTCTGGTTGGTAGATATTTGAGTGTTTGTGGGGTTTTGGTTTGTTTGGTTTTTTTTCCAGTTTTTGGTTATTGTGAATAAAGTTGCTTGTAAACACAGAATCCTGTTCTGCTGTAAATGTAATTGTGTCACCTTAAACTTAAGACAGCTTTCTGCCTAACCGGAAGCTGAGGGATCTGAGTGTATAAGCATCACAGTAAGTGAGTGAAAGGAGCCCCACTTCTGCCACAGAGCCCTGGCTGAATAGATGGGACCCACTCCAACGAGCCCACATCTGTGATGTGTGACACTATAGGCAGCCACATCTTGTGAGGAGAGACTCTTTCTCTGGAACATTTCAAACAGGTAGTGTTTAAGGGCAGTGGTAATAAAGTGCATATCTGTTCTGACCCTAATGTGGTGTCATGCTGCTTCTATTACACACAAAAAAGCAGTATTAAAAAACAACATTGGAAAATAAATAAAACAAAGCAACACAGAGACACACAATCAACAACACTGGGGCACTTGGCTGGAGCATCTGACTCTTGATCTCAGAGTAGTGAGTTGGAGCCCCACACTGGGCATAGAGGTTACTTAAAAACAATAATAACTTCAACACACATACACAAAAAAGGGGTTTTGATTTACTTGTCCTTTGAGGTCTCCTAGCACAGACATCACCTAATCAATGGCTAACCATGCGCTAGTTATGTAACTTGGGTAGGTACATCATTTACCCTAAGTTCTAACTTCCCATTATTCAGAATAAGATAATTAAAGCATCTATCTTAGGTTCATTTTTTTAAAAGATTTTATTTATTTATTTGAGAGAGAGAGAAAGAACGGGAGCATGCCTGCATGAGCAGAAGCAAGGGGCAGGGGGAGGGAGGGAGAGAGGGGGAGGGCGGGCAAGAGAGAGAGAGAGAGAGAGAGAGAGAGAATCCCAGGCAGACTCTGTACCAAGTGCAGACCTGACACAGGGCTTAATCCCAAGACCCCGAAATCATGACCTGAACTGAAATCAAGAGTTGGATGCTCAACCGACTGTACCACCGCAGCGCCCCTTAGGGTCATTTTGAAGATCAAAATTAGATGATGTATATCAAGTATGCGTAGTGGCTAACACACTTAAGAATACAAATACTAGCTATTGCTAACAAAACTTTATTTCCAAAACGATTTAGAGATCATAGCCTCAATTTTTTTTTAAGATTTTATTATTTATTTGAGAGACAGAGAGAGCACAAACAGGGGGAGCAGCAGGCAGAGGGAGAAGCAGCCTCCCCGTTGAGCAAGGAGCCCAATGCAGGGCTCCATCCCAGGGCCCTGGGATCATGACCTGAGCTGAAGGCAGACACTTAACTGACTAAGCCACCCAGGCACCCCTAGCCTCAGATTTTCCTTTTCTTTTTCCATTTAATTTCCCCAAATGAGTGTGTTTCTCCCAAAATTAGTTCAAATTCAGTAGACATTATGTAAACCAAAGGGCTCCATAACCAATCAAGTTTTAGTTAAATAATTTTTTTTAACTGCAAAACTTCTCAATGTTGTATGCCAAAGTACACTATGAACCCTAAAAGTGAGACCCAGAATGTACTATTTTCAAAGTAACTAAACCATGAAACTGACTCCTGCCTTATCGAGAAGATATAATCCTGGGGCACTTTGGGAAATGCTAATAAAAACCACACTAACTACATATATAAAACAAATAGTATTCTTAAGAAAAAGGATCTATGGTCTTCCCATTTCATTTAGTTAAATGCTCTCCATCCTTTAGACCTCAGGGAAGTCTTCTTTAAGCCTCTAAACTTAAACAAGACTTCCTGCTAGGGCCACAGGACCTCGGGTTCCTGGGATTGAGTCCCACATCACACAGGGCTCCCTGCCCTTGGGAAGCCTGTTTCTTCCTCTCCCTCTACCTGCTGCTCCCCCTGCTTGTGCTTTCTTTCTCTTTCTGTTAAATGAATAAATGAAAAATCTAAAAAAAAAAAAAAAAAAAAAAAAGCTTCCTGTTTGATACTCTCAGGTTTCCTTAGACTCTTCCTTCATCGCCCTTACTGTGATTTCTATCAACATACTTGAAAAATTATTTGATTACTATTTTCATCTCGCCCACAAAACTATATTACACTCAACTCTATAACTCTAGCATCTAGCACAATATCTGGTGCCAGATAATAGATGTGGAACAGATATGTGAATCCAAGAATTTTACTGCAGCTTTGCCATAGCAAAAAACTGAAAACAATCCAAGCATTTACTAACAGGAAAGTAAGGTATTCTACATTTATATTATATTAGACAGCCATTAAAAAGAATGAGCTTAATCTTTGTATTCTGACATATCCACTTTAATTGAATGAGAAAGAAAAAAATGTACCTTATTACATGTATACTATATCATGCATAGACACCTAAAAACATGCAAATTGTTAACAAAAAAAATTGTGAACAGTTTAAGTACATTTGAAGAGGAATAGGACTGGGAAAAGGTACTTGCACTTTCATACTTTATACATTTCTCTATTTTCAATATTCTCCAAGAAGTATACAATTCTTTTTAATTAACTCCTTTGAGCAACTCCAAGTCTATATAAATTACCACATGCTTTAGGCTCAGCTCATATTTGTATGACTATTTCTCAAAGATATCTTTGTAATGATCCCTATAGCAATCTTGAGAGGTAAATAAGAGATAGTAGTAGCCCTGTATTGTAAATTAAAAACTAGAGGTAAACTGCCTAACATAACAAACAAAATAAACAACAGAACTGAGGCTAAAACGTGGATCATTTTTCTTAGTCCAGTGTTCTTTTCAATACACATCACTGCCTTTCCAGAAAAGGAAACATGGCAGTCTTGATACAAACAACACTTTAGAACCAAACGACTACAAGAGATTTAAACCTATTCCCATCTCAACACTGCGGACCAATGGCCATAGAGGCCTCTTTTAAACAACCCCAGTGAAACAGAGGTTACAAAATCCTACTGCATGCTTCTATTAGACAACTCCCTTATATTCAACTGAAATCTCTCCTAACTTTAACCTTTTGGTTCAAGTTTAGCCACTTGGCTACAGAATAAGCTTCTCTCTTCTTCTGGAATATATTCAAACATATGAAGACAGCTATCACCCGTGTCCTTTTGAGAATGGGTGCTTTACTTAGACAAACTTCCCAATAAAACATCTATCGTTACCCAACTGGTTAGCAGAAAAGGGAAACTATCATGCAGGACTCCTACAAACTCATGAGGTACAAACAGGCAATTGTCACTACAGTCCTTTTAGGAGAGTTAGAGAACCATGCACTCTCACCACTCCTTTGTTGGATGGCACTGAATCAAACAGTTTTCTGGTATAAAGCATAGGAATGAAGATGGGGTCAGATGTTTCTGACAAAATCTTGGCTTTAGATAGCTGCACATAACTGGTTCAAGAATTCACTATGAACAGAGCTAATTATTACTCCTCCATTAGAAAGATGAAGAATCAACCTAATCTTTCCTCAGCAAAATATTTCTTGCTGTTTTGGTCAGATTCTCCAATAACAAAACACCTGCTCATTCTACCAATGGACAAATGAGGCTTCCTCGCGATTTAAAAGAGGCAAAGAAATTGATGATAAAAGTTATAAAATGAAACTTAGTGACTGAATTTGAGACTTATGAAAAGATTTAAGAGGGTAATAACATGTTTGTTAGAGAACACCAAGAAAATGAACAATGAAAAGTACAAGTAGAAGTTCAAGAAGTCTTATACTTACGAGATAAATAAGCTACATTATAGCTAAATACTTATTAAAACTGCTTTTTACCATCTGATGAAAACGAATCAGAATTAAATGCTTGTGCAAAAGCTCAGAACAGAAATACAGGACAAGTCAGACATCTATTTGGAATAGCACAGCTTTTTATCCTGGTCTACCTATTAACGAGCACAAACTTGGGAAAGCCTTCCCAAATGCTGCTGCAGGTTTTCTTTCTGAACATGAACCTAAGTAAGGGAAAGGAGAGGTCCCCTGAGCACCCAATTGAAAATATCCCTCCTTACTCTTCCTCACTGAGCTATCTTGCACTTCATTAGAGTTTATCATAATTTGTAATTATATCTTTGTGCTTGCTTGTTGTCCAATGACCCAGAAGACTATTAGCTCCTTGAAGGCAGAGTCAACTCTTTTAACACTTCAAACACAGGAACATAGGGTTTATGTACATGGAGGGTGCTCATTAAACATCTGGAAGGTAAGTAAGTGAAGACAGAGAAAAAGAAAAGGAGATCACAGATTACCATAAACAGTTTACTTTGCTTTCTTACTCAACGTTGAGAAATTAATCACTTAATGGACACTTATTATGATCCAGACCAATGCGTACATTTAGTTTAGCCTCACAACAAAAATCTGAATTTTCACAGCAAAAGTCTGAATTTTTTTTTACAGGTCACAGAAACCCTACTAAAGAAGTAAATGACTTACAACCAGCAAAACGAGCATTTTTTTCCCCAAACCTAGCTTTTTTACATTTCCCAAATAATTTGACCCTCAAAACAATATTACAAAAGAGACAATTACGTTGGTGAGGACACTGGGGCTAAGAGGTCTTAATCCTTCACATCTTCCTACAAACCTACGGGCTTGTAGCTGCCACAAAGTAACAGTGGCTGCATAAACTTGGTGCAAACTTTGAGAGACATTCGTGCCATAATCCTCGTTTCCTACTGCAAATATGTGATACACGACTCAATTCTTCATTTGCATTCTAGGTTTGATGAGGGCCCCGTTCACTCTCTGTAATTGGTTAAGTGTTGACCGCCAAATATATTTATGAGGAGATAACACGTCCAGGTCAAAGAAAGGGCGTGGGAATATCATTTTAGAAAAGGTTGCACTGCAGCCAAAACTAACTCTGGGCTGCCGTCCACAATCGCTCACTCCCAACTTATTTCCTCTCTCCCCTGCACTGAACCATTCCTTCCTAGAGTCAGATTTGGTGCAACAGGCAGGTTCCTACCTTGGTCTGAACACTCTTATCAAACTTGTCATTTTTGAAGCTAAACGTATTCTGGTGCCTCTGAGGCCTGGAACGAGCCACGTTCCCTTTCTGGGAGCTCATCGTGGAAACCACAATCACCTCGCGCTGGTACAAGGAAGACGCGAGGAAGACCAAGACGCCAGGAACTACCCCCACGGAGTCTACGCTTGTGTCACTGACCCGGAAGGAACTTATCCAGCCTTTCCGCCCCCGCCCCCGTCAGCCCACGTGACTCATGGCGGAGGTCAAAGGACTCCCTCAGGTCTATCAAAACCCTCAAGGTTCTTCCACGCTGCTCTGTCTCCACCCATCCCCCTCCGCGCAACCTCTCTCGAACCCGGCGTCTAAATCCCGCTTCCTTCGAAGCGAGAATTCCCCCATTGGTCCGAACGTGGCAGTCCATCAAGGCGGAGAGGCGGGGAACCTTTGCTTTTATTGGTTCTTCTTTTCCGCAATCCCCGCCTCCTGCCGACCCAGCTCAGCCTCTCCTGGCGCCCGACTCCGTTAGGCGGCTTGTGATTGGTTGAAGTCCGGCTAAGCTGTGCTGCGTCCCTCCCCCGGCCCGCTCGCAGGCTGGAGCCCGGGTCAGCTTGGCATCTTCCTCCAGTCAGTGACCAACTCCTGCTTTAGCTTGGGTTCTGCTCGCCCCCTCGGGTCCCTTCCAGCCTTCCTCCCGCCACCAGAGCTAGCCCCGCGGTGGCAGGCTGAGGAGGAGCAAAGAAAGGAGGATTAAAGAGAAGAAAGACCTGGCTGGGTCTAGGTTGTGTCTGCAGTGCCAGAAAGGGAGGTGGTGGCGGCGGCGGCGGCTGCGACCACGGCCGCGCGGGACGTGAGGCCCGAGAGCAGCCGACGGCGGCGGCCGCTCCAGAGCCGCGCTCCGGGGCCGTTAGTCAGCAGAACGCGAGCCCGTGTGGAGAAGCAGGGCAGGCGCGAGGCGAGGCTCGAGAGCGCGAGCCGGCCCCCTCGGGCGCCGCCGTCCTTCCTCGTCCCGGCGCCGGGGGCTGCAGCCCTCGTCCCCCCTCCTCGGCCGCGCCCGCCCGCAGGCCGGGAGAGTCCGGCGGCGGCGGCGGCAGCAACGTGGGTCGCACCTTGTGGAGGACAGCGCGTTGGCAGAGGCTCTCTCCCGGCCCTTTCTTCCCGACACCTTGGCCGCGGCCCCTCAGGTGCAGGTGCGTGGAGCCGCGGCGGGCCGGGCTCGGGGAGGGGGCGCTAGGCCCGGAGCCGCAGCGCGGGAGGGACGAACCCGGGCCGGGAGGGGGGAGGGGAACGGGAGGCGTCTTTGTTGTTGGCGACCGGGATCCCTCTCGGCGGCGGCGAAAGGCGGGGAAGCCGCTTCGGATCAGGTCTCGTTTTGAGAGGCTTCTCTGGTGGTTCCATGAAGGGGAGAGGTAGGAGAGTCCCTGCGGTCCAAGAGGCTGCGGGAGTCTGGGGGCGGGAGAGAGACGGAAAGCCGGACTGGGAACGGTCTTAGGTCCTCCTTGCGGAGAAGGGTCTCGTTTCACTTGTTTGGCTTTTTCTCCCCATGGACAGAAAGATGGGGTCAGCTTCACATTTTCCTCCCTGGCTCCCTGTGAGGTTGGCGATGTCCGAAAGCTTTCTCCTGAATGTCCTCGTGTGTGCCAGCCTCGATCTGAAATCGAATCGGCCCCGTTGTCATGATTTGTGTTCCCGGCGGGCGATCTTAGGGTTCTTTCTCTCTGGGTGGCTTAACTTGAATCTTAACCTGTTTCGAACTTTCTTTTCGAACCCTAGATTGGGCTCCTCGGTAATTGCTTCTGCGTTAGAAAGCAAGAGGTTTTGTTTGGAATTTTTTTTAACTCTGAAACGAAAGTTCTGTCGAGTTTGAGTGTACCGTTGTGAAGGGCCGCCCCCTCCCTCCACAAAAGAAAAGTGGGTTTAACCCCGGCTTTTTGTTTAAAAAGAAAGTTCAGAGCTTTGATCCTTGGGGAGATTTCTGCCAGGGCCAGAGCAGTTCTGTTTTTTTAAAACGGTGCTTTGATACAAGTTTACGTGAGGTGATTTGATAAGCAAAAAGATGAATAACGGAATAGAGAGAGGGTGACCTTTAAATTTTGGCTGTTTATGGAAAGATGTTTTCTGTTTAATATATTTCGTAATATATATGCATATAATACTTCATCCGCAAGATGATTCTTTGATTTTTTTTTTTAAGGCTCCAATAAATAAGAATTTTGGAGATCTTGTGTCAGCATTTGGAATTGCCTAACGAGTCTTAGTAAAAAGTCAGGTACATGTTGTAATAGCGTGTATCCGTCTACATTAACAGGAAAACTTGAAATAAAATGAACTTTTTTCCATAGTTTGTCTCTTCATATGTTGATGGCATAAACTCACTTGTGTAATAAATCTAATATCTAATCATAACCAATATTTTAATAATCGTAATTACTAGTGTTCTTACTTGGGACTGCCCAACTCTTTCCTTGGTTAATTTTTTTTGTGAGAGTAGAGGTGGTTTAAAGAACAGGGGAGATAGCCATGTTTCAACTTATAAAAAAAAATAAAATCCCTGTTGTACACTAATTACTATATTATTTGAGTTCTGTGAGGAAATGAACAGCACTCTCACCCATATTTTGACCTCTCTTTTCTCCTACTCTAGTATTAATAAGGTTAATTGGGAAGGATAGGATTAGATTTTTAGCAGGCTAGGCAGTTTTAATTTTGTCCCTTGCTATGCAGGACTGTGGTTGGTAAGTGGCTTGTTTTGAGTATCTTTGCCCATTTTGAAATATGTATGAAATGATATCTGACAAAGAATTTCTATTTCCCGTGACAATTATCATAAAACATCATGGCAAAATAATGTTTTTGATAACTTAATGAACATAGAAGAACTAGGCAGTTAGTGTCTGTTCCAAGTTCTGTCCCTGAATTGGTCTACAGCTACATGCAACCTGAGTCAGTTTCTCCGTCTGTAATGTAGGGCCAATAAAATGTGCCACCTGCTCATTTCATAGAAAGGGCAGTGAGAACCAACAGTTAACTTTATGTGACATTGATTTAGTTTATTAATAAGAGTACTTTTCAGTGCAGTTCTCTTATTTTGGTATTATGAATTTCAATTCCTTGGTGAAGAATAAGCCTAAATAAATACAGTTATAATAGGGAGAATGCCTATCCTGTGTGCCATCATCTAAGAATTGATAACTCAGAATTACTTCCGTGTTAAGATTGGTGTACTATCCTTAGAATCAGTAATGATGAGAAAATAACGGAGTGACGAATTGGCTTGGTTGGTTGATTTACTGGTAGATTTAATTCTAGCATATCGAAGATTTTGTTCTTGATTCTCAGAAATTACTTCACATATATATTGCCCTATATTATGCCCCTCAAACCTAGCCTTGTGAGTTGGGGAGGAAAAGTGATGTTTTATGACATTTTACAGATAAAGCCCAGAGAAGTTAATTCTTTGAATTACCTAAAGCTACATAATTTGTAGGAAGCAGAACTGAGACTTGAACCTGGATTTTCTGACTTCTAGTCCTGAATCCTTTGCTTTGGAGCATTGTTTTCCAAACAACTGTTTGGACACAACAGTTTTTGCCAATTCAGATGAAATGAGAATACAGCAATCCCAAGTATTGGCAACATACAATATAATGAATATTCATGCACCAATTACTCAGCTGAAGAAATACAACTACAAAACAAAATGAAGCTTCCTTTGTACTTTGAAAACCCCTCTTAAATCCTACTTCCTCCCCCCCCAACCACTAACCGGAAATTAGAATGCATCTTTCCTAACCATTTGTTTATACTTAACACTATATAGTTTTTCTTTAATTATTTTAAGACTGTTTAAATATGTTTGTATCTGCAGCCTGCTTTCTAAACTCAGTTTGCCAAGATTATTTATGTTTATTCAGGTAATTCTAGTTTATTTTTACTGAGATAATGGTATGTGTTCCATTATGTGACTCTCAGATTCCTGTTGATCATTTTAGTTTTTTCCAATTGCTTATTAAACACTGTAGGTAGTATTCTTGTATATGTTTACTTAGGTATATGTGCAAAAGTTCCTCTAGGGCAGTGGTTCTTGAGCCTATATCCCATTTTTATAGATATATTTTATAACTTATCTGCCCTAAAATGAAAATCAAAATCAGCTTACATTCATTTGAAATTTAATGAACTTACAAACTTATTATAAAGTAATGCTTTTACTAAAATATAAGAATTTATAACAGTGTTGTGTATTTCATTGTGTAGATGCTCAGACCAAACCACACTCTAATCTTGCTATCAACTATTACAGTAGACTAGTAAAATCAGGATTCTGGGAGCTTGTTAGAAATCAGAACCTCAGGACCTACCCTACTGACTCATGCTGAATTGTAAGAAGAATCCCAGGTGATTTGTGTACACATTAAATAAAATCCAAGAAGCACTGCTGGAAAAAGCAGTAGTCAGATACTTTGCACCAATGTTTTTACTATCACCATGAATAGAGTAAGCTACTGATGCAAATTATTTTTTTTTTAAGAATTTATTTATTTATTAGAGAGTGTGCGCGCGCAAGTTTGGGGGGGATGCAGAAGGAGAAGGAGAAGCAGAATTTGTACTGAGGTGGGAGCCTGACTTGGGAATCCCAGGACCCTGAGATCATGACTTGAGCCAAAGGCAGACGCTTAACCCACTGAGCCACCCAGGCGCCCCTACTGATGCAAATTAAAACAAGTGTGTTGAATTGGCTGTTGAAATACCGATGGTGGCACTGTTGTTGATAAATGTATTTCTGAAATAATGAGCTGTTTCCAGTACAGTTTGGACAAATATAAAAATGTAGTCTTCTCTCTTTACACAGTGGTTGCATTCTTTAAAATCTTTATCAATATTAAAGCAATACAAATAGACTTTGTGTTAAGTCCTGTTTATAAATAATCTGACCTTATTTCCCCCGCCTCCTCCTCGTTCCCTTAAATGAGCAACCAGCAGAATATCCCAAAGTCACGAGACGGGGCAGCATTATTACCAGTATGCACCGGGTGCCTGGCATCCCTGGAAGCTGTTCAGTAGTGCCCCCATTTGTTAAACCAACTAAAAAGCCATCTTTGAGAAGATTGCCCTGGGATGTAAATCTAATGGTAGAGTACTAGAACAAAGGGTATGTATGAGCAGCTTCTTTAACTTTATTGGATAGCCACCAGTTTTCTCTCAAGTGTTTCTGCCAGTAATGGATGTTGGGATGTAGTAATGGATGAGGGGATGAGGGGATGAGGGGATCTATTTTCCCACCTTTCAAATACTTTATTAGACCTCTTGTGGTTTGCCATGCTGAGGAATATGTAAAGTGTGGTAACTCTTCAGAATTTTCATTTGCATGTCCCCAGTTAGCCCTGTAATTGAGAACACTTTATTTGGGGGGGGGGCATTCATGTTCCTTTTCTATGAATTGCTTTTTTTTTAAAAATGGGATTATCTTACTGATTGTAAATGCTTTTTATGTATTCTGGATAACTATGCTTGGTAGCCTCTACAAATATCTTCTTGTCTTTTTTTTTTTTTTTTTAAGATTTTATTTATTTATTTGACAGAGAGAGACAGCCAGCGATAAGAGGGAACACAAGCAGGGGGAGTGGGAGAGGAAGAGGCAGTCTCCCAACAGAGGAGCCCAATGTGGGGCTCAATCCAGGACTCCAGGATCACGCCCTGAGACGCTTAACGACTGAGCCACTCAGGCGCCCCTATCTTCTAGTCTTTAGCATGTCTTTTCTCTTTAAATATGGCATCTTTTTATGACTTAACGTTCTTAATTTTAAAGTCAAATATATATTTTTTCTTTTTTTCTTTTTTTTAAGTAATCTCTACCCTCAGGAGTTGAAAGCTCTACTGACCGAGCTAGCCAGGTGCTCCTAGTCATATGTATTTTTTGATTGTGCTTTTTCTTTGTAAAGGAGGTCTTTTTTTCCTGAGTTTGTACAGATTCTGATAAAACTTTTTAAGGTACTACTTTTTTATGTTTAGATATTAAATTCACATGGGACTATTTTTATATAATGAAGTATATGTGAATCTAAATTTATTAATAAAATCACTACCCTCCATAGTGAAATGATGTTTTTATGTTGCTGTGTTCTGATGGAATTAGTGATAGTAGATTGTATTTAGTTTTTAATATTCCTTTGTGGCAAAATGAAAATTTGGCAACTCTGTCATTCCAACTTTTTAGAATTTAACTGATTTTTGAAATTCCTAAGTTTTGGGAACCATTGCTTTAGGGTACTTTAATTCCCGTGCTTGTTCTGTGTCATAAATTCAGCCTCTAAAGCATCACTGAAAGTGAGCAGGCGCTACTGATCTTTCGTGTCACTTGGCATCCTTCACATTCAGTTTGTTTTACATGTGTCCTCATCACTTTTTATTCTGGCTACAGTTTTTTTAAATGGTTATTATGACCCTAATTTTTATTTTTTTTTATTTTTTTATTTTTTTTAGATTTTTTTTTAATTTATTTATTCGACAGAGATAGAGACAGCCAGCAAGAGAGGGAACACAAGCAGGGGGAGTGGGAGAGGAAGAAGCAGGCTCATAGCGGAGGAGCCTGATGTGGGGCTCGATCCCACAACGCCGGGATCACGCCCTGAGCCGAAGGCAGGCGCTTAGGCGCAGACGCTTAACTGCTGTGCTACCCAGGCGCCCCTATGACCCTGATTTTTAAACTAAATTTTAGACTAAATTAAAATATTACCTTGATGTTAATTTGTCTCAGAAATAGGTCCTGTTTTTGTTTCCCCTAGAAATAAAAATGAGAATGGTTACACAAGTTCTTTATGCATACAGTTAAAGGTGAAAAGTGGTTAAGGAAAATTGGGTCAGTATCTATTGTGTGTCAGATACTATTTTAGATTTTGGGGGGTACATCTGTAAACAATAAGCAAAGATCCCTAGCTTCCTAGGGCTCACCACCTAGCAGAGGACCACAGGCAGTATGCAAAATTTAAAAAATACCTAATATTTAGAAAGTGATTAATACTTCTAAAGAAAAAGTAGTGAAGGCTAGTAGGGGGTAATCAAAGGAGGCGGTTTGACCTAGCAAATAGTGTAGTTAGGGTAACTTCACTGAGAAGGGGAGAATGAGCATCGAAGACACTAGCCATGCAAGTATTAGCAAAATCTTGGAAGAGTTGACAGTATAGTCTTAAGTTAAACGTGTATCCCTGGCTGTCCCACTTAATAAGTTGTGTGAAGTTGGACAAATTAACTGAGTTAAACCTGAAGCTTTGATTTTCTCATGTATTAAAGGATGATAACCTAAGAAAAGTATTATTAAGATTAAAGGAGATAACAAGTGAAAACACCCACCTCCTACCCCCACCTAGTTCTCACATGGCACTCTGTATTTTCATAGCATTTATCACAGTGTAATTATCTGTGTCACCAGTTGATAAATTTTATCCTACCTCTTCTGAAATACTAATGAAAAGAACTAGTCAGGGTTATATTTTATTAACATATATTCATTTGTAAACTATCTTTAACCCTTTTTTTAATGTGAAAATCCTCTCAGATTTGTTGAGAAAGTGTTTTGTATTTAAGGTGTCTTTGTGCTAGAGCTTCAAAATGTATTACAGGCATTACCTCATTGATCACCACACCATCTTTGTGATGGAGGCAGTGGATATGTATCATCTTGCGCTTGGAATAAATTGAAGCTGCTAAATGGTATAAAGTGACACAGAAAGTCAAGGAGAGTTCGGATGAAATCTGATTACATTTGGTTGTATTTTTCCTTGTGCTCCTTTTTTCTTTTTTCTGCAATACTGCTAAAATTGACTCTTTAAAGTATAAAAGCAAAAACATGTAGCTTATGTAACATTGTTAGATTGTGTGGCCTTTGGAAAACCATTATAACAAAACAGTATTACAGTTACAAATTTATTTTCCATTTTCCCCCATGAAGCTTTGCATAGTATCTAAGGAGGTAGTATTAGAATTGGCAATAGAGTTAGAGGTCTTCACTTTTAAAAATACATACTACTAAAGAAATTCAAATGTTATGGTTGTCTTGGATTATTAAACATTTATTTTTAAGATGCAGTCGCATTAAAAGAATAGGATTAAGAAAATAAGTATGCTTAGTGTAGGTCAGGGTGAAGAAGAGAGAGGGTTGAAATAACCTCATTAACTTGGTGTAAGCAAAACTGCATTGTAACCTCAACAAACCCAAAGTAGAGCAAGAGTGCCTCCAGGAACAAAAACAGAAGACATTATCATTTTATCAATTGCAGTAAACTTGTTTGGCTTCTGAATTTAGATTGTTCTTAAATTTGTTTTTAAAATTAAGATCAGTTGAAATAATCCCTCTAATAAACTTTTCCCAAACATGCCATCCACTAACTGTGACCTAGATATTTTTTTACTTTCTAGCTTAGCCATCCCCAACCTCAAAAAAAAAAAATTCTTTGCACATCAGTTATTACCAAGAAAATAATGCCTTTCGGTAACTGGTTTTGGCAAACTTAGAACTGAAACACTACGGGTTAAATTTTGTTTGCAGCTTTTTAAAAGACCTTAACGACACTTGTATTAATAAAGATTGTAGGGCAGTAAAGTTAGTAAGAGTGAGGGGAACTTTTTACAATTATACATTAAGGACATTCAGATACAATCCTCTAGGGTAGTTGTTCTCAATTTTTTTTATTAGAATTCCTAAGACATTTTGCTTCGTGATTTGATACAAAAGAAATTTCATTGAAGAGATTAAATCTGTCAGCATGAGCATTCTTCAGAGGAGATTTTTTCCCCCCTAGAGAAAGAAGTAAAACTTAGAGGGCTTAAAAAACAGTAAACATTTATTGCTAGAGGAGGTGATTGAGTTGGGGGGGATTTAACCAGTGGAGAGGAACAGTATGCACAAAGGCATAGAGGGAAGAAAGAGTAGATCTCTCATTGAGGAATAGTATGTTCAGTAGAATGAATGAATAAGGAAGTGCTCAGAAATTAAAGGCTAGAGACTGGGAAGCAAAGAGGGTGAGGAGATCATCATGTATGACATACTAAAGTATTTAATTTATTCAGGAGGACTGTAAGGCCCATTGAAAGAGTTAAACAGGAAAGTGACATCACCTGGCTGCGGGGTAGAGTGTGGATTAGAAGAACAGAGATAGATATTATTGGTTTTATAATGTTAAATAAAAAGTGGTTGAGCCAAGATGTGGCTGAAGGAGTGGAGAGAGATAAATAGGAGACAGGCCTTGATTGAGAGGAATGAAGAGAGGAAAAGGGAGCTGAGAGGGAATACAGATGGAGATAGGGTCTGTAGCTTAGGGGAGAAGTCTGTGCTAGAAATTTTTTAGATTTAGGCCTCGTTAGTGTGTAAGAGGTAGTTAAAGCCATGGGTACAGGTGAGATAAGACTGGAAAACAAAAGACCAAAGTAGTAGTTAAACCCATGGGTTTGGGTGAGTTAAAAGAGGAAGACAAAAGGCCAATCTGTAAAAGTAATAACCTTTAAAGAGATCACCAGAAAAACCAAGATTGGAAGTTAGTTTCAAGAAGGAAAGGACAGGACAATGGTGTCTAATGCCACAAAGTGGTGGTGTAAATTGAAGACAGAGAAGTGCCCCATGCACTTTGAAAAAAAATATTTTTTTTTTAAGATTTTATTTATCAGTGCTCGAGAGAGCAGGCATGAGGGGGGGTTGAGGGGCAGAGGGAGAAGCAGACTCCCAGTGGAGTGGAGAGCCTGACCCAGGGCTTGATCCCAGGATTCTGGGATCATGACCTGAGCTAAAAGCAGATGTTTAACCAATTGGGCCACCCAGGTGCCCCTGCACATTGAAGTTTTAAGAGGTTATTGGTAATCTTAAATGGGTCAACAGTTTTATAGATACTAGAGCACAATTCATTTGGGACCTATTGTGGAAGAGTGGGAAGTAAGAATAAAAAGGTTGGATTCTGAAGGACACTCAGAGATGGTAATTAGACTCTAGATATAGATATACCCACTTTTTTTTTTAAAAGAGGAGAATCTTGAATATGTTTATAAACAGAAGATATGATCCAGGAGAGCAGGAGAGGCTGTGAGGATATGGGAAACAGGACAATTGATTAGGCAGGGTCTCTGAAGATACTAGAGGCATTGGAACAACCTAGAGTGTGTCGGAGGGATTGGTCATGAGGGAGTGAGATTTCAAAGGAGTGAAAAGGCAATCAGGAGTCAATGAATTGATTTCTAGGGTTCAGAAAGAGATCATCAAATACGTGCCTGCCTGTTCCAAGTAAAAGAACATCTTTTTCTGAATCTAGTATGCCAGGAATTTAGACGTTGCCTCATTTAATGTTCCTAGCAACTCCGCAAAGTTTACAGACACGAAAAATTGAAGCTCAGAGAAGTTAGTTGTCTAAAACCACGCAACTAGAAGGTAACTCAGCTGTGATTTTATTGCTTTTATGTCTAGTTCCAGAGCTTAGTACTATAACTTTATTTTTAAGGGCGAAATTCCCCAAAAGGAAAAACAGTAAGAGGCTTCTAATTTAAGTTTTGCCTGGTGAAATTACTTTAAAAAATTTTTTTAACGTATTGCCTATTACAATTTTTAAAATTTTTTACATGTTTTCTTTTTCACAAAAAAGTGTATTTTAACAAAAATAGAAAGGACATAATGTCCAAACAGAGGGCAAACCTTTGAAATCATTAAGCCCACTACTCTTGTCCGTAGCTTTTCTCATTTTCCCAGAGAATAACTTTATCAATGACCAGTACGAGTCCTCAAACCACCCTTTCCTGAAGACTATGAAAAGATAATTTTATACACAAAATATAGGACATTGTTATTTCAGTTGTTATAACTAAACATTTATGTTTAAAAAAAACCTAAATATTATATTTTCCTCCCTTGGTAGAAACTCTTTCATATTTTGTTTTGCCGCAAATTGATTTCTAAGGGTTCTCATTACCAAACTTACAAGAAGTTAATAAAATGACTGATAAATGGAAGCAACTCTGAGAAATATATAGCATTAATTCCTGAGCTATTTCCTTTTGTTCAACTTATTAGATACTTGTGGATTTTATTATGGTTTATTTTTTCAATTGCTGAAAGCCATTGTAAATCCAAATGTTTCTCTTATCTTATTTTTAAGTAATCTCTACACCCAATGTGGGGCATGAATTTACAACCCTAAGATAAAGAGTTGCATGCTCCACAGATCAAGCTAGCCAGATGTGTTTAGAAATAGGAAATCAAATTGCTCTAACATTATACCATTGCTTACTACCTTACCTTGTCCCTGTTTGGGAGTATTCTCCTGTGGCATAAACTTAACTTCCTTATAGAAATGTAAATATTGGGGGCGCCTGGGTGGCACAGCGGTTAAGTGTCTGCCGTTGGCTCAGGGCTTGATCCCGGCATTATGGGATCGAGCCTCACATCAGGCTCCTCCGCTATGAGCCTGCTTCTTCCTCTCCCACTCCCCCTGCTTGTGTTCCCTCTCTCTCTGGCTGTCTCTATCTCTGTCGAATAAATAAATAAAATCTTAAAAAAAAAAAAAAGAAATGTAAATATTGCCTAATCAGCTATAACAGCACATCTTTAATCAAAATGTGTAACTTCTTTTTTTTAAAGATTTTACTCATTTGCTAGAGGAAGAGAGAACAAGCAGGGGAGGGGCAGGCAGAGAGAGAGGGCCGGGCAGGCTCCCCACTGAGCAGGGAGCCCAGTGCAACTCAAGGCTCCATCCCAGGACCCTGAGATCATGACCTGAGCCCAATGCAGTAACCAACTGCGCCACCCAGGTGCCCCTGTGTGACTCATTTTTTAGGGTTCCTACCAAAGTGAAAAACAGAGCTAGGCTCCATGTTCTTTAAGTCTGAAGTTCCGCGTCTTACTTTGATGGTACTGGAAAGCAATGAGAGTAATACAGAAAAAAAAACCCAAAGTTCGGAGGCTTACAGCTGCCATTATTGCCAACATTCTCCTCCCCTAAGTCCTGAGGGTATGGAGATGGTTAGCAAGACATTTGCTGATACTCCCTGATGTTGATGCTAGCTGGAGAAGGGAAGAACTTCTTAGCATCTGAGTATCCCAGTCACTGGATAGTCTACTTTTTTTTTTTTTTTTAAGATTTTATTCATTTATTCGACAGAGATAGAGACAGCCAGCGAGAGAGGGAACACAAGCAGGGGGAGTGGGAGAGGAAGAAGCAGGCTCATAGCGGAGGAGCCTGATGTGAGGCTCAATCCCAGAACGCCGGGATCACGCCCCGAGCCAAAGGCAGATGCCCAACGACTGAGCCACCCAGGCGCCCCTGGATAGTCTACTTTTGAGTGAGGATCGGCTCCACCACCTGAGGTCTTAGCAGCTGCCATTGACTACCCTAACTAGATGGCAAGGCAAGTCACCTTCAGAGACAAATTTGATTCTTTTAAGGTGTGTTAGGGCATTTGATTGCTACCTTATCACCTAAAGACAGATGCTGCACCTGGTGACTACAGGAGCAAATCATTTATTTCAGATGCCTGAACCATTTTCATAGGGTCCTGGGTGCTGCACTCAGCTTGGGACTGCTTGAGTTCTCCCCCTCTGCCCTTCCTCCCTCCTCTCTTTTGCTCTTAATAAATAAATAAATCTTTAAATGCCTGAACCACTTTAAAATGAATGCTTCAAGATGTAAATCCTTCTCATTAGTACACATTTTATCCCAAAGGAAGCCCTCAAACATAAGAGAATGGTCAATTTTTGCCAGTAGGAAAAATTATCTCTTCAAAATAATTCATAAGTACTAGGCTCTTTAAAATGGCCTCCCAAATTAATCATTTGGGAAACATTTCAACTTTTTTTCTTTTTGGCTAACCATCAACTAACCCTTTAAATAAAGGATTTTCCAACCTTGTCAAAGGACACTCATGATGTAACTTGATAAATAAAAATACAGTATTATCGCTTTATAATCAGGAAATTGATTTGCTGTTTTGCGGTTAATGGGAATTAACCAGATAAAACATTTAATCAGTAATTTGTACATGTATACCGGGCTTATTGGTCTTTATTTAAGTACCTGTCAAGGATTTTAAATCTGTCAGAAGGTGTTTTTTTAATGCATAGAATGCAGAGTAAATAGAAATATAATTTGTTATATTCAACCTCAAAAGGTTGAAGCCATAAATTAAACATTAGTGTTTTGAATCCCAGTTCAAAACAACAAAACAAAATCTATTTTGATTATATTTAGCATTATCTCAGCTTATATTCTGTCAGTTCTTTAGGTATAACTGTAGGTTCTTATTTTCTTACTCTCATTTAGATTGTTATTAATCAGGTACTTCCTAGACAGTGCTAAGGAAAACACATGGTCAGTGACCACATAGTAAAGACTTAAGTATTTATCAAGTCCGCTCACAGGTGAATATGTGGCAAGGATCACAATTGTCAACTGTAAAGGAAAAGAGCTGGGAGCTGTAAAAAAGAATAACCTAATTTAGGGGTGCCTGGGTGGCTCAGTCGGTTAAGTGGTTAAGCGTCTGTCTTCAGCTGAGGTCATGGTCCTGGGATCAGCCCCCACGTGGGGCTCCGTGGGAGGCCTGCTTCCCCTCCTACTTCTCCCTCTCCCACTCTCCCTGCTTGTGCTCTCTTGCTTTCTCTCTCTCTCTCACTCTCTCAAATAAAGAAAATCTTAAAAAAAAAAAAAAAAAGAATAACCTAATTTAGATACGAGGTTCACGGATCTCTCTGAAAAGGGGGCATTTGAGATTGAAATAATGAGAAGTCAGGGAGTGTGCAAACCCTTCATGCTTTTAAGGAGATGGAAGATGGGGAGGGAGACTGTAGTCATAAATAATGAAAGGAGAGCATATCAAGATAAATTTGGAAAGGTAAGCAAAGGCCGGATCCTACAAGGCCTTTAAGGACTTGTGGAGAAGTTAGATTATTCTAAGTACAGAGGGAAGCTGTAGAGGAGTTCTTAAGCAGGTTATCACCTAGTAGGCTGTGTGGAACATATGAGTGGGAGAAATTCATACGTATTTTCCATTTGTTTGTTTATTCACACGTTTTTGAGTCCCTTCTGTTGTCTTAACTCTACATAACCCTGGTCAGTCCTTTCATTCGTAAAAGCTGGGAGCTACAATAAAAGCATAGAAAAGTAACTTAAGTAAATCAAGAGAATTGTATATGTTTTCATCTGTAATTAAGGATGATGGAAAGTAAATGACTTCTCAGTTGAACTCTTGTATTTATACTTTAAGATACGGAGGTCAATGTAAACTTCCTGCTATTTAATACTGTTTTGACTTGTATTAGTAATGCTCCCACAGATTTCCTTTTTTCTTTAGAAATGTCATATTTAGAAACTATTTTCAGGGGCACCTGGGTGGCTCAGTTGTTAAGTGTCTGCCTTCGGTTCAGGTCATGATCCCAGAGTCCTGGGATCGAGCCCCGCATCAGGCTCCCTGCTCAGCGGGAACCTGCTTCTCTCTCTCCCACTCCCCCTGCATGTGTTCCCTCTCTTGCTGTCTCTCTGTCAAATAAATAAAATCTTAAAAAAAAAAAAAAAAAACAACTATTTTTATATTTTTGGTGTTCTTAATAGAATGTACAGATTTCTCTTTCTGTAGGAGCAAGGAGAGGAAGAGAACTATATCTAGTTGTATAAAGAAAAATAATGTGAATGTAGGATATGATGCCGAAAAACATCCAGGCAGATAAAAAGGAGGATTCAGTATAATAAAATATTCTTGCTGGAAAAGCTCCAGCTCTTGTATTTCAGTCTTCTCACATTAAAATTGAGGCACTTAGGGGCATAAAAGTTCATTTTAAATAAAACGATAACTAGAAACATAGTACTATAAGGCGTTCCTTAGTAACCCAATTAATGGCATTTGGAAGGATGAAAGGACTATCCGTCTTAATGCTTGCTTTCTCCCTCCCAAACAAGTATTTATAACAGAGGTACACTATATGTATAGACTACCAAAAACTAGCCTATCAGGTTCTTCTCAAATCAGATAACAAAGATTTGCCCCACTATTTGTCCAAGCCACTGTTCCCCTTCTCTCCATCCCACTCATCTCCAGTTGCATTATTTGGCATGAAGATTCAGAAATGATGTTCTCTATCAGTTTTGAGTAAAAGACTTCACAGACCTAGTCTAGAAATTCTCTAAAAGAAAGCAAAAAAAAGTCTGTGACGTTCACTTTGTACTTGCCTTTTTAAGAGGAGAATATAAGGCAAAATTTTTGTTAACTCAAACATCCAATAAATCAAGATTATCTTTATTTTGCAGAGTAGAAAGTTACATATTACTGATGTAGAGAAACAATTACTTTTAAAGGTAGTCAGGTGTTGATATTTAACTGAAGGATGTGGTTTACACATTTTGCAATATGATAACCATTTGTTGATTTTCTACTTTCTTAATAGTGTGTTTGACCTACCTCCATGTAGTAGGTTGAAATATGCGCCTGTTTGAGGCTTGTTTTTAAAAATCTTAATTTGAAATCTAAAAATTTAAATAAATTCTTCATCAGTACAGTAGTTAACAAGTTACTGTGCTCTACTTAAGTCACCGGTACATAGGCTTTTATGCAGTTGCCTAAATGACCGTATCATTCTAACACATGCGTAAGAACTACAGTGGTTTCTGTACATTGTTGAACATTTATCTAATCCTTCCCTGTCCCAATTTTTTCCCTATCTTTCTACCATGCACCCTTTGCTTTAGTTCTTACTATTATACTTTTACCTGTATCATTGTCCCAGCCTAGAGAGTTTTCCCTCTGCTTTTGTAAGTCACATCCTAGTGTAAAGTTCTACGTCCACAAAGTTTTTTCTAATTATTGATATCTACTTTTGTCTGATTTCTGAAGCTTAAAATCTACCCCACATGATATAGCACTGAATTTTTATAAGATGAAAAGACCCTGTACAGCATTAATTTATTAATAATAAATTGTATATTCATTCATTATAATACATATAAAATATTGGCTACCAATTTTTTTTTAAAGATTTTATTTATTTATTTGACAGAGAGAGGGAACACAAGCAGGGGGAATGGGAGAGGGAGAAGTAGGCTTCTCGCTGAGCAGGGAGCCGGATGCGGGACTCGATCCCAGAAAGCTGGGATCACAACCTGAGCCAAAGGCAGACGTTTAACGACTGATACTGGCTGGCTACCAATTTACAAAAAGAGCACCTGAATTTAGAATTCAAAAAGACTTGAATGAACAAGAGACCAGTTACCTTATGTTTTCAAATGAGGAGACACTCAGCAGTTAAGTGATTTGTTCACAGTCTGGAAGAATTTAAACTGAGTCCTAATTTATTAAATATGTTGTTTTCTTTAATTTGGCATTTAAACCTTTTTTTTTTTTTTGAAATACTTATTCTAGTTTGTGTTATGTACTCCTTAAGAAAATGTGTGCAAAAGGTAAAACTTTCATGTTTGAAGAAACATTGACAAAATGATTATTTCTTGGGATAGGAAAGGTATTAAGCACAAGTGACAGTGACAACTGTGTTGTCTGCACATTTTCTAGGAGTAGTGGTAATTTCTTCACATTTTTACTTACTGCTGAGTATAGCTAAGGAAAAGCAACTTTGGCAAGCAGAGAAATGGAAGTGGTGGAGATGGCCAGACTGTTGGTAGACAAACTGAAGGCCATATTAGTAAGAATTGACTGACTTGTTACACAATCTGTAAAGAGAGGCAGTGATCTTGTTAAGGAATATAATACTTATATTGGGACTGCATAAGTTCCATATTCCCCCCATATCCCTATAAAAAGGCCCTGTGTATTATATATATGTGTGGAGGAATATACTCATATGCTGCTTATCATGCAGTTCTATGGTTCTGTTTTCCACATGGTTGATAAAGGTACCTTTTTCAAAATTATTTGTAGGAACGTTGAAATTGTACCCTGATCTACTCTGAAGCCATGTGGTTTGGTTTTGTTTCTTTCATGTTGAAACAGATTTATATCTGCCCCACTTCTCTCTACTGCTTTATTAAATAAGTGGTAGGGTAACACTGACTTAATTTAAATAACTGAAATCTCACTCCTTCACCAAGTAAACGTTCTTAAGAGGTTATATCTCAGAACTGGCCTAGTGGAAAAGCCTATTTTGAGAATTAACGTTTAATTCGTATATGCAGATTTGACCACTTCCATTTTCAGTCTATCCTATAAAGACAGCAGAATGTCGTAATAACGAGGAAGGCAATTGAAATTTCTTTTCTTTCAAAAAGGGAGTCTTTGAAGAAAATGTTAAAGTAGAAGGTAAAAGCTAAAGAAACCAAGGGAAAAGGTAACTGTCAGAGAAAGGAAAAGTTAGACTCCGGGGGCGCCTGGGTGGCTCAGTCAGTTAAGCATCTGCCTTTAGTTCAGGTCATAATCCCAGGGGTTTGGGATTGAGTCTTACATCCTGCTCTTTGCTCATCAGGGAGCCTGCTTCTCCCTCTCCCTGCCTGCTACTCCCCCTGCTTGTGCGTTCAGGCGCTCTGTCCCCATCTCTCTGACAGATAAATAAAATCTTCAAAAAGGTGGGAGGATGAAACCTGATACGTTGTTAAATTTAGACAGTAGTCAGTGTTTATACTTTTATATGTTATTCTGATTTTTAAAATACGTTTATTGTTGACATTTCTTTCTCACTTTTGTGACAAAAGGCTCATGATTTTATCCAGCTCTTGTACATTGTTATAGTCTTGGTTTTATGTCTTAAGTAATTTCTCGCTAGATGATTTCATATCTCATGTGTAACAAGTTTACAAGAAGTTACATGGAGCAGTTAAAGCCCTCTAAGGCAACTGTTAACTAATTTTATAACTTACTGGAGCTGCTGTTTATAGAGAGAAAGAGAGCTGCAGTTTTTCTTAGATTAATCTTTAGGTAAGAAGGGCAAATTAGGGGCGCCTGGGTGGCACAGCGGTTAAGCGTCTGCCTTCGGCTCAGGGCGTGATCCCGGCAATCTGGCATCGAGCCCCACATCAGGCTCCTCCACTATGAGCCTGCTTCTTCCTCTCCCACTCCCCCTGCTTTTGTTCCCTCTCTCGCTGGTTGTCTCTATCTCTGTCAAATAAATAAATAAAATCTTTAAAAAAAAAAAGGGCAAATCAATCTATTAGCATTAATTGGCACTTAAAATTATTTCTACTTATAAATTTATGTGTCTCTTAGGAAACACCTAAAAGTTTTCTTACTATTCCCTACTTCTTTGTGGAAGTCTACTAGTAGACAGTCCGAAGCCTTATTTTATTCTAAAATGTTTTCCATATAATCAGCCCCAGTGCTGCTGGAAGAGATACATACAACATTTCTAACCTAATTCAACTTCAGCTCAGAAAAGGCACCCATTTTGACCAACATGAAAAATGTATACATGGACTTGATCAGTTTTCTCTATTGTAGTTTTCGCTTTATTCTTGCCATTTGCCTTTTATTTTTGTTTTTTTTTAATAGGCTTTAATTCATTTATTTTTCTTCTATAAAACATGTGGTGGCCACAGCAGGAGCCTGAGTCCTTTATATGAAGACTCTGGTGTGGGTCATTACAAGATGGTCAGTGAATTCCTTTTTTTTTTTTTTACTTTTTTTTTTCTTTTTTTTAAGATTTTATCATTTGAGAGTTGCAGAAAGAGCCCAAGCAGGGGGAGAGGCAGAGGGAGAAGCAGACTCCCTGCTGAGCCAAGAGCCCAATGTAGGGCTCAGTCCCAGGACCTGGACATCATGACCTGAACTGAAGGCAGACACCCAACCATCTGAACCCCCCCAGGCACCCCAGTTAGTGAATTCCTGATAGGGAGACTTGGTGAATGCAGTCTGTTTCCAGAGTCAGGGTGAGCTAGCTGTAGGTCTTGGGAATGGCATCAAAAGTGGCCTTGGTGAAGTTGCCCATGGTGGCAGTGCAGTCCCTGGCTGAGGTGTAGCAGTCGTCCATACTGGCCACCATCAGTAGCTTCTTGGGCATAGGAGCTGAGGCAATGCCAGTACCCCTGGGGTCAGGTGAGGCACACCAGTGCAGAGCCTCAGCAGCCGGTCACCTTGCAAGGGACAGTGTGGGGTTTGCTGATCTTGTTACCCAAGTAGCCTTGCCACACAGGTCGATGGAAAGCTTGTCTGGAATCATGGCCCCATGATGGCAGTGGCGACCTCTTTGGACCACTGCACACCCAGACTGCTGTGTCCATAGTCCTCTCCGATGGCAACAAATGCCTTGAACCTGGTCCACTGGCCAACACAGATCTGCTTTTGTACCAGCATAGTCTTAAAAAACCATATCCTTGAGGGATGCCCTCAGGAAAAAATCGGTGATCTCAGATTCCTTGATGGGCAGGGGAGTAGAAGTAGATATCTTCCAGGACTTGATCTTCATGTCCTTCACTAGGCGGCCCAGCTTGGTGATGGGGACCCACTCCTTGTCCTTGGCCTTGCCTCTGCAAGCTCTGCAGTCTTGGCAGCTCGGACCACCGCTGCCACCCTAACCCCGGATGCTGCTGCAGAAACCACCATTGCAGCCCCCTGTTCCAGGGCCCTCCCACCGTTTGTTTTTTTTTTTTCGGAGAAGGATATTTGCCTTTTAAAAGGTGGGGAGAGAATGATAGTCTTTTGTCCTGAGGAAGGGGTTTGCATATGTCTTTTAGGAGAAGAGAAACATATATATTTCTTCAGTTGATATTAGTATTGTAATTTTAGTACCTTTTTATAGATCTTCTGTGAAAAGCTGGCAGCCTTACTCTAAAACTCTAGCATCTCATTATATTCACAGACTAAAATTCTAACGCTCTCCTTTTCCCAGTATCTGTAAATCTGGGGGATTTTTTAAAAAGATTTTATTTATATGAGAGACAGAGTGAGCAAGAGAACAGGGCCAGAGGGAGAAGCAGGTCCCCCTGCTGAGCAGGGAGCCCCAAGTGGGACCTGAGCCACCCAGGCGCCCCTGTAAATTTATTTTTTAGAAGTACAATGTCTTAACCAAGTTCTCTGGAACCTCCACCAGGTAGGTGACAGAACTAGGGATAGTCCTTAATGCACAGATAAAGGCTTATCCCCAAACCAAGAAGTCTGCTATTAGAATTGTAATCTGGTTTGTGTGCAGTACATTCTAAAGTACAGAGTAGTCTAGATCTGAGAATATTAACCATATAGAAGTGAATTTTGGGACAGAATTAGTGTTCACAGAATCAAAGTTATAGGTAGGTTAACATCCAGGTCGTTTTCTCTTGTGACAGAAAAAACTCAGTGCAACATTGGGTATAATCCATTTTTACCACAAATCAGATAGGTGCAGAAGGGATGAGTTCTTACAGCTTTTCAAATACCTGTACAAAAATTAAAATGCTGTAGTTTTTCTAGATTGGGTGCGTGGTAAGACTTGAGAAACATAAAATGAATATGTTACAGAAATCATAACTTGAGAACTTCCAGATTTTTGAGATTGTTTTCAGGTCACTTTGTTAGTAAATGTTTTGGATCCTTCTTCGAAAAACTTCGCATATAGTTTGAGGGGCCATAGGACCAAAGATATTCTTAATAGTGGTGGTATTTCAGGTAATTTTCAAGTTTGACTCCAAGCTGATAACACACTGATTTTGTATGGAATTGATTAAATAGTACCTAGCTCCGAACCTCCAGATAAGGGTTTGTCCAATGTCAGGTCTGAGATCAATATATCACAATATGTTAACCTGATACATTGCCATTTAGGGTAGAATAAGAAATAATAAGAAGCAATTTGTTAGGCGTTCAAATATTGACCAGGTGGTATAATAGAGGCTGAAGGACTTGATACAGTCTTCAGATTGCCCAGACTGCAAAAGTAATGTAGCACTTTTCTACCTACAGATCAGTATTGGCTTACAGCAAAAATACTTCAAGTTCCTAAAACAAAACTATGTATTTCAATTTTTCAAAAAATTTAAACATTAACCTGCAGTTCTCTAAACATAAAAAGTTTTAGACATTTTATATTTGTAGGACTCTGAATCATCACTAAAAAATTCAATTTCCACTGTACATATTATTAAAAGGTATCTTCTGAAAGTATGGAAATGTATATGAAGGGCCCAGCAACTCCTGTTTTCAAGAAGCTAGACTTCCTGGGCTTAAAAATGTTTCTTCTTTATTGTATAATTAACCAACTGAACTATTTTGTAAGTTACCAACTCTTTATTAACCCCAAGGAAGTTGTCTGTCATTATTATTTTGAACCTTACCATAGATACATCTTTCATTGCATATACTTAACATTCAAGTATGCCTAATTCTAGCAATGGCTGCCATACAGAAGTAACTCAGAAGCCCATGTTAGCTGAGCTTAAGTCTGTAAAACTAAACAAATCAAATAGTATTATCACAACTTTTCACATGGAAGAATCTAAAGTTGCAGGCTTGAAATTTTGATAAGTTATGAAAGCCAAGCTACTGTTTATTTACAAAAATACAATTCTATATAGCTAGGTCTTGCGAAGCCTTCATAAATATTAACCTTATTTGATCCTCATAACATCCCTGTAAAATAGAGCCATTATCATCCCCCTGGCCCAATTTACGGGAGAAGAAACAGAGACGTTTAAATTTCCCGAGATGACAAATACAGTAAAGGCAGGATTCATACTTAGCATTTTGGGTCCAGAGTTCATGGAGTTCATTGTGGAGTTAAATTAGTTTGGGAGATGGGACGCCTGGGTGGCTTAGTCAGTTAAATGTTGGACTTGATTTTAGCTCAGGTCATGATCTCAGGTCATGGGATTGTTGGGCTCCCCACCCAGCATGGGGCCAGCTTGGGATTCTCACTCCCCCCCCCCCATGCACACAAGGCTGTGTGCATGTGCACTCGTTGTCTCTCAATAAGTGTGTGAGAATGGAGAATGAGGTGTTTTGCTATGGTGTGAGTGTAGAGAGTATGATGAGAGTCCAGTGGAAGAAGAAAAAATAAGGATGAAAGGCTTCCCTTTTCATATACCAAAAAAAAAAAAAGCAAAAATTTTAAAAATGTAAGACTGGATGAAGAAAAGGTGAGATAGTTGTTCGGAATGAGGGAGTATGTATCTGAGGAAAGAAGAAGGAGGTGGTTTTGGCCACCAGATGGCAAAAAATAAGCAAAATCTGAACTGGTGTCTATATATTCACAGCTTTGCTGTTCGCTTGTGAAGCTGAAGTCATTTTTAAAAAGGCAAATTTTATTACATAGAAATGATGTATTTCAGTGGCTTCAAATGTGGAAAGATTGTAGGAAGTTCTTGGATATATGCTTCAATATTATCAATTTCTATTTTAAAAAGTTTGTCTGAAATGGACCACCAAACTGTTCTCAAAGGTGACATCGGTTTGAGGTAACACCTATACTACCAGTCCTTGGGGATTTGTCGTTTGGGTTATCTTTGATATGTTAATGAATGTAAGTGATATTCCCATGGGATGCTGATGACATGGCACTGAATCTAGAACTCAGTTTGGGAAGAACTGAAATCTTTTTGTGTGTTTGTATTCCTGAACACGATATTCCTATTTACATCTTTTTTAAAAGTTCTGTTTTCTAGTTCTTTGTTGATGTATAGAAATGCAGTATGTTTTTGTGTACTGACTTTGTACATGACATCTTTGTAAATTCTTATTCTTTATTGCTTTTTCTTCCTTTACTGCATGGGCCAGGATCCCAGCACACTGTCCATGACCATGTAAGCTCAAGGTCTTAATGGTGAAACAGTGACAGTATTCTTTTTTGAAGTATAATTTTTCCTACAGAATTTTCATAGATGTCCTTTAGAGATTAAGGAAATTTCCTTCTTCTACTAGTTTTCTAAGAGCCTTAATGGAATAAATTCCACAAAACCAACCTGGCATTCGTGGAACAATCCTAATTCGGTGATGATATAAAATATCTTCATGCATTGCTAGACTCACTTTGCTCATAGTTGCGTAGAATTTTTTCATTTACATTTATGATTGAGAATGACCTTTCATTGTCTGCTTTCATACTTCTTGCCAGATGTTTTCTTATATGTTAACCTCATATTATTTAGTTGGGGAGTATTGTCTTTGTACTAAAAAGAATAGTCATATTTACTTATAGTGAGTAATTAGATTTACTATCATTTTTTACCTAAAGATTTTTTTTATGCTCTCCATTGTCTCTTGCTATTCTTTCCCTCTGTTTTAACTCTTTTTAAAAATGCTTGTGGTCAGTTATACTTCCATAAAGCATTCTTTAAAAAGCAAAAACTTTTTTGTAGTAGCTGTCCTAATAAAATAAAAAATGAATGATACCTCACAAAACAATGCTGCCTACTGCACAGATACTGGTAACGTAATGAGGCATAATTAAGCAATGCCTGATCTATAGTAGACTTTGGAGTTTATAGATTTACCATTCCATGTCAACTACTAGAGGACAGGTGAAGATGTCTGTCCTTGCAGTGATGTGTAATGGGAATACTACCTATTTCAGAGGTAGTTGCTTTGAGAACAAAGTAAAATAAGCAAGACCTAACACATCCGAAATTCAGACTGAGAGGTTGTGGCAAAAAAGAGTTAAGAGCTGAGGTCCTGTCAGTCATTAGTAACAGAATTCTATCTCCAAGCCTTCAATGTGGAGTTGAATGATTTTCTTCTGAAAGCTTGGCAGGCTCCCTGGGGTATGTGCTAGCATGGAAATGGAGGTAGAATTGGTGTTAGTGGTACATAATCCACATGGAATTTGAGCCAGTTTGGAGCCCTTGGATATTATTCAGCCTTTAAAGGGAAGGAAATTCTAATACATGCTACAACATGATAAACTTGAAGATACTATACCGAGTGGAACAATCCAATCTCAAAAAGACAAATAATATATAATTCCACTTTTAGAGGTGCCTAAAGTAGCTAAATTCATAGAGACAAAAGTAGAATAGTGATTGCCAGAGGCTAGGGGAAGGAAGGAATGAGGAGTCATTGATATTTGAGTATAGAGTTCCAGGTGGGAAAGATGAAAGTTCCAGAGAAGACTGGTGGTGATGATTGCACAACAGTGTAAATGTACTAAATGCCACAGAATTATACACTTAAAGATGCTTAAAATGATAAACGTTATGTATTTTGCCACAGTTTTTAAAACTAAGCATTGTTTCCCTACAGTGGCCAGGAGATAAAAAGAAATCATTTTTTTAAGAGAATTTTTTTTAAGGTTTTATTTATTTATTTGAGAGACAGTGAGAGAGGGAACACAAGCAGGGGGAGTGGGAGAGGGAGAAGCATGCTTCCTACTGAACAGAGCAGGGAGCCCAATGCTGAGCTCAATTCCAGGACCCTGGGATCATGATCTGAGCCAAAGGCAGGTGCTTAACCAACTGAGCCACCCAGATGCCCCAGAAATCATTCATTTTGGAAAGTAGGGCTGTGAGAAACAGGAATCTCTCACCCCCTCACAAAACACCTGCACTCTCCTCCACTTTATTACCTGCCCCCCCATTACAACTTACTAACTATACCTTGCCTAATAAAAGTTAATGCGCTTGTTGAAGTGCTTTGTTTTTAGTGGGGGGGGGAGCTTTGAGAATCTCTGAAGATTTGCTTTTTTCTTTCTTTTTTTTTTTTTTTTAAGATTATTTATGTATTTATTTGACGAGACAGGCAGCGAGAGAGGGAACACAAGCAGGGGGAGTGGGAGAGGAAGAAGCAGGCTTCCAGCGGAGGAGCCTGATGTGGGGCTCCATCCCAGGACTCCAGGATCACGCCCTGAGCCGAAGCCAGACGCTTAACGACTGGGCCACCCAAGCACCCCTCTGAAGTTTTTCAAAGTATAAATTTCTTTATTCTTTTACATGCTGTAGAATATTGAGTGAATCAGAAGCCTATGAGAATTTAAAAGCATCTTAGTCATAAAGTTGCAGAACTAGAAGAAACCTTAATATCTAGTTCAAATTTCTAATTTTATAGAAAAGGAACATTATGTATAAAGAGACTGACTTTCCTAAAGTCACCAACTTTTTAGTAAACCTAGAAGCAAAAGCCAGGTCACATAATTCTTAGCTTAGTTGTTCTGACCTACCCTATACTCAGTGGAAGAATTTACTTGTTAGAAGTCCTAATTGCATTACTAGATCAAATAGTTAAAGCTGTACATGTTCTTGAGTATTTGTAAAGTATCTTCTGTTTCCACTGAACATGATAAACAAAAGACACTTCTTTGTGTCATAGACAGAGTTGGATGGTTGTGTATGTGAGAGTTGAGATTTGAGTCTGATTCTCAGAGACATAGTCTGTTTCCAGAAATCCTCTTTATTTTACTGGTAAATATGAACAGTCATTGAAGAAGCATTCCTATAACATGAAAATCCAAGGTGAACAGAGGAACAAACATCCAAAAAAAAAAAAACCACAGCTGGACAAAACAGCAAAAATTTGCCTTCGTTAGTATTCTAAGAGATTTGGGAGGATATTGTTCCCATGAAACTAAAACAGAGTCCAAGTGTTAAAAGTGATTCTAGGCATTCCTGGGTGTCTCAGTTGGTTAAGCGGCTGACTCTTGATTTTGGCTCAGGTCATGATCTCATGGTCGTGGGATTGAGCACCCCTTGTCGGTTCCATGCTCAGTGTGGAGTCAGCTTCAGATTTTTTCTCCTCCTACTCTCCCTCCCCATCTGTCCCTCCCCACTCACACACGTGCTTTCTCTCTCTCTAAATAAATAACATCTTTCAAAAATAAAAATAAAAGTGATTCTGCACTCTAGAACGCCAATGTAATGATCTGTAAGATAAAATACAAGAAATTTCCTAGAGCATAGAGCTGAAAGAGATGGGGAAAAGGAGAGAAGTTTATAGGTATAATGCATAATCTTAGAATTCGTGATGAAACAGAGAAGGTGGAGAGGAAATTTAAAAAGAAGAAAAAGAAAAATTCTCTGAGCTGAAGGAAGTCCTGGGGCTTTTGGTCAAAGGACCTGTTAAATACAAATAGAATAGATATAAAATAACACACATGTTGATTTCAGAGCCGAAGATAAAGGAAAATCTCATAAATTTTTTGTGGGAAAGAGATGGGAATCACTGCAAAAAACAGGTATTAGACATCACCATGGGATGGGATGCTAGAAGATGTGGGTGAATGATTTAAATTTTGAAGGAAATTTTAAAACCAACCTATAATTCCGAAGCATCCCTGGTTTGTCCTAGGTATGAAACCAAAATAAGAACTTCTTGAAAGTGTGTGTAAAAAGGTGGTTTACATCACAAAGTCCTGGAGAAGGAGGAAGGGCAAAAGTGCTTGGAGATAATATTCCAGCAAAATTAGACAAAGAAATCCCACCTTTAAAAGGTTAAAAGATGAAATTAAGAATCAACAAAGCTTTGTGATGAAACATTAAATCCTGGGTATGCAGACAACTGGGCTGTAAACCAGCCCGGAACATAATTGTTTTAGATTAAAACAGAGCTCACTGGGGTCTAAGAATGCCTTCAGAAATCAACGTGAATTCTGTTGCACAAATTCTAAGAATAAAAACTTAGAATGTGTTATATGAGATTTAAAAAGCTTGTGGGGGACGCCTGGGTGGCACAGCGGTTAAGCGTCTGCCTTCGGCTCAGGGCGTGATTCCGGCGTTCTGGGATCGAGCCCCACATCAGGCTCCTCCGCTATGAGCCTGCTTCTTCCTCTCCCACTCCCCCTGCTTGTGTTCCCTCTCTCGCTGGCTGTCTCTCTCTCTGTTGAATAAATGAATAGAATCTTTAAAAAAAAAAAAATTCTCTCTTTAAAAAAGAAAAAAAAAGCTTGTGGATTTTCTGAAAATTAAGAGACCCTAGAAAAATAAGTCACTTCAGAAGTCCAAATAAGAAGGAAGCTGAAATGAAAAATAAGGCTATTTTTGAGTAATTATCAGAGTGTAAGCACCTTTACAGTTGGAATTAAGTGACGTGAAATGACTACATATTCTCTGGGGTTTATCACACTGGATGACAGTGAATAATCCTGTAAATACTTTTGTTGTTACTCAGTTTTTAAAAATCAACCTAACGAGAAAACACAGGAAAATTTAGTAATTGTAAAACAGACTGCTGTAAAACTTAGGTATGTGATTACATGGGGAGCCAGTAGAAACTTTTTCAAGTTGATGGGACAAGAAATGAAGATTCAAGTATAATTAAAGTTATTAAAATAACCAATGAAAGCTAAAAATAACAAACCAGAATGAGCAGAGGAGGGAGAAAATAGGATAAATTCTCTGAATCTTTTATAATAAGGATACATTGTAATAAAAGATAAATATGAGTACAGTAGTAAACACCAAAACTAAAAACAAATGACCCAGAGTTGTAACTTCTGGATTTTAGTTCAGTTTGGGTTTGAGCTGGAATTAGGAGATTTCTTGTTTTATTGTTTTTATTGAATTCATACAAGCATGTGGTTTAAAAGCCAAATAATTCAGCAGTTTGTTAAGAAAATAGGCTGCCCCAGGTCCCAGTTCTGTCTTTCTGATCTATCTCTTCACAGGGGCAGTTCCCCTATTTTCGAAGGATTCTTTTTTTTTTTTTTTTTTTTAATGATTTTATTTATTTGTTTGAGAGAGAACATGCATGTCCAAGCAGGGGAAGTTCTGTCAGCTGGAGGGGGCAAGAAAGAATCCAAGCAAGACTCCACGCTGAACAAAGAGCCTGATACAGGGCTCAATCCCAGGACCCTGAAATCATGAGCTGAGCCTAAATAAAGATTCCGACACTTAACCAACTAAGCCACTCAGGTGCCCCTGAAGGATTCTTTTTGATGTTTACCTCTATCTTTTTTTTTTTTTTTTAAGATTTTATTTATTTATTTGATAGAGAACAGCCAGTGAGAGAGGGACCACAAGCAGGGGGAGTGGGAGAGGAAGAAGAAGGCTCCTAGCAGAGCAGGGAGCCCGATGCGGGGCTTGATCCCAGATCACGCCCTGGGCCTAACCGTCTAACAACTGAGCCACCCAGGTGTCCCTTGAATTTTTTTTTTTTTAATTTTTAAGAAATTCAAATTGAGATACCAGTAATGCGAGTTCTCTTTTTTGAAAAAGATTGTGTTCATCATTAGAGTCAGCAATAATCCTAAAACTTTCTGAAACTCATGACTACTTCATTTAGATCCTACTGTGCCATAGATGGGTATTATATGTTGTGGAATGCATTGAATAGGTGTTCATCTGAGAAGTTTCCCAGGAAAAGATTTTACTTCTTATAAATGGAGGAGAGAATAATGTGTATTCATGCAGTGTCTCTCCTGATGTACTATGGCAGCTTTTTTTTTTTTTTTAAGATTTTATTTATTTATTTGACAGAGAGAGAGACACAGCCAGCGAGAGACGGAACACAGGCAGTGGGAGTGGGAGAGGAAGAAGCAGGCTCCCAGCAGAGGAGCCTGATGTGGGGCTCAATCCCAGGACTCTGGGATCACGCCCTGAGCGAAAGGCAGACGCTTAATGACTGAGCCACCCAGGCACACCTATGGCAGCTTTTTTGTGATCTTTGAGGATAAGTATGTTTTGGAAAGTCTTTCAGGAGCAGTGCCAAAAAACTATGATTAAGGGAGGAAAACGTGTGCCTCTTCATGTTTTAGTTTATGCTCAGCAATGTAGACAGGTGTGACTTTGAAAGGTAAGCTATAATTCACTTCCCAGTCACCAAAAGTTTATAGGAGTCTGTAATATTGACATCAGTAAAAATCAACAGCCTGTCCTACTTAATCATGAGGAAGGCTTGATTTGCTTTTTATGGCTTTGCTTAAGTGTATCATAAGGACTGTAAGTGTTAATATAGATTTTATTTATTAGAGAAAGAGAGCAAGAGAGAGAGAACAAGCAGGGGAAGAGGGAGAAGCAGATTCCCTGATGAGCAGGGACCCCAACGTGGGGCCTGATCGCAGGATCCCGAGTCATGACCTGAGCTGAAGGCAGACCCTTAACCGACTGAGCCACCCAGGCACCCCTGTTTTTATGGTTTCTTATGGGTTGCTTGCAGCTCCAGCACATGGAGAACGTTTCAAGAATCTTTATCCATTTGACAGGTCAAAAGCATGCATTAAAATGTATAGTTGTCCTAATTGATTTGCTTTGCTCATTTTTAATCAAATGGATTTTACATTAGAATTGGGTTAAATGCAAAGAATACCAGAACACTAATTCAGAGGGATATGTGCACCCCAATGTTTATAGCAGCCTTATCTACAGTAGCCAAATTAAGGAAACAGCCCAAGTGTCTCTCAACTGATGAATGGATAAAGATGTATGTACAATGGAATACTACTCAGCCATGATAAAGAATGGAGTTAGAGAGTATAATACTAAGTGAAAAAGATGATTTCACTTATATGTGGAATTTAAGAAGCAAAACAAACGAGGAAAGGGGAAAAAAAGGAGAGGGGGGCAAACCAAGAAACAGATTCTTACTACAGGTAACAAACTGATAATTATGGGGGGATGTTGGTGATGGGTGAAATAGGTGATGGGGATTTAAGGAGAGTGTTGCAGTGAGCACCAGGTGTTACATGGAAGTGTTGAATCTCTGTTGTACACCTAAAACTAATAGTATACTATATGTTAACTGAAATTTTAATAAAAAGGGGTGCCTTGGTAGCTCAGTAAGTGTCCACCTCTTGATGCAGCTCATGTCATGATCTGAGAGTTGTGAGATCAAGCCCCACATCAGGTTCCACACTGGGTATGGAACCTGCTTAATATTCTGTCTCTCTCCCATCCCCCCTCCACCCCCATTAAGTGTTCTCTCTCTCTCTTAAAAACTAAAAAAGAGTTAAGTTAGATGTTGTAGTGTTTTTGTCAAAATACATTCTTCTAAAACCATATCGTGTAGGTAATCTCATGTGGTTCTGTGTCATTTGCAGTGTTGAGTAAGAAGATATATACAAATTGCCTATATATACCAGGAAGGAAAGAGCTCCAGCATTTAAAGCTAGTATGCATAGGAAGTATAAAAAGTCTTGTTCTGGATTGCCTAGGTTTGAAAGGTTCTAGTTCGGCACTGTCCAGTAGAACTTTCCACAGTGATGGAAATGTTCATTCTACACTATGCAGTTTGGTAGGCACTAGTCATATGTGGCTATTGTGGCTGAGGAACTGAATATTTAATTTTAATTAATTTAAATTTAAGTAACTGTATGTAAAGTCTCCTGTATTAGTGTAGTATTAAGAAACTGAGTGAAAACATGAATACAGAAATAGACATTGACCTATGTGAGGACTGCTGGTCCAAATTAGTTTGTTTGGCACAGCTTATAGGCTCTCCAACTTCCTCACTTCTGATCTTCTGATCCTTACTGCTGAACTTTTTTTTTTTTTTTAACTAAAAAATTAGGTTCATAACCAAACGCTAGGATTGAGACTTTTTTTGAACTTAAGACTTTTCCTTTTTATTCATCTTTTTTATTTAAATTCAGTTAATTAACATACATTATTTGTTTCAGGGGTACAGGTCTGTGACTCATCAGTTCATATATAATACACAGTGCTCATTACAACACATACCCTCTCCAATATCCATCACCCTATTACCTCATCCCCTCACCCCCCTCCCCTCCAGCAACCCTCAAGTTTATTTCCTAAGAGTTCCAATGCTAGGATTGAGACTTTTGATAACTCCGGTAGATGCTTGTCATCTTCACCTCAACTATTCTTGTGTGTCTACCCCAGCTCTTCCCATCAGTGGGAAAGGAATCTTTGACAGTGCTGGTAAGTTTTCCCTAGTTAGGAAACTCCTCTAAACTTTTTTTTTTTTTTTTAAGATTTTATTTATTTATTTGACAGAGAGGCAGCGAGAGAGGGAGAAGCAGGTTTCCCACTGAGCAGGGAGCGTGACGCAGGGCTCCATCCCAGAATGCTGGGATCATGACCTGAGCTGAAGGCAGATGCTTAACAACTGAGCCACCCAGGCACCCCTCCTCTAAACTTTTCTAAACTCACAGTTATTAAGGCATCTGTTCAATTTGCCAATAAAACCACGTTTCGTGGGTGTTTTGGGGTGACTCATTGGCCTAGTTACTCTCTCAGTATTTCTCGAATCTCGCTAATATTTTTTTTTTTAAGATTAATTTATTAGAGCCAAGCGGGAGCAGGGGGAGGAGGGGCAGAGGGGGAAGCAGATTCCCCACTGAGCAGGGAGCCCACATGAGGCTGGATCCCAGGACCCTGGGATACCACCCCAGCAGAAGGCAGATGCTTAACTGACTAAGCCACCCAGGTACCCCAAGAATCTTACTAGTATTTCAAAAGTATTTCAAAACTCTTACCTAAAAAAGTAACTGACATGATTGATTTTCAAAGAAAATAGTTTTGCCAAAATTTCTCTTTTCAGTTTGAAATATAAAAAATAGAGTACTTCAAATACATTTTTCCTCGGGGCGCCTGGGTGGTACAGTTGGTTAAGCGTGGACTCTTGGTTTCAGTTCAGGTCGTGATCTCAATTCCCGCTTCAGACTCCATGCTCAGTGCTGAGTTGGCTTGAGTTTCTCTCTCCCTCTGCCCTTCACCCCCATGCACATGCATGCTCTCTCTCTCTAAAATAATGAATCTTTAAAAATATGTTTTTTTCTTAAGGTTTTAAGTATCTGTTCCCATGTTAGCATAGCCCTTGTGGGGTGTCTTCAGAGTTGAGTTTTCTGAGCAGTGTCACCCCATCAAACCCTGTGATACCAGACGGTGAAGTGCCTTTGCTGCTGAGTGCTGTATATAATGGTCCAAAAGAAGAAGGAAATACAACCTACCCCCAAAAGAAAAAAGTTTTAACAAGCTACATTTCTGCATAAGGCATATACAAATAAGATAGAAAATGTGTTTTAAAAATACATTAAACACCTGGTTTCTAAATTACACTTATTTTGATTGTAAGTTATAATCTTACAATTAAGACCGTTTGGATGCTGTCTTAACTGAAAAAGGAGCATGCTGCCAGACTCCTTTAAAGCTGAATGAATGGGGGTGCCTGGGTGGCTTAGTCTGTTAAGTGTCTACCTTTGGCTCAGGTCATGATCTCGGTCCTAGGATGGGGTCCTAGGATGGAGCCCCACGTCGGGCTCCCTGCTCAGCAGGGGGCTGCCTCTCCTCCCTCTGTGCTAGCTTGCTCTCAAGTAAATAAATAATATCTTTTAAAAAAAAGGTGAATGAATATTCTGCTTCTTTGTATGCACTAAACTCTAATGTATATGGCTGTCTAAACAGCATAACAATCATGGTTTCACATGTAATTTTGGTAAATGCTGCTACAGATTACTCACTTGGTACCCTTAAAAAATATTGAAGTAAGTTTAATTTTCCTTACTTTGGTATTGATAACACCCCTAGGGCTACTGAGCTATTATATTATTGACCACCTTTGCATAGTACTGTTCTGGTGATTTCCTTTGGCTCAGTCTTTGGGGGATATGTTGCACTTATGGCTCTATTGAACAGAATTGACCTAACATCTAATCCCTCCCCCATCCCCCGCTTTTTCATATTTGAGTATCTTCTTTGCCATCACTTCTGCCTTAGTCTATTCTGATCTTTCCTACCTCCTGCTGTTAATAATTAAATGTCCACTTCGTTTGTCTGTTTCTGGTGTTAGCCAGGCTCTGCTGTAAATCTAATTTTTAAATTTCTTCTCTCTAAAAAAAATCAGGCCTTAATTTTTATAACCAAAGGTAAAATCAAAAGTGGGTTTGTTTGGGAGCACCTGGATGGCTCAGTCAGTCAAGCATCTGACTCTTGATTTTGTCTAGGTCATGATCTCAGGGTCATGGGATAGAGCCCCCATCGGGCTCCATGCTTAGCAGGGGAATCTACCTGAGATTCTTTCTCCCCCCTCTGCCCCTCTCCTCCCCCCCCCATAAATAAATAAATAAATAAATCTTATTAAAAAGTGGGTTTGTTCTTTTTTAATGGTGGCAAATGGACTGGTCTTTACATTTTGTGCAGATTTCTCATTTTCAATTATTTTTCATTTTTGAAGGCTCAGAGGTTTGTTTATTAAAAAAATAATTATCTCTAGGAGGTGTTGCTGTTACTCTGAATCATTGAGACTTCCAGAAATCTGATTGTTAAATAGATGTGCCTTCAACTAATTGGATGCAGTTGGAAATTTTCTAAGTGACATGATAAATCCTGACTTCCATAAAACAGAATATGTAATAATACTTTCCCAGATTCATCCATGGATGAAGCCAAATTCAAAGTAATTCATTTTCAACTTCGGAATGTAGTTCTTAACCTGACTCCTAGTATATCAAAATTGAGTGGTTTATTATATACCTACCTATGCTCTAAATTGGATAAGACTTTAAATCAGATCCTGTTTAGGATATAGTTGTCAAAATATCACTCAAAATGAAGAGGTAAGCATTTTTAAAATGTTTTCTCTAAAAAGTCTTAAGTACTAGTTCTGTTCATTACAACATCTCAAACTCTAAAAGGATCAGTTGTCCTTTTTAGATGGTGGTGATGTGCATCCATTTGCATTACCAAGAAGCTGTTACAAGGAGATCAGAGGGAAAATTTTTTTCACCAAACTGTTACTACATCAGGAATTGACAGGAGTCATTTCAATAATTTCTTCTGTCAAAAGAGAGGAAGGACATAACAGTAGGTCGTTCTATTTGGAGACATTTTTTAACCTTAGTCTTCCTGTTTTGCTGAGAGGGGACTCAGATGTTCATCTTTTTTTCCTTTGTCATTGAGCAGGAAAAAGTTATCAGGAGAAACAGGTTCTTTTTTTTTTTTTTTTTAAAGATTTTATTTATTTATTTGACAGAGATAGAGACAGCCAGCGAGAGAGGGAACACAAGCAGGGGGAGTGGGAGAGGAAGAAGCAGGCTCATAGCAGAAGAGCCTGATGTGGGGCTCGATCCCATAATGCCGGGATCACGCCCTGAGCCGAAGGCAGACGCTTAACCGCTGTGCCACCCAGGCGCCCCAGGAGAAACAGGTTCTTAAATTAATAAATTCATTACAATTTTAGGAAATTTTTCCTGCTATAAGTGAAGTAACTTTAAGAGTCTCCTGCCAAAAGGAAAACCTTAATTTTCACAATGGACCATCTGTTTAACATTCAGTTGACCTTTTATTTTGTGACGTGATTTTGAGAGGGTAAGATTTACTCTTCTGTAGATACTGTCCTATTCTGTGCTTCATAGCACACTGAATGATTTGGGTAACTTGCTATGTTTTTCCCACCTGCACCCCTCAACCCCAGATTAAGTTCATAGGTTTTTATTATACTGCTTGTATTTTGCTCCCATACAAAAAACCTTAAGTAATTATCACAAAACATTTTCTTTAAAAAAAATAGGATTTAGTAAACCTTTCTTCTCTCTTTGTGGAAGTCTCTCAGGTGCAGAGAATTGAGTTAATCTTAATAATTTACGAACTCATTCACTCAAAAATATTAGAAACCCTATAATGTGTCAGGTGTTCTGCTTGGCACGAAAGGCCCAGTGGTAAGCAACCAGATAACGATTTTTTAAAATTTTATTTTAAAGGTATGTTTATTTTAGAAGACGTGAAAGAGAATGAGCAGGGGGAGGGGCAGAGGGAAAGGAACAGACTCTCAAGCAGACTGCTGAGCACAGAGCCAGTGTCGAACTCTTGGTTTTTCACAACCCTGAGATCATGACCTGAGCCAAAACCAAGAGTCAGACACTTAACTGACTGAGCCACCAGGCACCCCAGCCAAATGTGATTTTTGCCCTATGGCACTCATAGTCTAGTTTGTGGCACATTGTCATCATCAGTCTATGAACATAAGCCCTACTCTTGTTTTATTTATTTATTTTTTCTTTCCTTCAACCTCTTTTCCTCTTCCCCCTCCACAAGCATCCGCTCAGATACTTAGTCTTTAAATATATAACATTTATATGTGTGGTTTTAATTTACATTAATGGTAGTATAGATCTCAATTTATTCCTTTTTCTCACCCAGTACTGTATTTTTAAGCTCTAGCCAGCAGACTGCATAATACTCCATTATCTGCATCCAAAACATTTACTTACTCATTTCCTGGTGATGAAATCTGTGTTGCTTCCTATACCCTGGTACAAAT
This sequence comes from Ursus arctos, assembly GCF_023065955.2. Lineage (NCBI taxonomy): Eukaryota > Metazoa > Chordata > Mammalia > Carnivora > Ursidae > Ursus > Ursus arctos. The sequence goes on along the minus strand of NW_026623019.1, from coordinate 12,635,288 downwards.
AATGCTGCAGTGATCAAGCACCCTTGTGACACAGTTCCTTAAGGATTTCTGCAAGTATTTCTTTGGAGTACTTACCAAGTGGAATGCTGGGTCATAGGTAGACAGAATGGCTTAAGCAGTTCACAGAAAGGTTTCTGTTTTCTCCTATTCTTACCAGTACTTCATATTACTCAGTTTTCTTTTATTTTTCTTAAAGCTTTAAAGTGGTATTTCTTGCATTTCTCTGATAGTTGGTGAGAGTGGCCTTTCTTAACATACTTGATAGCCTTTTTATCCTGTAAATTGCCTATTAATATTTTTTGCCCATTTGTTCTCCTGAGTTACCTTTATTTTTCTTGCTTTTGTAGAAGTTCTCATATTTAAGATATTAACTCTGATAATTTTAGATGAAAATCATTATTCCAAAAGCATTTTTCACTGAATAGAAATCTCTATTTGAAGGAAATTAAATCTGCCAGTATTTTAGCTCTCAGATTTTTTTTTTTTTTAAGTTTTATTAGTTTTGCCTTTTAGATCTGTTAATCCATCTGGAGTTTGTGTTCTGCATACATAATGAGAGGTAGGGCTCCAACTACTTTTTGCCTATGTAAATACGTGAATTTTTCCAGCATGTCCTAAAGAATTCACCCTTTTTTTTTTTTTACCACTTTAAGAAACCACCTTTGTCATATGAGATTTTCATTTCTACATAGGTCTGTTTATAAGCTCTGTATTCTGTTACAGTTAGGTCTGTTTCTGTGTCAGCACTAGTCTGTCTTTACTATTATTTTGGCTTTGTGTGTAGTCTCTCAATAACTGGGAGAGAAAACTCTCAGCTACCCTGCAAATACATACATACATTAGTTCTTTCTTTGCAAAATTATCTTAACTTTTCATAGACTTGGGGGGGGGGAGAGCGGGGTGAAGATGGTAAAAAGCTTTATTTTTTTTTAAGGATTTTATTGTCAAGTAATCTGTATACCCAATGTGACAGGGCTTGAATTTACAACCCTGAGATCAGGAGTTCCGTGTTATACCAACTGAACCAGCTAGGCACTGCAGTAAACAGCTTTTTAAGATGTAATTCTCAGGGCACATGGGTGGCTCAGTCGGTTAAGGGTCTGACAATCTTATTTTCAGGGTCTTGAGTTCAAGTCTTGCATTGGGCTCCATGCTGTGCACAGGGCCTACATTAAAAAATAAAGATGTCATTCACATACTATACAATCTGCTTACTTAAAATGTGCAGATCAGTGTTTTTTAATATATTAATAAAGTTCTGCAACCACTACTTAAAAAAATTTTTAGAGCATTTTCATTACCCCCAAAAGAAACCCCATACTCTAGCCATTGCTCTCCAACCCTCCCATTTTCCATAGCCCTAGACTTGGCTCTAATGATTTTTGTGACTGCCTTTCACTTGGTATAAGTTTTTCAAGATTCATCAGTCTTCTGTGGGTACTCTTTCCACAAAACAGTGGTTGCGAGTTCAGGCTTCAGAGTCATTCTGCCACACATATCAGTTCTGTCACTTAACCAAGCTCTGTGATCTCCCAGCAGAGGAGCTTGATGTGGGGCTCGATCCCATAACGCCAGGATCACGCTCTGAACCGAAGGCAGACGCTTAACCGCTGTGCCACCCAGGCACCCCAGCCAGATTTATTTTTAAGTTACTTTATTATCATATATGAAAGTCTTCATGTTCAAGAGGTAAATTATAGGAACAAACAGCTATGTACAGCTTCCTTATTATCAACCAAGCATTTAATAGACTCTTGAGGGTCAGCAGTTGCTGGTTGTAAGGTAATTGGAAGCAAGAAATAGCTGTAGACAGATTATTAAACAGATAGCATTGATAATACTGTACCTTATATCTCATCTTTTTTTTCTAGGTCATCTCCTTCTTATTGTAAACTGACCCTTTGAACTTTCTTTCCTGCCATCCTCTTCACTGGGCCTTCCTATATCTTCATGACCAGGATAATAAATTTGTAGCCACATCCTATAGTAGACATCACTAATTTATGACATGTTCTTTGCCTTCCAAGCCTTGCATATGCCCTTAGAATCCTCAGTACAATACTTCACGGAGCCAGAGTTACCACTAAAGGTGACACCTCATTGTCATTTCTGTTTTATCACACCCTTTTCCAACTAGACTATGACATTAACTTATTCATGATATATTTTTTTGAAGGTTGAAAAGGAATTAAGGTAGAATAGCAAGTAGAGGTGTTTATTAATATCCAAGATCCTGCCCTTCTCTTACCCTGAAAGCCTGTTATATCACTCCTATCTTTGTTTCTCTAGCTGGTGTTTCTCCTTCTTTCTACCTAATTAGTTTACACTGGGAAATTAGTACATGTCTGTTGAGCATATGGACTAGATTTTGGGAAATCAATATATTTGTATTGAGCATATTTATGAACAAGATTTTGATTCTGTAGTGAGTGAAAAGGGCATTTCTTTCTTTACAAATACTCTCACTTCTTGAGTCTCCTGAGGTGGTTTCTTCTCATATATAATTACATTTGGTATAATGGTATGATGTACATTTTTTTCCAGTCTTCCTGTTTAGATTTTTTTTGTAGAACATTAGGTGCCACCAAATCTCTAGAAAGTGTTTTGAATGCCTTCTTCCTGGACTAAGCAATCTGTCACCTACTGCTAAAAAGAGGAATTTGGGAAAGGACAAGATAAAAAGAAATGCTGGTGGGGCAAACAAGTATGACTGTATTTTTGTTCCTGACTTAATATCAACTAAGTACTTTAAAAATACTAATGAAAAAGACAGGAGAGTGGACCATCCTTAAGTGCGCCATCTGTATGGCCATTTCCTGTAGTGATGTCCTGACTACATCATTGTATTTGTTCTTCACAACCAGGCATTGACCTCATCTACTTAAGAAGACAATGAGGGTTACAAAGGTAAACAATTTGCTCGAGGAGAAACAGCTTGGAGTGGAATCCCAACTCTACCACTTACTAGCTGTCTGACTTCAAACCTTGTAACTCACTTCTTCCCATCCAACCATATAGGAAATTTTAGCAGATTTTATCTTTTTTTTTTTTTTTGGTAGCCTTTATATTGTAGTCTTTTTAATTTGGGCAATAATTACATACAGACATATATTTTATGTTTTATAGGTATTTGAGCCACTGGCACAATGACTAAAATGATAGGCTTCTGAGATAAATATTTGTTTTCTGAGCCTTTGAGGCAGTGTAGCCCAGGGATATAGGACAGTGGCTGAGCCTGTTGTCAAATCCTGGCTCCACTGCTGCCTCACACTGTGCACATTTCTTTTCTCAGATCAACCAGGGTTGTTTTGAGGATTAAATGTGGTAATACACGTAGAATACTAAATGTGGTAATACACATAGAATACCTAGCACAATGCCTGACAAATAGCAAGCACTTCATTTAATGAAAATGAGCAATGTATATGGTATCATTATATATTTACTATATCATGTTAAATACCTAGCTTCTCCACGACATTCTGAGAATTTCACTGACTTAACCCAGAAATTACTCACAACTCTAAAAATACTTCATACCTCCTATGCTGTTATCTGTGGAGCAATAACAAATATTACCTCTCCTCTTCATATTAGTTTTCATATTTGGATAAATATTATAATATATAATCACTGTTACTTGAAACATGATTTAATGGGTGTCTCCTGGTCAGGAATATTTGCCTCACCAGAGGACTTAAATTATTTCCGGAACGATGCCAAAAATCTGGGCAAAGGATACTTGAAATAATAGCAGTAGACACTGAATACCAGTAGAATTTACCAGTACCTTTGTTTTAACCTTCTGTTGTATGAAAATGCACAATCCATATTCAAAAATTAAAACATTTGCTATCTTCTTTTCTTTTTCAGAAGATGAATAATCTTTCATTTAGTGAGCTATGTTGCCTCTTCTGCTGTCCACCTTGCCCTGGGAAAATTGCTTCAAAATTAGCATTTTTGCCACCTGATCCTACTTACACATTGATGTGTGATGAAAGTGGAAGTCGCTGGACTTTACATCTGTCAGAACGAGCAGACTGGCAATATTCTTCTAGAGAAAAAGATGCTATTGAGTGTTTCATGACTAGAACCAGTAAAGGCAACAGAATTGCCTGCATGTTTGTGCGTTGTTCACCCAATGCCAAATATACTTTACTCTTCTCACATGGAAATGCTGTTGATCTCGGTCAGATGAGCAGCTTTTACATAGGACTGGGATCACGGATTAATTGTAATATATTCTCATATGATTATTCTGGATATGGCGCAAGTTCTGGGAAACCAACAGAGAAGAACCTCTATGCAGATATCGAAGCTGCTTGGCTTGCTCTTAGGACAAGGTAAATCATGACTGGGAATTATTTTACACATTTAATATGATGGTTAACTAAAATTTTCTTACATAAAAAAAGTAATTTTTATAACTCGTGTTTTAGAAGTACTAAGTAGAGGTCATATTTGCCAATATATACCTATTAAGAATTAAGCTCTTAGATTGTAATTTTAAATTTTTATAAAATAGCATGATTTTTAAGACAGATCTCATTTATGTCTGTTAGTGTGTGTGTGTGTGATTTTCTTTAAAATTTAAGCCAGTGACAAATAGTTGGTTTTATAAACCTGTGGAGTGTGATATAAAAATGTTTAATCAAAGTTGGAACATTTCAAGGGAATGAAAGATAACATGACTTAGCTAATCATTTACTTACTCTATCATTAAGGGTATAAGAGGCTGGGTTCTTTTTGTTAAAATCATAAGCCAGGGTTTGCATTATTTTATGTAAAAATCTTTTAGAAGTATGACTTACAGATATTTTATTGGAATTATTTTTAAAGTATTCGTTCTGTAAAAGTGAGATTCTTTGCTTTGCATTCTGGACTAATAAAATTTGGAGAGCTCTCACGCAGAAAAAAAAAAAAGGTAATTTTATTATAAATGATTTAAGCAAATTCTCTTACCATGTCAGTTATTCTTTGGTTATAACAGTACATTGAGAACTCGAAATTGCTTTCATCTTTCCTAGTCACCAATATTGAAGAATATTGCAGTTTTGTAGATTTCAGGGTTTTTTCCCATCAGATGGTTTTCATGTACAATAAATAAATATATCTTAGTTATTCCTCATATTATCCACTGATAAGCTGCCTGACTTCCAAAGTATTTTAGACTAAAGCTAAAGGATTTAAAGAAAATTCATCATTCCTAATTTAATGTTTAAATACTAATGGTTTCAGTTAGAACCTCCACAATTTTGTTAGTTGGCATAACTTTTTTTTAGAAAATACCTTTAGAAATGTTTACTCCTATAAGATAATATAATCAAACTATATTCGCATAGCCAAGTTTCATGTAAAGGGGATTCTTAAATCACCTGAAATGATGTGAAAATGTACCTGATGAGTTAGGAAAGATGGTAAGTAGTATAAGAAGTAGGTAATGAGTTGTGGGGGGGAGGGAATGGTAGAAATTTGTAAACTAAAACTGCCTTAAATGATGAGTCAAAATCTGCTCCAGGTATAATGATGTCAGTCCCCTCAGTCCTGCAAACAAAAATAAATGAGTTCCTACTTTCCAGACTCAGCCAATTGAATATAGTATAGTACCTGTTAGGAAAATATGATAATAAATATTTTTAATGGCAGATTTATTGAGATGCAGCTCACTCTTTTAAAGTATAACTTCAGTGGATTAGAACGGTTTTTAAGGGGCACCTGGGTGGCACAGCGGTTAAGCGTCTGCCTTCGGCTCAGGGCGTGATCCCGGCATTATGGGATCGAGCCCCACATCAGGCTCCTCCGCTATGAGCCTGCTTCTTCCTCTCCCACTCCCCCTGCTTGTGTTCCCTCTCTTGCTGGCTGTCTCTGTCTCTGTCAAGTAAATAGATAAAATCTTTAAAAAAAAAAAACAAAACAGTTTTTAAGGATGCTAAGGTATAGCAGATAGCCTTCATTATTAATGCTTCTCAATAACATGAAAAGATAACTTTATTTAGCCAAAACATACTAGTGTCCAATGTTCTAGGTGTATGTTAAAAAGAAAAAAAACGCTCTTGTAAAGTGGTTAACTTTTTCCTATTTTTTACCTTGTCTGATATCAGTTCAAAGGAAACATTATAAAATAATTCCTAGTCTTGATTTAATTCATCTTTTTAAACATAGTTGATGACCATACATACTTGATGAATGAGGAACAAGGGCAGAGTAGAAGAATTTCTAAATAGTATAACAGTCTTTGGGCTCATTATCTATGTGCTATAATGAAGAAGTCACTGGACTGGGAGTCAGGGTACCTGGGTTCTAATTATAGGCCTGCGGCTGACTTACTCTGACTTTGAACATCTGCTTCGTAAGCAGCTGAACTAGATTAGATGGTCTTTAAAGTCCTTTCTGAGTTGTACTATTCTGAAATTCTGTTATTGCTTTGAGTTCTCTGATGCTAAATTGGCAGCTGCTTCTACTCTGGAGCCTTGCCATTGCTAACATTAGCCTAAAACCCATAGTTGCCACCAACAGTGCTGCTATTCAGCTAACAGCAACCATACAGCCTCAAGAGTTAACGCTGATGCTGCAAATGTTCATTTTCATAACTTCAGTCAGGTCTTTGTAAAGAAAAAGGCTTTTCCAAGTTTACTTATAGAGTCAGTCTGGAGTAGATGGAGCCCAACCTCTGAGGCGTATCTAAATGCTTATGTAGGACTGATTGGAAGAAATTATGGGGAAGTATGTCATTACTTGGATAGTTCAAAGAGCCCTGGGACCCTGGAAAGGGCCAGAGGAAGCACATGGGGTTTGTCTTGCTATTTTTTCACGTTTAGATAGTTGGAAAGCTCCATTACCTTTTCAAAAGACCAGATGCTGTTGTGCAGATTGCCCTTAGCATCCAGAAGTGACTGCTCTCAGACTTCTAAAGTGGAAAAGCATATTTGATCTTATACCATAGACAAGTAATAGTGCTTGGAACGTAGATTATATCTGATACATTTGAGGCAATGAGTTGACCAGTTTAGATGTACAGCATTTTTAAACGGTATAAGGCAGTACTCGAGATTTTAGCATGAAGTTTGTTCATAATTGAGTCATAAGGCATTTGAAATTCTCTTTTATATGTTTGTTTTACCAATCATTAGTCTATAGTAAAGGCACCTTTCAAGAAAAATTGTAATTTGCTTTCAGCTAAATATTTTTTTATTCATTCCATACAGTAACCATATGTAGTAGCACTTTTCATCACTATGACCAACTTCAAAAAATAAAATGAGCCATTTTTGATGTCTAAACAAAGAACTTTAGTTATATTGAATGGAAAATAGACAGTTAATGTCTATTAAACATCAGTGTGTAAAATATTAGTGATGTGATATGTTAAGGATTTAGTCAACCATATGCCACATTGAATTGCATAAATGATTTAATGAAAAGTTTGAAATTTTAAAAGACCTCAGCAGTTATTTTCCAAAAGAGGAAACAGATGAAATAAGTTAAGAATGTAGATAATATTATAGCAGTAAATATCATAATGATGACTAAGAAACATATTTTAAATATAAGTTTGACATTGTCTCATTTTAAGTCATTCTATTATAAGATTAAGTCCTTAGAAAATGATTGCATATTTTATGCCAGTCCAACTCTCCCCCCTTTTTTTTTTTAATTTCTGAATTTGTAGATACGGCATTCGCCCTGAAAATGTGATTATATATGGCCAAAGTATAGGGACAGTACCATCTGTGGATCTTGCTGCTCGGTATGAGAGTGCTGCTGTTATTCTTCATTCTCCTTTGACTTCGGGAATGCGAGTTGCTTTTCCTGATACCAAGAAGACCTACTGTTTTGATGCATTCCCAAAGTAAGTATCAATATTCAAAATTGTTTAATTCAAAGAAACTTGAAGGGCATTTTTTTTCATCACTTAAGGTATTCATAATACAATTCATTCAGCCATGAACTTCTATTTCACATATATTACAGAAATTGTTGAAAATAAATTTTTGAAAAGGAGTGGTGGCAGGAGCCCAGTCAGGAGGCTGAAATATTTGAGCGATAATAATCCTGATGAAAAGAGCTGAGGGCCTTATACCCAGAGTGTGGCAGAGTGGCACTAATTAGTAGTATTAGAGATAAGAGAATGAATTCGAGAAATGAAATTGACAGAACTGTCAGAGTGAATAGAGGATGATAAACAAAAGAGCCTGAATGTAATTCCCAGGGTTCTAACTTGAGCTGTTAATGAATAATGGTACCTTTCAATGAGACAATACTAGACGAGAGGAAGAGTAAAGGGAAAATGAGACATGTGCATGAAAAGTAGTGAATGGCGTTTAATGATAGCTGATTTATAAAAGAAGTGAACTGCAAAAAAGTTCTGTCTTAAATTAACTTGAATAAATATTGCCACCACAAAGTCTGCAGACACAGTTTTATTCAAATTTGAAGGGAGGACTACTACTCCTCAAGACAAGATGAAAGTTCCTCTAGCTCCTCTTCATAATTGGAAAAAACTGCTGGCCCCTTTTTTTCAAAGGGAGAAGGCAAGAAGTGGGAAGCTGGCAAATTTCAGTCTGTCGTCTTTTCCCCAATTGGCAGCTATACAAAGAATTTTTTGTGAATGATAGATGAGCCAAAGGCCAGAGTCATCACTTGCTTTTTTATAAAACACGGGTCATTTCAAAAGCAAATTTTTTCATTATTAGCCAGTAAGGGATCACTTTTCTAGGGAAGCTGATGGTGAGAGCATATGATTAGGCTGTGGGGGGTTTTTTGTTTTTACATAAATTTGGGGTTTTTGTTTTAGATAATGGTATATTGGAAGATATGTGCATTATACTGCTTCTGTGAAAAATAAAAATGATAGAGGGAGTATTTGGGGAATGCTTTATCTCTGTCCAGCTCCCTCTTTCATTTCTGCTACACCAACAAAGAGAGTAACCGCAAACTGTTTGAAAGAGAATATAAATTTGTTATAATTCCTTTACTATTGAACATTTGATACCAAATAATATACCAAAGCATTTTTCCTTACCAAGTGCAGCCTTGAATTATTTCATAGATTTCCTTTTTCAAGATTGTATCCTCATTTTATAACACCTTTCTCTCTTTGGGAAGTTTTTTTTTTTTAAGCATTAAAATTTGTAAGGTCTCTTTGTATAGTTTATATCTCCTTCAAGTTGCCTTTTTTTTTTTTTTTAAAGATTTTATTTTATTTATTTGACAGAGATAGAGACAGCCAGCGAGAGAGGGAACACAAGCAGGGGGAGTGGGAGAGGAAGAAGCAGGCTCACAACGAAAGAGCCTGATGTGGGGCTCGATCCCAGAACGCCGGGATCACGCCCTGAGCTGAAGGCAGACGCTTAACCTCTGTGCCACCCAGGCGCCCCCTCAAGTTGCCTTTTTAAAATTGTTTTGATCTCTCTCTAATATTTAAAGTATTCTCTGATGTCTGATGATAATTCTTGGTTGTCTCTTCATACGTAAGAATGAGGAACTAAAGAGCTGATCTGAAGCAGGTGGTTGAGTCTTGCTGAGAGTGAGCTTCACTATACAGTGATCTGGTCAAATCAGTTACTTGGGGATCCCACACTGTGTCACTATTTCTGTCTTTTAAGGTGTATATAGTCTCCAACAAGGAGTCTTTCTAAAACTTCTCCCTGGAGGATTGAAGGCCTGGCTGCCAGCATTCTGGGAACCCAGTACAGAAAATGGGTTCATAGCAGCAGTGTGTGTGTTTACACATACATGTTTACTTCTTGCCTTAAACTGTGCCTCACAAGTCCCTGGTCCACAAAACCTTCAGTTTTGGGTAGAGTACAGCTACCAATCTACAAAAAGAAGGGGAAAACACCTGGAGAGGGACATATTTGTTAAACGGACTTCAAACAAATTCTATAGACTCCTGTCACCTGCCTTCATCGCCATGTCAGTTCCTAGCCTTCTGGATTATCCATGATATAAATTGGATTGTTTCTTTACTTTACCGTCTATTCCCTTAAAATTGGCTTTTCCCCCACACTGTTAATCTGTTATCCCACTCATTTATCTGCTTTCCAGCTCCAAAATTTTGTTTTATTATATTCTCCCTATTTTTGTGAGTTGATACCCCAAAACAAAAAACACTTTGCTGTCATTTTAGTAGATTAAGAGGGAGAAAAAAACAGGAGTGCCCAGAGGTATAAAGTTAGCACATACTTAAATAGTTCTTAGTTTCCTCCTCTCCTTCCACCCTACGTTTCTCTAAACATTGTAGAAAGGTGCATGCAGTAGGTTGCTGGTAACCATTGAAAGATTCCCTCAAAACAGAAGTGCATGAAGTTAGCTTCCTTGGGCAATCTTAAGATAAGAAGTATGTAAAGTGACTTTTAAATCTTACTTGAAATCCAAGAGGCATCCATTTTTTCTGGGTTGATTCAAAGACCGTTCTGGTATTTGAATGATCTGTTGGGATGTTGCAAGAAAACTTGTCATACGTTCCTTTTCATAGCTAATTCATTGACTTTCTCTCCCCTCTTTTCTTACAGCATTGACAAAATCTCTAAGATAACCTCTCCAGTATTAATAATTCATGGGACTGAAGATGAAGTCATTGACTTTTCACATGGCCTCGCACTGTTTGAGCGTTGCCAAAGACCTGTGGAGCCTCTGTGGGTTGAAGGGGCAGGTCACAATGATGTGGAACTTTATGGACAGTACCTTGAAAGGTTGAAACAGTTTGTGTCACAGGAACTGGTAAATTTGTAAAATATTCTGTAAATTTGCATACTGGGTTTTTTTTTTTTTCTTGCTGAACTGCACTCTTTGGTAAATAACATAAAACCTGAAGGTTTTGTTTGCAAATCATGTCAGTTGCCTTCATAAATGTACAGGTAATGATTTGTTAACAGACTTAATGAAGGTTTTTATTACCAGAACTAGAAACTGGAAATAACAGTATCATGCAGTCAGGCTGTGTAATTTATATTTTTTCTGTGAATTTTTTTTTAAACATCAAAATGAGTACTGTATGAAATTTTAATTCTATAAAATCAAATGCTGTAAAAGTATTGCCAAATGCTTTTGCATATCAGAAACAAATTTATAGATATTTTTAAAACATCTCAATGTACTAAATCTTATCCAGGTATACAAATGTAATATTCTTTCAATAAAAAGCTGTATATCTAAAATGATTCAAGTACTCATAGTAGAATAAACTGTATGAAAACGTGCAAGTTCACTAGAGATAGCCTAAACCCTGTTGTACAGGGATTGAGGTTTAAACAGTTACTTTATTGTAAAATGCATTGAATTTTCTGTATTTCCTGGTTATCATACATTTTCTCCTTGAAAAAAATGATGTAAGTCTTAATTTTTATGCCATCTATTAATTTACCAACTAGTTACCTTGTAAATGAGAAGTCATGATAGCACTGAATTTTAACTAGTTCTGATTTATAGGTTTGGTACTGTGAGGCAACTACTTAAAATTCTCATTTTTGTTACTTAAAAGGCATTTAGAGCTTTAAGAATGATTTTGTACGCAATGTTGTTTTAAATTTTGACTAATCTCATAGAATTGCAGTACTCTTCATTATAAGAAAATCTGAGAGTCCATTAGATGTTCTTCAAGACCACAAACAGGCTGGCTATTTGGTCATTTTTCACCTTGGCTATTTTTAATAGGATCTATTGTTTTAGATTACTATCTGAGAATTTCATGGATTCACTCCTGGATACAGGAGATAAGAGAACATTTAATTCATAACTTTTATATTAACCAATGTAGTAAAAAACAAAGCTCACACACAAAAACTAAGTTGCCTTTCCTTGAATGAATCCTGCCTGAATAAAACAACGAAAGAAAAATAAAAATAAAATTAACGGTATGTAGTCTAATTTGTAAATGAATGAATATTGAAATAATACACACTGTGGATATATTTTAAGGCCTTATGTAGTTTTAATTGTTCTGCTTGTTCTGTGGTTATGTCTAAGACTATAGTATATGATTCTCTTCAAAGTATATCAAGTATTGTGAATGCTTTGGTTCAGATGTGTCAAATTAACAGTAAAACAACAAATATACCACCCAGCTGTGCTTGTTTGCCTTCTTCCATGCTTCCCATCCCTTACCATAAAACTGAAAACATTTACCATTCACCTTTATAGAACATAGTTGTGTAGTTTTCTCAATTTTATCATCACTTCTTTTTTTGGAGAGGTTTCTTCTCAAGATTATTTTGGAGCCTGTACAATTCCTTTTTTTGTACAACCTATACCCCAGAGTTTAGCTATATGTTTTCTTTGATTACTTGTTAAATTTAAAATATTGATCATACTAATTCAGTATTCATTCATTCAACAAATATTTATTGAATGTCTAAATCATGTAATACTCTATGCCAGATAAAGGTAGACATTGACCATGTCTTCATAGACTTCACAGTGTAGTGTAACCAAGGACACAGACACCTTATTGCACAAGTATTACTATTTGGATAAGGGCTGAGGGAGATTTGTAGCTTATTATAACAGGTAAATGGTACTTCATGGAGGGGAACGTTGGGAGAAGGGCAAGGAAGAGTTTCACAAAGAAGTTAGATTTGATACGAACTTTGAAGGATGACTAAACCTCGTGGCCAAGGGAAATAATTGCTGGCTGAAGGGAATAGTATGTGGAAGCCTAGAGGAAGGACAGTGCTTTTGAAGCATAAAATGTCTGGCCAGAAGTCAAGGGGGAACAGATGGCATAAAGTTGAGGCTGGCAAATTATTTAGGGGCACAATCTTACCTGGTGTCATAGACCCTGATTATTATCCTAGATAAATAGAATGCCATCGATAGGAATATGAAATTGCATTTACTAAGAGTTTATAGATGAAAAAAAAACTGGATATTTTTAGTTTGCTAGAAATAACGTGAGCCTGTTATACTTGGCTGTAATTTTAGGGTGCAGAAAAATTCATCATGGGGTGATAATCTCATACAAAGGGCTAGTCAAACCACATTTGTAAATACTAATTTCATTTCAGGATACAGTGAAAGGATATTCACAAATTAGAGTAAATCCTGGGATGTTTTACCAAGTTGGAAAGAGTCCCACAAACTAAAACCCAAAGACCAACTGGAGAATTACGTAACTAAGGAATGATAGCTGTGTTCAAGTATTTGAGAGGCATGTGTTCAAGTATTTGAGAGGTATTTGACTCAGTACAACTAGGTGAAAGTTTCAAAATGGCAGGTTAGAGCTCAGTGTAAGAAAGAACCAAGCTGTTATTTGTCTATGACAGGGATTGCCTCCTTAGGGTTGAAGAGGATCTTATCACTGGGGAGAAGATGAATAACATCTAACACAGTGCTGTAGAAGAAGTTGCAGATTTAAATGTGAAGTTTGAACTAGATGGGCTATGTAATGACCCCTTTAAGATTTTATATTCCATTTAGATTTCTCCTACCTTTTCAGAGCATTGCCTGCCCTGCGGTATCCAGAAGACAGTATCATGTAGAAGAATTGGCAAGCAGATCTGGGTTCTCTTCTCACCTGACATCAATTAGATCTGTGGCCTTGCCAAGTCACTTTTCTGGACCAGTTTCCTCACTGGAAATGAAGAGATGGAACTGACGGACTGATACAATCCCTTATGTTTCTAATGTAGTGAAAATCTCAACCCCATTCATCTGTAACAACTCATATCAATTTTTAACCTGGGCTAGAGTAGCCTCAGGTAACTTGCTTGGATACTTGTCTTTTGTGCATCCCAACATGGTGTAATTTGGATGGTAGCCCTAACCCTGGGGAAGTGGTTGGCAGTGTACGTAGCTCCTGCCGTGTCTTCAAGTACGTAAAGCAGAATAAGAACTTCAATAAATTGGTTTATAATCTACATTTCCAGATTTTCTGCCTTACTCAAATTTACCACTTCTGTGTCCTACCTAAGAACGTATTGCAGTAGTTTTTCTTGGTGATTTCTATAAATATATAGGTATTGCTCACATTAAGAAAGCTTGAAAAGCGAAAATAAATTTTAAAAATTGCAAACTGACCTCAATTGTCCTTTAAATAGAATGTTCTTGGTGCATTTAGACATTCTATATGACAAAAATTTTTCATGAACAGGTATTATGGAAAGCCAGACAAACTCCTAAATCTTAAAAACTTTAGATATGAAATAGCTTGATCCCTTCATTTTACAGCTGAGGAAACAAACCCAAAAGTAACTTTGCCAAAATGGATAATACGATTGCCATTAATTGTACTGTACTTCTCTTCATCAAATTTATCTGGACAAATACACCAATGATCCTTTTGAATTATAATATGACATAAATGTATTTGCTCTCCAGTATTAATCATGATTTTATTTTTTAAATGGCTCTTAGGTTTCTCCTTACCGGCTAATTATTCATTGAATACTAAGTTGGTAGGTTGTGCCTTTCACATTTATCAAAACAATGATTTATGTATTTATTTTAACATTAATCCATTTTTACTAGGGTTGTCTTAAAACTATTGAAAATTAGATAGTCACATGAATAAACAGTCAAATGTTTAAGCAACACATTTACTACAAATATAATGCTGAGAATAAGCAATTACATTGAAAAAAGTATCAAAGCAGTTATTACTAAATGTGGGTGGGCTTTTAATTTTTTGCCTTAATTTTAAACAGGCATTATAGTTATTGTGGTAGCATGTTAAATTCTAATGGTGATGTACATGCCAAGTGTCCAGTAACCAAAAAAGGAGCTACACATAGAATACTTAGAATTGTGATTTGATAGGCAGGATGTGGAGAGAAGGCATTTGTCTACTACATCTCTTAAATAGGTTATGCATCTGACTGAGTAGTTGAATGAGTAATACCAAGGAAGGAAGCAAATACCTCAAGCCTGGGAATGACCCACTAGACATTAGTTTAAAAAAAAAAAAAACAGGAAGTAAAGCATAGTCTTTATAAATGTTAGTGAGCTAAAAGCTGCTAAACTGATTCTTTAATTAGAAACCGGATGGACTTGAAATTATTTTACTCCTATTTGTCTAGTAGGCCATGTACTAAATAGTCATAATACCATTTTAACACTTAAAAAAATGCTTTAATAGTACGATTTAAATGAAATTCTTATTCGAGAAATACATTAAAATTATACGGGGAAAATGCTGTTTTTTAACAATTTGTGATATTTTGTATCTGCTGATATAGTGCACGTTTCAGCTATTGTCCTAGGTTAATTTCAAAGTTGAGGGGTTTTTTTAATCCCCACAAAATTACTGCTTAAGGTAGTGTATTGCATTGAGGCAGTAAGAAGGGTAGTGGGTAGGTCTGTGGATATAGGAGTAGTTGAATTTAATTCTAAGATTTTATTTGACACAGTACCAGTAGGCAGAAGGGAGAAGGCAGCTCCCAGCTGAGCAGAGAGTCCCATGTGAGGCTCGGTCCCAGGACCCTGGGTTCATGACCTGAGCCGAAGGCAGGCGCTTAACTGCCTAAGCCACCCATGTTCCCCAAGGAGTATCTGAATTTTAAAATTTAAAATGTACTGCTCTGTTCCAAATTATTCAAAGTATGGTGGATTCATGGACTATAAATCAAGACTTCTAGTTAGCATTTACAATATAAATCTTACTCAGATGAAATATGTATTTAAATAATTTCAAATTGTGTAGGTATATTAATGTTTAAAGCTGGCAATGTCCAGAGGTCATCTAGATTGCTTCACCAAAGTTCAGAGATTTTGCTCCCCTTATCCCATACCAGCTCTTTGAAGTCTGGAAGTTTGGGTTCCAGGCCTTCTAAGTCTACCATGAGAAAACAGGTTGAGCAGGTAGGAAAGAGACCCAAGAAAGTAGCTTATATATCCCTGTATACATGTGATGCTATCAAAAATGATAAATTTCCTAAAGTATAGAATCCCAGTTGAAAAACAAAAATATAAATTGTTATACTTCTGTAAAATAAAATATAAATGCCTATGGAATAAAAGAGAATGATTATGTTGAGGTAATGGGTTTATAGATGAGTTTTTTTCTTTTTCTTAGACATCCTCCATGTTGCTATGTTATTTTTTTGTGATTAAAAAAGAAAAAAACTTGTTCTTATTTTCACTCTCAGAAATTGGCTCTTCTTTTTAAAGTCTGGGCTTCTGAAATCTGGATCCCAGGATGGACCACAGAAAAAGAACTCCAAATAAGTTTATAGCCTGGCTGGTGGAGCAGCAAATAAAAGCCAGTAAAGGATTCCTTTATTTGGATGATGGGGGGGGGGGTGTTTTTGTTTTTGTTTTTTTTATTTTTTAAAAGATTTTATTTATTTATTTGACAGAGACAGCCAGTGAGAGAGGGAACAGAAGCAGGCTTCCCAGCGGAGCAGGGAGCCCAATGTGGGGCTCAATCCCAGGACCCTGGGATCACACCCTGAGCTGAAGGCAGATGCTTAACGACTGAGCCACCCAGGCACCCCTGGATGATGAGTTTTTTGTGGGTTTTTTGGGAGGTTAGGTTATAATACCTAAAATGTTATTGAGTACCAAGTCTAATAAGTATTTTCTAGGCAATCCCAATGTATTACATCTGTTATTGTTACAAACCTAATAATGCATTGTTAACAATTATTACTTTACCATCTGTGCTCATTTCCTCAGCTTGTTACAGCTTTGTATTACACTTCTAAATATTGTAGGCCCAGTAATAGGTTACAGTTGACGCTTGAATAACACAAATATGAACTATAGAAGTCCATTTATATGCAGATATTTGCAATGCATACAGAATAGTACCATTAATTTTACTTAACAATTTTTTAAAATTTTATTAGAGCAAGAGAGCACAAGCAGGGGGAGCAGCAGAGGGAGAAGGGAACCCAATGTGGGGCTCGATCCCAGGACCCTGGGATTATTACCTGAGCTGAAGATGTTTAACCAGCTGAACCACCCAGGTGCCGATGACTACGATTTTCTTAATAACATTTTCATTTCTAGCTTGCTTTATTGTAAATATACAGTATATAATACATATAAAACATGTTAATCAACTGTTTATGTTATTTGGTAAGGCTCTGTAAAGTTTTGTGGGAGTCAAAAGTTATACATGGATGTTTGTGTAGCAGAATGGTACCCCAACCCCCATGTTGTATATGGGTCAACTGTATGTACGTATTTTATGAAATTGCTTTTTAACTCATTTAAGAAAAGAGAAAAAATTCGCATTTATATTTAACGGGGTTCTCTGGTCTTGTGGTACTGTCTGACATCATTTGCTTTCCATCTGAAGTACTTCCTAAAATATCTCTTGTTGAGTTGGCCTGACAACAAATTCTTTCAGTTTCTGTTTACCTGGGAAAGTCTTTATTTCACATTCATTTTTTAAAGATACCTTTGCTGGGTATCAGAGTCTTTGTTGACAGTATTCTTTTTGAGCACTTTGAATGTTTTCCCACTGCCTTCTGGCTTTCATTGTTCCTGCTGAGAAGTCAGCCATTCATCTGACTGGGCTTCATTGTAAGTGATACTTTTTCTCCAGCTTCTTCCAAGATATTTTCCTTGTCTTTGATTTTTAGCCTTTTTACTCTGATATGTCTATCTGTGGGTCTCTTCATTGGGGTTCCTGGGTGTGTAGGTTTTTGTTTTTGCCATTTTTCAAATATCGTCATCTTTCTCTCCCAGTTTTCTCAATTCAAGGGCTACAATGATTATAAATTTGGTCATCTGCTCTTAATTAGTGGGCCCCAGGCTGCATTGCTTTTCAGGTTCCAGTGTTTGCTTTCAAGTTTCCTCTGTTGGCCTTTCAGAGTGTTAACTGCCACCAGTTGCTTCTGTGAGCTTATTTCCTCTGCTCTAACTTGATATTTCTCTGTTTCTATTCAGATTATCTAGGAAACCAAATATAACTGAACTACTTTAAGTATGTCTAAATTAAGAGCAACATGGCTCCGCTTTTGAAGCTCTGAAAACCATGCTATGAGCTACAGTCTGACAGCGAAGACCGAGGCTACCCTACCTTGAGGTAAGCATTAGTCGCTGCCTGCCCAGGGGATTGGGTTCCATTTAGAAGATCTGGATTTCTAGGGCAGGCTGCTAGGAGCTTGCTTCTCTGGCAAATGTTATTGCTATTCTCTTCTATGACTCTTGTTTTTAAAAAGTTATGAATTTTCAAGAAACAGAACGACATTCCATTTCCAGTGTTGCCAATGTTGAAACAGTGACTTCTAAACGATTTAGCACCAATCTGAGAAACTTAAGAGGGAACATATGAAGTGGTAGTATGCACACTCAGCCTTGAGCTTAGCACTAATAACCGTCATTGACTAAGATGGTGAATTTGAAAGTACTCCTCTTTAAAGACATGAAGACAAAAGGTATGCAATTGCAAACACGAAGGAATATGGAATAGAATTCAGAGTGACGTTGAAAATGAAGGAACAGGCTAATCCATTTCAGAAAGAAGCAGGATAGGAGGAAACAAAGCAGTATGCTTCAAGACTAATAAATCCTTCCAAACAAATATCCACAATCAGGAGAAAGGTAGGGTAGACACAAATACAGCCCAAACATCCTGTCAGTTAAGGAGTACTTGACAATTCATGAGATACCTGGATCACTATCAAAAAATTTTTAAAAATTAAAAGACTGGGTTAATAATTTAAATATGAGTAAATACTGTGGAAATGTTTTTTAAATGCTAGAAATCGGCCATAATGGTGGGAGTATGATCAGGAGTTAGTCTTGACTTTTCAGCACTCATTAAGCCTTTGTTTTCATTGCATTTGGTTTCTTCATTTTTGTGCTCCTGAACTGAAGAGAAATAAGCAAAAAACATTGATTAAAATAATATAAAAGAGCACTTCGTAAGAAAGCCTAACAATAGCTAGTGGCTGCAGCAGCAGTCTTTCAGGGCCTTCCCATTGTTTCACAGAAAATACCGACTTGAAGCCCCATTCCAAAAAGATGGAATGAGACACAAGAGACACTGCACTGTGTACAGGCTCTTTTATTTCTACCAGTTCTAGATCTCTAAACAGTGTCCTACAGAGCACTGTAAAGAAAGAAGACCCCCAGAGACACATGCTTTCACATTGTAGATCTGCCCTCCAGGACACTATCTTTTACCTTTATCTATTAGGGCGAGAAACTGAAGGGCAGAGAATGTGTCTTTCCCTCTCTATATATTCTTTATCCTTACCTGTCACTGAAAGCTTCCTGACACTTAAATTAATATTAAGAGATGAAAATGTTCCAAAGGGGTAGGACTTTTCCTCATAATTCAGAGCTGTGACTTTATATTTTCCTTTTGTATCTTTAAATTATTAGAGAAAAAAACTAGCAAATTAACAGTGCAAGAGGGGTTGGAGGGTGGGTTAGCTCTTAAAATCTTAGACCTACTAATTAATGTCTGGGAGGCAGAGTTTTCATTTTCAGTTAAATGGTAATATTGAAAATATGCATTCTGTTGACATTAGAGGTTTACTATAATGATCAAATGATAATACTAAATGGGAATACTTTCAGTGCTCTAAAGAAATATAAAAATGTAAGGGGTTGTTTGTGTTGTAAGGGTGGATCTGCGTATAGAAATGAATGTCAATCCATGAATTACTGTTAGATCGTTTTTAGGGAATATTTATTCTTTATAATGTGCCAATATACTAGCAAATTTGCAGAGAACTTGAGTCCGTGCAACTCTGTGATAAATGCTGGCCCATTTCTTACACTGGCCATATTTATAGGACTGGTAGAATCTAAAGCAACCAAAAGTTCTATCTGACATGGCTTAAAATGTTGGTCAGGCTAGGAAGGCAACAACAGCTGGATGAACCATAGCAAATGAGAGCAAATGCACCTTTTGTCTTGTCCAACCCTGCTTTGCTCCCTTGACGCTTTGGCTCCAAATGTGTCCTATTGTCCCTAAACATACTGCCTTTGTGTTCTTAGTTTTGAGAGTTAAACTGGAAAGGCAGGAGGCAGGACAAACAAATAACACTGGGACAGCTGAAATGAAAATCTCATGGTTTCAGAAGAGATTTGGTCTGCAGTGTTAAATCGGAGTGCTCATTTTTACTAAAATTAAATTTTAAAATCCTGAATACATTTTTTCAATCACAGTGCTTCTCCACTGATAAAAGAATTATTTAAATTTAATTTCTTGGAGGTTTGATGTTTAACTTTTAAAACTTTTAAAACTACTAGCATGTTAATAAACAATAAGATTTCATCCTTTTTATCAAGGATTTTAAAATGTAAATCCTTTAATTTCATAATGTAATACAAGATTTGCCTTTATGATAAAACAAAAACATGGCCTGCAGGAAGCTATATCTTGACCAAGTTCTTGTCATAATCTGTTTTTTATTTTCTCATTATAATGTGTTGGGGGTTTTTTTGTTTTGTTTTTTTAAGATTTTGTTTATTTATTCAACAGAGATAGAGACAGCCAGGGAGAGAGGGAACACAAGCAGGGGGAGTGGGAGAGGAAGAAGCAGGCTCATAGCAGAAGAGCCTGATGTGGGGCTCGATCCCATAACTCCAGGATCACGCCCTGAGCCGAAGGCAGACGCTTAACCGCTGTGCCACCCAGGCGGCCCTCTCATTATAATGTTTTAAGAGCAGAGTCACTCCTTTGCTTTATCCAAGCATCAGTGGAAAAATCCTTACAAACAGCAATTCAACCCAGAAGAGAAAATCTCATTAAAAGGGTTGTCCATCATTTAGCCACCTTGAAACACAAGCTAGAAAATATAAAATCTGCCTCTGACTGTCCTAGGGTTCTCCCAGTACTCCCAGTGGTGGCTTCATTGAAATAAGCTCATCTTGCCAGACTTGGAGAAGGGGTGAGGAGGAACATGTTGGTTTAAATCACTTACTGAAAAAAATGTTCCTTCTTACATAATATGACCTAAAATGTGTATAAATGAACAAATTTAATTGACTTAAGTTTCATCTATACATGATTTGTCTTTTCTGATTATAACTAATATTAGCTTTGTTTATTTTTTAATTAAGTTCTAATATGCTATTTTAGGTCCTATAGTTCTGAGAAAAACGTTTTTTAGATTGGGGTCCAAAACCATTCTTCATTACTCCCACCTGTTAAATTTTCCTACTTCCCATGCCTGTCCCACCAAAAAATGTTCTACAAATTCCCAAAATAAGGAAAACTGGAACTTAGAATACAACTTGATATGAGAAAAGACGTACTTTTAAATTTATGATATCTCCTCATGGAGAAGAGAAAATGTACATCTTGCTTTTCCATCTGCACAATGCTGCTTACATCAAAGGACCATTTGATAATCCTGTGAGATGATATATGTGAAAGGGCTCTTAAAATTGTAATACCATATTTAATTCTAATTATTTTTTTTATTAGGAATATATGAGTATGATGACTGTGTATAAAATATTTCATTGATGCCTCCAATGAGGTGCTGTTGGTGTCTCACTTACACTCTTACCACTTCACACAGCCACGCCCAGCTACCACCTGCCAGCACTTGTATTCTTTCCTTGAAGGCTTTCTCTTGCTATCTGAGCCAACTTCGCTGTCCAACCAGATAGAAGCAAATAAACTACTTGCACTGAAATTGTTATCTTGGGGTCTACTTCTACTTCTGGGAATTCCTAAAAAGATACTGCCATTGCTTAAAACATTGTAACTCCTAGAGTCACTGAATCATGGAAGTTACCTACATACATGGCAGGAACTTTGGGAAAGTTAATACAGTGGATAGAGAGGGAACTTTGGAGCAAGAATTATCTAGATTTAGATTATCTTCTTAGCTGTGTGACTTTATGCAACACTTTCTAAACCTCCGTGTCCTCATCTATAAGTGGGGACTTGTCCAGCCTACTTTATGGGTCTTCACAAAGATCTAATTAGGTAATACATTTAAAATAATCTGATAGACAGACATTCACACAGAAATTATTGTTGTAATTATTAATTGAGGAAAGCTTCAAGGCAGCAGTTGAAATTGTGATACATGAAGAAAGAAAGCCTTTCAGGCCAGAAGCAGGTGGTTGGTTATGGGAGTAATGCTATTAGATCAGCTAGCTTTATTTTTTTTTTTTTTTGAGGATTTTATTTATTTATTTGAGAGAGAGAGCCTGCAAGAACACCAGTAGGGGGAGGGGCAGACTCCCCACTGAATAGGGAGCCTGGGGCTCAATCCCAGGACCCTGGGATCATGATCTGAGCTGAAGGCAGATGTTTAACTGACAGAGCCACCCCGGTGACCCTGATCATCTGGCTTTATGACAAAAAACTTGTTTACAAAACAGGGAAAACTAATGTCTAGTACTTTACAGATTATATAGTTTCTTCCTTGCCCAATCTGAAGAGTGGGGTTCTGTGTGATAGACCCTGGAAACCATGCTGCTGTAGAAGAGGTACAGAAGGAGAAAAGAGAGATCAGCCAGATTACACTAGAAATTGCCTAGAAGACAGAGGGACCAGAAAGGGAGGGAACCCCTGGAGAGCAATGTGATTTCCTGGCCTCTATGTTCTTACCACTGTTTCACCTCTCCATACAGGTCTGTGGTTTGGCAGTGGCTAAGCATGAAGGCCTTGTAGTGGCAGTCAGTCTTAATGGACCCTAACAGACTAGACAAGATTGATCCAGTGTTCTTATTGCACAATCTATGGAATTTCTTATGACCTTGCAAGGTTTCTGTGAATTCCTGGGAGATTATGCTCTTTAGTGGCCACCTTGGCTCTATATTCCTGTTTCTACGGAATTAATTCAGTTATGGATTGTCTTTCTTTTCCATGTACAAAGTCTCTGTTTTGTATCTTGATGACTCATAGATAGAATTCAACTTATTTCCTTGATTTACACACATACACACACACATACAATCCCATGGGGCAATTGTACATGTGTCAGTTTTTATTTAAGGTTTGGAGTGGTGGGGATTTAGAACTTAATAAAATTAATTCTGGATATTAGATACCCCTGTTTGTAAAAGGGCCCTTAGCCATTTTTCTGCCTGTGTTCAAACTGTGTCTCCTTTATTCTTGAATCATGCCCCCAAATTTCTAATCCTATCAAGGTGAAAATTTTAGCACTCTTTTACTGTCTTTTCCCCAAGGACCTCATGCCTCAGGTCTTACTTTCTACCCCACAGCAGTAGCTCCTGGTATGTTTTTTACAAACATAATTTTCCAAAACATGGCAGGCACCCCTCTGAACTCCCTGCAAGAGAATGTGCTGCAGGAGCATAGACCACAGGTAGCTTCCAACTGCCAAACCTTTGTCTCCACTGTGGCATTCATGTTGAGGCTGTTCTTCCCCAAGCTTCCCCCAGCCAGTGACTCCACAGGGTTAGCACACTGGTGTGGTCATTCTTGCCTGACGTGGGATTCCTCCATCTGAGTCCCTGGAACTTTACTCAGGGACCTGGCCAAGACTTTCTCAGAACTCTACTGCTTTATCCTGGAAATTCTTCCTCTAGTCTCCTCTTGTCATCATTAGATTTTCATCATAACCTGAAGATCCTCCTCGCCTACTCCTCCCTTCTCTGCTTTATCCTTCACATCTTTCTCCCCAGTAAGTCTATTGCACATACAATTCCATCTGCTTCTTGGAAGACCTGAACTGAAATACTCCGTAAGAAGAACCATGATGCCAGCACTTAAGAGCATCATTTTTAACTACTCTGCTACACAAGTATAATTATGGACTGTCTTTGCTGATAATATTGGATATTATGAATTATATCTATTTGTATATAACAGGTATACATTCCTCCATGACAACCAGATTAAACTTGGTTTAAGGCCCAATCACTAAAATCAAGTAACAGTCTCAGTCTTCAGAACCTACTTCTCGATCCTAAGCTAAATAAGGAAGTCCTGATTCTCAGTCTATGTTTGCGTCAGAAATCACTTCTTGGTCCATTCAAAGGCTAGGGGTTGTTCTAAAGCCTCGACTCTAGTAGTGCCCCATTATTAGGGCTGTTGGAGCCCTACAGACAAGGCACTTAGTGCCTGTTCCGTATAGACATCCCTACAATCTTCCCCATTTGCAACCCATAAACTGAGTCTTCTGAACTTTATAAATTATCCTGCAATTCTTCTCGCAGTGTTTAGGAATATATCCATCTTCTAAAATGGAATTATTCTCCTCTACTTTTGAAGTCCTCTTCCTTAATTTTCTCCCTTAATGAATCCTTTGAAAACAAAGATCTACATAGTTGACCTCAGTGATAAGCCCATCAGTGACACAAAGACTTGTTTATTCTTCTGGGACCAGAGGGTACTGGTGGATAACTTTTAGTCAAAGACTGATAGAACAAGACACCTAATTTACAAGAAGTTACTTTGCCCTGTCAAATTTTTAATAAATCAACCTGCTATATACATTTTCTCTGTTATATCTCCTTGATGGTGGACATTTGAGGGGGAAAAAAAAATCTGGTAGTATCATAGCTTTGAGTTCCATGAAGCCCCTCCTAGTACAAATCCCTTTCTCTAACAACCATTTGGTAGGTGTTTATTCTTAGCATTTTTTCCACAGTTGGGCAGAGGAAGAATTATTAAACAATAGAGACTATTACATCCAAAAGAGACCTTGGATATTGAGTAGTTCATTGCTTCCAACTTTACAGATAAACAAATGCTGATCCATAGTGGTCAGGTATTGGTCCAAGAACATACAGTCAACATTAAGGCAACAACTCAGTTTAAGTCTTCCTGGCCCAAAGGTGTGGAGAGGTAAGCAGAAAGGAAATAGAGTTACACAGAATTGGTTTTGTTTCTTACTCTCTAGGAAAATTTGGACACATTGCTTATGTAATTGGTGTCTTTTTTCCACCTTTAAACTGTGCATTCTAATAAATATCTTACAGAGCTGCTGGAAGGATACAGTAATATAAGAAATGTGATGACAGTGATGTGCTGGTAAATGCTTAACAATCAGCTCTTGGAATTGATGGAGGAACCATAAGTGGTGGCATTTGATCATTTTCGTGGTATAAATATTCCTCCTGTTGTCAATTTCAAGCTTCCAATGGTTTAAAAAATGGCTGGCAAGATTCCTAAAAACTTAACAATCGCCTCTCACAAGCGCGTACGAGCTGGCACAGACTGGCTCGAGCACACCACTGAATATAAAACACTTGGCATGGAGTAGATACTCAATAAATATTAGTTGCCCTCTCATCTTCACAAGGCACAGGTTCTTTTTACCATGCCATGTAACTATTGTTTTATGAACACTATCTCTTTGAACTTCCTAAGAAATGAGTTATTGTAATTATCTATGTAAATAAAATGAACTCTCCTGTGTGGAGATGCCTGTGTAACATCTCATAACTTTTGAGGATATATGGGAAATGCTCTAACAGTAGACAATGCGTAAAGGGCCCAGAATTCACCTTGCAGGATTCTTGTGACTTCCCAAAGAAATAGGTTAACATTGTACAGACCAGCTGAAACTGACATAAATTTAAAGCCCATAAAGTAGAAGAGAAATAGTGATTTTAAGTAAGAAGATTTCAAATAAAATGATTTCAGATAAGACGCCTTGAACTGTAATAGAGCTCTTTTTCACATGAATAACTAACTCTATATAGCATACTCCATGATGAGCAGAAGTGACACATTTATTTACTGTTTCTTAATGACTCCCCTGAACAATTCCAGATAGGCAGCTACCCTATTTGTTTGGTTGTTTCCTTTAAAGGTTCACTGTGGAATTCTATGTCTAGCCAAGAAGGAGTAACTGATATAGAATTATCCTCCCATTATAAACTAGAAAATTGGACAACATTTATGAAACAACTGTTTTCAGACATTGGGACCACAGTATATGTTCACGATTGTGATTTCTGAGATTAGAGAAATAATTTAAGTGAGCCCCACAATTTTCCTGGCTTTCTGCCTAGCAGTAGGGTTGCCAGGGAAAATACAAGATAATCTAGTTAAATTTGAATTTCAGATACATAATGAATAATTTTTTGTAGATCTATATATAAAAATGCAGTGTTGGATTTTTGCTAAATCCAGGAACCCTACTGGGAGCAATTTTTAAACTGCAGTAAAGGAAGAAGAAACTCAAATGGAGCATGCTAATTTCTATAGGATGAGGAAACAAATTCTAGTATGGTGAGGCTGGGGTGGCTGGAATTTGCAGGGCAGAATACTATAAGGGAACAAGCTGCATATGGAAAGAGCCCCAGAAATTTTTACAAGGGTCCTCCAAGTCCATTGGCTGAATTTTTCCCCATGTATGTATAGAGTGAAATTCCACAAAGCCAGGACAAAAAAAAAAAAAAAAGTGGTGAGGGGCACCTGGGTGGCTCAGTCGTTAAGCATCTGCCTTTAGCTCAGGTCATGATCCCAGGGTCCTGGGATACAGCCCCGCACCGGGCTCCCCGCTCCACAGGGAGCCTGCTTCTCCCTCTCCCACTCCCTCTGTTTATGTTCCCTCTGCCACTGTCTCTCTGTCAAATAAATAAAATCTTTAAAAAAAAAAAAAAAAAAGGACCAAAAACTCTTCACGCAGGACTTGAGGACATTTGAATTCCATCCATCTGGGTCACAGAGACTTCTTTGAACATTTGGGGTCATCAAAAGAGATCTGAGAAGGATCACACCTTAGTAGTAGGGCTAATTGGCCCTAGAATAAAGTCAACACTACAACTATGATAGCAAAGCTTTAAATCAAGTTTCAATAGAATCAAGGTGATCTGCAGATAAATGAACTGCTTACCAAAACTAATTTGAATGCTTTTTTTTTTTTAAGATTTTATTTATTTATTTGTCAGAGAGTGGGGGAGAGAGTGCTCACAAGCAGGGGGAACAGCAGGCAGAGGGAGAAGCAGGCTCCCTGATAAGCAAGGAGCCCAACTTGGGACTTGATCCCAGGACCCCGGGATCATGACCTGAGGCAAAGGCAGACACTTAACTGACTGAGCCATCCAGGTATCCCTAATTTAAATATATTTTTTTTAAAGAGAACAGCAAAATCTCAAAATTACTAGACACACCCCAAAAAAAGCAAATTCTATTCTATAACCTGGAGAAGAATTATAGATCAAAAATAACAGAAATGATGGAATTAGCTAACAAAGAATGTAAAACAGTTACTGTAAATATGTTCAAAGATTTAAAAGAAAACATAAAATGAGAAGAAAAAGCTATACAGATGAAATAGGCCATATGCTTTGCACTTGTAATGCCACTTGAGGCAGATATTGTGTACCATTAGGACATACCATCTAATAGCACATGAACGCAGGAAAAAATTGTCTGAATCATCATTTGCTACAATCATATGTAGAAAAAAGTGGGGGTAATCCAAAGAAGATTTAATTTCTCCTTAACTGTTCATACTCAGAGTATACAGGAAAATAATTAAATCTCCACTGTAAATCATCCAAGAAAATGCAGATCTGAAAGATAAGCTAGCACACCTGGTTGCCTCAGTCAGTAGAGCATGCAACTCTTGATCTCAGGGTCATGAGCTCCAGTCCCACGTTAGGTGTAGAAAGTACTAAAAAATAAATACATAGGGGCGCCTGGGTGGCAGCGGTTAAGCGTCTACCTTCGGCTCAGGGCGTGATCCCGGCGTTATGGGATCAAGCCCCACATCAGGCTCCCTGCTCCACTGGGAGCCTGCTTCTTCCTCTCCCACTCCCCCTGTTTGTGTTCCCTCTCTCGCTGGCTGTCTCTATCTCTGTCAAATAAATAAATAAAATCTTTTTTAA
Source organism: Ursus arctos (assembly GCF_023065955.2). Classification (NCBI taxonomy): domain Eukaryota; kingdom Metazoa; phylum Chordata; class Mammalia; order Carnivora; family Ursidae; genus Ursus; species Ursus arctos. The sequence continues at coordinate 12,607,616 of NW_026623019.1, read as the reverse complement.
AAATAATAAATATTTAGAAATGAATAAAATCTTAATAAGCTTTCACCCTGAATCACTCCGTTTTAGAAATGGATAGAGGTGGCTGTAGAACCTAGCTTATAACACAATTGCAGAGGAAATGGAGCTTAGACAAATTATGTTGCAGATAGGCTATTAAATGTTTTCTTCTCTGCACTACATGCAAGTTAGTTGATGTGTTTTGCATTTGGAATGTTTAGCTATTTTAGATGCATGTTAAGGAGGATTCATTGCTGCTTTTTAATCAGAATAAACAGGGAAGAATATTTTTGTTGCTAAAGAACTTTTTAGCTTAGCTTCTCTATTATTCTTTATAGCTGTTTTCTTTCCACATTCTCCTTGAAATACATGAAAAACCATGTATTTCATATTTAACCTCTAATTTTGCCCCTTACCTCTCCCTTTCTTCCTTCTCTTCCCTCTCTTGCTTTTCATCTGAATCCCATTGAAAATTTTCTTTCCTAACCCAACAATAGATGGTTTTCCCATGCTGTTATATCATTCTAACTTGGATAATAAAAACAAACAGTAACCACCACGTAATCCATGCTTACCACCTCATGTTGAAAAGTGAAATCATTGGCGCGCCTGGGTGGCACAGCGGTTAGGCGTCTGCCTTCGGCTCAGGGCGTGATCCCAGCGTTATGGGATGGAGCCCCACATCAGGCTCCTCCGCTGTGAGCCTGCTTCTTCCTCTCCCACTCCCTCTGCTTGTGTTCCCTCTCTCGCTGGCTGTCTCTATCTCTGTTGAACAAATAATCAAAATCTTAAAAAAAAAAAAAAGTGAAATCATTTGTATCAAGAAATAACTGACGGGGGTACCTGCTGGCTCAGTTGGAAAAGCATGTGACTCTTGACCTCAGGGTCATGAGTTTGAGACCCACACTGGGTATAGAGATTCCTAAAAAAAAAATTAAAATAAAAATGTAAGTCAAATCATGTCACTCTTAAAAAAAAGAAAAGGACTGACTGACTTGTTGATATCATGAGGTTAAACAGGGTCCAGCCTGCTGTATTAGTAGGGGTGGGGCTAACCAGATTTTGTTTATTTAAATTAGCTGACTGAAATTTGTCTCTACCCCCACGTATATTTTAAGAAGCATATAGTAGGGGGCGCCTGGGTGGCACAGCGGTTAAAGCGTCTGCCTTCGGCTCAGGGCGTGATCCCGGCGTTCCAGGTTCGAGCCCCACGTCAGGCTCCTCCTCTGTGAGCCTGCTTCTTCCTCTCCCACTCCCCCTGCTTGTGTTCCCTCTCTCGCTGGCTGTCTCTATCTCTGTCAAATAAATAAATAAAAATCTTTAAAAAAAAAAAAAAAAAAGAAGCATATAGTAGGCACAGTGCTAAGAGAATACATTTTCTTCTATTGTCAAACTTTATATGACATTAGGTTATACCATATTTTTAATTCAAACATCATTAGCCATGCCCAAACCTTAGCATTTTTAGACACAAATTTAGAGAATGAAGGGATTCTAAAGAAGATGCCAAAAACATCAAATTCAAACTACCACAGACCGTAGCAGATTCAGGTCACGTTGTTTTGGAAAGGACTAAAGACTTTCGCAGATTAATCTCTTGTGAACAAGATGAGAAACCAACTGAACCCTTTCAATATACCCTGAGGATTACATCCTGTTCTTGCAATTCCTGTGATCAAATAAGGGCAAGGATGGGAAGAGGAAAACATCAGGGAAATGCTAAATGGAAAAATTCATTTGGATACAAGAAGAATGAAGAGAAAAGAAAGAAGAAATAGGCATTCTAAAGGATAGTTTTGATCCTTGGGGGAGAGGAGGATAACAAATTGATATGTTCTTGTTCAGAGAATTTCTAGTTTGGCCATTATGACTGGCTGGAGAAGGAAAGTGTGAGGTTTTACAACATATATACAAAGATTTGGATTTTTTAACTGTTCACCAGGCTTCTGGTTGAAAGTATTCAGCAGTATTCTGGATACTAAACAGGGTCACATAATAAGGAGTTTATTTCTATGGTTTGGGAGGAAAAAATTAAAGAACATTATCCAAAGAATCAGAATACCCAACCAAAGCTGTAATTCCCGAGAATATCAGACTAAAGCTGGTAATAGACTCAGTATGCCCATAAATACAACAAATGGCATGTTGTATTTGTGTTCGTAATTGCATGTCAAAGCATTTTTTTAAAGATTATTTATTTTTAGAAAGAGTGTGTACAAGCCAAGAGAGAGGGAGAGGGATAGAGTCTTTTTTTCTTTTTTAAGATTTTTATTTATTTACTTATTTGAGGGGGGCGGAACACGAGCCAGTGGAGAAGCAGAGGGAGAAGGAGACTCCCCACTGAACAGGGAGCCTGATGTGGGGCTCGATCCGGGACTCCAGGATCATGACTTGAGCCAAGTGCAGACACGTAACTGACTGAGCCACCCAGGCGCCCCTGGAGAGAGTCTTTAGCAGACTCTGCACTGAGCATGGAGCCCGACACAAGGCTCAATCCCATGACCCTGAGATCATGATCTGAGCTGAAATCAAGAGTCAGTCGCTTAACAAATTATACCACCCACGTGCCCCTGTCAAAGCATTTTTTTATGATAGCTGCTTTTAAATCCTTGCCAGATAATTCCAACATCTGTATAATCTTGGTATGATGTCTATTGATTGCCTCTTCTCATTTAAGTTGGAATTTTTCTGGTTGCTGATATAAGTGATTTTCAGTTGTATCTTGGACAATTTTTTTTTAACATTTATTTGTTTATTTTAGAGAGAGAGAGCATGAGTGGGAGGGCCAGAGGAAAAGGGAGAGAGAATCTCAAGCAGATTACATGCTCAGTGCAGAGCCCAACTTGGGACTTGATCTCACAACCCTGAGATCACAACCTGAGCCAAAACCAAGAGATCGTTGCTCAGTTAACTGCGTCACCCAGGCACCCTGTATCTTGGACATTTTTGCTACAATGTTATGAGATTCTGGATCATCTTCTGTTTTAGCAGGTGTCCTATGACACCACAGCACTGGAGGAAAGGTGGTGTGAAAGTTCAGGTTCCCCACTTGGCTTCCATTGAACCTTGAGATGGGAAGCAGAAGAGCATCTCATTGTTTTAGGGTGGAAGTGGGAGTTCAGGATCCCCACTAGGGCCTCTGCTGACACTGCAGGGGGCTGGGAAGTCTAGTTACTACTGGAATGTGGTAAAAGTCATAACCTCCCACTCAGCGCTCTTTGATACCACCTTGGCAGGGAGGGGTACCTCATTACCACTGGGTGGGGATGGAATTCCTGGCTTCCCTCATGGTCTTTACTGACAACCTGGGGCAGAGGTTGGGGTGATCTCATTATTACCAGGTGTGGATAAAAGTTCTGACTCGCCAGTCAGCTTTCTCAACACCACCCCGGGGGAGGGCGGAAAAGTGCTTTGATATAGTTGGACAAGGGCAAAAATCTAGGCTCTTTACTCACATTTTTTCCATGGTATTTGGCTGGAGTAGAGCAGTTATTGTCTGAAAGTTACCTGTTCTGCTAGGCTGCCCCTTTCCTCATCCTGTAGCTAGAGAGAGCTGACTTTTCTTGAGGCTTTTTTTTGGGGGTGGGGGGCGTCTGTGTCTGTCGGCTTCTCCAGCACCCAGTTTGGGCTATATGAGTCAGGAAGAAAACCCTTGTCACCATGCTTCTTGGGTCCTAAGATCTGTGGCAGGCCTGCCTCCTCTCTACCTTTTAGAACCTTTATAGTCAATATCCAGGCTTTAGGTGTACTTAGCCAGAGGAGTAGGGAGATGTGTGTCTACTCCATTTTGTCCAAACTGGAAACTCAATTTCAGATACCTGTGGTTCTGCTCTCATTGCAATGGTACCACAAGGCAGTTGTTCCACAAAGAAAAACGGACATTCAAGCTTATATGCTTTTTATTGCTAATACTCACCACCCCTAAGTTTCAATCCATTTAAGTGGATGTAAAGGGTTTTAGCTCCACACCTACACAACATAGCTTTCCCCCTCCAGTGTCCGTGCAGCAATGGGTAAGTAAGACAATTCTGGTGCCAGAAATCTAAATCCCAGGTGTTAGGTTATTTGCCTCGGGCTTGGGAAGTGAGGTCTACTAGCTGTGCTTCTTCAGAGAACATAACCTGCCAAGATCAGATCTCTGTTCTCTATCGTGGAGGCTTCTTCGGCTTTCATGCCATTTTAGAGCTTAATTGACTCTTTATCTCTTGCTGATAAATTCTGCATTGGGTTAAGAGAAGGAACCATCACTTTTATATATTTCAAGTGTAGTCTCTAAAAACCAACACAAGGACTTGAAGGCTTTAAATCCTTTCTGCTGGCACACATTTCAAATAGCAATTGGAGCTGCCCCTTAAGGGCCGTGTGTGCATTGCACAAAGGCACCCAACCAATGGGACAAAAAGAAGCTAAGATCCAGCCCAGGCTCTGCTTGCCAAATCATGTACCCACAGAGCCGCATCACCCAGAGGGGGTGCCTTTTTCAAATTTGCACAAAGACTCCCTATAAGCAATCAGCTGGGCTCTGAACCTAACAATAGCAGTATTGCAGCATCTCAAAAGAAATACTCTCTTGTATTCTATAAACTCATTATACTTGAATATTCAATTGATACTCATACATAATTTATGTCATCCCTTCAAAATAATTTATTTTCAGATTTCCAAGGCCATTAAAATGAGCTCTGATTCATCTGAGATGGAGCGCACTGCAAATTTTGGCCAAGGTCAAATTGGCTTTTTAAAAGGGTTTTCCGTCATTATCCCCCTGGGTCTGCACCTTCCCATCAGTAAGGGTTGTTAATTATCAGGTGCTGTGCAGATAAGCTAGGCTTCTTGATATGCACAATCCTCTGTCCCTTAGCTATGAACAAAACCTTCTCCTGCTGCCCTGTTGTATGACAGATCTGTATGTCCTTTCAGGCAATTCAAACTTCTTGCCGCCTTGGAATGGCCACATCACTGATTAAATCTGGATACTGAAGGTTACCACAGGTCACTAAGGAGTTGTGAGAAAAGGCCCATTATTTGTCTCTGTAGTCAGCAGGTGGCCACTTAGTGGATACATATCCACTCAGAATAAAAGCTTTAATTTCCTTGGATCAAATAAACTTTAAAAAATAAGTCATTGGTCCTAGTCTTACAATAAACCAAGTGGTGATTTAGGTGTAAACATTTGGCTCACATCAGGACAAATAACAAGAGAGCACCAAAGCAAACCCTAATTTCTTCCTTTTTTTTTTAATTGCAATATAATTACACTGTTATATTGGTTTCAGAAGTATAATATAGTGATCCAGCAATTCTGTACATTACTCAGTGTTTATCACAATAAGTATATTCTTAATTCCCTTTACCTATCTTACCCATCTCTCCCATCTCCCCTCTGGTGACCACTAGCTTGTTCTCTATATTTAGGAGTCTAGTTTTTTGTCTCTTTTTATCTTTGTTTTGTTTCTTAAATTCCACATAGGAGTGAAATCATATGGTGTTTGTTTTTCTCTGACTTATTTCATGTACCATTATACCCTCTAGATCCATCCATGTTGTTGCAAATGGCAAGATTTCTTTCTTTTTTATGGCTGAGTACTATTCCATTGTGTGCGCGCGCACGTGTGTGTGTGTGTGTGTGTGTGTGTGTGTGTACACTACATCAGTATATATACGCACACATATTACATCTTCTTTATCCATTCATCAATCAATGGATACTTGAACTGCTTCCGTAATTTGGCTATTGTAAATAATGCTGCAATAAACATGGGGTGCGTATGTCTTTTTGAATCAGTGGTTGCATATTCCTTGGATAAATACCCAGCAGTGGAATTAATTACTGGATCATAGGGTAGTTGTATTTTTTATTTTTTTGAGGAAACTTCATACTGTTTTCCACAGTGGCTGCACCAGTTTGCATTCTCACCAGCAGTGCAGTGCACGAGGGTTCTTTTTTCTCCACATCCTTGTCACTTGTTGTTTCTTGTGTTTTTTATTTTAGCTAGATGTGAGGTGATACCTCATTGTAGTTTTGATTTGTATTTCCCTGATGATGAGTGATGCTGAGCATCTTTGTCTGTTGGCCATCTGGATGTCTTTGGCAAAACATCCATCCAAGTTGTCTGCCAAATTTTCATCACATTGTGTGTGTGTGTGTGTGTGTGTGTGTATCGAGTTGTACAAGTTCTTTATATATTTTGGATATTAACCTCTTATCAGATATATCATTTGCAAATATCTTCTCCATTCAGTAGGTTTTCTTTTTGTTTTGTTGATTGTTTCCTTTGCTGTGCAGAAGCTTTTTTTCTTTGTTAAGTAATCTCCACACTCAACATGGGGGATTGAACTCATGACCCTGAGATTAAGAGTCGCATGCTCCACCAACTGAGCCAGCCAGGTACCCCTGTGCAATAGCTTCTTATTTTTTGTTTTTTTATACTGCTTTTTAAAAATTTTTACTTTAATTCCAGTATAGTTAATATACAGTGTTATATTAGTTTCAGGTGTACAATATGGTGATTCAACAGTTCTATACAACACCTGGTGCTCCTCACAAGTGCACACCTTAATCCCCATCACCTATTTCACTGGTCCCCCACCCACTTCCTCTCTGGTAACCATTGGTTTGATCCCAATAGTTAAGCGTGTTTCTTGGCTTGTCTCTCTCTTTGTTTTGTTTTCCTATGCTTGTTTGTTTTGTTTCTTAAATTCCACATATGAGTGAAATCATATGGTATTTGCCTTTCTCTGACTGACTCATTTCACTTAACATTATATTTTCTAGCTGCATCCATGTTGTTCCAAATGGGAAGCTTTTTATTTTGATGTAGTCCCAGTAGTTTATTCTTGCTTTTGTTTCCCTTGTTTTGGGAGACCTATCTAGAAAAATATTACTATGGCCAATGTCAGAAAAATTACTGCCTGTGCTCTCTTCTAAGAGTTCTGTGATTTCAGGGATCACATTTAGGTCTTTAATCCATTTTGAGTTTATTTTTGTGTAGCATGTAAGAAAGTGATCCAGTTTCATTCTTTTGCACGCATACTCGGGTTTCTTAATTACCTTTATTTCTTGGCTTCACTAAATATTAATATTTTGAAAAATAATTATATTTTCTCTCAACTCTCTTGCACCACAAGGTCCATGTCTACTAGATGAGGACTTTTAGCTAGCTAAAATATTCTTTTTTTTTTTTTTTAAGATTTTATTTATTTATTCTACAGAGATAGAGACAGCCAGCGAGAGAGGGAACACAAGCAGGGGGAGTGGGAGAGGAAGAAGCAGGCTCATAGCGGAGGAGCCTGATGTGGGGCTCGATCCCATAATGCCGGGATCATGCCCTGAGCCGAAGGCAGACGCTTAACCGCTGTGCCACCCAGGCGCCCCAACTAGCTAAAATATTCTAATTTGTATACACCCCAAACAAGTATAGCTTCAGTGAATAATGTCCTTTGAGTTCCATTTTTTTCTTTTAAACATTTACTATAATTTTCCTAATACATTTAAAACTTTTTCCTCCTTCATGTGGAAATTGATTTCCCATCTACTAAACTCTCCTTTTTCAAGAGTATTTATTTCTAGTAGCAAAGACAAGAATTCTGTAAATAGCCACACCCTTTTTCCAAAACATTATTATGCCACAAGGAAGACTTTTTGAAAATCCACTTAAAGAAAAATAAAATCAATTTTACAGAGTTGCTGTAAGTTTTAATAGTTAAGAGTGAGCAGAACAAATTCTAATTATCTTCCCATAATATGTCCCATTGTATAAAAGTAATGTGGTGCTCACTTTGGCCTCACATATGCTGAAATTGGAATGATACAGAGATTAGGATGGCCCCTGCACAAGAATGACAAATTTGTGAAGAGTGCCATATTTTTGTACCCTGTGAAATGTTTCACTCCAGCCTTCTTATTTCATGTTTATTCTAGGCTGAAAAAGACTTTGCCAAAACATTAAAGATCATTCTTTTCACTAAAGAAACAAAAAAGTATAATGTGTAACATTGTGGGAGAAGTGGGATTTTGAGAGATGCCTGGGTGGCTCAGTCGGTTGGGTGTCTACCTTCAGCTCAGGTCGTGATCCCAGGGTCCTGGGATCGAGTCCCACATTGGGCTCCCTGCTCAGTGGGGAGCCTGCTTCTCCCTCTGCCTGCCGCTCCCCCTACTTGTGCGCTCACTCACTCACTCTTTTGGACAAATAAATAAAATCTTAAAAAAAAAAAAAAAAGAATTGGTATTTTGAAAAATAGATTAGGGGTGCCTAGATGGCTCAGTTGGTTAAGTGACTCCTGATTCTGGGTCGTGTCATGATTGATCTCAGGGTCATTCCACGCTGAGCGTGGAACCTGCTTAAAATTCTCTCTTCCTGTCTGCCTCTGCCCCTCCCAACACCCCCGCCCCCCCGCTTATGCTCTCTCTCGCTAAAGAAAAAAAAATAAGATTAAATCATAGAACTTGGCTAATATGACTCTCTAAAATATTTATCATAAGTCTACATCTTGACATATGAATGGATTTCCACTACTAAAGTGTTTAGTTTTGAAGGGTTTGGTTTAGAAATACTCATCCAATATGAATGATTAAAACAAAACAAAGCTCATTAAAAGACCTGGATTCTGGTCCTCATTCTGTCATATGCTATGACATCGTAGCTAAGACACTTTCCCTGGGTCTTTGTTTCTACATCTGAAAAGTGAAGAATTAAATTAGATGCTCTGTTAATGGCTTATACTCCTATAACTCTATGTCAAATAGTTCTTGGACTATTCTTCAGAAGTCTCAAATTGTTAGAAGAACTAATCATTTCTGATTTACGGATGAAGAAACTGGGATTCAAATAACCTTAAACAACTTGCCCAAAGTCAGAAAACTAAACCATGGACTGGCAGATCCCTCACCCAGGTCTTTCTGATTCTAAAGGTCGTGCTTTTAGTTCTACCTCCAATGCAGTTTTCCCCTTTCAGAAGTCCCAGAGGAGAGGAACCTCTGGTTTCCATACTGTTAGCATGAAATCTATACCCAGTAGAAGAGCCTGCTTGGAGAAAGTACTGGGCTGCTTAAGCATTGGCCTCTATACCTGGTCCTTCAATTAGCTGAGACAGTGGTTCTTACACTGTGGTCCCTGGACCAGAAGCATCAAAAATGCCAAAAACTTGCCAAAAAATGTGAATTCTTGGGCCCCACCCTATACATCAAAGACTGAATCAGAAACTCTGGGAGTGGAACCCAGCAATCTGTGTTTTAGCATGCCCTCCCAGTGATTCTGTTGCACACTGCAGTTTGAGAACCACTGCACTAAGATGTGACCTTGGGAAATGCGTGCAAGAACTCAGCTCCAGCTGCTAGCTCTGAAATCCTAGGGTCCTCCTGTGACCCAGCTTCTGAATTAACGAGGGGATAGATCATATTCATACCCCTAATTTTAAGAACTGCTACCCAATAAAATGAAGGAGAAGGCAGATTAGGAAGATGAAGAGAACAGCCTTTCATATATCCCCCAATTAGCCAGAGTTGCCATTGTTGTTGTGAGGATGTATGGCAGTGATGCCTATGACATCCCAAATTAGAACAAGTTTTTTGGAGTCACTCTGAATGCAGCTAGCTCTTCGGGAATTTAAAAATGTATTAGGCAACTTGGAACTCGGCTCAAAGAAAGACAGAATCAATTAAAAATATGCATTGTGTTTCTTTAGCCCTGCTTTAAGTCATTCAGAAGACAGTTTCTGGGAATGGAGTCTAATCTGTTTTGCAAACTGCAACAAAGTAATATCTCACTTCCTAGGAGTTAAACCCCTCCCTCCAGGAGATGACATCCATTTTGGGATCCATTTCAACCAGAGATGACATAACCAGCGTTCCAGGTAGCTTCAGGAGCTCATGTTTCCCCAGCTTAGCAATGACTCAGCGAACGGCAAGGGAGTATGAATGGCCTTAAGGACCATACTGGCGCCAAGGGTCATATTTTCATTATTTATTAAACATTTTTCTGGCCCATCCCCTAAGTCCCTATAACTCTATTCTTATGTGGTGCACAATGTGGGTCAGAAATCTCTTCATTAGGCCTAATCCTGAGGTTAGAAAGATGCCATTTTTCACTTGTGCAATCGAAGCTACCCATCCATTATCAATGAATGAAAGTTGACTGAAGGAGTGCACAAGCTTAAACCTGGTTTGTAAAGAATGGTGATGGGGCTCCTGGGTGACTCAGTCGGTTGAGCGTCTGACTCTTGATTTCAGCTCAGGTCGTGATCTCAGAGTAATGAGACCGAACCCCACTGGGTTCTGTGCTGAGCATGCAGCCTACTTCAGGTTCTCTCTCTCCCTTTCCTTCTGTCCCTCCCCCGCTGCTCGCTCTCCCTCTCTCTCTCTTTCTGTAAAATAATAGACAAATAAATCTTTTTTTTTTTTAAAGAGCAGAACAACTGAAGGAACATGTGCTTTTTTTTTTTTTTTTAAGATTTTATTTATTTATTTGACAGAGAGAGAGATGGCCAGCTAGAAAGGGAACACAAGCAGGGGGAGTGGGAGAGGAAGAAGCAGGCTCCCAGCAGAGGAGCCTGATGTGGGGCTCCATCCCAGAACACCGGGATCACGCCCTGAGCTGAAGGCAGACACTTAACAACTGAGCCAACCAGGCGCCCCTAGACAGATAAATCTTTAAAAAAGAACGGTGATGATTGCACACCATCGTACACACACACCCTTACCTATTTGTCATGATGGGGAAGGAAGCGAACATGATCTGAGCACTATGTCCCGAGTGCTTTGTGCACATTTGTCTCATGGAATCCTCCCAGCAGCCCTGTAAGGCTGGAGTTGTTAGTACCATTTTGTAGGCAAGCAAGCTGAGGCTGAGATTCCTGAAATCGCAGGGCTGATACATGGCAGGGCCGGGAGTGGGACACAGCTCTTAATCTCCCACTTTCCTTGTTGACTGAAACTGGATTAAGTACATGGGCAAAACGCCTCCTCAGAACTGGGGCTCAGAGTACGGCCTTGAAACAAGTTGGTGTTCAAGAATCATAGACCCTGCCTTGAAATAACAAAGACAACTGATTTTGACAAATAAAGGGAGAAATAAGTAAACTCATACTTTTTTTCTTCTTTGGAGAGAGCAAGCATGTGGCGGGGGGGCAGCGGGGAGAGGGCAAAAGGAGAGGGAGAGATTTTTTTTTTTTTTTTGGAGAGAGAATCTTAAGCAGACTCCATACCCAGCACAGAGCCCTCCACAGGGCTCGATCTAATGACCCTCAGATCATGACCTGAGCCAAAACCAAGAGTCAGATGCTTAACTGACTGGTCAAGCCACCCAGGCGTCCCTAAACTCATACTTTTTGTTGATTTGTTCAATCAAATATTTTAGACATATAAAATCACCTATGGATATGTCACTCATATATCTTTAATGTGTATAAAATAGAGATGCCATAAAGACTATAATAAATAAACACTCATGTGTCTATAACCCAGTTCTATGTCTCATTTCTTCACTGTATCTTTGACCCACAAATAACCACTATCCTGAATTTTTTGTTTAGCTTTTCCTTGTCTTTCTTTATGGTTTTATTACGTGTCTTTGTATATGTATGTACAAAATACATCATTAACTTTGCTTTTAAACATTATATGTAAAGTATTATGCTGGAAGTATTCTTCTGCAATATGCTTTTTTATTTAACATGATGCCCCTGGATTTATCTATGTTGTCACATAGAGCTATAATTCATTCATTTTCTCTGCTGTATTGTGTCCCATCATATGAACATACTTGGAACTCGGCTCAAAGAAAGACAGAATCAATTAAAAATATGCATTCTGTTTCTTTAGCCCTGCTTTAAGTCAATCTACTGCCCATTCTGTCAGAGGACATGTGGATTGTTTCCAGTTTTTGATCATCACAGTGCTACCATGAACATTCTTGTGCATGTCTCTTGATTGCATCTATGTTTCTCTAGGTACATACTACCTAGAAGTAAATTGCTGAGTTTTAGGGTATGCACATGTTCACCTTCATAAGACAATGTCAAATTGTTTTCTGAAGAGTTTGGGCCTCTTTACACTGCTACAAGCAATAATTCAGCATTTGTATGTCCCAATATTTGGTATTGTCACACTTTTTCATTTCATTTGCTAGTTTGATGGGTGGAAAACGATAGCCTATAGGTTCAATTTGTAGTTTCTCCATAATTGATTTGGTTGAATATCTTTTCATAGTTTTATTGGCTTTTCTGATTTCCTCATCTATGAAATATATCCTTGGCTCACAAATCCTTTCTTTATCTTTACTTTCTCAACCCTCCTATATCCACGGTGTGGATAAGGAATTGCAGATACATGAGAAGTGGTGAAGCAAATGAGGAGGAATGGGGCCTAATGTGTGTCCCAAGAAGAGGAGACACCGTGTTTGAAAACCCAGAAGTCAATGAGAATGTGGTGTGTTCCAGAAACCAACTGAATCCCACACAACACAATGATGAAAGGCAAGCTTTGACTAAAGGTGAGAGAGTTTTGAAACTGAAGCACATTTCAAGACAGACCACCCTGTAGTAATTTCCATGTCAATATCCAGACACTGGTTATATGACTCTGGAATCCCTTAGCGACATAAGGATATAAAACAGTTGAGAGAGTGGAAATGCAGGAATGATTTGTGGAGGAATGCTCTGTGGAGATGTTTTTTTGGTGGGAGAACTGTTTCCTTCAACTCCTCCAAGGGGGAGGGTGGGTGCTACCCTTTCACCTCAGGATTGAAGAGAAGGACTTCAGTTAGACCAGGAGGAGAATTTGATATATCCTGAGGGACATGGTGTTCAGAGAACATGGTAGATGATGTCAAGTCATGCTTTAAAAAGTGCACAGGTGAAATGACTGTAGTTGTCCACAGTTACACACTAGGAGAGAGGCCAGAAGTGGGAACAGCTTGATTTCTACATTTGGTGTGGCATCTTTCCATAACACTGGCCAGGGAAAAAAAATTGAATCCTCACCTCACCTCTCTGTCCTTGCTTCAACCCCCTTTTGGAGTCAGAGATTGAGCAAAATGCAGGGGGTGGAGGAGGTTTGGAGTACTGTGTGGGAGAGAGAGCACCATGACTTAACCCCTTCCTCCACAAGCAGCAAGCCCACATGGGGCTCCAGCCTAGGGATGAGCACAATTTCATCTTAAATTGAATTTGGTATTTTCCGTGTTACATAGGACTAGATATTTTGAAATATTGAACTGAGAATGTGTGACACTGGAGGTGACCATAATATTTTGTATTACCCAGTAGGAAACCAAAAAGTCATCGCAACTGCTGGCAGTTTCATCCAAGCATGAAATAAGAGACAGGAAAGGTGAAAGGAACAGCGGGAGACAGATACTAAGTTGTTTCCTGATAAAGTTCTACCAGTTCTGATTTTCAAAATCAATGCAATTAGAGAGTGTCAAGAGAAGAGATTGTAGAGAAGGTGGCCAGATGAATGAGTCACATGGGGATTTGGGACTCAAGCCCTTGAAAGCCATTGAAGAGTTCTATGTAGGGGAATTTTGTGATCAAAATTGTGCTTTAAAAAAAAAAAGTCTCTTAGTTCAGGGTATATGATGATTTGAAGGGCATTAGAGGTAGGGGTTGCCCAGAGGAGGCCCTCATTGAGGTGAAATATGATAGTGGCTCGAGTCCAGATGAGTGGCAGTGAGGATAAAAGAAATGGAAGGTGTTGAGAAGTGATAAGCTTGCTAGTCCTTGATGGTGGAGCTGATGTGGGAAGTGAAGACTGGTTCCTACACTTCTGATTTGAACCACGAAGTAATCAGCAGAGTATGAGGGAATGAAGGGAATCCAGAGATGAGGAATTCTTTTGATCCCTTGCTATTCTTGGGAGATGCACAGGGTAGACTGTAGCATCTGTATCTTATGGCTGTGGTGACTCATGCTCAAGACAGCCAATTTGCTGAAGTCCACACAACTCATTTACATGCTGGGAGCTTTTACTTCAAATGACAACGCTTGAACTAATTCCCTTTGATTCCATTTAGAAACAAATGCCCAACCATAGGTGGAGTTAAGTGTATGTAATTTAAAGGAAGAGAGAGAGGCACCTGCCTGGCTCAGTCAGGAGACTGTGCAATTCTTGATCTCAGGGTAATGAGTTTATGCCCTACGTTGGGTCTAGAGATTATTTTTAAAAAAGAGAGAGAGAGAGACTTTAAAAAAAAATAAAGGAAGAGAGAAAGAAACTGGGTCGTGATATAGTCCTCAAGCTTAAAATATTTATACATACAGTAATTTCAGCAAAAGGTTATGCTTCTTGGAATCATGGAAACATACCATGAAACCCTTGATTTCAATACAGTGGAGAAAACTCTGAACTGGCCTAGGTAACCTTTTGCTTCTCTCTCAGCCATGGGATTCTTGCATTTTTTTTTTAGAGCACTATTTCTCAATCCTTAATGTGCATATGAATCACATGGGGCTCTCGTTAAAATGCCAATTCTGCTTCAGTAGCTTTGGGGTGGGGCTCAAGATTTTACATTTTTAACTGGCTCCCAGGGTATGCCCAAGCTGCTAGTCTGACTTTTGGAAAAGCAAGGTTTGAGATGAGCCCAGAACTACTCTGAGTAGTTGCGGACACCGAGAAAGATCAAAGGGAAAGGACCCAAAGGAATCCCAGAAATGTAATTATGTTGGGGATAAACAGCGTTACACCTTGCAAAATGGCAGGGCAGACAGATTTTCCCAGGCCTGTTTCCACTTTTCAAATTCCTTTCCGCATTCAGCGCCTTCCCTATGCAGTAGTCCCTTTCTGTGGATTAAGTAACTAATCCTTGTCTAGGGTCAGACTAGAAAGCGGTTTTTCCTGTTACCGTCCTGCATACTCTGCCTAGAACGCTCTGTTTGCAACTGCACTTTCAAGTTTCAAGACCCAAAAGAATAAAGTTTTAAATGTGGAACAACAGGCAAAACATGTTAAATACGTATGGGGCGCCTGGATGGCTCAGTTGGTTAAGCATCTGCCTTTGGCTCAGGTCATGATCCCAGGGACCTGCTAAGCGGGGAACCTGCTTCTCCCTCTCCCTCTGCTGTTCGCCCTGCTTATGCTCTCTTGCTCTGTCAAATAAATAAATAAAAATCTTTAAAAAAAATTAAATATCCAACATAGACAAATCCTGGAAAAGAGGAGAGACTCTGCCCATTCACGTGACTTTTCCTATAGGGAACATTTTATCCTGCTTCATTCCCTGTGCCTCCTTAAAATCAATCTTTAAGACATGCCAAATGTTAGAAAGGGAAGTATTTCTCTCCAAAGGTTATCTGTTGGCCTTTTTGCCTGTACTGTCCTCGGTCTGAAGTGATATGGGGTGTAGGGACTTTGAGCTCTCAGTGAGTTGAGGGATAAACATGTGGAGATGGATGGGACAGACAGAATTGTTCCGATTAACCTTGCTGAATTGAGAGCCAGCTGGAGATGTCAGACTCTGCTCTTGATTTTGCCATTTACATCCTCTGTGACCTTGGGCGAGGCCTTTCTCGTTTTCAGTTTCAGTTTTTTCACATGTAAAATGAAACAATGGGACAAAATGCTCTCTTTGTCTCTTTCTGGCTCTGAAAACTTTGTTTCTGAAATTTGTTTCAAGTGAACTTGAAAAGGGGGAAATTTTTAAGCTGCCAGTTTCTACAGTGACTGGTCATCAAAATTAAAATCCCTCTGGAGAGCTTTAAAACTAGATAGATAGATAGATAGATAGATAGATAGATAGATAGATAGATCGATCTCCTTCTACCCTGTTCTGATCACTTGCAGATGCAGCCTTGGAAACTATTTTCATGAAGTTCTCCAGGTAGATTCTGCCCATCAGATAAATTTGGGAATCAGTAAACCAAGCCACAAGGGGGCGCCTGGGAGATACCGATTGCCATCTCAGTTGTTTTAAAACCATTTTGAATATTAAAATAGAAATAAAATTGACTTGTCATTTCCATATCTAATTTTGCCTCATACAACTTGAAATAAATTTGTGGTTGAAAGTATCTTTTACTCTTTGGTATTCGGGGTTTAATTTTCTCATGCGTGAGCTAAAACTATGTAATATGTATTGTTAAATAACAAAAATTCAACAGAATAAGTTTGAAAAGTCTAATTGGCTTCATTAAATGATACAGGAATCAGGCAGTATCCTATCTAGCAAGTAGTATTTTCATAGAAGGAGGGTGGGGAAAGAAAGTTATTAGCAAAAGAAAAAGACTGTTGGGGGTAAGTTGGCTTTTCCTTAGGGAAAAAGCAAGGGGTCTTATGCAGATTATTTTTGAGATAGAGAGGGCCCTTGTGGCACTCATTGACGCTGACTCATTGGCTATAGTTAAGACCACATTTCTGGGGGAGGTTGAAACTTAGCTAAAGTTGACACTAAGCTAAGGAGGGGGTAGGATCTGAGGATTCCATTAGGAGGAAGGTGAGAGATGTTTGGAAAACAAAGGTTGCCCTATTATGTAGATAAGTGTCTTAGGTAAAGAGGAATCTCTTTTAATAGCTGTCTTCTTGGTGTAAGGGAGCAGTTGAGGGGGAAGTAAAGAGCTTTTCCTGAATCTGCCCGGTTTTGATTGCTTTTAACTCAAGATAATGTTCCTGCCAAAGTGACCCATCTTGGGGTGGTCTCCCCTTAGCCCCTATAATCTAAAGCTTTTAGAAGAATCCTTAGTATATAATCAGCATCTAATATATCTCAATGATTCATGTTGCTGTGTAACCATCATCATTCTCTTGTCTTGGCAGGACTTTTACCACTAAGTCCTAAATCCCAGGTTCCACCATGGTCTTCCCTGTTTCTCAGATACTACGTCCAACTGCTAATAGTTATTCCTCTCTTGAATCTACTCCCTCCTCCTCATCTCCATAGATGCATCCTTCATTTAATCACTCATTATTTTACTTCCAGACCCCCACAATGTCTTCCTGAAAGTCTCCCTCCCTCCCTGAGTGATTAGTTTTAAAACACAAATCCGATTATGTGGGCACCTGAGTGACTCAGTGGTTGGGTCCTGGGATTGAGCCCCATGTCAGGCTCCCTGCTCAGCAGGAAGCCTGCTTCTCCTTCTCACCCTCTCCCTGCTTGTGTTTCCTGTCTCTCGCTGTCTCTGTCAAATAAATAAAATCTTTAAAAAACAAAAAACAAAAAAAAAAAATAAATAAAATAAAATAAAATAAAAAACAAAAAACAAATCCGATCATGTTCTCCCACAAACAAAATCACATCAATGGCTGTATGCAATTTACTCTCAAAGGGTGCTAAAAAGTGTTATGTGTGTGTAAAGAGAGAATGAGAAAGCAAATGGGACAAAATATTAACGATAGATGAATCTGGGGGTGCCTCAGTGTCTCAGTTGGTTAAGCATATGTCTAACTTCAGCTCAGGTCACTGATCTCAGGGTCCTGGGATAGAGCCCTAAGGGTAGGCTCTGCCCTCAGCAGGAGTCTGCTTGTCCCTCTGCCCCTCCCGCAGCTCGTGCATGTGCATGCGCTCTCCCTCCCTCTCTCTCTCACAAATAAATAAGTAAAAAATCTTTTAAAAAAAGCAATAGACGAACCTGGATAAATGGCATGCCAGTTTTTTATGTACTCTTTTTTTCTATTGTTGGAACTTTTTGTAAATTTGAAATGATTTTCAAAACAAACAAAAAACTTCACTGGCTTACCTACTTCTTCAGACTCATCTACTATTTTTCCTCCTTGAAGTTTAAGCTTCAGCCATAATACATGATTGTAGTTCTTTACTTTTGCACTTGGGCGTTCACTAATTTGGAATGCTGTGGTCTTTACCACTTGTCTACCTGGAAAATTCCTATTTATATTTCAATACCCAGCATACAATCCCTCCTGTATGATGCCTATGTTTTTTTGACAGAATTAATCACTTGACTCCCTTGGGCTAAATGTGTTTCTCATTTTGACTCCTCTGCCTTTTTCTCACATAGTACAATTAGTCTGTTTCTTATACTAAACTCAGAAGATCTTGAAGAACAGAATCCCCCAAGTCTTACTCATTATTGCACCCTGGCACCTAAAATCCCAATTTCTGTCCTCTTGTACTCCTAGGTACATTTGTATTTGCCAGGCCATGGTTGTTCCTTACCTTTTGCTATTTGCAGTGGCCACAATGACACTGAATTTGCTGTGGCTTCCTGTTGTTCCCAGCTGAAGCTTGGTTCCTGGCTACTCTCCCCAATTTTTTTTTTTTTTTTAATTTTTTCCACATGTGGAGGAAGTGAGACATTACTAATGAGAAGTTGAAATCCAGTGGTCATCATTGCCTTATAGACTTCCTCCAACCCCAGAGAACTCCTTCTTACTCCATTTTTTCCCTAAGATTTTGTTTGTTTATTTATTTATTTGAGAAAGAGAGAGAGCATGCGTGGAGGTGGGAGGGACAGAGGGATAGGGGGAGCAGACTCCACACTAAGCAGGGAGCCTGATGTGGGGCTGATTCCCAGCACCCTGAGATCATGACCTGAGCCCACGGCAGATGCTTAACCAACTGAACCTTACCCAGGCACGGCCCCTTCCCTTATTCTGTGCTTTGGAACCAGTTACTTTACCTCCTAGAAGGCTTAGTTCCTTATTCTGTGTTTTGGAACCAGTTACTTTACCTCCTAGAAGGCTTAGTTCCTTATTCTGTGTTTTGGAACCAGTTACTTTACCTCCTAGAAGGCTTAGTTTTCTCATTTATAAAAAAAGACAGACTTTGGTTCAGTATCCTTTGTAAGAGATTTGGGTATGGGAGGAAAAATAATTTTTTCACTACTCTTCTAGGTTCTTGGCTGAGACTCTTGAAGAGGAGTAAATATGCCACCCTAAAATATGCCTCTTTGGCATGAGTGTTTTCTTCATCTGGGTATGCTTAAGAAACAGCAGATGCAAAATAAACTCTGAAAACAAGTAGAAGTTGCCCTTTTGTAAGGGACATTTACATTTATAAGAGACATCACCATTTGTGAGGGTGTCTCCCTCTGTACCAGAGAGAGGATGACTAAAATTCTGGAAACTTTCATTAATGGAGAAGACACCAGTTAAATCTGCATAACAACCCTACAACTTGTTTACCATGCTTTTCCTGGTAACCTCCCATAACTGGCTTCCTGCCTCCTACATATTTCTTTTGTCTTCAGCTGAAGATGATATTCAAGGTCGGAGGTGTGTGGTCTCAGCCAAGAACCTAGAAGGGTAGAGGGAAAATTACTTTTCCTCCCCAGTACCTCCTTGTAATATAAGAGAGATTAACAAAAGAAAAACAAAGGGAAGTATAATAACATATATACCTCTTGTATACATGCACAGACTAGGAAGACTGGGTAACTCCCTGAAAGGGCTCAAGCCACCACCTTAAAAACCATCATCAGCTAATGACAAAAGAAAGATGTTTGGGTAGGGCAGGGAAACTAATTATGGGAGATTACCAGGAAAAGCACAGTAAACAAAGGGTAAAGTTGTTATGTAGATTTAAGTCAGACCTTCTCCATTGATAAGTTTCTAGAGATTTGGATACTGTCTTCTCTTCCTGATACAGAGAGGGAGACACCCTTATAAATGGAGATGTTCCTTATAAATGTAAATGTCCCTCAGAAAAGAGGGACAATTTCTACTTCTATTATGTCTGCAGCTTCTCAAAACTAATCAGCCTAAAGTAATCTTTATGCCAAAGAGGTTTATTTTGAGGTAGCATATTCTGCACCCCTTCTGTTACATTTTATTTTCTCTTCCCTTTGCTTTGGCTTCCTGTTAACAAAGGTCATTTCATTTAATCCTTTGTGTTAATTTGTCAAAGTTCATCAAATGTTAATAGAAACTAACAAGTTATTTCTTGAGAGTTATTTAAGTAAAAGGCGATTATGCCCCACTGGTGGGTGTATATCTCTTTGGATTCTTGGTTTTCATTCTGTGGAGATTTTAGGGTAGGGCAGGCTTAGCACTGTGTATAGTAATAAATGACCCTTCTAAAAGTTCCAAGTTCTCATTGCTTGTTTTTACTACCATTTAAGGCCATATGTTTCGTGGCTAAAAACGAAGGGATCCCTTGATGAAGAAAAATTATTGGCAGTAAAATATACTCACTTTGAAATACCACTTTCAAAGAGCACATCAACTACCTTCATTTTGACCTCAGTCTGTACTTTCTAATTGATTATGTTCTTTCCAGCTTATCTCTTAACTTAAGCAAAAGACCTTGAGGGCAAAGCATCCCGTGATGGTAACCGAAACTACCTCCTCAAGCAACAAGGACTGCCCTGAGCCAGCAAGACCCTGCATGATTGACCCCAAGACAATGATCCACCTGACCTTTACTGCCCACCTGCACGTACCCACTGACCTTTGTCCCACATTTTCCTTATATAAACCTAGAAGTATTTTCAGCACTTTGGAGACTGTCTTTGAGATGCTAGTCCACTGTCTTCCTAGTATTGGCCTTACTGAAATAAATTCCTTTCTTGTTTCATCGCCACGTGTTTCTCTGCCTTTGGATTTTGTCAGCAGCAAGTGGCTGAACCCTATCTGTTTGGGCCCCCGGGTCCAGATGCTCTTGCACTCCTGGGCCTCAGCTGCAACGTGAGGGGTCTGAGTATTTTCTACAGTGATAAAATAGGTCACCTGCTTAAAATTTGCTCTTTGGAAACATAAGAAGTGTGAGTCTGGAATGAGTGCTTCATAGTAGCAGGGACCTGGTCTTTCTTATTCAATACTCCATTCCAGTGCCTCAGACAATGCCTGACCCTACTAGGAGCTCAACACATACTTGGTGAAGGAATAAATGAATGAGATTAATAAGCCTGTTTGAGGAAATGTCAGAGCTCTAAAAACCTAAATATATTAAAGCAAGTAAAAAAGGGAACCCTGAAAAGACAGGTTCTTTAAGTCCCCAAATTTGTCATCACGATACCACTTGGTACTTCTACTTGATCCCTAATGAAGATGTTCAGCTACACCTAGTCAAGGCCTTTCCATGATGGATATTCTCCACATGTTTCCGGAATTGAATGTTGTAACGGTACTTTTTGGTCCCTTCGCTTTCTGCTGTTTACTGCATGCTGCAGTTTTTTGAGCCTGGGGTTTTCTGGAGTAGTTTTTCCGTAACAAAGGACTCAGTTACTGACAGCTGTTCCCTTTATCATCTGCTCTTTATCAACATAGTACAGTTTCCTGTACCCATCAGTGACAGGGAAATGATACAGCAGACATTATTACATGTGAGCAACCCAAAGTTATCTTTTATTCATCTTCCGGGTCATATCCTCTTTCTTTATTCGTATTTTAAATGATTTGCAGTTTTGGGGTTTTTTTTTATAGAGATCATTTTATTTTCTTGTTGAGTTCCTGTTCATGTGCTTATCTCTGATATTCTGAAGACCTTGCCTTTTTTTTTTTTTTTTTTTTTTTTTGGCTCCCAGTCTGGGGAATTGACAAATGACAACATTTTGGGGCCATAGGGGAGAGACAGGCCGTAAGACGTACTGTATAGATGACCAAAATGTGATGTACTATACCTTCTCAGCATAAACTGGAAATTTAAAAAAAAGCTGCAAATAGAATTGCTTCCTTTGGGCTTAAAACAGATTGGCAGCAGCACAGATTTTGCTGTGGGTTGAAGTCATTTTCTACTTTGGCACTACTCAGTCCATGGGGAACGGTGGAGTCATGATTTAGCAGCAAGATTCTGGGAGCAAGCCAGCATCTACATCTGTTCTGAACTGTAAGTGGACTGGAAAAATGCTTGAAAAAAAGCCAGAGGAGGGAGGTGAAGGAGAACACGAAACCTTTAACCTCAAAAAGGCCACAAAAATGGCTTGATCAATTACAAGGAGATTGGATTTAGAGAGAAGTTTTAATGGAAATAAAATCTATACAACTCTTCTTGTCTTCATCCATTAAGTTCCTCTGTCTTGTGATACAAGAATCATAACACATAGTGATACAAGAAAATCTTATCAGGAAGGACTAAAGCATCACTTACCTTACATGGGCTGAGTCTTAACAATTGAAGCACACTGCCTTGGTAACACCTCTTAGACATTCAACACACTTTTTAGTGAATTGCATAATGGATTTCTTTTCTCCAAATGTGTGACCAAACCATCTTGTAGGAATTGGGGGGAGGTGTTGTTTTGTTTGTTGTTGTTGTTTGTTTTACATCAAGAGGTACTCCATCAATTGAATGTCATGAAGACTGTGAGTGAGCAAGAGTATGGCTAATACACTGGAAAGAATTTGGAAGCAGACTGGCCTGGGTTCAAATTTCAACTCCATCATCTCCTGGCTGTGTGACTTCAGGCAAGTTGCCCTCTGGCGCCCAGATTTTTCACCTTTAGAATAGTAAAATCTAATTCACTGGGTTGTCGTGAAGATTAGGGGAGTCCGTGGGCATGTGGAAAGCATGGGATAAATGTTAATTCGCTTTCTCTCAGTTCTCTACTAGTGCCCTTTCCTTCTGTCTCATTGCCTTGCACACATTTGCATATGCAGAGTCTTGATTTCCAGAGAAAATATTTGTCTGGTTGGTGTCAATGAACCAAACCTGGCTTGTCTAAAGTTGAAAGTATTTTTTCTAACTAGTCAAAAGTGGCTTAAAAAACCGAGAGAAAACAGGCTGCATGGCACATACACACAGAAAGGGAGATTCTAAGTTTACTTGAAGCAATCACGATGGATTTTGCAAAGACTCTGGGGCAGGGATCAAGTGGGCTAGTTAGCCAAAATTCCAGATTCTTTTTGGAAAGACTTTCTGAAATGGCAGTCAAATTTCAGTAAGAAGCAAATAGAAGACTCAAAATAATAGAAATCATAGAAATAATTTCCACATGATATAGAAATTTCCCCCCCCCCTCAGGAAAGCACAGTACATTTTCTAATTAATTATTAGCACATACAAAGAAAATAAAATAACTCTTAGTGGCCCAGGGCCCTATTCAAACTCTCTGAATCACAGTTGCTTTATGTAACTTGAAAGGATTGAAACGAAATTGATTCTTTCTAAGGTCCCTTTACAAATTCGAAGATTTTGTAAAAAGCAAACCCCCCCCCAAAAAAAACCCTAAGATTTTGTGCTTTGTTTTATATTAAAATGATTTCTACACTTTCTATATTAACAACAAATAATGATTTACTGAGAACTTAGTTGGCATGCTTCAGCTCATTTACTTCCTATAATTACCCTAGGAAGTAGGTACTATTATTCTTATTATTTTACAGGTAAGGAAGCCAAATTTAAGTAATTTTTCCAGTGTCATCCTGTTAGCAAAGAGGAGGTTCAGACTGAACTAGAACTCTCTGATTCTGTCTCAAGCTTTTAACCCAAACCTACATTGTTCCCCACTATATAGTAAACACATTGTTTCCTAACAATGAGCCAAGCAGCTTTATTGGCAATGGAAAAAATTCAATCTTGGTGCAAAACATTCTCTTAAATAAATGGTGTAGTGAATAATTATACATGTTGGAACTGAGAAATTTGTCAATGCTTTTGACTGTGAGTCCTGTGGGTAGGCAGTGTTTTTTTGTTGTTTTATTTTTCACCTTGGCTCCTGCTTGCTAAGTACATAGGCACTGAGTGAATTTGTAGTGAATGAAATGTATTTGATATAACTTCATTATAAATCATTATAAAGGTTCTGAAAGCTGGAAGCAACTTTATAGCTCATTTCATCTATCAACCCCCCCCCCAATCTATCCCACTATTTTCGAAGAAGAAGGAACTAAAATTTAGAGAGAGAGAAAGGGAGACATAAGCGGCACCCAGGACTCCAAATTCACAATCCAGAACTCCTTCCACTTCACTGTCCTGTGGAATTCTTTCTGATTCCTGACAGCGTGTTTGTATTTGTAACTGAACTAACATGAGTTCACTCTGGTAAGCGACAGAAAAGAGGCTACACCAAGTGGAGCTGTCACACAAAAAGAACTTTATTTGCAGAAGAGAAGGAGATCACAGGGAATAACTTCCAAAGCCAAGGCTCCCGGAGTGAGGGTGAGTGGATTTCTCCTATTTAGGGTTAAGATGAATGTTCAGAAAGGGGAATTTTGGCATTGCAGGTAAAGGCCAGAATAAGGTTGTGCAGGGGTACTTGGGACACATGGCTATACATGCATCCTATATTGTATTAACAAAGCTTGTGCTCCCCCTCCGTGGAGATTTTAGCATTACAATGAAGTAGAGGTAATTGTGGACACCCCATGGTCCATCCCTGCAGGTGTGAGTCAAGCTCACACTGCTGGCTGGAACTCTTCCTGTTGTTTGCCTCCAAAAGATAAGGTTCACATTCCTGTGGAAGAAGGGGGTCGGGGGATCAGTAGGAGTCTTGCTTGGGACAGTTTTTACCTCATTAACCCTGTGGGGGACAGTTTCATATTCATAGGGCTCTAAGCCCACCTCCTCACCAGTTGAGATGCCCAGGCCTCACTTTTTTGCACACCATCCACTTAGTTTCTCAGCCTTGAAGGGGCTGGGGGCATGGCAGGAAATGCCAGCTGGCATGGCACAGCACTCCCTTGAGAGAGGACTAATTTTGCCTGGCCTTGCAGAACTTGCTTGCCTTTTTTCAGCTGTGTCTGCACCAATATGGCTGAATTTACGGGAGCCAAGAGGATGTTTCACCATCTGCCTGTTAGTGGGGAATTGGCCTTTCTGCTCTTCCAACAGGGTTTTGGAAGGCGTGGTGGCTGGGGGCCAGCCCACTGAGGCGCTCCTCCTTGGATTGTGTGCTGCTGCAGGAGAGGAAACTGCTGAGCTCCAGAGCCAGCAGGACAAATGGTCTGCATGCATCTGCAACAGCAAGTGTGATCTGAACACAATTGCAGCACTGTTGCAAACTGTCTCCTACTAGTAATTCCCGTCATTATCCCATTTGGACAGTCCATTGAGAAAGGCCTGGATTAAAAAAAGAAAAGAATTTTTTTTTAAAGATTTTATTTTTAAGTAATCTCTGCACCCAACGGGGGGGGGGGGGGATTAAACTTAAAACCCTGAGATCAAGAGTCGCATGCTGTGCAGACTGAGTCAGCTAGGTGTCCCAGGATTTTTTTCTTAATTACAAAAGCACTACACGTTTATTGTAGAAAATTTAGAAAGTACACAAAAATATAGAGAAGAAAATAATGCCATGTATTCGATTACCATTCCAGGGGAATCATCAGGAAGTTTTTGTTATATACTCTTTACAGCTTTTAAAATATACGAATATGGATTCTACATGTATTTATATATGCTTTCTTTCTTAAAATATATAATAAACAATTTTATATACCACTAGACCTTATTTAACAATATTTTTAGCAGCTGCATTGTATTCCATCCTGGGCATATACCATATGCGTATGCCCCTATTGTTGGATATTTAAGCGTTCTTCAGCTTTTTGTTATTTGAAGTAATGAATGATAAACCTTCTTCTTGCCTAACTCGGGTTATTTTCATAAGCAAATCCTAAAAACAAAATTGGTGAATCGAAGTCATGACTAGTTTCTAGTTTAAAAGTTTTAATATCCACTGCCAAATTGCCTTTGAGCAAGGTTATAGCAAGTTACATTTCCACGAATGTAGACCACTGGCAAATTTCTCAGTGTCCTCGCTACTATGGAGAGTTTGCTTTTAAAATCTTTGATAATGTGATAAATGGAAAATGTGCTAAGTGAAAAATGTCTACCACTACACTTAAATGTAGGTGGTTGACCACTGCACATTTCCTTAATTAATTAATTTTTTCAAAGTTTATGTATTTATTTTTTTAGTAATCTCTACACCCAACATATGACTCGAACTCATGACCCTGAGATCAAGAGTCACATTCTCTTCCAACTGAGCAAAGCCAGGCACCCCACATTTCCTTAATTTAGACCAAGCTAAGGTTACAAAAGCTCATAGACTGTCAGGTTTGTTCCCAGATAAAGAGAATCATACTTGGGCTATTTTTGCATATACAATCTTTTCGTTTTCTTGTTAATCACACAAAAAGCCATGTTGCAATCTTAAATTCATTTTCTGTTTGCAGATGATAATACTCATCCCAGAGCAGATAACCCTTATATATGTTTGTTTTTTTTAAGAGAAAAAAGTGGTCATCTTGCCTTTTGCAGTTACAATACAGAATATTTCCAACAATTGTTTATTTCTGTGAGTATCTTAGGTATGCCACTGGGAAAGTCAAGATAAATTCTTCTCTGTAGCGATATTTCGATAAAAAGGAAATGTATTTTGTGTTTCTTAAAGTAGAGGTATTGTTGGAGTAGTTTTTTGTAACCTGCTAGGAAAGAAAATGTGAAACATTTTTGGTGGAATTACTTAAAAGATGCCAGTGAGAGAGGCACCTGGCTGGCTCAGTTGGTAGAGCATGCAACTCTTGATCTCAGGGTTGTAAGCTCGAGCCCCATGTTGGGTGTAGACATTACTTAAAAATAAAAATCTTAAAAAGAGATGATAGTGAGGAACATGGCATTCTGGTTGGTGGGATGGTTTCAACAACTAGGAGTGAGCATGGCTAGATTGTTCTACTAAATTGAGGTGCTCAAGAGAATGGCTTACTCATCCTTGTATTCCAGGAGCCTGTAGGTGAGCTGGAAAATGCATTCTAATCAGAATTTAGTATGTCTCAGGAAGGGTTGTACTTGATCTGAGAAGAAAACCCTCAGTGGTAAAGGAGAAAAAAAAAAGTTCTTTATGTTTTCTATCAAAGAAATGGAGATGATAAGATAAATCTCAATTTTTAAAAAGTTCTATAGTTGTGCTTTATTTTACATCCTTTAAAAAAAGATTTATTTATTTATTATTTTAGAGGCAGAGAGAAAGAGATCATGAGCAGGGGGGATGGCAGAGGGAGAGGGAAGGAGAGAATCTCAAGCCGACTTCAGGCTGAGCATTGAGCCTGATGCGGGGCTCAATCCCATGACCCTGAAATCACGACCTGAGCCAAAACCAAAAGCCAGACGCCTAACCAACTGTGCCACCCATGTGTCCCTGGTGTGTTCAATTTAAAATAAGCAAGTATAGAGGTGCGTTGCTGGCTCAGTCAGTAGAACATGTGACTCTTGACCTCAGGGTTGTGAGTTCAAGCCCCACTTTGGGCATAGAGGTTACTTTAAAATAAAATAAAATAAAATAAAATAAAATAAAGTACAGACAATTTAAATAAATAAACAAAGAAAGAAACAAATAAACAAGTGTAATATTACCTACCTATGGTTTTTCCAATATTTACAAAAATCACTTTTATAAAAATATATACACTATATTTCTTTCTTCTTTTTTTTTTTTTTAAGTTTTTATTAATTTATTTGCCACAGAGACAGCCAGCAAGAGAGGATACACAAGCAGGAGGAGTGGGAGAGGAAGAAGCAGGCTTCTAGCAGAGGAGGGAGCCCAATGTAGGGCTCGATCCCAGTACCCCGGGATCACGCCCTGAGCCGAAGGCAGATGCTTAACGACTGAGCCACCCAGGCACCCCATATTTCTGAAATGTTTATAGTTTATCATTTAGATTAAAATGTTTGCAATCAATAATATTTTAATATTGATCGTTTATTCTACATATAGGCAGAAAAATATTTTTTTTCTTTTTTTTTTTTAAAGATTTTATTTATTTATTTATTTATTTGACAGAGATAGAGACAGCCAGCGAGAGAGGGAACACAAGCAGGGGGAGTGGGAGAGGAAGAAGCAGGCCCATAGCATAGGAGCCTGATGTGGGGCTCGATCCCGTAACGCTGGGATCACGCCCTGAGCCGAAGGCAGACGCTTAACCGCTGTGCCACCCAGGCGCCCCAAAAAGTATTTCTATAATTGCAATGGGGGAAGAAAATCCTAAGAAAGATGATTTTATTTCTGTTTTAAGATTTTGGCTTTTCTTGGAAGGAAGACCTCAATATAATATGTATGTTAAAAACAAAAAAAACAAAACAAAACAAACAAAAAAATCCTCTAAGCTCAAAGTCAAAACTGAGCTCAAAGCAGTGTGCTGTAATGGACAAAGGAGGTCAGGGTGAGTGGATGTGGGTTCTGAACCCAGCTCTGTGACCAGTGGGAGAACTTTGGATAATTCAGTCCCCTCTCTTGGTGTCAGCCTTCTGATCTGTAAAATGTGGGATTTGGGCTTGTTGATACCTTCCAGGTCAAAGAGTTTGTGATTCTATTTGTGATTTTGAGAATGGGATTGGGCCTGATTCTGTCAAATTTGGCTGATGTCAAATCTAACAAAAGCAAATATCATTTCACAAAGTATCTCTTAGAAGAGGTAGTTTCTTTCTCTCCTATTCTTTCCCTTCTCATTTTTGACAGTATGATATTCCCACCACTTTTTATGTGGTGTACATAGAAATACAGACTTTAAAAAAAAAAAAAAAAGATTTTATTTATTTATTTGACAGAGAGCAAGACAGCCAGTGAGAGAGGGAACACAAGTAGGGGGAGTGGGAGAGGAAGAAGCAGGCTCCCAGCGGAGGAGCCTGATGGGGGCTCGATCCCAGAATGCTGGGATCACGCCCTGAGCTGAAGGCAGGTGCTTAAGGACTGAGCCACCCAGGTGCCCCAGAAATACAGACTTTCTTCTTCCTTTACTTTCCAAGGGATATCTTCGGTTGAGGGAGGAAATGGAAAAGATCTATCACTGAAGAAAGCTGAGTATACTACAGAGGCAGGCACGAGAAACCACCCAAGCAAAGACAAGAATGAGGAGCAAGAGAATTGAGAAGAAGGCTGGAATGGTGAATGTTTTTAAAAGGAGGATTGAAGAAATTAGAATGAACAGCTGACACTGGGGAGAAGGAAAGGTAAGGTGGGTGTTTGCTAAGGAAGATGTTTAGGATGATTTGCTTTGTGTCATGCGATGAAATTCCATGTTCTGCTGCCTTTTCAAGAGACCCAGGGGTAAGATCTGTGTTAACTCTTCATTGCTCTTTGGAGCAGGATTTGTCTTCCTTACAGATGTGACAATGTGATGTACCTGGACATGCCCTGATCCTGTTGTTTTCAGGTTCGATTTAAGAGCTAGAGAGAGCTACTTAAGCTGCAGGCATCATTCATAATGTTATTAAAAAACAGAAAAAGAGACCCTGTATTATGTATCAGTTTCTTCCCATATATTTTTCTTTAATATTTTGAACAATTCATCAGTATAGATTTTTCCCCCATATAAAATTCTGCCTTTGGAAAGCTGGGCATTTTTATCTTGAGACATTGCAGGTCTGCTTTTAGGAGAGTCTCAAGTAAATATTGAATCAAATATGCACAATTTTGCAAATTTCTGCAATAACGTCAGCCGTTGCTATCTGTTCTTTGCTAGATATGAAATTAGTTAGGTTTCTTTGAATTATGTTAACATTAAGTTTTTAAAAATATTAATATATATAAAAATGAATATTAATATAATATATATCAGCTTAATTTTTCACTTTTTTTTTTTTTAAAGTAATATCGACATCCAATGTGGGGCTTGAACTCACGAACCCAAGATCAAGTCGGATGCTTTACCACTGAACTGGCCAGACATCCCTGGAGTAAGATCTTTAAACATCCGATGTGTTAAAAGTATGAATCTATTCTTTCAAGCCAAATATTTGTATATGGAACTTGGTTCCCCCTCTTAATGCGTACAAAGTTACTCAGAAATTGGTATAACTGAGAATAGAAAAAGGTCTTCTGACTTCCAGGCTTGGTCTGATTTTTGTTGCAGTGGACTGTCTCAAACACAAAGAACCCTCCTCAATTCTTAACTCTTTGTCCATATTGCCAGCAATATGGACAACCTCTAAAAACAGTCTTTCAATCAGAATTGCACTCTGTGCTCCCAGCTGAATCAAGGCTGAACTCCGGCTTTCCTGGGGGCTGAAATGACTAGGGACATCATAAAAAAAGTTTGAAGCTGGGGCGCCTGGGTGTCTCAGTCCGTTAAGCTTCTGACTCTTGATTTGGTTCAGGTCATGACCGCAGGGTTGTGAGATCAAGTCCCACCTCAGTTTCACGCTGGGTATGGAGCCTGCTTAAGATTCTCTCTCTCCCTCTTCTTCTGCCCCTCTGGCCTCCTCTCTCCCTAAAAAAAAAAAAAAAAAAAAAAAAAAAAAAAAAAAGACTTTGAAGTTGCATGGAAGTGCTGTAGCAACCTACCCCCCAGCTTTGATCTCCACTCATACCCACGTTGGCTGGGTTATTCCTTCAGGGAAAAAAATTGAGAAGAGGTAGATGTACTTAAATTTTGGCTCGGTCTCTGCCCAATATGCACATGGTGCCCTCTAGCGGCAGAGTGGAGCATTTCCGAAAAGGAAATGGAGAATCCGCTTCTATAGCACACTAAGATTTTCCAGCTAGCTTTTTGTTTATATGAGATTTATTTGAGTTAAAGGTAGAAAATAATGTACTTTCATTTGTAATTTAAGATTCAAGTTGCTATGGCAATCTAAAATAGTTTACAGTGATTCCTTTTATATATACTCTGTCATATTATCCTTTTAGACTTTTTTATATATGAGGAATAAGGTTAATCATTTAGGATATTTAGCAATAATGATAAAATTCTCTTCAAAAGAATTTCCTTAGTGTACTATTGGTATGAAGCTCATAATAGCCAAGATGTTTATAGTAAGGGCCTGAACCTAACTCATTAAATAAAAATAAAAGCACATTTTGTGGGGGGGGTGCAAAAAAGGTGATTTTATTAAAGCATGGGGACAGGATCCTTGGGCAGAAAGCTGCTGCCAAAAGCACATTTCTTGAAGAAGGTGCAACAAAATATGCACTCTACATATTTTTCAAAAGACATAAACTGCACGTTTTGGCACTGTCTTCTCTTCAAATTCCTTTACCAACAGTATATAGCAGGACTTCTGATGTCCAGATGGCACTGTAAGAAGATGACTAAGGCAGTCGTGTGCAGAAGGCTTGTGTATAATGCAGATAAAATAGAAAGATATTTTTTGAAAATTAAAGTTTGCAATGAGGGCCACCTGGATGGCTCAGTCAGTTAAGTGTCTGCTTTCAGCTCAGGTCATGATCGCAGGGTCCGGGAATTGAGCCCCTGAGTCAGGCTCCCCACTCAGCAGGGAGTCTGCTTCTCCCTCTCCCTCTGCAGCTCCCCCTGCTCATGCTATCTCTCTCTCTGTGTATCTCTCTGTCCCAAATGAATTTTTAAAAAATTTTTAATGGTATTCTTAAAAATTCCCCATGTTCCATTATATTGCAAAACTGAAACTCATCTACTTCTTAGAAAAAGTATTTTGTTCATTCAAGCAGAATTTTGCTCCAATCTCCTTCAATTTCCTACTACCACACCCTATAGTGGACCTGTAAGTTTATTGTGCACATACATTAAACCTTTAAGTCGTTTACAGTAGTAACTCTTAGTTCTAAAGTAACATCTTCATCATGTACAAATGTAGTTCAGAGATGATGCTGGAAAGGTGACATGGTCCACACATGGATGACTTCTTCCATTGCTGCGTAGAGGGCAAATGACTTGTGTGGGCCTATTATGAGAATCATTACCTCCAACAAGTAGGTCTACTGTGCCAGCTTCTTTTATTTTCTTTTCAAATGCATCACATTCTGTTTGTAAATCTGGAGCATTCCCATCAAGGATATGAGCATTTTAGGATCTATGTCAATATGCTTTAAAAAGTTACTCCACACTGACTGAATGGTAGCTTTCAGGACAATTGATGGGAAATTCTACATATTCATCCATGTTAATTGTCTTCACGTGTTTAAAAGAGCGCTCTCCATTCTTGTGATGTTCTGTTGACAACTGTTGGGTTTTTTTGTTTGTTTGTTTGTTTGTTTTTAGAAGATACTAATGATGTATGTTAGTACACCTTCTAGACCAATTAACTCTTCTGATGCTGGGGCAGTAGGAACCCCTGATAACTTTTTCAGAGAAAAAAGTCACCTGACTTATCACACATTATTAAATACTCAACTGTGTTGATTTCATTCTTCCCCTTGGCAGGAGTTGTGAATGATCACTTACACACATCAGCTTCTGAACTTCCAATTATTAACAGAGTAACTTGGATGATGCTACAATTTTAGATACAGTTATTGCAGGGTTGGGGATCATAGCTGGCAAGAAAGAGTTCTTGAGACATTGTATGCTGCAACTTAGTAGGTTTATTTAAGTAACAGGAGGATAGAAAGAGCTACCGGAAGGAAGAAGGAGCTGCCCTTGCCCTGTGTGAAGCTGGGGGTGATACACTTAGTGGTCAAGGGCAAGGCGACGTGCAGGGAATATTAGATCATAAATGTCTTCTTCGAATTTCTACTTGTAAAACTACTTTTGCAAGATGTCTCTGGTGCTTATCATTCAGTTTTATTTTAAATATTGGTGAGATATACAGGCAGTCATGAGTCCCTTAAAAAATTTAGCAATCAGACATATTTGATCATCATGGGAACTATGCAGGCTATAGGTCAGCTTTCTGGGCTAAAGGTGAACATTTTTCTGCTTCTATCCCTCATCATAATGACCCCAAATCCTTTGCATACAAAAAAATAGATGCCACTTTCTATTTTTTAAAATTAAACTTCCATATTCTGTTCTTTTTAATCATGATGATTTTCTACTTCCTTTGTGCTGATGTAGACATGTATTGGCACGACAGCCAAAAATGATGAGTCATTTGACAGTGAACCAGATGTTCAGAGGTAATCTTCATGTCTTTATTAACAGAGACTGCATCCAAATAACCATACTCACTTTGTATGTTCCTTTCATGGTGTCATTGCCAACAGAGGCCTGAAAGTATCCCGCATCCAACCACCGAGGACGACTGTGTTTTGGGACAGGAAGAATCTGGCACAGGCAGCCTGACATCACAGTGCGGTACGAATTGCTTCCACCTTATTTTTATTTCCCATATATATTATGAAACACTTCCTTTAAAAAAAAAAAGGTGGCTCTCTTTGCCTATGCAAACTATTCTAATTCAAGGACCCAACCGCCACACATAGTATGGCCTAGAATACAAGTTCAGTTTCAAACACTTGAAAGTGGGGCAAGGGGGCCCCCTTTTCTCTCTAGGAGCACCCCTGCCAACCTTGCTACACCACTATATTGAATTTCCTCAAAGCAAGGGAAAACAAAAGCCTTTTATATTGCCATGTATTTTTAAACCAATAGCTTCTTTCGCATGGTTCCACTTATTGCGTAACTAAGAAGAAAAAAGACTATTCGTACCGAGAGGAAAATTCTTTTGAAAATGTTATTGCAAACCTTGTAGAATACAGCATATGATGAAAAAAAGTTTTCTTTTCAATGAAAAAAAAAAGCCAATTAAAAAACGGATTAAATCTTATCTAATAATTTTAGAATGTTCTACATGAATCTATGTAGTAAGTTCAGTGAAGTGAAAAATACCCTGCCGAATTGGAAAGATACCTTTATATTTTGTTCATGCTCTTTACAAAGGATGTGGCATCTTTGAAGACAGAACAGATAGAAAATCTAAGCATATGTTAAAAAAAGAAATCTTATGCAACTATGACCTTCACATGTGTTGAAATTTGATTTGCTCTGCTGTTATTAATGGGCTTAGGTAAATTCAAGCCCTTACAACATTTATGTATGTCACATGATAGAATATTCAAAGACAAAAATTAATCATATAAATAAAAGTAAAAAGCTCTCTGTCTTAATTTTCTTACTTAAAAAATCTTCTCGAAGCTAGAGTCACATTGTTAAAAATTGTAACCCTGAGTACAGAAATCTTGACCTTTGCCTGGTAACAATTCATGATACTTATTACAAGGAAACTGAGGCAAACCTTTTATTAGGTTGACAAATCAACCTGAAAAATATTGAGCAACCTCACTCATACTTGCTAATGGCATCTTTCAGAGAGATAAGCCAAAGTGGTTTATTATTCCTCTAGATAATATTTTTGAAGTGTCACTAAATTTTATAGCTTGATTCTTTCTATTTAGGTAAGGTCTAAAGGGA
This sequence comes from Ursus arctos, assembly GCF_023065955.2. Classification (NCBI taxonomy): domain Eukaryota; kingdom Metazoa; phylum Chordata; class Mammalia; order Carnivora; family Ursidae; genus Ursus; species Ursus arctos. The sequence goes on along the minus strand of NW_026623019.1, from coordinate 12,573,694 downwards.
CCTGTACTACTTCCAATCTCTATTTCCGTTTTTTAATAAATAAATGACCAGGCTTGTCATTTGAAACATAGGGTGAACTTCTAACTCTACAGTTTTAATTTTGTTTTACGTGTAGTGTTTCCTATTGAGGAACTTAGGAGAGAAGGCAATTAACAGGTTTAAAAAAAATTATGTTGAATGTAGTACTTTTCCAGAGTTTTTTCTTTGTTTTGTTTATAAGATTTTATTTATTTATTTGACACAGGGGGTGGGGGCGGGTAGAGAGCATACACAAGCCGGGGGAGCGGCAGCCAGAGGAAGAAGCAGACTGCCCGCTGAGCAGGGAACCCCAATCAGGGCTCAATCCCAGGACCCTGGGATCATGACCAGAGCAGAAGGCAGACGCTTAACTGACCGAGCCACCCAGGTGACCCTTGTTTTGTTTTTTTTTAAGTAAACCCTATACCCAACATGGGCTACAACTCATGAACCCAAAATCCAGCATCATGGTGCTCTACCAAATGAGCCAGCCAGTTGTCCCCTTTTCCAGAGATTTTATTTGCGATGGTCATTAAATTGCTGGATTATTGGGGAGTGTCACCTTCTAATTCAGTTCATGCAGCTCATTCTGGGAGGCAGGAAGCAGCACCTTTCTCTGAAAAGGTTGTATGAAGCCTCAGTCCAAAGCAGTAATTAGGTAATACCATAATATTGTTATGATGTGTGGCATTTTGTTACACGTTCCCACAATTGTTAATCCATTTGACTCTTCGATTTTTTTTTTTTTTAAGTCATCTCTACATCCTATGTGGGGCTCAAACTTATAACCTAAGCAAACTCTACTGCTATCAGCACTCCCCACTCCTCCCCAAACCCTACTACTGCTGGGCCCAAGTGGTGGCTTTCTGCGTCAAAAGGAAATGTAGGAAAGATAAGCCAGTCTAAGCTTAAGATGCTCACTGGATCTGGGCAGCTAGGTTACGGTTACAGCTTTACCTCGAAGGAATAAACCTTAGTCAAGTTTAAATATATTAGGACCATCTGTTGCACAATTCCCTCCTGTCATCCCATCACCTTAGCAACCCACATGCCAAATAAGCAGAAGTTTATCAGGAAAGATTACAAGAAAGTGCCAGCAAATGCAGCCTCCATTCCTAGTTACAAAATTATCTCCAGGTCTGCACTGGTGCTCACTTTCCTGCTGTCTTGGCATCTTGTGACATTCTGCTCTTGCTCACGAGCACTGGAAAATTCCCAGATGAATCCCATCACTCCCAACATTTGGCACCAAAGGTCCCATTTGGATCTTTCCATGACTTTTCCAATATCCAGCCCCCGTAGATAAGAATAATGCTAACATTACATAAATGCTACCGGTAAAAAAATAACGGACAGAGAGAGGAAGGGGAGAGAGAGAGATGTTTGTTCTAATAGATTGCATAGATGTCAAAAAAGATTGCTGATAATCATTAATGGCCCTTGTGATTATAGTGAGAAACATAAAATTAACTGAGTATTTTTTTAATGCCAGGCACTGTGCCAAGAGCTTTACATGCATTATATCATGAAATCCTTAGAGTCATTTCATGAAAAAACTGTTACTCTTATCCCCATTTTACAGATGAGAAAAAAGGAGATTCAGAAAGTCAGAGTAGTTAGCTCAAGCTCACTTCATTTGCAAATTGTGGAGCTGAAATTTTCACCAAGGCTAGAGTGGCATTTGGGTCGTAAAAGCATTGTTTAGGGAGACAAAGGAACGACAGATGGGCCAAGGGGTGATTGAAGTAACCACTGACTTCCTGTCTTAAGCCTAAACCTGATTCATTTATATAAAGCTTCTATGATTTGATAGGAAACGTGCGGCTGAGGTGAATCAGGAAAGGTCCCTCATTTTGTTAGGATTGGGCAGTTGATCAGAGTATTTGTTGTGCTGATATATAAATAACGACCCATAAGAGGATCCTTTTCTGCTTTGCAAATCAAATGCAAGGAGCTTGCAGAGCCAAAGGCCAGGGTTTACACTGCTACAAAGTAGTTTCTCTGCACTGCAGAAGTGGGTAAGAATAGATTGATTCATTATTATTTTTAGACAATGTTTTTATCTCTTTGTATTTGTGCTTTAGTACGGTAAAGGGGGGATAAGCGTCTTTCGTGGGTGGCCTCATTTTTGGGTTAAAAGGCTCAGAAATACACACGTTATTTCTTCATTTGTTTTGACCAATGGTATTGACTATATTCCCTATGCTGTACTCTTCATCTCTGTGACTTGTTTATTTTATAACTGGAAGTTTGTACCTCTTAATGCCTTTTCCCTAGTCACCCATGCCCTCATCCGCCTCCATGCCGGCAACCACCAGTTTGCTCTCTGTATTTGAGTCTGTTTTTCTTGTGTTCGTCCCATCCACCTACTTGAATGGTGAGGTGGGGGAGGAGAAGCGTTCTGTGGTGCTGTGATTAGGTCTCAGTCTCTTGATGAGTCTGTGCCTGTGGACTGTGAGCTTTCCAGCTGCTTCTCTTCTTTTCCTCCTCTCCTCAGGTGGGACAGGATGGCTAGACTGGGCTGGAGCTGGGGATTTCTTTTCTCCCATTTGGAAAGCTAGGCGGGGTTGGATATTTCCCTTTCCCCAACCTCTTGGGCTCTGATAAACCCCTGCAGGTTAGATTCTGGTCAAAGAGTTTCCCCTGAGGGGCGCCTGGGTGGCTCAGTCCTTAAGCGTCTGCCTTTAGCTCAGGGCGTGATCCTGGAGTCCTGGGATCCAGCCCCGCATCGGGCTCCCTGCTCAGCGGAAAGCCTGCTTCTTCCTCTCCCACTCCCCCTGCTTGTGTTCCCTCTCTCATTGGCTGTCTCTGCCTTTCTCTCAAATAAATAAATGAAATGTTAAAAAAAAAAAAAAAAAAAAAAAGAGTTTCCCCTGAGGGCAGACCTTGTTAACAAGGGAATGATCTGATATATTTTTATTTTTTTAGGTGTTTTTTTTTTTAAAGATTTATTTGAGAGAGAGAGAGCACGAGTGCAGGAAGGAGCAGAGAGAGAGGGACTCGATCTCACGAGCCTCATATCATGACCTGAGCCGAAATCAAGAGTTGGACACTCAACTGACTGAGCCACCCAGACGCCCCCTTTTAGGTTTTATTTTTAAGTAAGTCTCTGCACTGAAGGTAGGGCTCGAACCTACAACCCTGAGATCCAGAGTCGCGTGCTCTCCTGACTGAGCCAGCCAGGTGCCCTGATCTGATGTATTTCAGAATAATTCCTTATTCCACTCCCCCCCCACCCCGCCCAAGGGAGAAAGTTGTAGAGCTCCAGGACGTGAAACAAGAAGGATGGGGTCCTCCTGATAACTGAATTCCTGAAGTTTGTATCTCTTGGGCTTGTCCACACTGAGCCTCCAGTAGTTCACCAATGACAGTTCAGCTTTTCCTACCCTGACACTGGTTCCCATGGAGATTGCTGCTTTGGTAAATTCTCTGTATCTACCTGTCAGTCTCTCCAATTCGGGTTGGGGGGGCGGTGGTAGCAGTTTGCCCAGTGACTTCCCTTGTCTAAGGAATCAAAAAATAATTGTTGATTTTTCAGTTTATTCAGCTTTTTGCTTTTTGTTAGGATGGGGTGGTGACTTCTCAGCTTCTTAGATGTAGTCCTGGAAAGCAAAAGTCCTCACACATCTTTTAGAAATGAGAAATACCGAGACTAACACCTCTACCTTTTCTTCCTTCTGTCTGTAGACTGATAGCAGCTATAATTATCAGTGGAAGAATTTATTCATAGAAGATTGGCGTGTATGTAAGATAATCTCAAAATGAAACCTATTTTACGTATGTTAGATGCTATGATTTGAGACATTACAACGTAGTAGTAAACCGCATATACTGTGGTTCAGACACTGGCTTTGCCATATATGACCTGTATGGTCTTGAGCAAGATATCAGCCTATTTGAGTTTCTTTTCTTTTCTTTTTTTTTTTTGAAGATTTTATTTATTTATTTGACACAGACACACACAGAGAGTGCAAGCAGGGGAAGCAGCAGAGGGAGAGGGAGAAGCAAGCTCCCTGCTGAGCAGGGAGCCCGATGCAGGGCTCGATCCCAGGACCCTGGGATCACAACCTGAGCCAAAGGCAGATGCTTAACCAACTGAGCCACCCAGGCATCTTAAAAATATAATATAAATATTTTAAATAAATATGTAATATAAGTAGAATGGTTTGAAAAATATGAAATGTAAAAATGTAAAATATATTTTAAGAAGGTTAATAATGCCTGTATGCAGTAAAGGGTTAAAAGATGTAGCACAGGCAGACATAGCAGTCCTGAGATTGCCATCCTTTGAAAGTCCTGCTTGCAAGGTTCGCCCTTGGTTGGCAATCTGGATTTGGGAAGGGTTCCCACCGTTGTCTCATTAAGAGTTGCTTACTGGCACCTGGGTGGATCAGTCGTTAAGCATCTGCCTTCAGCTCAGGGTGTGATCCCAGGGTCCTGGGATCGAGCCCCACATCAGGCTCTTCGGCTGGGAGCCTGCTTCTTCCTCTTCTACTCCCCCTGCTTGTGTTCCCTCTCGCTGGCTGTCTCTCTCTCTGTCAAATAAATAAATAAAATCTTAAAAAACAAAACAAAACAAACAGAGTTGCTTACTGTGCTGAAATTGTGCAAGTGATATGGTTTATGCCAAACACCTGATTTCCTTCAGGGAGTCTGGAATCTAAGACATGCTAAGCACAGAATGCCTGTCTGAGCAGCCCCCCATAAAAATCTTGGGCACATAGTCTCCCAGTGAGCCTTCTCTGCTAGACAACATCTTACTTGCATTGTCCCAACTCATTACTGGAGAAATTACACATGTCCTGTGTGACTGTACCAGGAGAAGACTCTTGAAAGCTCATGGTTTTCTCTAAACTCCACCCTACACAACTTTTCCCAAAGCTGATTTGTCTTTATAGCTACTTACTGTTATAAATTATAGCCATGAATGTGACAATATGCTGAGTGTCATGTAAATCATTCCCTAGCAAATCATTAAGACTGGGAGTGGCCTTGTAGACCCCTCACACAACCTTACTTTGCTAGATTTTTCTAGTAAAAAATATGATTATACTTAGCATAATATTATAGTAATAAATAATAAACACTAATACATGGTAGCTAGAAGTATTATTTATCTCGTGAAAATCATATGGTGAATTTGAATCTTATGCTAAAGGACATGGAACAGGAAAATGGCACTAGCCAAGCTTGAACTTTTCTGAATACTTTCCAAAGTGGATTCCCCTAAAATAATCACAAGTAAGTACTAAGCTTTTATGTATAGTAGAAAATTGGGACGCTTAGGACACTGTATTACTACTGGGACCCTTCTGTTAGACTTGAGTCAATGAAAACTTTTTGAATTTCAGCCAGATAGATACTTGGATATCTTTTCTGAGTATGTGGTGGGGGGAAATGGAGCATTGTACCATTCTAAGCCTTTGAGAAAATAATTTGCCCTAACCACTTCCTCTGCTTAAAAAAAATGCAATGTATTAATAGCTAACAAGAACCCATTTGAGATCAAGACATGAGGACAACAGGATGTACTTTTTTGTTTTCAAGGTAGAACTCTCATGCCTGGCTGATCAACTAGAAAGTTAGATATTTGCATGCCTCAGGAAGAAAAGATCCTAGATGGTTTTAGGGTTGTGTTCTCTAGCTTTTATTTACCTGGGCTGGGTCCCTACATGCAAATTGAAGTATTTCTGCTGGGTCCTCCAGGTTTCAACCACCTTCACTGTCATGTTTATCAAAAATAGATGAAAACTTGAAGGCATATGTATTTTTTGGTTGCTGCTGCCATTCTTATACTTAGTGACGTGTAGGACTGCCAGGTTTCTGTGGGATCTTGTGCAGGAAAGCACTGTGTCTCAGGTCCAGGGCGATCCCTCAGGCCATGTGAGCCTGCAGACCCCACGGTGTTGCTCTCAATAGTAGGAAAATATGCTGTGTAGATTTTGTGGCAAGTGCCAGTGGGGGATCATGATTCAGGGCCTCGGGAATGGTGAGCAAGGTCATGCTATCTGCTGTAGAGAATCACATGCCTTTGAAAAATGACTCCTGCCATTCTGTAAAGCTCTGGTCAAGATAGAAGGCAGGCCTGTCAATTGGTTACCAAGTGATCATGCACTAAAACTTCTCATTATGAACTGGAGTGGATCAACCACGTCATAAATAAGGGGATCCTAGAAGCAATCCATCATAAAATGAAGGTGCTACATCCAGAATTGAGAAGAGGCAGGACCAGAGGGTACAAGTAAGCTGCATGAGCAAGATCCCAGATACCCTCTCTCCCCCGCCATGATCCCTCTACCAGTTACCCCAGTGACCCTCCAGAGCTCACACTCATGGCTGTACGGGCATTCTGCATGACCAACCAAAGAATGAAAAAAGTCAATTTTGTTTGGCAGATGGGTCCACCCTACATGTGAGTGCAAGCTAAAAATGAATGGTATCTTTTCTACAGCCTTCTCAGCAGCCTTAAAAGACAATGGCAAGGGAGAGTCCTCCCGGTGGATAGAGCTTTGAGTAGTGTACTTTGTGCGGGAGAGACGTAGCCTGAGGTTAGAATATATATGAAAACTCATGGGCAGTGGCAGATGGCCTGGCCAGTTGACCAGGGATCTGGAAGGAAAAAGGAGATTGGAAGGCTGCAGACAAGGAGGTCTGGCATAGGGGCATATGAATAGAAATACAGGAGTAGGCATGAAACCTCTCAAGTGTTAACATCTCTCAGAGAGCATCTACAGAAGAGGCAGTAAACAACCAAGTAGACAAAATGACCTGGTCAGTTGACTGATGGCCAGCCCCTGTCAATGGCTATCTCATTGCTAGCATGATAGACGCATGAATCAAGTGTCCATGGTAGCGGGGACAGAGACTATGCAGGGAACAAGCATTACTGATTTCCACTTACCAAGACTGCCACTGATGAATGTCCAGCTGCTAGCAACAGACCTTAGGGAAGACGTTGAGTATAATGGGTTCCTTTTATCCTGGAAGGCCCAGCAGTTTATTCTCAGGAATAGACACATCTCCTGAGCCTGGGTTTGCCTTTCTCTGCATTCTGAGCCTCAGCCAGAACCACTCCGTGAGGGCTTACGAAGTGTTTCATTCCCTGGTGTGGGATCCCATGTAACGTGGCATCAGTCCAGGGACTGGGGCTCACTTTACAGCACAGGAAATGTGGGAGTGGGTCTGCGATCACGGCCCTATCACACACCACGCCCCCAGAAGCTACCTTGCTGATTGAGGGAGTGTCGGAACAAGTCGTTGAAGGCACGGCTTGAGGACCAGCTCAGAGACACTACCTGGGGAGGATGGCCTGTGCTGGGATTCTCACTGGGACTTGCTGTGAACGCCACACTGTATCTTTGACACCATAGGGTCTGACGGAGTCCGTGGCCTCGTGGCAGGGTTGCTAGCACTGTAGTGTGGACTTGATGCAGACCTGTTTCCTGCTCCAGGCCTCACTCAAGGCTGGCAGCCTTTTGTGTCACCCAGTACATGGGTCAAAGCCTTACCTCTAGCTGTGTAATATGCTGCCTTTGAAACCTAAAAAGGCCCAGAGGGCACTGTGTTTCCTTCTTCACAGTAGAAGATACAAGATAAAATATCCCTTCAGATACAGATGCGGCAAGCCTCTCAGCCTCTGGAGCACGCGTCTTACCAAGGCCTCTGATGTTATCAGCACAGTGTTGCCAGAGTCATAGATTAACGGGATGTTCTGTGGGCTGTCGAGATGATCTAGATCTCTTTGGGCTGTATTGTGACAGAAGGAAGGAGAGCTAATATAACGCAGAGGGAAAGCCGTAAATGTATAGTGTTGTCTATTACATGTGAATTCAAGCTGTTTCTGGTCCTTTTCGGATTGGGATAGAAAAGAACACGTCTGCGGAATCAAAATCAACTTCCATTGTCCCAATCATTAAAATGGTTTACAATAATTTACATAGAAAAAAATTTCAGAGTACTTAAGAACAGTGATTGTTCTCTGAGATATTTACAGTTGGCCTATATGATATTGTACAAATGGTATACACTTTGGCACAAGTGTCATTGCTGGAGTATGGCTTTCTAGGGAAAGTGCTTCTTTGGCCAGAGAGGACAATACTATCTAGAAATTTAAGGGTTAGACACTTGGTAACCACATTCAAAGCTGAAGTAGAATGTGAACAGGAATACTTATAAAAGTGGTATAAAAATGATCAACTGTAGGGGTGTCTGGGTGGCTCAGTTGTTAAGCATCTGCCTTCAGCTCAGGTCATGATCCCAGGGTCTTGGGATTGAGCCCTGCATCAGGCTCCCTGCTTAGGGGGGAGTCTGCTTCTCCCCCTCCCTCTCCCTCTGCCCCTGCTCCTGCTCTTTCTCTCTCTGTCTCTTCTCTCACATGCTCTCTCTCCCTAATAAATTAATAAAATGTAAGAAAAAAAATCAAGATACAAGCTTGATCTATGGAAAGATTTTTTAAAATTCCTTATTTAAATTCAATTTAGTTAACATATATTGTATTATTAGTTTCAAGGGTGAAATTTAGTGATTCACCAGTTGCATACAACACCCAGTGCTTATTACATCAAGTGCCCTCCTTAATGCCCATCCCCCATTTAGCCCATCCCCCCACCCACCTCTCCTCCAAGCCTCAGTTTGTTCCCTAGAGTTCAGAGTCTCTTGTGGTTTGCCTCCCTCTCAATTTTCATCTTATTTTATTTTTCCTTCCTTTCTCCTATGTTCATCTGTTTTGTTTCTTAAATTCCACATGAGTGAAATCATATGGTATTTGTCTTTCTCTGACTGACTTATTTCGCTTAGCGTAATACCTCTAGTTCTATCCATGTTGTTGCAAATGGCAATATTTCATTCTTTTTGATGGCTTATGGAAAGACATCTTGACACTCTTCCAGACTGGAGGAAGAAAGAGACTTCAACTGTTATCTCGATTACCTTTTCAGAGTGGGGTATTATTGGTTTAGACCTCCAGGGTTGAGACTTGTCTCAGAAGTTAAGCTAGATTATCATTGGTGCTTACAACTGATGTTGCTGGGTACCCGTGTCCAACAGAAACACTGTGTCTAGGGATGTCTATTGACAGGTCTTCTATAATCTATGTGCCTGAGGCCATGTTAATCTCTACCTAAGATACTACATCTGGCCTGGCAGCTGTGATCAGACTACTACTCAGTTTGTCCTACCAGATTCATTCTGCAGGTGCCAGATTGGTGAATTAATGGAAATATGATGGAGACCAAATCCCTAAATCCTTTAGATGCTAGGATACAATTAACAAGGAGGTATGGGCCACATCTGCAGCCTCACACACCACCAAGCAACTTTCAGGTACCAGCAGGGTGTCCTACAATTCAAATCAATTCTGACGCTATCTACCTGGAAATAGTATCATATTCCACAGGTTAAAGGCTCAGTCCTACAAGACTGCCTACCACCTCCCCACATCAGATACCAATCACGAGTCAGCTTGTCACCTAGGCGTCAGACTGGCCAGCTAGATTGGAGGTTCCCAAGACCCTCCACTTAAGTTTGATTAATTTGCTAGAGGGGATCACAAAACTCAAAGAAACATTTTACTTACTAGATTACTGGTTTATTATAAAATAATATAACTTAGGAGCAGCTAGAGGCCAGAGATGCAGAGGGCAAGGTATGGGGCAAGGGAAGATGTGGAGCTTTCATGCTGTCTCTAGAGCAAGCCACTCTCCCTGAATCTCCATGTGTTCACCAACCTAGAAGGTCTCTGAACCCTGTCCTTTTGGGTATTCATGGAGGCTTCATTACATAGGAATGATTGATTAAATTACTGACCATTGGAGATTGATTCAACCTCCAACCCCTCTCCTTTCCCCAGAGATCGGGGGATGGATGGGGCTGAAAGTCCCAACCCTCTAGTCATATGGTTGGTTCCCCGGGTAACCAGTCCCCATCCTTAGGTTCCGTCTTAAAGATGCCTTATTAATACAACCAAAGACACTCTTGTCGCTCTCATCACTTAAGGAAATTCCAAGGGTTTTAGAAGCTCTGTGCAAGAAATTGGGACAAAGACCAAATATATATTATTATAAACCACAATATCACAGTTAACATTAGGTGGGAGACTGCTGTCTCATTTCCAGGGCCCATCAGCCAGATGTTGGTGACATTCTGGTAAAATGAACTGGTCTGAAGGATTCAGTTTGATCCAATAATTTTTATATCTCTGTTCTCTTTCCCTGGGCCACCAAAAATCACCAGTACCATGTGGAAAGGGAAAAATAAGCATTCTCTTGTTTCTTCTCTGCTCTCACCCTCCTTCTGCCTCTTTCCCACATAGCAGCTACAATGACCCATTATAAAATATGTCAGATCATGATACTGCCCTTCTGAAAGCCTCCTTCTGGTGGCTTCTCACAGCTCTTAGAAGACAATTCAAAGCCTCTCCTGTGGCTGCCAAGCCTTTACGTGGTTTGACACCAGCTTACCTCCTGGACTTAGCTCCACCATCTCCCCTGTTCACCTCCCTCCAACCGCAGTGGCCTCCTAGCTGTTTCTAACACATGGAGCACATTCCCTCTCCAGGGCTTTTGCATTTCCTGTTCTGTTTTCCTGGAAAACTCTTCCCCCAGATGCTTACATGGCTTGCTCCTTCACTCCATTCTGGCATCTGTTCAAGTGTCTTTTTCTCAGCCAAGCCTTCCCTAACTCTCCTCTGTCATAAAACCTTCCCATTGCTCTTTTTCTCTTTCCCCTATGGTATTTTTCTTTCTGGCACTTATTACATTGTGACATTATATCATATAATTGCTTGTTTACTTGTTTATTGTCTTCCTCCCCCACCTCAACAAGAAAGCACGTTCCACGTGGCAGGCTTTGTTTGTTCCTTGGTATGTCTCCAGCTCCTGGAACAAGGCCTGGCATACAGTGGAAACTCAATATAGATTTGTTTAATAAATAAATGCATGCTCAGTTGTCTTTCTTTTTCTTTGCGAGGAATCATGGACTCTTGTCGTTAATTCACTACTTGGAACTGTGGTGAATTATTTGTTTTGAAAGGCATTGTTTTAACTCAAAGTATTAACCAGAAAAATATACTAACTTCCATCCCTTTCCATTCTAATTTTAAGTGCCTGTTTGCTGCAGCTCCATTCAAGGTAGCAAGATCCCCTATGTCAAATAGAAATACCAGGGCTTGATCTCTAAAGCTTTTATGGTCTGTTCTGCCTGTCATTGCCAGGTCCAGTCCTCTCTTGCTGCAGTTTAACCTGGGAGTTCTTAACATGGACATGGTGAGTCTCAACGAAAGTAATGGGTGGGATTCAGGGACCTCAAGAATCTCCGGAAATAGAGCCAGAATTGGGTGTACATATTTCTGGATTATGCAGAAATCTCCTCCAGAGGTTAAGAATTCATCAAATAGTGGTGGTTATCACTCTTCCCCATGCTTTCATCCACCCCTTGTTGCTCTTTATAGGGCAGAGATTGGAGGAGTAGCAGAGGCTGAACTTCTCCCTTCTCTTCCTTAGAAGGGTGTAATAACCTGAGAAAAGTACAGTCACTGGGAAAGTTGACTATAAATACTAAAGAATGAAAACCTAGATCAATCTAGCTATTCAACTCTCTTCCCAGCTGCCTCCAGTTCTTTATGGAATGGTATGCCATGTACATTCACACATATTGAAGTCTGTTCGTCCATCCATCTGTTCATCCATCTTTCCATCCACCCATCCATCCGACTGTCCGTCCATCCATCTGCCCATTCATCCATCCACACATCTGTCCATCCACCCATCTGTCCATCTATCCATCCACCCATCCATTCACCTACCTGTCAGTCCATCCATCCATCCATCCATCCATCCATCCATCCATCCATCCATCCACCCATCCACCCATCCATCCAAAAAATTTCCCACAGCATGTCATTGTCAAATGAGTGAGACATACTCTGCTTTTTCTTCTTTTCTTTTCCTTTCCTTTTCTTTCTTTCTTTCTTTCTTTCTTTCTTTCTTTCTTTCTTTCTTTCTTTCTTTCTTTCTCTTTCTTTCTTCCTTCCTTCCTTCCTTCCTTCCTTCCTTCCTTCCTTCCTTCCTTCCTTCCTTCCTCCCTCCCTCCCTCTCTCTCTCTCTCTTTCTCTCTCTCCCTTCCTTCCTTCCTTCCTTCCTTCCTTCCTTCCTTCCTTCCTTCCTTCCTCCCTCCCTCCCTCCCTCCCTCCCTCCCTCCCTCCCTCTTTCTTTCTTTCTTTCTTTCTTTCTTTCTTTCTTTCTTTCTTTCTTTCTTTCTTTCTTTCCTGATCCCAGTGACATAATGCCACTTACAAATACACTGTTGGTATGTCTTTCTTCCATGTTATCTTTAGTGCAATTCTAATCTTGGATATTAAGAATAATGTCTCCAGCCAGTAATGATTCCATAGCATTGTTCCACATGCTTTGGGACATGGTTAATATTCACTGGTCAAAGTGGAAATGAAAAGAAGATACTTGTTTCTTCTTGGAATGAAAGTAACTTTATTTTTCCTGTTTAATGAAGTAATGATTGATATAAAATTCACACTTTACTAAAGATAAAATAGTCAATTGAAATCAATTCTAGTCTTGCCTGGAGGCCATCCATCACTAGTGATATTTTGGTATGTTTATTTTCATTTTTTTCAGTTCCCACACACACCTATATGCATTTAGTTAGAAAAGGGTGGATTATACTGAAGATGATATTTTGGAGTTTGCTTTGCCATTTCATATATAATGGGCATGTTTTATTAAATATACATTTGCGTTATTATTTTATGGCTATAGAGAGTTTCATATATTGACAAAAACAATTTTTAAAATCCTCATAATAAAAATTATTTTTAAAAATTTATTTTTATTATTTTTTAAAGTAGGCTGCACGCCAAACTTGGGGCTTGAACTCATGACCCTGACATCAGGCGTCACATCCTCTACTGACTGAGCCAGCCAGGCAACCCTCCCCCCCAAATTTTTAAAAATAACTTCTGAAAAATTTGCCTAATGAAAGAAAAACCCTCCCATTGATGGATATTGGGATCATTCCCTCCCCCCATTATTATAAACAGTATTGGGGAAACATCCTTGTAAAAATACCCATATACACTTGTCTGAATATTTCTGTAGGATATAGTCTGGGTTTTGGTGTTTTTTTTTTCTGTAAAATATCAGTTGCTTGGATAATCTCTAAGGTTACTTCTATCGCAGAATCCACATTGTGGAAGATATCTTAAGCTGTAGTTTGATTTTCTTATTTTTGTATAAACATACCTTACATGTCCCAGATAAAAAAAGATGTATGCAATTTTTTAAGGCTTTTGTTTGTTTGCTGTTTTTTGTTTTGTTTTTTAAAGTAGCCTTCATGCCCAACCTGGTGCTTGAACTCATGACCCTGAGATCAAGAGTCACATGCTCCACCAACTGAGCCAGCCGGGCACTCCTGTTTGGTATGTATGTATGTGTGTACGTATGTATTTAAAGATTTTATTTATTTACTTGAGAGAGAGAGAGAGCATGAGCAGGGGGAGAGGCAGAGGGAGGAAGAAGCACATTCTCTGCTGAGCAGGGAGCATGATGCTTGATCCCAGTCCCCTGGGATCATGACCTGAACTGAAGGCAGACACTTAACCAACTGAGCCACCCAGGTGCCCCTTTTTTAAAGTAAAAAAAAAATAATAATTAAAATAAAAGAAACCCAAATTTGTAGAGATCATTAGAGATTCCCTTAGTAGTATGTTTTATTGCTAAATTATTATAGTCACCAGTTAATCTTTTCACCTAGTTTAAACCTGATATTGTTGTAAATTTATTTAACTAATTTCATTCATCAGTGAGGCCTCTTTGTATCCTCTCTGGGAGAATAAAGTTCTTTATATATACTTTCAAGGTTTAACAGTTCAATTTTTCTTTTCTCCTGTAAATGTAATTCTAGGTCTTGAAGAAGAGAGGAGATGAATTGGTAAAATTCTTGGAATTATAAAGAGCGTTAGTAGGTTTTCTGCCTAAATTAAGGGAAATTATACACAACAACTGGACTATACTCTTCATTGTTCATGTCACGAAAGACAGAGGAAGGCTAACCAGCTGTTCTAGATTAAGACGAACTAAAGAGAGGCACCAGCCAAATGCAATACATGATAAAGGTTTGATCCTGAATTCTGGATTGGGGTAAGATACTGTAAAGGACATTGTTGGGCCCGTTGGCAAAGTTTGAATAGGGACTGTATATGCTAAAAATTCCTGAATTTAGTTGTGTTGTTATGTAAAAAAGTCCCCGTTCCCATGAGATACACGCTGAAGTATTTAGGGGTAAAAGGGAATGACTGCTGTTTATTTTCAAATGGTCCAGAAAAAATACATACAACTGTGTAGATAGAAAGAGAGTGGTGAGCAAACATGGCAACGTGTTAACAATTGATGCATCAGGGTGAAGGGTCCACAGGAGTCCTTATACCATTCTTGCAACTCCTGTAAGTTTGGATGGTTTCAAAATGAAACGCAAAAGGGAAAAAAAAATCCATCAGAGCACCATTTTCTTTTCTTTTAAGAGGAACTTTTTCACATTCTATGTATTAGGCTCCTGTTTGTAATCTGCAGGGTGTGATCAAAGACAATTATAGCTGTAAAATTTTAGTCAAATGTTAAGATGAAGTCTCTTCCTGCATTTACGTTTCACACCAAATTTTCTTTTTCTTTTTAAGTTTATTTATTTATTTAAGTAATCTCTACCCCTGATGTGGGGCTCGAACTTATGACCTTGAGATCAAGAGTCACTCACTCCTCCAACTGAGCCAGCCAGGTGTCCCACCCATCAAATTTTCTATACACTGAAAGGCAGTCAAGGAGAATGTCAAAATACAAAAAAAATTAAAAAGACAAAGACGCTTAACTGTAAAAGGAAGAATGAGTCACTGTTTTTCTCAGCAGTTTTTTTAACTTACTATGAAAAACTTAAACTTCAAGAAAAATAGAATAGTAAAATAAACACCTATATGTATATCCATAACCTAGAGTTAACAATTGTCAGCATATTGTCACATATGCTCTATTATTATTTTTTGCTAACATATTTCATTTATGTATTAGTTTTTTGCTAACATATTTTATTTTTTTAGATTTTATTTATGATTTGTCAGAGAGAGAGAGCACAAACAGGGGGAGTGGCAGGCAGAAGGAGAAGCAGGCTCCCTGATGAGCAAGGATTCCCTTGTGGGACTCAGTCCCAAAACCCTGGGATCATGACCTGAGCCCAAGGCAGACACTTAACCTACTGAGCCACCAGGGCGTCCCAGTAATATATTTTAAAGATGTCATGAGGAAGCTCTAAAAACAAGAATATTTTTCTTTATAAGTACAATACCATCATCATCCCTGCCAAGATTAACAATAATTCCTTAATGTTACCTAATGCCTAGTCTATATTCAAAATTTCGCATTTGATCCCAAATGTGCCTTTCATTGATTCATTCAAATCAGGATCCCATCAAGGACCATAGATTGCACTTAGTGTGTATTTTAAGTCTCTTTTCATCTAAAACTGACTTCTTCCTTTCTCTGGGTTGTAACTTTTTTCCTCTTGTGACCAGTAAATATAATGGAGGGGGGGGCGGGGAGATGATGAATAAGGAGTTTGAATAGTGCCGAGTCTTTATAGATTACATGGGCTCATCATACAGAAGTATTTAATTTAAAAACCAGGGATGATTTTATCTCTTGGAGACAAAGTGGGTACCGTTTTGAGTAGTTTACCATCTCCTTGAGCCTCACTGTTCTCATCTGTATAATGGGGATGATCACCCTTGTCCTGTCTCTTGCACAGGTGTGTTAGGAGGGTCAAACAAGACAGAGCGTGTGAAAGCATTCTCTTCACGAATACGCACGTGTCAGTCAGCACGGCTTTATTATTTTCTCCAGCAGACTGAGCTAGCATGAGACTTTAAATGCAGTTCAAGGCAGGGGAGACAAAGGAAGAAAAGTTCTGTTATGACCCGTTCATTCTCTGTTCCCCTTTCCCCTCAAAGTCCAAACCCCAAGCCTAAATCCACGGTAATAACCTTTAAAACCAAAGTTGGAACTCTGGGCGGTGGGTTCCCCGCTCCCCCTCTGAGCAGCTGCGGGGCAAGGAAGCGAGCGGCGGCGGGCGGAGCGCGGCTGGGGCAGCAGGGCGCTGCTGGCACAAACAGCCGGGCCCTCGGCCCTCGCACCCACGCCCTTTCCGCCCTCCGTGCGTCAGCGCCCCAGCTCCGCGCTGCTGACAGTGTTATTTCCTGTGGCAACCCAAGTGCAGAGGACGGGAGGGTGAGTGGCGGTGCTGTCGCACTGGTGACACCTAGGGTCTGGCTCCGGGAAACGCCTTCGCTTCGCTGCCTGGCCTTGACCTGCCAGCTGTTCTGTGGGTCTGAGCAGCCCCTGTCCGAGGGGCGCTGTTGGAACGTGGGACGCGCTGCGCCTGGGGTCGCCCCTCGTGCGGCCATCTACTGCTTCTCCTGTGAAACTGAGCTCTTCTGTCTGTCGTGGTCGAAGCCCTTTAGCTGTTCACACGAGACAGACTTTAGGGGCCATGGGATCTCTGTGCTGCAAGGGACATTGCATTATGTAAGTGTTGCTGTTTGCACGTAGCTGGGTAGCCTCTGCATAAGCACCTCCAGAGATGGAGAACTCCCCAGCTTATGAAGCAAGCCGTTGAACCGTTGGTCCGTTTCAGCTATCATAGGCAGCTCCTTATATTTTACCGACTGGGGGCAGTGCCAGAATATATCGGGTCCTGTGGGAGACGTTTTGCATCTAGTGTGTTCTATCTCTGTGGAATTATTTATCTCCAATTTTGTTGATTTACATGTGACAGAATTGAAGACCAGAGGATTTGGGAAGCTTGCCTAGAGTCAAACCGTGATTAAACGTTCCAGTCAGAATTTGAACTTGGTCCTCTCGGGCTCCAGTACCTTCAAAAATTGGAAGATAACTCATTTTTCCATGGAGACTTCAGTTTCTCACAGTGGTTGACACATCATAAATCCTCATGGTAGGAATTATCATTAATTTATATTACTACTTTATACGTTGCCATGCTCTTTTGAACCATCCGCTCCTTCTTTTTTTTGCCCTCTTGCCGTGGCGTGCCGCTTACAGCCTTTTTCCTTTGCTTGATTTTACCTGTTTAAAATGTCAGTAGAGTGGTCTTGCCTCTGGACACCTGTGTCCCACAGAAACAATGAGAAACATTTGACGAGGGTCCCCTTTGAAGTTACTTTCACCTATAGTACAGAAACTTTCAAAGCCAGAATTCAGTCCCTTAGTGGTTCTGAGAAGAACTTCTCTTACTGCATATTCTCTAGATGATGCTTCTTCCTGAAGACTCAGCATAATTGTATGTCAGTCATTTCTTGTAGCCCTCCATCAGGTGCTTCACGGTAGCCTCTTCGTACACATGTCAGGATGGAGTGCTTCTGAGGCCATCTGTGCCATTTTGGAAAGCTATTCATTCATTCATTCATTCAACAACTATTTATTGGGAGCTGAGAGCTGTTGCCAAGCACTGAGCTGGGAAATGGAGCTACACTGGAAAGTATAAACAGCAACTTCTTCATAAGGTTGAACCAAATTCTGCATCCCTTGATTTTTTACCTATTGATAGTGCTTCTGCCCCCTGAGCAACAGAACAACATTAATTTCTGGTCCTCATGATAACCCTTCCTATACTTGAAGATAGTTTCTGGTTGCCTGTGTAAGATTTTTTTTTCTACAAGCTTTCCTTGTAAAGATACTATTTTCTTTAATATTGGGAGGTGACCCAAAGGTGATGAAAAAAGTGGGTCTTATATACTTTCCTGAGCCTCAGTTTTGCTACTGTGAAATGAGGATAATTGTACACAACAGTGGTTGAAAATCTGAGAGACTGTGTTACTTGTCTGAAATACACTAAGTATATGTGTGTATTAGTGTATATTAACATTAAGGGGCGCCGCAGTGGCTCAGTCGGTTAAGCGTCTACCTTCCGCTCAGGTCATGATCTCAGGGTCCTGGGATTGAGCCCCACATCAGGCTCCCTGCTCAGCAGGGAGTCTGCTTCTCCCTCTCCCTCTGCCATTCCCCCTGCTTGTGCTCTCTCTTTCTGTCAAATAAATAAAATCTTAAAAAAAAATAACATTAAATAAATTTATTTTTATTTTTTAAAGATTTTTATTTATTTGAGAGAGAGAGAGAGCATGAGTGGGGGAGGAGCAGAGGGAGAAAGACAAGCAGACTCTGAATTGAGCACGGAGCCCGAGGCAGGACTGGATCCCACGACCCTGGGATCATGACTTGAGCTGAAATCCAGTCAGACATTTAACTGACTGAGCCACCCAGGTGCCCCAGTAACATTAAATAACTTTAACCGAATGCATATATGTACCAGGTGCTCTTCTAAATGCTTCACATTTTTCAACTCATATACTGTCATAATAACTCTGTAGGGGTGTGTACTAAGATTAGTCCCATTTTACAGATAAGGAAACGGAGACCCAGAGAGCTGAAGTAAGTCACCCAAAGGCACACGCAAGTAGGTGCTATTGCTGAGAGTTGATCTGAAACAGTGTGGCTCTAGGAGCCTTGCTTATTAAGTGTCTCTCATTGGTAGCCATTTTTGTATCAGTGAGACAGAGAGAGGAACAAGACTTGAACGGTTCAGAAGGTGAACAGGAGCTTACTGACTGAACTTAGAGCCCGATCTTTGACCTGTGGTATCACCTACTGCTTTAAATAATTTCCTACAGTTTGAAATTCAGTCTCTCAGGTTCACAGTCTGGCCTCAGAGGGGGCTTCCTCTCCTCTGACAGCAGTGCCCCCTCTCTTCAGCCCCCTCCTCCCACGTGCTGCTTCTCTCTGTCCCTCATTGTGTGGTTCTTGCCCGCAGATACTAGTTTTTTTTCCTCAGCACGTCCGTTGTTACTTTCTTACACTGGTTCAAGCTGTAGCTTACAAACGTTTTTTCATTTAAGTGCGGTTGTCTTGGTATAGTTTACTTTCTAGCTATTGACCACCCTACATCAGTCTGCTAAACTGGGAAATCATACGTTCAACTCAAATCACAAACAAAGGGGTAATTTCCTTAACCTATACAGAGCTTTTACAAATCAATGACAAGGACAACAGCCCAGTAGAAAAACAAGCAAAGGGTATGAATAGACAAGTCACAGAAGAGGAACTACAGATGACTCTCGTATATGTGATTATGATTAGACAAATACATGCCAAAGGGATGGTATTTTTTCCTATGGCAAAGATAGGTGCATATCTATATCTATGTCTGTATTTATATCTATTTATCTACATATGTGCTGATATATGCTGCTGGTGAGAGATATTCTCATGATTGATCTTGGGAAAATACACGGGCATAGCCTCTACGAAAGACTGACAATTATTTATCAAAGTCATAAATACATACACCTTTCATGTAGATCCACATTTCTCTGTCTCTCTTTTTTAAGATTTTATTTATTTATTTGACAGAGAGAGAGACAGCCAGTGAGAGAGGGAACACAAGCAGGGGGAGTGGGAGAGGAAGAAGCAGGGTCCCAGCCGAGGAGCCTGATGGGGGGCTCGATCCTAGGACTCTGAGATCATGCCCTGAGCCGAAGGCAGAGGCTTAACGACTGAGCCACCCAGGCGCCCCTATAATGTATTTTTCTTTTCAAATTTTTGTTCTCAGAGTTAACATCCTTTAGATCTTAACTACCACTGTCTTTGTATTCCCTGACCACATGATCTTAAATACCCCTTCCCCCACCTCAACCCCCAAAACTTGTGCAAATGCTTTTGAAGCCTCTGCTTACATCACTCCACCATTGTTGCATTG
This sequence comes from Ursus arctos, assembly GCF_023065955.2. Taxonomy (NCBI): domain Eukaryota; kingdom Metazoa; phylum Chordata; class Mammalia; order Carnivora; family Ursidae; genus Ursus; species Ursus arctos. The sequence goes on along the minus strand of NW_026623019.1, from coordinate 12,553,855 downwards.
GCCAAAGCAAGTCACATGGCCAAGTCCAGAGCTAGTGTGGGAAGGGACCTCACAAGAGCATGGATACTGGGAGCATGGGTTATTGAGGGCCATCAATGTCTTCTGTCCCACTCATCATTCATAATTCTGTTTATGTCCTTTAGAGAATTTATCACAATCCGTATTATCATTTGCTTACTGGTTTACTTGTCAATTTCCTTTGATGAGAGAGAGGAACTCCTACAGAAGTGTATTGGCCGTATTGTCTTACCGCCAGAATCTGTCAGTGTTTGGCACATTGGCCAACAATAAATATTTGTTGAATAAATAACTGAGCTCTGAGTTTCCTAAGCTGTATTCAGCTCATTTACACAAGAAAACCTGTGTTGATGTGATCATGGAAAGGGCTGAAATTCCTCTCTCCATTTTTAAGCACTTATAGTACATTTTTATTTATTTGTTAATTTTTAGACTAATCTCTACACCCAGTGTGGGGCTTGAACTCATGACCCCACGTCCTCCACCAACTGAGCCATCCAGCATCCCCCCACCTTAGTAGTGCATTTTAACAGTTTTCTGAAAACAATGCCTCCATTTAAAGTTGCAGTAATTTCTTACATCCAAATGGAACATAAAATCAGATTTTTCTACTTTTGTCATTTCTCCATTGTACTCTCAGAAACTTGGGAAATATTTGATGACCTTTGTTAGTTTATAATATTTCAAGATGTAATCTTTTTACTGTGGCAACGTAAAATTTACCATTTTTAAGTGTCAGTTTCAATGGTATTAAACATATTCCTATTGTACAACCACCGCCGCCAGTCATCTTTGCAACTTTTTCATCTTCCCAAACTGAAACTCTGTATCTACTAAAGATGAACAATGCCGCTCTCCTCTAGCCCCTGGCAACCACCATTCTACTTTCTGTCCTTGTGAATTTGATTACTCTAGGCGCCTCATGTAAGTGGAATCATACGGTCTTTGTCCTTTGCCTCAAGTAATCTTGATTGTCTTTCAAAATAGTTTCATGTTCATTTCTTTATTTTTATTTTACTTTTATTTTTTAAAGATTTTATTTATTCATTTGAGAGAGAGAGAGACAGCCAGCGAGAGAGGGAACAAACACAAGCAGGGGGAGTGGGAGAGGAAGAAGCAGGCTCCCAGTGGAGGAGCCTGATGCAGGGCTCGATCCCAGAATGCTGGGATCAGGCCCTGAGCCGAAGGCAGATGCTTAACGACTGAGCCACCCAGGCGTCCCTCACATTCATTTCTTTAGAGAGGAAAGTAGACATATCGCAGAAGAGATTTGTAGAATTGCGGTAGACTGAGAGTAACTTCTAACAAGTTCTTCACTGCGGACTTTCAAATCATTGGTGACTTCAAGTTTCCTGAACAGCTGTTTTGTCATCCAGATGCCCCTGAGACTGTAGGGATCTATTTTTTTTTTTTTTTATTCTATGTTAGTTTTTAATTGTAACTATGGGAAATTCAGAGAGCTTTTTTTTTTTTTTTTTTTGCATGGAGCTTAATCTGGAGTCTGAACTCCTGACTTTGAGATCAAGACTTGAGCTGAGATCCAGAGCTGGACGCTTGACCATCTTGAGCCACTGAGGTGTCCCTGCAGGGACCTTTTATACAATATACTTTGGGGAATTTGACAGCTATGAATTTATGCAGGTAAGGTGCTCCTAATTTTGCTTCTCCTTTCTAATTCTGCTTCTTTGATGAATACACAGGATTCTTAATCTTTCAGGGTACAGTGGGCTTATGCTTCTTTGTTGGTAGCCTGGAAGGGAGGAACAGGAAGGAAGGGATAAAACCCAGGAGATAATGCATGACTTCGGGATGTCGGTATTATTTATTTATTTTATTAAAAAAACTTTTTAAAAAAAATTTTTATTTTTTAGTAGGCGGTATGCCCAACATGGGCCTTGAACTTACAACCCCTAAATCAAGAGTCACATGCTCCACACACTGAGCTGGCCAGGTGCCCCAGAATGTTGGTGTTATTTTAAATTATGTAGTTTATGCATAATCAACTTTCTCAATTCTTGTGCTAATTTGTTACTTAAAATCTCTCAGTACACATCCATTTGTGAATATAACAAAAAGATAATACATTTCTCATGTGTATTTCTTCAGTTTGCATTTATCATCTAATCCTCATACAGCAAACCTATAAGATAATGGTGAAAATACTGCATATACCTTAGACATGGTAAAAGAAAATCTTCATACAAAATACGTTATAGGAGCAGCTTTATTCTAGCTGAGTGACCTCAGACAACCTACTTCCCTTCTCAGGGACAGTGTCTTTGGTTGTGAAAGACATTCTAGGTGTTGGTTCACCACCAACAAAGCAAAACCACTTATATAGAGATAGTATATAACTTAAATTGATTTTGTGCATATTTTATATATATTGCATAGGAATCAGAATGGAATGTCACTTTTTAAGAGTAGAAGGCTGTGTTTTCAGATGAGAAAAAGACAAGAGGTTTCATTCCTACTTACCCAACAGATCTAGGAGGCTGATAAATAAATAAATATTTCTTCTCTCTCTGAAAAGACTGTGTCAGAGTTTTAGCTGTATCAGAATTGCTTACATCATACTTTAAAGCAAGGATCCAGAGAGTTTAACTGGAAACATACAGTCTTCACGACAAGCTGATGAAGTGTGAGAATGAGGTTGGTTGGATGCAAGGACATAAAGAAAGAAAAGATGGTTTTGTAGACACTCAGCTGGACCCCAGTGGAGAAAGGTCACACTAACATTCCGTAATGTTATTGCATTCGGTCAATGGGGGAAAATTCTTCTAAGACTTTTAATTAAGGTGAGGATGGCAAACAGCATATCAACACCTTCCTGGAGGAGCATTAGTCACCTGGAGAATCATTTCCACACCCAAACACCAAATATAGCCAGGAACAAGGATGAACAGAAAAACGAGATTTGAAAATGATGTGTTCAGACCCTTATAGAATGAAACACTGTTTGTAGGAATTAATTTCTAATAGCCTGGTGGTGGGGGGGGGGAAAGAGAGGGGAAGGGTGGCTGGTAGTCAAGGGAGGTTATGCCTGCAAAGGCTTTGGAGCTGGAGCGTAGGAAGCAAGGAGGGGCATTAAAACACTGACCGCTGAGGTGTACAAGTTCTTTCCAGGTCATGGTGTTTGATCCTCTCCCCTCTACTGAAGGGCTCTGTGGACTCCTTTGTCATCAATACTGCCCTAGACCCTTAGGATTTAAAAACAAATGAGGGTTGGGTGCCTGACTGGCTCGGTCAGAAGAGCATGCGATCTTGATCTCAGGGTGGTGAGTTCGAGTCCCACGTTGGGTGTAGAGATTACATACATAAATAAATAAATAAATTTATTTATTTATTTATTTATTTAAAAAATGAGGCTCCATCTTGAATCTGATTCTTCAGGTGTCCAGTCTGCCAGCTGCAAGGAAGCAGGCAGGATGGGGATGGCTGGGGATAAGAAGTACTTAACCATCACGACATGGTGCTGGTAGGGTGTAACAGATGTGTGTATAGAGCCATTGGAGCTGAGGGGAGGCCCTGACTGACCCTAGAATGTTCACAAAGAGGGTCACATTTGATCTAGTTTTCAGGAGGTAAAGGGACAGTGGTAAGTGTGGGAAGGGATGCGCCAGCCAGGAGAACTGGCATTTCAGAGAGATGGGGAAAGGATGTGTGTACAGAGCCAGAAAGGCTGAAAGAATAAGGCATGTTGGAGTGTGGCCATTGTTCCTCACCATTAAAAAGAAAGTTCCAGCTTCCTTTAGATCGTGTTCACTGTATGTTTTCATGGCCTTGACCTCCAGCCTGTATCTTAGAGCACTCAGTTTCCAATCCCCACCAAAAAAGTCATTGTGAGTGTAACCTGATATAAGATTCTAATTTAGCCAATCATGGAAGGCTAAAGAAGAGAGGGCCGGAGGCACTGAGTGCTTATGAAGTGTGTGGCTACGCCCTTTATAGCATTATCATAGTTAGCCCTCATAACAACTGCATGGACTAGGTACTATCATTCATTCATTTATTCATTCATTCATCCATTCAAAGTAAGCTCTATGCCAAATGTGGGCCTCGAACTTACAACTCCAAGATCAAGAGTCACATGCTCTATTCACTGAGCCAACCAGGTGCCCCTATTCCCGTTTTTTTAAAGGATTTTATTTATTTGAGGGAGAGAGTGTGAGCATGCAAGTGGGGGGAGCAGCAGAGGGGGAAGTAGTGGGAGAAGGAGACTCCCCACTGAGCAGGGAGCCCAGTGCGGGACTCAATCCCAGGACCCTGAGATCATGACCTGAGCTGAAGGCAGATGCTTAACTGACTGAGCAGGCCAGGTGCCCTGCCCCTATTTCCTTTTTTTTTTTTTTTTAAGATTTTATTTATTTATTCAACAGAGATAGAGACAGCCAGCGAGAGAGGGAACACAAGCAGGGGGAGTGGGAGAGGAAGAAGCAGGCTCATAGCGGAGAAGCCTGATGTGGGGCTCGATCCCATAACGCTGGGATCACGCCATGAGCCGAAGGCAGACGCTTAACCGCTGTGCCACCCAGGCGCCCCTCCTATTCCCATTTTTAAATGAAGACATAGGCACAGAGAGGCTGGGCATCTTGTCTGAAGTTATCCTGCAGGGATGGTTCTAACGCAGGCAGTGTGACGGAAGGGCCTCCACTCTTAGCCAAGGTGCTATTCTGCCTCAAGACTGTGAGCACTGCCACCACCAGGACAACAAACAACAAGGCATAATATGAGCATCTCACTTATCCTGGGGCTTTCCCTCCTCATCTGGAAAGGACAGAAAAACAGTGAGGGAGTAGGTGACTACCTACTTGTACTAGACTACCAGATCTGCCTTCAAGGGAGGACCAGTTCTGAGGGTTATTCATAGCCAGCCCTCTCCAGGACTGCCTAGGTCTGCCTGGGCTGCTGAGCTGCCTTTCCCAAGGTCATGCCACTTGCCAGGATGCACCACATCCAATGACCAGTTCAGGGGGCTATGTAAAGGTCCGGCGTCTAGGGGCAGTAATTCAGTAGGGCCATGCTGGCTCCTGTGCCTCCAGGGGAGGTTGGCTGAGCCCGTTGCTGGTTTCACATGGCAGCTCAACTTTTCCCTCTGTCCCATCCTGCTTCCTGTCCCTCCCTGCAAAGGTATTGACCTCATGGAGATTTTTTAATGAACACCTTGCCACTCTGTCTCAGAGCCTGCTTCCCTGGGAACCCAATCTGTAACAACATTAATTCCATTGACCAGAGAAGTCTGTGGCCTCTCACTTTGCGTCCAGTGTAACTTCCGTTCACATTACAGAACGTCCTCAGCTCACGTGGGTAAACCCACGATATGCTGAAAATATCATGTCAAAAATGCATTTAGGACACGTAACCTACCGAACATGATAGCTTAGCCTGGCTCAGCTTAAACGTGCTCAGAACACCCACATTACCCTACAGTTGGGCCAAATCATCTAACACAAAGCCTATTTTATAACGAAGTGTTGAATATCTCCTGTAATGTATTGAGTACTGTGCTGAAAGTGAAAAACAGAATGGTTGTCTGGGTACAGAATGGTTGTGAGTGTATCGGTTGTTGACCCCCGTGATCGCTGGGCTGACCGAGAGCTATGGGCTCCCTGTCTCTGCCAGGCATCACGAAACAGTCTCATACCACTTCTGGCTGGACCAGGAAAAGATCCAACTTTGAAATTTGAAGTATAGTTTCTACTGAATGCGTTTCACATTTGCACCATCATAAAGCTGAACAATTAAGTCAAACCATCGGAAGCTGGGGACTGTCTGTATTCTCAAAACCATCTACCTTATTTTAAGAACCTTTGATTTTTTTATGTTTCCTGATAAACACCCAAGAACATAAGTTTATAAAATTCTCAAAGGTCAGCCACACAAGGATTCAATGCCCCCTTCTGTGTTGATAAACTTTATTTTTTTATTAAAAAATTCTTTTTTAAGATTTTATTTTTAAGTAATCCTTACACCCAACATGGGGGTTGAACTTACAACCCTGAGATCAAGAGTCGCATACTCTACTGACTGAGCCAGCCAGGCACCCGCAAAAGGCTTTATTTAGAGCAGTTTTAGGTTCACAACAATAATGAGCAGAAGGTACGGCGTCTCCTACACCCCCTGCCCACCCCACCCTCCAGGCACAATATCCCCATATATCCATGTCCATTTCTTTTGATTTTGGCAATAGGTATAGGCTATGGAAGTAAGACCTCTTTAAACCCAAAACTTTGATTAAAATAGTTTATGTGAGTTTTTAATTGTTATTTTTAATGTTTGAATGGTTGGCAGACTTGGTTCCAATAGGCTCTTGCTATGGCAGGCTCTCTAGACTTTCTGAATCCTAGTGTCCTTGTGTCTGCAGTTGGAATAACAATTTTTGGGAGAATTAAACTAGATAACATATTCAAACTCCAAGCAAAGTGCCTGCAACTTAACAAAGATTCAGAAAATGGGCATTTTAATGCAAAGTTGGCACTGCGCAGGCCAGAGGATGTATGTGTTTTCCATGGCTCCTGTAACACATTACTGTAAACTTGGTGGCTTAAAACAGCAGAAATGTATTCTCTCATGCTCCTGGAGTCCGGAAGTCTGAAATCACCCAGTGGGCAGGACCCCCCTCCTTCTGGAGGCTCTAGGGTAGAATCCTTCCTTGCCCCTTCTGGCTTCTGGCAGCTGCTGCCACTCCGTTCCTGTGGCTGCCTCTGCTTGCGTGCTCACATTGTCTTCCGACTGCCTCCCTTTTGTACGGATACATGCGATGGCACTTAGGGCCCACCCTGATAACCCAGGATCATCTCCCCAACTCAGGATCTTTAATTTAATCCCATCTGCAAAGACCCTGTTTCCGTATAAAGCAACACTTCTGGGTTCTAGTGATTAGGATCACAGGGTGACACATTTCCTATCCTGTCTTTATAAGGCATGGTCCTAAACATTTCACCTTTGATCACTAAAATAGTCCATTGTCCCTTCCTGTTTGTCATTCAAAACCATCTGTCTTTTTCTTTTCTTTTTTAAAAAGATTTTATTTATTTATTTGAGAGCGAGAAGGAGCAGGTAGGAGAGGCAGAGGGAGAAGGAGAAGCAGACTGCCCTTGCTGGGGAAGCCCCACATGGGGCTCCATCCCAGGACCGGGAGATCAGGGCCCCAGCTGAAGGCACCTGCATCTGCCTCACTCCAAGAACCTTCCTCCCTCTCCCAGAGGGACAGTGGCTCCCCAAGTTGGGTAGTTTCATTAAATTCTCAGCACTGGACCATGTTGCTATTGTGCAGGCATCTTTCCAAGGTCTTAATTAATTCGGGGATGTAGCACCGTTTCTCAAATTTACATACTCCAGGCACCTGTGATTCAGTAGGTTGTGTGAAGTTTGGGAATCTGAATTTTTCAAAGCTCCCCAGGGGATTCTTATCATCAGCCAAGATTTGGAAATTTTTTGATTTCTACAAACTCCTGCACCAGACTCGTGGAAATAGGGAATTCCCTTTCCCGCCTGCTGGGTGTGTTATTGTTACATGACTAAGGTTTTATTAAAAGGCGGGGGAGGGGGAGGAAGAGCGCCCCTGAAAAATGAACACCCCTATCTGTACAGTATTCACTGAAAGAGTTCCCTTTCGGGACAACTTCCAATTCCGGTTTAAACAGAGGATGACGACTGCCTGGATTTGGCAGTCCTGCTGCTGTCACTAGCTGGGGACCTCGTGGGTCTGACTGATGAAGCCCCGGCCGCGCCCTCGGCGGGAGCCAAGGCTTTTCCTCGATGGGGGCAGGTCCAGCGAGGGGCGGGGTGGTGGCGGCTGGGCTACTCCAGCCTGGGTGCGGGAGTCGGTAGAGAGGTCCATAGGCATCGGGGTGGGCGGGCTTGCTCAGAGCCACCCCTGCAAGCGGCAGCCAGTCCAGAGTGACGCGGGCAGGGGGCGTGGGGAAACAAAGTTATATTTATTCTGGTTGGAGAGCCGGGTGCAGGGCCCGTTCTGCGCTGCCAGAGGAGCTGTCCCGAGTCCGAGAGCGGGCTGTTTCTTCGGAAAGGGCTGAGAACCCAGCGCCCACGGTTGGCCAGGTGGGGGCGGCCGTGGTGCGCTGGCCGGACGCACAGAACATTTTCGCGAGTTATGGAAGTCCCTTTGGGGATGGCTCGGCTCAGAGTCTGGCTCTGGCGGGAGCGGTGAAGGCGCAGTGTCCAGCTCAGCCGTAGGGTGTTGGGGCGCAGTCAGGCTCAGCCGGGAGGCGATGGGGGCGCAGTGTCTGGCTCAGCCAGAACAGGATGGGGGAGAGCAGGCTCCACCGGGGAGTGATGGGGGCTCATTGTCAGGCTCGGTCGGGAGTGATGGGGGCTCACTGTCAGGTTCGGCCGGGGGGTGAGGCAGGCTTATTGTCAGGCTCGGCCTCGAGGTGCTGGGGGCGCCGGCTCAGGTTCAGGCTGGCCGGGTAGGAGTTTGCAGCCGCAGCCGGGGGGACGCGGTTCCCTGGCTCCGCGGCGGGAGGCGCTGAGCGCTGGGGTCCGGAGCTCCAGCGGAGCCGGGCGGCGGGAGGAGCCCAGCGCGGTCACCGCCTCCTCCGGCCGCAGGCTCCTCCTCTACCCCCGCCTCCTCCGTCTCGTCCGCCCGCCCGCCCGCCCAATCGGCAGCCCTCGGCCCAGCAGAGCCGGGCGGCTTGTCTGGCCGGCGGAGGCTGAGCGCGACCGTAGCGAGCCGCGGCGCCCGCCGACCAGGGACAAGCGCGACTCCCGGGACCCCCACTCTGCCCCGCGCTGCCGCCTCCTGCCATCGTCGCGGGGACGCTGGGGCGCGCGCCGCCAGGGCTGAGGTTCTCTTCCTCCCGGAGGGGAAAGAGCGGAGAAAGCCGAGCGGCTGCTCCAGGAGCGAGCGAGCCGAGGCCCCTGCCCCCGAGGCTCGGGGCTGGAGGAGGAGGAGGCGGAGGCGGAGGGAAGTGCGCGTCATTCCCGGGAGGAGAGCGTTTCACCTCCAGGCAGAGGCTGCGGCTGCCAGTTGCATAAAAGCAGCGGCGGCCGCGGCGGCAGCGGCAGCGGCAGCAGGCGCGGGGCTCCAGGGGCTCTCTGGCCATGGAGAGCAGATCCGGACACGGGGACGCTAGGAGCTCGGCTCCGTCTCTTTGGACTGCGGTGTAGGCACCTGAAGTAGCCGACGCTAAGTGGGGGAGGGGAAGGTAAGCCGCGGAGGGGTTCCCCCCGCCCCGCCCCGCCTCCCCAGCTGCCAGCGGGGGCCAGTGCGAGGTCGCCGCCGGCGGCCCCGCGCACAGTCCCGGCTCCCGGCGGCCTGGCATTTAGGCATTTCTGCTGAAATGGAAAACATCCTCCCGCCCTCCCCCCGCGCTCCGCCGTTCCCGGTCTCTCTCCTCTCCGGATCCGGAGTAACCGGACTCCCCCGGAGTAAATCCTCTCCGTAAGAAAGGGTCTGGGGAACTGCGTCTTGATTTCTTTCTCTCCGTCTCTCTTTTCATTACGTTTACGGGGAAGGAAACAATGGACCTTTGAAAGTCGGTGTGAACAGCCTCAAACTTTCCGGAGAGTGTTGGGGTGGGGGGTGTAAACCCCACAGGAAGCCGACCACGGTGAAAGGTTGGTAGAATGTGCATTGCAGAGTCTCGGCGTCGGTGCGCGCGCGGATGCGTTTGGGGTGACCTTTGTCTACTATTCCCCTGGGTTGGTGAACCAACCCTTCAGACCTTACCCCGCTTTGTGTTGGTAAAAGTAAGGGGGGGGGGTTTAAAATGCTTGCAGCTTTCTTTACGGCTGGGGTAGTCTCAGCACTGGACCCCACTCCCAGCTTTACTTTGCAGAGTTGGGAGGTCTTGGCAAAGGAGGGGATCCCGTTCTGTGAGGATCCCGGAGTTAGTAGTTAATGCCAGTTGCTACATCCTTTGCAATAAAACCAAGGTCCCCATGTCCCTGGATGCTCTCTGCTGAGGGAGCGGAAACCACTCACTTAAATTCTCTGCCTAAGGTTAGGAAAACAGACTTCGATATACGTCTCCTTTCATCAGCAGTCGGGGTTAATGATGGAGTGCTTAATAATTTTAAGAACTTTAATTCCGCACAGGAGCCACTTATTGGCTTGTGTCCACTCTCCTGGTTTCAGTGTGACAATGTGATGGGTTGTTGCATAATTGCATGTGTTGAGGGTGTGCACGTGTTGTTTTTGGGAGCCCTTACCAGGACAAAATGAGAATTTAGAGGCAGTGGGATGGAGGGAGATTTCACCTGAGCTGAGGGAGGCCTCAGCCCTCTGGGCAGCCAGACCTACCTGTTGGAAGTGGCTCTGTGTTAAAAATGCATTTCAAGTATTTAGCCTTAGGGTTCTTTGGTGGGCAAAAAGGAGCTCTTAATCTTTGACCCTTGAAGGAAGCTTGCTATTTTCAGAACTGGTCTGGGCATCATGCTCTGGTTATATGCCTCTGATTAGCTATTCAAGGGCTCTTTTGGGTTTGCATTTCTTGGCAAAGCAGAAGAAAGTGCAGTGGGTACTTGTGCTTAGTAGACACTGGGTAGTACCTCCTGGTGTTGGGTCCTTTACCTTACAGTCACTCCCCTCACTTTCTGCGTACCTGCACTACAGGGTCAGAGTGTGTGGGGTGGAACTGGAAGTCTGCTCCTGGCTTTCAGTTATTCCACCTGATCCTGTTTTATCTGATGAATGTGTGTTTAAGCTCAGAAAATTAAGGTTAGAAGTGAATTTTGAGCCCTCACCTCCCTGTCTGCTTTAACAGCCTGTGCAGGAAGCCTAGGCGTGTGTGGACAGGGAGGTCCAATTAGTACATTCCTCCCTTGTGCTTGTTTAGGTTTTCTTGGTCACAGCGAATTTGTTTGAGTCCAGGCTCTTTTGTTGATCTAACCTGTAACCTACAGATTTTCCGAAGTCTCAGATTTCACAATAGGAAACCAGAATGGGACAACACCTCCTTCGTGTTCTAATGAACCTAGTCTAGCCTATTCCCAAGCTACCTTGGGAGTGGCGAGAAGACAGGCTTATAAAGGAAAGTAGTGGTGGGCCATTTCAGAAGTTGAAAGGCTACTAACCAGCTCTGCACCTCTGGGCCCGTTTCTGAATTTGAGAATGATGTGATGAGCCGCAATGCAGAAAGAGAACACTGAAATGATTATTATTATTATTACTTTTTAAAGATTTTATTTATTTGACAGAGCAAGAGAGAGAGCACACAAGCAGGGAGAGCTGCAGGCAGAGGGAGAGGGAGAAGCAGGCCACCCGCAGAGCAGGGAGCCTGATATGGGACTTGATCCCAGGATCCTGGGATCATGACCCGAGCCAGAGGCAGACTCCCAACCAACTGAGCCCCCCAGGCGCCCTGAAATGATTATTATTAAGTGCACAGTTTTATTTATTTTATTTTATTTTTTTTAAAGATTTTTTATTTATTTACTCGACAGAGATAGAGATAGCCAGTGAGACAGGGAACACAAGCAGGGGGATGGGAGAGGAAGAAGCAGGCTCCTAGTGGAGGAGCCTGATGTGGGGCTCGATCCCACAACGCAGGGATCACGCCGTGAGCCGAAGGCAGACGCTTAACCGCTATGCCACCCAGGCGCCCCTAAGTGCACAGTTTTAGATTCCCACGGGATACTGGCTGTAAATGTGTACTTTGTAAACTGCTATAAAATAGGATCTTGCATCATCCACCCACCCACCCACCATGCATTCAACTAACAATTCTTATTCACCTATCGAGTGTCAGGCACTTGGGAAGCAATCTGAATCCCCACCGTGTGCTTGTCGGTGGAGAGAGGGAGTTGGATGGAATGGTTCAAACTTGGAAGTCACAGGGAGCCAAGCTAATCTGTGCGGTGCCTTCCATCTATAAAGAAAGATGAGGCAGTCTCTGCTGTTGGAAGGAATGAGCCCAGGCTGGGGGAAAAGGAAATGAACAATTGGAGAAGGCCCGGTCAGTGTGTATGAGTGTTCGGAGCATGATGCATAGAAAGCTTTAAGAAGCCAGAGGAGGACCAGATTGGGAGTTGGCGGGGGCGGTGGGGAGGCATGGAAGCATTTTAGTGAAAAATAAAATTTTCTAAATCGGACAAAAATAATAGGGAGTGAACACGGGCGTCAGTGGTACCATTTTTGAAATGTAAAGATTGGAGTACTTGAAGTCAGAATGGAGTTTAAGACAAGGCTCTGACATTTGCTAACCGTTTGCTGCTGGCCGGATCCCCCAGTTCTTTACATGTTGTTTGTTCATCTGTAAAATTCGTTTAAGAATAATTTGTTGAATTCTTTGTGGATTAACTTTGATTTAACTTGCTGCGTATATAAGAAAGTACCATACAGGTTAGTGCTGTTTGGTATCAAAAGGTACTTCCAGAATATGTTCTTTTCAGAATTTTTTAAGCTCCAGATCATAACTTAGTCTAACTGGTCTCAGTGGCAGATTTCTGTTTTGTTGACCCTTTCCGGAGCGTTCTGAATCTCAGCTTGAGTGCAGTTTTTCAGATGGTTATGTTGGTTATTGTCATAGGGCATTCCTCAACGTGTCCAGGCCTCTTCCCATCACAGCCACAGGAAATCTTTTCATTGCGTTTGGGTTGTGAGCACTCATTAGAAGGATGGGCTGACTTGTACAGTACCTCAATTGAGAGGGGCTTGTCTGGGTCTGTCCTGAAACTGCCACGTTCTTCTACCCTCTCTCTCAATCACGCTAGCCCTTCTGCTCTCCTCTCCCCTCACAAGATGAATATGGAAAAGGGAAAAGGAAGGAAAAGCCATGCCGCTGCATTTTTGAGACCCTGGCAATGGCCCTGACTAGTTTTCTCCATTTGTAAAGAGGTACAATTTTCAAGGATGCTGTTAAAGGAAAAGGCTGTTCCCCCCGGAAGAACAGTTGCTATCTAGGTGAAACTTGAATCTACAAGCACTATTTGTTTTAATCTCCTTGCCTGATTCTCTGCTTGAAATGGACTTAAGCTCATCTGACATTTTAATAAATTGCCTTCGATAGAAATCCATACTCATATTTGAAACTAGCACGTTCAGTGTGATTTGGGGAGGAGGGGGGCAGTACGAATGTAAATCAGTTTTCAGGACATGTTGAATCTTAGCATGTAGTTTGAAAGGACTTTAAAAGTAATATTAAAATGAGGAAGTTGAGACCCAGAGAGGCTAACTAATTAGGTAAAGGTCATATAGTAAATTAATGGCTGAGCAGGGACAAGAACCCCTTTGTCCTTCCAGTCAGCATTTTTTCCCCCTCTAATATACTCTAATTTGTTCCTGTTTGGTTTTGTTAGCAATTTAGTTATTTTAATGTTTTAATGGGGAAATAATTTGCATTTGGGCTTAGAAACCCATTGCACCCAAGTTTAAAGCAGACACTCCACCTTTTGTGTCTGGGAGGATTTACACATGATATGATGTACACAGTGGGGTGATGTTACTTGTAAGAAATTTCTGGCAAATAAGGAACTAAGTGTAAAAATAATGTTAGCTTTACTTGCATTTTTCACGAATAGTACACAAATGTAAAATATTGTAGAAGTGCACATTTTTTAAAAACAAGTTCCTGGAAACATTATTCAGATTTGTGTTGTGAATCATAGGATACAAGTGTATTAGAAATATGTTGGCATGGTCTTTTGTTTTCCCTGTTCTTGCTTTGGGAAGCCATTAATGTTGGTTGTCAGGAACTATGTTCGGCAAATATTTTATTGCATTCCTAAGATGTGCAAGGCTCTGTGCTGGTTGCTGTGAGCAGTACCAAGATGAAGGAAGCATAGGGTCCTTATGAAAATGCCTCTTTAAAAAAAATGGCACAGCCTGGGATGCTGCATATCACTGAAAACACGGACTTGCTATCTCCCATCAAATCTGTCTTTTCATCGATTAGGCAAATCTGTCTTGAAATTGTTAGTATTAGTCTAACCTTGTAGGCAGATTTGGAACGTGACATTTATTTTCATTACCTGGCCACAAGTGATCAACCTTTGATATTTACTTTATCAGGGCTCCACTTTCGTTTGGACAATAAGTAAAAGATTGACAGCACTTGGACGCTTTATATTATGAAAAGTTTGCCTCAGAGAGCTGGTAGCAGTCTTAGCTTTAATATAGTTTTTAAAATGGTGTTAACACTGCATAGAAGTGTGATTGGAACTTTGTTGCCTGAAAGGATTGCAATTTAAGACGATCCATGTTAAGCCATGGAGAAAAGAATTGTCCTCATTGACTCTGAGTTTGATATAAATATCTTAAAACATTTGAATATCCACCACAAGCCAGATGTTTTGGTCCTATCTAATTATGAAGTCTCTCCGAGGAGTGAAATTATTATTGATTTGGGGGCTCCTGCCTAATTGTTGGCTCGCACTCGGATACTGCCGATCTTCTGTTCTTATAATGGTCCTCACTGATGGTGACTCACTTCCCTGAAGAATGAAGAGTTTTTTTCCGCATACAGTGAGGTTGGAAAATTAATTATTAACATTTTAGGGAGTGGAAAGATTAAGTTGAGCACAAGGACAAATGCCTGATTCCTGTTTCAGAAGGAATGAGAAAAATGAGTCTTTTTTTTTTTTTCTTATTGTGGTAAAAAAACATACTGGTTTTTACTACCACCAGTGTCACCTCTATAAAATCCACTTCGTGTGAGGATTTAAAAAATTCTGTTTCCTTAATGCTGGAGATGTGGCTTTAATCGTGCAGTGGGTACTTGATGACAGCCCTTCCCCAGCCACCCTAGGACTTGCTCAGATAGAAACAAAGTGCTAGTAATATTGAGAAGCTAGCAGTTTGGTAGCGAGTGGGCTGTGTAGAGAGATAGAGCTGAAAAGGCCAAATGGAAGATGAATCGTCTTTTCAACACGGTTAATGACGTCTTTCGATGAATATTAATAGCTGCTTTCCCGAGTGCTTGTGCTGGTTTAGACACTGCCTGTCCTCTCCCTATGGTCACGCTTCACAATGTATGGTCAGCTAGCTCATGGATAACTTTCCCCCGCTGCTGAGTTACTCTGTGGTCTGAGCTTGGCTAACTTCAAGTATTTCTTCTTGCTCCCTCTTTGTGCTTAAGGCCCTTGAGCTCATCATGCAGCCCCTGTTTACCTGTCCCACTGCTACTGGCGGTATTCTGTCCCTGCTCAGCTATGCAGAGGCCATGCACCCTCTAGTGCAGAGTAATTGCTCATTCGTTGGTCCTCCCTGCTGACTTTGCTGGACTTCGAGATGGGAGGAGGTGTAATATGGTCCCTTACAGAAACCTAGGTTTCAGACGCCCCAGGAGATCAGGCACTAGGACTGTTTTTATTTTGACCAGGGACGCATCTGCAGGTGATGCTGTGCCTGCCAGCCTTCCAGAGAATTCAAGAAACTTCTGTTGTTTTCCTCCCATACTGGTCATTGTTGGACAGTGTGTTGTCGTGTTAGGGGCTGAGTTCTGTGGTAACTTTTAGTTTCTACGTGCAAAGGAAGCTATCGGTCGTGGTCTGGTGGCGTGCATTTGGGTAAGTCAGTTTGCTAGGGGTTTTAAAAATGTAACTCCATTCCATTCATAGAGATCTAATAAACTCAGGCGATCACCTCTTCAGACCCACCAGCCCAGGGTCTTTACCCTGACATGCACTGTACTTACTTGTTAACTTGGGTCCTCTCCTGACCCCCCAACACTGAGCTCTGAGCTCCTTGAAGGTAGAGATTTGTTTGTTTGTTTGTTTGTACACCGTTGGGTCCCCATCATCTAGCAGAGTCTCTTAAGAGATG
This sequence comes from Ursus arctos, assembly GCF_023065955.2. Classification (NCBI taxonomy): domain Eukaryota; kingdom Metazoa; phylum Chordata; class Mammalia; order Carnivora; family Ursidae; genus Ursus; species Ursus arctos. The sequence continues at coordinate 12,538,113 of NW_026623019.1, read as the reverse complement.
TTCCAGCCTAAATGTGTTCCCTGTCGGGCAGGCCTTTACTCTCAGTGGTGAGAATTGTATTTAAAATAGGCTATGTGTTGTAGGTAAAAGAAATGGTACATTTGGATTCCAGTCCCGGCCCTGCCATTAATAGAAACTTCGCTTTGATGCTGGATTGAGTGGCCCCAGATCACTTCAGTCGGAGCATCTCATTCTTCATTTGGAATATTTCCTAGTTTGGAAGGCATGTCCAAACCGCCTCGTTACCCGCTTTCTACTGTCATTGCGTTTTGGTGTCTGTATCTCAAGAGATCGTGGACTTTTGATGCGCCTCTGCTTCTTTATCAGGCAAATCTCTGTTGCCTTTTCTTTTTTTCCTACTTTCAATAATTTAACCAACGTTAACTTTCTTGGCTCTTTCTTCTTGAGAAGTATTTTCGGGCTTTGTCCCTGGCGCTCGGCAGAGAATGCAGCCCACAGGCGGGCTCTGCCCTTCGCTGTAACCTTAATTAAATCAGCCTCCCTCAGGTCAGACGCTGGCTTTGGTTCTTTCTTTCGAAGGCCAGCTGCAAGGCTGATGACACGCCTGCATCGGGCATTGTGTGCCTCTCTGGCAGCCATCCGTCACTGTCAGCAGGTTGGGAGCCTGTGTCCTCCCAGCCTGTGGGGAACAAGGGCGGAGGGGGATGGTCTAAGGAGCATTGGGAAGGAGGGGAGAAAGGAGGGCAGCTTTTCAATAGAGAGAATTAAGGAGAAAAAAGAAGCTGAGGAATAATAATTGGGAAAAGGAAATAGGAGTGAAGAGCAGAGGACTGGTAGGTAAAACGACCCACCCTCTCCTTTCTCCCGTTTTCCAAGTTGAAGATTGTTCTGCCTTCAATTTTGTTTATCCTTCAGTTCTTTCCTTCCACCCAAGGGTCTATCTACTTTGCTTTTTTGAAATTTATTTTTGACTGGGTCAGGAGTGTTCGAAATTCTTCATCGTCAGCCTTTCTCTCCTGTTGGTCTGTGGGTCTGTTTCCTTTTTACTTTTGCTTGTCTTTTGTTGCCCTTGGTAATGTTCTTCAGCCTTTTGCTCTGTCCGCCATCTTGGCTTTGGGGTCAAGCACTGCTTTTCAGGGAGATGCTTAACAGATTTGAAAAAGGCAGGATTAATGAGTATGTTTGGTGTCAGGAAAATCAGACATCTGTCTCCTGTCCCTTGCATAAATGAGAGGACTATAAGAATGAACTGAAAACATTTCTTAAAAGTCGCCTATATAACTTTAAGATGGGAAAGTGTTCACTTGGTTTACTTTGTGCACCAGATATCATGAATAAAGACTCTTTGTTCAGAGGAATCCATATTTAACAGGGGATTCCAACCTAATTTTCGAGGATATATCCACTTTAGTGAAATTGCAGCCGATTTGCTAATCTGAATTCCTTCACTGCAGACCCGTAAACTCAGCATTCATTTGTTCCTTGTTTTTTTCCACATAACCCAACTCTTAGTATTTTTAGTTAATTTTTGTTTTCCAGGGATTTATTATTTCCTGACTATGGTTTTCTGGCCAAGAGCTTAATAACAGTAGAGCTTAACAAAAAGTGAGTATCTCAGCAGGAAAAAAAACCCAATGTCTTCTGGCTTTAAATAATACTTATTCTGACTCAGATGCTTTGCGACAAAAAATAATTTTTAGTCAATTTAGTCTTTTTAGGAGATTATAGGTTTGAAAATTTCCTTGTCATTTCTCCCTATTATATTTTCACAGAGTTAGTATGTACTGGGAAAGTGGTTTCCTTCTGAGGCAAGAGGTACTGTGAACAATGATGCATGGGACTAGACTAGAAGTCTGGGTGTATTGGTGTTTATACGTAATAGTTGCTCAACTTTGGGGAGTATCATTCATCGTATGTGTCTAAATTGACCAAGTGGAAAAAGAAGGTAGGAGAATAAAAATGAAGATTTCTCAGCCTGTATCCTTTCCCTGCATAGGGAGAGGTTTTTAATGGAGGGTTGGTGCTTCCCCTCTGCCTCTTAACATTGGCCTGGGCACGATCAGCTTAGTAAAAGTAAACCAGAATGAATGTAAATAAACTAACCATGCCAAGTGTCGTATTTCTTGGAGACATGTCAGGCAACTGCAGGTGATAGTGACTCACCGTGGTTTGGAGAGTTGAAAAGAAGAGACAAAAGGCCTTCCTGTGCAAGGTAATGATGGAGAATAGGTTTGTCTGAGAGCACTGTTCTGTTTGGAGGTCTCAGGGCTTTGGATTCTTCAGGTGTGTGCTTGCACAAATCAAGCTGATCTCTGAATGGAACTGAACTTAATTTTCCTCCACCATCTGTCTGTTCTCTCCCAAAAAGCTATAAGTACAGACCTAGCATTTCTGTTGAATTCTGTTGCAAGGATTATTGTTTAAAAATTTATTTTATCCTATATGCTCTGGGAATAGGATATGCATTCAAAGATATTCCCCTAAACCATGTGTAGAAGGATGTTCCCCCAGAAACTTTTCAACCATTGTTTTTGTTTTTTTAAAGATTTTATTTATTTATTCAACAGAGACAGCCAGCGAGAGAGGGAACACAAGCAGGGGGAGTGGGAGAGGAAGAAGCAGGCTTCTAGCGGAGGAGCCTGATGTGGGGCTCGATCCCAGAACACTGGGATCACATCCTGAGCTGAAGGCAGACGCTTAACAACTAAGCCACCCAGGCGCCCCTCAACCACTGTTTTTGAAAAATCTTTATGATACGTATTTAAATACGTAATCTTCATGAAAATATTGATCGCACTTAAGTATTTATTTGACATTTTGAGAAACTAAAGGGCCAAAAAGTCGGTTTTTCTAAGCTTATTTCTTACAGAACAGCTTTATATGATTAAAGTGCTGAGCTCATTGTTAACCAACTATAGACATAATCTGAATCTACAACTACACCCTCCCCCAACACCCTATACTTGATTCCTTGATGTTATCTTTCTCCTAAAATTGGGAGATTGGAACTTGGAACCGTTCATTGGAAGTTCAAGGCCATTAGGAGCTGGTTAAAATTTTAATTAGGTCATAATTACTAATAATTACAAACATCTGTCATTTATTTTCAAGATAATTCACAAACACCTCTTGTTCCTGGCGTGCGTTACTTTTTGTTGTGACCGAGAGCATACCAGTGGGTGTGTGGTAAAGACCAACCAAGATCTTGATAAAAGGAAGTTTCCTCAGCCAGATTTTGGCCAGTTGTTCCGAAACTCGACTATAATTTGCAAAATCGACCTTTAGACTGGATACTGTTTCAAAAATTATGTGCTTGATCAAAGAAGAGTAAACTTGAGGTGATGCCAGCTTCTTGACTGTTCTGTAAGCCTGAATTTTCCATTCAAAAATAAGTTCGCATAGCAAGTGTAGGTAGGATTTAAAAGACTTTAAATGAGTTGAAAGTAGTGCATTTTCATTAGGTGTTCGATAGGATGGGGTCAGTACGCATGGCATGGCAGTGGGCTAGAAGAGCCCCTCTCCACTGGGTTGGAGAGGCTGCGTGGTTTGGGGGACTGAATATACAGCCTCAAGGGCAAGCGTCCTCAACCACTGTGTGAATAATAAGCATGTATAGTAGGCGGTTTGTCTTTGATGTTAGCATCTGGGCAGTAGAAAGAACGTGAAAACTCAGCCCTTTTAAAGAGCGCTTACTGGCTTTGAATTACCGCTGTGTCTGTATTGAGAAGATTTTCCCTTTGATCCCAACATTGTTTTCAAAGTAAGCTCTGTGCCCAATGTGGGGCTCGAACTCACGACCTGCTGATGAAGAGTTGCACACTCTACCGACTGAGCCAGCCAGGCGCCCCAGATGACAGCACTTATCGTCTGTCTGCATGATATGAAGTGGGGTGGAACACCTTCCTTTTTCCTATGTGCCTACTGCATTTCCTACTGTTTTGCTGCAAGTATTACAAAATATTGTGAAATGTTGAGCTTGTCTAGTTTGCCGCTTTTTATCTTTAGAATTCCTGTTTGCAGTTGGTAATAATATCTTTAGCCACCTGCTAGATTGCACGCTAGGATTGCATTTTGTAAAAATTAATGCTTTGGGTTTTTTGCTTGAAGTAGTAAATGTTCTTAGTTTTTCCCAAATCAGGGCAACAGATATAGGCAGATAAGACAAATTTCCCTGAGCCTCAAGGATGTTGAAGAAAGATTGAGTGGGAAATTCCAACCTGTGTGTGTGTGTGTGTGTGTGTGTGTGTGTGTGTGGTCTATAGAGGTAGGGTGTGATCTAAGTTCAACAAGCACCTAGTGAGGACCTACTGTGTGTTGTAAGGCCCTGTGAGAATACTGAGTTACGTAAGACTAGTCCCTGTACTCAAGAAGCTCATATTCAACTGCAGAGTTTGGATGGACAAGTCCACATGCGAACTGAAACATAAGGCAGAAAGCAAGATGATCCAACAAGAGTTTTATTTAAGAAATTTTTTTTTAGTAATCTCTACACTCAATGTGGGGCTTGAACTCATGACCCCAAGATCAAGAGTTAGAGGCTCTACCAACTGAGCCAGCCAGTACAGGAGCCCCCCAGTAAGAGTTTTAGATAGAGTGCAGGGAAGAACAGCCAAGGAACTTCTTGTAGAATCCTGAGATGACAGGGCTTCATGGATGGGATAGGATAGCATGGTGTTTGACAACTTTAAATGAGCATATCTCAGTTTTCTTAAAGTCATGCTCTTTTTTTATAGGCCCAAGAAACTCTCGCCAATCTGATCTCCTTTAACGTTATTGAAATTCCAAAATAAACTATTTTCTGTGATTACTCCTTTTCATTGAGTGCTCTCGCCAAATGCACAGACCCTTCCCATCTCGAGTTACTGTTTGAGGTTATACACTTTTTTAAAACAATATTTTATTTATTTATTTGACAGAGAGAGACAGCAAGAGAGGGAACACAAGCAAGGGAAGTATGAGAGGGAGAAGCTGGCTTCCCACCGAGCAGGCAGCCCGATGTGATGTGGGGCTCGATCCCAGGACCCTGGGATCATGACCTGAGCCGAAGGCAGCCGCTTAACGGCTGAGCCACCCAGGAGCCCCGAGATTATACACTCTTTTTATCCAACAGAAGAATTCTATTTAAAATAACAGCAAGCTTTAAAGGTGTTTTTTTTTTTTTGTGAGTTTTTTTTTAGACAAAAGTGGTAGGTTTTGAATGCTTTCCCTTTTTTAGCGTTTGCATTTATATCTTTCAAGTTGATATGGTTTCATATTCTTAGTAATTTCTTGTATTATGTACTTTAAATGTTTGCCTAAATTCCCTGGGAAGATCTTTAATGGCATGATATTTATTTATTTATATGATAGTATGAAGTATGACATATGATATTTTTTTACTTACTGTTTTACTTTTTAATTAATTAGTTGCTGCTAAGCCTTTCAGGTAAGCCTTTTTACCATCTGGTAAATACATATGAGATAATTCTTTCACATACCAAAATTATGCTTCAGAACCTTCATGGAGTGCATTTCCAAACTCAACACGAATGACTTGGTTTTCTCCCGTTTTGGATTATCTGTCTGTGTTTAGGGATTTAGCTTAGGCTGCAATAGCTGTTCAAATACATCATAAAATGCTAACATGTTCCTTCTGTAGAGTGCTGTGTTCTTACACTAGAAAGACAGCCCTCTTAAAAACGACATGTAATATGAGCAAATTATTAGTGTATTGAGTAAAAACACTGGTCTGTCATAAAAACTTTAAAATGACAGCTCATACTCACCTTGAAGTCTGGAAAGCCAGAGGGAACTCTTCATGCATTCTTCTGTTAGGTGCCTCTTTGTTCTCAGAACCCCAAACTCACACTAGCCCAGTGCTGTACATGTATTTTCTGTTTCCTGTGGTTTTCTTAATAGCATTTTCTTTTCTCTAGCTTCCTTTATTGTAAGAATACAGTGTATAATACATATAACATTTTATAAAGTGTGTGGTAACCAACCTTTATGTCATCCATAAGGCTTCTAGCCAATAGTAAGCCATTATTAGTTAAATTTTTGGAGAGTCAAAAGTTATACATGGATTTTTGACTGCTTGGGCAGGGGAGGCAGGGATCAGTGCCCCTAGCCACCCCCCAAATCAAGGGTCAACTGTATTTCCTTGGTCAGTTCCACTCTGCCTTCAAGCAAGTGATTAAAATTGAATTTAGGAATTTTTTTGGATGCTGCAAATCTTTTGTCTGTCCTCCCTGGTGCTTACCACGATTCTCTAGTGACCGCAGGAGCTCACAATTGAATGAGTGAAATGTCAGTTCTTCCTACAAATAATTTAAATCTATAACTAGCAATCATTATATTTTTAAGTAATTGATTCATAATACTGCTCCTAAACTCACAAATATCAAATGAAATTCTAAAGCAGTGTATTTGTATCTTGTATCTTTAAAAATCATGGTAAATTGAAAGAGAAATCTGCATAAAATGATTCTTTTAGTTGTAATGTTTTAAATGTTTATTTATTTATATAAGTAATGTCTACAGCCAACATGGGGCTTGAACTCACGACCCCGAGGTCAAGCATCACATGTTCTTCTGACTGAGCCAGCCAGACGTCCCTGGTTGTAGTTTTAAGGTAGTTTTCAACAGTGTGTTTACTTCTTAGGAAAAGAATGATTGTATTTGTTGCTTATGCATTTACACGTTTTCCAGTAAAGTGGAGCTTATGGGCTCCGAATATGAACATAAATATATTTAGTTTTGGGGCACCTGGGTGGCTCAGTTGGTAGAGCATGCAACTCTTGATCTCAGGGGTCATGAGTTCAAGCCCCATGTTGGGTGTGGAGTTTACTTAAAAAAAATAAAAATTAAAAAAATATATATATATATTTGGTTTTACAAAAGAATTATGGGCAAAACACAGCCACAGTTATTTTTCATTTATTGACCATTTTAGTTTGTGGCAGAGAGCATCTGAGTTTTCCATGTTAGGATATCATTTTGTCAATGTGAAGATACAAATTATTCCCAGTGGGTTGGTGGCTTCATTTAGCCTCTTACTGCCTGTTATTATATTGTGGGTACATCTGGAGACGCATCATCTCCCACAAAAGGGCCCTCCAGCCTGTTAAGTAATAACAACCTTTCTCACCCCGAAACAATGAAGTATCTGATGATTGCTGCCTCAAACAAAAGCTTCCCACTCCCTTTCAGAGCAGATTAGAGCCATGATTCCCCTCCCACCCTGGTGAGCCAGGCACTCAAGAATATCTAGTTTAGCCCTTTCTTTGTTAATAAAGGATCATAAAGGGGTCTTTGTTATACTCTCTCATTTGTTCCAGCAGGATGTCTCCATTATTTCGCTCTGCTGTTTGGCACATGCAGCAGTTTCTTCAATAGCACCTTGAATCGTGTTCTCTTCCCTTTGTCACGGAGCTTAAGCTTCTTCTAAATAATTACTTTTGTTCAGAAATCAAACCCCGCTAACCAAGTGTTTTTGACAGACACACTGACTCTGAGAATGTTCTTTGCCCCATGTAAAATCAGCATCAACTCCTGATTAGATTCCCTTTCTGTTCCCATTAATTTCCATGTCGTTTGGGCCCTGGGAATGCTTATTGATGGCTTTTCTAATGACCACATTTTGTGTTTCATGGATTTGCTGTGTTTTAGAGCAATTTGGGGGACCGTTATGATGCGGATCTTATTCATTGTTTTGGCAGAAGATGAGGGGATTAGTTACAACGGTACTGAATGAACAGGTGACTCTGAGATGCTCTAGTTATTAAGGAAGGGAAGTAATGGAAGTGGTTGAACATCGTGTTTCTGAAGCCACTGAACACATTTATCCATGGTCCTTGCAAAAAGAACTGATATAAGCATAGCATTTCTTTTTTTTTTTTTTTTTAAAGATTTTATTCATTCGACAGAGATAGAGACAGCCAGAGAGAGAGGGAACACAATCAGGGGGAGTGGGAGAGGAAGAAGCAGGCTCACAGCGGAAGAGCCTGATGTGGGGCTCGATCCCACAACGCTGGGATCACGCCCTGAGCCGAAGGCAGACGCTTAACCGCTGTGCCACCCAGGCGCCCCAAGCATAGCATTTCTTGCTTCCCTGCATTCTTTCTTTGACTCTGCAAAGTAACAGAATAGGGTTGCATTCATAACTTTACTCTTTCATTCAGAAACTTACAAGTGCTTACTATAAAGAATAAAAAGGGCCTGACCTTGTTTTATGTGTGTGTCAGCTTCTCTTGGGTAAGAATCATTTGTAGTGAACTTTTGCATGAGGAATTCGTAAAAATATTAATGTGCTGACTAATGAATATAATATTCATACTTAGCTCATTCTAGCTTGCAAATCAGAAAACTGATTTCTTTGACATTATTGCCTCATTTGCTTTGAAACACACATTAGTATAATGGTTAGTATATGGTTAGTATAATGGTTAAGAGCCTGAACTCTAGCGCCCTGGGTTTGAATCCTGGCTTCCCCATATACTAGCTAATGAACCTTTCTAGGCCTCAGTTTTTCTCATGTGTAAAATGGGGACCATGGGAGCTACTGAGATTTGTTGTATAAAATGTATTAGATGACTAATACACGTGAGAGGTTTAGAACAGTGCCTGGCAATAAGGACTCTGAGTTAGATTTTTAAAAAAAACTATTCTAACTATAATATTTGAATGCCTATTTTTAAACAAAATTTGAGGATTTAAGGAGATTGTTAAAAAACAGCATTCAGTTGAGTGAGTTGGAAGATCTAATTGGCTTTACTTAATGATCCATGAATCAGGCAGCATCTCACGTTAGCAGATAGAAAAGGGCTCCAAGGAGCTGTGCAAAATGAAAGGCTTTTTTAGGCAGAGGGGGCAGAAAAAGAAGTTTCTAGCAAAGAGTGGATTGTTTCAGGCGAGGTCACTTTCCTTTGGGGAAGGCAGGGGTCTGTCAGGCAGATTATTTTACTAGTGCTTACCAGGTAATTCCAGACTGGTTAAAGGTTACATTCCTGAGAGAGCCTGAGACCTCATTTAGGTTAAGTGTTAAGTCTCAGTTTGGTGACGTGGCCTTAGCACATTTTGGGCCTGTGGTCTCTTTTTCAACCAGAGAATGTAGACTTTAGGTTTTCTCACTAAATGAATTCATAATCTATGAATTAGTCCATAGTTAAAGGATAACACAGGTACAAATGCTTAAGTTGCTTCACTGAAAGATAAATCTAGTGGGGAAATCGAACACCTCGACATAACAGCTTGTCTATTGGAACAAGCCAACGTGGGGTCCTCGTAGGATGCATGGACTTTAACTTCAGTTTGAAGAGCTTAGAGTCATGATTCGCAAAAAGTGTGACCACTTCCTTCAGTGTCCCACCAGGTATGTGTTAAAGATGTAAAATCCGTGGCCCTCTTTGCACCAGTGGGGCTGGAATCCCTGGCGTAGAGAGCCCAGGAATCTACATTTTTAACAAATACCCTGGTGATTCTTAGGCACAATGAAAATTGAGAACAGTTGCGTTAGGAGAGTGGCTCTCAGCCAAGATGCTTGTTAGAATTACTTGGTGGCGGGGTCGGGGGAGCATTTAAAAGATGGAGATGCTTGGATCCTGACTTCATTGTTCGGGGTGTGGCATGGGGCACTCCTGTTAGCGGGTGATTCAGAGGTGTAGCCAGGGTCATTGACATTAGAAGACAGTTAGTGATTTTATCAGAGGTGTGCACTGACTCGGTATTTTCAGAGTCATTACAGTGGTTACCAGGGACTAGGGGGAGGGAGGAATGGGGAATTCTTGCCAGATGGCTACAGAGTTTCTGTTTGGGATGATGAAAATGTCCTGGAGATGGGTGGTGGTGACGACTGTGCAAAATCATGAAGGTACTGAATGCCACGGGACTGTGCGCTTTAAAAATGGTTAAAGTGGTGAGTTTTCTGCTATGTGATTTGATCACAATAAAACCACTTCACAAAGCCATTACAGGGGTGCCTGGGGAGCTCAGTCGGTTGGGCGGCCAGCTCTTGGTTTCGGGTCAGGTCATAATCTCAGGGTCCTGGAATCGAGCCCCATGTCAGGCTCTGCTCTCAGCAGGGAGTCTGCTTGAAGATTCTCTCCCTCTCCCTCCGTCCCTCCCCCTGCTAGCTCGTCTGTGCGCTCTCTCAAATAAATAAATCTTAAAAAAAAAGCATTATAACTCTCAGTGTTTCTGAACCTTGATTTTTTTCTTTTCGCAGTGACAGTGTATCATGCATGCCACTGATTCCAGGGGACACTCCCCTGCTTTCCTTCAGCCTCAGAATGGAAACAGCCATCGCTCATCCGGCTATGTTCCAGGGAAGGTTGTGCCCCTGCGGCCCCCTCCTCCTCCAAAGAGCCAAGCTTCAGCCAAATTGACCTCCATCAGACAGGAAGCCCGGGCCACCTTTGCTTTCTCGCCTGAAGAGCAGCAAGCCCAGAGAGAAAGCCGAAAGCAGAAGCGGCACAAAAATACTTTCATTTGCTTTGCTATCACTAGTTTCTCATTTTTTGTTGCACTCGCGGTCATTTTAGGGATCTCCTCAAAATACGCTCCAGATGGTAAGTGGCGCCTGTATGCACGTGTGGGCATGCACGCGTACAAAGCACATGGTCTAGGAGAAGGAGGGAAGGAAATAGTAGAATGGAACTAAAAAGGAAAACTTGTGTTAACTTGGCTCTAGCTAATTCATATATAATTAGAGAATAGGAGGCATAACTGCTTATTAAAGCAATTGTTAAAGGAATCCAGTGGAAATGATATAATCGAAGGATTGCTCTTCTTTCCACTTTGCTGCTTTGTCCCAGCTCTCAAGATGCTCTTGGAGCATTTCCTTTCAAAATGTTCATTTTAAGAGTCTACTGAATTCTTGTGGTAGCACAATTTTATCCTGGTAGATATGGTTTTCTGAGTGCCAACGTTTTTAGTGATAAAAGTTACTGAATTATAGGGGCACCTGGCTGGCTCAGGCCGTAGAGTGTATGTGACTTGATTTCATGATTGTGAGTTCGAGCCCCATGTTGGGTGTGGAGCCTACTTAAAATGAAAAGTGAAAAAATAATATATCTTAAAAAAATTACTAAATGTAGTGATAAAACTACATTTGATTTTTTTTTTGTAAAAATGAGTGAAAATACTAAGATTTGTGTTCTGTGGCTTGAAACTGACTGGGAGACTGAATTCTAAAAGAGAAGCTTCAAGTACTTTTGAGGAACAGTGTATATTCTCGAAGGAAAATATCCATTAGGAGCTTTAAGATCTGATACATTTCTCTAAAAATCACTCATTCCTTCATAGTTAAATATCATGTGGGCAGGTTTTCATTTCTGAAATGGCCTTTGCTTTTCAGATGGGTAATGGATCAATACTTAAAATGGTTTTGAAGAAATTCATTGTCAGTCAGCCTTAATCTAGTATCAACAAAGAATGGCCTCATGATAGAGTCCCATCCACCAGTCTGAAAACCCGAGGGCTCAGGGCTGTTGGAGGAGAAGTGGACCATAACACCCTGGGTTGGGCATCATTTTTGTCTGCAATTTTTTTTCCTTTCCTCTCTACGGCAGATTTTTGTCCAATTAGATGCCTCCTTAAATGGATAGAACATCTGAGAAGCATGTTATCCTTTGTAGGACTTACAGATACTATTTTATTTCGTTTCCATGGGTGCTTTAGGGGTTTTTATAGACTTTGAAGTTCTGGGGGAGATTGTGTCAGTGCTTCTAAGAGAACAGACCTGAAGTAAGAGAGATGTTCATATCAACGTCTTCGTTGACCAGGCCAGTAGACCACAGAAGGAATTGGTCACGTTGCTTTCTATTGGCTCTTCACACTGACTTCCTATCCCCTTTTCTCCCGCAAAATAACGAAGTTCACTGCAGTTGGTTCATTCTTCCCAAGTAATCTGCAGTAAAGAGATGTCAGATCTGGGGGGAGGATCAAAGCTGAAATCTGTGGCTTTAATTGATGTTTTCATTTTCCGTCTAAGACAGTGAATCACTGATGTGGTTCCTTTGAATCAACATTCTTTAGTTTCACATTTTGGCAGTTTAAGTGTAGAACTTCATTGGAAATATGTTGTATGCTGACATCCTTCAGGGTCAGCCTCACTGTGGTTATTGCTGTTACATAATCTTGATAATGAACCCGCAGCCTAGCCGTGGGCAGCCGGGAAGGCAGGGCTGCGGATCTGCTCGTCAGTGCTTTCTGCAGACCATGTATTTTCTCATTAAGTGTACTTTACTGGGAAGAAATAGAGTTTTTGGCGATGGTTCCTAGGGAAGCATGCTGTCCTGGGAAATAATTAAAAACAAGAGGAATTGGGGCACCTGGGTGGCTAGTCAATTAAGCGTCCGACTCTTGATTTTGGCTCAGGTCACGATCTCAGTGTTGTGAGATCGAGCCCTGCGTGGGGCTCTACACTGGGCATGGAGCTTGCTGAAGAGTCTCTGTCTTCCTCTCTAAAAAAACAAAACAGCAACAACAAAACAAAAACCAAGCGAAATTATATAACCATTCGGTAGGCACTACATGTCAAAAGACTGGATTTCCTTCTCAGTAGCTGGGCATATAGTGCTTGTTATATGGGGCATCCATTTGCTTGTGATATAACATCGTGGAGAATTCCTGCTCGCTGTTTTATGGAAAGAGAGGGAGGTTGAAGAGAAGCTGAAGAAATCCTTAGTATTAAGTCAGAACACATTCAAGAGATTTCTTTTTTTTTAAAATATATATATATATATATATATTTTTTTTTTTAAAGATTTTATTTATTTATTTGACAGAGACAGCCAGCGAGAGAGGAAACACAGCAGGGGGAGTGGGAGAGGAAGAAGCAGGCTCCCAGCAGAAGAGCCTGACGTGGGGCTCGATCCTACAACACCGGGATCACGCCCTGAGCTGAAGGCAGATGCTTAACGACTGAGCCACCCAGGCGCCCCTCAAGAGATTTCTTGTTTCTTCAATGGAAAGAAACATTTAAGGATTATTTCTAGTCTAATAGTGATGATCACTGACTTATCTGAATTACGTATCGGTGATTATGAAACTGCTTTGAGAAAAATTCTATGAGATAATTGCCAAGGACTTAACCAGTGAGGCTGATTTGAACTGCAGTAGTTACCATCACCTCAAAGAGAAAGTACGAGCCTAGGGCAACATGAGTGCTTAGAAGTGAGACGTTGGCATTAAGGGTTATGCAATTCAAAATGAGGAATCAGAATTTTCTTTCTATAAAAATTAATATCTTTGTGCTGCACTCAGCCTCTCCACTTTCCCTCCTGTGATTTCCCAACATGTACCTCCTACCTTCATATGATTCCCAAGCACACCTTGCCTATCCCTGCCTGGGCTGAGTTTCATCATGGGCTGCCCCTTGCTCTTCTAACTGAGCAAACAACAGACTTAGATAGCGAGGGGAACTTGCATCTCTCACCTTCATGCTCTTCTTCTTCTTTTTTTTTTTTTTTTGGAGAGGGGGCTGGGAGAAGGGCAGAGGGAGAGGGAGAGAGAGAATCTTAAGCAAGCTCTATGTCCAGCACGGAGCTCGACACAGGGCTTGATCTCATGACCCTGAGATTATGACCCGAGGCGAAATCAAGAGTCAGACACTTAAGCTACTGAGCCATCCAGGCGCCCCCATGCTCTTATTTAAGTACTATCTACCCTTTGAAGGGCCAGGTCTCGTGTCCTTCGGCTCTGTCGAAACTGCCTAGGTGCTCCAGCCTACCCTTCCTTTCTCTGAGCTCATTTGCGCATCACGCAACTACCACATTGTTCAGTGTTTCATTATTTCCTATCTGGTGGCTTTTCTCACAAGCTCTGCAGACTGTGAGTTCATTCTATGCTTTATAAATTTTATAGTATCTAGGACAAAATGAGCAAATGGATCCTCCATAAATACTTGGTCATGAGTTGATCAAAACCAGTGTCATTCCTGTCCCTTGCCCCCTAAATTCTAGCAGGTCTCATGCATTACATAGCTGTAGCAATGCAGAATACCTTCATGTTTCCTTCATCACCTACTCAAGGGGCAAATCCTAATTCTAGTAAAGGAATACCACACGTCCAGTAAACCTCATTTCTTAAGGGGGAACTTGCATATCTCTCAACTTGCTGAGTAATCTTGGATTTGGCTTCCCTGATCTGTAGTTTCCTCATCTCTGAAAAATGAGAAGTCATGCCTTTGGCCGTTTGCATCTTGCAGTTTCACTGGGAAAGCGTGCGTATCTGCACATAGCTGACATTTATCAGCTGCCGTCTGTGGAGTGATAGAGGTGCTTCTGTCGCCTACTTTATGATTCACATGCACAGGAAGGAACCTGGGAAGAGCTGACATACCTATTACTCAGCAGTTCCCATTTTTAATTTACTAGTATGTTGCGAATATATTTTTTTTTCTAAAACCTCTTCCTAGTGTGGGTCCAAAGACAGTTCACAGTTTTGCCTCTTGCTGTTAATTTATTTTCAGAGTAGATGATGCAGGGGGACTCCGTGTTTATCTCGTGGAGTTTGATCTGAACTAGGTGGTAGCAACTTAGTTTTGTAGAGCAAACTTTTTTATGCATTGAAGTAAAGTATTGGACATATCTGCTGTGTGGAATGGGATGGGATTTCCATCCTTAGGGCAGGAACTTAAAACAGGTCTGCCCATCACTTGCAGATTGCTGTAAATGATTATAGTACTTGGCTCTGGCTAAAGGCATTCTTGCATTTTGTTGCATTGATGGGATACCGATGTTGCTTTTTTTTTTTTTTTTTTTTTTTTATAGAGAATTGCCCAGATCAAAACCCACGTCTCAGGAACTGGGATCCAGGACAAGATTCTGCGAAGCAAGTTGTTATCAAGGAGGGAGATATGTTCCGTCTGACCTCAGATGCCACGGTGAATTCTATAGTCATTCAGGATGGAGGTAAGGAATGGTCCCTGCCTATGGGAGCTGCAAGGCTGCTTGTTCCTATGGGGGGAGCATTTGATGGTCTTTAAGTAGAAAACTATTCTTAGCCTTTAGAATGCGGTGTCGGTCCATCCATGGGGCATGAGGAGTTCCTAAGGTAGAACCATAGAATTCAAGAGCTAAAAGGCCCTTAGAAATCATTCAAGTCAAGACCTCTGAGTGATAGGGAAGGAAACAGTTCCAGAAGCTGATCTCTCATAGCTAAATCTTTGTTATAGCCACAGAGAGTGATGAGAGAATTAACATGGGTTAACATGTAAAAATGATTTGTAGGCTCTTAGATATTTTTCTAAAAATAATTTAGTCCTAAAATGAACGGATTGAAATTCATGCCCCGGGGCATTTCTAGCATGTTGAGACATGAACTGTCCATTTCTACCTTTACTATTTTGAAAACAGGCTTAATTTTCTAAGCAGACTCCTAATAATTTTCCCCCCAGTTCATTGCAGAAGAGTCTTTTCTTCCCCACCCCCACTAAGGTAAACTCTATTTCTTTATATCCCAGAGAGATGTTTCAGAAGGTGGCTGATACTAGTGTTGTTCCTTGCAGGATTGCTTGTATTTGGGGATGATAAAGATGGATCCAGAAATATTACTTTGAGGACTCGTTACATCCTGATCAAGGATGGTGGGGCGCTTCATATTGGAGCAGAAAAATGCCGCTATAAATCCAAAGCGACAATTGCCTTGTATGGCAAGTCAGATGAAGGTGAAAGTATGCCAACATTTGGCAAAAAATTTATTGGTGTGGAAGCTGGCGGGACACTGGAGATACACGGGGCACAGAAGGTCTCATGGACGTTGTTGGCGAGAACTCTGCATTCCTCGGGCTTGACCTTTGGGTCCTATGCCTTTGAAAAGGACTTTTCTAGGGGCCTCAACGTGAGAATCATTGACCAAGACACGGCCAAAATTTTGGAGAGTGCCAGGTTTGATACCCACGAATACCACAATGAGAGTAGACGGCTGCAGGAGTTTCTGAGAATACAGGATCCAGGCCGGATTGTTGCCATAGCCGTTGGAGACTCGGCAGCCAAGAGCCTCTTACAAGGAACCATACAAATGATCCAGGACCGGTTGGGAAGTAAGCTGATCCAAGGCCTGGGCTACAGGTGGGCTGACCTTTTACCTTACTTCCCAGCTACGTGTTGGAGTCTGTGTCTGTGTGACAGGAGAAGGGCCTGCAGAAGGGGACAGAACGCACCATAGCCTGGCTTCGGGGTGTCAGAATGGCCACTCTTGCCTTGAAACATGGGACGGGGGTGGGGGAGCAGGATGCTGGTTACAAAACGCTCTTGACTTGGCTCCGGTTTATGAAGCACTTTGGGAACCGGAGCGTCAGGCTTTGGAAAGTGAAGAAGAGAGATGTGCGGCTGGGAAACAGCCAGGCTGCTCCAGGGCAGTTTACTTCCCTCTTTCATTACCTTGGGCAGACCGTTTGAAACCCAGGCTACTTGATTCTGCACGCGGAGGTGTCAAAGTTGTCTAAAAAAACTGAGGGAGGGGCGCTGCCCCTTTCTTTTCCTTTTTTGGAGTCCTCTGCGTGCTGATTTGCATCTGCGTGTCTGATTGGTGCAGGTCTGAAAGCGAGCAGCTGCAGGGCTCGGAAGTTCGCGCGCACAGTAGGAGTCACTGCTGCTGCCCGGCGCGCCCGGCCCTCCTACGCTTGCTCACCAGGCTTTCCTCCTGCAGCCCTGAGGCTGGGGGAAGTAGCTGGCTGCACAAGTCATTCAGAAAAGAGAAGTTTCATTCTGCTGACTGTTCTTCCTAAAGCCAGGGAATGTCTGCTGTGAAAGGAAGAAGGTGTTAAAACTCACATGTTGAGAGGGTCTAGTTATTTTTTCCTTAGTTGGTGGATGGATCTAGTTATTATTTTCCTTCGATAGGTTGTTGGGATGGAAGGGTACCTGTGGAAATTCTAGAGAAAGTTAAGAAGACAAAGTTAATGAAGAAGAGTGTCAGGAATGTTCTTGAAATGCCTTTTCTTCACCCCGGGGATATCGAGGAGGTGTTGAGGGCTGGGTACCCCTAGGTGCTGAGATGACAGAACACGACCTCAGAGCCCTTGTTTAATCCAGTGAATAAACACTCCTAAGGAGGAGCGTACAGTGAGACCCTTGCTTCCAGGCTGGGATGGGAGTGCAAATAGAGGGAGCCCCCAAATTGGCCTGGGCCGTCTGTGGAGGCTTCCCAAAGGAGAGAAACCTGAGGGCACTTCAGGAGCATGCTCTGTAGGCAGTTGGAGAGGGAGGGCTTTCCAGATAGGGAATAGCAGGTGCCAGACCTCGGAGGTGCGTTCCTGAAAAATGAGGATTAAATAGAATAACCCACGCAGAAAAGTGCTAAAAACAAGAATGCAGGGTTTAATGACTTATCACAACGTGACACCTGGATAGCCACCATCCAGGTCAAGACAGAGATCATTGCCAGTGGCCCGAAAGCTCCTGTGCTGTCCCCTCTGTTTCACTGATCACTCCTTCTGCTCACTGAAGATAAGCGCTCACCAGCATTTGTGGAGAACATAAAAGTTCAGGTTTGCCTGTTTCTGGACTTTGTATCAATGGGAGCAGACAGTATATCCTATTTTGTATCTGGCTTCTTTGCTCAGCTCTGTGTTCACTGAGGGTTGTGTAGGTTGGTGGGTGTAGTGCTGGTTTGTTTTCATTGCTGTTCATTTTCTCTTGTACGGCTCTACCCCAGTGTATTCACTGCTGGACATCTCTTCTAGTTCGGACCTCTCTTACAAAAAGGGCTTCTCCAAATGTTCTTTCATCCATCTCTTAAAACCCATGTGTCCATAGTCTGTAATGTATCGACCTAGAAGTGGAAACATCTTTTCAAAGTTAGATACCTACTTCGTTTCATTATCCAGGATATGCCAGGAGGACAACTCTTGTCTCTTTACTCCATTGTTTTTCTGGGTTCGTGTGATCCTTGTTTGACTTTTTTGGGTTCCTTTCCTCCTGGTTTCTAAATTCCCTTTAAAATAGTGCTGCTGATTGGACAGGAATTTGAGTTGTGATCCTTTGCCAATGTTCCATTGCTTTGACGTTATCTCCAATGTACATAAACATATGCCTTTGAAGATACTGTTCTGGTGCAGTGAAATTTTCCTCAAGTGGAGGAGGGAAGTAGGAGTGTTTTGGAGATAATGTCAGGAGAATAGAACATTGTTCTATAGTTGCCGAGGCAGCTCTGGTAAATAAAGGAAGCCTCTGATATTTCTTCTCCTCTCCTCTCACATAGGAGATAATAAGTGGAGACATTTGGCATTTGATTCTTTGTGCTGTATCGAGGAATATAAATAGAGTTATAAAGCATAGTCAGCTGAAGAGTCGCTAATCCAGGCAGGGGCAGGTGTGGAATTTATAAGGATATAGGCATGCTTTGGTTAACTTGTATCTGTGAACATCCCGCCATCTGTCTGGCATAGATTACATTTGAGATATATATATGATCTCCCTCTGGAGTGGGAAATTGACATTTTTCTTTCCGGGTTTTAAACCAGGAATCTTAAGGCAAATTTTTTTTTGGCTTTTTGTCTTCGTTCTTTTTTTATTTTGGCCACAAGTTTGAGCAAGTCCCTGGGATGTTTATTACAGAAATAAAATGAAATTAAAGGGCATTTTCAAACACAGTTGCTTTCAACAAATAGATATAGGGCATGTAAAAATTTAAATCTGTTGGATAGTGATTATACAACTTTGATTTAAGGTTGTTAAGAAACCAGTAACCCAGTGGGTTTCAGCTTTGCACTCCTGAGATTTTTAAAAATCCCATGCCCAGGGCCCCCCTGGAAATTTTTACATAAGAATCTCCGAAGGGTAGGACCCACAGGTGTTTGATGTGCAGTCAGGGGTGATCACTGCTGCTCTAACCTCTGACCTCTAACTCAGTGTGGTCCCCAGACTAGTAGCATCAGCATCACCTGGGTGCTTATTAGACATGCACATACTCTGACCCCACCTCAAGCAATCTGAGGGTGGGGCCCAGCGATGTGACTGGACCAAAGTCTGAGAACCATTCTCTAACTCAGTGGTTCTCAAGTGTGACTGCACATTCAAATCATCTGGGGAACTTTGAAAACATACTAATGCCATGCCCCACCTGGGGAGATGATGGTGGCATCAGTCTGGGCTGGGTCTGAGTGTGGGTGGCTTCCTAAAGCTCCCCATGTTATTCTGTGATGCAGCCAGATTTGAGAACATTGCTGAGAGTTCAAAAGAGAGCAGGCAATTCTCATTTTATTTTTATTTATGTTTCTTTTCTTTCCTTTTAAAGTTTTTATTTAGATTTCCAGTTAGTTAGCATACAGCTTAATATTAGTTTCAGGTGTACAATATAGTGATTGAACACACCATGACAGGTGCACTCCTTAATCTCTATCACCTGTTTCATCCATTCCCGCACCCCCCCCCCACCCCCCGTCCACCTCCCCTCTGGTAACTGTCAGTTTGTTTGCTATAGTTAAGAGTCACTTATGGTTTTCTTCCCTCTCTCTCTCTCCCTCTCTTTTTTTCCCTTGCCCCATGTGCATCTGTTTTGTTTCCTAAATTCCACGTATGACTGAAACGATATGGTATTTGTCCTTCTCTGACTGACTTATTTCGCTTAGCATGATAAACTCTAGTTCCATCCACGTCTTCGAAAATGGCAAGAGTTCATTCTTTTTTATGACTGACTAATATTCCATTGTATGTATATACCATCTCTTCTTTATCCATTCATCAGTCGATGGACATCTGGGCTCTTTCCATATTTGGGCTATTGTAGATAATGCTGCTGTAAACATAGGGGTGCGTGCCTTACTCGTTTTAAAAGAAGGGAAATAAATAGGTTTGTGGCCAGAATGATAGGTGAATAATAGGGGTGTGTATGGTGGAAGGAAGACAGTGATTCATTTTAGTCCTAGCCATCGGTGTTTCACTTGTTACAGAGCTGGACAAACAAGGATTTAAAATCCAGATGCATTTCCTTCTGTGACGTCGGTTATTTCAGTCAAGGTTTGGACTTGTAGCCTCATGGCAAAAGAGATAGAGAGATTGATAAAAATGAAATTCAAGCATTAAGCAGCATCTGACATAACATCTGTGTCAAGGATCTGGGTTGGTACCATGACAAATAAGGCACATGCTCTTTTCCCTTCTAGGCAAGCGTGGGCTTTGGTTGGTGTCATCGATGGAGGAAGTACTTCTTGCAATGAATCCGTGAGAAACTATGAAAATCATAGCAGTGGAGGGAAGGCTCTTGCCCAAAGAGAATTTTATACTGTGGATGGTCAGAAGTTCGCCGTGACAGCTTATAGTGAATGGATTGAAGGTAAGCAAGTACGGTTTAAACTCCCCTAAGACATTGGTAAGTACTGTGAAAGGCTGTTTTTTTTAGGTGGTGGTGTATTCAGAAGACAGTCTGATTAGATTTCTCAGCTGGTTGAAGATGAAACCAATAGTTTCCCTGCTATAGTCGATCCCTTCGACTCAAAGGGTTCTTGCTGGATTGGACAATGCTCTGTTCTGGTTTGGTCACTCCCAACTGGACTTTGTTCTTGATTTTCGAGTCATAAAGTGTGGTTAACTATTAGAGATGGATTTGCTTCCTGGATTTGGTACCGTTTGAACCAATCTACATGTGATAGGAAGAGTTGCCTTCGGTTATGCTCTGTGACAGTGAGTATGCTTTTGTACTTTGGATCATCTCTTTATGTAGACATGGAGCAAATACTGCTTTTGCACACATGCCATACAAACAGACATCTCGTTTTCGTAGCAATTTCTCCTTGATGATCCAGCTAATGCGTTTATCTTCTAAACGAATCAGAAAACTCAGAAAAGTCCAAAGTAAAAATTAAACTCTAACCCTGTCATTCAGAGAGAATTGTTTTTGTGTAAATAATCTCGTCATTTTTATCTTAAATGTGTTTTCTCCCCTAGTGTTCATTTTGTTTTAACCTGTTTCTCTCGCTTTAAGTAACATTTTATACGGTTACCTTAGGTCTTTAACATTTTCTTACATAATTTTTATTCTCATTCACTTTTCAGAAGAACCATAATTTGTTCAAATAATGCCCAGTCCTGGGTTTAGGGCACCTCTGACTTGTTTCTTTAACGATGTTTACTCACCTCCTTCGCTGCCAGGTTTTTTGAAGCCAGATATGAATAGGCAGCCTCCTGTCTGTGCTTGCCCACTACCTTTTCTTTTGCAAGCAAAAATTATACCAAAATTATTGTGAAATGAGTAATCGAGCAGTGCCTTATTACCCAGAAAGGTTGATTTTAGGGCTCATACCTCGGTTTTGAGCGGCAGGGTGGCAGTATGTTTCCTAAGATGGAATTCTGGAAACAGCCCAGCTCTTTCACTTACTATATGATGGTGGGCATGTGACTTTACCTTCCTAACGCTCAGTTTCCTCATCTGAAAAATGGGCAGGATGAGAGAAACTACCACAGAGGGCTGCTTCGGGTAGCCAGGGGGAAGACTATGAAGTTTTTCGCACCACGTGCCTAGGAAGCCTTCGGTGTTAGCTATTTTAATGATGATCCAAACATGACTTGGGGTATAATGGTGTATTTTGTAGCATTGCAGTTAAAGAGAGAAAGTCTTTTGCTTTAAAATAAGCAGGTAAGTAGAGTTCCTCCTATGTCACAGAGACTTTCACATGTTGCTTCTAAGCAGCCTTCTGGTTTGGGCTGAGGAGACCATACCTACTATGGACGAGGAAGGTCAGCTTTCTGCCTCCAAGACCACTGCTTTCTACCCCATCATGGTTGCCTCTGGCAAAAGGCAAAGGCGGATGACAAGCATTTCTTTGCAAGAATTTGGTCCTGCACGAAGAGCTTAGTGGAAGTGCTTCCAGTAAGAGTTCATGCAGAGGATAATTACTGACAAACCTCAGGTCAACATTTCCTCTGTGGAAATTTTTGTTTTCATTTCCACATTACCAACGACTACTCATTTCTGGAAGAGGGTCGCTTCTAGCTATTGTAGGATACTGGGTCCCGAGTTCTCAATGACGCTTGCTTTCTGGAAGAGGTGGAAAATCTCTCCAGGAAGCAAGGAGGGTGAGCTTATTTCCTTTCATATTTCCAGTTCACTAGTGTTAATGGGAGGAAGTCTTAGGCAGGATTTTCTTCTGAAGCTAGGAAAAAGTGAGGACTTTGTGAATAACACAGATCTTCCCGGTCTAACCTTCTGCACTTCTTTTTAAACAGCAACAAATTCTGATGGTCTTTGAAGTTGAACCTGATGTATCTAGCCGTCCTCGTCTTTAAAAAGCAGTTTTTGAAAAATTATATGGAAAAAATTAATGTTTCTTAGTTCTTTTTTAGTTTTTTTTTTTTTTTTTTTTTTGGTAATATCTGAAAATTTGGGCAGCGATTTTTATTGCTGCTGAGGTTCTTGGTTATCTTTGTGCTTCTGATTCTTTTTTTTTTTTTTTAAGATTTTATTTATTCATTCGACAGAGAGAGAGACAGCCAGCGAGAGAGGGAACACAGGCAGGGGGAGTGGGAGAGGAAGAAGCAGGTTCCCAGCAGAGGAGCCTGATGTGGGGCTCGATCCCAGAATGCTGGGATCACGCCCTGAGCCAAAGGCAGACGCTTAACGACTGAGCCACCCAGGCGCCCCTGTGCTTCTGATTCTTGGGAGGGCAGAATAATGACCAAGTTAGGAAACTGGGCTCTGGAGTTCAATTAGTATTCAGTTGTGGGGTCTACCATTTTCCAGCTGTTCTTCAAACTCCCTGACTTCTGGTTTCTTCATCTCTAGTGCACATAGTGGTTTCTGTCTCTCCCAGTTGTTTTGATGAAAAGTTATTTATGTATTAAATTAATTAATTTTTAAAAAGATTTTATTTATTTATTTGAAAGAGAGCACAAGTGGAAGGCAGGGGGTGCAGAGGGAGAGGAAGAAGAAGACTCCCTGCTGAGCAGGGAGCCCGATGCGGGGCTCCATCCCAGGACTCTGGGATCATGACCTGAGCTGAAGGCAGATACTTAACCGACTGAGCCACCCAGGCACACCGAAAAGTTTATTTATTTATGCATGTGAAGTCCCAGCAACTATTGGTTGTTGTTATTAGAGTCATTATTATTAATGTTATTTAGACCAAATCCCATCATAGGCTTTAGTATCTGGATGCAAGAAATATATACAAAAGAGAGCTACTTTACTTTTTGGTCCTTTGTGAAAATAAACGCATAGTAGGTTGGCATCTCAAGGAACAGAATCCACGACTCACTCAGGTTAGGTTTTTTCAGGAGAGTTGGCTCAGGATTGTTGGGGTATCTGGAGCATTCCTTGTGCCTTGCCCGAATTTCCCTCTTTTTGTTTCCCTAACTTGAGTTAGTGTGTTTCTTCACTCCTGCCATTGGCCCTTTGTGTCGATCAATATCTTAAAGTCACCCCAGAATAGTGTAGCAGTTAATCAGAAGGATGGTCATGAGTATAGATACAAGGAAATAAATGCCTTTGAGATGCGGTGTTTTTCCTTCTTCAG
Organism: Ursus arctos; assembly: GCF_023065955.2. Taxonomy (NCBI): domain Eukaryota; kingdom Metazoa; phylum Chordata; class Mammalia; order Carnivora; family Ursidae; genus Ursus; species Ursus arctos. The sequence goes on along the minus strand of NW_026623019.1, from coordinate 12,514,721 downwards.
CGATCTTATGAAGTGGCTTCTATTTATTGTGTATACAGTTGCATTGAGTCAGCTTTTGGCTTGTGACCGATTCTATCGCGGATGTTTTAGAAGCGGGAAATGTTTCTACACATGGTTGCACATAAAAGAGTAAGTGAAGGAGATGTTGGATCAACTTTTCAGTTTTTGTCTGCCCAGTTGGGAACCAACTTCTAGTTTCAAAAGAAGGCATTGGGAGAGATCAGTGATCAGTAGTCCCTGGGTCGCATAGACTGCAGAGTTGGCGTTATCACAGGGAAGGAATGGAGTTGGACAGGGACACTATCTTGTGGCTTCTGGGTGACATTGCAGATCATAGTGGGAGTGCTTATCCCTTCACCAGACATCTGTGAGTTTGCATGACGGAATAGAGGCGCAAATATACAGGTAGACCCACTCTGCTGCCTTCATGAATGTACCTTCCAGGGAAGTGAGCTATTCTCCCATTGGACGGGCATGAATAATACCAGAGGGAACGCTAGAATGAGAAGGATGTTGGGAAAGTCTTTAAAGATTTGCCTGATCTTGGGCCGCCTGGCTGGCTCAATTGGTAAAGCATGTGGCTCTTGACTTTAGGGTCGTGAGTTCAAGCCCCATGTTGGGGGAAGATTACTTAAATCAACTTAAAAAAAAAAAAAAAAAAGATTTGCCTGACCTTCATAAGATGGGGATAGTATTTTGGTTGGTGGATCAAGAGTGGAAGGACATTGTAGCTGAAGAATAAAGGATGAATAAAGGCCCAGAAATGAGAGATTGCCTAAGGCAAACTTTTATTCTTAAGATTACATAACGTGCTGATGTTCTGTCTCTCATCCTGTGTCCGGATCACACTGAAGCACTGAGCATTTATTACAGACCTGTTCCGTGTTTGGCAGCGTCTCCTTATGTAGGATAAGTTCTTACGACATTTTAGGACTGCTTGGAAGCAGTATTATAGTTTTAGCACTGAGTTGAAGTACAGCCAGAGGTTTGGGGATCGGGAGCCTTCTTCAGAATTATAAAAGAATAGTTGCTGGCGTGTGACGTTTCCTGTCCCATGTTAGGGGAACATGGGGCTCTCGACCCTGGAGGTCAGGGCTGTCCATGTTCATCTTTTTATCATCAGTATCTGCAGAATGACAGGCACATGGTTAGTGTTGGTAAAAATATACTGACTTCTGTGTATCTCAAATTTTGTGAGTCAGTGAGTTGGTTGATTTTAGGGGGGGAAAATGCCTACTAATGCATCATTTTTTTTCTTGCTTTTTGGTTTAGGTGTTTCTCTTTCAGGTTTCCGGGTGGAGGTTGTAGATGGAGTGAAGCTTCATCTGCTGGATGATGTTAGTAGTTGGAAACCTGGAGACCAGATCGTGGTTGCAAGCACAGACTATTCTATGTACCAAGCGGAAGAGTTCACTCTACTCCCCTGTCCTGAGTGCAACCGCTTCCAGGTCAAAGTCAAAGGTATCGGACTGCTCAGCATGCTTCTTGGCATTTGGTTCCTGCAGTATTCCCCGTCCCCCCACCCCACCCCAAAGCCAGGGCCCTCATCATCACCATCACCATCATCATCTGGATGTTGAAGATCTTAGCAGTGGGGTGCGTTGAACACTACATCCCAGAGGATGTGAGTAAGAGTAGTTAGTGAGCAGTAGTGTTGCTGTGAATGATACGTAACAGGCGAATCAGTGTTTTGTGCTATTTCTTTGTTTAAAAAAAAAAAAAAAGAGACATACTAGATGGATTGATTTTTTTTTTCAAGATCCTATCCAACTTCTTTCTTATTAATTTTCTGCTATCAAATAATAATAATCTCAATTATCAACTGATTCGTGTTTAAATAGAAGGCTTTCTTCTTAATTAAAAAATCTCATGATTTTTGAGTGCCTACTTCCTTGGCAAAAAAACGGATCTCACTAATATTTAAAATAGAACCAGAAAGGTATTTTCATAGACTACATTTTTTGTCCGAAGCTGGAATCGTATGTTTTTTGAGGGAAGGCAGGGTGCAGTGAGGTCCATACTGGAAGCTGTGTTTAGGAAGAGTGGCTGACATTTAGCAGGTACTTACCCTGAGCCAGGTAATAGGCAAAGCACATTTATATGTTGCCATTATGCATTTCATTTATTACATCATCCCCTTCCTTCTCTACTCAAGATTATATACATTTACGATATAAAACCAAGGAGTTTACAGTAACTATTTAATAAGCACACATTGGTGGGCAATTTAGAGCTTTGTAGTTTAAGGGAAAGAGGTTTTACTTTAAAAAAAAAATAGGACGATTGGCTCACTTGGCACTTTCTCTCTGTGTTTCATTCAGTGTTGTACTTTTCCTTCTTGATAATATAGAGCATAAGCAGAAAACCCAAAAAACTATGTTACCATCTGGCATTAATTTTGTTTGGAAATTCTCACTCTTGTTAACAAGTCTACATGATAATGAATCTCCCATGATCTCAACTGCTTGATTTATTTGTATTTTTCCTTCCTGAGGTTATGTAATAAAAACATCGGAGAAAAGCTCATTATTAAAGTGTTTCTAGACTTCCAAAAAGATGCAAATTTAAAAGAATGCATACAAATATTAAAATAAGAAGAAATAGGAAAGGAAATATGGTAATGTTTGTACTGTTAACATTTAAATGCATGTTACTTTAGCTTTGAAGTAAAAGCAAAAACAACGTGATACCCCGTTATCAACATCTACAAAAACATTCATTCTTCTGGATTCACCATGCCTTTGGTTCTTCATGTGCCCTCAGGGGATTAGAACAGGAGCATAAGGACAGGAACCTGAGAGAATGAGAGAGAGAGAGACGGGCGGGAGGGGGGGGCGATACTTAGGTAGATTCCAGAATATTGGTGCCATTCAGGAGAGGATTAAGCTCCCTGTCTGTGTGTGGTTTTGACATTGAGTGAATGGTTATAGAGTAAATATTTAAAATCCTTGCTTCCTTTTATTCTGTGATTCTGAGGTATTACGGAATGGAAGCAGACAATAAATTTTGATATCTTGGAGTTGCAGAATAAAGAGGACTGTCTTTTTGGTATGTTTCATATGTTCTTTTTTAAAGTATTTTTTGTCTCTCGCCCATGTCAATCAGAAGCCCCTCAGTTCCTGCACATGGGTGAGATCACTGATGGTGTAGACATGCGAGCAGAGGTCGGGATTCTCACCCGGAACATTGTAATCCGAGGAGAAATGGAAGACTCATGCTATGCTGGAAACCAGTGCCAATTCTTTGATTATGATACCTTTGGGGGACATGTCATGGTAGGCAAAGATTTAATGAGTTCCTCGGTTGTTAAATACACGTTTGCAAACACTGTCAAGTTTTTTTTTCTTAAAGATTTTTAAAAAATTTATTTATTAGAGAGAATGAACAGGGCAGGGAGGAGCAAAGAGAGAGGGAGAGGCAGACTCCCCACTGAGCAGGGAGCCCAACGTGGGGCTCGATCCTGGGATCAAAGCTGAGCCACCCAGGAGCCCCAAAACTTCCAAGTTTTCGAATGAGATCTATGTGATATTAAAAAGAAATCATATTTTAGTTTTCTCTTCAGTGACGGTGAAGAGATTTTGCATAATTAAAAGAGAAAGTTATATCTTCATTTGGTTGACCTCCACCTGTAGTTAAACCATTTTGTCTCAAGCATGCAGTCTCTGAAAGGATCAAATGAGTCTTTTTAAAACTTGATATTATGGGGGCGCCTGGGTGGCTCAGTCGTTAAGCATCTACCTTCAGCTCAGGGCGTGATCCCGGTGTTCTGGGATCGAGCCCCGCATCAGGCTCCTCCTCCGCTGGGAGCCTGCTTCTTCCTCTCCCACTCCCCTGCTGTGTTCCCTCTCTCGCTGGCTGTCTCTCTGTCACATAAATAAATAAAATCTTTAAAAAAAAAAAAACCACAACAAAAAACTTGATATTATGAAAGGGTAAGCAGTAGTGATATGCACATACAAAATATCTTTCTGTAAAAATATTTTTTGTATGCAGATTTTTCTTCTGTAAAAGTATTGAGCACTTGCCACATGGGAAGCCTTGCACTGCATTCTAATTGGACGTGATTGGACTTCTGGGCTGAGTTTTGGCTACATGTGTTTTAAAATCAGTTTTTTTTGCCCTTGAGTAGGTTTTGGCTGTTAGCAGCATTTCTGTTACACTGTGTTCTAAAATGTTGGTCTGTGTTATTCCTTTGTTTTTAGTATCATGATTAAAAACCCAGTGTTTAAAAATAGAGTGCTGAAATTGTGGATCACAGATAAATTTTTAAAAAGAACTGAAGTAAATAATATTATGTGCTAAAACATTGAGGGAAGATTTACAAATAACTATTTTTCGAACTGTGGTGGAGGTTATAGAAATGAAAGAACAAGACAAGACTGGAAATGACCAAAATATTTGAACAAACCAAAACACAGTACATATATAGAAATCATTTCTGTAGCTTTCCTGGTAACATTTCCTTTTATTCCTAATTAGAGGCTATTTCTTATGGCTCCTTGAAGTACTCACTTATGTTAAGAAGCATTTGCTGGGGCACCCGGCTGGTTCAGTCAGTAGAGCATGTGACTCCTGCTTTCGTGAGTTCGAGTCCCACCTTGGGCATAGAGATTACTTAGAAGAAGAAAAAAAGAAGCATTTGCTAAATTAGTAACTGGAGATCCAGGAAAGCAGGGTGCCAAAGAAAAGAAATACTTTAATATGCATTCTCCTTTAGACATTTTCTATTAGAACCATATTTTTTGCTACTTGAATATTCCAAAGTGTATCGGTTTGATTTCGGTTATCTCGTCCTCCAGATAAGGAAAAATTTCACTTCCGTCCATCTTTCTTACGTGGAATTGAAACACATGGGTCAGCAGCAGCTGGGGCGGTATCCTGTTCATTTTCACCTGTGTGGAGACGTGGATTACAAGGGGGGGTACAGACACGAGACATTTGTGGATGGCTTATCTATTCATCACAGCTTCTCCCGCTGCATCACTGTGCACGGGACCAACGGTCTGCTGGTACGTAGCCTGTCACTACGCTGACGCAGAGTTACTCTCCTTCATTGTCACAACCTCTCCATTTGATGTAAATGCTTGTAGCGCATGCCTTACTCTGTCCTCCTTTGACTGAAAATTCTGATGTTTTTCTCTGTTAAGAGATCGGTAACACCTGGCATTTGGGTTTGCCCCTTCAGTTAAGATGAAAACTTCCCTTTGCGTCTGTACTGAGCATGCTATATGGATAGCATTTGTCACTTAAACCCTGATCAACCATGTTACCAATGACATTACACATTTGTGTTTCTGCAGATTAAAGACACAATCGGATTTGACGCACTGGGTCATTGTTTCTTTTTGGAAGACGGTGTCGAGCAGAGAAATACTTTGTTCCACAATCTGGGCCTCCTCACCAAACCCGGCACCCTCCTCCCCACTGACAGAAATAACTCCATGTGCACCACCATGAGAGACAAGGTGTTTGGCACTTATGTCCCTGTGCCTGCCACGGACTGCATGTGAGTAACTGGTAGAGAGAGAGAGACTCATGAGTGATGCTCAAGGCCTTTGACTTTGGGGGAAGGTGTTCTGGGGGAAGTTTTTTAGTGGGCAGGATTTTTGCATGACTGATGTTTAAGTCACTTTTAAAAAATGCCTTGCAGGGCTGTTTCAACTTTCTGGATTGCTCATCCCAACAATAACCTGATTAGTAATGCAGCTGCAGGCTCGCAGGTAAGTAATAGCAAATGCTTTCAGTTGTTTGGTATTCACGTTTAGAAGTATTCCGGTTTATAGGGATGTGAGGTCATGTGTGACAATCCAGCTCGAGCACAGCGATGTTTTCTGAAACTGCTTATTTCATTGAAAGCAGGATATGGTTGAGATGGTTCTTTTGTTTCTTCTGCGTCATTCATGCCACTTGGTATTTATGAGTGTGGAAAGACAGATGCCAAATGGAGGAAGAGAGGTGGGGCCGATGTGTGGGGTTATCGGACCTGCAGAGTGCATTTTAGTGGACCATGTGCAATCTTTCTGGCTTCTTGTAGCTAAGTCACGCGTGGCCAAGTGCCTGATCATTTCAGTTTTCAGTTTTGATGAACAAAGAAAGCCTTAGCTTTTCTTTATGGGAATGGATTGTTCTGTAGAACATTATGACAGTGGTCACACTAGTCAAAGCATACTTCCTTTTGTTCACTGAAGGGCTCATACACACTCAGGGGCTTCATCTCCTTGGTGAAACAGCTAAACTCAGTGCCTTAAATTAACTGTGTGCCTTGAATTATTTCAGAGACATGTACACATACAAGAATAACTTAAGAGAATAAATGAACTATTTTTGGATGGCAGAAATGTCTCCTGGATAAACTTGGGAGAGATTTACATTTATAATTGAGTGTGATTTAAAACTGTTAATTTATAATGGAAGAGCGAATCTTGAAGACATTATACTATTATGATTATGTCTGTGCTGCAAAGCTTAGGACAGAAATATGAGCTTTGCAGCAACGCCTAACTATTCATATTTGTATATTTTGGCTATTAAAATGTTTAAAAGGAAAGAGGTACCTAGCATTATTTCCCAAGACTAAGTAAAAGAGTAGTGGAAGGGAGTATTTCTTCCACATAACTAGAATATGGGCATCACTGGGTGATGGTGGAATTCACTTCTGTGATTTTCCTTAAAAACATAAAATTCTTACTTAACCTGGACATCTAATCATTTCAGGTTTCCATCCTTTCATTTTTCATCAAATGTTTGTTGAGCCTCTATCAAGTTTGTACTGAGAGTTTCTAATTAGAAGATGAGTTTTGGGGCCAAGATGGCCTCGGGTTTGATACGCAGCCTTACCCTGGGATCATCTTCTGATCTGTGTTACATTTCAAATGAATAGTCAGAGCAGAGGTTCCTTTCAGCTTGTTTCAGAAGTCACGGGTTGAAGATGAAAGCAAATTGCAAATGGTTCATGAAAAAATGTAAGACGAGGTTGCCAGAAACCCTTCCTAGGGCTCATGTGAGACACGAAGAAAGAGGGTCTCTCGTTTTCCATCTTATGTTCGTTCTTCTTCCTTTTCATTCTGTGAGTTCTTTCTTTTCTTTCTAGAAAAACTGTTCCAGTAAAACTCATGTTTTGGCAAGGGTTTTCCTCCCAAAATAAATCAAACTCTTTCTTCTTGTACGTTTCCACTGCCTTTTACAAAGCTCCCTTTACCTGTTTTGACACCACAGTGTTTAACAGGAAACAGCTGCTACCCCCTTGATCCCCCCCCCACGACTCCATTGAGTCCTGGGAGGGTTTGCTCTACCCTCAGCTTTTAGGGCTGTGGTATGGGGCCTCCAGGTCTTCTGTGCTCTGTTTTGTGCCCCGAAGTGTAGAGGAGGCAAAGACATTTTTTCAGGGTAGTTTGTTTTAGGAAGACCCATCTCTAAGCCTTTATCGTGGAAAAATGTTAAATATTGCACTCATTTTGGTGGATATGGTATGTTTGCTTCCCACAATTCATCTCTCTGTGCTTCTAAAAAACTTTGTTACAATGAATGTGATACCTAATACATATATTTTAGTTCTCTATTTCCCATGAGACTGAATTCTTTGAGAATAGCCTTACCCTACACCTGGCACAGAGTGGTCACTAAACAAATGTTTGCCGCACGTGACTCTATAGCATAGTTTTGGACTTTATGTTAAAGTATGAACAACCTATTCAATCAAAGTTCTATCGCATGAACTTGTTCTTTGCATCAGGCTGGTTTTTAATTAAAATGTAAAATAAAACACTTGTTGTGGGGATTAAGACCACGAGTTTTGATTTTTATATCTCATTTTGAGTGTCAGACATTATGAAAACTGGTCTGCTACTCCTGTTAAGGTCAGTAATACTGAAAGTGAACAGACAGGATCCAGACTGAGACAGCATCCTGATTCATGCGTGTGGTGGTTTTTTCTCTTTGGCAAAAATCTGCCTCGGGACAGGAAGGGCAGTGGAGTTGTTTGAAAGAAGTCAGTGAGCTCTGCGTGTTGGCGGATGGTTGTTTAATGAGTATGACTCATCTATTGATCAGGTTTGGAGGTAAACAGAAAAACACTCATTGCTAAAAGGCCGTGCTGTCCTGGTCACATGGAAGGAAGGAAGGCTTGCTTGGTTCTCATTCTGCATAACTTTTGAAAGTAGATAATGTTGGGAGAAGTATATTTTGAAAATGAGTTTTGGTATCAGCAATTACTTCTATCCGGTACTGCAAGCAGAATTAAATTTGTTTTTTTAAAGCCTGATTATAATGGCTCTGAGCGCGCTGGATGAGTGCACAACTTTCCTCGTCAACTCTGAGCCCGAAACAATGAAAAATTAGTGTTGAAAAGATTCAGTTTGCTTACAAAGCACTTCGTTTAATGAGCGTGTATCCTAGAGTGGCTTCATAAAGTAAGGCTTTGATCTTGCCCTTTCAATGACAGGATGCTGGAATATGGTATTTATTCCACAAGGAACCTACAGGGGAATCCAGTGGATTGCAGCTCTTAGCAAAACCAGAACTCACTCCATTGGGAATATTTTATAACAACAGAGTCCATTCAAGTTTTAAGGTAGGTTCCTAGGTTTTAACAAAATCAGTTCATGTGATTTCCTGGGTGAAGGATGGAATGCTGAGAAATGCAAGTGAGAAATGTCAGTTTTCGGTAAAACTTGTCATCAGAAAAAGTAATTTGTGATTAAAGAAGCAGACCCATAACCCTTCCACATTCAGGATTATGTGCAATACCCCATTTATACACACACAGGTATAGCCATCCACACAACGCATGTGCATACAATCTGAATAATTATAATGATGGACTTGATCCCTGTGCCCTTGTCCCCTCCCTCATTCCTTCCTTCCCTCCCTCCCACCTTCTTTCCAATCGTTAATATCCTGTTTTAGGGATGTACACATTAGATAAGAAGCATACTTTCTCCTCTCAGTTCACAGTGTCAGTAGAGTCCTCTTGGGTGTTTAATACTAATTATGTAGTAAAATATTGTTTATGATATTTGACCTAACTTAAAATGATGCAGATCAAGTAAACAGAAGGCCACTTAGGAAGTCCAGTTTCCACGATATTTAGCTTTCATCCCCACCCTTGAGAGATAACTCTGTTTGCCTCATTTTGTGCTCACACGGCCCTTTGATATTTTCATTTCTGTGATACAGTGCCTACCCTGATGTGCTCCACATCAAAGTTCAATTAATACTTCCCATTTCTGGTACTGAGAGGATGCTTTAGAAACCTAAGTGTGCTATAATTTGAAGAGTGGAATCACTTGAAGACTTGAGAGAGCAAAAACACCTTAGTCAGAATTTTTTTTGTGTGTGAGCGGAGTAGCTGATTAAGGCGAATCATTGTTGAGAGTACCATTTCAAAGTGGAAATCCTCAAAATTTTCTAATTATAGTGGTATAAAAAAACATCTCATTCTAATTAATTTTTAATGCCCAATGCCATGAGGATGTGTAGAAATCTATTAATTATAAGAATATGAGTTCTAAATAATGAGTGGATGATTAGGTTTTAATTTGTTTAATTTGGGACTGACTATCCAGAATAATACTTTTATAGCCAAGGCAAACCCAACCCTGGGAGTCCTCTGAGAGTAACCTGTCATCTTTGAATCAGTCATAAATACAGCAACGCTGACCCTTCTGCTTCGGTTGCTTATGCTCCCCAAATCTGTATCTAGTACAGGTCAGTCATCGTCTGTCTGACCGCCAACCGAGTACCATTTGGATGGCTCAGGGACACATAAGTAAAATGTGTTCAGAATTAAAAATCCTTATTTTTATCCTCAGACCCATTCCCATATCTCTGTTCTACTAAGTGAAACCACTGGCCACCCAATTTCCCAAACTTAGAAACAAATGAATCTTTATCACTCCCTTTCCCTCACCTTGGACATTTTGTTAATTACTAAAGCTAATCGTGCCTCGTAAAGAAGTCTCACTCTATCCATTTTCCCCCGCTAACGACTGCCACAAATCTAGGTCATCTTATTTTTTCTTCTGGATTATCGAGGTCATGTCCTACCTTATCTCTTAGCGCTCTTTTTGTCCTTTATTTATTTATTTATTTATTTATTTATTTATACTTAACATAGAATATATTATTTGTTTCAGAGGTAGAATTTAGTGGTTCATCAGTTGCATATAACACCCAGTACTCATTGCATCAGGTGCCCTCCTTAATACCCATAACGCAGTTACCCCATCTTTATCCCTTTCTAATCCATTATCCGTCCTCTTGGCTAGAGCTTTTGTTCTTAACATGCAGTTAATTACATTGCCTTTATTAAAAGCCCCATTGAATTGACGCTGATGTATCAACTCTATGTTGTCTGCCATTTGCTTCTCTTTAGCATTCTTCCTTGCCTTTCCTCCTCCCTCCATCCATTTCCTGGGAGTCCATCTGAGACTTTCTTCTCAGGTGGGTCACGCTCTCCCTCATCTCCAGTCTTTTTGTACAAACGATTTCCTTGAGTCCTTTCCTCTGGGCTCTTCAGCTGCTTCCGACGCAGTCCCCGCCCTTCATCCCAACCCATTCTTTTGTGTGGTTATGTTCTCCCCAACCTGGTTCAGCTTTAGGAGGCCACTGCTTTGCGGGGACCTCCCCTGCGTCCCGTGTCTCCCACCTATGAGAAAGATCACAGTGGGTGCCTGTCTTCTGTGTTGCTAAAGCTCCGTCTACTTCCTTCATCATATGCTTCTCATACTGGGTTGTAATTGTTTATTGAATTGCACGTCTTCCTGCTAGCTTCTGTGTCAGCAACAGCAGAGACCATGGCTTTCTTGTTAATGTATCATGCTTGGTGCCTCCCATAAGGTAGGCACTAAATCAATATTTGTGGAATGACTGATTGAATAAAATTATATGAAGTAAAATATCCAGAAAAGTAATTGTTTTCATAAAACCTTTGCTGTTTGTTCCTTTCCCCTCGTTTTGGTGGATGTGAGAAGCTACAACTAATTTTCATGAATCCTCATATATACGTAGATCTAACTTAGGTTTCATACTCATTTCGGTCCATTATTATATTTTCCAGGCTGGCTTATTTATTGACAAAGGTGTCAAAACAACCAACGCCAGTGTGGCAGACCCAAGGGAGTACCTCTGTTTGGATAACAGTGCAAGGTAGAGCTCGTCCTTTGACCCTACACTCTGGCCATATCTTGCTAAAGCAAAACTTCCTGAGTTAAGCCATTGTGCTCTCTTCTCCACTAATACGTTTAAACTGAAGTTTTCAAGGTTTGCAGGAGGGTATTGGGAAAAACATTGTTTTCTGTTGTTCTACGTCCTGTGGTTGGTTGGTTGGTTTTAAAATCTTACTGAGATGCCAAAGAAATCAGTACTTTCTCCATTTTTTTCACAGTTGTAAATTGATGTTAGAGAGAGATGCAGAAGGAGAAAGAAAAAAGGAGAGAGAGATGTTGAAAACAGGCCTACATTTGGCCTGAAGTAGAACATGATTCATTGAAAAAACGAGCTAAGATGTTTTAGTGTCATTCCTGAAAACCAAGGCATGTAGAATTTATTGTTAGTGGTCAAAATGGAACGTTGCATTGAATGTATTTCACAGGGAAAGGTCTTGAACTTGATGAGCAAGCTAGTTTGGTTCAGTTGTCTGTAGTCACAGAGTCCCATCATCGCTGGGCTCTATGTTGCTCTCCTTTATAACCACAGAATGTGGTTGGAATAGGGAGAACATTTCAGCAAAATTCTCGTACATGCTAAATAAAAGCCAAAATCAATAACATGTCTCCAATGGAATTAAGAGTTTCTGGAAAAGAGATAGCAACTTAAAGTCCTATTCAGCAGAAACTGTGTGTGTGTTATTTTCCGATACTTCAAGTTGACTGACCAGCGTCCGGTTTTGAAAGGGTGCTAGATTTAAGAGACTCTGTTGATAGACATTTAAGAAAAAGATGCCAGGCCCTGTTGTTCACAAGGGAATAAGATAAGAGCCACACTGTAGGTCGGTGAGTGCATTTAAGTGCGAAGCAGGATTCTTGCAACACAGTAATAAAGCATGAGGTCAGGAGAAAACTGGGCAAAGTACAGTTAGTAAAATTACTCATCAGGATTCCTTAAAGGTCAAGTTGAGCCTGAAATATCTTCAGGCAACGATCAGATGGCATTTGAGAAGCCAAGAAACTATGGACATTATTTAAATAAAACACAAGTTGCCAGATACCTAACAGCTGAGTGAGATATGAAATGGGAAAAGAAGAGATAAACTTTAAAAAGAAAAAGGAGCATAGAGATGACAACCAACGATGAACCAAGAAGAGAATATTAACTGGCAAAACAAAGAAATCTTTGCTAGCAGGACACTGGTGCTTTTTAAGAGTTTATTTTAACTGGTAGAACTAATAGTGTGTACTTTGCTTAGTGTTAACAGAAAGGTCCTTAAACACACCACAGTTGACTCTACCCTGCCCTAAAAAATGATGTGTGTGTATGAGTGGATGGATGAGAATATATATTTCAGAGTTCATGAGAATTCTGAATTAATTAGAATTAATTAGACTTGCCAATGAAACAGTTTATCCATCATGGCCTGAGAAGTTCTTTACCGGGTATGTGTATATGATACTATGATGATGGTAGTTTTTTCTCTGCTCTTCATTATTTCTCTTGCCAGTTTCTAAATGCATACATATTAGGAATTAGACTCCATTTGGAAGTTGTTATTGAAAAGAACTGATTATAGAAGATGAGTAACAAGACATTTGGCAGCTGGTGTATACATTTAATTTTGTATAAACTAATGTGTAGACTAGGCCCACATGCATTCATGCAGTCCAGACATGAGTAAAAATGATAAAACTCTAACACAATGAGTAATAAGCCAGCCCATGAATTAAACATCAGGCTCATGGGATCCAGAAGGTATTTAGTCTGTTCAACAAAGGGGAAGTTGACTCAACAGTTAATCAGATGAGCCTTTCCTTGTGTCTTCAAGATGAGAAACGACAGGCATCCAAAGATGGGAAATTGTAACGCGGGAAAACTCTTGGTTTGAGATTGGGACATTTCATCCAATGGAACGAAAGAGCATGAAAACCAACTAGTATTTAAAGCGGAGGACAATTAAGGGAGGTTGGAAATCATGCTGAAAGCTCATGGATGAGGATGAGAAAAATTGGGAAAGTTAACTATCATCTACACATCAAGTGGGAAAGAGGTTGAAAATAAGGAGTATCCAAGCAAATGGTCAACAATTGATGTATATGGACAGGAATTTCAGAAGAGACAAGATGGCGGCAGCAATGTTGCATTAGGATACTTTTTTTTTTTTTTTTTTTTGGCCGGCTTTTAGAACATTGTATAGTTTTCTTTCCAGAACTCTTCCATCTGCCTGATATTATGTAATGACTGTGAAGCTGTCTGCCAGCATCCGCAATGCCAGAGGGTGGGTGACGGCTTAGAGTCAGAATTTTCACCCCTTAGCTCAGAGCTATTTAGTGTAAGGGTCATATACACAGTCAAAGGGCGGATATAACACTTGCCAGACTGGTCTCCTGTGGTCCATTGTCGCCAGTCCTTTCACCAAGTAGCAGCTAGTGACCAGTTAAAAAAAAAAGAAGGTGAAATCTAGTTGTATCACTCCCTGCTTCCCTGCTTCTGAAGATTTACCATCACGTCTGTCTGTCTGTCTGTCTGTTTATCCACCTGCTTTATTGAGGTATGATTACCATGTAACTGTGCATATTTAATGTATACAACTCGGGGAGTTGGAGATAGGTATACACCCATGAAACCATCACCACCATCAGGGTCATAGACACAGCCATCACCTCCCAAAGTTTTCCCCCACTTCCTTTATCATTTAAAAAATTTAGGAATATTTTTTATGTATCTGTGGTAAGAGTATTTACCCTAAGATCTACTCTCTTAGCAAATGTTAAGTGCACAATAGAGGATTATTAGCTATGGGCACCATGCTGTACGGTAGATCTCTAGACTTTATTTATTTTGCACAGGGGCACCTGGGTGGCTCAGTTGGTTGAGTCGACTCTTGATTTCAGCTCAGGGTCATGAGATCGAGCCCTGTGTGGGGGTCTCACTGAGCGTGGAACCTGTTTCAGATTCTTCCTCTCTCTCTCCCTCTGCCCCTTCTAGCCTAGGCACATGCACACATGTTCTCTCTCTCTCTCAAAAAAAATTGTAATTTATTTATCTTGCATAAGTAAAACTTGATACCCTTTGGCCATCACCTGCCTGTACCCTGCTCCCCCCAGGTCCTTACAGCCAGTATTCTGTGCTCTGTTTTTCCCACTGTATTTAGAATAAAGAACCACGTCCTTGCCTGGTACATGCTCGGCTCTCTATCCTCTGCCCCATGCTTTTTCTATTTTTCTATTTTTTTTTAAGATTTTACTTATTTATTAGAGAGAGAGAGAGAGAGAGTGAGCACAAGCAGGGGGAGCTACAGGCAGAAGGAGAAGCAAGACTCCCCACTGAGCAGGGAGCCTCATTCGGGGCTCAATCCCAGGACCCTGGGATCATGACCTGAGCCGAAGGCAGATGCTTAACCAACTGAGCCACCCAGGTGCCCCTGCCCCAAGCTTTTTACTCTCCAGCCAACTTGCTTGTTCTCTGAATGTACCAAGCTCAGCCATGACCAAGGACTTTGCACTTGCTGTTCTCTGGCTGCTTCTCCTATGGCAGCACCTACTGTGTGCCAGCAACCAAGGTAGTGGCATTTGAGCAAATGGTATTTCCTGATTGCATGTTTGAAAATCTCAAACTGCTGAATTGGTTTTCGGAAAGCTATCTAGTTTGTCCCCCCCTACCAAGCTTTGTAAGATTAAGATAGAAATGATCTTTAAAAAAAAAAAAAAAAAATAGGTGACCTTGTGGAATTATTAATTTGATCTGTTATAGGGGATGGTTTTGACACCAATTTTTGACCTTTTTATTAACTGTTTTAAAAGGAACAGAATAAAAGGTAAAATTCAGTCTCTGTAATGAATAAGTTAATTAAATACAATCTGTCTTAAATTTAGGCATGTTTAAGATCTTGTACTAGTTTTATCTCTGTATCTAAAACATTTCATCAGCACACAACTCAAATAATATTCTAGTTCACATATACGTATGTTGAAATACCTGACGAATTTATTCAGTATGTTTGTATTCGTATCGCATAGCTTAAGAATTTGTGAAAACATACCAGATTTCCTGGTCTTCGGGTTTTTTGTTGGTGGTGGTGGTGGTTTGTTTGTTTCGAAATGGTTTTAGTGCTTAGACTATTCTGCAGTGTCCCATTCTATAATATAAATTGATTTAAAAAAACAACTAAGAAGTTATGAAAGCAGTTCTCTGGAATCTTGTGTAAATAAATGTAAATTTTTTTTAATATCTGGAATACAAATAATGAATTTGTAAGTTGTGCCTCAAGGTTCTGTTTGTTTGTTTTGGTCAAATATAAATCCTGCCTTTTGACACTTAAGCTTACAATTGTAAATAGTTGGTTTCCAATACTTTTTTAAAAAGTTCTTTTTTTTTTTTTTTTAAACCCCAAGGTTTAGGCCTCATCAGGATGCAGACCCTGAAAAGCCACGCGTTGCTGCTTTAATTGACAGGCTCATTTCTTTTAAAAATAATGACAACGGAGCTTGGGTCAGAGGGGGAGACATTATCGTTCAGAATTCAGCGTAGGTATTCCCTGCAAAGTCATTATCTGATAATACCAATGTATGTATGAATTTATTTATTTATTTTTCAGTGTATTTATTTTTTAAGGCTATTAAAAAAGCCAGCGTACTAAAAGTACAGTGATAGTTTCTGGAATTCTACTATTATTATTATTTTTAAGTTTATTTTTGGTCATCTCTACATTCAACGTGGGGCTCGAACTCACAACTCTGAGATCAAGGGTTGCACACTCTTCTGCCTGAGCCAGCCAGGCGCCCCTGGAATCATATTATTATTACGAAGAGACAGGGTGAGCTCTGAGGAAGTGCGCTCGCGCTCACAGACTGCAAATGTTTGGAATCGTCTCATTCTGCTGCTTTTATTGGAACTGAACTTGTCTGGTGACATCAGAGTTTTTTGATGAGATTGAGCAGAAGCTGGGGATTTAACTTCATAGAACAAACATGGTCTATGTCAGAGAGCTAAATAAAGATTTTGAAACTACCTGGATCTTTTTCCTTTCCTTTTGGAAACTCAAAAGTTTTCCTGATGCTTCTCCACTGCCATTCAAAACAAAAGTTGTGAATTCCACCTTAATAAGTCTGTTGACTTCTGTCTTAACATGACTTGAGGCAGTAAGCGTCTCACTTTTTTCCCATTTGTATAATTTTAGGAGAAGTCTTGATGTACGTTGAGCTAAGAGTTGGTGTTCAAGAGTCTAGAAAAACATGTTTTTTCTGGCTGGCACAGATGTTAGCTCCTTGGCATTTTACCGTCACCTCTGACTTTCATCGTGCAAAAAAATGAATTCTGTATTACGTCTGTAGAAGTAGCTTGGGTATTAGTGTTGAAAATTTTGAGGAGGATACCAAGATCTAATTGTTTTCAAAAATAATTATTAAAGTAACAATTATAGTGCAGACTATAGGCTGCTGTACTCTGTGCCAGGCACTGTCCTAAAGGGTGGGATTAATTAGTATGTTTAATGCCCTTGAGTATCGGTGAGGAGGGTTATGTTACTGCTTCAACTTCTAGGTGGGCAAACTGAGGAAGAGTCAGGTTGAGTCCCTTGCCCAAGGTCACAGAGGGTCACGCAGCGGGAAATCGGCAAAGCCAAGATTTGAACTGGGCTCCTTCACTGTGGAGTCTGTGCTTTTGGCTATTGGGAATTGAAACGCTTTCTGTGGTCTTTGAGAGTAAACATTGGAACCTTCTGGGTTTCCTAAAACTTGAATACTGAGAGAAATTACCTCTTGTTACATGAGGTGGTAAATTAAATGTTCTTTTATTCTCTTTTCTCTTATAGATTTGCAGATAATGGAATAGGGCTGACCTTTGCCAGGTTTGTAGTCACTTTAAAAATACTTCCTTGATTATTTTAAAGCTGTAAGATAAAATAGCCCGGGGTTTTTTGTTTTTGTTTGATTGGACATAGGAATGTTTTATCATTATGTTAGCATTAAAAAAACACCCATTTCCCAATACCACTAGAGGGCCAAAAATAGATTTTTCTTAATTAATTGAATTTGTACCAAAGTTGGAGGTTAATATAGCTGGAATTCCATAGAAAGGTAGGCCCGTCAAATTTTTTGCTTAGAAGGAAACACTTGAGGGGTGCCTCAGTCAGTTGAGCGTCTGCGTTTGGCTCAGGTCATGATCCCAGGGTGCTGGGATGGTATCCCGGCATCAGGCTCCTTGCTCAGCGGGGAGCCTGCTTCTCCATCTCCGCCCCTCCCCCCTGCTTGTGCACGTCCTTGCTCTTTCTCTCTCTCTGTCAAATAAATAAATAAAATCTTCAAAAAAGAGAAAAGAAGAAGAAGAAAACACTTGAGAGGAAGGGAATAACAGTTGGGAACATATTAAATAACTTCTTTCTTAGATGCTGGTCTAACTTTGCAGTGATCTTTAAGACCTGAACTTTTTATGTGCCATATTTGTCTCCGGACAGCAGTTCTTTTGGCTGCTGTCTTAAACACGCTTGCCCTCGAACTGTTACATTCAGAGCAAGTTCATTCTCCCATGTGCAGTGCTGTTGCTCGAGACTAAACTAATCCTTTGTTGCTACTAAATGCAGTTTCATCTCTTTACTCTGCAAACCATGTATTGATTTCTATGAGGTACGGTTCACAGTTTAGAAGGACTTTTTGATGACTTGATAATCTGTATTTGAAAAAACTCCTGGCTGCTTTGAAAACTTTTAGCTTTTTCGGTATAGCTTGCCTTTTTTTTTTTTTTTTAAAGATTCAATTTATTTATTTATTAGAGAGCGAGAGAGAGTGAGAGAGCACAAGCAGAGGGAGCAGCAGGCAGAGGGAGAAGGAGAAACAGATTCCCCATTGAGCAGGGAGCCCGATGTGGGACTTGATCCCAGGACCGTGAGATCATGATCTGAGCCAAAGGCAGATGCCCATCCGACTGAGCCTCCCAGGTGTCCCCAGCTATCGCTTGCCTTTATCTGAGGGTCAGTTTCAATCTCCTGGAGAGGGGATGGTAATGGTTTTACTCCTTTTCACAGCGATGGAAGCTTTCCAAGTGATGAAGGTTCCAGCCAGGAAGTATCTGAGTCTCTCTTTGTTGGGGAGAGCAGGAATTACGGCTTCCAGGGAGGTCAGAACAAGTATATGGGCACTGGAGGAATAGACCAGAAGCCCCGGACCCTGCCTCGGAACAGGTAAGCATTGCTTAACAGCGGACTGTTATATTTGAACAAGAAATGAAAACCTAACCCTTATGCACATTTCTAATATTAATCCTGGATGGATTGGTTCCCACTGTGACACTTTTCCCACCTTACCTGATTACCTCTATTATTATTTTTGGTACTGTTGCTATTACAGTTGTATATATTATCTTCTGGAATTCTGGAGCATTTAACGGTCAAATGCTTTATAGATTTCGTTATCAATTGTTTAACGAAGGAAGCTATCTCAGTTTTCCATTCCTTGCATGAGGCCTTCTATAAGCTGCTGATTTTTTTGTTTTCTTATTTTCTTGAACCACAGAAAGTTGGCCAAACTGTAAACTATGACATGAGGTCACTTTTGCCTCAATTTGTGAGGTTGGTTTGCAGAAATAGCCACTGGAAAAAGGAAATAACCTATTGAAAAGAGTCCTAGAAAATAAGAGTGGGTAGATGGCAAGGCTGACTCAAACCTGAACCACAGCCATATCATTACCAGTGTTTCAGTTGTACGGAGGAGACTCTTGGCATGTTTTCTGTCAAAGTAATCACAGAGTCGTTAAAATTGTACTTATCCCCAGAAAGATTCTTCAGAGCTTTTAGGGAGCTATTAACTAATTAATCCATACCTTAGTTCTGAGACACAGTTTGGAATTGTCCTCATTTTCCTTGTGAGAAAAACAGAGGAAAAACTCCTGCTCTAAAGGTCTCGTGTTAGAGCTTCTGCCAGAATTCATCAAGCAGCTGTCCCCTTAAAAGTTGTGCACCGTATGTGGCCGTTGGGCTAGGATAGGTCGGGGGGGATGGGCCCAGCGGGCTGCTAGCTTGGAGGGCCGGAGCGGTGCCGGTTGGCCGAAGGGCTTTACTAGCTTCTGGCAAAGAGTGAGCTTGGTTCCGCTGCCCCTGTGCTTGTCTTTGGGAAATCTAGAATGCCATTATAAGCTACGCTCTGTGTAGCACTCCTGTTAGCCAGACTATTTGGAAGCCACTGGGAAAGAAACTTCATGGATTTTTAATAGCTAACATTTATTAAATGCTGACGACGTGTCAGGCCCTGTTCTAAATACTTTATTCTCCGCTTAATCCTTGCAAAGCCCAGTGAGGTAGGTACTGTCATTATCCTGCTTTATAAACGAGGACCTTACTGAAAGTGGAGGCTGTCACAGTCAGCTGTAGCTGTCTTTCTGATGTGTAACGAGAAATGGCTGTGTTGGTTGGCATATGGTGGCGGGATGATGGTGGCCAACTCCATTTTTGGTTTTTCTTTTTAATGTTAGCCTCTGGGTTGGTTTTTTTTTTTTTTTTTCCCTTTTCTTTCTCTGTTTTTTTGATTGAAGTACAGTTGACTTACAGTATTATGTTTCAGGTGTGCAAAATACCAACTCTACAGTCACATACATTACGTCCTCCAGTTTTATTTCAAAATGCCCCCTGCTTCTTTGCAAAGGAGGATTTTCCAAAACAAAGACTCCTCATTAGTCGATGGATCCAGTCTTTATATTACTATGTCTTGAAAACTTTTTCTATGTGAGAGAACCATTTTGGGATCCATCCTTAGAAATACATCAGAATGCATAGATTTTTTTTAACCAAGCTATTTCATTTCCTTGCTCGCAGTACGCTTCGACTGTAAAACACTGCCAAGTTGTAAACTAAAGTTGCTGTAGAAGTCCGCGGCAGTTCCATTACAGAATTTCACAGGGTTAGACACCTAAGGGATCCAGAATATTATGGGTTTTGTACCTTAATTATGATTAATGATCTATGATTAGTAGTTAAGGAGCTTGTGTTTGAACAGAAAGGAGGAAAATGAAGAAACCGAACTTCTCACTCCAGCCAGCCCCTTTGACGTAGTAAGCCTTGAGGATTTACACTTTTATACTTTTAACTGTATCATTTTATCTTATTACTGTCATTTAGTGGCTTGAGGGGAGGTTCTCTCCGTGAAAGCACAAGATTTGTCTTTTGTTCTCCTGCCAGAGATTTTGGAACCAAAACGAAAGTGTATGAGTTCCCAAATAAAAGGTCTTAACTGGGTTATTCAAGGCAGCAAAAGTCACGTCTTCAGAGAGGACTCCATTCTGTCCCAAACAGCGTGTCTCTCACCCCCCATCGGTCGTAGTACTGTGTCTCACTGTCCCCCACAACACTTACTATCTGAAATTATCCTTTCTTTTCCTGTTTGCCTCTGCCACTGCAGTATATGTTTCATTTGAGCAGCGATCTTATCTTGGTACCATTGGCTCCTAGAATTGTGCTTAGCGTGTCCGGGAGATCCAACAGTGTTTATAAAACAAATGTGTGCGTCAAGTGCGGGTACAGGGAGAGGCCCGTGTGCATTAAACAAAATCTTGTATCTCAACAGGACATTCCCTATTAGAGGCTTTCAGATTTATGACGGGCCCATTCATCTAACCAGGTGTACTTTCAAAAAATACGTGCCCACCCCGGATAGGTACACCAGCGCTATTGGCTTCCTCGTGAAGAATCCCTGGCAGATAACTCCCAGGAATAACATCTCCCTCGTGAAGTTTGGTCCACATGTAAGTATGTCCTTATGGGATCTGTGTGGTGACCATGGCAGGAGGAGGGGGGATAGCACATTCCCAAAGACAAAAACACAAAGTATTCGTACTGAGTCTTTATAACTGGGAGGACAAGTAGATGCAAGAAAGACTCCTCTCCATCCGTGCTGTCCCGTTGGGTTCAAGGTGAGAAAAGAAGTCCCACGTGACTTGAGGTATTTTTGACCTTCAAGTTACACCTCGGAAGGGACCATGACTTAAAGTGATGACATGGCGTGGGAGAGTTTCAGAGGAACAGCAGGACATAGGATTTGGGAGAGTTCATTTGTAATAATCTATGAAGAGAGTTGAGTTCTTCCTGGTATTTTACTTGTCTGGGGCTTATTCTTCTGGGGAACCAGAGGATAAAAGGATGGGAAAGAAGAGGAGTACTGGGCTTGTATAATAAGACAGATACAGGGGCGCTTGGGTGGCACAGCGGTTAAACGTCTGCCTTCGGCTCAGGGCGTGATCCCGGCGTTGTGGGATTGAGCCCCACATCAGGCTCCTCCACTGGGAGCCTGCTTCTTCCTCTCCCACTCCCCTGCTTGTGTTCCCTCTCTCGCTGGCTGTCTCTATCTCTGTCGAATAAATAAATAAAATCTTAAAAAAAAAAAATAAGACAGATACAGATATACACTGTTGGAAGATTTTTATGAAAACTGCAAAGAAGACTGAGAAATAATTGCTTTCAATACAGTGGCCCACAGAAATGGTTTTCTTAGTAGTTTCATCAGTGCTCTCTGGACCCTGAGCACATAGGACAGTCTGATGACGTACCTGACCCTCCGCCATCTTGCCTGTTCCAAGATGACCATGGTACAGGGAGGTTGAGTCTCAGGGGGTGTCGCTCACCGCTCCCACAGGCGGCTGCAACTGGGAAGTGGCTCATATTTCTCTCATTTATTCAGAGTCCACAGGCTGACTCTGCGGTTGCCTAGTTTAAAATAGAACATGGGATAGGACCAGAGTCTATATCTGGTTTTCTAGAATGAGGCATGAAATTGAAGCCCAGGTGCAAATTGGGATGCCAGCTTGGTTGGCTGGTTCTCTTTTAGGTCCTATGACTCCGGGGGAAGAGGGAGGGCTACACTAGGCAGATAGCTTCCCACATAAATAAATAGGGCGGTCCTTGGAGCAGCTTTCCAGGGTGGAGGTTGGGTGTTCACTTGCCTCCTACACAGACCTTCCCACACATGGAGTTCTAGTGACCGCTGACACAGTCGTTCTGAAAAACAGTTCATTGGGTGTTACATTGGCTGTGGGGTTCCCAAGTTCTAACATCCGTGCTGTTCAAGTGTAGTGGTCATCAGCCTGGGGGTCTGATGGTGCTGATGCCCTGGGAACGGTTTGTAAAGGCAGTTTTGTTCTCCCCGAACAGGTGGGAAATATGCCCTAAACGTTTCTTAAATTTAACCATAGAAGGTACAAGGGAAATGAAAAAAAAAAAAAAAAAAAAAGGCTACACCTAGGAATTTAGAGCCACTTGTCCCAGACATCACTGATTTTTCTTTGAGTTGCCTATCATTTAGATGTTGAGTTGATTTTACGACATCCGAGGGTGCTGAGTGCATGAAAGCATTGTAGAGGTGCATCTGCAAGGCATGCATAGCGTGAATAATTTACCACTAATAAGAAGCAGCTAAGGACTATAAACATGTCACCTGCAGCTTGCTTTGCAGCTCTGTACTATGTGTTTAATCAAAGCCTTAAATTAACTCTACCTGACATGAAAGTCACTGAGCTGGGTTTGGTCTATGTTGAGGAGAAGGTAACATACACTTTTCAGCAGATTCTAGTGAGTTCAGCAGTCACCCTGCATACCAAGACAACACTTGGAAGGTGTTTCAGTTTGCAACTATACTTGTTTTTTGGTGGTGATGGGGGGAGAGTCAAATGAACAAGCAACTAAAGCATTTGGAGTGAAATAAAAGGATGAATTAGCTCAGAAGATAGAATTTATAATAGATTTTTATTTAATTGAGGTATAATTTGCAGGCAGGGAAATGCACACACCTTAAGTGTAAAGTTTATAATTTTTAACAAATATGCATGACTGCATATTTCCCCTTCCCACAACTCTTCTGATTCTCTTATCAAGGTTAGTTTTGTCTGGAGAGCAGGTAATTATTTTTAAATGGGAGAAAAAGGAAAACACCAAATATGTTTTCAGCATTTGCTACTTGACCTCCATAAGGCTCTGTAACTTTCTTTCTTTTTTTTTTTTTTTGCCCAACCATGTCGTAATTATTTGAACACTTTGTTTGGGTGCCATCATTGATGACCATGAACTGTGACTCACAACTGCTCTAAGCTTAAACCAGTTGTAAGGGATATGCTGTGGGGTCCTCGCAGGGGACACCGGCCAGGGTGGTAGGAGCCTCCGTGTTGTGACGTCCTGGTTTTTCACTGCCGGCAGGTCTCTTTGAATGTCTTCTTTGGAAAGCCCGGCCCCTGGTTTGAAGATTGTGAGCTGGATGGTGATAAGAACTCCATATTCCACGACATCGATGGGTCTGTGACAGGATACAAGGATGCTTACGTGGGAAGAATTGACAACTACCTGATCCGCCACCCGAGCTGTGTGAACATTACCAAATGGAACGCGGTGGTCTGCAGCGGGAACTACGCCCAGGTAGGCCGTTGTGCAATCGATATGAGGCCTGACTCCGAACCAGCTCCTAACAGCATCGCTTCCGTGAGGAGGGCTCTCCTGCTCTCCAGCATGATTGATCCTTTCTAACCATGGTTTTTCTTTAGGATAAAAAGGAAAAAAAAAATTTATGAGGGATCATGGACTCCTACAATTTTATTTCAAGTTCTGCTCCAAGGCAATTAAACAAATGGAAAAGTGGGTCCCAGAGTGGTAGGACGATTTGTCCTTGGTTAAATATGTGGGATATAGTTGGGGGTGAGAACCCATATTTCCTAAGTCTTAGGCCTGGTTTTCTTGCCATGCTACCGCTGTGCCCACTGAGAAGGAGATTTATTCTTTGCTTTCGGGGTCATTCTCTGTACTAAATTAGAGAATTAGGCAGAGGGTTAAAGATGGGAGGGAGTTTTTCTGGCTTAATTTTAAAGGAATATTAGCTTCTTTGTTGTGGGATTTCTCATCCCCATAAGGAAAAAAAAATGTTATTCTTGCTTAAGTTCTGGGAAAGTCAAGGAAAAAATGGAGAATTAACTAGAGTAGAGAAGAAAAGAATGTGGTTTGAAATGTAATTTCTTTTTCCTTTCATCTTATCCTTAATCAGAAGTTAACCTAGGATGCTGTAGACATTCTAGAGTTAAAGCAAAAACCAAAGAGCTTTTAGCTCTTTTTTGTAGCTACAGTTTTAGCTAAATTTCATGGGTGTGTGTCTGTCTGAAAGTGGTGTGTGCTCGCCAGTGAAATAGAAAATTATTGGGACGCCTGGGTGGCGCAGTCGTTAAGTGTCTGCCTTCAGCTCAGGGCGTGATCCCGGCATTATGGGATCGAGCCCCACATCAGGCTCCTCCGCTAGGAGTCTGCTTCTTCCTCTCGCATTCCCCCTGCTTGTGTTCCCTCTCTCACTGGCTGTCTCTGTTAAATAAATAAATAAAATCTTTATAAAAAAAAATAGAGAATTATTATAGATGTTCCCGTCAACCCTTCGGATTTCAAATATATTTGAGACTGTCAACCTGATCCTCCTATCTTACAAAGCAGAGCAGTAATTCAATTTTTATTGGAGGATGAAGAAAGAAGTAAGTCATCTAATGCTTCCAAGGAGGTTCTGGGAATGGTAGGACCACAAGTCAGAAATTTTCTCCTGAGAATTTGGGATTTGGGCTGGGAGCCCAGATTTGCGGCCATTCGTTGTTACTTACATAACGTATAAGATGATATGTTTTTAGGCAAAAGGTAGAAACAAAATAAGACTATATGTTTTCAGGCAAAAGGTAGAAGCACCTGGATCTCAAGATAGAATAATAATTGGCTCTTTGTAAATATATTTTAGCTCTTTGCTAACCCAAGGGTTAAAGGGGCTGAGGAAGAAAGGTGGAAACATAAGGAGAACTAAAATTACTGGCGCGCCTGGGTGGCTCTGTCGGTTTAAGCGTCTGCCTTCGGCTCAAGTTACAATCCCAGGATCCTGGGATTGAGTCCCATCGGGCTCCCTGCTCAGCGGGGAGTCTGCTTCTCCCTCTGCCTCTGCTGCTCCCCCTGTTCGTGCGCTCTCTCTCTCTCAAATAAATAAATAAAATCTTAAAAAAAATAAAATAAAGTTACATGTGTCACTTCCTATTCTTCCTGGATTTGGAAGAAGGCAGGAGATGGATTGATTGATACGTATATGTATATTACATATAACCTATTACATATAATCTGTTTTTTATATTACAACCTAGTTTTAAAATTACATTATTATTTCGGGGCACCTGGGTGGCTCAGTCATTAAGCGTCTGCCTTCGGCTCAGGGCGTGATCCCAGCGTTATAGGATCGAGCCCCACATCAGACTCCTCTGCTATGAGCCTGCTTCTTCCTCTCCCACTCCCCCTGCTTGTGTTCCCTCTCTCACTGGCTGTCTCTCTCTCTGTCAAATAAATAAATAAAATCTTAAAAAAAAAATAAAATTACATTATTATTTCAACTTATATTTAATATTCTATATTGTGTATTTATATAACCTATATAGTAAATATGGGTTAAATAGAAATATATTTTTAAAATAAGTACAATATGTATGTGTAGTAACTATAATATATACTACAGACTAATTAAATATATTTAAATGACAACTGGTAGTCTCAAAATATATGTTTCCTATCTTTATTTTTAAATCTTTAAGTGATGTCTGTAAAGAAGAGTATTATTATATTGAAATAGTCAAACATGAATGAGACTTAAGGAGCTTTTCTGGCTCACAGGTTGTATACGTGAGGAATCAATATAGACAAAACTGTAGAAATGAGAGGAAGAAAAATAGAGAAGTATTGTGGATTAAATGCAGTCTTCTGCAAATGTTTTAATCCTTCTGGAGAATTCTGTTACAGGATAATGATTTGCTTTAGGGAATTGTTCCGAGGTTTGTTCTTTGGAAGATGCATTTGGAGAAGGTTTTGTTTTGGCACAGCAAGGGGCGCAAATGCCACTGGACTAAATTCAGGATTTTCAAATTCGTCTCTGTTTAATATATTTTTCCAGTTTTTGCAAAGTGCTTTATAGCTTTTTTTTTGAATGGATGAAAAATGACTTCTCGGGCTGATGTAGGTCATGGAAAACTGAAAGCCGAAACTGTAAGGTATTTCCATTTTCCATCTCTTATTTTAGAGGAAAGTCTTTCAGATTTGACTGGAGGGTATCAGTTTCACATTAATTTACAGATTCTTTGTATGTGTGTTCTTCAGGCTGAGGTATTTCTTTGACAAGCTATATAAGCCGCAAAGGTTTTATATTCTGATGAATAAGCTGGCCTGCGGCTGTGGAGGGGTGAGGAAGATCTTGGCTAGCAGGGTGCTTGGTCTGTTTTTACCATTTCAGTTTAAGTCGGCTGCGTTTTAAGTATAACTTAGGATGGAGTTGGCGGCTACTCATTTAGTCTGGCTCCGATCACAGAACCTCTGTTCTGGAAGGAGAGACACTGAACTTTGTGCTGGAAATGTTTGTTTTGCTTATCTAAGCTTTCGTTCCCTCCTTTTTAATTCTTCTAAAAAAATTTTTTTTTATTAAGTTTTTAATTTTTTAAAAAGATTTTTATGCAGGGAGCCCTAGTGGGACTCGATCCCAGGACCCCGAGATCATGACCTGAGCCAAAGGCAGACGCTTACTGACTCAGCCACCCAGGCGCCCCTTAAGTTTTTAATTTTCTTAATTCCAGTATAGTTAACCTAAAGTGTTCGATTAGTTTTAGATGTGTGATGTAGTGATTCAGCAATTCTACCCATGACTCAGTGCTCATCATGATAAGAGTACTCTTGAATCCCCAGTCCCTATTTCACCCCTCTCCCCCTGCCCCCCACTCCCCCCGCCCCCCGTAACCACGAGTGTGCTCTCTGTAGTTAAGAGTCTTCTCCCCTTTAATTCTTAATTGCTTGTTGAAGGTTTATGTGCAGACGTGGAGCGCTCAGAATCTGACGATGACCATCGCGCGAGACGAGTATCCCTCCTACCCTATGGTGCTCAGGGGCATTAACCAGAAGGCTGCCTTTCCTCAGTACCAGCCTGTGATCATGCTGGAGAAGGGCTACACCATCCACTGGAATGGACCGGCACCAAGAACTGCTTTTCTATACCTCATAAACTTCAACAGGTACGTTTCTGTTCCTGTTACATCACCCAGTGGAGCCAGTCGTAATTTCGTGGAGACAAATGATACCATATTGCTTTTGTAGCAAGTGGAGAATGCCAGTTTCACGTATTTTGTTCTTCTTGTGTGGAGGCTGTATATTTTTTGTTGATGGAATTAAGCCATTTCACAGATTAAATCCTGTCATTTTAAAAACATTTTTGTCTGGGGTCGAGGTATAGTGTGCAGAAAGCCACTTAACAAGAGCTTTTACTATAGTCTGCCGAGTGCTTTAATTCCCCGTAGCTGGGGTGGGACAAAGTTTTATCTGGCGTTCCAACTGAGCTCTTGGTTATCTAGAAAATGGAAAGATTTTTGAGGCCCAGTTCAGACCTGACAGAAGAGAGTGGTGTGATTGACAACTAATGTCAGCTCCAGGCAAGAGGGGGACGAAGTGGGCCATGATGCCAGGCGCTTAACCACCCCTGCCTGAAAGCTTCTTTCTGTCCCTTCTTGATTTCAGTTGTCTGTCCTGATAATATTACTTTCAATCAAAGGCTCTATTTTTACATTAATTTATTCAAGTGTTTTCTGTGTACCCGCTGATCTAAAGATGAACGAAAGTACTTGCCTCTTGGGAGCTTCTATTATCCAGCGGGAAGTTCTGTTATCCAGGTTGAAAAAATTTTAAGTAAGTCGACAAACCAATGCTATTTTTAGTGGACAGAGGATAGAGCAATAATGCTGCCTACAGGGGCGGGGCCAGGGTGCACAGAGGAAGTGGTACTAAGTGATCAGTCTTGTTATAAAAGCAATACCATTGAGAAAGGGCTGGTTCTGCTCAGGGACTGATGGAGTCAGGGTGATGGGAGCGTGGGGTGTGTCACGGGAAGTGACAGGTGACACTGGAAAGGAGGAATGGGACTGTTTTGAAAGGCAGAGGTAATCAATCTAGTTATGTGTGATGGTGAACCCAGGGGACTCCCTGAAACTGCTCAGATGGGTACTGGAAAAATTGAAATGGCTTATTTCCCTGGCTGGTCATAACACTCTGACTTGTCATAACTCTCTTAAAACACCCACTTGAAATGAAGAGAGGTGGGCCTAGAACATGTAGGAATTCAGCTGTAAGTAGGTCACTTCCAAGGATCTGTGAGTATTAGTGGATGCCCTTCTTCTGAGATGTTAGGGCCCCAGCACCTGCTCTAAACTGGACCATGACTGTTTTCCTCTAACACTTGCTGTTTCTCTGTGCCTTTGTTGGAGAACCTCACCCCTGCCTACTGAGTCAACCAAGGCAAAAAATCCCAGGGCTCATCATTGACTCTTCTTTCCTTCATCCCATCCCATCAGCGACCAAAGCCTGTTGGTCCTATCTCCTTAATGGTGTTCCAGTCTCTCCACTTCTTTCCACCCCTGCTGCTTGTGGCTGAGTTCAGGCCATCATCATCTCTTGCCTGGATCCTACATGATCTCCCCACCTCCAGTCCTTGGTTCACATTGTGTCCAGGGTGAGGTTTCTAAAAGCCAGTCTGGTATGACCAGTCCCAGGAGTAAGCTGCAGGGAAGGCAGTGAAAGGAACAGCAATGGTCAGAGAGGACCAAGGAGAAATGTCAGAGTGATCAGGAATCCGAAGACTTCTATCTGGAGGGGTATGAACTTGAGGTGAGAGATGACAACCAAATGGTATGCAAGGTTCTGTAAGGATCACACGTAACTTTTGAACAAATAGTGAGTGAATAAAAATCTTTTAAAGTGAAACGAGGCTGAACCAAGAAGTTTCAAGAATCTGCATGGGCTTTTGAAGTTCAGTCAGACTTTCCTTGCTTAGTAGCTCAAAGTTTGTAAAAATTACATCATGGGCAGAGGCAAGAGGAAGGGATGGACAATTTTTTCCCCGAATTTAATGTGATTATAGAGAGGTCACAGATTTTGTCATAGTGCCATTTCTACAAATAACACTTTAAAAATAATAAGGGGGCGCCTGGGTAGCGCAGTCGTTAAAGCGTCTGCCTTCGGCTCAGGGCGTGATCCCGGCGTACCGGGATCGAGTCCCACATCGGGCTCCTCCTGGGAGCCTGCTACTTCCTCTCCCACTCCCCCTGCTGTGTTCCCTCTCTCGCTGGCTGTCTCTCTGTCACATAAATAAATAAAATCTTTAAAAAAATAAAAAAAAATAAAAAAAAAAAATAAAAATAATAAAAGCTGTGCTTATTCATTAAACAAAACAAGGAAAATAAAGAAAAAAACATCAAGAAACTTGAAATAACCTATAATTCTTCTAATCAAAGTGAGGCATTAGAAACTTATTATTTCCCTCTTTCTCCACCCTCGTGTGTTTTCGGAGCATATAGATATACCAAAATTTATTTGACTCCTCTCTTCCTCTGTGAGCATGTACCTTGTTTTTCTTCTGCCAGCCCCTCTATACCCCCTCTTTGCTATTATAAATGGTACCTCATAGAGCATCTCTCCTGGTCTACGTTACTAATTATTCTTTAGAGGGATTACTGGTAAAACCTGAATGAATAATTTTAAGGCCTTGTTACCTATTATTTAAAAATTCTTTGGAAGAGTGGTGGTAATTGTAGAACCTTGTGAAAGTACTTAATGCCACTGAACCGCGGACTTAAAAAATGGATAAAAAGATAAATTTTTGGTTATGTGTATTTTATTTTATTTTATTTTTTTAGATTTTATTTATTTATTAGACAGAGATAGAGACAGCCAGTGAGAGAGGGAACACAAGCAGGGGGAGTGGGAGAGGAAGAAGCAGGCTCATAGCGGAGGAGCCTGACGTGGGGCTCGATCCCATAACGCCGGGATCACGCCCTGAGCCGAAGGCAGACGCCCAACCGCTGTGCCACCCAGGCGCCCCTGGTTATGTGTATTTTAACACAACTTACAAAATGCCGTCAAACAGCAAATGATTAAAAAAGGGGAAATATTTTTAATGGTTTCCAGGAAGTGTTGATTTTATATCTAGAGACAGGATATTACGTAAGAAAAAAAAAACCCCCAGCAATTTGGTAATACACATCGAAAGCTTTAAAAATACATATGCCTTTATATCCAGCAGTTTTACAACTAAGTATTTATCCTAATGCAATCATAAAACAAAAAAATATATTTATGAACCAAAAAATCTTTGGAGGGGCAACTGGCTGGCTAGTGGGTGGAGCGTGCGACTCCCGATCTCAGGGTTGTGAGTTTGAGCCCCACTTTGGGTGTAGAGATTACTTAAAAAAAGTAAGTAAGTAAAATTTTTAAAAAATTTTTGTAAAGGTTTTACCAGCGTACACTCCCACTGTCAGGCTATTAGCGTTTCATCCATTTTCATAGACCCCATTCCCAGCCATCTCACTTAATTTTATTATCCTCTTTCAGTGTCTAAGTACATTTTATCCAGCTTCTGTTCACATTCTCTGAAGTCCTGTCGAGACCAAGACATTTCTGTAAGCCAGACGATTGCTGTAAATATATTGATAAGAGAAGTTTGGGGAACCTACAGAGGTGGACGATTTGCTAGTATTTGGGGCACAGAGCCTCCATTGTTAGTGGCTCAATCAATACACATCAGACATTGAAGGAGGAGAAAAATCGTGGCTGAAATTTACATATGCTATAGTACTCAAAATATATATATAGGCTCAAGTGTGAATTCATTGTTTTATTGTCTCTCCTTTATAGGAATGACTGGATTCGAGTTGGCCTCTGCTATCCATCAAACACAAGTTTTCAGGTTACCTTTGGCTTTTTACAGCGCCATAATGGCTCATTATCCAAAATGGAAGACTATGAGCCTGTGCATTCCCTGGAAGAATTGCAGAGGAAGCAGTCGGAGAGGAAATTCTATTTTGACTCCAGCACGGGGTAATTGGGCGCAACCGTGAATGAGAATTATTGCTATTTTTCTTTAATGGTGAAATTACTAGTTCTTCAGCCTAACTAAGAATAGGTTGTGATGGGACGGCTGTTCAGAAAAGCAGCTGATGTGGGTAATTCTCTGCTCATCACTATTAGAGGTTTAGAGCAGTAGAATAACTCGTAATTACACTTGGCGGCAGGAATCAAATGAAGCTGTTTGCCATATACCTATTAAGGCAATTTTGAGAGAGAAATTACCCTTGTCAATAAAGAACCAGTAGGCCCAATTGAAAATTAAAATAATTTTTTTTTCTGTGACAACCCTTAAGATGATTATTAACATGGGATAGAGTTCATATTTCAGGGAAAGCTCCTTTTTTTCTTCCTTTAAGGTGATCTCTCAAGTTGACCTTGAGTTTAAAAAAACCACCAAAACCAAACCACTGTATAACCATGGCATATTTGCTTTCAACTTTCTCTAGGCTGCGTCTTTCCACTTTTTAATTCTAATCCTGTTCACCCGGGGTCCTGTTGGCTTTGTCTGCCTTTATCCAGTTACAGTCTCTCAGCCTTTGGGTTATGGTAGGCTCGATCTCCTGTACTCTTCCAGCAAGTAGCATGCTCCTTCAGTATCCATTCCTTAAGCTGACATTCCTATCACATGCCATCGTCTAGGTACTGTAAAGGTACTCATGTGAATAAGACCCATTTCTTCCGCAAATTCACAGTCCATTGAAGGATGTGGGCTTGTAAAGCAAGTCATTAGTGAGCTAGAGACTTAAATGCTGTAATTCCTATAGTGGGATATTCAGTGTGCCTTTCGAGGTCACCCGGAAGCTCAGCCTAGGGTGACCAGTGACATCCCAAGAGGGTGACACTGGAGTTAACTCCTGAGGAATGAGTTGGAGGAGATGGAAAAAGAGAGGGGTCAGGTGTCCCCAGGAGCAGTGTGGATAGGTGCATGAAGGCATGGAAGAACGTGGCATGGCATGTTTGGGGGGAAGACGAAAGTTCAGAATGGGGAGAAGGGGGCGTGAGGTTGGGGTTCAGTCAAGTGTCTTCTTAGTTTTTGAAGAGGATGCAGCTCATTTGCGCTCCAGGGCTCCTCCAGCAGCCCGTGTGACCAGCTGAAGTCTTTTCTGATCATAATTGTTGCTGATTTTCAGTTTCTAGTAAGACTTAAGACAACCTACTTAGATTTTTATTCTACAGATGACAGAACTTCCACATTCCCCATTGATTTCCCGCAAAAATAAATGGACACCCTAATTTGTGAGGATGGTCTGGGGATCACAAATGAATGATTAGCTGGGAAATATTTTTTTCCATTCCGGTATTTTTAGAATCCCTCAGCCTTCGAGGTTCTAATTCTTTTTAATTCTGTTCATTTTGATGATTATTAATTATGTCAGAAGGCAAGGCCTAATTAGGTCCCTTTCATTCCTTATGTATGTATGTTAAAAGTATGGATGTGAGGACAATGGCTGATTTTTACCTCATAACTGCAACTTTTCGTTGTTCACTGACTTCATATTA
The DNA here is from genome assembly GCF_023065955.2 of Ursus arctos. Classification (NCBI taxonomy): domain Eukaryota; kingdom Metazoa; phylum Chordata; class Mammalia; order Carnivora; family Ursidae; genus Ursus; species Ursus arctos. The sequence goes on along the minus strand of NW_026623019.1, from coordinate 12,482,170 downwards.
AGTATAAATTCATGATCTCTAGTAATCAATCACATTTGATCAAATGCTTTACAATCTTGACTTCCTTTGCTTCAGAAAGACTAGGTTTGCTGACAGATGTTGGACTGTTGCCTGGAAGTTACTTTTCCATTCATCTTGGCAGCAGGAGGATAATTCAGAGTGGGCGGGACTGTTCCTTTCCCTTGATTTTGGCCGAAGTACAGACAGAAGGACCTCAGGCCCATCTGCTCTTAGTAAACATCACAGGAATCGATGTGAGACCAGATCTTGGCCTTAGCCAAGCAAGTCACAGTTGCTATTTTTATTTATTTCAAGTTTATGCCTTAAACCAAAATGTTTCATAAACCAAAATTAAAAAAATAAAAGCATACTAATTTACGAAATCCTAAACTCAACACAAGTCTAAAATTTTCCAAGTAAGTTTTGAACCAAACCAAAGTCCATCCTCCCAAATTACCTATTGAACTAATTCACTCCAGAAATTAACTTTGATATGTTCCGGAATGACTGAATCGGGTTATCAAAATATTTTCTGAAAGTAGTGTTGCATTTGACATAGGGCCCTAGGAGGATAGAAAGAAGGAGAAACAACTTTATTAGATTTGTAATTTATTTTCTTTTAAGGAAAAGTTATTTTGTTAGAGGAATAGCCCTTTGGGCCATGAGCCAGTGTGAGGAATTTTTGTGAGTTTGTGAGACTCCGTTCTAACATCCCATGGATTGGTTTGTGTTCTGTTCAGGTTGCTGTTTTTGTATCTCAAAGCCAAAAGCCACAGGGATGGCCACAGTTACTGTTCATCTCAGGGATGTGAAAGAGTCAAGATCCAGGCAGCAACAGACTCAAAAGATACCAGTAACTGCATGGCCAAAGCGTATCCCCAGTATTACAAGAAGCCGTCGGCACTCAAGCGCATGCCCTCCATGCTCACCAGACTCTGTCAAGGCTGCGGGACCCGCCAGGTAAACAAGGAAGAAGAGTGGGCTGTGGGTAGGAAAGAAACAAAAGCAGTTTTGTTTTGTTTTCTTGTTTGTTTCTTTATTTTGCCAATAGGCACATTTTTCTTTGAAACATCTGTATTGCCAATTTATAAATATTGCATGAGTTCTCCTGAATTTTGGCCCATTCTAGAATGTGATAATCCTAAGAAGCAAATTAGCCCAAATTCATAATAGAAATATCTGACCCCTCTACCCTGGATGACTGTAGACTTTTTGGTCCTCATTTTCCTCCCCTCTCTCCCCCAGGTGTAATTCTGTTACAGTATTGCTATTGGATTTACACGTCAGTAATGTAGAAAAATATTTTGCTTTATTGAGGACTATAAAATTTCTCTTCCAGAAATGCAACTCATATATGGGGTGCCTGGGGTGGTTCAGTTGGTTAAGATCCTGGCTCTTGATTTTGTCTCAGATCATGATCTCAGGGTTGTGGGATCCAGTCCCACGTCAGTCTCCACACTTAGCATGGAGTCTGCTTGAGTTTCTCTCTCCCTTTGCCCCTCCCCACTAAAATAAATAAATAAATCTTTTAAAAAACGCAACTCATATGAAAATTGTTTCCCCCCCCCCTTTTTTAAGGTGGAAAGCTACCATTAATTTTGAAGCATGTACTGTTATATTTACCTGCAATTAAAAGTACAAACTAACTTTGGCTAGAAGTGAAATTCTTCTCCTGACATATTCTTCATTACAAGTTCTCCCTCTGGATCTTAAGAAAACATGGCAATGAAAGTAAATCCAAAATATGAGCTCAAATTGGGCATGGGGTTTTCAAAGAAGTCAGACCAACTCTGAGTGAAAAAGAAGTATAGAGTTAATATTGCTCTAATTAATATGTAACCTTTACACAGACAAATATGGGTTAAGTGAAACGGTACTCAAAGTGTGGTCCCAGACCAACTTCGTCAGCATCACCTGGGAACTTGTGAAATACTAGAATTCTTGGTCCCACTCCAGTCCTACTGAATCAAAAATGTTTCTCATTTGTTTTTGCCTTTTGGTGGTAGTAAGAGCAGGGAGAGGAACATGGATTTATTCCTCCTGTTATGATATATGAGTACTTTTTCAATGGCAACTCCTATCCACAGTTTCAATCTTTCATATCCCTGTGCCGCTTCTGTTCTCCACCTCAGCTAAAACCAGCCCACCAACCCACCCACCACCCAACCAATCAGCCAACCAACGCACCTACCAACCAACCAACCAGCCCACCAACCCACCTACCACCAACCAACCAGCCCACCAACCCACCTACCACCAACCAACCAGCCCACCAACCCACCTATTAACCAACAAACCAGCCTACCAACGAACCAACCATCCAAACACCCAGCAAACCCACCTACCAACCAACCAACCCACCTGTCAACCAACCAACCAGCCAACCAACCCACTTATCAACTAACCAGCCAGCCCACCAACCCACCTCCAGCCAACCAACCCACTTAACAACCAACCAACCAGCCAACCAACTCACCAACCAAGCCAACCATGTATATGAAGAAGTTTATATAGATCCTTGCCTGTCCCATGTAATATCTTGAGTGTTAAAGTAACATTTTATCTATTTTTTATTTTATTTTAATTTTTATATTCTGGGGAGAGGGAAAGAGGGAGAGAGAGAATCTTAAGCAGGCTCCATGCCCAGCGCAGAGCCTGTTGTGTGGGGCTCAGTCTCACAACCCTTGAGATCATGACCTGAGCCAAAATCAAGCGTCAGACGCTTAACTGACTTAGTCACCCAAGTGCCCCTAAAGTGATATTTTTAGATAATCTTTGTGGGGAAGTAAATTCTGCAGCCTAATTCTCAAGCTGAATTTGTTAAAGTCCTTCATTACAGGAAAGATGATATAATTTATTGTAACAACCGCAACATGATAATTTATAAAAATAATCATCATTGGAAATATTATAAGCGTATCTTTTTAAACGGTTCCATACGTTAATATTTATTAATGTCCTGGTTTTTTTGTGTGTACTTGAAACATTGATTAGAATTTATTTTTTAAAAAATGTATCGATTACTGACTTGGTGCATATGCAAAGTACTTGAAGCATTTGGAAACCTCACTTTTACTTGGAAATTTGAAGGAATGAGTTTGAGTATCAGAAACACACATACATGAGGAGTAAGTAGGAAAATTCACACAGATTTTTGACTGCAAACCTGAGCTTCTGAATGTGGAGTATCATGATTGTTTGCCCTTGGAATCAAGTTGTTGACATGCATTCATAAGGATAGATACTTTAAGTACTGAATTGTGGGAGAGTTAGGCCTGCTTTTGAATGAGAAGAAAGCCTTTGGGGAGGAGGTGCAAGGTGGGACTTGGAGGCTGGGAGTGATTTCATGGAGTAGAAAGAAACAGGGGAGGGCATTCTTGGGGAGGGAACAGCATCTGCAAAGGCAGAGTGGCGGGAAAGGAGATGAAGCACTTGTAGGAAATCAAGGTTGCTACGCTGTCTGCAGAAGGTGGTAGAACAGTGGGATTAGGAGCCTGGATATAGAGGCGTGGCTTGATTTATGGGACACGTTGCAAGTCAGGTAGAGGAAGTCAGTCTGGTGATGCACTGCCTGCTGAAAGGTTTTGAACAGTGTAATCCTTGTCACCTTTACTTCTCTTAGTTCTGGAGTGACTGAGTCCCAGTTTAAGATAACTGGTCTGAAAAGGACCTGAAAAGGACAAAGATGTAAGTGTAAAGCACATTTACTCAGTCCTTTGCAGAATTGATTTTCTGAACAAGATGACAATTATTCGAGACTGGGATTATTTCAGAAAATGAGGGACATACACTTCTTGTATTAAATCTGGATCAAAAGATGGAATTCCAGGCCATTCAATCTGTACAAAAAGTTCACAGGGGGGAAAATAAAACACCATTGGGTTTGATATAATTGAGTTGATTTTGAGGCCTTTTTGAAGGAAGATGTGGTTGATAGAAATACCGATCTTCCTCCCTGTTTAGGTGGTGTTTACTAGCGATCCTCATAAAAGCTACCTCCCTGTGCAATTCCAGTCACCCAGTAAAGCAGAGACTCAGCGTGGAGACCTGTCTATTATCACTGTAAGTACCATCTGGCACGTACCCTGCCTCAGTTTCCCACTTTCATGTTTTATCCCGGTGACATGAATTATCTCTGGCAACAGTTACTTGGTGGCAAGCAATATAATAGAGGCATAAATACCGCCTTAACATTTGTGTTTTTAAATAAGTTAAATGTATTAAGTCCTTTTTTCTCACTAGACTGTGTTTATTGATGACTTTGAGGTGAATGTTAAAATTGGTTCACAAAGTGCTAGTCCTCTGTTCTAGGCGGGTTTATGGAAGTATAGGCCTGAGCTTCCTTGTCAATGCATAGAATTTGGGTGAAGAGCCAAGCTAGCCAGTGGTAACCAGCTCTTGGCATGAGATCTGTCCAGAATCAGGTTGACCTGAGTGCCACCGTATAGGATCTCTTGAGGTGGCAGGTGGCAGGTGTCTAGCCATCTAATTGATATCTAGCCAGGGCTTGGTCCCAGTCTCATGTGGTCTCTTTATTTTTATTTTTTATTTTTTTAAAAGATTTTATTTATTTATTTGACAGAGAGCATAAGCAGGGGGAGTGGGAGAGGGAGAAGCAGGCTCCCCACTAAGCTGGACTCGATCCCAGGACACTGGGATCATGATCTGAGCCAAAGGTAGATGCTTAACTGACTGAGCCATCTAGGTGCCCCTATTTTTAATTTTCTTAAAAAGATTTTATTTATTTGCCAGAGAGAGAGAGCGAGAGAGAGTGAGCACACGCAGGGGGTGCAGCAGAGGCAGAGGGAGAAGCAGGCTTCCCACTGAGTGGGGAGCCTGATGTGGGGCTCGATCCCAGGAGCCTGGGATCATGACCTGAGCCAAAGGCAGACGCTTAACCGACTGAGCCACCCAGGGACCCTTCACATGGTCTCTTTAAAGAGCTCATTTTTTGTTGTTTGTTTGTTTTTTTATAATCAAAGTATAGCTGACATACAATATTATATTAGTTTCAGGCGTACCACATAGCAATTTGACATCTATGTACATTATGCAGTGCTCACCATGGTAAGTGTAGTTATCACCTGTCACCATACAAAGTTATTACAGTATTATTGACTCTGTTCCCTATGCTGTACTTTTCCTCCCTGTGACTTTATGTATTTTATAACTGGAAAAGTCTGTACCTTTTAATCCCCTACACCTGTATGACCCATCCTCCAACCATGGGAGCTCAGTTTTTTAAAGTGGTGGACAACACAATCACAAATCGACATGTATGTGGACAAAATTGCATCTTATTCTTTATTTCTTTCCAAATTTCTTTTGTTGTGTTAAAATATGCATAACATAAAATTCATCGTCTTAACCATTTTTAAGTGTATAGTTCAGTGGTGTGAAGTACATTCATATGGTATGCGAGCACCACCACCGTGCATCTCCAGGACTGAACTCTGAATTAAGAACTTTTCAATACGGGCACTTGGGCAGCTCAATCGTCAAGTGTCTGCCTTCGGCTCAGGGTATGATCCTGGGGTCTTGGGATCGAGCCCTGCATCGTGCTCCATGCTGTGCTGGGAGCCTGCTTCTTCCTCTCCCACTCCCCCTGTTTGTGTTGCCTCTCTCGCTGGCTGTCTCTCTTTTTGTCAAATGAATAAATAAACTTAAAAAAAAAAAACTTTTCAATAACTCTGAATTAAGAATATCCCTGCTTGGGGGGACAGGAGGGTGAAATGGGTGTTACTGGTCAACAGGCCATGTAGTTTCAGGTGAGTAAGATGGATAAGCTCCCCAGATCTGCTGTAAGACATTGTCCCTATAGTCAATAATTAGGTATCGTGCACTTAAAATTTGTGAAACGGATGGATCTCGTGACCTTACACACACAAAATTAAAAATAAATAAATAGAGACTATCCCAATTTAAATGTAGCTCAAAGATTTCCCAACTATGTATTTATGCCTATTGCCTTCCGTTAGCAACTGTTCATTGAGTAGTAGGTTCATGATGTAATTTTTTTTGGCATAAAATTTGTTGGCTCTGCATCTCCATGCAGTCGGCCGTGTGGAGAACCTGATCCCAGCCTTGTTGGCGTGGTCTGTGGTAGGCATCCGTTGCAGAAGGGAAGCAAGGGGGTGCTGAGTCGCTCTGCTCTACTAACTTCACTTAAACAATTCAAGAAGATATTGTTTTGCCCAAAAAAAATCTCAGGCAGGCTCTGCTCCAGGGTCCGAAGACACTTTTTTAACTCCGTTGCTGCACACTGGGTGTTCAGGACCCCAGAAAAGTCACACAACAAGCATTTGCCTGAGGAGTCCTTGCTAGGACATGGCGTTGCTTTAGTCTTTATGGAAAATTTGTGTTTTCTTTAAGTAATAGGTTTTAGGGGGTGCTTTTCAAGAGGACAGTTTAAGTGTATTGGGGATCATTATATATATTTTTCTCAAATTGTTTTAGTATTCAGATTTTTAAAAATAAGAGAATAATCACTTCCAGTCTTTCCAGATATAAAGTGGTACTTTAGGGGCGCCTGGGTGGCACAGCGGTTAAGCGTCTGCCTTCGGCTCAGGGCGTGATCCCAGCGTTGTGGGATCGAGCCCCACGTCAGGCTCCTCTGCTGTGAGCCTGCTTCTTCCTCTCCCACTCCCCCTGCTTGTGTTCCGTCTCTTGCTGGCTGTCTCTGTCTCTGTCAAATAAATAAATAAAATCTTTTAAAAAAATAAATAAATAAAAAAATAAAGTGGTACTTTACCTCAAGGATTTCCATAGTTGTTCTCTGGATTAGAGCAATATAAACATAGCCAAAAAGTCGTTTTGATTCCTGTGAGACCAGTAGCAATTAGAAATAAAATTTAGGTGTGCCTGGGTGGCTCAGTTGGTTGGGCATCTGACCTTAGCTGGGGTCATGATCTTGGGGTCCTGGGATCGAGTCCCATGTTGGGCTCTGTGTTCAGTGTGGAATCTGCTTGTCCTTCTGCCCTTCCCCCCTACTCGTTCTCTCTCTCAAATAAATAAAATCTTAAAAAAAAAAAATTTAAATGTAATTTCCCCAAACAAAAGCGAGTGTAGTGGTGATGGCATTTCTCCTTTGTTAGCTTTTAGCATAGTTTATAATTTTACACATTTTATTTTTTTCAAGGAAAACCTTTTTTTTTTTTTAAAGATTTTATTTATTTATTTGACAGAGACATAGCCAGCGAGAGAGGGAACCCAGGCAGGGGGAGTGGGAGAGGAAGAAGCAGGCTCCCAGTGGAGGAGCCCGATGCGGGGCTCGATCCCAGAACGCCCGGATCACACCCTGAGCCCAAGGCAGACACTTAACCACTGAGCCACCCAGGCGCCACAAACCTTTTTTTTAAGTTTGTATTTATTTATTTATTTAAATAATCTCTGTATTCAGTGCAGGGCTTAAACTCAGGACCCTGAGATCAAGAGCCATACGTTCCTCTGACTGAGCCAGCCAGGTGCCCCAATTTTATACATTTAAAATAGGAACAGCGGCTATGCCTTAAATTAGCATTCGATCATTGTTTTAATCCAATGAGTTTTTTTCCTTCTTTTTTGGCTAATGAATTAATGATATTTGGATGTGTCTGGAGTTCCTTTTTCTTGAAGAGGTCTCAAACCACTAATGTAATTTAGAGAGGACTACTGGAAATTTCAGCTCACAATAACTGTGAACAAAATATATTAATACCTTGTGGCTTAGCATCCTGGTGAAATGACCACTTTTCCATTTTGATTTTAAAGGAGAGCTGTGGATGGGACAAAGGAGATGAGGCCATCTGGCTCCTCTGATGTTCCAAACCTAAACTCTACTGGGAGGGTTTCTGTGTCGGGGAAGGTATAATGTTTTTCTCTGAACCAGTGTGACAGTAAGTGAGCTGTCGGAACTGTGGTACAGAGGCTGGGACCTGATCGCTGAGTGTGAGAGCTTTGATCCCAGTGAGAGAGTGGGGGGTAGGCATGAAGTCCTTACGCCTTCAGCGAGAGTCACGCTGCTCAGCAGAGTGTGGGCTGCTATGCCTTGCGGGGAGCATCCAATCCAACCAGTAAAGACCGATCAAGGGCACAGCCTAGGAGAACACTGGCAGGGTTTCAGGTGTTGGTGGAGAAAGTATCACTGGATTATGTGGTTTGAATCCTGGAAATAGAACTTGATTTATGGGTTTAGAAGACCGAGAAAGAGGAGTTATCCTGGAGATACGAAGGGCTGGTGACAGCAGAAGACGTTTCTCTGTTCACAGGTCAATGGCACCGACTTTACCATCCAAAACCCAGGTGTCCTCCTCCTCATTGTGGATGCCTGCAGCGTTCCCTTCCTGTTAGTGGAAAAAAAGATTTTCTCTCCTGCCGATGTCAGTCGCATGGAAGAGTATTTGAGAACAGGCATCCCTCCAAGGTAGGTGACGCTTGTTCTGTAACAGGGACAGGCCGTTGGAACAGCTGACACCTGGTTAACTCTGAGCTTTGGTTTGTCTTTCCACCCTTTAACTGTGTGGGCATTTAGGGCTGTTGAAATCCTCGTCTCAGATTGACACCCATGTGTTCTAAGCTGCATAGCATTGCACAGTGAAAGCCCGGATGTGAGCAGAGTTTGCAAATGGCGTGAAGGCTCTTAGAACGGGCATTGCTCAGTATTTTGGAACATTTCTATCCCATTTTTTAGTATTTGCTCAATTACTTTGCACCTAACTCACTTAGAAGGTTCATTTCCCGTTTAAAGCAATTTGATAGGCAATTTGACCTTTGGGGCCCTCTGTCGCACTGGTAAGCCCGCAGCAGCATTGTGCTGTGAGTTCACCACCTGGCTCACGTGGAAGTGACTGGAAAGGAGTCAACTGAGTTTTAAGTGGACACATACCTGGTCTCTTAAGAGCCCTGGCCTGATTGGTTTTGTTTTGTTGGGCTCTGAAGAAGCATGCACATGAGCAAAACCTTTCTTTCTAGGGACTGGTTAGTCCCTGCTTAGAGGCAAGGAGATGAATTCAGGCTCCTTTCTTCCTCCCTTGGCTGTGCCGCGGACGCTAATTTACATGCAGACCTTCACTTAGTGAAGCAACTGAGGGAAGGGCATAAGCTTCCTGGGGAGTAAGGTCCTGTCTGGTTTTTGAATGCATCTTTGGTCATCTGATGACTTACACTCTTTGCACATGACAGGAAGTCCCATAAAGTCATTGGATTATTTGAGTGTAATAGTCAGTGTGCAGGTCTAGCTCTGTCTTCTGCTTTAAGATACTTCTAGGGAGGGGCGCCTGGGTGGCGCAGTCCTTAAGCGTCTGCCTTCGGCTCAGGGCGTGATCCTAGCGTTCTGGGATCGAGCCCCACATCAGGCTCCTCCGCTAGGAGCCTGCTTCTTCCTCTCCCACTCCCCCTGCTTGTGTTCCCTCTCTCGCTGGCTGTCTCTCTCTGTCAAATAAATAAATAAAATCTTTAAAAAAAAAAAAAGATACTTCTAGGGAATTCCTTTCCAAGTCCTCAATTTTCTTTAAGGATTTAAAGATTTTTGCTAATGGTGAAAACACGTACTCAGTTCACCTAAACCAATCCAGGGCATACCGCTCACCATAAATTTTTAGGATAACACGGCAGTCCTGTAAGGTACCCTATAGATTTAAGAGTTAAAACCCAACTCGTTAAAAAGTCACTAGGTTGTTTCTGGAAAGGGGACTGAAGGAAGCTTTTAAGATGTGGGTAATGATCTGTTTCTTCATCTGGGCTGGTTGCATAAGTATGTTCAGTGTGCAGAAATTCAATGTGCTATGCACTTAGTGATACTTTTCTGTATGTATGTTGTATCTTTTTTTTTTCCCCTGAAGATTTTATTTATTTATTTATTTGAGAGAGGGAGAGAGAACATAAGCAGGGGGAGCTATAGAGGGAGAGGGAGAAGCAGATTCCTTGCTGAGCAGGGAGCCCAGCGTGGGGCTCAGTCCCAGGACCCTGGCATCATGACCTGAGCCAAAGGCAGATGCTTAACTGACTGAGCCACCCAGGTGCCCCTGTATGTTGTATCTTAACAAAGCGTTAACAAAGTGTTAAGAGGTTATGGAACAACTATTAGTGTCTTCTAGAGAACCAGGCACATGTTGGGGTGTTGGGGGTCCCTGGGGACCTGTAAATGATCTCATGGGACGAGCCTGAAGAGGGTCAGGCCTGTAGGGTTGCTGTGGTCGGACCTCCCTTCAGACTCTGAATGGTCACCCTTGCTTTAGAATGACATCAACATGCCAAGACCCGTATTAAGAAAATGAATACTAATGGATATATAACAGTTCAAGAAAAGGGTAGTAGAAGAATAAATGTGGGAGAATAATAAAATCTTTGTAAACAACTTAAAATAATACAAGGGGGCTTGTTTTATAACATTAAAATAAATCATGAGGCCATAGTAATTAAGCCCGCATAGCACTGGCAGAGGAGAGAGAGAGAGAGATCAGGAGAAGAGAAAATCCAGACAGATTTTAGTATATGTGTTGATATGCTGCATAATAAACATGGAATTTAAACCAAACCTTGGGGCGCGGATTTTATTTTATTTCATTTTAGAATTGGTGTTTATTCTTTTATTTTATAAGTAGATAATAGGACATGAATAGATAAATAGAGCATCTGAAACAAAACCAACCTCCCTTATTAATATATTCCATAAAAGAGATGAGTCCCAGTTCAGCTATTGGGTCAACAGACCTAAATGAACTTTGCTTTCCCAACACTTGGAGACACCTTGTAATAGCAACGTTAAGTCCTGGGTGGGTCCTGGGTGGGGCCGGGAAGCCTGAGCTTCTAACAGCAGGGACAGAACTTTTAACAGCAGGGACGAGAAAAGCATCTTGGTTTTTGTTTCTTTTTTTCCTGTGTGTTTTTAGTTCTGCTTTTATCTAGTATTTCTCTGCTGTATTCATCTCAGAAAGGTTCTCAACTAATACATGCTCATTTATTGAAATTCCCTCCAATTTTCTGACTTTTACATACAGGTCAATTGTTCTGTTGAGCACAAGAGGAGAAATAAAGCGTTTAAATATTTCTGATTCATTAGTACCTCTGGGATTAGCCAAACCAGCTCATCTTTATAACAAAGGTTTGTATTTGTATTGTTCCTTGACATTTTTGTGAGTCCAGCCACAGAAGCATTTTTTATGGTGGAATATAGCCCCCAGCCTGTCTTCATGAGCTTATTTTGCTGGAGTGGGTATCATTAAGATAATTTTTAAATAAGGAGACATTATTAGAGGAAGTGTTTGGGGATGTGGTTTGTTATTTGGGGCAAGAGGTGGGTGGTCAGAGTTCATTGAATGACGTAAAGAAGTGTAGCTTTTCTGTTTCATAGCTGTCTTTGTTTTGCTCACCTCTGACTCACCTCCCACATTGTCTTGCCTGGAACAAGTAGATGGACAAATTGCCCTTTCTTTTTTTTTTTTTTTTTTTTTTTAAAGGGAGTACCATATTTTTGGGATTCAGCGGAAACTTTAAACCATCTTGGGCTAAGCTGTTTACCAGTCCTGCTGGCCAGGGCCTCGGGCTGCTTGAACAATTCCTACCTTTGCAGCTGGAAGAATACGGTTGTCCCCAAGCCAGCGTTGTCCGCCGGAGAGATCTGGAGCTGTTAATGCAGACTGCAAAAGCACATTAGGGACTCACTGTAACTTAAGTGCTGGGGGAAGAAAAAATGTGAACTAACTTATTTAATTTATGGCATTTTAAAATGACATTTTAAAAATGACACTGTTAACCCAATGGAACCATTTTCCTGTTTGATACAGAGAGGGGACGAAAGAATTTGAAGTGATGGCTTGAATACCAGCAGGCACACCTGCTAGTTGTACAAAGTGTTGAAGAATTTATTTGTGTTTGTTAGGCTGGTATATTCGGAGAGCATTTCTCCTGTCCCTCCACGGCCACTCCGTGTGTCTTAGTGATTGTAAGCAGCTTCACCTTTTGTAGGACAGGATGCCAGGGGAGGGAGGTGGGGGCCTCTGAGGGTCAGCCCGAGTTCTGGAGCGGACCAGCTCTTGTAGCACCTTGGATACTTGAAATCTGATACCTGGTCGTGTCTTTGGCTTTGGGTCAGTAGTTGACTCGGGTGACTGGTGTGTTTGGTGCTGCCCAGGCCCTGGAGCCCTGGATCGGGGCGGCAGCCTTTGCAGATTATATAGGATACTCAATGACAGTCTTAAGTGGCAACTCAGGCCCAGCTCATGCCCTTTTTTGCCTGGGGCATGTGCTATTTTTATTCATTTGTACATTGATTCCTTCCAAGGGTTGAACTTTTCAACGGAAAGCATACTGGGACGAAAGGGCTTTAGGGATTTAACATCCCTCTAAACTTGCGCCTCTGGGCAAAAAATTTGATCTTCACCAAGGTCTGAAATTATTGGGACCGAATTTGCAGCTTTAATCCTTAGCCTCTTTTGACTGTATATTTGTGTTTAAAATGCAGAGCTGAGCTGACTATTTACATTTTTTTTAAAAAGAAGAAGGCCTTGTTTCTGAACTGTAAATGTGGGTCATTTCAACTGGCACAAAGGAAGTCTGTTCTTGGGGTTGCTCCTGTACCCGATTTCATTGTTGTTTTTGTGTGATTTTTTTCTTTTTAAGCTTTTCTGCTCAACATCCTGCCAGGAAAATTACAGAAAGCTTAATGATACCCCAAAATATTGTACTCGGGGAGAAAAAAGGGAGAGCCTTTGACAAGCCAGAATCATGGAGGGGGGACATTCAGAAACAATACTTTGTAGAGCCTTAGAGGAGTTGGTCCCTCTTAATTAAATTGTTAGAGCCAATTAAAAGAAAGAAAGTGCCGCGATGCCCGATTTCCCTTCCCCCTGGGTGCGTGAATGTCCTGCCGGAGAGAATTGTATGTAGCAGAAAGATTAGCTCCACCGCCAGGGATGACACCACACTGAGGGGAAAGAAGGATCGAAAAATGCCTTTGCCTTTTCCCAAACCTGCACTACATGGAGCGTATGAAGACATGGCCATGGCGAGAGGGTAGGAAGTGAGTTCAGGCTGACTTGGCAGTAAATACGGACAAATTCACTCTCCTCTACCAAGAGCAAAGGCCGAGGGTCTGTCCCTTTGTGTCCAGGAGAAACTGCAGAGCAGGTCTGAGACTTCTGTTACTTTACAAAACATGCTACCTCAAAATGCTACCGATAAACCATTCTAACTCTAAGTGCTCTTGCTAAGGGCATGTGTCTTAAAGTTGAGGGTTGTTGTCGTTGATGTTGTTTTTTCTTTTGTATATCGATGAGTGAGATCTTACCTATCAAATATATTATTGGATCATGGTTCCTGAAGGTGATTAAAGTTTGTGTGTGCGTGTGTGTTTTTTATGACTTAAATATCTTTTATGCGTGTTTTTTTAGAGTTTGGTTCTTTGAAGAATTGGAGAGGCGATGTAAGTTCTGAAGCACTCGGTTTTTCTGATTTGTATGCTAATTATCAGGGCCTAAGTTAAATAAAAATACGTGTGCATGTATTTTTTATATATGCGTGTGACTCAGTCAATCGATCAGTCATTTTTTTATTCCAGCTTCCAGCCGTGAAAAGCTCTTGGCAGAGATGAGGAAGGGAAATTGTCTGCCAAGTAGATTTGGAAACGCTAAGCTTCAGAAGGGCAGGGACCCCATTCTGCAGTGCAGACCTTCTCCCCCGAGCCTGTGCAATGGAATTGCCTGGGAGCTTTAAAAAATACTAAGCCCTGGGCCTCACCCCCGACCCCGACACTCAGATTTAATTGGGGTAGGATGCAGCCTGGGTATTGGAATTTTTTTAAAGCTCCCTGGGTGATTCCAGCACACAGCCAGGTTTAAAAACCACTGCACTAATATAATGGGTCCACTGTTTAACTCGAGTCCGTAATTTTTTGTGACTCAAACAAAATCACATTTATCTATTATTCTTATTTGCTGTTCCTATGTTCCAGAACCCTCAGCCCTAAACAGCACTTCACTATTGTCTTCTTTTAATAGAACTTTAAATACAGTTTTTAGTCCTTAATCGTCTCACATTGTTAAGTCGGTCAACTAAGCTTTTAAATACATTTCTGGCAATGGGGAGCCAGCGATCTGTTTTATTTCTGTGGGGAAAATAGATTCAATGGTGATTTATAAGTTCGTAAGCAGTTTCCATCAGGTGAGGCAGTTGGCGGGGCTCCAGAAATGTGGCCGTCCACATATCAGCCAGCTGATGAGAAACACAGGGCCTTCAGATGTCTCGGACGCGGGGTATAAGTCTCTGCTGTGAGGTTCCTGCCTCCGCAATTGAGCCCGTGTGCCACATAGGCTCTTTGGAAGCTGGAGGAGAGCTTGCAGGAAGATTGAAAGGCAGGTGCCTGGTCTCTTAGCAGCAGCTAAGCTGACATTCAGATGCAGGGCTGGCGAGGGGGCTTTTATGACCTCTGTTCTCCAGCTTCATCAGGAGAGAACACATCTCTTGCCATTAAGTGGATAACTTTGTTGTGAGGAGGGGCAGGCCATGAGGTGATAGACGCTTGAAGGCTTCAGATAACTAGGTGTTCATTCCCTGAGAGATGAGGTCATGTTTGGGTAAGTCCAGTGGAAAGCATTTTAATAAACAGGAATGCACTTAGTGAATTCAGGTGGGCTTCCCCTCCACCCCAGTTGGTCCTTGTAGGTAAGTACCCAGATCCCATCATGACCGTGTTTGTTGATTCTGTGATGCAGAGTTGGACCTTACCTTCCAGAATTCTTGTTTGGCTTTCAGATACTTAGGAAACCATATTTAATAACTTGAGAAATTCCCCTAAAGGTGAAGACTGTGAATGGGAGTAATTGGGTAACAGATTTGTATCATTACTGTTGTCTTAACTTGGTAATAACCCAGTCTGCTAGAAATGCTAGCAGATACTCTGGGCAGGAGCTGATTTGCAACCAAAGGTCAGAGAGGGAAAAATCAAGGAAAGGCATCCTCAGTCCCTTGTTCACAAATAATAAAATTCTATTCATATCTTGCTGGACCATTTGGGAGGCAGAGGGTTTTGTTTTATTTTTTACCCATTTGTCCTCAAAATAAGAGAGAAGCTGGGGGTGCCTGGGTGGCTCAGTCCGTTAAGCATCTGCCTTCAGCTCAGGTCATGATCTCAGGGTCCTGGAATCGATCTCCGTGTCAGGCTCCCTGCTCAGTGGGGACTCTGCTGCTCCCTCTGCCTCTGCTCATTCTCTCTCTCTCTCTCTCTCATAAATAAAATTTTAAAAAGAGAGAAACTGAAGAAGATGCTAATCAGGCCCTAGTGTTGTGGGGAAGGACATACACACACTTTGTTTTGTGTGATAAAATTAGAGAGTGACTGACTGAACTATGAAGATTTCTAAATGAAGAACTGCGCCCCACAGGGCATCCAAAAATATAAGCCATTAGGAAGCTGTGAAATGTTCCATCTGAAAATACATCAGAGAGTCAGAAAACAACCTCATAGATTCAGTTTTTCAATTTTCCTAAGATGGACAGTGTGATTAGTCTGGATATGAAAAGTCATCAAGTTCAAGTTCATCCTCAGAAGAGCTCAGACTGTACGACCACAGTTGGATTCCTTAGAGGTCAGCAAAGTGACATGGAGGACAGATTTGCCCCCTGACTGGTGTAGTACCAATTCTGAGTTAAGAATGGCTTTTACATCTTTAAAGGTAACACGTTGGAAAAAGTCAAAGAAGAGCATGATTTTGTGATGTGAAAATTAAAGTTCAGTGTTCATAAGTGAAGTCTTATTGGAAAACAGCCACACCTATTGGCTTATATGTGGACTAGTTCACGGGTCCCAATGGCAGACCTGAGTGGCTTGCTGGGTAGTCTACATGGCTTCCAAAGCTGAAAATGTTTACTGTGTTCCTTTACGAAGGATGTTTGCTGACCCTTGCTCTTGGTGAAGGGTCTACTGGTGTTCATTATCCTCTTCTCGGGGCTTTCATAAGGTTTGAGAATTTTTTAAGTAGAAAGTTACGGAAAAAACCAGCATCAGAATCACCTGAGGTGCTTGATGAAGGTGGAGAATCTCTAGCCCCAACTCAGACTGGAGAATGGGCATCTCCGGGGGTTGGAGCTGGGAATGTAATTTTATAACAAGCTCCCCAGGTGTTTCTTCTAAAGGAAAACCTGAGAACTTTTTTGAGAAGCCCATAAGGTGTAGTGAGCTCCTGTTACTTCTCCCTCTCCTTTCCTTCAGCACAGAGCACATGTGGACAAATCTGAATGTTGTGTTTTTTAACCCTGATCTCTGCAGTCTTTCCTAGAACTTTTTGTGTCAGATGCAAGGCAGATCCCATGTGCACAGCACAGTCTATAACTGTTCCTGGGGCAGAGGTTTGGAGCCTGTGATAAAAGCCTCTCTCCGTCATCTGAAATTCTCATTGTTAGAATTATTCGTTTGGCTTAGTATTCCCATGATGGAGTGCCAGCCATCCTTTGTTCTCCGCACGTTCTTCTTGTTAGTTTTAGGTTTAAAAGAAAATGTTTGTTCAGCCACAATCAAGCTGCACAGATTAACAAAAGCATAGTTTCTTTGCTTTGGGATGGAACTGTATCCACCCTGGTTATTTCACATTCTTGGAAGAGCTCATGACCAATTGCAGATTTTTTTTTTTTTAAAGATAGAGTGAATGACTTCATACAAGCAGTTTGATTTGTAAGTGAAAGCCTTTTAACATGTAAACTTTATGGAGGGGTGGGAGGCCATTGGATGGGCTTGGGGGATTATGAAATTGTTCTTTGCCGAGAGAGGCTGGGACACTCTGTGGGAGACTGTGGCAGGGCTCCCTTCTTCCACCTCCTCCCACCAGCCCATGTTGGTCTTAAACACCCAGTTCCTGAGAGTGGAAGGCTTAGATCAGCTAGATCTCAGGGGGCAAGGAACACTGTTAGTTCCCAATGTGGCAGGGAAGAAGAGGTTCTGGTCGGGGAGAGAGAACCCACCCAAAACCTGTTGCCTCCCAAAATGTGCACGTGAGCAGTCTTCTAAGGAAAATGGCTCTTGGGGAGTTGTTAGTGGATTTGAGACAGTTCATTGCCTTAGATACCATGGATATTCTGGTGACCAAGCTAGGTTTGATGCCCCTCAGGGGTCTTTACTAGCAGTGTTACTTCGAGTGGATTCCTACTCCTGATCTTCAGCTTTCTTGTCTGTAAAATGGGACTAACGATATTGGGGTAAAATTACAAAGGAGATTAAATGAGACAGCCATGGTTCCCAAACATGGTCCATCATCAACAGTAACAATGCCTGGGTGGTTTGTTTACAAAAAAAACAAAAACAAAAACAAACAGAAAAAAACGTAGACTTCCAGACACCTGTGAATTCTAATTTAGGAGTTTTTCCAGGGCTACGGATTAGGGAATCTCTATTGTTTAAAGCAAACTTTGGAGATAATGCCAGATTTGGGAACCCCTGGAAAGTCCCTGCGAAAGCCCGCGGCCTACTTCTAACACGCTTTCTGTACTGAGTTGTTTGTATCTAGAAAACAGGACTTTGGGCCCGGCAGTATGTGTTCAGTGACTTGGTTTGAGCGTCCTCATGATACCTGCATTTGTGCCCTTGGTTGTGCCAGCCCTCTGACTCAGCAAGCCAGCTGTGTACAGGCCAGCGCTACGCGACGTGGAAAGGCAGCTCTGAAGTGAGACCATGTGTCTGCACCCTGTTTCACAGCTGGTGTGTGCGGCTTTTGCTCTCCGTTCCTGGAAGGGAAAACTGCAGCTCAGCTAATAGTTTGTCTCTTCCAATCCCTCTTGCCCTAAACTCACATGGGCTAGAAACAACTCATTTCTAATTCTTGCTCTATCCTTCAGCCACCCACATTTTCACTTTTGTTCTTATCAAGCAGGAAAAATGCTAACATACGGTGAAATGGTTCAAAGCTGAGGTTGATACGACAAGCTGAAGTTGAGCGGAGGGATGGGAAAATGAGCACCTTTGGCAGCCAACTTTCCCATGTCTCTCTGCACCCCCATTTCTTCCTTGTCATGCTTCCTCCTGACTGCCCGGGGTCCACTGCTGTGGTCTGCTCAGACTGGGCAAGACCACATTCCCAGACCTCTTTGTACCTTTCACACCACTGCTTACATATTCCATGCCCAGCCCTCAGGATCCTGAGCCCTTGCTAAACGAGTTCGAAGTCAGATGAGTCCTCACGTCTAAAACTAGTTTCCTCTTAGGCAACGATGCCATTTTAGTATCAGCCCATAGTGCTTATAATGCTACAAGTAATGTGTTGCTGGAAGTTTCATGTACCTGATCTGAAGCAATTTTGCTCTCCTGCTTACTTCGCCTACAGATGAAGCTGAAGCTATCAAAGCCTAGGGGAAGTTACCAATCTGGAAAATCCAAAAACCAGATCATCAGTCCCTGGGTAATGGGGTCAATACCATGGACAAGATACCAGCATTTGTATTTGAATGGAATCCCTTCTGATCATCTTCAAGAAGGTGATGGATAATACTCTGATATTCCTACCCCTTAGCAATGTTCTCAGAACACAGGCTGGATGAGTAACCCTACCTGACTCTGAAACATATAATCTGTTTGGATTCCAGGCCCAGGGGCTTGGCCACAAGAAAGCGTATTTATGCCAGCATCTTCCTGGAAGCTGTGCTCTGTGAGCACTGGAAAAATCCCCTTTGTTTATAGTGTCTTGCATTTTTGTAAATGGCTTTATTTCAATAGCTGAAAGGAAGAGATTGGGTAATTATAGCTTTCCTTTCTTACAGCCTCATATTGAAAACATACGCCCGCAAGGTTAAATGAGGATCCAAGTGGATAGATGATACATAAACAAGATTAGAGATCATAAGGATTAGGAGTTTCCTGTGCACTTTGATCCAGAGGAAGAAGGTCAATTACAAATACAAAATTATTATTTTGGGGGTGAAGGCAGGGTGATTTTATTATATTGATTATATTTTCTGGCTCTTGTTTCCAATTCCTTGAAATGGGATAATTTTTAAATTTCAGTTGTGAATTTTAATGCGCTATTACCTAAAATAATGGGATTCAGAATCTATTGACAAGTATAATTACTGGATATTTTGGATAGTCAACTTTGAAATTATCAACTTAATACCTATATCCTTGCTATATATTTGAATTAACAGGAGAAGTTCTTTTCATTTTATTCGGTCCTTTATCTGTTTACAAAAGACAAATGATTAATATGAAGCATAAAGGTACCCAATGAAAGACTTAAAGAGTAGTAGTTGGAAATACAGAATGAGATGAAGAAAAATAACTTTGTGTGGTTTTTTTTAACTTTTTTTTTTAACTTTTTCCATTAAATATTTCTACACTTCAGTTAGCAGGTCAGAGCCAGTGGAGTCTTGTCACTAAATTTCTGAGTTTGCTATTTTATTTCATTTTTTACAAAAAAGCAATGAACTTTTAAAATAAATTTAAATTCAATTAGTTAACATATAATGTATTATTTGTTTCAGGGATACAGGCCTGTGATTCATCAGTCTTATATAATACCCAGTGCTCATTTTAAAGAAATCCTGCCCTCCTTGTTACTGTGTGTGTGTGTGTCTGTCTGTCTGTCTAATATGCCTGAGAGGTTATGCGTGATGTCATCACTAAAACCATGAATTTAAAGTCTTTATCACTTCAACCTTCACCTTGAATTGAGTTTTCAATGCTATCTCACTTTAATTTAGTTAAAAGTTCTCAACATGACAACCTTGAATTTAATTGAGTCTTCAACATTATGACTTTTATCGTATTGTGCACCGATGTATCATTTTAGTGTGTAAAAAAGTATGTATTGTGTTGTTTATTAACACAGATTCTTCACAATGTTTCATGCAATTTGAATTTGTGAATACTGCTTCTGTTTTGTTTAGCCTTAATACGCTTGGGTGTCTAACTTTGAGATAAGTGACATGAATTTTATATTAAGGATGTTTCTTTGAAACATAGATTTTCTTTTCTTTTTTTGTAATTATATAATTGAGGATTTGGGATGAGATCCACCACATGTCAAATACTTACATTTTAAAAACGAAATTTGGTTCCTACCCTGTTAAAGGACTTTGTCTTGGTGAGGGCTATACAGAGAATATTTTACTGGTATGTACAGTGTTAAACAAAAAAAAATGCTCAGGACTCCTGTGAAAGACGGTAAGGTAGACTTTATTCAAGGGGTATTACAATGGAGTTTTGTACCAGGAGAGTGGATGGAGCTCAATTCGGAATACAACAAGGACAAATGGACATTCATAGCCAAGGAGCAGGGTGGAGATTGGGTGATGGGAAATTAGTAAGAGGAAACACGAGTAGGGGGATTCCGGCCTTACAGGATTTTTGACAGGGTGATAAGATACCAAGGGTGGGGGATTTTCCCTAAACTGACACAGCAGGAATCCTGCTAAAACTGGATTAAATGGGCCAAAAGGTCCCAAGAACCCAAGGTCAGGGGCCTAGTCAGAAGAAGAATCCAGAGGAGCCTGACTCGTTCTGGTCAAGGAGAGCATCTTCATCAGAGGTAAGTAGAATCTTCCTTTGTGGTTGAAGTTAAGTCTACTGCTAATTACCATGGGGGAAGTTAGCTATTTAGATGTGCCTATCTGCTTGGTATGAGTTTCTACGCTTAGAGAGAAAGAACAGTTTAGCCTTTCTGATGAGACTTCTGTGAGGTTGCCTTGAAATGGGCTGTAACGGTGAATGTTAAGGTTTCAGGTACCACATGGAAAAAGAATGGTTATAAAGGACAGACATCACTGTTATGGAGTGTTATCTTCTGGGTTTTGTTCTTGATTGTTTTCCAAAGCCCAGAATTATCCGTTTAAAATGAGGTTTATGGGCTGTTTCCATCAGAACCGTGGAATTTACTGTTAAAACTGCAGATTCAGGGGTTCCATTTTAGGTGGATTGAGTTAGAATCTTTGGTTGAAACCCCCAAATCTGCATTTAAATAAGCAGCCTAAACAGTGGAATGAATCACAGCACCCAGAAATAGACTTCTAACAATGATGGCATTACAATCAGTGGGTAAGAGATAAACTACTCAATAAATAGAGTGAGAATAAATGGTTCTCCATGGAAAAAGATACAGTTGGATTCCTACCAAACACCGTGAAGAAAAACAAACTCCATATGAATTAAACATTTAAGTGTGAAAAGTAGAACTATAAAACTTTTAGAGAAAATACAGAAGAATATAATTTTGACATTGGAAGAGAGAAATAGATGTTAAATATATAAAAAACACAGGGGCATCTGGGTGGTGCAGTTGGTTAAGCATCCCACTCTTGGTTTTGGCTCAGGTGATCTCAGGGTCCTGAGACTGAGCCCCATGTGCGGCTCTGGGCTGAGTGCAGAGTCTGCTAAATTTTCCCTCTCCGTCTGAGCAGAGAACCCAATGAGGGACTCTATCCCAGGACCCCGAGATCATGACCTGAGTCTAAGGCAGACACTTAACCGACTGAGCCACCCAGGTGCTCCTAAATAAATAGATCTTAAAAAAATAAGAAAAAAAAAGAAATTGTTTACTAGATTACAATGTAATCATTTTGTATGACAGATATCTCAAGCAAAGCCAAGAGACACAGCATAAACTTGGATAAGGTATTTGTAACGAGTATAACTCAAAAACATATAAAGAACTTCTATAAATCATTAACATTAAAAATAAAAGCAAACCAAGGGAAAATGGGTGAGTGTTAATCATATCCAACTCAGAACAGGAAACCTGAGAAGCAAATACATATTTGAAGAAGATATTAGTGTTTATGGATAACGCAATTAAAAAGTGAGATATTGGGGTGCCTGGGTGGTGCAGTCGGTTAAGCAACTGACTCTTGGTTTCAGCTCAGGTTGTGATCTCAGGGTCATGAGATTTCGCCCCAACATTGGGCTCCAAACTCAGTGCAGGAGTCTTTTTAAGACTCTCTCTGCCCCTCCGCCCATATGCTCTCTCTGAAATAAAGAAATCTTTAAAAAAAAAAAAAAAAGATACTATTCAAAGGGTTTATGAATATGTAGAGGAAATGAAACTTTTGGATATATTGTTGGCTGGAAAGTGAGTAAAAACACTTTGGAGATCAAATTGGTAGTATCTAATAGCTTTGTATATAAGTTATCCTAATTATATATATATTCCTATGAGTTTCCTGTTCATATGTGCAAGGAAATATGTGGGGATATTTATGGCTGGGTCTATATGAGTAAAAAATTGGGACAGAACCTGGATGCTCATTATTGAGGGATCACATAAATACATTATAGTGTACTCATAAAGTGCACTAATATATTCCAGTTAAAATGAATGAATTATGTTTAAGTATCAATATAAATACATTTAGAAAGGGTAATACTGGTAGATGTTGGGGAGGAAGAATTTCCTCTTCCTTTCAAAGTCTTTCTAGCTGGACTAAGAATCAAATTGACATAAGACAGAGTGATAGGAGAAAAGTCAAAGTTAATAGCATATATATGGGAAATCCATACAGGCATGGAAATTCCAAAGATAGAATATTTTTCTTGTAAATACAGGCAATTTAAAGGATCCATCATCTGGCCATTGATGAGTAGGATCTATTAATAATGACTCAAACCAATATGGCTTAATGGCTTAACCAAAGATGCAGGAGGTGTCCAAAGAGGGCATAGCTGATGCAGCCCCATGATCCAAAAGTTCACTGTCAAAATTAGCCTACGAAAACAAAGATGTTTGTTGCACAGGTGGTAAGCATGGTGTAATGAAAACAGTGTCTCCAGCCTCCCCCCAGCGCATGAGATTTCTCTAGCCACAGACCTGCTAATCTGCGACGCTGGGCTGGCAGTACTGGAATGGGACTTTCCACACTACCAGGCAACAAAGATTGACATGACAAAGGTTCCTGTGGGTTGGAACATCTCATGACAAACACCCCTGAGAGCTGGCATGGCCAGACAGAAAGAGAGGGAGAGGGAGAGAGACTTGGATTCCTGGTCTGTTTGGCCTCCAAAGTGCACCTCAGTTAAGTGCACCCTCAGGATGGTAGAGACCAAAGAGAAGGTTCTCATTGGTCACAAAGCCAAGCTCTTAGGACATAGAACAAGACAAAAGGAAACTAATATGTACATTAACAGCATTAGCTGAGCTTTGGGTCTATTGGAGCCATATTAACACCTAAGAGGTATATGCCATGTATATGCCATGGGGTTGTTGGCTGTGTGTGGTTTTACAGTGTACCTCATTACACGGAAGTTTTCTTGAGGTTAGAGGTGACATAGTGTCAGGACTCTCACTACTTACCCTTCGTCTGACTCCACAAATATAGAGATGTCAGGAAGCTGCCAGGGCAAGAAATGTTAACTTGTGCTGCCTATTTGTCAGACTTCCCAAGGACCTCTCCACTGCAGCGGTGTCCGGGGCAAGCAATGTCCTCTGAGTTCAAGTATCCTGCCAACTAAGTCAATTGTTGGAGAGGAAGAATTTCCTCTTCTCTTCAAGGTCCTTCTAGCTGGACTAAGAATCAAACTGATGTGAGACAGATTAACAGGAGAAAATCAAATTTAATCACGTATGTATAGGGAATCCACAGACATGGAAATTCCAGACAGTGAGGCAACATGATGCTTCTGTGAGCTAAGGAGAGGGGTAGGGGTCTGAGGATGCAAAAGGGAGAAAGACCATTAACAAGAAGGTTAGAGAAGATGTTTGGAGTCAAAGGTTTCCCTATGACACGGTAAGTTTCTTGGGTAAAGGGGACTCTGTTATACAGCTTTCTTCCTGATGTAAGCGACAATTGAGGGGGGAGATAAACAGCTTTTCCAGCATCTGCTGGGTTTTGATTGCTTTTAACAGAAAAAAATGTTCCTGCCAAAGTGGCCCTACTTGTGGGTGGCCTGCCCTTGGCCCTTACATAGAGAAGGTACAAATAAATACAGAAGTATTGGTGACATGATATTTATGGTTGCAAACATATTGTTGAAGCTGCATGATCCAGTTTCCTTCTACTCTTGCTGACCTTAGAGATTCATTATTTTAGATTTAGATATCAGAATGTTGAGGTTAAAAACTCTTAAAACTCATCTCATCCAGGGGCGCCTGGGTGGCACAGTCGTTAAGCATCTGCCTTCGGCTCAGGGCGTGATCCCGGCGTTCTGGGATCGAGCCCCACGTCAGGCTCCTCTGCTGTGAGCCTGCTTCTTCCTCTCCCACTCCCCCTGCTTGTGTTCCCTCTCTCGCTGGCTGTCTTTGTGAAAGTAAATAACTAAAATCTTAAAAAAAGAAAAAAGAAAAAAGAACATTGAGCTTTAAAAAAAAAAATCATCTCATCCAATTTTTTCCTTTTTAAAAAAGATCTTTTTAAATGAACTTTTAATGTTAGAATAGTTTTAGATGGATAGAAAAATTGTGAAGATTGTACAGCACAAAGAGTTCCCATATATCCCCACACCTAGTTTTCCATATAATTAACATCTTACAGTAGTTGGTACGTTTGCTACAATTAATGAACCAAATAGAGTTTATGTTTTATTCAATCTATATTGGTTTTTAACTAATGTACTTTATCTGTTCTAGAATCCCATCTAAGATACTATGTGAATGTATTTGTCATGTCTCCTTGGGCTCCTCTCAGTTATAGCAGTTTCTCAGACTTTCCCTTTTTTGTTGTTTCTAATGACTTTGCCAGTTTTGAGTGTAGTAGTTAGGGAATTCGTAGACTGTCCTTCATTGGAATTGGCCTGATATTTTTCTCATAATTACATTGGAGAAGTCCACCACAGAAGTAAAGTACCGTTCTCATCAGATTGTATCAAGTATACATATTATTAACATGACTTATCATCTTTGATGTTAACCTTGATTCTCTGGCAGAGGTAGTGTTTGTCAGTTTCTCATCTGTAAAGTTACTCTGTTTTCTCCTCTTTCTAGGCTGTACTCTTTGGAAGGAAGTTGCTGTGTGCAGCCCATACCACTCTCCTTTTTTATTTTATTTTATTTAATTTTATTTATTTATTTTTAAAGATTTTATTTATTTACTTGACAGAGACAGAGACAGCCAGCGAGAGAGGGAACACAAGCAGAGGGAGTGGGAGAGGAAGAAGCAGGCTCATAGCGGAGGAGCCTGATGTGGGGCTCGATCCCAGAACGCCGGGATCACACCCTGAGCCGAAGGCAGACGCTTAACCGCTGTGCCACCCAGGCGCCCCAACCCACTCTCCTTTTTTAAAAAGAGAAATTGTTGGGGTGCCTGGGTGGCTCAGTAGCTTAAGTGTCTGACTTTGGGTCAGGTCATGATCCCAGGGCCCGGGATTGAGCCCCATGTTGAGCCCCATGTTGGGATCCCTGCTCAGTGAGGAACCTGCTTCTCCCTCTCCCTCAGTCCCTTCTCCCCTCATGCTTTCTCTGTTTCTTAAATAAATAAATAAATAAATAAATAAATAAATAAAATCTTTAAAAAAAGAGAGAAATTGTAGCTCAGAATGATAAAGCCATTTGCCCTAGGCCTTAGCATTAATCATACTTAGTTCAAGGTATGATTTGGGCCACAGTAAGAGGATTACTTAATGTATAGCAGTTTTTTTTTTTTTAATATTTTATTTATTTATTTGCCAGAGAGGGAGCACGCACAAGCAGGGGGAGCAGCAGGCAGTGGGAGAAGCAGACTCCCTGCTGAGCAGGGAGCCTGATGTGGGACTCAATCCCAGGACCCTGGGATCATAACCTGAGCCGAAGGCAGACACTTAACCGACTGAGCCACCCAGGCGTCCCTAGTAGTTTTTTTTAAAGCTAATTAATGTGATTCAATGAATTTTATTTTACTTTAATTTACATGTAAAATTAAGGTTAAGGCAGTGGATTTAGTACATACTAAATCTAGCTTCCCTAGCCCCCAACAACCCCTCTACTCAAAACATATAGAATTATTAGTAATGCATTTTTTTCAAATTCACCCCACCCCTGCACACACATAGCTGAACTCAAAATGAATAAAGGAAAATGTATACTTGTTGGAAACTAGGAAGCAACTAGTCCAAAGAGCGGGAGCAGAAGTTTCACTGGGACTAGAAACTTATACTGAAAGCCAGCCCCTAAATATTGCCATCCACACAGGAGAGTCGAGTCCTGAATCTTTGAAACATGGTCCAGAAGAGGACAAGAGGTGCATGCGCAGAGGTTTGTGTCTTCTTGGGCTCCTGGATTCCTTGGTTCTTGAAGATGGCCACTGTGGTTGGGGGGCAAGAGAAACCCTCCAAATGCTGGGTCCCACTCCAGGGTCCCAGATGCTCAGTTCTGACGGTGGTGCTGTAGACAGCAGATGGGCACATCTAAATAGCTAACTTCCCCCTTGGTAATTAGCAGTAGACAACTGCACCCACAAAGCAAGATTCTACCTACCACCGATGAAGATGCTCTCCTCGACCAAAATGAGGCAGGCTCCTCTGATTGCAGAGTGATGCTATGCGGTCCGAGAAGCAACGATGAATAAAGAGAGCAGTAAAACATGGAACATGGTTTTAAAAAGTACTTTTCATAACCTAACAAGTATAACAATATTTGTGTTTGGAAACAAGCTGGAAATAAAACACTTCATAATAACTTGGAAGTCATTGTTACCAGATTCAACTTGTCCGTGCATCTGATGAGCAGTAAGCCAATGTCCGAGACGCTGGTTTTGAAGCAAAGAGAGCTTTATTATCAGAAGGGCAGCCCAAAAGGAAGGCAAGGGATGATTCTCAAAGCTGTCTTGCCCTGTGGAGCCCAGGGGCAGCTTATATATGTTTGGGGAAGGAGGTGGATACCTGAGAGGAGACTGAGGGGTTTCTTGAAAACTTTAAGGGGGCGGGGCTTGAAACAACCTAGAGCTCTGTGTTCTTCTGGACCATGAGGCACCCTTCAGAACTGGTTCTATCAGGAACATTAGATAATTTCAAGACAAATGTTACCCTCCAGTCCCCATTAAGTTTGTACAATCGGTGCATAAACAGAGAGTAGAGGTAAAAAGGCCAAGTCAATGACTGTGCGTGAGGTTAAGGGGTGCATAAGTAGGGAACAAAACAGAACGTGGAGCTAAGTTAATAGCACAACTAAACAACTACAGTTCTGCTTATGCTTTCAAAACAGGTCCGGGAACCAAGTGTCCGGCCTCATCAGGATGCAGAGGAAGTTACTGTGTGCCAAGGTCCCGTCTTTTCCAATAGAGAATAGAGATACTGATTAACTTTGACTTTGTCAGCATATTGTAAGTGTAAGAATGTATGCTAAGCGTAAACAAAATGCGTAACTTCCAAACTGGAAAGTGAAAAGAAAGAAGCCGAAAAAATTGATCTATTTAATGAAAGCAGAAAGAAGAAAGACAATAAGAATGAAGAGCAAAAGTAAATAAATAAATAAATAAAATATAAAGATGGTAGAAATTAACCCAAATACATCAATAATTATAATACATAGATGCAGGTTATTCTCACTTCTCTTAATATTGAATACAAAAATCTCTCAGTTTGGGATTAAACAGTGAAATTCGTAAGAGGGTAGATCTTAAAAGTTCTCTTCCCAAGAAAAAAATGCGTAAGTATGTATGGTACTTGTTAACTAGACTTGTAGCGATCATTTTGCAGTAAATACAAATACCGAATCATTATGTTTTACACCTGGAACTAATATAAGGTTATATGGCAATTATACTTCAATTTAAAAAACATAATAATTATATGCTATTTATAGATATGCCTTAAAAGGATTTGGAGTGATCAAAATGAAAGGAGAGAAACTGATATACTAAGAAATTTGATGTAACAATATTAATATTGAAAAATGTTAACATTAAGAGAATTCTAATAGGGTATTAAGCAAGAAATTGTGTAGAGAAAAAGAAAGATAACACATAATAATAGGAGGTGCCATTGAGAGACAAAGAGGAGGGGGGTATCTGGCTGGCTCAGTGGGTAGAGCATACGACTCCTGCTCTTGGGGTCATGAGTTCAAACCCCACGTTGGAGGCAGAATTTACTTAAAAAAAAAGAGAGAGACAAAGAGGAATATCTCTCTTAGAGACTGATGGAAAAGGAGCCAAATCATGATGAATCATGAAAGTAGGAAATAGGCACTCTCTTGTTCTCTAATTCAAGATCCGTGGTTCAGTTTGCTTTATAATGGAGGCCACATATTTCCCCTGTATTTCCTAAGTACATATTTTCAGTTCTCCAAACCACCACATGTTTTCTCATCTCTGAGCTTCACACACCCTTTGCTCTCTACCCAGATCTCTCCCCCACGCCACAAGCGACACAAGCGTTTGAGCGCTGGGGCTGGGCCCTTTTCTCTATTGCAACACAGTGCTCGGCACACGATTTGCTTCTCGAGTGCTTAAATCAACGCAAAAATGAGATATGCAAGAAGGAAATGTGATCACAGATGGGGGGTTTAATTCGAGCTGAGGAGATGATTTCAGAGAGGAAGTGACCTTTAAGAAAAATCTTGGAGAAAGAATAAGGGAAAAGGTTGCTCCTGGTAAAGGGAAGGGGGTGAACAAATGCCCTGAGGCTACAGAGAAGCTGACTTGGCAGGGAATTTTGAGTAGTTAAATTTAGAGTATCTGGAGCATATGTGTGTGTGTGTGTGTGTGAACGAAGGAGGGAGAAATGAAGCTGAACACAAGAGTGGGGTCACTACATAGAGCCCGGGGGCCATGCTAAGGAGTGTACATTTTGCCCTGCAGGTGGGATGTATCCATGGAAGATGCTTAAACAGTACGACAATCATGGGAGCTGTTAGAGCTCTTTGCTGACTATTTCCAGTGTTTCCTACTTCAAAGCCTCTATCAGGATTGTACTTCTCTCCCTGCCTTGAAGTTAGGCATGGCCGCAGACCTTACAGTGACGAATGCTAATGAATGAATGTGACATGTGCCACTTTTGGGCAGAAACCCTAAGAGACGCTATCTGATTTGTCATTGAGCATTTTCCTGCCTGAGCTGCTATGGAAGCATGAGCCTTTGTCTCCGAGTGAGAATGACACTGAGAAGATCCTCAGCTCATTTGTCACAGACACAAATAAGACCTAAACCGTTGTTGTTTGGAGACACGGAGACATAGTGGTTGTTATTGTAGCATAACCGTGCCTGTTTGGGCTATTATAGGTTTTTTGTTTTGTTTTGTCTTGTTTTGTCTTGTCTTGTTTCAGATGTAACACTTGTTAGACTTGAAGCCAGGAGAAAAATTCGGAAACCATTTCCAATGGGCTATCGGCAGGAGAGAAGGTGAAGACTCGTCTGAGCCTGAGGATAAGGACTGCATTAATTTTACTCATTTATGGGTTTCTGGTACCTGGCTCCGTTCCTGAAATGAAAAAGGGGGTGTGGGATCATTGTTCTCATGCTTTCAAAAGGACGTGTAGTATTCCCCCAATGGATCTGTTCAAGTCTTAATCCCTGGTACTTGTGAATATGACCTTATTTGGAAGTTGGGTCTTTGCAGATGTAATAAAATTAAGGATCTTGGGATGAGATTACCCTAGATTTAGGATGGGCTCTAAATATGGTGACAGGTATCCTTCTAAGAGGAAGGGGAGGAAGACTTGGCAAAGATACAGGACAAAGGCCATGCGAAGCTGGGGACAGAGACTGGAGTCATGCGATCACAGGCCAAGGAATGCCAGGGATTGCCAGCAGCCATCACACAATAGAGAAGAGCTAAGAAATGCGTTCTCCCTGAGCCTCCAGAAGGTACCAACACTAATGACACCTTGATTTTGGACTCCTGGCCTCTAGAACCGGAGGGCTCCGGTACGGAGAAATAGCAAACGTTTGAATTCTGTTCGCAAAAGTATACGTTACAAAATTGCCGATAGCTTAGAGAAAAAGAGAGAAGGCTTTCCTTAAATCTGAAAAAACGAAACATTAAAGAACCACAGTGTTTCAACTTGAATGATATCCAGGTTTCCCCCGCCCCAGGCACATTATTAATTTGCTTCTTTACATCGGGGAGAGGATCTTCGACTAAGATGGAAATCAAACAGAAAGTCAGGGTGTCTCAGTCTGACAGAGTCCCTTTTCTAAGTCGGACCTAGTCTGACCCCTGACTCGGTACACTTTCCAAGTCGCACCCAGTCTGACCCAGGTAAGGTTTGTTTTCCAGGTCAGACTCGGTCCGACAGATGCCCGGGCCAGTTTCCTAGTCGGATCCAGACCCGGACTGGTTTCCAAGTCGGACCCAGGTCCGGACCGCTTTCGAAGTCGGACCCAGTCTGACTCGGGCCGGTCTCCACACTCAGTCCTGGAAGAAGAAATGCTCTGGGAGTCTGAAAGCGCCTCACAGAATCCGTGACGCTGGGATAGGAAGGCGACGGCCAGAGGCCTCCCCCCCCCCCCCCCCCCAGAACGCAGTGAGCCGAAGGGCTCAACAGGTGGGTGCGCCGGCTGGCTCGTTGCTTCCCGGGCACGTGGTGGCGGTGGGGGACGGGCGTCGTGAGGGGCCGGGTGGGGGGGTCTCTTCAGTTCCCGCTCCTGACATCAGGACTGTTAAAACATAAACTGAGGCACACGTACAATATTAAGAATGTATTTGAGCAAACAGTGAGTCAAATCCAGCAGCCCCGAGCTGCCTAGCCAGGAGCGCCCCACCCACAGCAGCTGCGGGGAGTTTCTTCTGGAGAAAAGGTGGAAGCAAAGTAAGGAAATTACTGATTGGCTACGACTTTTTTTTAAAAAAACATTTTATTTATCTATTTGACAGAGACAGAGACAGCCAGCGAGAGAGGGAACACAAGCAGGGGGAGTGGGAGAGGAAGAAGCAGGCTCATAGCGGAGGAGCCTGATGTGGGACTCGATCCCATAACGCCGGGATCACGCCCTGAGCCGAAGGCAGACGCTCAACCGCTGTGCCACCCAGGCGCCCCTGATTGGCTACGACTTTAAAACCTAGTTGGCTTGGTTGGTGTTTTGATTTTGCAACTTTGAGGCGGGGACAGATCGTCCTTCACTTCAGATGGGGTTCCGTCTCCACAAACCCTTTGTAAGTTGAAATATCTTAAGTTGAAAATGCCTGGAGTACATCTAACCTAAGGAACACCAGAGCTTCGCCTAGGCCTCCTTCAACGTGCGCAGAGCACATGAACGGAGAGCTGGGCGAATTCATCTAACACGAAGCCCATTTTATAACCAAGTTTTGAAGATCTTATATAATTTATTGAATACTGCCCTGAAAATGAAAACCGGAATGGCTGAGTGGGTACAGAACAGTTGTAAGCCTCTCCGTTATTTACCCTGGTGATTGTGGGGATGCCTGGGGGCCGTAGCTCGCTGCCCCTCCCTGCCCGGCTCAGAGGGTGGGCACTGCATCTTGCTAAGCTGGGAAAAGATCCAAATTCGAAATTCGAGGCACAGTTTCTACTGAAGATATGTCGCTTTGGCACCATCCTAAAGGAGAAAAATCTTAAACCATGGTAGGTCAGGGACGGTCTGTATAGGCTGAGATTTTGGTGAGTTTATTAGGTAAGCTGCTAGGGCATTAAAGCCACGTCAATGTATGGCTTCCTTATTTGCCTAAGGGAAGGCAGGGTTCTCTCTAAGTGCTGGTCAGGTGTTCCTTACTGTCTGTTACACATTCCCAAGCACAACCCTCTTCTCCATTCCCTGTCTCTGTATTCTCCTTCCCATAATCATACCTATTTCTTGTCATTTCATTTTGCTTTGCTTTGTTTTTGTCCCCTGTGGGGTCAAGCTGGGTTTGTTCTGTAGAAATCATGAAGGCCCGATTCCCCTTCTTTAGAGCTCTGGGGTGAGTTAAATCTACGGATGTTTACGAGTGGTGACAATCCCCGTTGGCGGATGTAGGCACAATACTTTTGTTTGGGAATGGCCTATACTGAATGATGCCAGTCCAAGGAGAATTTCAGGAATTTGCTTTCATGTCGATCATTCATTTAAACACATACAAGAATGGCCCCCACTTTCTTTAGCTTTTATAAGCCCTTAGGAGGCCCAAATTCTCTTGTGTAGTCTGAGAACAATTTTTTTTTTTTTTTTTGTTCTTTCATCTGGTGTGGCAGGGATGGGGGAGTGGAAGACAGTTGTTCAAAGGGAAGCTCTTTATTCATTCTGACTCTCAAATCTGTTTCGTAGGAAATTTTCCATAGGAATTCTAAAAAGAGAAACAAACGGCTTAGGCCGAGAGCAACATTTGCTGTGTGAAACATTCCAGTGGCTCTGTCTGTGGCCAGCGGGGCAGCCAAGCCTACGGAATTTCAAGGAACGCAGCACTTTTTAAAATCCGAGCCCTATGTCTGGCCACAATGCTAATTGTTTCACAACAGCCACTTGGTATATAGTGTTATGGGGACTTCAATGGTTTCTTTTGTCTAAAAGAGGCTAACTCCTAGTGCTTATTCAAAAAGGTTACAATTAGAAAGGATACAGGAACAGAGCTTGAGAAAGTAATCGTGGGCACCAATATCCCCTTTCATTGTAAGTTGCTTCCTCTTCCCTGCTTCTGTAGTTGGGAGATGCCAAATGCTTGAATCGTCCTGGAGTTCTCTTTTCCTAGGGAAGGACGTGGTGTAACTGGGGGCAGCAGTTATCTGAAGGCCATAGTCTAAACAGCTGACACGGGGAACAGGCGTGTAAATAGAGGCTGGTGGTGATTTGAACAAAGCCCAAGCATGTCTGAGGTTAGCTTGATTTCCCAGAATCAACAGAACCTGGAAAAGAACCAAGCTGTGGAGGCTTTGTTCAGAAAGTTTTGCAGGATAAAGGCTAGTCAGACTTCAATAAAGCTCTTCGTTCAGGATTTTGAAACAAAACATTGAAAAAGAACAGAGGGTACTTCTATCTTGCCTTCCCACTGGCCAAGTTTTGAGTTCTGCGAGACGACTAGTGAGTTGGAAGAGATGTGGTCAGTCTCTTTGAACAACCCAAGAATCTCTTCCACCCTGGAACGTAGAACCCCCTGGGCTTGGATTTATTTCCATCGCCTAAGGCAAAAGCTGATAAGCTATTGTTTTCCTGATGTTTTCAATATAAATTGAAGGCAATGTTAAGTTGACACAGAAAGTATAGGTGACCTAAAAATGCCATACTAGAGGTGTGGCCATCCACCTTCCATTTCTAGCTGCCTTCTCCAGCACGGCCGGCCACCCAAGGAACTTTGAGTCTCATGTCCTTTTCTGTGCAATGGTGGTACTAAAAATACCAATTTTATTTTATTTTTTAAAGATTTTATTGTTAGATCACGAGCGGGGGTGGAGGGGGGTAGGGTGGGCAGAGGGAGAGGGAGAAGCAGATTCCCTGCAGAGTAGGGAGCCCGACGTGGGGCTCGACGTGGGGCCCTGGGATTATGACCTGAGCCAAAGGCAGGTGCGTAACCGACTGAGCCACCCAGGCATCCCTAAAAATACTAGTTTTAAAACAAGTCAAGTGAAAAACTGCCTGTAAATGTAAACTATGATGTTCTTGTGACTTTGTGTGTGTCTGTGCCCGAAATCCTATGGTCTCCCCCAACACATATATTCATCTGTGCAGAGCAGAGCACACATAGTAGGCACTCAATTAGCATTTGTTGAATAAAAGATTTTTTTTTTTGGTCAAAGTATCGTCGTTATGCTCTATAACAGGAGCTGGCCAACTATAGCTCACAGGCCTCTTTTCCTAAATAAAGTTTTATTGGAACACAGCTACACCCAGTGTTGACTATGGTTGTTTTTTGGCTACCATAGCAGAGGTTAGTAGTTGTGACAGAGACCTCCTGGTCTGTAAAACCCCCATATTTACTAACTGGCCTTTTATGGAGAAAATTTGCTAACTGCTGCTCTCTCTCCAGACTTCTCTATTTTCCCATAAACCGTGGATCCATGAATGCTTCTAGAACCAATTGTGTTGAAGTCTGTTCCAGGGAGCACTCATTCTGTGAGCTGTTCCTTCCTGGTGTAGGAAGTTCGGAAAATAGAAATGAATAACGTACATGGTGAAGTTTGGCAGTTAAAAACAACTGTATAGTTTTGATTTGGTATTTTCAAGTTCATTTGACATTATTATTTATTGTTATTATTATTATTTTTAACCAATTACTGTTTTGTAGAAGGAAGCTGCCTCAGACACAGCTTAGAAATATGAATACCAGAATTCCTTTTGCATGCTAACTCCAGTAAATTGGAAGCAACTGCTCAATGCATTGCATTGAGAAGGGTCATGAGGTGCTGCCAAGGTACTGTGGGAGGAACATAGCAGCTGCTTACCTAGCTCAGCCATGGTATCTGTGCCAGCATCTGCCAGCACCTGTTTAGACCTTATTCAAACTATGTTACAGTGATGGTCTTTATGGTTTCTACATCTATCCCTGCTGCACATGAGGTGTGCCTTCAAAGATGCTCTTCTTGGGTGGCTTATGATCTGGTGGTGTGGAAATTTCACAAAGAGTTACAGGGAGAGTACTTCTCTTAATTGGTCATACAGATGCAAGCTTGATTACTATACATCATTCCGCTTCTGATATTCGCATTACACTTAGATGTCACACTTTTTGTAATTGTTCCACAGCTCTTCAGTATTCCGTTTGTTTGTCTGTTTTTTTCAGTCCTCATTCTTTTTGCATTTCACATTTTGAAGTTGCTGTTGACATTTGCACAAACCTAGAGGTTCTTTCCTCAGCTGTATCTGGTCTACAGACAAGCGCATTGAAGGCATTTTTCATTTCTGTTATGCTGGTTTTGATTGCTAGCATTTCTTTTTGATTCTTTTTTAGAATTTCCATCTCTCTGATTACCCATCTATTCTTGCCTGTTGTCAATTTTTTTCCATTAGAGCCCTGGGCATATTAATCACAGTGGTTTTAAATTCCCGGTCTCATAATAATAGACCTAATAATAGTTCTCATTCCTGGCATGTCTGAGTCTGGTTCTGATGTTTGTTCTGTCTCTTCAAACTGTTTTTTGCTTTAGCATGTTTTGTGCTTTTTTGTTAAAAGCCAGACATGGTGTACTGGTTAAAAAAAAACCCTCTAGTAAATAGACCTTTAGTAGTGTGGTGGTGTGGTGTGGGGGAGGAGAAAGTGTTTGATAGCCCTACAATTAGGTCTCAGCGTTCCAGAGCCAGTGCCTCTGCACTGTCAATTTCACACGTGCCTCTGCCTCCCCCACCCCTCCCAGTTAGGTGGGGTGGATGGGAGTGAGCTCTAGTTGGATAGCTCCCTTCCCAGAAATTGGTTAGGTTCTGATAAAAATCCCAGCAGGTCAGGCTCTCTTGAGAGCAGGTCTTGTTAAGAAAATTCTCTAGCATATTTCAAAATGGATCCTTTTCCCCTGCTGGAAGCATGAAAGGATTTTTCTCCAATAGTCACTGTCCACTTGTCAGCACTGAGCCTCCAGCAATTTGTCAGTTACATTTGAGGTTTCCTCCCCGGTATTGGTTTCATTGGAGGTTTCTGTTTTCCTAAGCTGTGATTCTCTGTATGTTCAGTTATTGATCTTCAGGTTATTTGGCTTTTAACTCATTGTTAGGCTGGAATGATAGTTTCCAAGCTCTTTACATGCCGATTGGTAACTGGAAGTCTACAGCATTCTGTATGCCTTCCTGGGTCCTAAAAACATAATAAAGCAGATTCCTTGTCAGACCTTGGGTATCAAGGAGATGTTATAAATTTATTTTTGGAAGCTCCATCTTTGCTCCAAACATGTAACAGTATAAAAAGAGAAAATGAAAGTAATACATACATTAACAAGAAAGAATAATATTTTCCCATACCAGAAACACAACAAAAAGAGCTATGGTTGCGTTTGGGGTTGGACCTGGCTGGGCTGTATGTCTGAAAGTAGATAGGAGCTTCTAGAAACTAGGGCTTGGAGTGAGGCTCCCCTAGTTAAGAAAGGAGACTGGAAAGCTCCTTAGCGTTGCTACATTATGAAACTTTGTGTCCAGGAAAGAAAGACACTGTACAAGTTCACAACCCCAAATGAGGCCGGCCTCAGACAGTGGCAGATCTTCATTATCTGCAGTACCATCAAGGGCATGCAGGGCCAGAGGAGATTACAAGTCCCCCACCAGAAGTGGGAGGCTGGCTGGAAGGCAAGGAAAGAGAGATTTCACCCAAGAGAACTTGGGGTGCAAATTCCAGAACATATGAAGAAATCTAGCCTATGACTGCCCACCATTGGAGACAAATTCACTTTAGGTACAATGAAAATAATAGAGAAATATGAAAAAGACTTTAAATATGTGTTTTTAGGATCCTTAGAGTGGTAAATGAAATAAGGACTTCCAGGGGCACCTGGGCGACTCAGTTGTTAAGCATCTGCTTTCGGCTCAGGGAGTGATCCCGGAGTCCTGGGATCAAGCCCCACATCAGGCTCCTCTGCTGGGAGCCTGCTTCTTCCTCTCCCACTCCCCCTGCTTGTGTTCCCTCTCTCGCTGGCTGTCTCTCTCTCTGTCAAATAAATAAAATCTTAAAAAAAAAAAAGAAAGAAAGAAGGGCTTCCATAAAAAGAGCAAGAATTAACCAAACAAAAATAAGCAGAAATGAAATGAAGAAGTATATGTGAAATAGAGCCACTTACGTATCTTGTGCATGAAAAATGTAGGCTGAAATAAGCACGCAGTAGGTTGCTTCAACGTTCTCCTGACACATATGAAGAAAAATACTGTGCTTTCAGTAATTGCATAAGAAATTCGCCAAGAAATGGGGCGCCTGGGTGGCTCAGTCAGTTAAGCTCTCTGCCTTCGGCTCAGGTCATGATCCCAGGATTGGGCTCCCTGCTCAGCGGGCAGTCTGCTTCTCCCTCTGCCACTCCTCCTGCTCATGCTCTTGCGCTCTGTCTCTCTTGCTCAAATAAATAAATAAATAAATATATAAAATCTTTTTAAAAAATGTTAAAAAAAAAAATTCTCCAAGAATGTAGTAGAGAGAGAGAAGAGGAAAAAATACATGGAGAAATAGGGGAAGGACATAGAAGATAGATCAAGAAGCTTACATCCAACAGGAAGTTCAGAAGAAAGGAAGGAGGGTGAGAAACAATATTCAGAGAGAGACTAAGGACTTTTCACATTTAAAGTCACAAACCCTCACATGTAAATGAACACAAAGGATAATGAAGAGGATAAATAGAAATAGATGCACATGGACACAGAATGGTAATATTGTGGAACTCGAAGCACGGAGAGAAAAGTCTTAAAAACCACAAGAGAGACAGAATGCCTGCTAATAAAAACCTGTTAGATGAACAACAGGCTTATTACCTGCTGATGCCAGGTTATAACAAAGTAACACTTTCAAGGTGCTGATAGCAAGTAAGTGCAAAAATTGAATTCGAAATCCAAATAAAGTATGACTCAAAAATAAGGACCATACAGTTTCAAAAAGCATTAGGAAAAATTGCTGCTTAACATTCTCAGTGAAATAGCTATTAACAGATATCTAAGAATTGGGGATTCAAAAAACCAGAAAATAATATGATATTATTTTATTTAACGATTGGAACTATTCACATACACACATGCACACGCACTCAAAATTCTACATAAGAATACCAAGGAAGCAGGAAAGGCAGAAATGGGAGTTGAGATTTTTCGATTGGGTAGGAAAAGAAGACTTTGGTTGTTTAGGAGATGGGTAGAGATGTTCAGTAATTCTCAAACTTTGGCGTACATTAAGAATCAATTGGTATACACGGGTTGTGGGCCCCACCTGGAGGTTCTGATTCGTTAGGTCTATGGTAGGACGTGAGAATTTACATTTCTAACAATTACCAGGTGATACTGATGCTACCGGTCTGGGATCCACACTTTGAGAGCCACTCCTCCAGACTGCAGTAGAAAAATATTGTAGCTAGCTCTGTAGGTCCAAAAACTGAGTAACCATGAAAAGCGTAGAAACAGCTTTAAAACCACAAAGGAGAAAAAAAAATATATAAAAATGTTGTAAGTACAACAGAAGGCAAGAAGGAAGAAAACATAATGAAGAAGAAAAGGAGAATAGTAAACACAAATGAAGACAGTGAAACTGAATCTATAGACTGGAAGACAGTTTCTGCAACACATCAAACTGAAAAGGAATTTGTATCTAGGATATATTAAGAACCCTTGTCAATCTTTAAAGAAAGGACAAAACCTTGAGAAAATTTGCAAATGATATGATTAGGCAAAAAAAGGAAACCAGCATGATCAGCAAGCCCAGGAAGGTGTTTTGTCTCATTAGCAACCAGAGACACAAGTTAAAACATGTGTTCTTACCCAACAGATCATGAAAACTTAAAAGCCTGATAATTCTAAATGTGAGCAGGGATGTGGAGAAACAAGACAGAAGTCTCCCATCTAGGTGGTGAGAGGATGCACTGGTACAATTCCTTTGTGAACAGTCTGATACTACCTCGTAAGGATATGGTGCTCATATCATATCCAACTAAAGATGCATATTCTCTGGGACCCAGCAGTTCTGCTTACTAGGATCCTATCAGAACTCTTGCATCTCTGCACACGGAGGTGTGGGCATGAATTCTCTTGTGGCATTGCTTGTGATAATGAAAAACTGGAAATAACCTAACTCTTTCACCAGCAAGTGGATAAAAATGTCAGATCTTCATAAAAGGGAATACTGCAAAGAATTAAATGAATTGGTACTATGTGGAGATAAATTCTACCTGTGGGTTCTTTAATGTTCTTTACTAGACAACGTTGTTGACCCCAGATACTTGGAACTAGCCTCAGCTAAAATTATCATTGAAACATGTAGTTTATAGTTTCAATGATAAATAAGAAATTTCCATGAAGTCCTTGACATGAGGGCTTTTGTGAACCCAAAACGCTGGGTTAGCCACTATTTGTTTAGATTACAAAGATAATGCAGAAAGTTAAAGAGTATTTCCATTCCAGTAACCAAGTTTGAAATTAATCTATGCTTCTTTTATATTTTCTTATCATGAAATTATCTCTAAGTCTATTTACTAAACAGAACAAAGAACTTTGCGTAATATGCAGAAGTTTGTTTAATAGTTCTTGTCCAAAGATGGTTAACTTGTGAACTTGAAACAATGTGTGTTTATTTTATGTTCGTCAAAGAATTTGTAATAGATAATTGTATTTTTCACTTAAATAAAGTATTCTGTTCTTGTTTCAATTAATAGAGCCAGTGTATTTTAAAAAGTTCATTAAAATTAAGAAAGCATAGGGGCACCTGGGTTGCTCAGTCAGTTAAGTGTCTTACTCTTGATTTTGGCTCAGGTCATGATCTGAGGGTCGTGGGATTGTGCCCTCCTCGCTCAGTGTGGAGTCTACTTGAGATTCTCTCTCTCCCTCTGCCTGTGGCTCTGCCCTTCCCTTCATGCTCTTGCTCTCTCTCTCAAAATAAATAAAATCTTTAAAAAAATTAAGAAAGCATAATTAAAACCTTGCTCTCTGCAAAAGTATTTTTTTGAAGTAAAATTAATTAGTGTTTCTAGCATTCACTTAAAACTATAATACTAAATCTAATTTTCCAGTTACATGTATTAATAAGGTAAGTCTCAAAAACAAAAAGAGTGAAAAAAGCAAATTGTTGAATATGGACCTGGAGGTGACACTTATTTAAACAATTTAAACATTCAAAACAGTACTGTATATATACAAGATGAATAAAAAATATGTAAAAATGTGTTCTTTCCTTCATAAATGTAATTCTTACAGACCAATGCCACACAGCGGTGTTCCTTCCCCATCCTCCCACCTCAGCTTTTGTTCATGCAGATGCTATGCAAACATATTGAACTCCTGTAGCAGGAGCCCTATAGGGGCAGTCGTGGGCTGCTAGCAGCAGCAAGCTGGCAGCATCTTTCACACCGCGCAGTAACCTTCTTGCACATTTCCAGTTAGCAGCTTCTTGTTTGTCTGCAACTACACACACCTTCCCCGGTCTCCTAACGCTCCCCAGCAGTGCCCCACCCTCAGCAGAGGATGCCACCTAGCATGTAATCAGAAAAAGAGAGGTCAGTAAGCATTCCCACTTGAGCTTCTCCTCCCCTGCTTACTGACACATGGATCTGAATCCAAATCCTTTATTCCCTTCATGCCCCTCTGTTTCTGTGAGAACAGTGGCCTTCCTTCTACATCTGTTCACTGACCCGTGTTCTGGATCTCCTCTCGTTTTACTTTCTCAGAGTATCAGTTTATCGGTGGCGCCTCCGACTCCCCTGTCTTTATTCTCTCTTTACGTGTTTTTATTTCCCTTTGGTCTACAATTATGCTTCACTATCTTCCAACTTAAAAAAAAGTCCTCCTTGATTTTCCATGACTTTCCCATTTCCATTATGCCTATTTATTCCTCCTTTAACAACACTGATTTCTGAAAACTTTTGTTGCTAAATGAAGAGCCATTAGGGTGAAAATCCGTTTCTGACCAGCTAATACATGCAGTGACATAACCCTTC
This sequence comes from Ursus arctos, assembly GCF_023065955.2. Lineage (NCBI taxonomy): Eukaryota > Metazoa > Chordata > Mammalia > Carnivora > Ursidae > Ursus > Ursus arctos. The sequence continues at coordinate 12,441,857 of NW_026623019.1, read as the reverse complement.
ACCATCAAATTCCTTAAAAGAGAAAGCTGCTAGTATGTTCTCCACTGTCTCCATCCACTCCCATGGTTGTTTGGTCTCTGCCTCTCTTAATTCACTAAGTTCTCTTGCCAAGAACATTGTCAGTTCACTGTGTGTGGGTAAGTACAGTGTTTTGACTTGGCTTCTTGGAAGTCATTCATAAAGCTGATTATTTCCACTTATTGAATGCCTTTCCTCCCTTGATTTCAATTTAGTTGAATGGACATTTATTGATGGGGTAGATAGGATGTACCAGAAACCAAACTAGGTGCCAGAGATATGGAGATGAGTAAGACTTGAACCCTGTTCTTGAGAGCTTTAAAGGCTGGAGATGGGGGGTATGGAGGAGACAGGGAAATTGTGCTTCAATAGAAGGGCATGGGCGCTGGGCTGTAACTCTGCTTATAAGCAAACAGAAAAAATAGGGTGGTGAGGTGGGGGGACACCAAGAGAAGGCTTTTCTGGAGAAGGTGGTACCTGAACTGAGTCTTGAAACTTGGGTATTAATATGGTTTCCAACTTTTCTTATTTCCTTTATATCTCTTTGGCTTTGTCTTTCCATGTCTCTTCTTTTTTGGTATTTATGTTCCTCAGGCTTGCTTCCTTGATTCTCTATTCTCTTCTCATTCTACTTATTCTTGACATGTGTCTCTGACCTTGATTGCCACTTATCCCCTCCTTAGATCTGTCTCTTGGACTCCAAACTAGATTTATTTCACCACCTCCCCCTCTCCCCCCAGCTTTGTTACAGAATCATTGATATATAACATTGTGTAAATTTAAGATACACAATGGAATGATTTGTGCACATACATATTGTAACATGTTTACCGCACCACTCTTTCTATCTGATCTGTATATTTTATGGGCAGTTCAACCTAAAATACCTAAAAATGGGTAACTATTTAATCCCTTACATCCACCTTCCTCCTGTGCTTCCTGTCAGCGAATGCCACTTTAATTTCTCTGTCTAGATGCCTAGGTCAAGCATTTAAGAATCAAGTTTGATCCTTCTGCCCCCCTTACTGCCCATGTCTATATGGATACTGAGAGTTATTGATTTGGCTACTTCATATCTCTTTAGCTCTCTAATTTTCTGCATTCCACTGCAATTGCCTTGGCTTAGACCGTCCTCATTTTCTGCCTGTTGTACTCACCTGCTAAGTAGTCTCTCTGTCTTCAGGCTTTCTCCCCTTTAAGTCTTTCCATATCCCTACCAAGCGACCTCTCCAAGAACAGATCTGGTCTCTTCATTCTCCTGATTAAGGTCCTTTGATCACTCCCCATTGCCATCAGGATGTTCCTGATTTCTAACAAAATCACACTGCATATGGTTCTCTGAGCATACCAGTCTCTGTTGTGGTTTTGTAATTATGCATATGCTGTTCCCTCTGTCTGGGACTTCCTTGTCCCCTTTCCTAGCTGACCATACCTCAGCCACTCAGTTGTCACTTCCAACTACCAAAGGCTTTCCTGTCTCTGTCTTTCCCAGTGTAGCTTACCCTGACCCACAGGCTCTGTAGCATCAGAAGTTTTGTATCTAGCATTTCTCACACCATACATTTATTGCTCCTTGGCTTGTTTGTATCTTCTGCTTAATCACTAGGGTCCTTGAGGCCAAGGACTGTGTTTTTGTCCTCTGTGGCCTCAGTTCCTAGAGTAGTGGCTGGCACAGAGGCATGAGACATGTACTCAACAGGTGTGTGTGTGAAGTGAATAAATGGATCTAGCCTCCTCTAAAAATTTCCCCATGGCTATCATCCTGGCCCTGGTTCCTTCTCAGTCTGCATTATAAAAATAAAGAAAAAGGGAAGTAATAGAAATAAGATAAAAAGATTTTTCAAAAAAATGTTGGACAAATGACTCTTGAATAAGTTTTTTATTTTTATAACAGTAAAAACTGACATCTTCAGCAAAACCACACAAAAAAATTCCTGTCAGACAAAATGGCATAAAGAATCAGAGAAGACTCTTTGGATAAATTAAAAAATAGCAACACAGGGAAACAAGTCCTGAGTAGTAAGTTTGAGGTTTACTTAAAGGCATATGTTTTAAGACAGTCATAGGTAATGCTTCACAAAGACTAGAAAGATATCTTTAATAATAAGCAGATGTACTTAACAATAATTCGAGCTAACATGTATGAGCTGCTAGACTGAATATTTCACATACATGATCTCAATTGGTGTTTACATGACACTGTGAAGTGTGTATAATTATGATGCCCAGGTTACTGATGAGAAAACTGTGGCCTTTGTCTGTATCCAAACCTAGTGCTTTCTGCCTTCCCATAAGGAGGTTTTTCCTCAGGGGGCAGAGCTCAGCTATCCAGGGAATGCATGGGCAGGGCTTTGTCTTCCAGGATAGAAACGTGCCTTGGCTGATGTGGCCCATGGCAACCTGGCTGCCTTTTGTGGATTGCCCTATTTAGGAGTCTTTGAGGAGAGGAATGCTCAGGGTCACATATAATAATGGACCAGAGGCTATGGAGGGAGGTAAAATTCTTGCTTAATCCCATCTACTATGGAAAACTTCCCTCTGAGGTCTCCAGGCCTGAGTGCTGAGAACCAGCTGCTTCTTCCAAATCAGGAAAAATGTAGCAGAACGAAGAGCCAGATTACCTGGGCAGAAGTCCCCACAGAGTCAGGACTAGAGCAGGAGGCCCACTTGTCACTCCTGGACACTCAGGTGGCTTAAACCGGACACATGTGTACGGGAGAAATAGGACCTGTTAGAAGGAAACGCACCTGCATACCTGAGTGATACCGAGACTAGGTGCACAAACCAGTCTTCAGTTATTTTGAGGCTCCCCCAAATCCCTGGTTCAGAGCTCAGCTCACAAGTAGATCCTCCACTGTATGTTCTTGATGATCTAGGAAGATTTTACAGACAACTCATTATCTGATTTAACCTTCACAAATTTCTCTCCGCTAGATGCCACTGATCCTCTTATAAAAATGAAAATATGGAGACTAAGACTAATGTGTTCAAAGCCATTCCAAAAATGAGGATTGCAGCTTGGTTCCCAGAGCAGCAGCCCTCATGGTCACAGGCTCAAAGGCTTGCCTCTTGCTGTCTTGTATTGGCCTACAGAGCCCACTGTTAACTATTCAGGACTTTTCAAGCTGGTTATTAGATTGTTCGTAGCTTGAAATCGCATGGTGTGAGCCGACCACAGAAATTTGTAAACCCTACCTGTCAGGGTGTCCCTCTATGTGCTGCAAGCCAGTTGCCAGAACTGGTTTAGTGGGTCTAACCTGTGAGTGCTCCCATGACTATCCCCAATCACAAGTGTTGCTATTAAGTGTGGGATCACAACCCACTTAACAGCAGCCTCCCTTCAAGCTTCCATGCACCTAAGACGTGGGACTGCTGTGATGTGCTCTTTCACAGGACTGGACTCCTGTGAGTAATTGATCCAGGGAGTAAACAGTAAAATTAGTGAGACACTTCTAAAGAGATGTTATTTTCCTTGCCTTTTATTTCTGTTGAAATACCATGAAACTTTGTCTGTCTTTGCAAGGTTGGTTGGTTGGTTGATTTTCTCCTTCCACTAGAATGTGAGTTCTCCGAGGGTGGAGACTGCATTTCTGCTGCTCCCGTGTTAGACAGTAGTGTGAAAGAGGATCAGAAAAATCTCTGTTCCTCAAACAAATACAGTAGAAACCAGCAATGAGTTCACCAGTAGCAAGCAAACAGGGAAATGGCTATAATCTCACTCTCTAACTGTGAGAACCTGGTAGCCGAAGAAAGAATTAGGAGAGTCTGTAGTCACGGTGCTTAGCATGGCTTCTCACCCACTTCCACCTTCCAGAAGCAGCACAAGGGGAAATAGGAGGTGAAGATTCTTTTTTTTTTTTTTTTTAATAAGAGAGGGAGAAGGGGGAGGGGCAGAGGAAGAGGGATAGAGAATCTTAAGCAGGCTCCACACCTAGCATGGAGCCCGACACGGGGCTCGATCTCACAACCTTAAGATCATGACCTGAGCTAAAATCAAGAGTCCGACATTCAACTGAGCCACTCATGTGCCCCAGTAGGTGAAAATTCTTATAAAATGTTTATAAATATTGCCAAATTTGTGGAGTAGCAGATGAAGGAAGTGAGTAGGCAGCATAGGAAGAAGTCTGGGCACCCTTGCCCCATGGGAATAGTTTTAGGGGAGATAGCACTCACAGGTAATGTGCATTTTATGATATTAAGGAAATTTCTGAAAAAATAGAACTTGTGTCTGCAAATTAAAGTTACCCAGAGCCCCAGCAGAGCTCTCCTCTTTTCCTTTGCGCCAGAGACTATGGGAAAATGAATCTAAAACAATAGTTACTCTTTAACCCATAACTCAGAGGAGAAAACAGTGCAGTGTCAAATGAGCTGCAAAGGTGTCAATGAGAACTGATTTGTATTCTATCTGAGCACAGAGAAGTTTGGTTAGAGCTGTCCCCCTTAAAGGTGGGTAAAAAAAAAAAGGCATGGTGCTAGATAGATTGAGAAGAAGGAAGGAAGGAAAAAGGGAAGTGGAAGAAAGGAAAAGAGAGTTGAAGGAAGAAAGGGGAAGGAGAAAATGAAGGGAGGACCAAAGGGGAAGGAAGGAAGGAAGGAAGGAAGGAAGGAAGGAAGGAAGGAAGGAAGGAGGGAAGGAAGAAGGATAGGCCCGAAGGAATAAGGAAATGAAAGGGAAAAAGGAAAGAAGGAAGGAAAGGGAAGGAGAGGGTGAAGAAGGGAAGGAGTGAGAACATAATAAGAATAAGACACAGATGAATAGTTCAGTCCATATTTCCATGGGTGCTTTGCATCTTTATGATGTATGAACAGGAATTCTTTTTAGAGGGGGGAGGGGCAGAAGGAGAGGGAGAATCTTAAGCAGGTTCCATGCTCATTGTGGAGCCCGATGAAGGGCTCAGTGTCACCGCCCTGAGATCATGACCCAAGCCGAATTCAAGAGTCCGTTGCATAACCCACTGAGCTACCCAGGCACCCCAGGCATTCTTTATTAGAACAGGAACATAAAAAATAAGGACTCAAGGACAGAATGGTAAAAAAACAACAGCATGAAATGCAGAAGATTTCAGAGCTAAGGGAACAAATTAAGGACCAAAACAACGTCATTACAAAACTTATGCATAAATTAGAGACAACAAAGAACAGTACACACAGCTGAAAATCAAATTACTTCCATAGAGAGAAAGCTGAAGATTTCAGAGTGCACCCAGAAGGAAAATGCAAGAGTTGAAAGCAATTAGAACAGAGTCTCACCACCACTGGGCTCCTGGCTCACTCTCAAGTCCAAATCCTACCAATTCTTCCACTTCACTGGGATTATCAGCCCAGTGACCTACCACGTTTCATAATTCATCAAGCTTTCTCGCCTCACTCCCACCGTATCCAGCTTAGATTTACTTAATGCATTCTTTGAAAGTAGGAGCAATACTTCTGTTGTTGTTTTATTTTATCTTTTTGGCAAATTCTCCCTGGAATGATAGCCTTTCTGGTATGGCTGGTGCTTGGTTTAAGGCAAGAGATACCCTCTATCAAAGGCTTTTATGCTATGGGCTGTCACTGCGGTCAACCCTGAGGAAATGAGGGTGTAAGTTCACTGCGTTGCCTCCCTCTCTTCTTTTATTATATTCACTTGCAAAACAAATAAAAACTAAAACAAAACTCTAAACAAAAACCCTACCATGATTAAATCCAACAATCTGCTGCTTTGAGCACCTGAATGAGGTTGGAGTAACTAATACAAATAGACTGGTCACAGTCCCACTTAAAATTTATGCCCATAATTATCAGAAGAGCATTTGACGCTTCCTGGCTTTCTTTGTGTGTTCTCCTTGCTCTCTAAATCTTCAAAATGATCTTTATATACTTTCCTCTCTCTCCTACAACCTTTAGTATCACTCTGTTCCTACACTCTCTTAGCTGATGGCTTCCCTTTACCTGATAAAAATATATGGTTGGTAATTTGGCTTCCTCCACCATAGATACTTGATTCTCATCCTTCCGGTGTCTTCAGCGGCAGAGTAGCCTCTCCTTCCTTCATGAATCACTTTCTTTTCTTGGCTTCTAGGACAACACCTACTTCTCCTTTCTCCCTAGCTCTTCCTTCTCAGTCTTCTTTATTGGATTCTCCTTTTCCCAACCTCCAGATGTGACTGTACCCAAAGGCTTAGTCCTGGGTCCACTTTTCTATCTACATTGGTGCCACGTTCAGTCCTCACATATGCTGTTTGTTTTGGGGTTAGAGAACTGGGCACAAATATTTCTTAAAGCTCAGATGATTTTGTTGCACAGTGAGGGTGGAAGACCACTGTCTACCCATGGTGATTTTCCTCCTGGTGTTAATTTTACTCATATGTTGGCCATTTCTAAATTTCTCTTTCCATTGAACTCTAGACTAGACATAGGTACCTCTTGTCTACTGGATTTCTGATAGATATCTGAAATGTGACACTCTGGACCCCTGTTCTCAATCCAACCTATTACTTCTCCAGCCTCGCCCATTTCAGTAAGCAGCACTAATTTTAACCCAGTTGCTCAAGTAGAACAAAACCAACCAACAAACCGATCAAACACACAGAGCATTAGAATTTGCCCTTGGTTCCATTTTTCTTCTTCCTCCACTGGTCATTCCATCTACTCGAGGAAGTTCCATCCATTTTATTTGCGATGTACATCCCAAAGACGTCACTCTCCATGTCTTCACTGTTACTACCCTAGTCCACATCATCATCTCTTGCCTGGATTACTAGTATTATCTCCTAGCTGGACTTTCTGCTCCTATTTTTTCATCCCACCTCTTCTTTCAATTCATCTTCTACGCATTAGTCAAATTGGTCTTCTAAAAATGTAAATCACTTCACATCCCTCTTCCGCCCTCTTGCTTATACCTTCTAAAGCTTTTACATTGCATTTTGAATTTCATCATCTGAAATTTTCTGTGTGAAATGACTTCTGACTATCTCTTACCTCATAGGCTCCTCTCCTACTCTCCCACTAAGCTGTAGCTACATTGACCTTCTTTCTGGTACTTAAAGAAGCCACACTTATTTTTGCCTTAGGCATTTTCTGTTCCTTCCATGTAGAAGGTTTCTCCTCTAAGGCCTTTTATTGATGGAGTCTTTTGAATTATTCAGGACTCAGCTTACATGTCACATCTAAAGAGACGCCTTTCTTTGCTAAAATAGCTTTTCCTCCTACTTATTCACCATGTATCCTTACATACGTAGCACTTACCACACACAGTCTGAGAAGTATCTGGTTTTGTTTTGCCTTGTTTATTTTCTTTCTCCCTCTTTAGAATGTAGGTTCTGCGAATGCAGGATCTTTTTTTTTTTTTTTTTTAAAGATTTTATTTATTTATTCGACAGAGATAGAGACAGCCAGCGAGAGAGGGAACATAGCAGGGGAGTGGGAGAGGAAGAGGCAGGCTCATAGCGGAGGAGCCTGATGTGGGGCTCGATCCCAGAACGGCCGGGATCACGCCCTGAGCGGAAGGCAGGCGCTCAACCGCTGTGCCACCCAGGCGCCCCTGCGAATGCAGGATCTTACCCATTTTTTTCATACTCATCTCCCCAGTGTCCAGATACCCCAAACATATGTATTGAATATACTCAGGAATGGAAAACCCATGGTAAAAATGATCAGTGTTCAGGGTTAGATACGTTTAAGTAGAAAGCCAGGACTGACTACTTGGAGGATTATAATTACAAAACAGATTTTAAGTATTAAAAATCTTGACAAAGTTAAAATAATAATATAACTTATGAAACTAAAAATGTGAATTACAAAAGGCAAATTTCCTTATTGTTCAGAGTAAGGAGTCGGTCTTAATTTCTTCTGTTAAATTCAAGAACAATTAAATTTTACATTAAAAAGATTGTATATAGAGTACAGTTTCATTTTACATTTTATACTCCCCACCCCCGCTACTTACTCATCTTCTTTTTGGATGAAAAAAAATGGTACAAAGAGAAAAAAGATGCTTATTTTGGGGTTGTGAGAGTACCAGTATTTTTTTTTTTTTTTTGCTTTCTTCTCTAATTTTCCCCCTATTACTTAAATTAAAAATAAATGATCATACATCAATGGAGTCATTGTGAAAAATAGTGAATGAGAGATGAAAAAGCACAATGAACATTTGTGGAGAACTTTACAAACTACAAGCTTACAAGCTACCTGTGAAGGACCGCACTGAAATAGGGATCGAACTAGAGAGATTTTTCTCTAGGATTTTGCTGGCTGGCTTCTTCTTTAAGAAGGGAGGTATTAGAATAAACCTGAATGCAGATTAAATGGACTCAGAAGCAAGAATGTGTGCATGTGGCGTCTTTGGGGAAGAGAGGCGATCTGTGGAGCGGGGGAGTCCCTTCCAGAGAAGAGCACAGTGAATGAGTTTCACAATCTATTTTGACCTAACCTTTGTTAGGAGATGGGTGATTTATCTACTGTAAAAGCGGGGGGGGACAGGAGAAGATGGGTGTGGGCAGATGCAGGAGGTTATGTTGATTTAGAATCAGTGGTGGGAAGTTGAGGGGTTTGATGGCTAATTCCTTGTATGACCTCTGTGAAGTTGGAGACAAGTCATTACTTGAGAATGCATGATGGATAGTGTAAGGAAATTGGAAACGGTATAAAAATAGTGGAAAACCTACTCCAAGAGAAAAACAGCAAGATTAATCGGCACTGCTGAGGGTTCAGGGCTGAGGTTGCTGATTTTAAATGTGAAGTGATAGCAATCTATTCAGTGGAGTGATTTTTCTCCAGCTTTGCTCGTCTGTTTGGGTGTAGGTAGGAGAATGTGGGCAGTTGAGTTCAGTCATGGTAGGTACTTTGAGAAAGAGGCCTAGGGAAGTTCAGGAGTTTACAGGAGGAGGAGGATTGTAATGGACTCCAAGATGATGAAGACAGAAGTGAAGAGACTCTCATGGATAAGGTGAAATTGGTTTGGCCTATGAGGTGAAAGATGTTGATGAGTTTGAAGGAATTTTGTTCCTGGGGCATTTGAGCTGTAGGTCTTCCTTTCACATACAGCAAAAATAGAGTAGCTGAAGCATTCATATTAAGGTCCTTGTCTTAGCTGCTCTGATGTAAAACTTTATGGTTTGGCACAAGCTACTTACTTGAGACTCTTTTTTTTTTTTTTTTTTTTTTTTTATCTGTAAATAAATGGGTTGAGAGGCAAGGGCCTCTTAAACTGAAGGGAGCACACAAAGTACCTGAGTATCATGTTTAAATACAGTTTCTGATTTAGTAGGTCTTAGGTAGGGTCTGAGGTTTTACATTTATAATAGGCAGCCATGTAATTTGATGCTGCTGGTCCAGGGATCACACTTTGAGTGCAAGGAACAGATAAAGTCTATAAGGCTTCAAAATTCTGATGATAAAATCTTGGACCTTGAAATATATTTCCCCCTCTTTCTTGTCTTCCATTTCTATGCTTTGCCAATTCATCTTGAAATCAAGTCTTTGGACACTTCTATAGTTTTCCCTTAACTGAGCAGGAAGTCAATAGAGAAAGATGCAAGCCCCGCAGAATGGCCAACGCCCAGCAACGGAAACGGAAGAGTTCTGATGACGTCTTACAGCTTGTGTCTGCCTGGGTGGGGGTAGGTGATACTGCCTTTTCCCAGGCATGGTGTGTCACATAGGAATGTACTATCATGCAGGAAATGGCTCCAATACAAACAGGGACGCCAGAGATCAGGCTTGAATGAGAGACTGATCACAGCAAATGGCACAGTACAGGCAGACACTTAGATCAATTTCCTTCCTTTGTTGTGTCAAAAGGCTTCACTGTGTCAGGCTTCCTTTCCTTAAAAAACATATGTTCCCAATCTCATATACAATACAAAGCTGACCATAAGTCCTCCTTTACTCCCCCAACTTTACGTTTCATTTCGTCTTAAAGCTAAGGACTACTGGAAGGTCAGCTGGTACCCACGTAGGGGAACCACCCTAAACTGTTCCCATATTGTGTATTTCCCATATGTAACCATCCCATTTCAAAAGGTCCCACCTACAGGGATGTGTTTCTCTGGACTGAACATGTTTTTTTTGCAGGCAATCAATTCACATTTCAATTATTAGAAAAATAACGAAGTGCTTTAACACTTGAATTGATGATTGAATATGATGTATTTGACCCAAAGGGAAAATTTGTTGTAAGGAGAAATAGATGAAGGAAAGGAGCATAACATTTTTGTAACAGCTGTAACTGTTTGAGGACAGATTTCTTTTAATGAGATGGGTGTTAGTGAACGTAGAAAATGCTGAGTATGAGTAATTGAGGGAAAAGTCAGAGTCAACGTTTCCTTTCCTTTCGGGATCTGTTTCAAAGGAGGAGGAAATCATTCTGAGAAGTACTTACTGGTTTATAGGGTGCAGGACACTGCCCACAGGCCAAGTTTACAAAAGAATTGAGAAAGACACATTCAGGATCTCAATGTCAGCTTCTAGCCTTTTGTCCTTTGGGGCACCCTGCCACCATTGAGACTGACAAAGGGGGCTGATGTTATCAAATGGCTCCTTTTTGCTTTCTGGAGCTGGATTGATGCCATATTTGAAGATGGCAAAACATAAAAAAGCAAGGGCCATTTTGCCTAAGGTCTGTCTGTTAGGTTTTCTTTAAATATCCTAATGCCATTCAAGAAATGTCTTGGAATATGTTTTACATTGTGCCTAAATCTAAGCCACTTTTATCTCCAGGAAGTGGTGGTGGGGTCTCACAAATGAAAGTAAGGGTGTTATTGGTAGCAGCCTTTTGCAGTGGGGCAGGCAATCCATGGAACTAGGAAAAGGACAGTCACAAAAGCCCATTTCCACAGGAAAAGAACACTGTGTGCAATAAACACAAATGAACTTGCTGCTGCCCCCTTCACCCCCATCCCGCCACCTTTTATCACACCTTCATACATACTGTTGAATCCACAGGCCATGGAATAAGGTAGATGACATCATTGAATAATTAGGTTGAAATAACATAAGAGGCCACTTTAATTATAAAGCCAGAGCTCATCAGTGCGTTGAAATGAGGAGAAAGGAATTGGAATAACCTCGCTTGAATTGCATTGTTACTATTTTGCAAAGCCAAAAAATTCCTAGGATTTTCACAATAGGCATTGTGGAGATTTTTTTTTTCAAAGGGGGTTTGTAGGGGTGTGTGTGAGTGGATTATAAAAGACTGCAAATTACTTTGAATAAAGAAGAATTTATATATTTTTTTAATGAAAAGGGTTTCTACTACGTGTAGCAAATTAAATTCCAGATGTTCATGGCTACAAAATCTCTACCAGATGTAGGAACTCATGGTGGCTAGGGATATTTATTGCAAGTAAGGCATTCAGCACCTGTTTCAAGAGACCTCCCCCTTACCTTTTCATGTGTGCTAGCATGTTAATTATCAGGAGTGACGAGATATTTAGCCTCCATAATTAAAGAGGCAAGGAACGTTTCTAAAATTTTAGAGTAAAATTAATTATTTTACTCTAAATGCCAGTTAAGTAAATAACTACAGTGGTTCTTCTGGGACATTTTTGAAAATTCATTAATCACACTGTTTCAAAATAGGGGATCCGTTTTGGGAAGTTAATTCAGAGTGGAAAAAAGGACTTCAGATCACATAATCCAGCCCAAAAGAAAGACACTGACTTTCAGCAGCCCCGATTGCTGCTTTAAGGTAACCCGTTTGCTAGAGAGTCCTTATTCTAGAGCCTCCCCGTGTATGATCCGCGGTGTTGCTACTGCCTTTCCGATTGCGTAAGAGCAAACCAGGGCTGTGTTCTCAGCACACTTCCATCAGCAGAGCTGGACCGCCCCAGGCTGCTGGAGGTGGGTCCTGAAGCGGGCCACTTCCCCCTCCGCAGTCACACAGCAATCTGAATGTCTGCGTGAGCTGCAGTCTGGGATGCATGTTAAAAATATGAGTTAATTAAGATCACTCTCTACTACTTCGGAGTGAAGGTTTCAGTCTTTACTAAATCGGTCACAAAGTAAGCCACATGTAATGGTCGTCATTGTCTTTGGGATTTGTCGCTTGCTATGGAGGTTGGAGCAAGAGGAGAGAAATGAGGCATTTTTTTGAAGCTCACACTGCCATACATTCCCTCACACACACATCCTCTCTTCCGATCTGCGGCCCCTTTAGATGGTAAAACAAATTACCTTTTTATGAACTTGTTTTGCCTCCTGAGGTCTGCCCTTATGAATTTAGCTGGGATTGATGTTTTCTGTTTTTTTTAATAGATCGATTTTTAGGTTCACAACAAAACTGAGCATAAAGTAGGAGAGTGCCCGTATATACATCATCCCTCCCCCTCCCCAGTGCTGCCCCCTCTACTGTCATCATCCCCCACCAAAGTGGTACACTTGTTACAATCACAAACCTGTGTTGACACACCATTATCACCCAAAGTCCGCAGCTGACAGTTCCCTCTTGCTGTTGTACTTTCTGTGGATTTGGACAAATGTATAATGCCATGTATCCACCAGAGTGGTTTCTGCCCTGTTCATTCCTCCCTTCTCACCCCTGGGAACCCCTGATCTTTTTCTGTCTCATGGTTTTACCTTTTTCAGAACATCATGCAGTTGGAATCATTGTGGTACATACACTGTTCAAGTTGGCTTCTTTCCTGTAGTCATATGTGGTTAAGTTTCATCCATGTCTTTCATGGCCGAATTTCTTTTCATCCACATAAAATGTTGGGATGGGAGAATGAAAACACATAGTAGCTTGCCAGGAAGTCGAGGCTCCAGTGATGAAGTCATTCTATGAAAAGGCCCTAGGCTAACCCACCTTGGATTTTGATAGCCCACCAGTCAACCTGGAAAGCTTTTATATGCTGGTTAGCCTAACGCTATTTTGCCATGTGATGTTCACATGCGTTTGCTGTCCCTTGGTGCTCCCTTATGCTCCCAAACCAATAAACATAAGAATCCAATGAGACTCAAAATGGATTATATTAGGTCAAGAGGATATTTATTCATTTCTACAAATTAAAAGGTATAGAGAGTGGTTTTTTTTTAAAAAATATAAACGAGACTAGAGTAGTTTGTCTTCTGATTCCAGCTTCCTGTTTCAGCAGAGGGCACTCCGACCTTACCTAGAGCCCAGTGTTTTTTCATTTGACCAGTTTGGGAAAGTAACTAGCTTATCAGATCCGTCCTTTGGTTTAACTGTCAGCAGTGAGAGTACTGTTGAAGTAGAACCACGTGCATCGAACTAGGGCCCAGCCCTACCCTGTGTGATCCTGAGGTCTTTCATTCATCTCTACCCTACAGCCCCTACTGTTCTGTTCTCTAGTGTAATCCATGCATTTACATGTCACCTTTCTGACTAGTCTGTCAACTCCTTGGGGCTGGTACCCACACATTTCATCCTAGCACAATGCCCGGCACAGACTACACACTCAACAAATGTCTATTGAATAAATAAATAAAAAAAAAAGAGTGGAGTCTGAGGGGACTGTAATGAATGCAGGATGTGCCTGTGTTTGATGTTTCTATAGAAGCTACTATTTGGCCTATGGATTCAGTAGTGTTCCTGGTTGAGGTCATATCCATGCTCCATATTGCTCTATGTCAAGAGGCAAAAATGGCATTGGCCTTAGACCCAGGGTGGAAGCACCCACTGTATCACCCCCTTCAGCATGGCATTATGTTTGATCCCCATAATGGTTTGGCCCCAGCAAATCATGTAGGTAAATCAATGCTAGTTCTCCTAGCAGAGTTTGGACTGACAAAAGCCCAAGACAAATCCAGCTTGTGAATGTGCATGTACCCTTCCCCGGTCATAAAATGTCCCCGTCTTCCCCTCTGAATCTCAAAATTTTAACCACACAGTCACCAGCTCAAATGCCACCTCTCACAGAGTTCTGTTTCAGGCTACCAGGAACCTTTCTGCCCGGTCTCCTATAGCAGTGAAAACTTTGAACAACCCTTGCAGCACTTAGCAAGTTCTCTCTTGCCTTATAATTTTTCATATGTATGTCTTATCTTCTAGAGCTTTATCTCCTGTAGGAAGGAACTTGACATTTTTTTGAGTGCCAACTGCATGTGTTATTTCATTTAATCCTGGCAACATTTCAGTGGCAAATAACCACCCTCAGCTTGCTGATGAACTGGAGCTCAGATAAGTGAGTTATCTTGACTGTTATCACCGGGCTAGCAAATGATGGAGCCAGATTTTAAGACCAGTTTGATGCCAAAGTCCACGTTCTTTCCATTACATTATGCTGCTTACAACCCCGAGAGAGCTGAGCCTTAACAAGTTGAGGGAGGTAGAGCCCCTTTTTACTTTGCCCTGTTTGTAGGCCTCCAAAAGCATTATGATTTTCTTATTTCACTGTCATGACAAACTGCTCACAGAAGAGAATCTGTAGACTGTCATTCATATTATTTATATGTTTAAATTTTAAAAATTGATATGTAATCTATATGAAGTAAAACACCGAAGTCTTAAAATGTGCAGCTTGGTGAGGCTTTTTTTTTTTTTTTTTTTTTTGCATATTGTGCAGGAAAGAGTTAGCCGAGAAGACTTGAATGCTATCCTTAAAAAGGCTTGCTTGCAAGGTTGCTAGGAATTTGAATTTTGAGAGGGTTTGTGTTGTTTTCTGGTAAGAGTGGCTCATTGTAGGGGTGCCTGGGTGGCTGTTGGAAGAGCATACGACTCTTGATCTCAGGGTTGTGAGTTTGAGTCTCACATTTGGTATAGGGATTGCTAATTAGTAAATAAAACGAATTTAAATTTTTTAAAAGAGTGGCTCATTGTGTATTTGTGGGAACAATATGGTTTATGCTGAAGATTTGCTTTTCTTCTGAGAGTTTGTAATTTGGTACATGCTAGGCAGAAGCTACCTCTGTGACTAGTTCCCAGTAAAAATCTTAGCACTAAGTCTTCAATGGGTTTCCCTCAGAGACAGCACTTCACACATACCACATTTATTGCTGTAGGAATTAACAGCATCCTGTGTGACTTCACTGGGACTCTTAGAGTCTTGCTTCTGGTTTACTCTGAACTTTGCCACATGTGCTTTTTCTCTTTGCTGATTTTACTTTGCATCCTTTTTTTTTTTTTTTGTAATACATTATAACCATGCTTGTGACTCTATACTGAGTCCTTTGAGGCCTCCTTGTAAACCATTGAACTTGGGAGTGGTCTTGCAGTCTCCTGACTCACATACACACACCTGTGTAACCATCAAACAGATCAATATATAGAAATTTCTATCATGCCAGAAAGTTTCCTCATGCTTCTTTCCAGTAAAAACCCTTACTTCCAAAAAGAGGTAACAATTAGTCCAACTTCTACTGCTGGAGATTGGTTTTGCCTGTTCTTGAATTTCAAATTAGTGGATCATAAGATAATTATATATATGCTTGTGCCTGATTTCTTCCACTCAAAGTAATGTTTTTTGAGATTAATAAAAAATATCCAATACAATATCCAGCCTCTTTAAATCTTATGGCAATTCATATCTATACACCACAATTTATACTTTCTTCTGTGGATGGACATTTGTGTTGTTTCCAGATTTTGGCTATTATAAATTATAGCTGTGATGAACATTCTTGTATAAATCTTTGTGAGAACATATGCATTCATTTCTCTTGGAAAATACATCTTGGAGCCAAATTGTTGGATCATAGGGCAGATGCATTTTTACCTGTATTAGAAACTGCAAAGCAGTTTTCTAAAGCAGCTGTATCACTTTACATTCCCATCACCAGTGTATAAGAGTTTGTCACCACATCCTTGCTAGTGCTTGGTATCATTAGTCTTTTTGATTTTAGCTGTTCTAGTGTGTGTGGGGGGTGAAGTCATATTTTGCTGTGGCTTAAATTTGACTTTCTGATGATTAGTGACACTGGGCATTTTTTCCACATTATTATTGGCCATTTGGATATCTTCTTTTGTGGTGGGATTTATGTTACATTTTGAAATGATTTAAAAATTTTTTTCATATTTTGTCCTTAGCTCTATCACCTCATTTCTGAGTTTTTTTTCATTCTGATTGATGATGATTTGTTGGTTTGTGGCCACCCACACTTTCCAGTCAATATATATTGGCAGGGTGCCTGGGTGGTGTAGTCCGCTGAGTGGCCAACTCTTGGTTTTGTCTCAGGTCTGATCTCAGGGTCATGATCTCAAGATCATACTCTATCATGAAAAAATCTCCATTAGTTCATTTGAAAAATATTAAGTTATAGTTTTCATCTGTTCTGTGGTCTTTTTTTCTGGTGAGCTTTCATTATCTACAGAGATATTTTCCTGTGCCTAGTTTTCTATTTTCTTATAAAAATGTATAAAATTCAACTGTAATTCCTTTCTGTTGCTCATTTTCACATGAGATTAGTTTTTCTCAACTTTTGGGGGGAAGGATGGGTCAGGATTGCTTGTCTAGCTTGATTGCTACAGAGTTCCTTCTTTCTGTTATTTTATTGTTTTTGTAAAAAAAAAATGGTGTCATAATTCTAGAGCTCTTCTGGTTTTATTCCTCATCCCCACTTTCTTTGGACCTTCTCTTTTGTTCCTCCTTTTCTTTGTCAAATTAGGTTATATCCCCGCAGTTTCTCCCTAGTGCTGAGCTTTGTCCTGGAATAGCACTTTGGCAAGTTCACTTCCATAGTTAAGTCCCAGATTAATCCAGCTTCTTAAAATCTTCCTGCCATCTCATTGCACTCACCTGTGAACAACCCTTCCAGTTCAGCTGTGGTCCTCAAATTGGCCACCCACACTTTCCAGTCAATATATATTGGCAGGGTGCCTGGGTGGTGTAGTCCGCTGAGTGGCCAACTCTTGGTTTTGTCTCAGGTCTGATCTCAGGGTCATGAGATCGAGCCCTGTGTTGGGCACCGTGCTCAGCAGGGAGTCTGCTTGAGATTCTCTCCCTCTGCCTCTGCTCTTCCCCACTGCCCTCTCTCTTTCTGTCTCTCAAATAGATAAAATATATATATACAGGCAATTCTGGGGTTAACTTGTTCTCAGATCTGCTAGATGCCCCCTTACTTCCCTTGGCTTCTACCTGTATAGATGCTAATAATACACGAGTCTTGGTGTGTTGTCCTCACTTACTCCAATTCTGGAAATAACTTATTACTTAATGTTATAGATACTGTATGTAGCTTGTTGGTTTGGCTCTGTTTTTATGGGGTGATTAGGGATATTAAAAAAGCTACATACTCTCACCACTATCTTCTCTTATTATATTTTGAATTTAAGCCAAGGTGGGTTTTTTTTTTCCTTCCCTTTAGTGTATTTATATTTTAGATGTTATCTTAAATTGTGGAACAGGAGAACACATCTCCAGTTAAAGAGCTCTCAGGGAACAGATAGCAAATTTTCAACCTCTTGAGATCATACCGTGGTAAATGGATGTCTACTGGGCCTTTGCATCAGACTCTTTTGAGAGAAGGGGCTTGAGAAGAATATATAATTCTATGTTTGGCTTTTCGCTTTTCTTTTTGAAAAACAATTCCCCTAGTTCCTTTACTTGTTTTCCTTCCCTTGATTTAAATTCCTGGGAGTATATTTCACCATTTTCTTATGTAAGGGGTGGCAAATGAAACTTCTTAAACTCTTTTCCTACTTCCCAAAGCAACTATAGACAAAGGTATGGATTTCAATCCAAACATACAATGGAACACATGGGACTGTTTGAATCTTTACGTAATGAAATTTCTCCATGGGATTCTTGCTTTCTTTCCTATCTCTTTAGGACTGCTCCTATACTGAATTTAGATAATGAGCCTTCTGGTTAGGGAAGTTTTTCCTTACTTGATGGTTAGTGACCAGTTTCAGAGTGCTGCAAATTGGGGTAACCGCATAATCCGATGGTTCTCTAACTTTGTCTACATAAGAATATCGTGGGATTTTTGGATTCCACAAACTGGAGATTCAGAAACAATATTGTAGGATAGGTCTAGGAATCGGCACACTATATACATCCCAGACGATGCTGATGCAGCTGGTTAGTCTAGGGATGTCAGTTCAAAAAACGTTAGTGTAAGCGAAAACTATTTTTAGAGACCAAATCAAAGCTAAGTTTGGTGACTATATTATCTAAAATAGGCAGTGAGCTTTCAGAAAATGCTCTGTGTGAACATTCACTCACTCATTCATTCATTGTTTTAGTTAACATGTTAAATGCTAACCGTGTGTCAGGGCCTGTGCTCATTCATTTTAAAACTAATAAGAGAAGGATCTAGACTTTATAGTTAACGTGAAAGAAACATGCAAAGGAATAATTCCAATGTAACGTTTAAAGGGTAAAAGTGTTGACGTTTGACATTCTCATGGGAGGTATCTGTGACTTTCCAAATTTGCCATATAATTCCTTCCTCAAAATATGTCTGTAATTAAGAATGAAGAGTGATAATTTTAGTGATACACAGAGTCCAGGCTATTATAATTTTTTTTCATTAAATGACCTCCAATTCTGTTCTACTTTTGTTCAATAAAATGATGATGGTTCCATGTCATGAACCTTCTGGTCTGTCAAGAGTATTAAATCTACAATTACCAAAGGTTATCTGAGATTAAAATATTGTGGAACAGTGCTTCTTAAATTCAAGCAAGCTTGTTAAAACCTGGATTCCCAGGCCCTACCCCCAGATAAAAGGATTCAATAGGTCAGAAGTGGGACCTGTGAATGCCCAGTTTCAGTAATCTCCCAAGTGATGCTATTGTTGCTCGTCTAAGGACTACATTTTGAATAGCGCGGTTTTCAAAGAGCTGTTGGTAGCTTCTTAAGAACTAGTACTTAATATCCCTAGATTGGGGAGTGACAGAGCATGATGAGGAAGAAGAGGCTCTTCACAAAGGACCTGGATATTGGAGATTCAGTAGGGGTTTGTAATGTGGGAGAGAGTGGATCACAGGTAAAGAGAAGATTTCCAGGCAGACGGCAAAGTAGGTTCAAAGACACAGGCACAAAACAGCACAATGTGTTCAGGGACCTGTCTATAGACAGATCTTTCTATAGTCCAAAAGCCCACAGTGACTTTGGAGACAGTGGGAAAAACTAAGCTCCTACTTGAGCAGCAGAGGAAATGAAGACAATGGTATGTGAGCTTCAAGGAAGCAAATTGTGCCAAGAGATAGCAGGATGCACGGGTGTATGATGTCCTTTTGAGATATTTCTGAGAAAAGGGTGGCTGGTTTGCTTCCAGGGATGAGTTAAGTAGAGTTCTGTCTGTGTTGCAGAGCTTCCTGTGTTTAGAGCTTCCATCCAAATTTCTAATTCTGTGATATTAAATATGCATTTAAAATTTGGGGGCATGAAGAGGAAAAATATACCTATTTCTATTTGATTAGGCTTGAAACATACAAATAAGTAGAAAGCCAGCTTCTGCCAGAGAGGGAGAAAAACTCTCCAAACATCTCTCTCACTTTCTTTTTTAAAAGATTTATGTATTTGAGAGAGAGAGAGAGAGAGCGAGAGAGAGCGAGCGCGCGCGCCCACATGCAAGTGGGGGGGAGGGGCAGAAGGAGAGAATCTTAAGCAGACTCCCCACTGAGCTGGGAGGTGGATGCAGGGCTCTATCTCATGACCCATGAGATCATGATCTAAGCCTAAATCACTAGTTGGACCCTTAACCAATTGAGCCACTCAGGCCCCCTCCAAAGATCTCTTAACTCTGAATATATGCATTTTTGGTTGCAAGTTCAACGTAGACTTTGACTTCTTGACTGTATTCATGGGCAAAGAATCTGCAATAATCCAGTTTCTCATTAGAAGGAGCTGCCAGACAATGTTGTATTCCAGGGCAGAAAAGAGGACTGCCCCTGGTCAACAGATGTAATAATTGGGCATGCTCATTAGTGGTATCTGGAGTTTACAGGAAAGAAAACACCACATGAGAAAGAACATTTCTAATTGTGGCCCCAAAGACGTTCACATTGCTGGGTCTTCATTTCTTTACCCAGGAGGACTGGCAAGCCTTTTGCAAGAGGAAATAATAAGACCAACCAAGCCAAACAGTTTCTGCATGTGTTGTTAAAGAGAAAAAGGCTATCCATTTTTACCACAGATTTTTCTGATGAAAGGTGAATTTTCTCCCCCAGCCTTCCCCTCACAGCTGCTGTGTAACTCTGGAGCCTGAAGTACTTCCACTCTAATAAAAATTTTCATCTTATCTCTCAGTAGCAACTAATAGCAGACCCTAGGCATATGTGAATAGCCTGGCACATTCTCTCTTCCTTCAGTTTTAACTGTCCAGATCCAGAGGTGGGGGAGCACTGCAGGCTCAGCTGCGCACAAAAACCAGGGGCTCTTTATTTGTGACTGATTGGCTTGGTAAATGGATTTGTCACAGAAATCTCTGAAAGGAAGTGACCCAAGTCTTTGGGCTTTTATGTGTTTATTTTATGCTGCTAAGAATTGGGTTTGACTTTGGTTTTTAAAGAAAGAGCCTTTATAGTTCATTCATTCAGTCATTTATTCATTTATGAACACGTATTGAATATCTGCCATGTGCCAACCACTCTACCAGGCACAGGGATGCTAGGGACAGTAAGACTTGGCTTTAGAACTTTCTAGTGGTAGAATTAGGTAAGTAAGCAACTTTTCCCATTATCTTGAGGTAGAAGGGGTATTTAAGTCTACCTGGGGAAGCTCCCCAAACAAGGAAAAATGTAATCTGACTCCTTGAAGAAGGAGCATTTGTCTTCCAGATAAAGGGTTGGTTGGGGTCTGGGACGCTGAGGAAGGCAGCAATAACAAATGCAAAATCATAGGAACTCTGCAGTCTGGAAAACTGGAGGGAATTTGGATTGGGTGTGGGGTGGGACAGATGCTGTTAGCGGTTGAACGTGGAGATCCAGGAGAGGCCACACGGTGACAGACTCAATACACAAATGGGAGGAAAATCCCTGGGATTTCTGGATCCAGGTTCTGGATCTGGGTGTGTGTTCTCTCTGTACCAAACACTTCATCTGTAGAATGGGATAATGGTTGTGCTTATTTCATAGCATTGTTGTAAATATAAAGTGAGGTAACACATGTCAAGGTTTTAGCCTGATTACTGGCAATTTTTTGTTCTCCATAAATTGCAGTAATTACAGTGACAGCAGAGATAGTAGTTGTTCTTGTTGCGTATGCCGATTATAATATTTCCGCAGTCTTTTCCATCGGGGCCTGTGAACAACTGTGGGTAAGTCAATTATCATTCCACTTGGGGTGGAATGGTAAGATACTGATTGAAGGAAGCGAGCGAGTTCTGGGTTCCCAGAGCTGAGAATGAACAAAACTTGATCAGGACAGTGAGGATGATGACGCATATCTGATAATGGATAAGTCTCCCAACTCTCCACCCTAAACTAGGCTCTGCTGAACTTGACACTGCTCCAATGGTGCTCTCTAGTGGCCCATAGGAAAAGAACATTTCCTATCAATAGGATCCAGATTGAATACAGTAGTACCCCACCCCCTTATCCGATGTTTTACTTTCCGCCCTTTCAGTTACCCAAGGTCAACTGCGACTGGAAGTGGACCATCCTTCTGACAAAATGCTACATCACAATGCCTACGTCATTCACCTCTCGTCATCTCATCACGTAGGCATTTTATCATCTCACATCATCGCAAGAAGGGTGAGTACTGTATAGTAAAATATTTTGAGAGAGACCACATTCACATAACTTTCATTACAGTGTATTGTTAGAATTGTTCTAATTTATTATTAGTGATTGTTGTTAATCTCTTATCATGCCTAATTTATAAATTAAACTTTATCACAAGTATGTGTGTATAAGAAAAAACAGTATATATAGGGTTTGGTACTCTGCATAGTTTCAGGCATGCACTAGGGGTTTTGGAACGCATCTTGTGTAGATAAGGTGGGGACTACTATAAATTATATGCAGACCATGGAATACTATGGAGCCATTTGAAAAGAATTAATTAGAGCAATCCCAGTAAACTTGGAGGAATTTCCATGAGGGTTTGAGGGAGAAAAGCAGGATACCGAAAAGCATAGTTGATGTGAGCTCCCTCTTATAAAATAACGACCAAAAAACTTGTCTCTTTAATGTTAGTTGTGTATGGATAAGTATATATACAGGATTAAATAGAATTATGTGAGCATAAATAATATATGAAAGGATATAGACTAGGTTGTAAAAGTGAATTCTCGTGGGGTGGGAGTAAGAGCTGATGTATGTAGAGGAAAGATAAGAGATTACAAAAGTCAAAGGTCCACATTTATACATTCATGTAAAATTGTTTTTAAATACATATATTCATAAATAAAAGTTCATTTGCAAGTAAAATAGTCCAGATGATGGAATTAATGAAAAAATATCCCATAAAAGTGAAACAGTATGGAAGATAATTTACTCATCTATTTATAATTTCTGATTTGTGACCTTTTTCTTTCTTGCAAAAGCCTAAAATGGCTACTTTTTAAAATTACGGTGTTGTAGAAGAATGGTAGGATCTGTTGAGCTGTTTCTAAACCCCTCCCAGTGCAAGTTTGTTTTCTGAAATCCTCAGCTTTGGTTTCTTACCACAAAAGTGTGAAAAAGTCTCAAACCTAACCCAGTATAGTGAGGTATTCTGGTATACCAGAAAACCCTGGTACTGTGTTTTCTTCCACTTAGCAGCCTTTACGTGTGATAAAGCTATGTTTGTGATTGTTTGCTTGTCTTGTAGTGACTTATTCTTCACTTTCATGTGAACGGCAATAAAAATCTATTTGAAGATGCCGATCGAAATATATAATAGCAATATGATAGATACCAGACTTGGATCTCAGTTCTGTCACTCACTATGTATGTGAACTTAGGCAAGCTATTCTATTTCTGCCCTTCAGCTTCCTTATTTGCAAAATGGGGACAAAAATAGGACATAACCTATAGGTTTGTTCTGAGGATTGAATGAGATAATTAAGGTAAAGTGTTTTGCGATCCTCCTGGTACATGGTATTAATTTATTTGTTCGTTTATTTGTTTATTCATTCAGGAACTGCTTCCTGAGTGCCTCTATGTGTCAGACTCTGTGCTGGGCACTGGGGATGGGAAGCGACAGATCTATGTAGCCTACACATTAGCAGACAAGACAGACGTATCTAATGGCCACACAGTGACTAGTTTTCAACTGGCAGAGCAGGGAGCTAGATGTGGGGCTCCATCGCAGGACCCCAGGATCATGACCCAAGCCAAAGACAGGTGCTTAACCAACTGAGCCACCCAAGCGCCCCTAAGAATGGCTTTTTAATAAATATCTGTTACCAGTTATTTCACCAAGCCCGCTCCTTGTTTTCTCATAATACCTATTTTGTGGGGACCGTGAAGATGAAATAATAGCCACTTTGTAGTGTTGTGTGGATTAAGTAAGAAAAAGCATTTGAAGCATACTACTTAAAGCATAGGAGATATACCATAAATGCTTCCCCCTCTAATATCTAGGCTTTGGCACTGAGAGGTTTAGTGTAAATTAATTATTATTAGCTATAAATGTAAATTAATGATTTCACGCACACATGTGTACCCACCCACACACGCACCAGCCATTGTGTGGTCATCTCGTGTACCCCTAGAGACCTGGTTTTGTTTGTGAAAGGTGAAGTTTTAAAACCCCGTGAAATCTGTGCCTTCCATTTTTGAGTCTTCGTTTTAAAGTTTTTGTGTTATAAGTTTCCCTAGCCAAGTCCCCAGAAGTTGGCTGGTATAGGGAAAAGAAAAGTGGTGTGACCTTTACCCGAATTCTCCGGACTTCAGGCAATAATCCTTTCTGTTCTGGGTATTGATGAGGCGCTCATTTCAGGTTGCTGCAGTTTCATGTGTGCCAATTCTGTGTTAGGCATTATATTAGTTTCTGGGTAATAAAATGTTATTAAAACAAGAATCCTTATTCAGAAGAGGAGAGATTCATATAATAACAACTGTAATTTTTAGGTTTCTTTTTTGGAGGGTAGTAAACCCACGGGGGATGCTCAGTTGACAACAGTGCAGCCTGGAGAAATCTCCAGTCCTGCCAAAAAGTCTTCTAGTGCATTTTCCCTCTAATGCTGCTTTCTGCTCTCCTCCAGTGGCGTTAGGGATCACACAGTAAAATCTCCACCATTTTAGTACTAAGAGAACCAAACACTCCTGCCAGTGTGCTTGTCTGAATATCTAATCTCCCTGAGGGCTGCTGTGTTTCTCTTTATTCATTTCTACTCTCAGGTCTTGAATGAATGTGTCTTTTTTGGTGGAACTCAGGTCACATGTATAGCCCCAGCTAAAACAGATTCTCAGAAGCGAAGTGTTAGCTTTCCACTCTCTACTGGACAGGAAAATATGGTAAAAGGGATTGGGATTAGACATTGAGTGAGTGGGTGCCTGGGTGGCTCAGCTGGTTAAGCGATTGCCTTCAGCTTGGGTCATGATCCCGGGGTCCTGGGATCGAGCCACATATCAGGCTCCCCGCTTAGTGGGAAGCCTGCTTCTCCCTCTCCCTCTGCCTGCTGCTCCCCTTGCTTGTGTTCTCTCTGTCAAATAAATAAATAAAATCTTTAAAAAAAAAAATTGAGTGAGCAAGTTTGTAATACCTTCCACAGTCTCCCTCTTTAGCTGGGACTACAAAGACTGATAATTAGACTTCAAAACAATAATGACAACAAAAACATTTTCCTGCAAAACAGAATGCAATGATTCCTTACCCTCTTCCCAAAGGGGAGAATCACAGTCTTACAGTTACCGCAAATATCTTGAATCACACTTTTATCCTTTAGTTTAGGATTTGGCAAACTACAGTTTTCAGGTTAAATCTAGCCCATCACTCATTTTGTTGTAAATAAAGTTTTTTGTTTCTGTTGTTTGTTTGTTTTTTTTTTTTTTTAGAAGATTTTCATTCTAAGTAATTCCTACACCCAGTGTGGGGCTCAAACTCAGAACCCTGAGATCAAGAGTCATGCACTCGACAGACTGAGCAAGCCAGGTGCCCTTGTTGTACATAAAGTTTTGTTGGAACATAGCCATACTCATTTTTTTAATGGATTGTCTGTGGCTGCTTTTCTCCCCCAATGGCGGAGTTCAGTAATTGCTATAGATACTGTATGACCAACAAAGTCTGAAATACTAAAATATCCACTAAAATTGGACCCTTTACAGTAAAAGTTTGCTGATCCCTATCCTAGCTGGTTATAACTCCATTGTGATATTCCATAACTAAATTTACATTAATCACCATGAATGCACCATATATGAAATAATAGGAGAAATTATCAGGTAGGATTCTTACTTTCTAGATCAATTATTTTGTCAGCTAAAGTTGTTCTTTCACCCTTAGGTGCTGAGATCTCTAAACAAGCTGAGTCCAAAGATGCCAGAATGGAAAACAAAAATTGTGTCAGGAGTTTATCAGGGGTAACACTGCCAAGTGCCATTCCAAATTCTGCCCCTTTGGTCCCTATTATGGGCTGAATTGTGACTTCCTCAAAAATTTGTACATTGAATCATAGTCCCCCATACCTGAGACTGTGACTGTATTTAGGAATAGGATCTTTATAGAGGAAATCAAGATAGATTGAGGTCATTAAGTTGGGTCATAGTCCAAATTGACTGGTGTCCTTATAAAAAGAGAAAATTCAGACACAGACACATATAGAAAAAAGATGAAATGAGGACACAGGGAGAAGAAGGGCATCTACAAGCCAACGAGAGAAATCCTCAAGGGTCTTAGTAGGAACCAACCCTACTGAGCCTTGATCTCAGACTTCCGCCTCCAGAACGGTGAGAAAATGAATTTTGGTTTTTGGTTGCTTAAGCCATGCAGTCTGTGGTACTTGATGATGGCAGCCTAAGAAAATAAATATAATCCTGGGCCTGTATATTTTGGCTGTGGAAGAAACAGCACAAATATTTACTTGTTTAGAGCAAACTTCGGAAGAGCAATCCAAACTCCCAGCTAATGTTACGACTCTTCAGTTGGCAGTTCCACTATTCAGTAGAGTCAACTGCTTTTGAGTGATGGAGAACATCACAAGGTCAGTGACTCCTGTAAGTGGTACCCATTGTTTTATTTATTTTGCTATAAAATTGAGTTCATTGATCAGAAGTGGTATTTTTAGTCTACTTTAATGGAGAGTCCCAGAGCGGTGATGTTGGCATAAGCATGGCCGGCATGGAAGGCAAACCCATATTCAGAATAAATGTCTATTCTAGAGAAGACAAAGTAGTTTCCCCACTCCACCAAGTGGATGGCTGATCTCCCAGAGGTGTGGTGCTAGCAGTTGGTTTCTGTGGCTGGAAGTTTGAATAGTCATCAGTGGTATTGGCCAGCTAGACCTTGATGCCATTATACCAGTGCATAACTTTATTCCTGCCACTATTGTTACTTGATAGATGAGGGGTCTGGATAAAGATGTCAGTTGACATACAGAGAATAAGTCGTGTTGTCTACATGATTACTGTTAAACACTCTAAGGAGGGCACTTTGGATGGGTATTAAATACAAATGTATTTATACTTGGTTTATTCTGAAAAGATCACACATATATTTCTTTCCAGATATCTTGTCATTAAACCCAAGTCCACCACCATTTGGACAAAACCAATAGCCTCTACCTTCTGTGAATTATTGTACATCTGAGACTTCAGTCATTTCTCCTCCATACATTTTCCTCCTGCCCTTCTTTAAGGCCACCCCTAACTAAGGCTGTAATTAGAAATTAGCCCATTTACAGCTGATGCCAGGATGCTGAACAAGACCATTTGTAAGTCCAGCTGATATTTTTTCCCCACTTTAATCAACTTTTTTTTTTAAAGATCTTATTTATTTATTTGACAGAGAGAGAGAGAGCACAAGCAGGGGGAGCAGCAGGCAGAGGGAGAAGCAGGGAGCCCCATGCAGGGCTCGATCCCAGGACCTTGGGATCATGACCTGAGGTGAAGGCAGACACTTAACAACTGAGCCACCCAGGTGCCCCACTTTAATCAACTTCTAAAAGGCAACTTCCCATCAGTTCATGTAAGTGGCAGTACAACAGAAATAGGCATATTAGGAATATGTATATAAAAATACATCCTCATGCAACTTGTGCTTTCGGGACCTACCCCAGACTGATGTAAAGTGTAACACTTCATTGATGACAAGGTGCTGCTGGGCACACTCAAGTTTATGCCTTGGTGGGTCAATAACCTGCATTTATCACATGTGTTTCAGATCTCATGGTTACTTTGTGTCCCACTGTCCATCTTCTCAGGACCTAGGACCAAGTCAGAAACTACTTTTTAGAAGGAAAATAGTGATTTGCTAAAAAGTGTGTGGTTATTTTCCAAATTCCAGATTGCTTACACTGTGATCATCCTTTTTTTTTTTTTTAAGATTTTATTTATTTATTTGACAGAGAGAGACAGCCAGCGAGAGAGGGAACACAAGCAGGGGGAGTGGGAGAGGAAGAAGCAGGCTCATAGCGGAGGAGCCTGATGTGGGGCTCGATCCCATAATGCCGGGATCACGCCCTGAGCCGAAGGCAGATGCTTAACGACTGCGCCACCCAGGCGCCCCTGTGATCATCCTTTTTAGACTTGCCACTATTGCCACATAACATCCTGATTTGTGACAGATACTTTAAACACCTTTGAGTTTGTTGGTTCATAAGGGCCAATTGGCAGAATTATTCGCCCTGTAACTAATTGGCTGAGAGCCTTCTCTCCCCTTTATTCAAAGCTGGCAACTTTACAAACTACTCAATGAGAGAGTAGGAGCAACATACCAAAATGAAGTATGTGTTACCCCCAATTGTCACAAAGCATTAGTCCCTCCAGAACTTTACTGAGATGGCAGATATCTGATTATTCGTGAAATTTATCTCTAACATTCTGCCAGGCATGTGTCTCATAATGGCGTCTAGTGTACCTGACTGTCTCTGTCTACAAGTTTCTGTCATCATGTCGTTCGAGTAGTGGGCCAGTATGATGTCCCATGGAATGGCGACACAAAGTCTCTACAGAGTAAATAATGGCACAGAACCAGAGGTCAGATAGTGCCCTCTGGCAAAAGAATGTAGGGCATCTGCTGACCCCACTGGATGAAAACAAACTGCTTCTGGGGTTCCATAATGGGACAGAAGCAAAGCATTTTTCAGATAAATAGTTGCAGATCACATGCCAAATGCTGGGTTGACTTGCTCCGGTAAATTGTTACAAATGAAAACAGCAGCAGCCATTGGAATTAACATCTGATTAAGTTTATGATAAGACACCTGTTATTTACCAAGAAACAGCTGTGTTTTACAGACGTCAAACAGGAAAGTTAAACAGATATAATGGTATTACCATCTTGCTCATGGATTCTCTCATAGATGTAGTATTTTTTAAGCCATTATTTTAGAAGTTGTCTTAGTTCAGGTTGCTATGACAGAATACCATAGACTAGATGGCTTAGACAACAGCCAATTTTTTCTCACAGTTCTGGAGGCTGGGAAGTCTAGGATCAAGGTGTTGACAGATTTGGTTCTTAGGGAAGGCCCTCTTCCTGGGTTGCAGATAGATGGTGGCCATCTTGCTGTGTGCTCATATGATCTCTTTGTTGTTCATGTTCATGGGAGGAGAGAGATCAAGCTCTCTTGCATCTTTTCATCTTCTAGGTACTAATCCTATGATGAGGGAGCCATTCTCATGGGCCCTACCTCCAAATACATCATATTGGAGGTTTAGGCTTCAACATATGAATTTTGGGGGATACACAGACATTTAGTTCATAACAGAAGTCTTTACTCAATGGTCATGAAACCAGTGGGGGATGGTTTATGTTAATTTCTAGGTATCTTCATTTCAATCATAAACTCAGGGTGCATGGAAATGACCACAGAGTGGATTTAAAGATCCTCTGAGACCACTGTGATATTCAATAGAAAAGTAGTTTATCGGGTGATTCACTTAGGCTCCCACTGTGGCAGTTAGTTGGCAGTGGTGTTCAGGGCCGCCAGAGATTAGTATTAGCTTCATTGAATCTCCAAGTGATATCAATATGTCCCTTTCCCCTAATAAATAGCCACAGTGAAGGTACCTTTGAGGGTAAAGAAGGTACCTTCTTTAAGAGGATCAACCTCCTCTTGATTCAAGAGGCCCTGGGGCTGCAAACTGACTCAAGTCTGAAATTGGTTCACAGAGCATAACTGTCCATTGTCAAACCTAGAGTTTTCTTTTATACAGATCATGACAATGAGTGTGCTGCCAATTTTCATCTAAGGCATTTCAAGGTTTATAAGCCACTGTAGAGATTTTTGCAGGTCAAATCATTCTCATTACTACTTACATCTTGCTATCCTCACAGTAACTACACTCACTTTGCTTCTTATAGTTAAATGATGTTACTTGGCCTGTGTTGCTCCAGGATCCCATTGAAATTAGGAAATTTATCTCAGCAGCAGTGTCTCCTATCTTCATTTCTGGCCTAGAGAAGATAACACTAGGACACTTTGAAAAACCCTGCTACTTTTTTTAGCAGAGGCCCCATCAGGCTGAGTGTTATTAATTAGTTGAGCAATCAGAGTTCCTGCCAACTATTCAAAACAGCATAGTGAATCCAGAATCTGCTAAGTGCACCTATATAAAAAAGATCGGCCTGATCTTAAATT
The DNA here is from genome assembly GCF_023065955.2 of Ursus arctos. Classification (NCBI taxonomy): domain Eukaryota; kingdom Metazoa; phylum Chordata; class Mammalia; order Carnivora; family Ursidae; genus Ursus; species Ursus arctos. The sequence continues at coordinate 12,412,286 of NW_026623019.1, read as the reverse complement.
GGTTTCCCCCCCCCTCAGCTCTGTTTATTACTCTCAGAGTCCATCCCCACAAATCTCCTTTAGGATTATGTTGGTATAAATTTATACCTTGAAATTGTATTGCTGTGTAAAGCCTTAACTTCTGAGTCTGTAATGGGCCTGAAACATGCTGGGATCTGACTTTTATATAGGTTTGGAGGTAATAAGGAGAGGACAGGTAAGAAGTAAAGAGAATTGACAATCCTTTTAAAGAAACATGGCAAGGTCTTCAAGTGGGACAGCAAAAGTCTTATCAGACAGGGTGGCAAAAGCTGCTTTTGCTGATAAGGGAGGTTCAGTGGAGTTAGAGAGGATGGGTAACTTGAAGCTTCCAAATCCCACAAATTTCCCTATTCCTATTCTTGAGGATCTACTCTTCCAAAATTAGTGCTCTAAATCTCATGTAGGACTCTAGGATGAGGCTGGAATTGAACTTACGTTATATTTTAACAACCCATAGGATCAGATCCTGCAAGTTCTCTTTGGCAGTATCTGCTCAGCAGTGGCAAGAGATAATGTCCACATTATGAAAGTCATGGTTCTCTGACTGTGACTTTGGCCAAGAATTTAAAATCCCAAACTTATTATTATTTTTTATTAAAACTCTCCAGCACAGTTTGAACTAGCTAGCTCGCGTCCCACATAACCATTGCATGCCCCATGTTGGTCAGCATAGCTTTTCATAGCAGTAACTTGGTCTGCCAAAACCCACTAGGAGCCCCTTTCCTTCAAGATGCATACTGGTAATTTGACACTGAATTTTATGGAAGTCCATTAGACAGTTAGTGCCCCAGCCTCTAATGCTAATCAGCATTAAGCAGCTTTACACCTAACCAGAATAAATAACTGTTATGGACTAAACGGTATTTGGAGGTGGGGTCTTTGGTATGCAATTAGGTTTAGATGAAGTCATGAAGGTGGAGTCCCCAGGATGGGATTAGTGTTTTTATAAGAAGAAGAAAAGAGACCAGAGCTCTTTCTCTGCCATGTGAGGATACCTCGAGAAGAAAGCCATCTGGAAGGCAGAAAGAGGGCCCTTACCAAGGAACCAGATCAGCTGGCACCTTGATCTGGACTTCCCAGCTTCGTAAGTGTGAGAGAATAAATTTCTGTTGTTTAAACACCCAGTCTTTGGTATTTTGTTATGGCAGCCTGAGCAGACTTATATAATTAACATTAAGTGACCATTTTCTTAAAGGGTCCATTTATGGCAAGCATTTCTGGTGCAAATTTCCATATGGTCCAGTATTATTAGTTGCAAATAACAGAATCTACTCTAAGTAGTTTAAACAGAAAGTGATTAAGTTTAGAGCATTAAGTAGCGTATCATGTTTCCAAGAGGGTCGGGGAGTTAAGTTTGGATACTATACAGTCAGACATGGTTTAGAGAAACTCTGATTTTCTGTTGCTATTACTTGCCACTTGACATCTATGATGTTAGTGGCCTGAGAGTAGAACCTTATTTGCAGTTGCCCCTGGAGATCCAGATGCTTCTTCTTGTGGGCAGATCTGATCTCCCTACCTCCCATTGTTTGGTTATGCATTACAAGTCTCTAAAAGGTATTTTTACAAGAGAATCTGGGTTATGTAGATATTAGCTTTCTAGTACATGAAGGCGTATACTAAAAGGAGCCTGAAGTGGGTGTTGAGTGCATTGATCCATGGTATCTACTGCCAGCTTCCATGGAATCTAATGAGAAATACTTGCAAAGATGTAAACAAAGGAGATTCTTGTTCTAGTCTGAATATTCAAAAAGACCTCTATTTTGGGAATCTAATTAGTGATGATGAGCTGGGTCTCTGTTGGGAAACAACCCATTATTCTAACTCCAGTTTAGGGGAGACATAAAAGTATCATCCTTTTATTTTAATGAGCTGCCCATTAGCACTATGTTATTGGACCTGGATGCCTCATTTGCTGACGAAAAGGATAAGCCATCTTTTGCAAGGATGCTTTTGGGAAAACTGGCCATGGGGAGGAAAACTAGGTTGAAACTTTAGCTCCTTTTTTCCTTTTTTAAGCGTTACTTACCATCCGGAGTCCAGCCTGTGTACCTTTCTCAGTTCTCTAAGATCCAGCTGGATGGTCCAGGGCTTTGTTTTTGCTTTCACAGCAAGGACGAGGTCATAGTGCAAGTTGACAGCCTGTAGCCCACTGTCTCCCTCTGTGGTCCTCCTGGATTTTGTTCTTCCAACGGCACGTCAGTTCCCTTTTAACCATCCTAACAGTGAAGTGTGGTTAGCAACGAATGCTGTTTTCTCATAATCTTTCATCTTCTGTGAAAAAGCCATTTGTCTTCTCAAATAATAAACTGCAGGGACACTTGTCTTCCCACATGCCATTTTCTCACCTTCTTAGGGTCTGAGTGTTAAAAAAGATCTACAACATTTCTACAAAAATACTATTAAAATGCATCTCTCAGAGCTCCGGTGTCTCTAATAGGAGCAATGTGGCCTTTGGCTAAGGGCAAGAGTTAAGGGGAGAATGGGTGTTTCGATGCCTGAAAGACTTTTCTTTTCTTTCTTTCTTTTTTTTTTTCTGGTAGGAAAAAGAAACATAAAAAAAAAAATACCCACTCAGGAACCTTGTTCAGGCAGTGAGGAGAAACTATGGACCATATTTTAATGAGACATGTATTCTGCCTAGGAGAGAATGTTTGGACAAAAAGCCATGAAGGGGGTGAGAATGACTAGGCTATTGCTTTGTTAAGAAATAGTAATGTATTCTTTTCTGGAAGAAATGATCTTTAGAAAGAGGAATCTTAGAACAGAGGTTTTTGAAGTACAATAGATTTGAATCCAAATCCTAACTATTCTACTTACTATCTAAGTAAGTTTGGGCTAGTTATCATCTCTTTGAAATATTCAAGTTTACACATCAATATAATGGGTATAAATATTAATAGCTATTAATAGTATTGTGAAGATTAAATGTAATATTGTATGGGGGTACCTGGCTGGCTCAGGCAGTAGAGCATGTGACTCTTGATCTCAGAGTTATGAGCTCGAGCCCCACGTTGGGGGTAGAGTTTACTTAATAAAAAAAATTTTTTTTAATGTAGTAATTATAAAATATTTTAATGCCTGGATATAGCCAGTAGCTATTATTAATATTGGTGATTTTATAAACATCTTGAACAATATAAGCTTGCATAGAAACTTTCAACTGGGAAGCTTCAAGACTATGTATGTGTGTGTACACACATACACACAAACTTTTTTTTGGTATATATGATTGATCTTTTAGTTTTCTTTGTAAATAAAAATAACAGATATTGAGTCTTTAGATGGCAGATAAAACTTGTTGTCTACACAATGTTTTTTCTTCCATTTTTCCTGACTGAGAAAGTCATAATGTGCCCTGCTAAAAAAACTCGAAGTCTTGCAGTTAGAAGTAGTTATGTGACACAGTTCTGACCAAGGAAAAGGAAGCAGAGGTTTGTAGGTGATTTCTGGAAAAGTCTTCCTTTCCTAATATTACTACCCTCTCTTTCTTCTTGTCACTTCCAGTGCCTCATTTTGATTGGAAGGTTGAGATGAGGCTAGAGTAGAGTTTCCATCTTGAGGCAACAAGGAGACCATAGGATCAGGGCCACTCACTGAGGTTGGCAGAGCAGAGAGAAAGAAAGGGGTAACTCGAGACAGCTGATGACGCTGAGGAGTTGCTTTCTTAGACCACCTCAATGTGAAATTTTTTGAGGGAAAAAATGAATTCTTATTTGGTAATCTCTGAAGTAGATCTTCTGTTTTGTGCAGCTGGAATTTATCCCTAACTGGTGATTCTTTCTGTTTGCTGATGGCATGCTAATTTGCTTTTCATGAATTATCTGATTGAGCCCTAACACTAGTGCTATCCTGTGACATACAAATATATCCCTCATTTAAGAGATGAGGAACTGTTAAGTGACTTGTCTGTGATCACAGAGCCAGTACATGGAATATCCAAGATTTAAAAAACCAAGGCAGTCAGACTTCAGAACCATTGTGTGTCTATTCATACCTTCATATCGTTCTATGATGGATTTCAGGCTCTTTCAAGAACTCCATAAAATAAAAGACATTAATATAAAAAACCCCAAAGTATTGCTGTACAAGAAATAATACATTTCACTAGGAGGCAAAAACCAAGGGGCAGTGACGGGGGGACAGAACACATAGTCACTCCAAGAAAGATCCACAAACTAATGTCTGAGCTTTCTGGTAGCTAAGGGAAGGTAGGATATATTTTTGTGTGAGAAGAAAAAACAAACCCATTCTTAATGGGAAACAAAGCTTTTCCATGGTAAGTTCTAAAAGCAATTGCTAACGTATGGTTTCAGGTGGGACAGAAACGTGATTAAGAGACCATGGTGGTTGTTTTTTTTGTTTGTTTGTTTTAAGATTTTTATTTGTTAGAGAGAGAAAGACTGAGAGGGAGAGAGCACGAGCAGGACAGAGGGAGAGGGACAAACAGACTGCCTGCTGAGCAGGGAACCCGACTTGGGGCTTGATCCCAGGACCCTGGGACCATGACCTGAGCTGAAGGTAGACGTGTAACTGACTGAGCCGCCCAGGTGTCCCAAGAGACCATGTCAAGACACAGATTCCTGGAAGCTGCCCTCAGAGATTCTTACTCAGTGGGTCTGTAGTAGGGATTGAGAATATGCATTTATTCCCTGCTTCTAGGTATTACTGATTCTGCTTGTCTGTGGACTGCATTTTGAGTGGCATAGCTACAGGACGCAGGTCACAAACTTATATACCCAGAGGCACCAGCCAAGTAATATAAAGGATCGAAGACAACAGGGAGGGGTTGCTGCTATAGCCAATCAGGAACTGAATGCTTCATTTTAAAGGGGTAGCTGCTTCTCAACAACAGCCAGTTGTTGCCTTGTGAAAATTCAGGCAAATATTGCTAGATCTTCACCATTTCAAGAGAAACCCAAATGTTTCAAGATATCCCAAATGTTATCAAGAGAAAGTTAACATGAATTGTCTATTTCTAAAAATACTGTCTAGCCAAATAATCCATTTCTCTCTCTCTCTGTCTCTCTTTCTTCTTCTCCTCCTCCTCCTCCTCCACCTCCTTCCCTTCCTCCTGCTCTTCTTCTTCCTTTTCCTCTTCTCCTCCTCCTCCCCCCTTCTTTTCCTCTTCCTCCTCCTCCTTCTTCTTCTTCTTCTTCTTCTTCTTCTTTTTTTTTTTTTTTTTTACATAGGCTCCACGTCCCGTGTGGAGGCCAGTATGAGTCTTGAACTCACAACCCTGAGATCAAGACCTGAGCTGAAATCAAGAATTGGATGCTTAACCAACTGGGCCAACTAGGTGCCCCTAAATACACCCATCTCTTAATAAATGGGCTGTAGGGGGTGAACATATCTTATGGCTTTTGTTGTAATTCCTCTGTATTATTGTGAGTTTTGTAAAATATTTTCTGCATGTTACTAATACACCCATTCATGGTTGAGGAATTCCTCCTGAGATAATGTGTGTTTATGGTTTTATTTATGTCAGTGACTTAAGGCCCCTTTCTGTTCCTAATGTGGAGGTTCTTATATAAGGGGTAGGCAGGTGGCCAGGCTGCAAAAACTCACTCCAGTACCTGAAAGCTGAGGTGTTTGCTTCCATTTCCTTGGAGATCAAGGATTAATGGGAAATAATTATAGGGGTCCAAATCTTACAGATGAAATTCTTCTAGTTTTTGGTCCGGATTCCCTGCAAATATGAGCTAGCAGATTTCACATAATCTTTTTTTCAAGGTAAATTTTTTTCTTCCATAAATGGACAGAAGATAAATCTCTTCAAAATTTGTAGAGTACTTTCTCTTTGTTGACTGGTGATATGCTGATATACTGTGATAACACCTTTATTGTTGCTTTGATAATTTCTTTTTGTTTTTGTTCTCTTTTTCTAGAACTGCTAATATTTAGATATTGACCTCTTAGACTGATCCTCTAAATGTTTGCTGTGTAGCTTTTATGTAGATACTCATTATAAGATAAAGGAAGTTCCCTTCTGTTCCCATTTTGCTAACAGCTTTTTTGTTTTAAGTCATAAATGGGTTTTTAATTTTATCAAGTGATATTTTTGCATCTATTAAGATTTTCATGATTTTCCTCTTGTTAATATGAAGGATTTCTTAGGTTGATTTTAGCACATTAAATCATCTCCACATTCCTAAAATAAACCTTATTTGATTAGGGTATATCATAATTTTTATGTATTTGTTAATTTGATTTTCTAAAATTTCTCTTTATAAGGAATTTTAGCCTAGAATTTTCTTTCTTATAATGTATTGTCAGATTGTGGAAGCAAGTTATCCTGGCTTTATCAAATGAGTTAGAAGTGTTTTTTCATATTTATTCTCTGGAATAAATAAGGAATATTAAATAATATTTTTATTTCCTCCTTAATTATTTGTAGGATCACTGATGAGGCCAGCTGAACCTACAGATTTCTTTGTAGAAAGATTCTTTTTTTCATTATTATTATCATCATTTTATTTAAATTCGATTTAGTTGACATGTAGTGTATTATTAGTTTCAGGGGTAGAATTAAGTGATTCATCAGTTGCATATAACACCCAGTGCTCATACATCAAGTGCCCTCCTTACTGCCCATCACCCAGTTACCCCATCACCTCACCCAGCAACCTTCAGTTTGTTCCCTATATAGTTAAGAGTCTCTGTGGCTTGCTTCCCTCTCTGTTTTTATCTTATTTTATTTTTCCTTCTCTTTCCCTATGTTTATCTGTTTTGTTTCTTAAATTCTACATAGGAGTGAAATCATATGGTATATTTCTTTCTCTGACTGACTTATTTCACTTAGCATAATACCCTCTAGTTCTATCCATGTTATTGCAAATAACAAGGTTTCATTCTTTTTGATGGCTGAGTAATATTCCTGTGTGTGTGTGTGTGTGTGTGTGTGTGTGTGTGTGTGTGTGTGTATACACATCTTCTTTATCTTTTCATCCATCGACGGACATCTGGGCTCTTTGCATATTTTGGCTATTGTGGACATTGCTGCCATAAACATTGGGGTGCATATGCCCCTTCGAATCATTACTTTTGTATTCTTTGGATAAATACCTAGTAGTGCAGTTGCTGGGTGGTAGGGTAGCTCTGTTTTAAACTTTTTGAGAAAGCTCCATACTGTTTTCCAGAGTGGCTGTACCATCTGTTGTTTCCTGAGTTGTTAATTTTAGCCATTCTGACTGGTGTGAGGTGGTATCTCATTGTGGTTTGTTTGTTTGTTTGTTTGTTTTTAAGATTTTATTTATTTGAGACAGAGACAGAATGAGAATGAGCAGAGGGTAGGGGCAGAGGGAGAGGGAGAAGCAGACTCCTTGCTGAGCAGGGAACCCGACACAAGGCTCGATCCCAGGACCCTGAGATCATGACCAGAGCTGAAGGCAGGTGCTTGACTGAATGAGCCACCCGGGCACCCCTCATGTGGTTTTGATTTGTATTTCCCTGATGCTGAATGACGTTGAGCATTTTTTCATATGTCTGTTAGCCATTTGTATGTCTTCTTCGGAGAAATGTCTGTTCATGTCTTCTGCCCATTTCTTGATCTATTTATTCTTTGGCTGTTGAGTTTGAGAAATTCTTTATAGATTTTGGATACTAGCCCTTTATCTGATATGTCATTTGCGAATATCTTCTATTCTATAGGTTGCCTTTTAGTTTTGTTGTTTCCTTTGCTATACAAAAGCTTTTTATCCTGATGAAGTCCCAGTAGTTCATTTTTGCTTTTGTTTCCCTTGCCTTTGGAGACGTGTCTAGCAAGAAGTTGCTGCAGCCAAGGTTAAAGAGGTTGTTGCCTGTGTTCTCCTCTAGGATTTTGATGAATTCCTGTTTCATATTTAGGTTTCTCATCCATTGTGAGTTTATTTTTGTGTATGGTGTAAGAAAGTGGTCTGGTTTCATTTTTCTGCATGTGGCTGTCCAGTTTTCCCAACACCATTTGTTGAAGAGACTCTCTTGTTTCCATTGGATATTCTTTTCTGCTTTGTCAAAGGTTGGTTTACCGTAGAGTTGAGTTCTCTATTTGTTCCATTGATCTGTGTGTCTGTTTTTGTGCTAGTACCATACTGTCTTAATGATTATAGCTTTGTAATATAGCTTGAAGTCTGGAATTGTGATGCCTCCACCTTTGGTTTTCTTTTTCAACATTCTTTTGGCTATTCAGGGTCTTTTCTGATTCCGTACAAATTTTAAGATTATTTGTTCTAGCTCTATGAAAAATGCTGATGGTATTTTTTTTTAATTTTCTTTATTTGTTTGACAGAGCAAGAGAGGGAGAGAGAGAGAGATCATTTTATCTTCTATACCACTGATCATCTGCTTTCTTCATCTCTGTTTTTATGGCCTGCACTTGGGACTGTATCTTGGTTATAGCACTTTTAATTTTGGCCTGACTAGATTTTAGTTCTTTTATCTCTACAGTAAGGGATCCTCTAGTGTCTTCTATGCTTTTTTCACATACAACTAGTATCCATATAATCATTGTTTTAAGTTCTAGTTCAGACATCTTACTTACATCTGTATTGATTAAATCTCTGGTTGTAAGTACTACCTCCTGTTCTTTCTTTTGGGATGAATTTCTCCATCTCATCATTTTGTCCAGACAAGAAAAGAAGAAAGAAAAACAAAACCAAAAACAATTATAACAAAAACAACTGCAAAAAAACCGAACAAACAAGCTATATCCTGGGTGTGTTTTGGTCAGCTTGTTAAAAGAAAGTAGATCCCAAAATAAGAAAGCAAGAAAAAATAAATAAAGTAAAATACAGTGAAAGGAAATAAAAAATATATATAAAGCATACATAAAAATTAAAAAAGAATAAAAAAGAATTGAAAGAATAAGAAAATAATAAAAAACTAAAGAATAAAAGTATAAAGGTTGCTAGATACTATTTTCCCCTAGAGCTGAAGCTTTGCAGCCCTCTATGATCAGTAACCTTGGTGGGAGGGAGTTCTTTGTGCTGATCTTCTGGGGGAGGGGCCTGTTGCACTGATTCTCAGGTGGACTTGCCCTAGTGGAAGTGCGCCTCCAGTGTGCAGGGTGGCAGGGCTTGGTGTAAGCGGCTCCAGATTCCACTAGGTGGTGCCGTTTTGCTCCCTGAAGGCTTTTGGCCCTGATGGGTGGGATTAATATGGCAGCACTCTGCTCTCTAGCCCCAGAGCTGGAAGTTTGTGCCCCCCACTCGTCAGTGAGTCTTCACAGAAGAGCAGTCAGTCACTCTTGTCTCCCTGGTTTCCGTCAGAACTCTGTGTTCACCCTGCCTGTGTCTGAGCATTTTTATCTTGGGCACACGACTGAGTTTTAAAACTCCAGATTTTAGGGACTCCCGGGGAGCGGACCTGCTCTATTCCTTCCCGGGAAGGGTCTTGCTGTGCTTCTGTCTTTTGCTCGGACCCGTCTGAGGAAAGCAGTCACACAACTGTGCAACGGTTTGCAGTTTATGGCAATACAGAGCAGAAAGCCAGCTTGTAGACTTGCTGTTCTCAGCTGGCTTCCAGGTGCCTATGCCTGAAAACCATGCTGTACTTAGGCACCAACCGATCTTCTCACAATCCAGGGGGTCCTCAGATCATGGTGTCATACATGGGATCCTGCCCTGCTTCACTGCCTGAGCACCTTTGCTCTTATTTTTCTAACTTTTGGAGATGTATTTTTAGGTCACTGATTTTTCAGCCTTTTCTAATAGACGCATTTAAGGTGCTACAGTTCTCTATATGGACTGCTTTAGAAGCAAATATGTTTTGGTATGTTATATTTTTTTGCTGTCATTCAGTTAAAATACTTCTAATTTCCGTTGTGATTTCCTCATTGGCCCACAGATTATTTAGAAATATATTGCTTAGTTTCCAAACATTTGTAGTTTTCTTGCTATCTTTTCATATTGATTAAATGATTAATCCAACTGTGGTCAGAGATCGTTCTCTATATGGCTTTAGTCATGTCAAAATTTGTTGAAATTGGCCTTATGACCCGGCATATAGTCATTTTTTGGTCTATGTTTCTATGTACAGGTGAAAAGAATAAATATATTACAGTTGGTAGCTGAGTGTTGCATAAATGTTAATTAGGCCAAGTTGGTTAATAGTGTTAAAATCTTCTACAATCTTATTGACTGTCTTATCTTCTTATTCTATTAATTACTGAGGATTGAAATCTCCAATTATAATTGTGGATTTGTCTGTTGCTCCTATTTCATCAATTTTTTTTGTTGTTGAATACAAATTAAAAATTTTTCTGTCTTTTTAAAAAATTTTTTATCCTCCTAGTTGACCCATTATTATTATGAAATGTCTCTGTTTATCTCTAGTAATTTTCTTACCTTAAAACTTACCTTATGTAATATTATTATAGCTAAGTGAGCTTTTATTAATTGACATTTGTGTGGTTTATATATTTCTATTATTTTGCTTTTTTGAAATATATGTTGCTTTTTCCCCCTCTCAGCTTTGTTGAGATATAACTGACATATAATATTGTGTAAGTTTAAGGTGTACAATATGATGATTTGGTATGTATATATTGCAAAATGTCATCATTTTACTTTTATTCATTTTATATCCTTATATTTAAAGGGTGTTAAGTAGCATGTAGTTAGGTCTTGGATTATATCCACCCTGAGAACTTTGACATTTAATTGAGGTATATTGTCCGTTTATACTTAATACAATTACTGATATACTTTAGTTTATGTCTACAATCTTATTATTAGTTTTTTATTTGTCCTACCTATTTTACATTTCATTGTCTCTCTTTTCTTGCATTTCCTTTGATTAAATATTTCTCATTATTCCATTTTCTCTCTAGTTGCTTGTTATTACTACGTTCCTCTGCTCTTCTTTTAATAGTTACCTAGAAATGACAATCTGTATCATTATTTGTTAGAGACTAATATCAATTATTACTTTTAATACATCCAATACAGTGCATGAAACTGGGAAGAGTTTTCATCTCTTACCTTCACCTACTGGTGTGCTAGTGCTGGCTTATATCAGCTCCTGAAGGTTGATTGATAAATTTTCAGAAATTTTGCAAACCAATTGGTAAAACATTGATGGTTTGCAATTGGCCATGGTGGGGACTATTTATATTACAGAATCTGAAATAGTCAGAGTAAAATATTTTGTGTTTTCTTGAGAACTTGTTTAACATCTACCACCACATTAGTGTCTCCATCCCCAGTTATGGTACTGTTTCCATATATTTTTCCATATATTTTAATCATATGTTTAATACTATATATTATTCTGCACAGTTAGTATTCATATATAAATGGAATGACTAGAATCATAGATCCATGACAAAACTTCCTGTGTATTTTAAAATCAGCATATTTTCCATAGCACAAAGAATTGAAGTACAATGAATAATTATCTAGCCAGTTGAATTGACATACATTGTGGGCAGAAGCTTTGTCTGATTTTGACTCCTTTTCATGTCAGCAACTTGAGGAATGTCAGTTGTCCTCTTAGGCATTCAGTCCAGTGCTTGCTGAATGAAAGACAAATTTAATAAACATATGATCCATAACCTATAGATAATAGAGATAACATTATCTTTGATGCAACTATTACTACTAATATAATAACATTAAGAAGGGAATCCCTTTTACTGTATACCTGAATACAGTGTGTGTTCAGTAAATATTTGTGGAATTGGTGAATGAATAATTCAAGCCATAAATGAGCACCTATCCTCACCAGCATAATCTTTTCTAAAACTGGGAGTATTCCTGTTTTATCTCGAAAAGTCTATTCATAGTTCAGGCTTTAGCCCTCTCTAGAAAGCCTTTCTTGACTTTTCTAAGCTCATGGTAGGTGTCCCTTTGTGCCTCCACACCATCCCAGACTTTCTAGTATGACACATTGTAATTGCTTGTTAATTATCTTTTTATTTTATTTTATTTTTTTAAAAAGATTTTATTTATTTATTTGAGAGAGAGAGTGTGCGCACGTAAGCAGAGGGAGGGAGAGGGACAAGCAGACTCTGTGCCGAGCATGGAGCCTGATGCAGGGCTCGATCCCACAACCCTGAGATAATGACCTGAGCTGAAATCAAAAGTTATATCCTCAACTGACTGAGCCATCCAGGCACCCCATGTAATTGCTTGTTTAATTATCAATCAATTCACCATTCTGCACATTTTGTAAAGGCAGGGATCATGGCTCTTTTGTTCTATAGTAGATGCTAAATACAATTAACTTGAACATACGAATTATAGATTTTCAATGGCAGGTGCTCGATCTCATTTGCCTGTTTTTACTTTGCAATGTAGGCATAGTACTACATTGCTATATGGTTTTCAGTTAATAGTTTTCATTTGCAATTCCCTCCCCATTAGAACGTACTCAGAAAAAAGAAACTGCTTTCGACATTAATTTTGCAGAAAACCTAGAAAACCAATCTTGGCTTAAACAGCCACACGATGATATTAGAAGTATTTTCTATTGTAGCTTTCCAGCTTTTGTTATTCTTTAACTACGTAGGTACTGAGCCCTTTTGGCATTTCCAAGAAAAAAAAGGGAAAATGTGGCCACAGAACACATCAATTAGAGGATTTCCAAACATTTAAGTGGTATTGGATGGTGATGTTTAGCAAAACTTGGGCAGCAGTGAACCAAATGTGATATCAGAATTAAAGTCCGGAGTTTTGACTCTCAGCTTCATGGTTGCTCAGCAGGCAGAAGGCCTTGGAAGCTGTTCGTTGTGCCCCCTGTAGTACCTTGGTCCACGTCACACCTAAGAAGGCAGAATCTAAGTTTTTAAATGCAGTCAGCATATTTCCACAAGCCTGGGCTCCATTGAACAATTGCTCTAACTGCAATAACAATTTTCCCTTTGTCTTGCCATTGTCAAAGCATATTGAGAAAGTTTAGAAACGAGGATTATGTATTTGGCACTATGCAAAATTTATAGAACTCCCTGGACATGGCCTTAGGCTCAGAACCAGTTGGCAACTGCAGTTGGTTGGAAGGTTAGTTATATTTGTAAAGGTTTTAGTTCTTAGAAAATCATACTCTGGGAATAATGAGTGGCCAAAAAAACCTCAAAAAACAAAACAAAACAAAAAAACCCAACACCACCCCCCAAGCCCAAAACCCCTGTCTAGCTTGGCTGGGATGAGGCTAGTCATGTCATCTGTCTTAAATTTGTGGGCAATGGAAAGACATTAAGCTCCATTTTTAATGATTATAGGTCATGATTTCCATAGCCTGACTGCATTTGGCAACATATTATTGTGTTATATGGCACATAGACAGTTTTGAAACCTAAACCACGAGATTTTCCTCCCCCTTATTTTTCTTTTTATTTGCTAATCATAGCTGCTTTGTCTAGAACTTCTTTTTTGCTGTTCTGTTAGGGAATCTTAAGCAGACTTTCCTTAGGGAGGTTTCTTCGGGTTGGTCACTGACCATATTCTTTCTACTTAACAGAGCACTTTTAATGACTAATTGAAACCAGTAGATGGTCTTTTGTCTAGTTTGGAGAACTGGTTCGTTTCTGGTGGCCAGAAGTAGCCAGGGCTTTGAAGCGAGATGGAGCCTGTGTTTACTATGAGGGAGGAAGGTTTGCTGCCAGATCAAGTTGGAAGAGTGCCTGCTCTAAGTCACATGCCACATTATTTATCTAGCTCCAACTTCTGTCATCTCTACTGGGCAAGTGATATTCTCCCCATCTCACACACATAATTGTGTGTGTTTATTTTTGTGTGTATGATATGGGGATACAACGGGAACCACGTATCTTTTTGATTTTCCAACAGTGTCTGATGCCTATTAAGTTCAGAAAAAAGGGGCGCCTGGGTGGCACAGCGGTTAAGCGTCTGCCTTCGGCTCAGGGTGTGATCCCGGCGTTATGGGATCGAGCCCCACATCAGGCTCCTCCGCTATGAGCCTGCTTCTTCCTCTCCCACTCCCCCTGCTTGTGTTCCCTCTCTCGCTGGCTGTCTCTATCTCTGTTGAATTAATAAATAAATAAAATCTAAAAAAAAAAAAGTTCAGAAAAAAGCTGAGGGGCAATTCAGGGTTACTTAAAGGAAGCAGAGTGAAAGTCCCTCTGTCTTAGGCATTCTCTTCGATCTGTGCACCATATAGGCTCCCACCTTCTCATCTCTGAGCCATCAGCCCCAAGAAAGAATGCCTGCACAAACCTGCATCCTTTACCTCCTTTCCCTTATTCTTTCTTGATCCACTCTGGAAGGGGCAGCCTCAGGATAGATTTCTACTGTTGGAAGGAGTGTCCTCTCTACACTCCAGTAGAACCTGTCTGAGGCCATTTGACAGAGGTCTTGATATTGGAGCCACAGGGTGACTTGCAACTATGGATTATTGAGAATGAAAACACATTGGCTTAATTCCTCCTCCTTGAAAATAATGTCCCATTACACGCATTTAAAAAATGGGGTCATAATGTTCATTCTTTTAACCTACTTCAAAATATATATCATGGACAGCTTTCTGTGCCCTCAAAAATAAGTCTACATTGTCATTCTTATTGATGCCATACTATTCTGCTGTAGTTTATTTGACCTTTTGTGGATATAGAAAATAAAAGATTTCATTAATAAAGCTCTTTTGTAATAGAGCTCATAGTAGATGCTATGATTTATTTGAGGCCAAAAAGTGCTACTCCTATACTTTGGCATATTCTTTTTTAAGATTTTAAAGAAATTCTAATTCTCTTAAGGTTTTCCAGAACATTCTAAGTAAACTTAATGCTCGTACCAGCTGTTAACAGTCAATTGCTGGTGAGGTTTAAGGTCCCATAGAGAAGATTACAATCTATTTCAGGAAAATTCCCTAACTTTCAAGATAAACTGATAAACAATTTTTAGATACCCAAATCTGGCTAAATTTGGGCCTAGGTCCTCTGGACAAATGTTGTGGGGCACCACCATTATTAATGTGATGTCAGAAACAAGCCTCTTGCCTTAAAATATTTTGGAAATAATTGAATACCCTGAGATCCCGTGTATAGTAACCTCATTATATTACCTTACATTTTTTATCCTGTGGTTATGGAATGCCATTGCTGTTGGCCTCATTTATACTAGGGTATGAATGAGTTTCAGAAGGCTTGTGGATTTTTTTTTTCCTCCCTTCTCTTCTTGAAAAAATGTGAGAGGAAAAGAGGATAAGCATATTGGATCCCTAATGTAGGAAAGTGGCCTGACAAGTGTGATGGGGTGGGTGGGTGGGGGTGGAGATTGGGGTCTGGGATAACTACAGGGCAGTTTGCCCCATCCTAATTTTGTCCATCACAATTTCTGATGGGGTCATAGATAAGAGCGTAAATTTAAGGCCTTACTGGCGGGAAGGGGGCAGTTCTCACATCCCATGGACAGATCTGTTAAAGAGCTTGAAGAACAAGACTGATTTCACAAAGTTGCATTGAGGAATGATGCTCTTCAGCATTCAGCAGATGGCAGGCAGTCCCTTTTATGCGATATATTGCAGTAGGCAAAGGAACCAACCATAGGCAAAAGAGCCTAAAGATGCTATGCAGGTACTAACTTACTGACAGTTGAGTGCCCCCTAGGGGATGGCCAGTGGAGAAGATGGTCTAGGTTCCTGAGTTCTGGCCCCTTTTCCATTTTTCCAGTCCTTGGGGCAATGCCTGATGCCACGTGGGGATAAAAGGAGCCTCCAGGCTCATAATCATTCATAACAGAGCAATGAGAGTTCCAGCTCTGTTTATGGCCAGCAGTTGTGAGAATTAAGGTGAGCGGCAGTACTTCGCCATTGATGAGGTGGTACAGGGATGTTAGCAGTCATTACAGCTGTGACCGTTCCCTGTAAGGCTGTCTGAGATCTTACTTGGGAGAGAATGTAATTCTATTCTCATAACAACCCTGAGAATAAGGGAAGAAACTATTTTAATTTTACAAAATGAAAACAGCTTTATTTTTTGTCCGATTGTGGAAATAATACCTATATAGAATATCTCCCCCCCCCCAAATAAGTACAACCAAGGAAAGGGAGTACATACTTAAAATTTTGACACATATCACCAAAGAGCCCTTTAAAAAGATTCAGTCAATCAATATACTTACCAGACATGTATGAGAGAAGCCTCCACTCTTACAAATGCTGGGTTTTGCCCATCTTTTTAATTATAGCCAATCTGTTGTTTTATTTATATTTCTTTGATTACTAATGAGGCTGAACATCTGTTCATATAGGTATTGGCCCCATTTTTATTGAATTACCTATTCATATCCTTTACCCATTTTTTTTTTGTTTGTTTCATACTGATTTGTAAGAATGTGATGCACTGCTCATATTTACCCTTTTCCTGGTGCATATGTTGCAGATGTTTTTCTCCAAGTGTCTTTTATTCTGCACTGAAATATTTTTGTTACTCAAAAAACTTTGTTTTATGTAAATATATTAATATTTAAATTTATAGTTTCTTGTTTTTTACCATGCATGGAAAGAATTTCCTCATTTAAAGATGTAAAATTAGGGGCGCCTGGGTGGTGCAGTCGTTAAGCGTCTGCCTTTGGCTCAGGGCGTGATCCCAGCGTTCTGGGATCGAGCCCCATATCAGGCTCCTCCGCTGGGAGCCTGCTTCTTCCTCTCCCACTCCCCCTGCTTGTGTTCCTTCTCTCGCTGGCTGTCTCTGTCAAATAAATAAATAAAATCTTAAAAAAAAAAAAAGATGTAAAATTATCTGGGGCATCTTGGTGGCTCGGTCAGTTAAGCATCTGCCTTCAGCTCAGGTCATGATCCCAGAGTCCTGGGAGTGAGCCCCGTGTCGGGCTCCCTCCTGCTCAGCAGGGGGTCTCCCTCTCCCTATGCCTGCTACTCCACCTGCTTGTGCTCTCTCAAGTAAAAAAATAAATAAATAAAATCTTTTTAAAAAAGATATAAAATTATTCACCTGTACTTTCTTTGAAAATAGGATTTATTGGGTGCCTTCATGTCTTTGTTTCATTGCATGTATAATTTCATTAAATTTGCACCAAAATCTTATGAGGTAAGAATTGTCATCCTCTCCATCTTACAAATAAAAACCTCGCAGGTCAGAAAAATGATTCACTCAGGGCCACCCAGCGGAGAAGCGGTAGATTGACCACTGGAGGTCTGATCTCTGGCTTTATAGAATATGAACTTTTCAACTACTTCATATTCCAGAGATGATCCTGCCTGCAGATATTTAATTTGAATAAATTCATAAGTTAAAAGAAAGCTATTACAAATACTTTCCCAGAAAAAAATGCCCAATTCTGAAAAGAATTACTTTAATAGCTTTATGCAGGCTGGATAATAAAAAGTAGGAATAATGGCTGAGAATGCCAAGAACTAGTTTATACAGTAAGATTTACTGATTTCTATAACTTGGCGAATGGAATATTTTGGTTATTCAAATATTCCAGTTAAAATAAAATGCAGGACAGTGTCCTCATGAGCTAATGGATAAACATTCTGAGATCCTTTCTGGGCAGAAATCATATTCTTCTTTAATAACCAGGAATAAATGAATGAATGTTACGTCTCCATCTACAATAGCCCCTGTCTAGGGGTGACATTTTATTTCTACCCTGTCTACACATTTATTGTGTTAATTTATTTTTACACCCAAGCCTTGGTTACATACCTATTCGCTTTCAATTCAAGTGCTGTTTGATACCATACTTAATTGTTTTCTTTGAATTCTTTGTCATGTTACACATTTGTGACCCATTTCTAGCCAAATCAAACCAGTGAGCTGTGAGATGTTCTGTAAATGAATTATCTAGGTTCTTGCTAAGATGAGAACTGTTGGCAAGTTTTTAAAAACTATCAAGTATGGTAAGATATTGGTGTGGAGATGGGTCTTTTATGTTGATACTTTGATCCTTTGGGTACTTTCAGAGAACTTGTACAGGAAATGAGATGTTTTAAAATTACATGGAAAAAGAGTTATTAACATTCTTTTGAACATTTCGTATCACAGAGAAAGTAGAGCTTTTTCTTGACTGGTAATTCAGGAGTGGAGGGTGATTCCCAAAATTTTAAAGCCAAGAAAAAAAAATCACATGGGGTAATAAGGCAATGGGAGACAGTTTTAACCATGATAACATGAGAAAGGGTTGCAGAATAATTTTAATTTGCTAAAGAAATGTGTGTGTAAGACACAATATCCAAGGAAGTTCTTTGTTTTTGTTTTCATTTGGGGTGGAGGTTGTGGTTAAAAAAATAATTTTATATACTTGATTTAATGACATAAAACGTAATTTATAAGTTATGACAAGGGAAGTTTGCAGGCTACTTATCCATCAAGTAAGTGGATACAGTGAAGGCAAGAGGATGTGAATCCAATCTTTGTTGTCTTCAAGGAATGTCTCTTGGACATCAAAAGTCTAGATAAATTCCTTTGAATAAGCAAAATTTGTTTTTGCTTGCTTCTTGTTAAAAACATGAAAGGGAGAGGGAGAGAGACTCTGACTACTGGGTAATAAGTTAATTTCTCTTGGGGGTGATCTGTCCTTGGTGGAGCGAGCTGGAAGATGATAACATGAATGATGTGTGGGTAGTGGTTCTGTTTACTAAGATGGGACAGAAGAAGGAAGGCTCAGGGGAAGTGGACTGGAGTTCGTGACAGGGGTCTGGACCGGGCATACAGATTTGGTAGTCATTTCTTGATTGATTTAGTCAACAAATATCTATGGCGTATCTACTAGGTGCCAGGCACGTTTGGGGGAGCAGTATTGGCTGTTCACTGTAGCTTTACCCCATAGATAATTGGACTAATTGGGGGAGTGCAGGGGAGCATGCTTTTTCTCTTCTCACTTCCCTCATTTACTCCCTGCTAAGGGAGAGAGAAAAGGTTCAGCAGTAGCTCAGAACTTGAAGTTAATGGACTGCATTTTACTGTGGGCAGAGCCGCTGTATTAATGGTGTTATTAATGGCATGCCTTCTTCTTTTTCTGCTCTCTGGATCCATGATGCTCGCAGTTAAGGACTTTCCCCTTGTGTGCAGAACAGCTATTCCCTTTTGCTGGTCTGCCCCCGTGGGTCAGACTGGGCTGCCAGGTGGCGACTGCAAAGCCGTATCAGCTCAGGGTGAAGCTTTGGAGTGAGCGTGCTCTGTCTGTGGCCGTCTCTCAGCTCCTCTGTGTTGGGGCTGGGGAAGCAGGCCTGTAATCTGTGTCCATGTGGGTAGATACGTAAGTGGATTTGGGGTTGCCTGTGCAGTGCTGGCCTTTATTGCTCACTTATTCCTGGCATAGCAGCGTCTCGGGGCTCAAGGCTGGGAAGCAGTGGGTCCCTTGAGCCTGAGCTGTGTTTCCCATTCCAGCTTTTGCTAGAGCTCTGCTCCGCCAATACCATTAATAAACAGCATGTTTTATTTGGCTTGTGATGTTTATTTGGCCAGTGCATGCTCTGTTGGCCAGGCCTTGAAGGGAAGGAGGAGAGAGGAGTAATTCAATTCAATTCAGCACAACTCTAAGGGCATTTGAATAACATGTAGGGTCCCCAAAGCCTTGATAATAATATACACAAGCCAGGAACAGTATGTAAAGTGAGAAAAGAGGGGAAAAGGTGACAGAATCCTAGGAAAAATGCCATAACATTCAAGGGGTAGGTATTATATTACAGAACTATAGTGACAGAAGAACTAGTGTAGGGAGTGAGATGGGTGTGGATAGTGACCTGTGGACACAGACACCAGGGGAGGTTTTCTATTCATCTTGTTTTCACTTTTTGTAGCTTGCTTTTTTTTTTTTTTTTCCCACCATAACAACGAGCGGTAGCTACTTTTATGGTAATAAAAAAAAACTTAGGGTTTCCTGGGTGGCACAGTCTGACTCTTGCTTGGTTTCAGCTCAGATGGTGATCTCAGGGTCATGAGGTCAAGTCCTGCATTGGGCTCCACACTCAACATGGGGTTGCTTGAGTTTCTCTCTCTCCCTCTGGCCCTCCCAGCCATGTTCTTTCTCTCTCTCTCTCAAATAAATAAATACGTACATACATACATAAATAGAATCTTTTTTTTTTTTTAAGATTTTATTTATTTATTTGACAGAGCGAGAGACAGCCAGAGAGAGAGGGAACACAAGCAGGGGGAGTGGGAGAGGAAGAAGCAGGCTCCCAGCGGAGGAGCCTGATATGGGGCTCGATCCCACCTGGGATCATGCCCTGAGCCAAAGGCAGACGCCTAACGACTGAGCCACCCAGGCGCCCCAATAAATAGAATCACTTTAAAAAAATAAAATGTTAGCTGATTCTAAATTACTGCTATCTCTCTATGGTCTCAAGGAAAGAGGAATCTTCCTTCCACCCGGGCTGCAATGAACAAACCCACTGTCTGAATGCAGGTGCACTAGTAGAGTACTTCTTTTGCAGATAACACATGGATGCAACAAATTGGGATTCTGAGAAAATTCATTTTGTGAGGAACCATCTGGGGACAATAAAATCTGAGGTCAGGAAGCATGCTCCACAGCTGGAGAAAGTGAGTGCAAAGGAAGAGGAGAAACCTGATCTAAGAATAAAGGAATTTGTCCATTCAACAAATACTCACCGTGCGCCTCTCATGCAGCAGATTCTGCGTGAGGTGGTGGGAATACAAGGGTGCACAGGATCAGTGTGATTTCTGCCGTCACTGACCTACCGTACTAGCGAGGATGCACCAGTCGGGAAGGGTTGAACAGCATGTAAACGCCGTGATGGGGGCGCCTGGGTGGCTCAGTTGTTAAGCGTCTGCCTTCGGCTCAGGGCATGATCCTGGGGTCCTGGGATCGAGCCCCACATCAGACTCCCCCCTCCACTAGGAGCCTGCTTCTTCCTCTCCCACTCCCCCTGCTTGTGTTCCCTCTCTCGCTGGCTGTCTCGCTCTCTGTCAAATAAATAAATAAAATCTTTAAAGAAAAAGAAAAAAAAAAAAAAGGAAACGCTCCTCCTATAAAAACAAAACAAAACAAAAACCAAAAAACGCCGTGATGCACCGTGGCTCCAGGAGCACCTGGAAACATCTGAAACAGACCGTGGGGAGAGGTGAAGCAGACAGTGGTGGTCAAGAAGAGCATAGAACTCTGCTGTGGACCTAACCCTTCCCTAGCTACATATCAGGAGGTTTCTCCCCAGACAAGGAATGGCATTTTCCCTGATAACTGCGTATGCAAGGTTGGGAAGCTTCTCCATGGATGCGCTGGTGTTTCCATGACTGATAAAGAAATGACGGTTCTGCTAATCAACAAAATACCTAAATATTATGAGTACTTGGCTCAGCATCCGAATATGCTTTTTAGTTTTGTTCCAGAAACCTCTTTCACTTTAGAAGCTGTCTGGTTTCCACACCTAAACCCAGCTGAAAAGCTAATTTATGAACAGAGGATGTCGGATGCCAAGACAGACAGGCCGTGCCATAGCAGCTGTAGCAGATTACAGCCTGTTAAGTTTGTAAAGACACATGTCACTGTGCTCTTCTGCTTCGAGGAAGCCATATGCTCTATTCTCAAATGTTTTGGGTCTGTGTTCCCCCAAGGTTTCAGCTCCATGGTGGTGTGTCTCGTTGACACGTAGGGAGCCAAGAACATCAGTGCTCTGTCTCCCAGGCTTAAAGAAAGGGCAAAATGCATGAGCAGGGGATTGGAACAAAGACCAGGATTAAAATGTGTAGGCCCAAGGTTTTACTCTCATTGCCATATGCCTCTGAGCCTATGATCTGCCTAAAATGTTAATCCAGTTTCTGGTAAGCTTTTCATTTGTTAAGTGTGGGGACTGGTGTGTGTAAAATGGCCAGGCTAGCTATATGAGAGGCTTGCCTCTGCTTTTGGGTTGAGAAATGCAGGGAGGTTTTTAAGAGAGCATGACAGTAGACCCTAACCACTCTGGGCCAGGTGGTGCGGGCAGGATGGACGCTCTGAGAAGACTATGGAATGGTAAGTTTGGGAGGATTTAACGAGAGAATTGTCATGAAGCACGCATACATACATATATATATATATATATATATATATATATATATATATATATATATATATATTATATATATATGTAATTTATAATAAGCATATAATAAGCACTTAAGTAAATGTTCTTCTTCTTTCTGGATATAATTTCTCTTCTCACCCAAGGCTTCAGATCGTACCAGCTCTTCTGCCAGCTTGTTTGGGGACATAGAACACACTTGCTGGAAACAGAACTGTGGTGACAGGCCACTTATTCTGCTTTGGCTTTCAGGGCAAGGGCGTAGTTTTCTCAAACCAAACGATGGTTCTGGGGCATCCTTGACCTTGAACAGAAGTACCTCCCAGGGTGGTTCAGGGCCCGCATCACATCTGGTTACCCAGTCAGTGCCTGAGGACAGATGATCAGAATGTTGGGTGCAAAAGAACAAGGTGCGGTGTGCCTGGGTGTCTCAGTTGGTTAAGCATCTGACTCTTGGTTTCGGCTCAGGTCATGATCTCATGAGTCGTGAGACTGAGCTGTCTGCGCTCAGTGGGGAGTCCACTTGAAGATTCTCTCCTGCTGCCCCTCCCCCTACTCGCGTGCGTGTGCACATGCGCCCACATGCATGCTCTCCCTTTCTCTCTCTCTCAAGTAAAAAAATCTTTAACAAAACAAAATGGCAAGGCTTTCAGTTATAACAGCATTCCCTCCCTTCCCTCTTTGCTTTCTCTTTCCCTTTCTCCTTCTCTCCCTCCTTTTCTCCCTCCTTCCTTTTATTCTTTTCCACCAGAAAAAGGAAGCAAAGCAGAAACAATTTAGGAGTAGGAAGATACCTGAATTAGAAATCTTAGTTCAGCCATGTACTAAAGCTAAGTACCAAATGTTGCTCCTCAAACTTCCTAGAAGCAAAGCAAAACTACTCCAGCATGCAGAATTTGAAAATAGGCTATCTTGGCAACTTGGAAATAAGACATTTGTGAATCATCCTAACCCTGGCTTGCCCTGTAGACTGCATTGTTTATGCAACCAGAGGCAAAAAGAGATAAGAAGAGTGTTGTTTCAGTTTTCATTCTCTTCATTGCTCGGTTTCTTCTTCACGTTGATGACTATTTGTAATTATATAAAATTGCCTGTTTACTGGTTTCTCTGATTAGACTATAAGCTTGTTGAGGGCAAGGACCATGCCTGTGTTGTTTACTATTGAATACCTATTGCCAAGCACAGGGACTTTTTTATAGTACGATTTTGGTGAACACATGAGTAAATGAATGATTTTAAAAAGGTGCAAACATAACATACACAGATGAGTAAATGAAGTCCAAAGGAGCCCACCAAGAATAAGATCAAGAATGAGATTAGCTTGTATGTTAAAATTTGAGATCTAAGATCAATAATGGCTTAGTAGCTTATAGTTTTGCATATCGATCTGCTTCCAATGGACCCAAGATATTGAAGAGTAAATAATTAGGAGGACGTTGCCAAATTATAGCTCTCCTGCATACATAACTTACAGAACTGAGTATCACATTTGTGTTGCCTTTCTGTCAGAATATTTATAGACAAGCCCCCTAGAATTTCTTCCCCTTAGGTGAGAAGACAGGAATGATCCTATGGATGAAAAAAGAAAGGGATGACTTGTCCAAATCCAAATGGTGAGTCAGTCACAGATCCGAGAAATGACTAATGAGCTATGGGAACCTCCCTGAGTCACTGAATTCTTCTGAGCCTCATCTGGCAGGTGGGTGTAATAATAGATGCCCTATCACTTGCCTCATAGGGTTTTTGAGAGGATTAAATCTCCTACTAGATGCAAAAGCCTTTACACATTACATAAACGTACGATAAGAAAGTGTCGTGTTTTGTTTTGCCTGCTAGCATGCAGTTCTCTATTACTTGAGGAAGCCTAAATTGCTGAATTAATAAACCTAAAAGAAATGGCTCGAACAAAAGAGAGATTTCTTTCCTTCCCATATAACAGTCTGGGCTGATTTTGGTGGTGGCAGTGGTGGGGGTCTGGCAGTGGGGTAGAGTCTTTCCACATAGTCGTTCAAGAACTTAAGCCTGACCAAGGCTCTGGCATTCTCAACACATGGCTCATGGTTGCTCTGGGCTATGCCATCTTCACTCATGGGAGTGACCGTGAGTTTAATGGCCCAGGCCTAGAAATTGTACTGATTGCCTTGTACTCATTGGAGAGGACTTTGTCACATGGCCACACCTAAGGGTACAAGAAGCTGGGAAATGCAGCACAGTTGGACAGCCTTCTGCCTTCTTCTACAGGAGGATGTGAGAGTGGATTTTGGTGGGTACCAGCAGTCTGTGCCCTGGATGGGGTCACATTCTCCCTTTATAGGATCTCACATTCTTTACAGTGGTCCAAGACACAAATACATTTTATGATTATTGGATTCATTTTGCCTCATAAGACAAGGGCAAGGGTCCCATCTCTTGTTCATCATGATCGCCATTACTTGACATAGTGCTAAAGTCATAATAGACCTTCGATCAAGATTCATTCCACGAGAAAGGATATATGAATGTATCAAAGACATTGGTTGATTCTAAAGAACCTCAAATGAGACTGTCTGCTTGTGTCCGGTGAGGTGTTAGAGCCTTGCGCTCATCAGGTATCTTTTGCAACTTTTGAAACACTTTGGGAAAGGGGTGTGGTAGGCAGAATTCTAAGATGACCTGCAATGACCCTCACCCTTGTATAATCTCCTCTCCTTGAGAGTGGCTGAAACCATTAAATATGATAATAATTAAGTTATGTTATTTGGCCCAGATGACTTTGAGAAAAGGAAATTATCCTGGGTGGACCTGTCCTACTCAGGTGAGCCCTTGAAAGGGACTGGGATCTCCTTGAACAGGTTGGAAGTGTGAGAGGTATTTGATGCAAGGGAGACTCCCTGTTGGTGGCTATGAAGATGGAGAGGCCACATGGCAAGAAATACAGATGGCTTCTAGGAGCTGAGAGTGGCCCCAACTGACAGCCAGTGAGATAATGAAGACCTCAGTCCTACAACCACAAAGAACCGAATTCGGTCAACAACCTCAATGAGCTTACTAGTAGATTTTCCCCCATGGCCTTCAGATGAGAACTCAGGCTGGTTGATACCTCAGTTTCTACCACAGAAGACCCTGAGCAGAGATCTCAACTGAGATGCCCTCAGACTTCTGGTCTTTAGAAACCATGAGCTAATGAATGGGTGCTGTTTTAAACCACTAACTTCGTGGTAATCTGTTAGGCAGTACTAGGAAGCTAATACAGGTTCATGTGTGCTTACTGGGATGGGGTAGAAGTTGGAGGATAGAGAATGATGTCTGCTCCCCTGAGGGCTTCATAGGTTTGGTGCCTGAAACTTAAGTAGGATAACTAACTGTTCTAGTTTGCCTGGGACCAAGGGTTCTCAAGTATGTGGGATTTTCAAAACTAACACCAGGACAGTCCTGAGAAACGAGGCAGTTGATCCCCCTATACACTGTCGGAGTTGCTTTGTGAAGAAGAGGTACAGTGAGCCGTGGTGGTTAGCTTTCTTCTGTTTAGCAGAGAGCAGGAATGCGATGCTTGCTTCAGCCCACAGTGGCTTGTTTTAGAACCACTGACACCGGTATGATCGTGGTGGAATCTGGAATAGAGGCTGTGATGAGGTCCAGCCCTCCAGAGACTGTAAGTAGCAGATTTAAGCGAGGAATCCCTGAGGGAAATTATATGAACGTCTACTGTAATCACGGGGGCATCTCCTGGGCCTTCTAGAATTAATCATCTATATCTCTGAAATGTATCCATAGCTCCTGCACAACGCAGATATGGCACGTGCCAGGGAGATCTGCATTCTCATCGTCAGTGTGACCTGACAACCACAGGCTCATGAAACGAAGGTGTACACGCATCCACTGTGCTGGGTGCTGGGCTAGCCGTTCTCAGATGTGCTAGGGTCACAGCGTCTTACGTGGTGGATACCGTAAGCCCCATTTGGATTATAAGCAATCTGAGGCTTAGTGAATTTACATAATTTGCGTAGGAATGCCACCTGGGGCTATTTTACATGTATGCTAAATCTCCAGGAGATACTAAAAACAGCTCTAAGAATCAGTACATATAACATCTTCAAAACTCTGGAAGGACTACTAGGAGAGCCCAGTGGTAATTTATCTTCTGTAGTTGCCTTTGTTTAGCTTAGGAGCTTGGAGCTCTGTGGGGAGATGTAAGGTATACATTGAGTTTGAAGGGCATCTACGTAGGTTTCGGTCAAGGACGACTTAACTCCAGTATCTGACCAGGAATGCCATTATTTTTTTATCATTATTTTATCATTTATTTGGGGGGAGGGCAGAGGGATAGAGAGAATTTTAAGCAGGCTCCACACTCACAACCCTGAGATCATGACCTGAGCCAAAATCAAAAGTCAGACGTTCAACTGACCGAGTCACCCAAGTGCCCCAGGAATGCCATTCTTTTAAAGGCATTTGGAGATGGATTGAGTGAATTAAGTAAAGAAACAAGCATTAGCACATATCGTTTTACCAGGTTACTTCATAAAACACAGAATATCTGACAAAAAATCAGAAAAACATCTTGTTTCCTCTGCATCTGCTTCTTATTTGTAGTGCCAGGGCTAATAGCAACCAGAAAAGGAGCATCCCTCCTCCTAGCTCTTGTTTGTGAAGAAAATAGATGAAGTTTCTCATTTGTCAACCAAGGGCCACTGTGTACATTCGGGCAGGCTGTGTACTGCACAAGAGTGCTTGGTATAACAGGCATCTTCTTCTGATTTGCAAAGAATAAATGCTCAGTGAGCTAGAAGCAGCCCTCCTAAGCCCATGTGGTTCCGTGCCTCTCTCTTTCCATATTCAGGCAGAGCAGAACTAGGCTCTGAAGCCGAACTAGGTCCAGCGTATGCTGGTAGCTGTTTTCTGTCTGTTGGGGAGGGAAGGGTGTGGGACAGATGAAAAGAACCCACCTAGCCCCAGAGGTTGGGAGTTATAATTTTCACGTCCTATTTCCAGTTAGTACATTAGAGAACATAATAAGGGGGTAAAAGGAAGATCTCCTTGTGCTACTGAGAGCTGGACCTGCCCCCAAATTTATGAAGGGCCCTGAATTTTTACCTAGAAGTACAAATGATAACTCTCTTCAGTTTCTTCTAACACAACTTGACTTTATTTTAAGTGCCTAGTGACTGGACACTTAGTCCATTTTTGCTAACTTCAGTTATGTCAGGTTTCAATTCAGACAATTCAGGTCTTGCCACCTCTTCCCTCCCCCACCTCCACCCCCATAAAATGAGAATTTATTTTCTCTCTTCTTTTCTCCTAGGGGCTTAAATCTCATGATGGTACTGCAGGGAGGGTGGGCAGTCCCTGTGATTGGCAGCTGTCTCTTTGCTAGGTAGAAGATTGAAGTCATCCCATGTGGACTTTGGTATTTCACATCTGTGCCCTTTGACCTTCAGCCCTGCCTTAGTGTCAGGGTCCTCAGGCTGCATTTGTTCCTGTCTGCAAGGAGCTGCCCAGTGGGCAAGCCTTTCTCAGCCACTTCCGCAGGCTCTTGGGAATACAGGAAGGTTTGAACTCTTCTCTCATACCACCCCAGGTGTGTGCAAGAGTCTGGAGGCCCCTCCTGGAAAGTAAGTTCAGGTCCTTTCTGCTTTCCAGGCCCCACCGCAGTGTGGAGTTTGCTGTCTCTCCCTTGAGATCTGTCCCAAGAGGGTGGGCACCTGGTGGGGACACTTTGCAGGGTCTGACTTTTTTCCTTTTTCTTTGCTCTTTTAATCAAATTTGGGCTGGAGAACTGGCTTTTAAGTTATCTATTATTAATAAGGTAAACTTTTCCTCTTGGTACTTAAAACTGAGATTTGAGACTCAGAAACATCTTTCTCACCTTATTACCTGTGCTGAGAATTTCCGAACTCTATGCGGAGACAGCTGAGACATGACTTTTCTCTGTTGTTCTCCTGTGGCCTGCCTTCCCTAAGACATAAGCCTGGAGGGCCTGAATGCATCTGAAAAGAGGGAGTAGAAAGCCCAGAGCAGTTAATACTGAAATATTCCTCCCTTACATTTGCTCGCATGAAATCAGGGATCTTGACTGAGGCTGGTTAAGAGTAGAGGGAGAGCAGGATATAGGTCATGTAAAGAGCTTGCTTGCTGACAACCCTAAGCCCAGGCAAATTGTCCTTGGCCTGAGGGTGAGTAGAGATAATTAACCCAAAAAGGTCTAGGAAGAAGCCTTGCAGAGCAAGAGAGAGGCAGTGGGCAGAGCCAGAGGAAGGGCAGAGGTTTGAAAACTTACCTACCATTGAGGTGCCTGGCTGGCTCAGTTGGTGGAGCATGTGACTCTTGATCTCAGGGTTGTGAGTTCAAGCCCCGCATTGGGCGTAGAAGTTACTTTAAAAAAAAGTATTAAAAAAAAAGAAAAGGAAAATCACCTATGGCAGCATCTGGAGAGAAAATGTTGTTGTCCTCAAAAGAGTGCATTGTGAACAAATTTAAAAAAGGAGAAGAAGGCCTGGCAGTGTTTGTCCCCTATTTAATGATACTTGAAGGAGGAGAAAATGCAGATGACCTTGGCTTAATTCTGTTCACTTAGGTATCATTTTCATCTCTCTTGGTGCCGCAGTTGAATCTCAGATGAACTGACACGTTTGGTCCTGCCTTCCCAGCCTCCAAGGTTTCCTCTGCTTCCAGATACTGATATGATTTTTTTTTTTTGAAAAAAAAATTTTTTTTTTTTTTTTTAAGTAGGCTCCATACCCAGCATAGAACCCAATATGGGGCTCAATCTCATGACCCTGAGATCAAAACCGGAGCTGAGATTAAGAGCCAGACACTTAACCGACTGGGCCACTCAGGCGCCCCCCCCAATATGATTTTTTAATCTCTTTGATTAACTATGTGGAGAATGCAGATACCTCCTAGACTTGATGGTCTATCAGCCTTAGATTTTGAAAATGAATTATGTTTTCATCTTTTTCTATTTCTTTTTTTTTTTTTTAAGATTTTATTTATTTATTCGACAGAGATAGGGACAGCCAGCGAGAGAGGGAACACAAGCAGGGGGAGTGGGAGAGGAAGAAGCAGGCTCATAGTGGAGGAGCCTGATGTGGGGCTTGATCCCATAACACCGGGATCACGCCCTGAGCCGAAGGCAGACGCTTAACCGCTGTGCCACCCAGGCGCCCCCATCTTTTTCTATTTCTGATGATATTTTGTTGAAAAATTTGGAGAGGCTACATTGGGGCCACCATCCTAAACTGGATATCCCATTGTAAGTTATTTTTAATAACATTTAATAATAATGCAAATAAATATTTTTATTTGGTAATTATTAGAGGGATTTAAGATATTGAAAAACCAATTAGTTGTTTATATGTGTAAGTCATTAACATTGGAGTCAAAGACAGCCTAAAAAAGTAACTTTTTTCAAAATAGTTAAAAGTGACAAAATGAGTATATATGAATACTGTGAGTCTGTGTAGGCTTTTTTTTTTTTTTTTTTTTTAAGATTTTATGTATTTATTTGAGAGAGAGCAGGAGAGAGGGAGAAGCAGGCTCCCTGATGAGCTGGGAGCCCAACCTGGGGCTCGATCCCAGGACCCTGAGATCATGACCTGAGCTGAAGGCAGACACTTCATCGACTGAGCCACCCAGGCACCCCTTTATAGGGTTTCTATTGCACAACTCAGGGGATGAATGATGCCCTTGGAGTTGATGAATTCAACAGCTCAGGGTAAAATCAACCACTAAATCTACCCTTTAGTAGAATAAAATAAAAATAAAAATATTTAAAACTGGAAATTCCTGTCACATACTGAGATCTAAAACCATATCTGATAAAAAAAAAAGACATTAAAGAGGTGGCAAATGATTTTCCTTTTATGTAACTGATGATGGACAGTGGCTGCCTGAGGAACTGTGTTAAGAAGGATTCTGAAGCCCCGTCTAAACCTAGAGGGAAATGGGTCAGGATCAATCATTCATGGTTGTCATAGGCACTGAGAGAGAAGTAACTATCAAGACCTGTGTCAAGATTTTGCTCTCCTTAGTATAAGAGAAAAACATGAGTAAAGAAAAAGAAACTAGCATAAGCAATATGTAAAACTAAATGCATTAGTTTCAAAAAGTCCAAAGATGTCTTTTCCCAAATAATGTGTATGTACAAAGTCCTGTGCTGTGAGCTCTGGGGAGAAAAGCTGTTCAGTGAAGCTGAGATCCCTTCAGATCCTTGGACATCCATCCGTCAAGCTTGAATGCCAAACGCTTTTACTTTTATTTAGGCAGAAGAATTTGACAGTCCTTACACAGTGATCTTACTGAGCATTTTGTAATGTATCAAATTTAGGGGACTTCACAATGACGAAAAGGAATTCCTTTAGTGTGTTCATTTTAACAATGTTTTTCTGCTGTATTTGTTCCATGATTGCATTTGTTTCCTTGGGCTTCCATACCACAAGGTGGATGGTTACACAACAGAAATTTATTTTCCTCAAAGTTCTGGAGGCTAGAAGTTGAAGAGGAAGATGCTAGCAAGGTTGGTTTCTGGGGAAGCCTTTCTCGGAGGGCTGTAGATGACCCTTTTCCAGCTGTGTCCCCACATGGCCTTTCCCCTGTATGTACACACACACCCCTCTGGTGTCTCATCCTCTTCTTGTAAGGACACCAGTTTCATCCAGTTAGGGCTCCACCCTTATGACCTCATTAAATTTAATTACCTTCTTAAAGGCCCTATCCTAACTACAGTCACATGGCCTGTGAGGGCTTCCGCATATGAATTTTGGAGGAACTCAGTTCAGTCCCTATGAACAATCCTGTGCCTTCCGTTGCACCCTGTCTCCTGGAGGGGCAGGCATGCTCACCCCGCTGCAAGGCGAGGAGGATGGAATCAGCCCTGGGATAAGGATACAGGAAGTGCTGAGGGAGATAAGAGGGAGAGGTTGCCATTAGCAACAACCACAGCCTTCTGAGAGTTAACTATTTCCTTATCTCTTAGCTGCTTGTTTCTCCCTAAACTTCAATCACATCTGCCTCCATGGGGTTTTCAAACTGTGCTCTGCATGCCCTGTTGTAGTGATTCCTTAAATGTGCGATTCAGATTTCATTTAAAAATACATTTCAAGTATTAAAACTGTAATAAAATAACATGCAAACAAGCTTCAAGAAATAACTCATGTGTGTTATTACCAAACTTTCACACATTACGAATCACTTACACACCAACTTAGGGTGCCAGTTTATCTTGATTTCCTGTAGGCTTTGGAATAAAACCTCTGCTGTTGCATCTTTATTGAGGAATATCTTGAGATCATAGGACAAGCTGTAAGAAACAGTTCATCTGTGTGAAGAAACAAAAAAAAATGCAAATAAAATGAGCATTGAGGTGAATGTATAATTCAATTTAAATCATGATTTCTGGGTGCCAGGATGGCTCGGTCGGTGAAGCATCTGCTTTTGGCTCAGGTCATGATCCCAGGGTCCTGGGATCGAGCCCCACATTGGGCTCCCTACTCAGCAGGGAGTCTGCTTTCCCCTCTGCCTGCTGCTCCCCCTGCTTGTGCGCTCATTCTCTCTTTCAAATAAATAAATAAAATCTTTTAAAAAATCATGATTTCTGCTTTCTTTAATAAAACAAATTTACTGACTTAAAACTGTTGCATATATAAACTTATAAATTACATTTATGCTAACGAATGGATGTTAATAAATAATGACTTTATACTCATTTAGTGTAAGATTTCATGTGAAGGTAAGGTTGCCGCTAAAGCAAGTTTGAAAACCATTGCTCTATTTGTCTATATGTCTTCTATGCTGCCTGTGCCATTAAACTACTAAAAATTGCAGGAGCCTATCATATGATGTAAACCGAACAGGTAAAATCAGGCACATGGAAGTCTAGGTGGATAAACATACATGTCATTTATGTGCCCTCGAGTTGTTGGTTTTCTAGCCTGGCAGTGAGCAGTCATTCATTATAAATCATTAGAATTTTAATTTAAAAAATTAGTGTAAGGAGTGGAGTTGGGGGGGCATTAATATGAGTATTTGGTATTAAGATGAGAGCAGCCCGGTAGGAAACTTCCTAATGGAAATGTCACTGATAGTAATTACGTCTTTCCAGTCAAGCAGCTCTTTGATTTTTCTCCAGCATTAGGGGACCAGGCAGTCTGACAGATCCAGTGGAACGAGAAGGGTGATTTTAGAAAGCTAGAGAATCTGGAAGGCTGGCTAGGGAATTTGGAGACAGCAATGTGGTTTGCTATTTGCACCATCTGAGAAGTGTGTTGGGTCATGCTTTTTCATTGCTGGGGAGAAACTCGATGGGGGTGTGGGATACTGAGAAGTGGAGCCAAAGAGCGAGAATTTCAGGACCCGAAGATCCGTGCTGATGGGCAGTGAGTGGGGTGGGCAGGAGAACCAGCCAAGGTGATGGGAGTGCTTGGAGGTGGCCGCTCTTGCACTCCTCCCACAAGGGGTGTCTCGCTCTCAGAGGGCCCATGGGTGGTGTGCTGGTGACCCTGGGAGGAGTTTTAGGATGACTTTAGCCTCATTGTTCTTGTAGGCAGCATGTGAGATGTTTATCATTACTCAAACCTTGTGAAATCTATTAAACCGAATGTACGAAAAGCTCTAGCTAGGGTCTCTGAACCAAAGTAGCTTCTTTTAGCCTTTTTTTTTTTTTTAATTAGTTCTTGGAATCCTTAAGCCAAGTACCAGCAACATTTTACTTCCAAAGAAAATGCTTACAAGTTGAAGGGTGAAATTTCTGATGATTACACAGCTTCTTGCCAATGGATAAGTATGTGTGTCTTCCATTCCTTAGTTTTCCATACGATTATCCCCTGTGTTTCTATCATTTCCTCCCTCATAGAAACAGCTTTGTAACCTCAAAATGAAGAGAATGAATGAGAACCCTGGTCCTGGTTTTTTTTCCCCTTCTTTCTTTAATGATTAAAACTTTCTTTATTAAGAACATTAAAGGAAACATGTCAGAGGGCTTAAATTATCTATATTCGAGTGTGACAAATTAATAATAAGATTGCGTTCTTCTGTCTGGCTCTGGATTGTCTCATTTCTCTGAGAATATGTAACACACCCAGAGAAACACATATTGATATGACAGCGTGCAAATACAGCAGCTATGCTTACAGATATCCATGGTGAAATTAGACAAATACTTTCAGTATCTAAATTTTTGTTTCTCAAGAAAGGAAATACTGCAGAGACCTCTCTGCAAAGCTATGCTGACTGTCTGTATTAACTGGCCGATATAATGTGCAGGGTATTTTTTGGTTGATTTCCTAGCAATCAGAGATAACGTGACAATTCACAGTATTTGATTTTTGTGGGTTGGTAATGGTTCAAACGCATGGGAGTAATTCAAAACTTTGCTTTTGTGGGTTCAATAAGTCCATCTCCACTTAGAAATGAAATGCTAGATTTTTTTTTTAAAAGCAAGTAAATAATGCATGGTGTGATGGGATGAGGAGAGTATTGCTAAAATTCACATCAAAAAGCATCCTCTATCATACCGCTCAGTTCTCAGAGCTGCTCCATTAGTGCCCCTTTAACATGTAATATTTTCCAATTAAATGTGTTGGTAAGAATTATTCATTTTAATAATTAAAGAGCTTCCCCAGCTCCCTGAAGAGCGTTACCATGGAGGCCCAGCTCCACTGCTGGGAATAATCACAGCATGCTAATGTAAGGAGAGGGTGACAGTTGAATGCTAGTGTTGCCATTGGGTGAAACTAACTTGGGGCTCATTTCAATGGCTGGGCCCCGGGACACCCGTGAAGTGACCTTTTGCTGTAGCAGGCTGTGATATGGCTTGGTTTTGCGGCTATAATGGAGTGTTAAATTTATCAGTTATTATGTATTTAGACTATGCCTTGAGACTCTAGGATGATTTGAGAAGGCTTTTTGACTGCCTTTAATACTACTTAACTATTACACAGAGATTTCCCCCAAAGTAAGAGTTTTGTGATGCCTTGAAATAAGGGCTGCCTTGAAATGCTGCAAACAAAAATTTCTTTCATTTTAATTAAAAAGAAATATAGGGCCTTGGGGCTTTTTGGAGAGGCTCATGTAAAAGCAAACTTTGAGAAGGGTTCATAACTAAATGCAACAGAAATCCTCAGTCTCTTGGCAGCAGCTATAATAAATCTGGGTCTGTGGGCCGGTAGTGAGACGCTGCCTTCTTGGGTATAAACTGCTGGTAAATGTAATCCCGGCTGATAGTATTAGGGGATTGATAGTTCCCAAACACTTGAATTCCTAGTATAAGAAAGTTATGTAGTATGTAAAGCCAAAAACCCCATCCCATTACTGAAAATAATGATGAGAATCATGGAAACCGCTACTGCTATGAATCATCATTCTAGTAGGTGGCTCAGTCGGTTAAGCGGCTGTTTCCGGCTCAGGTCGTGATCTCAGGGTCCTGGGATGGAGCCCCATGTTGGGCTTCCAGCTCAGTGGGGAGTCTGTTTCTCCCTCTGCCCCTTCCCTGCCCCCCGCCGCTTGTGTTGTCTCTCTCTCTCAAATAAATACATAAAATCTTAAAAAAAAAACCACCCATCATCCTAATAAAAAACTCATGCTTACAGAGTATTGACCCTGGAACTCTATTCTAAGTACATTACATAAGCAGACTCATTTAACTATCATCTGCAAAGATCAGATTCTATATTCTGATAACTTGCTAGAGACATCAATGGTGATAAGTATGTCTACAAATATTAGCACTACCCCTATAATGATAATGCTTTGTGACTATTTCGTACGACACAGCTTTCAAACCACTCTTATGTTTTTTCAGTTGATTCTTACAACAAGCCATTGAGGTAAATAGAGCTACTTTTATGTTAATCATACAGAGAGATGATGGGATTTTCTGAAAATTTAGCAGCTAATCTTGGATTCACAGAATTTTCAAATTGGAGTTATTCTATAGATTTTTATCAGTGAGAAAACTGATGGAGCTTTGTGCTCTGCTCAAGCTTTAGGTCTTGTCATTGTCATTCTTATGAATTTCCCATGACATCGGTGTCTTTGCCTTGATTATCAGAATTTGGAATGATCATTCCTTAGCTTGCCTTGACAAGAGGCGGCTTTGCTTAAGGCCATTCAGGAGCACTCCCAAGAACAGGAACAGAAGCAAAGTGGTTTCTATAAAGGGTTCTCATGGTTTCCCAACGTGGTTAACCTGAGAAATGAAAAAAATGAAAAATGACCAAAAAGGATCAGAAGGCAGAGGGGGATCGCAGATTACCTTTCTGGTTTCTGTACCCCCTCCCCGGGACAGGAGGAAACCGAGTACTTTTCTGGTTTCTCGGGCAATGAGTGGACTGTGGTGCCGTCCCCCCCAGGATCCCAAGCTGCAGTCAGCCGTCTAAGGGTGGCTTGCTCAGATTGGTGTGTCTGCATTTGGGAGTAGTCATGATGGAGTTGGGAAGTGTCGAGGGATGGCCAGAAACCTGGGCTATTGGAGCCGGCTGTCTACGTTCCTCCCAGGGTGGATCCGATTGTCCATCTGTCAGCAGGCCTCACCACCATCTTCTCTGATCCAGGGCCTATCCTGACAGATGGTTCTTATGCAATGTTATAGCTGTTTTCCTTTTTGAGGGGAGCTCTCTCAGCCCTTAAATTACAGTTAACATTGTAGCTAAATCTTTATCTGTTCTCTTTGGGCAGTATATAGACGTGACCTAGTGATTTTTGTATGCACTGGGTAGTATCACTAACTTGCTGATTCCTAAGTTTCAATACAACAGTCATGCACATAATGCTTGTAGGACCCTTGAACTAAAGGCAGAGTCCCCACTCTCCATTGTGAGAAGAAAGGGAGAGAGAGTCCCCTCTTGGTTTGTCCCCTAAGTCCCTTTGGGTCCCAGTCGTCCTGTTTCACATGTCCCCCGATTATTATGATCTGCTATTTATCTGGCTGACTTAACCAGGAGACATTTGGTTGCAAGGAATAAAACTCTTTTTTTAGGAAAGGGAGGGATTCATTTCAAGGATACAACAGGGAATTTCGAGGTAATCCACAGGTGGGAAATGAAGTCTGGCCTGTGTTTATGGGACTGGGACTTGGAAATAGGGTGCAGAT
Source organism: Ursus arctos (assembly GCF_023065955.2). Lineage (NCBI taxonomy): Eukaryota > Metazoa > Chordata > Mammalia > Carnivora > Ursidae > Ursus > Ursus arctos. The sequence continues at coordinate 12,376,282 of NW_026623019.1, read as the reverse complement.
TGCCTCTCGCTTTCTTTGACTTTTATTTTTCCAAAGCTTCATTGTATTTGGTGTCTGCTTTTCTTGGTGATCTGTGGACTGTCTTCTGCTCTCACACGGCTTATCGTGACTGCCTCCAACAGCAGCTTCACATCTCAGATTTCCTCTATCTTGTGGTCTCAAGCTGGCAGCCAACTGACCTGGACTCTGTGTATCAGTTCCTCTTCTCTGTTGTAAACAACAGAAACCACTGTGGCTAATTGAAGCAGGAAAGGAACTTACTGGAGGATATTATATAGCACACAGAATTGTTTGGAAGGGCTGGGGAATGGGCAGGAAACAGAAGACTCCACAGCCAGAACCACAGCAGAATGTGCCACAGAACTGGTCCCGTGGGAAGTCCATGGCTGCTGAACACTAGACCCTACTCATCCTTGGCCCCCTGATGCTGGAGGCTCTTGCATTCTGCTGGTGCTGCTCTCACGGCTGCTCATCCTGTTCCTTCTGAAATCAGATTCACTAGTGTCCCTGTATCTGAGCATCACTAGCTTCCACTTCAAAGTCCAGTCTGACTGGTCCAGCCTAGGCCATGTGCCAGTTCCTTGCCTTTAAAGGAGGTCGGGAAAGCCAGTGTCAGGTGCTTCTAGGCTCTGTAGTGGAAAGAGGGCTCTTCCTCCCACCGTGTCTCATAAGGTGGGAAATTTCTCAAACCTAAGAAGGGGATTTAGGTTCTGGGCAGCCCCCCCAAACCAAAGCCAAATGGTCACTGCACTCAGTGTTCCTGTTCCTCACATCTGAATGGATAAACAGTCTCTTTTGAGTACAATATCCTTCCCTAGACCAATGGCCTATGACCAATGAAGCAAGAAGCCTTTATACGGAGAGCTGCACTTTCCAAAACCGTGGCTGAGTATGTTCTTCCCTAAGAAGCAGGGGTGTGTGGGAAATCATGGCTACCTCTGTTTCTCATAATGGTTCATGATTAATATCTTGAGGTGACTTATAATATTACTCACTAATTTTCAATCAGTTGCATTAATATGTTCATATGGTTTTTAGCTTCCCTAGAATAGAAATGGTTACTTTGGGGCATTTGGTAGCCATGTAGACCCAGATCTCTTCTAGAAAGTCCAGTTTCTTTTTCTGCTAAGATAATGGACAAATTCAAGCCTACTCCTTGGCTGGAAATTTGGAATTGTCGCTTCTAATATTCACCAGATTGTGTCTAATGATAAACGACCCTTTGGGGCTTTGGTGAAGGTCTGACAGGTATTATCTTTGACAACACCTGCCTAGGTACCTCTCAGAGATAGGATAAGTGTGAAAATGGAAAAATGCTTTGGGAAGATAAAATACCACTAAATAATAGTTTATTATAATTACTTTTGTTCACTCAAAAAATACATATTGAGTGCCTTTTGTATGCTAGGCACTGTGTCAAACTTTATTAAAGTTAATTTTCCTTAAATGGGCAGAGAACCCGAGTAGATATTTTTCCAAAGAAAACATACAGATGGCCAACAGACACATGAAAAGATGCTTAACATCACTAATTCAAGGAAATGCAAATCAAAACCATAATGGGATAGCATCTTATACCTGTCAGAAAGGCTAAAATAAAAAAGACAAGAAATAACACATGTTGGTGAGGATGTAGACAAAAAGGAACACTTGTGCATAGCTGGTAACAGTATAAACTGATATGGCTACTGTGGAAAATAGTATGGAGGTTGCTAAAAAAGTTAAAAATAGAAATATCATATAATTCAATAATTCTACTATTGGGTATTTAGCCAAAGAAAACAAAAACACTAATTGGAAAAGATACATGCACTCATATGTTTATTGCAGCATTATTTATAACAGCCAAGGTATGGAAGCAAACTAAGTGTCCATTGATAGATGAATGGCTGAGGACGATGTGGAGACACACACACACACACACACACACACACACACACACACACACACACAGAGGAATATTACATAGCCATAAAAAGGATGAGGTAATGCCATTTGTGACAACATTGAAGGACCTAGAGGGTATTATGCTAAGTGAAATAAGTCAGAGTGAGAAAGACAAATACCATATGATTTCACTCATATATGGAGTCTAAAAAACCAAGTGACTAAACAGACAAAAAGCAGAATCAGACCTATAAGTACAGAGAACAGTTGATAGCTGCCAGAGGGGAGGGAGTTGGGGATGAGCAAAATAGGTGAAGGGGAGTGGGAGATACAGATTTCTGGTTATGGAATGAATAAACCCTGGGAATAAAAGGCACAGCATAAGGAATATAGTCAAAGATATTGTAAAAGTGTTGCACGGTGACAGGTAGTTATACTTGTGGTGAGCATATTATAATGTATAGAGAAGTTGAATCACTATGTTGTACACTTGAAACTAATATAACATTGTGTGTCAACTCTACTCAAATTTTAAAAAATTAATTTTCTTAGTGATGCTCATGGTAAATTGAAATAAAAGAAATCTCTTTCAACTATAGCCAAATAAATAACCAGTCAGAGCCATATATAGCTTTTCATCTCTATATTTTAATAATTTGGATATTTGGGATTCAGATGTGGGGAGGCTGGATATCTGGCTCAATATTACAGTCCCTCCTCAAGAGAGTTTAACATTTTTTTTGTTTAATAAAGAATTCTGAAACTCTTTCTGGAATCTTTGTTTGGGGGCCCGAATTTTAAGAAGTACAACTGGGTATTTGTTTCGAAGGAGGTAAATGGTGCCAGGAGCAGCAATTATCATTAATATTTACTGTTATTTGAGCTTTACAGGAGAGAAAAAGAAAGCTCATGGAAAATACCAAAGTTGCTAAGTAATAAAAGGAGTCTATAGGAAGCAAAGCACAACCAAGAATGAATATTACATGAAAACTCCATCATATTGAGGGGGCAAGAGTAGTAGAAAGATTTCCTTGATTATAAACAGTCAGGTTTTAAAAGTATGAGGCTGTTATATTAAATTTGGTAAAAATATTTAGGCTTTAGAAGGAAAATGTGGATATTGAAACAGGGGCAAATATTAAAAGACCACCAGTGATTTATTCCATTGTCAACTTATTTTACTAATCCACCTTATGATTCACATCCATGTCTAATCTCTTGTTTTGAAGGTCTGTCAAGTCCCATAAAGCTGTGGTAGTTGTATTTCCAAAGTAATGACACAGTTATGTCATAAAACAGAGTGGTGGGGCACCTGGGTGACTCAATCGGTAAGCGTCTGCCTTCGGCTCAGGTCACGATCTCAGGGTCCTGGGATCGAGCCCCTCATTGGGCCCTTTGATTAGTGGGGAGTCTGCTTCTGCCTTTCCCTCTCCCTCTATGCTCTCTCTCTCTCAAATAAATAAATAAAATCTTAAACCCCCCCCAAAACCCAGGTGGTGGGGCAGTTCTCTTTGACAACATGGTTGTATGTGAGATGTAGCAAAATAAACCGGCTCTTTGATAACATTTTAAAAAAGAAGAAACATGATAACATGTGAAATAGTAATTTGTATACCCAGTATGATTAAGACAAATCACTATAAAATAATCTCCTTAGGCTTGGGGGGGGGGCTGAGTTTTCTTTCAAGGGCAATAGACACAGAGCAGCAGGTGTGACTGTAACTTAGACCCATGTACTATGGAGCAGTCCAGGGGAATAAGAATCCCTGGCACCCGCTCCGCTCCTATTCAACAAAAATATGGGTGGGTAAAACTCTCATTATGTTAAAGCAAACTTACTATCCATCTGCATTCTTTAAAGTAAGAGGAGGCCAACTTTTTATCAAGGGCCAGAGAGCGAATATTTTTGGCTATGTTAGTACTACAGTGTCTTGTCACAATCACTCAACTCCGCTGTCAGAGCATGATAGCATCCATAGGCAATATGTGAGTAAGTGACGCTGCGCTCCTGTAAAATTTATTTATGGGCATTGTAATTTGAATTTCATACAACATCAAGTGTCATGAAACATTCTTCTTCTTTTGATTTTTTTCCAGCCATTAAAAAATGAAAAACTTGGGGCACCTGGGTGGCTCAGTCGTTAAGCGTCTGCCTTCAGCTCAGGGCATGATCCCCGTGTTCTGGGATCGAGTCCCACATTGGGCTCCTCCGCTGGAAGCCTGCTCCTTCCTCTCCCACTCCCCCTGCTTGTGTTCCCTCTCTCACTGGCTGTCTCTCTCTGTCAAATAAATAAATAAAATCTTAAAAAAAAAAAAAAGAAAAACTTTATTCCCAGGTTTGTGTGCCATACAGAAACAGGTGGCGGGCCAAATTTGGCCAGTGGGCTATAATTTACCAGCCCTGTTCTAAAATGTACTAGCGTTTTCTTTTTCTCAAAGCTTCCAAACTAAATAGGATTAAATGCATTTTCAGGAGGCTCAACACATGTCCTATTGTGTCACAACTTTGTTTTAAAATATTGTGGTCTCGCCTTTCATTCCCCCTTCCCCATCCAGGTGTTGATATCTTCCAATTAATAACGTCAAGAATGTGAAATGTAGGTAAGACTGGTCAGGAATTATAGATTTGGTATTTAACTACTCTCTTCCACATTATTTAATTCATCTTTTCTTTCCCCAGCTTCACGGCATAATTCCTAATCCCCTGCCCTTCACTTTTCCCTTCAAATCTAATTTGTATGTGACATATATAATCTTCTTTAGAAAAGATATTTGCTGTGACTCAAACAATCCCTCCATTCGCTCTTGGTTTCTTTCTTTTTGAAATGAGAGAACATACATCTTAGTCCGGATGAATAAGAGAAAAAAAAAGTAAATGGAGTTGAACATCAGCCAAAATACAGGCTTTGCATAAGATGCCCGACTAATTTCCCTCAGCTTTGTCCGCTCTATTAATTTTCTGCCAGTTGCTTATTTTCTCCCAAATCTTACACATCCTCTGCATGCAAAAGCAATACCAGTGAAAGCTCGTATTTGAGCCAGAGAAGCAGGAAAAACTTGGCCATTCTTACTATTATAATAAAAAAGCATTTCTTAATTCAATTTAACTAATAATAAGGGTGTGAGCATGTGTTTTTCTGTAGACAGCACTGTGCAGAATGGGGGATGCTAAAAGCTCATGTAGTAGAGTAGATACCCGCAGGGAACTTGCAATTAAAGAATGTACTTAATATATTTAAATAAAAATACAGAAGAAGAAATATGCCAGCCCAAGTTGGCCAAGAGGGTAGCAGCATTGGAAAACAAAAATATTCTGTGTGGCTTCTTTACCTTCCTTCTTCCGGCGCTGTGCCTTTGAGGAAGTTTTAGTCCCTCTGCTGTTCTTCGTAGGCTCTTGGGTGGCAAGAGCATTTCTCACGCATGATCTCGGTTGTAATTCCATCTTTATGTCATGACGGTTTGGTGTTCCACCTTGTTGAGCGCATGTTAGATCACAGCACAGAAGATTTCTGTGAGTCTGAGTTCCCCAGTGGACAGTGCCCCACACCTGAGGGTGCCTGGCTGTCTGTCCTCTGTTGTTTCTAGCTGGGCACCCTGAATGACATGTTCTTGGTCTGGAGGAAATGTCTTTTGTCCATTTTTGTTATCTCTGCTGCAATGCACTACCATCTCCTGGCAAAGTTTCTTATCAGGTAGAGAACAGAGCTCTAACATTTAATTTCATGTTAATTGCAGTCCCATTCTCTACCTCCAGACTCAGGAACTCATCCTTAAAGACTATGTTGTGAATAATTTGAGGGGCAGACACCAAAATACAATCATCTCTACCATAAGAACCCAATAATCTTGAACCAAATGTATGCATCTCAGGTCTTTCTTCTCTTAACACAGATGTCTTCCCCTAAACTTTCTCAGCCACTTATTCGTCTAGATCCCAGGCCAGGCAAATCCCATAAGCCTTACTAAAATGCTCCATGGCCACACACAGCTTAGATTTTCCATTCTGGGGTTTCCACAAACAAAGATAATTAATAGCCAGAGTAAGTCACACAAATGAAGTTGTAGATAAGTGTTTGGAGAGAATAAAGATTGTGTTTGAGCTGGAGTTGTCAGAGGAAAAGTCTATTAGGAGCTAAAATTTAATTTTGAAAGAACAAAAATTCAAAAGAAATCAGTGGGAAAGGCATTCCTTGTATGTTGCTAGTCAGTGCTTTTTGGGGCCACATGTCAGAGTCCATACTTTGCCCTGTAGCATGTTTCAGTTATATCTGCACAAGATATGAGCGGATTTGTGTGCAAGAAAGGCTTTATGGAAGAGATGGGATTTCAGAAGTTTCTGATCACTTCCCTGAAGGCTTAAGAGGCTCTGACCAATATTAATTCACAAGATTTGTAGGATAAAGTTTCTTGGAATACCACCAAGATGAAACCCTGGGTAAAATAGTTTATTTTTTTGCATTTGCTTTAACAGCTTTTCCCTTGAATAGTTTTTTTTTAATTTCTAAGAGGTTGATTTTTGACTGAAAAGGGACATTCGTTTCTGTGGTAAACCACTGAAAATGATAAAAAAAAATAGCATAGCTAGTTAAATTCTCTGGTTATGGTTTTCATGGTTGTGTTTGTATTGAGCCAAAGACAGTGTTGAGAGAATGATTAAATGTGGCACAGGAGAATTACTAGGATTGAAAACCATAAGTTGATTGTAAAGTTGTAATAGCTCTTAAGAGTGCCCGACTCAAATTCTCCTTTCTTTTTATGGATTATTGTTTAATGGTACAGGGTACTCATGACACACAGTTTCTAGGGCTGATAGACCCAGTCACGGTAGACTGGTGTCTTGTATGATCTTTGCATCATTCTCCCTTTTCCCTCTACACTAGCATTTTCACCACAAATGAGGTCAAGGACGAGGAATATTTGTTATCAAATCCTTCAAAAGTTTAGTCATGGAAAAAGCTAAGGGGAGGTTTGAAATGAAATCTGGCAATAGGTCTATGAATTTCTTTTGTTCGAGTCATCCAAGAGAAGCAGTAGAGAATTGTTGAAAGACTCCAAGGTTTGGAGTCACAGTGCTGGTTTTGTAAGCCCAGCTTGGCCACTTAGTGACTACAGAGCTGAATCAAATGTTTCTGGAGGGCAGGGACTTTGTTTTTTTCTTTCTTGTAAACGCTAAACACCTAGAACAATGTCTAGCACATAGTAGGTGCTTATTTAAGTTTGTTAAAATATGAATTAATGAATGTTAAGGTGAAAGTGACTTGTACATAGAAGGTGCCTATATTAGTCAAGTTCTGTAGAGAGAAAGAAAAATATTTATTTTAAGGAATTGGCTAATAGGATTATGGAGGTCAGCAAACACAAAATTTGCAGTATAGGCCAGCAGGCTGGAGACCCAGGAAATAGCCAATATTGTAGTTTAAATCTGAAGGCTATAAGCTGGCAGAATTCCCTTTGGCTTAAGGGAAGTCAGTCTTTTACTCCATTTAAGCCTTCAACTGGTTGTATGAGGCCCACCTCCAGTATGGAAGGCAATCTGCTTTGCTCAAAGTCAGCTGATTTAAATGTAAATCTCATCCAAAAATACCCTCACAGAAACATTTAGAATAGTATTTGACCAAATATCTGAGCACTGTGGCTCATCCAAGCTGACACATAAAATTAACCATCTTAGTGTCTAATACATCTGGATTCACACATTCATCTTATATCTCTACTAGGCAGTGGATTATTATAGAATCGTCTATTATCAGAGCATAAATCCAGACTCAAGTTGTCATCAGTGATCAATTTTTTTTTGTAGAAGAAGATAGAGAAACAAAAATAAAGCATTTCTTTATTGATGTATGAATGTCTTATTCTTACAGATTTTTTCCTTAGCAGTGGAAATGTACACTTGGACTATATTTGGGGGCTTTGCTTGCTGTCTTACCATAAGTAAATTTCTTTTTTCTATCATCTCTGGAACCACCTTCATCTTCTCAATACTTCCAGCTTTTAATAGGGTACTGATCATGGAAGATGTGATCATTGGCACTGCTGGAGTTGGAAATACGAGCTTTGCTTCTTGTGTTGCCATTTATGTTCCCTTTAGTGTCTTTTGGCTGCAAGAAGCAGAGGCCTACTTGAATTTATTCATGTGAAAGCGTATTATAAGGACTCAGGAAGACGTCATAGGACTCTAAGGGCACGTGGCTTCAGCCAATTTGCAGGGGTACTGGAAAATGTTAAAGAATAGAAGTTACCCTCTCAATTTCTCAAGCATTACCTGGCACTTTAGTTTCCTAGGGATACTGTAACAAAGTATGACAAATATAGTGGCTTTAAAAAAACCAGGGTTTTATCTTCTTAAATTCTGGAGACTAGAAGTCTGAAATCAAAGTGTTGGCAGAGCCATTCTTCCTCTGAAGGATTTAGGAGAGGATTTTTTTTTTTCCCCATCTCTAGCTTCTGTTGGCAAACGTTGGTGCTCCTTGGCTTGTGGCAGCAGAGCTCCAATCCCTGCCTCTGCCTTTGTATGGCCTTCTTCTCTATGTTTCTATGTGTATTTAACTTTACCTTTTTTTTTTTTAAGATTCTATTTATTTATTTGAGAGAGAGAGCGAGAGAGAGTATGAGCAAGGTGAGGGGCAGAGGGAGAAGCAGACTTTACCTCTTCTTATAAGAATACCAGGTGTTGGATTAGGACTCATCCTACTCCACGATGATTTCACCGTAACCGGATTACTTCTATAAAGACCCTATTTCCAAATAAGGTCACATTGGGAGGTACTAGAGGTCAGGATTTGATCACAGCTTGTGGGGGTACACCATTTAACCTACAACATTTGGTATCTCATCCTTGGTCAGAGTGAGTCTTATATACCCTCAATGAATGAGTAGCCCCTAAAACTGCACTAACAAGCAAGATATATTTTAAAAAGATTTTATTTATTTATTTGAGAGAGAGAGAGAGAGCTGTGAGTGAGGGGAAGAGCATGGGGGAGGGAGCGGGACAAGCAGACTCCACACTGAGCATGGAGCCCAAAGTGGGGCTCAGTCCCAGGACCCGAAGATCATGACCTGAGCTGAAAACCTAGAGTTGGACGTTCAACTGACTGAGACACCCAGGTGCCCCAACCAGCAAGATATATTTTAGAAATAGACAAGATCATTCTAAAATTTATATGGAAAGACGAACTAAAATAGCAAAAAAGTTTTGAAAAATAAGAAGAAAGTGGGGATAATCATTCTATTTTATGGCAAGACGTATTGTAAAACCATGGTAATCAAGATTGTGTGGTATGGGCAGAGGGATAGAGTCATAGAGCAATGGAAAGAAACAGAGAACTCAGAAATATACCCAAATAAATATGCCCAACTGATTTTTGACAAGTAAATGTTGCGTTAGCAGGCATAAAAACAACATTAATTTTGTTGTACGTCTCCATCAGAACTGTTGGCTGACCCAGGTGCATTGCTAGGGAGCAGTAATAGTTTGAAAGGAATCTTTTTTTCTGAGCAGTAGGTTTCAGGAGTGGGCTTGAAATAGTCAGTAAACTGTGTTGTAAATGCATGTGCTGTCTTGTTATCCATGCTTTGTTTTTTCCTTTGTAGGGCACAGGCAGAGTAGATTTAGCACAATTCTTAAGGGCCCTAGAATTTTCAGAATGGTAAAGGAGCATTGGCTTCAGCTTAAAGTCATCAGCTGCGTTAATCCTTAACAAGAGTCTGCCTGTCCTTCGAAGCTTTGAAGCCAGGCATTGACTTCTCCTCTCTAGCTGTGAAAGTCCACGATGGCATCATCTTCCAAGGGAAGGCTCTTTCAGCCACACAGAAGAGCTGTTGTTTAGTGTGGCCGCCTTCATTAATGATCTCAGCTGGATCTCCCTCGTCACTTGCTGCAGCTCCTACATCAGCCCTTGCTGCTTCACCTTGCACTTTCATGCTATGGGGATAGCTTCTTTCCTTAAACCTCATGAACCAACCCCTGCTAGCTTCAGACTCTTCTTCTGCAGCTTCCCCATTGGTCCCAGCCTTCACAGAATTGAAGAGAACTAAGGTCTTGCTCTGGATTAGGCTTTGGCTTAAGACAATGTTTGCTTTATCAAGACCACCAACACTTTCTCCATGCAGTAAGGCTGTTTTGCTTTCTTATCATTCATGTGTTCACTGAAGTAGCACTTTTAATTTCCTTCCAGAACTTCCCTTTTCTTTTCTTTTCTTTTCTTTTCTTTTCTTTTCTTTTTTCTCCTTCTTTCCTCCCCTCCCCTCCCTTCCTCTCCCCTCCCTTCCTCTCCCTCTCCCTCTCCCCTCTCCCCTCTCCCCTCTCCCCTCTCCCCTCTCCCCTCTCCCCTCTCCCCTCTCCCCTCTCCCCTCTCCCCTCTTCTTCTTGGCTATTTGCTGCAAGAGGCATAGCTTTCAGCATGTCCTGGCTTTCGATATGCTTTTCTCACTGAACTTAATCATTTCTAGCTTTTGTTTTAAAGTGAGAAACACATGACTCTTCCTTTCACTTGAATGCTGAGAGGCCATTGGTAGGTTACTAATTGGCTTAATTTCAATATTGTTGGGTCTCAGGGAATAGGAAGGCATGAAGAGAGGGAGAAAGTTGGGGAAACGACTGGTCAGTGGAACAGTCAGAACACACACACATTTGTCAGTTAAGTTTGCTGTGTTATGGGGGTGTGGTTGGTGGTGCCCCCAAACAGTTACAATAGTAACACTAAAAATCATTGATCACATATCATCATAACAAATGTAATCATAATGAAAAAGTTGGAAATATTGTGAGAATTATCAAAATGTGACACAGAGTGAGCAAATGCTGTTGGAAAAATGGTGCTGATAGACTTGCTTGATTCAGGGTTGCCACAAAATTTCCACTTGCTAAAAATGCACTATCTGTGATGTGCAGTAAAGCAGAGCTCAGTAGACCCAGGGATGCCCAGAGGCACGTGGGTGGCGCAGTCGGTTGAGCGTCTTACTCTTGGTTTCAGCTCAGGTCATGATCTCCCGCTTGTGGGCTTGAGCTTTGCATTGGGCTCTGCACTCAGTGCGCAGTCGGCTTCAGATTCCTTCTTCCTCTCTCCTGCCCCCTGCCTCTTCCCTCTCGCGTGTGCTCTCTTCCTAAAATGAATAAGGAGGAATTTTGACATCTTCATGATCCCATAGCTGATTTTATGTTTCTAAAGCGCGAGAGATACGGATGTCTTATTTTATTTACAAGTCTAGCTTATGGCCATAGCAGGGAGGACATGCTTCCTCAGCCCAATATTTCCCCCTTTTCAGAAGGATCACATTAGAAGAGATACTTGATGGTGCCAAATACAATGTATTTAAAAATGGCCGTAACTTATGGATTTGATTTTTTTTTCTTATCACATGTGGGACCTGTGTCGTGCTGACTATAACACTATTGTGTAGGTGGTGTGATTTGGTTATTATCTACTTATAACTAATGAGTTGGATGCACATCATTGTTACTTCAAAGAGGATCTTAAAATTATGCATTTGCAACTCATAAACTTTAACTCTTAATTATCAGTGATAATGGAGATGATCAAAAGTGTGATAATATCTAATTATTGGGCAATATAATCATATATATATAAATCATATATATTTATATATATTTATATTGGAAAATAGTTTTATCACACAACTGTTTTTAGCTACGAGGGTTAAACAGTGTGTATTCTTTAATTAAGTCTTAACGTTTCTTTGAGGTGATTATTATATGATCATTATTTTACCAACATGGAAACTGTGGCTAAGAGAAGTTCAGTAACTTGCTGAAGGATGGACATATAAAACTTGGGGTAATGCAGGGGCACCTGGTTGGTTCAGTCGGTAGAGTGTGTAACTCTTGATCTTTGAGTCATGAGTTCAAGCCCCATGTAAGGCCTGGAGCCTACCAAAAAAAAAAAAAAAAAAAAAAAAAAAACCGAACAAACAAACCCAAAACACAAAAACACAAAACCCTGGTGTCATGAAAATTAGCATCCCAGTTGGTGTGACTCCCAAGACCTTGTTTATATAGAACGTGGCCATGTGACGTGAAAATTCACAGTATTATTTTCAACTGGGGGTAATACGAATTTTAGAAGTGCGATTTTTCATTTCCTTATCCTCCTTTTCTGCTGAACTTTTAGCCTTGTTTCTGAGACTGATAAAAAGAGTCAACTTACAGCAATTCTAGCCTCTTCTAACTTTCCGGCCTTTAGCTTCCCTGGGGCTGAGTGGTAATTGCTTTTACATACCACATCTTATTGTCTTGCTTTGCTTGAGACAACAGAGTTTATAAGCACAACAGTTTTACAGTCATTTAAGTACAGGTAATCTTCTCTTTGCCTTCCAAATATTGGAAAAACTTGGGTTTTTCTTAAAATTAGTGTCTTGGAAATTCACAGCTTTCAACCCTGTTGCATTAAACAGAATGGTGCTCCCAATTTATGTCCTCTGTTTCATTTATTATATGTAGAATACATAAGGATGACATAAAGAATATGCAAGCCAAGATATTTTTTGTCCCTAGTAAGAAGCTTTGGGATAAACACACATATTATACACTACCCTTGAGTTTCATTCATTTATTCCCAACATACGATTCTCCCTTAAAGACATCATGAGCCCTATAGTTGGAAAACACATGTTAGATGTGAGTGATACCTCAGATATGCAAGACACTATTTATTTGCTAACTTCATTTTTTGTTTATTTGAGAGCATGCAGGAAGAGTGACCCAGGTGTTTCCCCATTATCCCTGGGAGCCAGCCTGGGATGGACACATGGCCAAATAGACTGAGTATGCTAATGTTTACCTTTGGGGAATGAATGTAGCCCAAATTATTTCAATGTCTTTGGTGCTTACAAAAGAGGTGAAAAAGATCTCATGAACAAGCAACATAAACTAATACACCTTTGCTGAGCTGTTGCTGCTAGCCGTGGGGTTTCTAGTGTTGGGGGTGATTCCGAGTCCAAGGTACACGAATAACACCAGAAGTCACTCTTGGTGAAAAAAGAGCAAAAATAAAGGTGTAAGAAGAGCTCATTTTCCCAAAGTTTGAATCATGTTCATCTTTTCACCAGAAGCTGTTTTGCCCCTAGCTTATTTCATTCTGAGGTTGCTCAGCATTTGAACATATCAGAGCATCACTTTGCATTCTATGTGGTTCACCGAGCAGGTATTTTTTAATGTAAAGCGGGAACTGGTAGAAGATTCTTTGCTACAGAGATTTGCTCACAGATATCCTGCATCTGAAGATATTCTCAAGCCCCTGGCTGTGTTCATTGTCCTTAAAAATCACTACCACAACCACCACCTGCTCATCAGAATCCTTCAGTTCTGTCTGCCCTCCTCAAACACACAGTTTCAAACATATGGTTAGGTTCTAATGCAAAAATTATATCAATGCATTGAATGCTGCTGTAACTTTTGGGACAAAGCATCATTTTTTTTTCAGTCTGCCTTTCCTGGGAATTGGGATTTCCAAACAAGCTACTTTACAAAAGGAAATTATTTAAAAACAAGCAGAAGTTTAAGTACTCTGTAAAAGGAAGGAAAAATTGAGGCAAGTTTCTAAATGTGGCCCCTGCATGTGTAATGCAATATTCTGGCTTGTAATTAGAATTCCCCAGGAACGGAAGCACACAGGTTGGACGCCTGAGAAAATGATCAGGAATGATCATGGGCAGATGAATGATCCACAGAAATGTTTCAGAAAGCAGTACATTAATGTGCAGTCCCAGAGACCCCAAGAAAACTCCCAGACAGAAGGATTTTTGAAGAGGAGATAAATGTCCCTCCATACGTTTTTAGATAAAGAATATGAAGAAAACAAAACCTTTTTCCTTTTTTGCTTCAAATCGATGTGAAACCTGCTCAATTGAAAGTACTGGTCTAGAAAATAAAGGAATTAGAGATGACACTGAGATGTAATTTTCCCATGCAGCTCTTCAGAATTCAGAATCAACACAGTGGAATGTCAGCTATTGTTTATAACCGGACATGGCTGTGACGGTCTATAAATAATAGATGCTCGTTTGTCTTCTATCCAAGAGCCTGGGATGCTGGAATGACATTAAAAACGTTGCCTCTTTCTCCCTGGCAGTGATTTGAGGACTTTTCTGACCAATCAAGGTGGAAATCAGCATTCCTCCCGCGAAGCACTATGTTCATGCTATTGGCTACAAGAAAACAAGCTATATCGGTTGTGTTCTGATTTCTTTGGAGGTTTCACCGACATTCTCAAATGAGAATAAGATCAAATAAGTAGGGGTATTATTTACCAGCTATATTATTCCTACACCTCAGAGTATGTAATCATGTGTAAGTATCAGCCAGGCTCCAAATAGAAGGTACTCTGAGTTGGAAACAGAGAAGATGTAGTGCCACATTGGAAAGGGGTCTAACTTTAGGTGGCTCAAGTGCCATTTATGAGGAGGGAACATCTGCTCTGGGGCCGTCTTTTGACCCCTGGCTCCCACTGCAGCGAGTGCAGCTTGCCCTGCCTGTCCATGGGCGTCTCATTTGGTACCTGCCAGGCTACTGGGCATTAGCTGGCACCTTTGATGATGTCTAGGTACTGCCTCGCCTGTGATTTGAGGGTCTTGCAGTTTGCATCTCTCTTATCTCAAACTTGGGTCTCTTCTGATTCATATCTTGGCCTTTAGAAAGCCCGAGAAACTTCAGCTGCCTTCTCTGCACCGCCTGAGACTGTGTAAGTCCCTCAGGCTCCCATGGGTCCACCTATAAGTTCTATTTTGATCACTTAAGCACCATGTCCCTACTCTGCGAGGCTCCCTTGAGGCAGCTTACACTCTTTCCAGGATATTCCCTGGAAAGGCAGGCTCAGCTGACTTTCCCTATTATTCTGCCAACCCTCCTTGGGGGTCCTATTATTCTACTTTCTACAACCAAGGCCCAGAGAAATAGGGTGTTGGAAACTGTCTCAGTGACCCACGTAACATGTTTAACCTGTTCTTGCGTGCTCCAAATCCTTCCCTTTCTTCTCAACTTTATGACTTAATTTTGTAAACTCTGAGCTCCGTGTCTAAATTTGGTCTTTCTTGCGGTTCAAAAATATAACCCTCTTTCACCTTAGTGCCTAGATCTGACTAATCTTAATGCACTTTGGCTTTTGGAGGACTATTTTTCCTCTGGGTGTAAAACGATGTTTTATTTGAAACTCAAAACCAGACAATGACTTCTTTGTTATAGGAGGTATCAGCCCTCCTTTTATCCAGGGAACTTAGCTGTGTGTTCAGGGCTCAGCTTTACTTACTGGTGGAAAGTACAACGACAAGTTCAAAGAAGATAGGTGGGTGAGGAAATTTAATATCAAAAAAATTCTCCTACTACTTTTGTAGTTATAACTTATATTGCATTTATGCAAGAAATTTATATAAATCTTTATAGTTTTCAAAATGCTTTCATGTATGTCATCTTGAAGCACTGTAGAATAAAGGTTAAAAACCCAGACCTTGGACCTGGGCTTTGATTATGGTTCAGCCACTCAAGAACAATATGTTGTTGGATGAGCTAATTTAATTTTCTTCATCTGTAAAATAAAGACAAAGGGCATAGTAACAGTATCATCGTAAGGCTTTCAGCATTAAAGAAGACTTCATCTGTGTAAAGAACTTAGTATAAAGCCTGATACACATTATTTATAGTTGGCATGACTTCTATTCCAAGAAATTGAAGAGTATAAATAAGGACCACACTATGGTTCTTAACATTGGTATTAATCTCTTTGGACCTTACTTCTGTCAGGTTTGTTCAACCTCCAGTCTTAGTCATGGATTCCATTTCTTTGTCTAAAGCTGGGTGAAGAAAATGGAGGTCCTTAATTGCCAAAATATTTTGGCAGTTCATGTGTGCTATGTGTATGGTCATTCCCCATGGCCCTGTGCTACTGCTAGGTGAGGCAGGGCTTCGGGACTTTGTCAACTCATGCTGGGAACCTGGGAGCCCCAGCCCAGCTTCACTACTCAGGTGGCATAGAATGGTTCCAGCGCTCGGTCAGCCTGCAGCCCTGCAGATGTCTCTGTGTCTTCTCTTTTTCACCCAGTGGCACTCCTTTTCTTCTGTCCTCCTCTGGGACAACCTAACATAATGTCAAGGAGTTCACATTTTAGGAACAAAAAGTGAAAGGGAGATTGATGTCAAAGCATTTCTACTTCCGGGAGGTACCTCCTATGTTTAAGCAAAGGCATGCTGCAGGAAAAAGAAAGCATAAATTAATATCCCAATAAATTATCCTGATATGCATTGAATTCCTGGAAGCAGTTATTATAGGTATTCCATGATATGATGGAAGGATAAAGAATTTTGAGTGACACTTTGATCACTTAACCTAAATCTAGTGAAGGAATTTTAGGAATAAATATTTGATAATATTGAAAATGAGGATAAGATATCAGACTTAATTTCTATCAAGCTCATAGAAAGAAGAAAAATGAATCAGTCCAATATTTAAATGATTTTAGGAATTTGTACTAGTAATTGGAATGCACTTAGAAATCTGTAACTAGTTGTCTGTGATGATTAAAGATGGAAATGCGAATATATATGCAAACACAAATTTGCAAGAAATCCTAGATTATATATAAAAGAGGGAAAGAAATTCACAAAGAAGACTGAAAACTCAGACGTATAAAAAAAAATATTGATATATTTGTTAAAAGTTAAAAATCACTGGGGCGCCTGGGTGGCTCAGTTGTTAAGCGTCTGCCTTCGGCTCT
Organism: Ursus arctos; assembly: GCF_023065955.2. Classification (NCBI taxonomy): domain Eukaryota; kingdom Metazoa; phylum Chordata; class Mammalia; order Carnivora; family Ursidae; genus Ursus; species Ursus arctos. Next base: position 12,359,671 of record NW_026623019.1, on the reverse strand, counting down.
GGTTATGATCCCAGCGTTCTGGGATCGAGCCCCGCATCGGGCTCCCTGCTCAGTGGGAAGTCTGCTTCTCCCTCTCCCATTCCCCCTGCTTATGTTCCCTCTCTTGCTGCCTCTCTCTCTGTCAAATAAATAAATAAAATCTTAAAAAAAAAGTTAAAAATCACTATGGTATCTGATACCATAATCAAAGTCAAAGATAAATGATGAATTTGGAAAAAGTATTGGTAATACAAAAGACAAAGGGATTATATGCGTAATCATACACAGAACACTTAAAACTTGAAAAAGACAGGCCAGTAGAAAAATGAAAAAGTTCCTTCAATAAACACAGAAGAGTTGATGTGATGTATCGTTCGCCAGTGCTGGGCTGACAAAATTGCACAAACAAATGTAAAGTCCTGTCTTGGGGGACAAACACATATAAGCATCCATCCATCCATCGGCGATAGGATTTGTGACATTCTTCTGGAAAGAGACATGGCAATTAAAATAAAAAAATAAAAATAAAATAAAATTAAAATAAAAAATATAGATACCTGTGGACTTAGCAATTACACTGATAGAAATGTACTCCATGGAAATAAAAAGTCAGCTACAAAAGGAAACATATACAAGAATATTTATTGCCATGTTGTTCATAATAGTTAAATTATGGCAAACTCACAGCATGGAAAGGTATGCGTCTATTAAAAGGAATGAACTAGAGCTATATTAGTCATCTCGGAAGGATTTCCATAAAATATTGTTGACTAAGCAAACAAAGAAATGTGTGCAATATAATCTAATTCTTATAAAACAATAATAACTCTCCCATATAAGTGACTGAATGTATGTGTGTGTATGTGACTAGAGAGATACACTGTTGATTTTAACATGAGTTACCTGGAGGAGTAGTGATGGGGTGGAGCTAAAGGAAAGATGTTGGATGGGAAGCAAGGAAAAAAAACATCCAGACTAAAAAGCAGATGTACAATCCCCAAATAAAAATACACACATACATACACACGCACACACAGAAATTAGGGGGAAAAAAGGAAAATAAATTTAGTTCTTTATGAATGGCCCATAATCTGTCAAGTTTCAATTTACAGAATAATATATATAGTATACTATCTTTGTTAAAACAAGTAAATAATCTCATATATATGCATACATGTTTCTGTATATGTGTGTATATTCACGCACACACATTGTGCAAGGGAAAAGCACACACTAGACTTAATATTGCACACTTTAGGAGGTGGGAATGCAGCAAGGATTGCATCTTTATTTCTTTCCTTATGCATTGTTTGACTTTTTATACTTAACTTCAATGAATTTTGAATTTTAAATAATAATGCCTAACATATGTATGACTTCCAGATCCTATAAATCTGTTGACTCAATCAAGTAATGCGCCAGCCAGCCCTGGCCTGTGGTCAACATTATCTAAGCCAAACTCTGATCTTATCCCGAAGTAAAATTTATTTTCCTATGCTAAATGATTGCTAAGATGCCATTTCCCCATGCATCTTCTCACCTACTTCTCATAAGTAGCCCGAGAAGGTATTATTATCCCCATATGTATGTATATATGGAAGAAGGAGTCAGAGGCCTCAGTGACTTGACAAATGTCACAGAGGACCTAAATCCAGATCTCAAATTCTATTTTTTCCCCTTTCAGTTATATCACAAATGCTGCTAAGGAAGTGCTCTCCTAGTTCCTTCCAAAAATCCAACACTTGCCCAAGTCCTGGCAATAGATGGATATTCATGCCACATAGTGAAATTCTCCCCCCTAGTTGTCAAGAGATCATTTACTTTTTCCAATCTCTGATGCCGTATTTTTCCCCCCTCCTTGGCTAAATTCTGTCTATTTGTCAAATCATTTGGATACCTTCCAAATGTATGGCATCAAAAGCAGACTCAGCCCTATTAGCTGCCTTCTGTTTCAAGTAGAATAGCCTGGTTCTTAAGAAAGTACACGATCAAGGGTTTCACAGCCTGAGTGCTAAAGAAATAAGATGAACAGCACTAATAAAAAAGGCCTCATAGCCTCAGGCTACTACAGTGAAAGAAACAGAAAAATAACCAAAATAGAAGGTTGATATGGGCTGAATGTTTGTGTCCTCCCCAAATTCATAGATTGAAGCCCTAACCCCCAGTGTGATGGTATTTGGAGGTGGGGCCTTTGGGAGGTAATTAGAGCTAGATGAGGTCGTGCGAGTGGGGCCCTCATGAAGGAATAAATGCCCTTCTACAAAGAGGAAGATACACGCATGCTCTCTCCCTCTACCAGAGAGAACACAGCTGGAAGGCTGTGTGCAAAAGACAGGAAAAGTGCCCTCACCAGATACTAATCTGTTGGCACCGTAATCTTGGACTTCCCAGCCTCCAGAACTGTGAGAAATAAACGTTTGTTTAAGCCACCCGCTCTGTGGTATTTTGTTGGAGTAGCCCAAATAGACGAAGAAAAGGTGTAACTAGTGACTAGAAATCACTGATACAACCAGTCTTTTCACATTTGCTATTAGGCAATGTAGGACTGTTGCACATACGTGTGTGTGTGCTTTTATTTCTTAAATCATAAATCACACTTGTGAAAGGCAGGATTCTAAGGTGACCCCCGATGAGTCACAGCCTGTGTATAATCCCCTTCCCTTGAATGTAGGCAAGGGAAGTCAATAGTGTGTAGCAAAGGGGATGGGATAGTTAGTCATGTGATTGCATTGTATGCCATAAGACTGTGTTAGCAGACCGGAGAGGGATTCTCCTGCTGGCCTAGAGAGTGAGTCAGCTGCCGTGTTGTAAAAGAACCACGTGTGGGTACTGTGGGTGGCCTCTGGGAGCTGCGAGTGTTCCCACCTGACAGCCAGCAAAGAAACCCAGGGACTCCAGTCCTACAACCCCAAGGGACTGAATGAACCCCAACAACTGCATGAACTTGGAAGAAGACCCTGAGCTCCAGAAATGAATGCGGGCTGAGTGACATCTTGGCTGCTGCTTTGTGAGACCCCCTAGTAGAGGATCCAGCTACACAGTGCCTGGACTTCTGACCCATGGAAACTATGAGTTAAGAAACGTGTTTTGTTTTAAGCCACTAAGTTTGTGGTAATCTGTTAGGCGCCAATAGAAAATGAATACGATACGTAACAAGTACAAACCATGATGTCATGAAAACACAGCTCTGGAACATAGGAGACTTGGCTTCATTCCTCATGTTCCAATGACCTTGCTATGGGGGCATCAAGCAAGTCGCATAACCTTTGGGAGCTTCGGGGTCCTGCTCTGTGAAATGGGGACCTCTTCAAGATGTCTTTAGGGTCTTGTTGCTAACACCTCCTGGCTAGTGTTGACATTAATTACTACAGGATTTTTAGCCACATCAAATATCCTATAAAATGCATGTTATTATCATATATTTTAATCTGGTTCACTCTTTTATTGTCATTGTCACTCTCCCCTTGCCCCTGAGTCTATTAAATTAGCATGCTCAGATTTTTTTTTGCTTTTTTAAAATTTAAATTCAATTAGCCAACATACAGTACATCATTAGTTTCAGATGTAGTGTTCAATAATTCATCAGTTGCATATAACACCCAGTGCTCATCACATCACGTGCTTAGATTTTTATTTAAGAACTCAGAAAGAGGTTTAAGGCCTAGTTCAGAAAGGTGTTTAAGAGAAATTGTATGAAGGTCATTATTACCTTTGAGAAATTTCATTGTAAAATTGAGAAGTAAGACATAGCTAAGTTCAAAAAAAAAAAAAAAAAAAAAAAGGAAATGGGGATTTTACCTTCCAAAACATTTTCAGGAATGTGAAAGATCGGTCAGATATAATTTGTGTCTCTATTTCTGGAGCATTGCATAATGTGGGAAAACAGAGCAAATCCTCAGCATCTCTGGGGAGAATGGTGCACATTCCCCAGGTGAGACTCTTGCATCAGAAGGCAGCACCTTCCCATCACCATCAGGATGCTGGTGGTTCAGTAGGTTCGTCTTAATGGTGTGCACTTGCTCATGCATAAAAGAGAGAAGCGAACAACAGTGGAACCACCAACTGTTTTATTGTACTTTGTCACTATCATGAAGCATCATAGTTCGTATTTAGTCTAAGTAATGAGGCTTGGAGAGGCAAAGCCCCATGCTGCACAGGGTAAGTGGTATATTCCCTCCTGATCCCACAAGGCACTGCAAACAAAGGCGATTTCTGCTATAAATAGGACATGGGTCAGGAAATGCTTCATGCAAGTATTAATAATCGATGTCCTACACAGACAGCGTAAGGTGAGGGCTGGGGTAATTATCATCTAGTTGGGAAAACGAAGAAATGACTTCCTTTGCTCCAGGTGGCAGTTGGTGTGACCAGATGAAGGAATTCTTTATTAATTTAGTTTTCCCTCTGCATTGACTTAGCTCTGCAGTTGACCCAGGAGTACTGGAGCTTCCTCTGGGAAGGCAGCCCCTTGGAGCGGGGGAGCTAGCCATCATTTGCAAACTCACCACGAGACTGGAAGCAAAGCTAGAAGACGGAGCTGCCAAAGCCAATAGCTGCAACCAACCTGGGGCAGGCTTCACTGCCTGGGCTCTCCCATCGCCCTGGGAGAAAGGCCCCGCCCCCTCAGTCCTCCTCGACGGGCGCGCGCCGGGCTGCTGCTCTCCCCGCACCTGTCGCACCTCCCGGCTTTGGCAGAATGAAATGAAGAGACAGCTGGAATCATTATAGTTCCTGTGTTTGAAGGTTGCCCAAATGAAAAACAAACAAACAAATCTGGTGAGTTTCATGTTTCTTTTAAGTGTTCAGAAATGCAGCTGCTAAGTGGTGTAGGAGATCAAAGGAGCCTTTTAAATTCAGGACACCAAAGTGTTCTTCCTGGCTTGATCCTTGGTGGAGATTTGTTAGAAAACTTTAGAAGGGAGTTGCAGAAGAGGATGAGGTCTATTAAACTTGTCTGAATTGTGAAAAGTTCTTTATAAAGCTCATTAAGTGTCTTCATTGCACTCTCTGTGGAGACGGGGATAGTGTAGGGAGCCCCTGGGTTGTTATTTCAGGTGGTGAGTCAAGTGTATAGTTGAAAAACATTTATTTAATAGAGTGATAAGGTAATATGATTGATTGTCTATGAATTGGCAGTTTCTTAGGAACAAAGGTATATTCTGAAACATCCAGTAATTCCAGTATTTGGAATGAAATGAAGTTTAATCTTAGCCCCCAAGTTTGAAGTTGTGTCTTAAAATATAAAGAGATTATGTAGGTAAAATAACCGGTATATTATTTTCAATGTACATTGCATTATATAAATAGCTTAGACTACAAATAACTGGGGCCAGCAAAAATGTGTATTTGTTGTTTTCTATCAGTACCTCAGCAGTTATTAATTTTCTTAGCAGTAGGAGAATGTGAAATTACTTGGTCATTGTGGATTACAATGGAAAAAGTGAATGACAGTATTTGAATATTCAAGGTTTCTGAACATTAAAAAATCTTATATTTTTCAGTTATAGTTTCTAGTTTGTCCAGAATTGATTAAATGCATGGTTTGTGAATGGTTTTTACTTTAAAGTCACTTTTCTTTAATTTGACGTGCTTTAAATGACTTCTTGATCATGTTTCCCTTCTGTTTAGCAGCAGAAAATTTAAAAATATGCTATAAGGGTAGAACTAACATTGCTAATGTGTCTTATAATACAGTTTAGTTATTGTTGTTGACAGTGTTTGTACGTGTGATAAGATCTCTTTTGGTTATTCTGAGATTTTTTTCCTATTTGTTATCGAAACTAAATGAGTTGCTTTCGGCTAAGTTTTTTTCCCCCCTCTGGCTAGAATAATATATCTAAAAAAATTAATTTTCACCTGGAATTGTTTTAATCCACAAATTTCATTGAGAACTCTAATACCTAGTTATTTTGGTCAAGTTTGAATCTTATGTTGACAGTTTTAAGGGGCTTGCCGAGGAGGGGGCGGGGAAGAGAAAAGGGATGTGAAGAGGCTCCTGAATTAAATAATGTATAAAGGTTAAACATCAAACACTCATGACTGATATCATCATAATTCTAAATCACAGCTGACCACAGATATTGATCTCTTCCTCCAATAAATCCTCACCTCCTCGATGTATTTTTTGTTCTATTGACCTGATTTTCATTTTCTTAGCCTCTGGAATGTAGCTCCATGAAAGGTAGGTTTGAGGTAGGTTTTCATTTTGGAGACATGCTGGAATTTGGAGTTGGAATTGGAATTCCAGTGAGGTCCTGGGTGGGGCACGTTCTCAAGGTGGTCTTGTCAAGGTATGAGCTATAGTGTTGGTTGGTTCTCTAACGAAAGGCAAGTGACTATGTGTGCATCTAACTGCAAGAGAAACTCTGGTTTTTAAAGGACGTGTGCAGAATTTCTGGAAATGAAACTTGAAGAACAGTTGAAAGTCATTCAACAAAAATTTTTATTTGTTTGCCCCCCCCCCCCCATTTGAGGATTAACTCACAGCCATTTTACTTTGGTAATTGGAATATGGTTTGCGTGGTTGGAAAGGAGCTGTGCTTGTCTTCTGTCTTCTGTGTGAAATGCCCCCAGTTTTTCTTATTGGGTGCCTTAATGGTATAGGTTTAGGCTTTCCTCTCCTAATTTACATTTAAAAAATAAAGTCATTCAATTTCAAAGATAGAGTTTAGTATTTGTAGATTAATTTTATTAGAAATTTGACTGGAATATGTGTTTCACAAGGTCCATGGGAGTTGAAAAATTCATCAAGGTAGTTGCTTCTTAATTTGTAGTAAAATACATGACGCTTTGAGAACAAATATTTTAAACATGGTACATGTTCATTGTAGATAGATCATAAGATATAGAAAAGTACAAAAACAGTTTTAAAAACCACTCAGTCTCAGAGTGAGAGAACTATTAAATATGGTGCATTTATCAGTATAAAGTATGCATATTTTTTAGAAAGTGGAATCATACATTTCCCATAAAATGTTAATTATTTTCAATTACTCTTGACTATTTTTAAGTAGATATATAATATTTTTTTGCACAAAATTCAGTTTCTGTTATTAAACTTGCATAATTATCTATTCCTCTTTTGATTTTTTTATTCTTTGGATATATCAATATGAATGTGGAACAGAAGAATTGCAGTCCTAATGGTAGAGCATTTACTCTGTACTTATTACCTAAATCCTGAATAGCTTCATCTTTAAAATTTAAAATTTGTAATGATAAACTCATTGTTGTTAAACATGGATGATTAAGTATCTACATAATATTCTATGAAATGGATAAATCATAATTCTTTAAAATATTACCTTGCTGACATTTAAAATTTCTTTTTAGAGTAAGAGGGAACAATAAGATTTGCTTGGTACAATTCATTTTGTATATTGAAAGCACAGGCTTTTCCTTATTCCTCAAATGTGGATGTTTTCACTTCTTCACAATGGAATACTTCATTATGGGCATGGGTAAAGGAAGTTCTTTATTTCTACACCTTCATTTTAATTTTAAGCATTGCAAACACCAGTTATTATAACTAATATTGGCTGAGTGGGTTCTATAAAGATTCATTTAAAAAAGACTTAATAGGCCATTAATATATCAAGGGAGCACCTTGTAAAGAGTCTCCCTTACAAATCATTTAGAGTACTCTTCTCTCTGATGGGTACCATTACACTTGTATATTTGCAAGCAAATAGAATATTGGCTTTATTAAAATTCTCAAGGTACTTTTGATACTACTACCTCTAATATAACAATAGTAGTGTTAGCTGAAGTCTGTGGTTTTAGGTGGCTTATAAAATCAGTAGGGGGTGATAGATTTTGAAAAACTAATTATCAGTCACTAGCTTAAAATAGCATTTGGCTAGCAGTTCCTACTTAATAGTTCCCCACTTTACATGAAAATCCTTAGGAAGACATTCTGGAAGATGAATTCATAATACTTCCAAAGACCAATACTGATAGTCAACCTGTTGCTAGTATCTGGGAGAAATTTCACCGGACTAAAAAATATCAGGGGCTCAAGCTTCAATTTGACCAGAAAAATGGGAAGAAATCCACTTTATGCCTTTTTTGTATGTGTTTGCCTTCTAATTCACAACCTCACCGTCTATACCAAACAGGCAACTGAGTTTCTGTTCCCTTATTGGGTGCTGCTTTTGAGGAAGCCACGCCAAAGTGCTCTGTGTTTCTGCTAGATATTAGCATTTCTCTTTCTAAAACTCTTCGAGATGGCAGACCATGTCAACAGCTGTGGAGAGAGGATAGCGGATTACCAGTGTTGATGACGCCATGCACCCCTAGGTAAATCTCTGCAGGTGGGTGGAGAGCATGGGAGAAGCCTAAGAGCAATGCACGTGGACTTGGGGGTTCTCATGTACTCCATCTCTTCAGGCAGGGCTCCCCAAGCAGGGCTGTGCAGTTTGTACTCTGCCCAAGTGAACAGGGCACATGGAGACTGCCTTAAAAAGGAACAGTGCCTTTTTAAAGTGTGTGTGTGTGGGGGGGGCATGTGCGCACTTCACACAAAGTCCTTGCATGGGCTAGGGTTGCGTTGTCTTTAGAGCATCAGAAACCCAGACTGTGTAGGTAGGAAAAATACTCAGCAAGGCCAGTAGAAGCATGGTGTAAATACTGCTAGACCATGGAAATTGGGATGGGAGCTGTGCAAATCAGTCTACCTGCTAGCAGCAGAGATCTGAGAAGGTGATGTGAATGGTGCCCAGTGGACCATGACTGAGGCCGAGGGAAATTCTCAAGACCTCTTTTCTGTGTTGGTAAACAGCTGGTTGAACTCTTTTGTATTGAGATTGAGTGCAATTCTGTTAGATAAGAGGTGGCATTGAAAAATACTACAGGGAGGATAATCTGGCTGTCCTCTATCTGGTGAGATTATGGGGTTATGAGTGATTATTAAGTAACTGCATAATATTTTAATAATCGGAAAATGGAGGTCATCCTTAAGAAGAGAAAATCTGCTGAAGGTTTCATACTCATTGATACTTTAACAATAGAATTGAGATCTTTCTTGCCTCTTTTTAAATTTGCTTTTTTCTTAATTAGTGAAGGTATCTAAGAAGATATCAATGGTTCTATTTTCCTTTTGGACTGATGGTCCAGTGATGGTCACCTTTTTGTTTATTACACCAGGTTGGTTAGGTATGGTGGTAAGAAGAGGAAGATTGCTTAGTCACCCAGATTTTCTTCCTTCCTGGAGTAGTGACACCACAAGCCACACCTGAAACAACTCTTTTAATCTCAAAAATTTCCCTCCTCATTCTGGTTAGAGAATGTCAGTGTACTGGGCAACCCAAGGTTATGTGATCTGGTGGGGCCAGATCCGATTAATGTTTTTAATTGTGATTTCAAGATGTAACACACCCACGGAGATTTGTTCCAGATGGATGCAGTACAAAATGAAAAATAAAATAAAACCCCCTCCAAGCACAATATTGTTCTGAATACTTCTTTGAGGCATCAGCAGGTTTTAAATCATTGGAAGACGGACTGAAGGCATTCTCTTCATCATTATGCCTTTCTAAGTTATTTGAAATGAGTTTTAGTTTTAAAGGCTTTTCTCTGTAGCACTGTTTTCTACCTGTCATTGGTGACCTCACCTATTGTATTAAAAAGAAGTAACCAAGGAAGGTATATAAGTCATAATGTGGATGATTATGACTTTTAACAGTATTTTATTTGACTACCCAGTATTTTCTCTTAGTGCCTCAAAAGTTCTGGATGTGTTTGTGTGTGTCTTTGCATCCTTTACAAGGTCAAAGACAATACCAAAACTTTGTTTAGAAAATAATAAATTAAATGTTAAAGGTAGATGAGCAAACCATTACATAAAAACTAATGAAACAAATATATTTGACTGTTTTCTGTATAAATACACATTATTGAGATATTTTAAAATATCAAATAAGACAGTTGAATTATGTAGTAATTTCTGAGAGCTATTAGATTCTTGTTACGTATCCTATAAAGTAGAAATAAATAATTGAGGTGGCTCTTAGAGTCTGGAAGCAAAACTTGCAAAAGGGGAGGACATTTTCAAGAGTAAATTAATTTGGATTTAGGTCAGTAAAGATCTCACAGACATTGGGTTTGCAAACTGATGAGTTTCATCTTGGTGCTCTTGGTTTAATAACTAGTTCTTATAACTGACTACTAAGAAAATATCTTTGCATATTAAGATGCTACTTCATGTCTAATGCAATTTTAGTTTGTTGTTGTTGGGAATGCTCAAGATCTAGCCCCAGGGCATTTCAATTGTGTAAACACAATTAAAAACCTAGCATGGTTACTTGTCTTTGATCTTGTAATCATTTGCCCTTTCTCTTTGGATTTGGGTAGCCTTAGAAAAATGAAAACTTCCTTAAACTCTCTCTTACAATATAGAGGAAAAAAGGAATGCATCATAATCGGGGGCATTAGGTGCTTGAGAAATAAAACTCTGTTTAGGAAATCTGTTCCGTGTTAAATCACCATCCAGAATGTAATTATGGGGCTGAGTATGACCCAGGAGGTGTGGATTTTGTCCCGTGTGATCAGATCATGGGGAAAATTTGCACACATGCATACAAGATGAAAACTTAAGAAAGTTACAAAAGAACATGTTTAAAATAGGCACACCTCAGACAGTTTAAAACAGGCCTCTGCATGGCTACCTTAAGCTCCACTTTTAGGTAAATCCATGAAGCAGTTAGCCATGAAATTCTTCCTACTGGAGATTCCATAATCTCTAAAACAAAAGAAATAAACCTATTTCAAATGTTTAGGCTATGGTCACTACCACTGAGGCTTTATTCCCAGATTTCCTTTTGTTTTTTTGTTTTTGTTTTTTAAAGATTTTATTTACTTATTTGAGAGAGGGAAACAGACAGCATGAGCAGGGGGGAGGGGCAAAAGGAGAGGGAGAAGCAGACTTATCGCTGAGCAGGGAGCCTGACCCACATGGGACTTGATCCCAGGACCCTGGGATCATGACCTACGCTGAAGGCAGATGTGTAACCGACTGAGCCACCCAGGTGCCCCTGTGCTCAGATTTCTATATGAAGTTAAAATCACATAAACGTAACAAAGAGCACAAGCATCTTTGGTTAAATACTATAACTGTTTGAACTAGTAGGAGTAGTTGCCTTCATTTTTAAAAGCTAATCCCATTAAAAGAATGATTTGTTGATAGTGTCCTGGATTAAGTGGGCCAGCTAGGGATCTTTGTGATCTGGGTGCTGTCCTACAATTGTTTTGAGAGCAAATTGACTCCCTATATGCCCAGGCATCAGGTGTTCTCTTTCTTTACCTCCAAGTTCCTGAGCTTCTCTTTGAAAGCAAAATTTTCATCTGTGTAGCTATCCATAGAACAGATCCTTGAAAGTGAGGATGTTTCAGGAAGCTTAATAGAATAGGAACTGTTTTAAGTTGTTCTTTCGATCTGAATATAGTTGCTAAAATAACAATGCTGTTTGGTTTTAGTACAGGAAAACAAAACATATGCCAAGGATATCGTTTTCTTTTCAATAAGCCTCCAAAGGACTGGAGAAAACTTCCTGACTTGCATGGTTGAAAGGATTTGACTTGTGTAGACCTCAGGTTATGTATAGATGTGAGTTGGAAATTTGGGAGCAGGGGTTGGGGGGAAATGCCCAATTATTCTCTCATTCCCTGTATTCTTTGTCGGTTGATTCAATTTTTCTTGGCTTCTTAGGGCACAGTAGATGTGTGCTAAATCCACTGGCAAAATCTTTCTCTGTACAATAGCCCCCCCCTTACTTGCTTTCCCTGTGTCAGTTACCAGGGGTCATTTGCAGCCCAGAAGCAGATGATCCTCCTTCTGACTGTCAGAAGGTCAACAGTAGCCTAACCTATGTCACAGCGCCTCCATAGTTCACTTCACTTCATCTTATCACATGGGCATTTTATCATCTCACATCATCCCAGGAAGGGTGAGTACGGTACATAAGATATTTTGAGAGAGAGAGGCCACATTCACGTAACCTTTATTATAGTATATTGTTATCGCTGTTGTGTTTTATTATTAGTTGTTAATCTCTTACTGTGCCTAATTTATAAATTAAACCTTATCATGGGTATGTATGTATAGGAAAAGGCATAGTATATACAAGGCTCAAGGCTGGCCACAGTACATGCAGGGCTCAGTACTGCCCAGGAATCCACTGGGGGTCTTGGCACAGTTCCTGGGCGGTTAAGGCAGGGGGGAAACTGTAAACAATGAAAGACCTTGCCAGTTCTAAATTGACAATTTGGCAAATATGGAAATCAGTATTGTTGTGGAGAGGCAAAAATTTCACGGGCAGAATGTTTTCTGGGCACCATTTAATTTGGTGGCATTGGAAGGGAAAATCTCTTTGAGATGATTAATTTTCAGCCCAAACTGTTGAATGGGTGTTCCTTACTCAGCCTATGGCTGCTGTTCTCTTCAAGCCAGGCTTCATTGCTCACCTTTCATCAGTTGTGACTTTACCTTTCACACAATTTATGCCAAATAGAAAAGTTAAGATTGAATGTGGAGTTGGAACATCTTTTCACTGTTTTTTTTTTTTTTAAGGTGGCTATTTTGGTTTGTGAGTTATGTAGATTTCTTCCTGCTCAAATCTCATTTTGCAGCTTTTCTCTCTGTATTTATCAAAGTGGGAGCAAAAGGATAATGGCCAGAGGTGGGGCCCTAAGATCTGCCTCTTCAACAGGCATCTCTAGGTCAGCTTTGGGAGTCATTGCCTCATGTGCTGAGAAGTTACCCCTCTGCGATGACGTACACCTCCGTCTCACTCCCCACACCCCATCCAGTAGCTCTTTTTTTTTCCCCCGTTGGCATTTTGACAAAGGGTTTCATGGGGAAGAAATTAGCCTGGATGGCTAAGACTGGATCGTCTAGAAGTTTAGTTTTTCCAGGGCACCAGACGTTAGTGCAGGGCTGACATGTAGCATGATTGGTCTAATAATTATACGTCGTGAGTGTAGGTATAACCGTGATGGAGGGAATTTCCTGAGTAATAAAAATAAGAGGTCAGTACTTCAACATTATTGTCAGTTGCTGTCATCACTGCCATCATTAGCAATGGCAGTTCAAAACACTGTGCTTTTGAAGTTGAGCTAAGAGGTCTAAATGGTTTCCAGGCTGTGGGGAAGATCTTGACCTAGAGCTGTTGGCTTATAGCAAAGAAATATTGCTATGTAAATGAGCCAGTGCTAAAATCTAATAGTATAAAAGCCAGTCATTTGTACCTATATTGATGTTTTTTTAAGGAAATTTTAGCTCTTCACAAACCAAAGGAATAATTGAATCTAGAGATACCCCTAAGTAAACATAACACACACCATCTTGGTATGCTACTTAAAACAGAACGAGATAAAAAACAGCTAGGAGGAGAGGATTATGCTATTAATATCTGCTAATTTTAGACTTTTAAAATACATAAATTTATGAATAAATGAACTACATGGACTAAGCCAGATATATATAGAGAAACAAGTGACTTATGAGGGAAATAGTATTTAGTTGTGTTCTAGGAGAGCAGACTGTTGTGATTCTGGGGTTCCTAAAATCAAGTTACTCCCAACCGTTAGTAGCCCCACAATTACAATGTGGTATAACAAATACCACTTTAGACACGCAGATGTTAGAAGGTAGGCAGTGTTCTAAACTTTGCTTGGGGAGTTTCTGGAAATTTATTCAGAACAGATGACCCTAGAGGTCCTTACAGGTACTATGTGCTCAAGAAGTGTTTGCCTCTTATATCGTTATTGTTGATCTTCAGGACAACTGGCCTGGGAATCAGGTTATTTTTCCGATTATTTTTTTCACTGGGTTTAGTTTGACGTTAGTCTGTGGCTTTGGATACTGTGGTTTGCTCTCTTTCTTCCTGTCTGTAAATACTATAGAAGGAGCAGTAAGACCAATTTGGCGTTTGATAGAACCCTTCTTAATAATGCTGTTCAAGATGCATTTAAGTTTTAGAAATTCAAATAGCTCTGAAAATGATGTTGAGTCGCAGATTTTGCATCTGGGAAAAGATGTCATGGAAGTAGATGTATTATACTTAAAGGATAGTTTGCGTTTGTTTTTAAGTTGAAAAGACGGTGGGTGTGGCTGCTAACAGTACTGTGTGTCTTTCTATTCAGGAAAGCTGGTGGTATCAAAGGGGCTGGTTGGTTGGGTTCTCTATTTCCCTCAAAGTCATTTCTTCTTCAAGAGCTAGAAAAGAAATGAAGAAAACACAGAATTCACAAGCAGGGGAAAGTTAAGTAAGGCCTTGCATTTTAAGTAAGTAACCTGGGTGAGGCGCTTTGATTTTTAAATGCTAATTAAAGAGGAACCTGGCTAAGAATGAGAAGCAGTTTGAGGCCAACTGGATATTAAACCACACGGAAACTTTGGGATGAATCTCCTGGAGGAGCATTTCCCTACAAGCTAAGAAAAGTTTGGAACACTGACTTTTAAAATGATGCTCATTTAATGAGAACTTCTGTTTTAATTTGCCAAACTTAAATTTTGCAAGTAGAAAAACCTATCTTTTAAAAATTTATTTTTAATAAATTGTTTATTCAATTATAATTAACAGAAGTCTAATATTAGTTTCAGGTGTACAATATAATGATCCAGCAATTCTGTACATTACTCAGTGCTCATCACAATAAGTGTGCTCCTAATCCCCTTCACCTATTTCATCCACACGCCCCCACCTCCTCTCTGGTAACCATCTGTTTGTTCTCCATACTTAAGAATCTGTTTTTTTATTTGTCATCTTCTCTCTTTGTTCATTTATTTTGTTTCTTAAATTCCTTGTATGAGTGAAATCGTATGGTGTGGTGTCTAAATGTGGTGTTGATCAGGCAGAAGCTGGTGGCGAGGGCAGTGAAAAGAATTCACCTGAGGAAGAACAAAGGAGATAGAAGTTGACTGAATACACTGCAAGGGAGCAGCAGGCAGGACAGCAAAGGAGAGACTGTCTGCAAGGAAGCAGTGGGTGGGGGCTGTTATTAAAGGGGGACGGTGGGGAGGTATGAGGACCTATAGAACTTCCCTTTTTTGGTAACTGTGCCTGGTTTTAAGTAGTCCCTTGGTCAGTTAGGGCCTATGGATGGTATTTTGAGGTGATTTCCTAATTTTTTTTTCTTTTAAGATTTTATTTATTCATTTGACAGAGAGAGACACAGCCAGCAAGAGAGGGAACACAAGCAGGGGGAGTGGGAGAGGAAGAAGCAGGCTTCCCTCTGAGCAGGGAGCCCGATGCAGGGCTTGATCCCAGGACTCTGGGATCACGCCCTGAGCCCAAGGCAGATGCTTAACAACTGAGCCACCCAGGTGCCTCTTGAGGTGATTTCCTGATGGGCCTGTCTATTCAGCCAGGGGGCTGCTGTGGGCCATTTCTACATTCCATCACTCAAGCCTGTTTGCCTAAAAGCAGCCTCTTCGTGTGGTGTTTGTCTTTTTCTGATTCATATTTCCCTTAGCATTGTACCTTCCAGATCCATGTTCATGCAAATGGCAAGGTCTCATTCCTTTTTTATGGCCAAGTAATATTCCACTACACATACACACACAAACACACACACACACCCACTTCTTTATCCATTCATCAATGGATGGACACTTGGGTTGCTTCCATAGTTTGGCTATTGTAAATAATCCTGCAATAAACATAGGGTTGCATATATCTTTTCAAATTAGTGTTTTTGTTTTCTTTGAGTAAATACCCAGCAGGATCATATGGTAATTCTATTTTTAATTTTTTGAGGAATGTCTATACTGTTTCCAACAGTGGCTGCACCAGCTTACATTCCCACCAACAGAATATGAGGTTCCTTTTTCTCCACATGCTCACCAGGACTTGTTATTACATCTGTCTTTTCATGAGGAAGATCTGAGTAGAGTCATCCACATTTGCGGTAGGGCACTCATCATGTGACTTGAATTATATGATGGCGGCAGCCTTGCCACCTAGTGGTGGTATATTAAAATTGCAAGTTTAATTTCAGTTCAGTTCAGTTAGGAACGTCTAAAAAATATTAATACTAAACAGCGCAATAGAGAAGTGATGGGAAATATCATCTTAGTTTTTTCTTAAAAGATACCATAGGAAGCATATGGTTAAGATTATGGAAATCCCTGGAAAGCAGAAGCTGGAAAAGAGTCCTTTAATTGGCAAAATCTCCTTCACTGATGGGATCTTTCTTATTAAAGGTAGAGCACTGAATACTAAGAAAAAATTAAGTATCTTTTTTGAAAGGTAAGTGAGTAGAACACAGTCAAAGCATTGCATGTGACATTTATCAAGCTTCAGAGGGAAAAAAAAAGAGATTGTCAATCCCTTGTCTGTCACTCATTGGGACAATACTTTCTAAATTTATTAAGTCAATGATATGCAGCCCACAGAACTATAAGGGCAAGCTGATGTTTTTAAGGGGAAAAAAAAGGAAGAAGAAGTCTAATATTATAGCAAGAAATAAGTAAACCTGCAGTTGCTCTTTATGTTTCATTGCTTGGCCTTTGTGGCTGTTACTACTTTTCGTGACCTTTTCCCATCTACATTCTTTTTAGCATTAAGAATCAATCTCTAATCAGCCAGACATACCATCAGAATTGATAGTTAATATCACTTTGGTATTATGCTTATAGAAACAGTTTCCCATAATTGACTTCAGGACAGTGAAAGCAAAAGCAAACATATATCCTTTTAAATGTGTTTCTTTGCATAAATCTTTGGGTATTTTAGCTATCAAGCCATAAAAGCACACGATTCTATTCTTTTTTTTTATTCACCTCATTACGAGAATTTCCTTATGGAAAAACTGACAACACTTGGTGAATAGAGTGCTGCCACTCAAGCATTTTACAGAAAAATCTCTTTTGAAAGGTGAGCGACCAGATGTCACCCTGGACTTCTGACATATGATTGGTGATTTCTTGGGAGTGAGAAGGTGTACTGATCTAGTTTTGTGTCTTTCTTGTTTGTGTTTTGGATACAGACCATCTGTCCCCCCATTTCCACGATTTGGCCTCCTCGTAGGAAAGGCACACCCGGCAAGGTGCTGCCTAGCTATGCTGCAAGGCTGGCTTCCCGACTTGTTCAGGTGGCCAAGAACCCGGACACTGTGCAGTTCTTTGAACTCAATCACACATTATCTCAAACTGGGTTTTCTGATGAACAAGTGGTAGTAGCAATCAGAAGTTGAAGAAAACTCACAAGAGAACCGTTGTTCTGAAACCATTTGAACCATGGTTTGAAAAATATTATGCTAAGGTCAGTGTGCCTCCACCCTGGATGTATATTAGAATCACTTAAGCAGTTTTTAAAAATCACTTTAATATCTGGGATCTGCTCCAGATGGGTTTATTGAGAATTCTGAGGCATTTTGCTCAGACAGTTATAGCTTTAAAAAATTTCCCAGGTGATTCCAAATGCAGCCCAGGGCTGTGGGCAAGGCCTTGGATAGATATTGAGGGAGATCCAACTGCGACCTTGGCTGTGATAGACGGGGCAGCTGTTACTGTTGCTCACGCAGTGTGTTCTGCTTGACTGTACCAACAACTCCAGCCAGTCAGCTACTGCAGCCTACCAAGGATAGATATATTCAGCGTCTCTATCACATAGGCCAATCCTGCCAAGATACGTCTGTTCTTCTGCCTCCTGTTGGCCCCTCATGTGCATTAATTCCTTCAATACCTGGTTAAAATTCACTTGTCCTTAGGATAGGGAGTATTGCCTGGTGGACAGAGCATAAGCAGTGAGTCAGACAAACTTGGTTAAAATCTAACTCCAACATTTATATATGGATAGTTTCTGAGATTTTCTTTTTCTTTTTTGGTTAAGATTTATTTATTTATTTTAGAGAGAGAGCTTGAGCAGGGGTGTGGCAGAGGGAGAAGGAGAAAAATCTTCAAGCAGACTCCCTACTGAGCACAGAGCCAGGCACGGGGCTCGATCCCAAGACCCTGAGATCATGACCTGAGCTGAAATCAAGAGTCAGACGTTTAACCAACTGAGCCACCCAGGCGCCCCTGAGTTTTGTTTCTTCAGCTATACACTACAGATTAAGACTGCGTCAGTCACCATATGTCAGTAGCACCTGCTGCTTCCTGCTGTTATTGTTCCTGCCCTAGATCTGCACCTCCCTTCTGTATGACTGTAATGAGCATCAGTTATTATGGTTATATTGTGAATGTGTTTGCTTCATGACTTTGTGGTCTGGGACTATAGCTAGATTTCACATATTTGCACATACTTTTGTCAGGGATTCTACCTTCTACTTCTTGGTTATCATGGTCTCCTTTTCATTGCCCCAACCCCAATCTTAAAAATATCCCAGTTTTTATACAGCCTTCTGTATGGTAGTTATGTTCTAAATGTTGATGACAGAGTGTCTTTTCCTGATCTTAAAATGCCATAGACTTCCTAATGTAGACATTGAAAACAATGCCCTAGAATCGAGTCTTGCATAGTTCAAGTAATAAACTATGTAGAGTTACATTATAAGTATTTTGAAATATGATGTTTTGAAATATTTGTTCAGTCCCAAGGAGAATCACCACTTTAAACTAATACGGAGGCATAATGGCATTTTCATGTAAAATACATTTTTTCATTAATAACCAGAGGCTGTATAATTATATAAGTACATGCACAAAATCAGAGAGTCTGCCAAGAATTATCAGCAGACTATTTTCATTTATGATTTCTTTCTAATGTAAAATCAGTTACTGTGGCCTTTTTTCTTTGAGCTCAAATATAGCTTTGATTATATCTAGGGACTGTGCCTTGTGGTCCTGCAAGCTTTCACACTGTGATGCTAAGAGCAGATGGAAAAAGGTGCTGTAATATTGCAATGTAGTCTTGCAAATAGGTGTGAAGAATCAGTCTTCTAAAATTTCATAGTCTTTGTCTTCGGTGGCTGCACCTGTGTAGTTGTTGCAAACAGTTTTATAATGTAACTAACATTCCTTTTTTTTTTTTTTAGTTTATTTTTATTTCTCTTATGCTTCAGGTCTGGTTTTGTAATGATTTATTTAAGTTCCAGCCTATGGAAGTGGGACAGACAGGAAGGTTGCAGTGTGTGTGCAAGTTGTGTTGACTTGTAGGGTCATGGAAGACTGTTCTGGATCTGAAGTTGCTTTTCTGTCATCACCATCTCTTCTAAGGGGCCATTTTGCTCTGTGGCAAACATGAAGAAACTCCAAATCAGATATTCTAACTTGGGCTTGAACTTCCCAGTGTTTCTTTCCTGCCTACCTCCATTTCAGCATAGGCACTTGGGGATGCCGAATGTTCTCTCCACACACAAGAGACTCAAGCTCTGGCAGTGTGTGCTGGTGAGGAGCCTTGGTCTCTAGGGAGGGGGATTCTTGTGGATTTTGGCAGTGGACTCTGCCTAGAAGCAGTTGAAAAACAAGTATGTAGGGAATGCCTACTTAGCCTTTATAGATAGCATTATTGAGTGGGTGGTATTTGGGTCTTGAATGACCCTCATAGCCTTGGATTCTGGCCGAAGACTTTGGGAATTATTTCATCTTAGGAATGACAACAGAGTGCTTTCCAAGTGATTCTAAATAAATAATTGACCTTGGCGTTTGCTTAGGTTGTCTATAATTTTAGGCCCTGTGTAGAAAAATGTCAGAGCAAAAGTTCTGGTCAGGTAAAATGGCGTTCCAAGACAGCTGTCTTCATACTGGGGTTCACACACACTGGGAGTGCATTAAGACTTTCCAGACTCTTAACATTTGTAAGGACTTTTTACTGACATTAACGCACCTGAGATTTGCCATTCCTCCCCCCCACCACCACAATTGCTCTTTCTTGGGCTACCATATAATTTGTCATTCAAACTAGAACACTTTTGAGATTAAACAGGGGCACTATTAATAATTATACCAAGGCAAGAAGTGTTGGGATTATTTTGGACAAAACTGTATTGTGTTGTCCCCTTACCCTTCTCCCATTTTACAAAAGGAATGCAAATCTCTTCCTCCTCTTGATTCTAACTGTGGTGAATGACCCT
Organism: Ursus arctos; assembly: GCF_023065955.2. Lineage (NCBI taxonomy): Eukaryota > Metazoa > Chordata > Mammalia > Carnivora > Ursidae > Ursus > Ursus arctos. The sequence goes on along the minus strand of NW_026623019.1, from coordinate 12,339,679 downwards.
AAGTTTGTAAACCTGGACACCAAATAAACAGACAAGTGAGAATGCATGACTCCACAGGGAATAACTAGGAATACCAACCAAGTCAGAGAAAGTTTCATTAGGGATGGCACTGTATATCATTTATGCAATGAAGTCATGGTGAGTTCCTATGACTTCTCTCTCCCTTGTTATCTTAGAATTCACAAGTTATCATAGGCATGTGTAGTAACACACTCATTTAAAATGAAAATGAAACCTGGATTTTCTAGAATGGGACATAAATCTGATTTGGCTGATGGGCTTGGACCCCCATTACCTATTAGGTGATGTAACAGATATTTTCCTTAAATCAAAGGAGCTAAATCTTTAGCTCTAAGGTTTTGCGGAAAAAAAACCAACAACAACACACAAAACATTAAGCCCATAAGCATTTCACTGTGTGCCATGGGTTACACATATAGCAACTATTAAACATTTTTAAACTACTAACCATTTTTAAGCGATAACTTAAAAATACAAGTAGTCACATAGTTTTTCATGATTCTATTAATAAAAACTTTTGAAGACCATTTGAAGCATTTGCATTGAAGCATTCATGATGTTTACTGTCCTGGTCTCCTGTGTCACAGCCACTGGTCAGCCACAGAGGGTGCCACGTATTTCCAAATGTCACTTTCCCCCACCCCTGTGGACCACTCTGGGCCCAGTAACTCCTCAGTAAATGAAGCCCATGCTAGAGAAGGTATCTGAAAGGAAGACTCCACCATCTTGTCTGGCTGGCCTGGACACTTTGTTTGTGATTGGTTCTGTCAGGGTCCAAGTATACTTATCTCTGGGAAAATTGCTAAGGCCAATTTATTTCAAAACATACACGCTCTTCCCTTCTTTTTTCCTATTTAGCAACCATGAGGTAAATTTCTGCTCAGAGAATACCAGAATTACACCCTAGCCATTGTCATCAATCTAATTAGATCCTTTTTTCTGAGATTAGCCAATTTTTCCTGGTACCTAGCAGATAGCTGTTCTGTGCCTTATTTTGTTCTTTATCTTAATACAATGACAGAGATGAAACCAAAAGGAAGGTGATTGAAATTTTCTTGAGGAAATTGGACTTCGGTCTTATTGGTCAGTGCACAGAGAAATAAAATCAGGTTTACATGGGAAAATATATTGATGGGAATGACGTCCACACTCTTCTTTGTAATGTCCTAACTCCAATTTACTAAAACTCAACTGGAAAATAAAAGTTTTCGGAGTATGAAGATAAGGAAACAAAAAAGCAGATTTGGGAAAAGGGCCTGATGCTTTGGAACAGGAGACAGTATGGGGGACAGGTGGCTTGCTCACTGTTCAAAGGGGCTATTGTAAACACTTGTAATCATGTAACTACGGATGAAGGCAAACTTGTTGGTGGGCAGCTAGGAATTCCCATCCTAATTCTTAGTTTACATCTGGATGGTTCTGAAACAGCCCTTCATCTCTGAACAGAGTAGCAAAACTAATGTATCTTTGGTACTTGACAGGCAGAGCTACAAAAAGTGGCTTATATTTTTGTGGATTCTTGTAAGAAAATGGCAGCCTCTCATGTATTATTCTGTTTGACTTTGACAAGAGTAGCGCACCGCATGCGGACATGGCATTCAGGCTGAAGCCACAGCGCTCAGAGCGTTCTTGCTGGGTCGGAAGATTTATAAAAAGCATCTTCCGGGTTGCACTTTGATTCTGGCATAAACTTTACTCCTATCAGCAAATTAGCCTGTGAAACAGTTAGTTGATTCATGCCTAATTAAAGAATGTCTCTGTATCCATGATGAAAACAATTAAATGAGTAATTTACAAAATTATTTTTTAACATTTGACAGAGCTAATTATACCGACACTGCCGCTGTAGGTAACCCAAAACCAACTGCATTGTAATTATGTACTCTCCCCACTGGCGCAGGTTGAACTGATGGCTTCAGGCTTTCAAAGATGAGTTTCCTTCTTCTGCTCCCAAACTAGTGATTTTTCACAAAAGTCCATCCAAACTTCTAAAATAGTATATCATTAGAAAGCCAACGACAATAAATTCATGTTCGAGAACGCAAATTGCCACAATTCTGCATGCTACCGAGGTGAAGGATTGGGTGTAAATAATGTAATTTGATGGACATAGATGAGTCCACAGGTGAAAAAGATGGGTTGGCACATTAGATATTAATATTTGTGTAGGATTTCTCTTGTTTGTTGATTTTCACCAAACAACAACAACTACTTCTTCTTCTTTTATTTTTTTTTTGCTAGTGATTTACCACTTAATAGTTATGATGATGTTTTATTTCTCATGGAAGTCCTTACTTAATAAACTGAAATGTTAGTCCAATACATGACAGAGGGGTAGTTACCTAAAATTGTTATAACCATGAGTCTTGTTCCAGTTTTTCTTCCTCTTTCTGCTGCCACGGAGTAGATTCAGACTCTTATTTCATGGTTGGATTATTGTAATAACACATTAAGCAGTCTTGCATCCCTCCCATTCACTTCATTCTGCTGATTTAGATGAATCTCCTTAAAAAAATGTTCTTATAAAAAGATATTTATTTGTTAGAGAGAGGGAGAGAATGCATGCGAGTGGGGGGAGGAGCAGAGGGAGAGAATCTTAAGGCAGACTCCCTGCTGAGTGTGGAGTCTGACTTGGGGTTCTATCCCATGACCCATAAGATTGTGACCTGAGCTGAAACCAAAAGTCACACGCTCAATGGACTGAGCCACCCAGGTGCCCCTGACTTAGTTTAATCTTTGAGTGCTTACTTCATCATTTACACCCCTTCAATGGCTCAATGGCTCATGCAAGCAATAGTTGATATGTAAAGTACTTAGCCTGCCAATCAAAAGTAGCTACCATTCATTCAGGATTTACCAGATACTAGGGACTATGAAGATTCAGTGTCTTAATTAATCCTCACAATAACCCTGTGAAGTAGATACCATTGCCCCCCTTTTATAGAGAAGGAAAGAGAAGCTCAGAGAATTTGAGTAGTATTCTCAAGGTCATACAACTCATAAGGGGTGGAGCTGGAATTTGAAGGCGATTAATCTGATTTGAAAAACTGTGAGTTTAACTGCTAGGCTAGACTTCCTCCAAAGGGACTCCAAAATCTGACTCTAATTTACCCTTTCGCCTTAATGCCAATTACTTCCCCACATTTAATATCATTCTTTCATTCTAAAATATTTAGTAAGCATCTACCATGTGCCACAGACTGGTAGGAAAGGGTTGGTCCCAGCCCTCCCCTTGCTTATGGTCTTACATTGATATGATGTCTGTGCTCCAGGCAATCTGGTCAAATCACTGTTCTCTTATATAACTCAATGTACTTTCCCTCCCCAGTGGCATTTCTGCTCATTCTTTGAGGACTATCTCAGGTCTTTCCCCTGCATGATGTCTTTCTAAACCACTCAAATCTATGGTGATTTCTCCCTCTCTGAAGTTATAGTTAACACTCATTCTCCAAGTTCAAACACTAGCTCTGTCAGCAATTAGCTGTGTGATCTTGGGAAAGTTATTTAACTTTTCTGCACCTTAGTTTCCTCATCCATGAAATGGAAATAATAGTAGTATCTATCCCATAGTGTTATTGGTAGTATAAAATAAACTTACTTATGTAAAGCACTGAGAACAGCACCTGGCATATATTAAGTACTGGGTTAGCTAATAATATTACTATATTATTAGTCTATGGTTCATTCTAAAGAACCATGTGACATTTCTGGTATACAGTATTACATGCTTCTTGTATTATTATTTTAAAACTGTTATAGATTTCTTTTTATATATATGACACTTACCAGAGGTTTTTTTTTTCCCCCCTGCTTTAATTTTGTTCTGATGGTTTATAAGAAAATTTACCATTTGAAGAAACTTACTTTAGCATTATTCTTATTTCTAACAGGGTCATAATTAATTAATTGGACTAAAATTTTATTACTTTAAAGAATGTTCTTTAATCCAGGCTTTTAGTTAATTCTAAATGATCTGCTTTTATGGTTTCCCTTAGGTCTAATTGTTTTACCTGATGTCTCTTTTCTTTTTTCTTCAAATTTTAATTTACATTCTTGTTAGTTAACATATAGTGTAATGTTGGTTTCAGGAGTACAATTTAGTGATTCATCACTTACATTTGACACCCAGTGCTCAACACGACAATGCCCTCCTTAGTACCCATCACCCATCTAGCCCATCCCCCACCCCCTCTCTCCATCGACAACAGGGTCATATTTTACAAGTCCAGTGTGCTCTCTGTTGTGTAACAGAACCTCCAACACTGTCCTATTTTAATGGGGCTCCAAATATTGTGTTACTATTGTGATTTAGCCTCATTCTCTTTGTGTTCATATATTTTACTCAGCAGTATAAATGAATGCAACTTTTTGTGATTCCATATTTACTTCCATATAATAAATTTATCTTAAAAATGAAGACCAATGAAGAATATGTTAGTAAAATCTTTTGCACCCGAGTCTGTTAATTATTACTAAAGTCTGGGTCCTGAAGCTGTGATTATAGTTTGGAGCTCTTATCTTAACTCATCTACTTCAGACAGCAGCCACAAAAATAATCTAATCAGGAAAATTACCCCTTTTGGGTGAAACAAATACTTGAAAAATGTTGAAAGGTAGGAGAAAATGTGTGCACAGTAGCAATAAAAATACTGGAGGAACATTTTGTTTAAGGAGAAAAATCAGTTCTTATCTTTTCCTAATGAAATCTAGGTGCCTGGGATAAACTCTGACCATGGAGATCTTCATGTTCTAAGAAAACGTAAATTCTTGGAGAGACTGGGAACTTCCTTCCTAAAAATCTTTTTATTTTTCCATCCACAAGAGAGTTTTGGACACAGATATATTGTTGACGAAAGGATACCCTTAACTGAAGGAAGAAAAGTAGGCATCAGGATTTATGCATAGAGGAGAGGGAGCTATTAGGAGGGCCATTCTGGGCCAGACACCTGGCTAGATGTTTGTATGTTATTTTATTAGAGAATATTTGATAGATTTTTTTTTTCTGATGGCAGCTAACAAGAACTCAAAACAGCTTAAAGCGAAAATAAAATGTGTTGTTATTCTGTTAGTGAGAAATCCAAGATTAAGGCACAACTAGATGCTCTGCTTTCCTTTGTGTTGGCTTAATGTTCAAGAAGACTCTTTCCATGGAGAGGCAAAGGTGGCTGGCCACTCACTGGCTGATCTAGTCTAGGCTAACATTATTCTTTATGCTTGGAATTTCTGCAAAATCTAGTGGGGGAACTCTGATCAGCCTTAAACCTGTATCCTGTGCCCATCCTTGAACAACTTTGCTTAGAGGGATGAGGTGATCTGATTGGCCAGTCTGGGTCATGTGTTCATCCTCATGCAGGTAGAAGCAAGGCTCTGTGAGGTTGAGGAAGAGCAGCTTCCAACATGGGAAAATGATAATGAATATCCGTACGAATAAAAGCACTAAGCATCTCCTGGGCTAATATGAATGGGTATGACAGACATTGATAAAATAAACCACGAGAAAAGCCTTAATGCCCTTCTTAATGGTTTGTCCTTAAATCCATGAGGTCTAGGAGGTTGAGCACACTCAGGACACGTTCGTAACTGCAGTTTCACTTTAGGCTCTAGAGGGTAGACCTAATCTTCACCTTAGGAGGGTGAAGGTCCCGCCTGCTGAGAGCCCAGCATGTGTAATTCACCAGCACTGTCTCCAGGCGTTCTTGCTCTTGCTGTCACTGCACACGTAGGTACAAGTTCCCCATTCGTTGGGTTCTTGCTATGACTGTTTCTTGTTGAGTTCACTATGTCTGACTCCTTGTCCTGTCCCCCAGGGTGGCACCACCTGTACCTTTATGATCAACTTCTTTTTACTCCCCTTCTTCAGTTACTGAGAACTCCAGTTTCTGTTCTGTCATTCTTTGACCAAAGCCCTGCTTATTACCCCAGCTCTGCCAGGAACTGAGTTTTCTTTCTTACAGACTCCTTACCACAGAATTAGGTCCAACATAGGTTTCCTGGTCCCTCTTCCCTGTGTTTCTGCCCATCTCACTGTAAGAATATCTTCCATTATCTTGTCCTTTGGGTTCAACTATTTACTTATCCATTTATACTTTTATCCACTAGTTATACTTTTTTTCCTCAATAGATATTATTTCAGGTCTATTAGGTACTTAGTTTGGAGTTAGGGCTGGAGAAAAGAAGATGAATGGTTCCTACCCTCAATATTTTGAGTTCAGAGAGAAAAGGGTGCCTAATAATCTCCAAATTATTAGAGAGCACTAAGGGTACATATATAAAGGGCAGGCCTGAAAAGAAAAAGGTCAGGAAGGCTTACCTGTGAATGTGGTCCTTGAATGAGTAGTGGTTAGCTGGGTCAAGGGATACCAGCTGCCCAAGTAAGGGGAACAGAATCTGTAAAGGCTCAGAGTCATTAGAGGGTGGAACCAGCTCAGTATGGTGTCCCACATGGGCTGTGTATGGGAGAGCATTAGTAGATGAGGAAAGTAGGTGGAATGACAAGGTCACTGAGGAACTTCTGAGTCATAGAAATGTGTTTGATCACTTTCTTAAAAAAGCTGTCTCCTGCTTTTCCCTATCAAACAGACCCCTTTTACATTTATCTAATTGGAGGATTTGGGTGAGTGGCAGTTAAATTCTGCCTGTCTTCCTTCTGTGTGACAAATATGCAGGCATCAATTCACCATAGCATTTGGATTTCTGACTGCATGGCTGTCCTTAAAACACCTATCCTGGGTCCCATTTCTTGAGGTCCAGACAGCTGAGGCCTTCCCTCTTTCACCATAGAGCTCTGAAAATTAGCCCTGGGCTGATAGTAGAGATGGTGGAGTAGACATCCTCCTTTTGGAGTGATCTGATATTGTAGAAGGGTACACCTCACAAAAAATACTCTCAATCCCAGAGTCTGAGATCATGATTAGAATTATTTCTTAAGGATCTTCTAGGATGAATGTGAATGTCTATTTTCAAAGCAACAGGAGAGATAACATCCTAGCTTACTGACACATTAGAAGGGCTTTGTCTATCCGATTCCATGTGAGTTTTTATGATGTTTAAGGGAATGAGATCAGGAAAGAGGAACATGGGGTGCTTCTCAAGTTTGTTAGCCTTCATCACCACTAACCTTTTGAAGGGGCTCTTGAGCCTGTAGAATTTTGATGGTCTTCAGGTATCCAGTAAACAGGTATAGGGTTCTGCAGTAATGTTAGCCTCAGTCGTGTATTTATTACAGCAAACATAATTTAGAAGGACAGAAATACTGGTTATAAGGCATGAAGGAGAGGAAGGTTTAGCCATAGAACCTGAAAGACAAGCTAGATATGTATTCAGAAGTTAAAAGTAGTTCTTGGCCAAAAGAAAATTTTACAGCTCCTGGGAAGGCTGGGCTAGACTATCCTCTAGACCATACTAGAAGTGAGCCAATGACATTTAAAATTTACAACAGGAAGCAATTCCACATTTTCACTTGTCTTCATAAATGCCTTTATTGCAAGGAGTAGGGGAGGGAGGTGGGATAGGGAGGAGTAGCAAGTCATCCTCCCTTCCGAAAGCGCTACACAATTCTGTGGCGATGTGGCTGTTCCTTGGTTCTGAGTACATTTCCTTCTAAATTCATGGCAGTGATTTGGCCTGACCTTCTCTTTGCTTTAGAGAGGCCCCATTTACAAAAGGCAAAGTCATCTTATCTATAAATACAAATAGTTCTATATAAAGAGAAGTGAAATTTTAGGTATGTACATTTTTATGGGCACCAGACCATATCCCATGCTCTAAGCCTATGTCTCCTCCCACCTTTACACACCTGTAAGGTCAGCATGACTCCCTCCTGTCACATTAGAGCAAGGCCTAGACTGGGGCTGGTTTTCTTCTAGGACACTATTAACAGAAGAGAAGCTGTTTAATTATTTGTTATTTTAAAATGAAATTAAAATTTGTTTATATTGAAGTACAGTCGACATACATGTTACATTAGTTTCAGGTGTACGGCAGTGATTCGACAAGTCTATACGTTATGTTCTGCTCACTGCAAGTGTACCTGCCATCTGTCTCCATATAATGCTGTTATAATACCATTGACTCTATTCTCTGTGCTGTACCTTTCATCTCTGTGACTTATTCATTCCATCACTGGAAGCCTGTGTCTCCCACTCCCCTTCAGCCATTTTGCCCACCCCTACCTTCCCTCCTCTCTGGCAACCACCACTTTGTTCCCTGTATTTGTTGTTTTCTACCTATTTTTGTTTGTTCATTTGTTTTGTTTTTTAGATTCCATATATACGTGAAATCATATGGTATTTGGCTTTCCATCTGACTGATTTCATTTAGTATAATACCATCTAGATTTATCCATGTTGTTGTAAGCAGCAAGAGCTCAGTCTTTTTTAGGACTGTGTAATATTACGCACACACACACATGCACACATACACACCCATCTTTTTTATCCATTCATCTATTGATGGACACTTAGGTTGGAGAACCATTATTTAAAACAAGCATATGTGAAGTATGCCTCTTATTTCTTTGTTTGTTAACTCATTGCAGTTGCTCTATACTTAGGGTGAATTGAGTTCTGTAGAGCTGAACCTACCTCATATATTCTCCTTCAAATGGCTCCAGGGCTGAGCTCTCCTTTCAGAGTTATGCTTTTGGGTAAAGAACTGGTCTCATGAAAATATGTTAAAATAAAGCTATAGAGCTGTAGCATTTAAGAGCAGGAACATAAGGATGGTGTAAGGATGATAAGTGCACGGCACGTATGCTGCTCGTCCCCTACTCCTGACCCATGGCAGACATTGCAAATCAAGCACAACGCTCTTTTCCACTAAATCTCAATAGGGTCTTGAAATCCTTGCCCATCCATGCCCCAGCAGGCATTACCAATCAGTTAGGATTGGTACTTGGAATAAAATCAATTTGCTCTCAGTGTTTGGGTTGAGTAGTTTATAAAATTGGCATAGCAGAGAGCCATCATCAAATAGTGGGTCGTTAGAGCATTTATTTTTTGGTAAATGGAGGGAAGTGAGGAAAGAGAATGTGTCCTGACTGTAGATGAGTGGAATGTTACAGAAAAATTGAATACTACAAGAATGAGTATTGAAACAGAGACAGACTTCACAATTTGTCACTAAACTACTTCTGCTCAGGTGCCTTGCATTTCTCTATGCTCTAATAACAATAGGAGAGCTGAGAGGTTACACAAAAACATTAATTAAAAATATCCACCCCATTAGTTTCCACCGTTCCATAGCACTTTTAGGCTCTAGGGAAGGTCTCTGCTGGGTAGAACGCTGGCATGAAAAAAATCACATCAAAACCCTGTTAGGATCTGAATTTCTTTCTTTCTTTCTTTCTTTCTTTTTTTTTTTTTTTTTAAGATTTTTAAAATTTGTTTATTTGACAGAGATAGAGACAGCCAGCGAGAGAGGGAACGCAGGGGGAGTGGGAGAGGAAGAAGCAGGCTCACTGCGGAGGAGCCTGATGTGGGGCTCGATCCCATAAGGCTGGGATCACACCCTGAGCCGAAGGCAGACGCTTAATGACTGCACCACCCAGGCACCCCGGATCTGAATTTCTAAAATTACTTATTGACTGGAAAATTTTTCTTTTCTGATCTTCTCTGACCACTGTTCTTCAGGGACATTTCTAATATATTTTAAAGGAAATTACTTCCCGTTTTCACCGTCTTGATCAGAACTTCCAAATGGATAAGCTCATTTTATCCAACGAAAGGTTCTTTGGAGTAGAATCTGTTTTCAGTTCCTCTCTTGAGTAAGGTGTGACATACAAAGATACAGTATATCTTGCTAAACTTAAAAGGCCCTCTCTGGGGGCACCTGGGTGGCTCAGTCTGTTAAGCATGTGCCTTTGGCTCAGGTTATGATCCCAGAGTCCTGGGATCCAGCAGGCTTCCAGCTCCCTGCTCAGCAAGGAGTCTGCCGCCCCCCACCTCCTACTGCCCCTCCCCCTGCTTGTGCTCTCTCCCTCTCCCTCTCTCTCTCTCTTTCTCAAATAAATAAATAAATAAAATCTTAAAAAAAATAAATAAAAGGTCCTCTCCATCACCTGTGTACAGATATATTTCCAGGTGGACAACACTTTAGGAAGCTGGACTTTGGGCAACTACATTTAGGAGAAATTAATCAATGTTCCCTGAGTGTCAAATAGTTTTATTGAGGAGCTATTCCAAAAGGAAGGTCTTGGAGTCCAACCCAAACACGTTAATGATTGGGAACTGTGGTTTTAGAGAATGTTTGGATTGCTTTTTGGTTTGTTGTGCAATAGTTAGACATTAAAAAAAAAAAAAAACAACTCTGTATAGTGAAGCTCATCTATATAATTCTTCTGAGTTTTTTTTTCCTGTGCTGTTATTGTTCATGTCTGTGGCCCTGCCAGAAAGAACATGGGCTTCAAATTAATTTTTCCTACACATTCCATTTTGTATGTGTTCTGTCTTTATTTTTGGTGGTTGTGAGGTCACCAATTTTGTTTTCCCTTTGGTATCCAATATTCTTGGACAATTCTCTGTGGCCTCAGAGAGACTCAGAGGGAGCAGATGTTGTGTAAACCGTATCCCCCGCATATTTTCCTACTTATATTTTCCTTTTGAAAGAAAAAACAGAGGATAGCTTTCTGTGTAGGGAACCTTTTTCTGTCTGGGTTTTTTTTTTTTTTTTTTTTTTTTTTTTAATGCCCAGAGACTCTTTATTAAGCCTATCCTACTTCTATTGTGGGAGAGAATGCTCCTTTTTGAATGGTATGACCAGTAAACTGTTCTAGCTGCTCAGAGTGGTTGATAAAGGACATTTTGTAAAGATACCCATCACTCTGGGTAGCAGCTATAAGCCACTGGTTTGCTTATTTTTAATCCCCTTATGTAGAGACCTTTTAAAAACACATATTAAGTTTCAGCAAAGGTCATCAAGTCCGGGAGCATATGTTAAAAATTTCAGCAATGACTTACCACCGTACGTGGTTGATAAACACGATTTTAGTATCTGTGAACTTTAATATCTGGATATTATATCCATGGGCCTGTTCCAACTTGCCAAGTCAAACCAGAAATCCACGTCACGGCTTTCATCCTTTTTCTCCGGGTAAATTTTGTGCCCCCCTCCCCTGCAAATGTTTGAAATAAGCTGAATAAACAGAACACAGTAGGTAACCTGGGGAGTGTTCTAATCAGAAATATTTTCACTCATGGGGTAAGGCTTTATATAACCCACCAGGAGCTGTGATTTGAACCACCCATTGCAAGCAATAAAGCACTGAAATAAGGACATATTTTTATCAGATCTCTAGATCTATATTTATTTTTTTCTCAGCTGCTCATGTAAAACTTCATTGTGAACTGTGCAGATGCATAACTCTGCCTGTCTATTGGGCAGTGCATTCAAATGTCAACTTCTATTCCCTGTTAATCTTTTCCATTGTGTTTTTTCTTCTTTCTTCCAAGTGTCAGAAGAGAATATAAAAACACAAGTGCTCTGAAGAGACAAATGCAAAATAAAATCTACCCTTGTGCATTGCACATTCAATATTGGATAGCTGACTTCCAGCACATACTGGAGTCCAGTGTCTTCTAAAAAATTTGGTCCTATGGCATCAGCACAGTGAGACATGAAAAAGATTCTCTTTATTTAGCTTTTTCTAAAGCAGATTTTGGCATAAACTGCATCTCTCCAAAAGTTGTATAATGCATATGTGTAACATGTATATACAGTTTAGATTAATAATAAAGCGAACAGCTGTGTGTTCACCAACCAGCTTAAGAAATTATCAGTTCCTTTTCAGCCCTTTGTGTGTTCCTTTCTGTTACCCTTCCCATCTGTCTACCCAGAGATCACTTCTATCCTGAAGTTGTTCCCATCTCCTGCTTTTCTTTAAAGCTTTACTGTGCTTTACTTTGCATGTTTCTGTAAGACATTTTAGAGGAGGTGGAATGTTAACATTATGCTTGTAGTATCCATCCATGTTAGTGTGGGTAGCTCTAGTTGATTTATTTTCACTACCACATAGTATTCCATTGTATGAAAAAAAAAAACACAACCCTCCACTGTTCAGTCTTTCTTCTTTCAAGGGACATTTTGAGTTGATCTTCTTTTTTTCTTATTGCAAGTAACATTGCTAGAGAGATTCTTGGTCCATGTTGCCTGTAGTTATGGGTAAGAATTTCTCTAAGATGCATATCTAGGAGTGAAATTACTGAGTCATAGAGTATGGGCATCTTCAACTTTACTTGGCATTGCTATCCTGCATTTGGTTTTTATTCAATCTTTTAAAAATGTATGTATGAAAGAAATCAGATTTTGAATACAATTCCAATATGATGCTAATCTCTTCCTTTTTTCCCCATATGCTTAAACAATGGTCCCTGGCTTACAGTTATAAGCCATAAATCTGCATGAAGCTGCTGTTGGTAGCTTTGTTGTATTTTTCTTTCCTGCCCACTCTGATTGTGTGCAGTTAGTCTAGACAAGGCTCCTTCCATTGCTTAGTGTAATACCATGGTTCCTTTTTTCACCTGCTTCCAAGGTGTTTCCAATCGGTAAGGGGATAAATAATTTTTCTCCTCAGTTGTAACTGTGGTGGTCATAGACTGTTTCATCTGAAACAAACTCCAACACCCTTCTGGGAATGATGTTTCCTTTTCTTTTTAAGAATTTTTAATTCATTTTTTGTTGTAAAATACACTTAATATAAAATTTACCTCTTAAGCACTTTTAAGAGTTAAGTTCAGTAGTTTAAGTACATTCATGTTGTTGTGCAACCAATCTCCAGAACTCTTTTCATATTGCATAGCTGAAACTTTGTACCCATTAAACAATTCCCCTTGCCCCTGTCCTTCCAGTCCCTGGAAACCACCATTCTGCTTTCTGTCTTTATGAATTTGACTACTCTATATACCTCATATAAATGGAATCATACAGTATTTGTCTTTTCTTGGCCGACCTAATTTCACCTAGCATAATGTCCACTAGGCCCATTGATGTTGCAGGATGTGTCAGAACCTTTATAAGATTGAATAATATTCCATTGCGAGTATTGACCACATTCTATTTATCTATTCATCCATCAGTGGACACTTAGGTTGCTTCCACTGTTTGGTATTGTCAGTAATGCTGCTATGAACATATGTGTACAACTATTACTTAATTCTTTTGGGTATATACCCAGAAGTGGGATTGCTGGCATACTTTCTCTTCTTTAAGAGGACTACTCCTATTCCTATTCCAACCATGAGACAGTCCGTACAGCATTTATTTTCCTGTCCTTTCCACAGTCATGTGAGCTAATAAATTCCTCTTTTACCTTAATCAATTTGAGTAGGACTTCTGTTTATTACAGCAAGTGTCCAGACTAATGCAGTGTTATAGTTAATCCATCTTATGCAGTAGGCCAGTTCTTTCTTATATTGGCCAAGAGTCGATATTGATTCCTATAATTCTGTTGTAATGAGAGAAGAACAAATACAAAGATATGAGACAGAATAGTGCTGCCCTACATTCCTTACTGAAATTGGCAGGAGGGAAGAATGAAAATGAAACTGATAAGGATTAAAACTAAGAAGGTAATGAGACAGTAATGAGCCATCAGAAGAGATTTGGGTTCATCTCAAATGTTTGATGAGGAGGCTGTAAATCTAGGAAATATGACTAATAGATTTCTGGGATTATAGAATGCAGAACAACAAAATTTTCAGTGCTGGGGGTAAAATTTTCTGGGAGGGCATATTTATCTTAAATCCTAAGAGTGGGTATAACTCTACTTCCAAATGGCTTTGATCTTTCCCAAAGTTTGGAAGCTGAGAATAAAAGAAAGGGCTCTAGCTTAGCTAGTCTGGAAGACAGACATTTATATATAGCCTTAACTATTTCCTGGTTATAAAAAACAGAAATCCTTTCCAATGAAATTAAGTTTAAAAAAAAAAAAGAAGTAGAAAAAAAGGAAATTTCCTGGAAGGAAACCCTAGTGGCTAAGAATTCAAGGACAAGACGTACAAACTGTGGCCTCATGGAAGACTAGGGACTCAAATGAGAATGCCCAGGGAGTGAAAGCATTTATTTTCTTGCTGTCTTTTTTTCTCTTTGGAACTTCTCTTCTCTTTCTGTCGGCGTTTCTGCTTTATCCTTCTCTGTTTCTTTTTATAGTCTGGCTTTCTCTGCTTGCTCATTGTATTTCATGCCTTGAACATAGCCACCTCAGCTCTAACTACATGTCTTCACACATCCAGCACTCAAATTTCAGAGAATGAGAATTTGAGTGGCCTATATTGGGTCCCATCCTCCCCCCACCCAGCCCTAGTCCAACTGGCAGTGCTCAGAGAAGCTTACTGTCAATTCAGCATAGAACAGGCTAGCTGATGACCTGAGAGGAAGATACGGGCACATTCTCTAGCAATGAAGTGGGCAAAAGAGAGGACATGATTGACTTACATATGTGTTAACGTGGACCAAGTTGGGCACCGTATATAATGCTCCAGACTTAGTTGATACAGCATGTAGACTGAGCCATCAAATTCCTCAGAGTTCTGTCCTCCACTTTCTCTGATGCCAGTGGTCTAGTTGTAGTTTTTATACTTGCAGAACCTTCACCATGTGTATTGTTACTGCCCAGAGAATACATATGGCTAACTTCCATGTTAGTGGTAAGGGCATGTGGTCTGGAGCCAGAAGACTGGAAGAGAATTAGCTACTGTGAGTTGAATGAGATTTGAAAAAAAGTTATGAAAGTTGAATGAGATATTGGGAGTAAAACTGATTTGTAACCTACAAAGCAGTTCCAAAGGCAGAGTAATGAGGACTGTGGTTCTCAACCCCAATGTAGATATCCTGGAATGTTATTATAATTTGTGAGAGGTAAATGATTTGGTGCCAGTAATTTATTACTAATCATGAAGATCTAATGTTTATGAAACCTTTTTAAAAATGAAGAGTATATTCAAAGTTACGTGTGTTACAGTATCACTGTCACTTATTTGAATTTGAACATGTTTCTTAGTGGAAACAGAAGGAGTGGGTTTTGGGATAGCATGGTGAGAATTGCCTATAACTTTGACCTCACTTCTGGGAGTGTGTGCAAACGTGTGCTTCATCTGCCATGGGAATCGTGGCAGAATAAGGTTGAGCAACTGGGAAACCATTAGGCTATAAGCTGCATGAGGTAGGACCCATGTTGTCTTATTCACTATTGTATGCTCAGCAATAGCAAAGTTCCTGCCACGGAGTTTCTCAGGAAATATTTAAATGACCAGAAGCTGACTTCCTAAGGGACTACAAATAGTTTTGCTCGTGCTGTAGATACCAGAATTTCATTATTGTACCAAGTAGAGAGGAATATGTCTTCTCTTCACCTTCATTTAGGGAAAAAAAAATATATGATGCTCAGGGTATTTGTGGTTGATTTAAGGTATTAGTCACAGTTGCTAAGTTGTTCCTTTGAGGTTCTAGAGGGAGTCATGAACAGAGAGACATTTATTTACTATAGAACATCTAATTATGAGGCATTTCCGAATGTGTACATCCTAAACCATGAGGGATTTGTTGGTGTATTAAAGAAAATAATTGATTGAAAAAATATAATATCTTAGTATAGAAGGTGGGTCTGCGGAACAGAAATTTAAAAGGGTGCTTGCTCCCTTGTTTTGAAAGAAAATGAAACTAAATAAAATCTTTATCCCATTAAAGAGTCTGGATGGGGGAGAAATTTGAATGAGTTATAAAAGATGGTGGTGGTCAACCAAGGGATTGGGAAATGAGATAAAGAGCTAAAATTGACAACTTTGGTTTTGAAATATTATTATTATTATTTTTTAAGTTGGTAACGAGTCGTAAAGTGATTTCCTATGGTCTTGGCAGAGTGGGTGTTGGGGAGAGAACAGTTGCTCCTTTGAGGGGGCTTGTTGGGTGCTTGCCTCCTGCAGTTGGATTTTTCTATGTAAGAAAGCCATCTGCTTCATTAAACTTTCCAAGATCAGGCACTATCTACAGGGAGTTCCACAATGTCTTAAAACTGAGAACTGCTGCAGAGTTTTAAGTTGCTGCCAGAAAACCAGATGTTAACCAGATTGTCAAGTTTTTTTTTTTTTTTTTCCTTCGAGAACCAAAGGTTTCAAGTAAGGCTGAATAAATGCAAATGTTGGACAATCGTTATGGTTAGAATTTGGAGCCAACATTGATCTCCTTTGGCCTCTATTCATGAAGCCCCTCTAAAGTCAGTCAAAGAGAACTCTGTTTATGGTTTTTTTTTTTTTTATAGGAGCATTTGGGGGAGAAATTCTGGCCTTCCACATTCCCTAATGTACATTCCTTACTGAAAAATTACACAATGCTAAATGCTGGGGAATTCAATAGATATTCCCCGTGCTGCTTCCTTAATCCAACATGCATTTTTCCACATTTTGGATGGGTATTCATTTCTGATTATACCCTGTAGACTGCCTGCTGATCTCAAAAAGACTGAGTGGAGAAAAAATATGCAATGGAAACTGACAATGAAAACTGCTCCTTTCTACATCCCCTAAGAGCTGACATTAGAATATCTGAATTATTTGAACTGGGGCTCTCGGTAGAGATTTGCAGGCAGAAAATAGGTATGTCCTTTTTAGAAAGAAGTGCTGAGGGAAGCTGTGTAGTCACATGCTCTGGAGGTAGGAGGACCTCCATTTTTTTTTTTTTTTTTTAAGATTTTATTTATTTATTCGACAGAGAGAGAGACAGCCAGCGAGAGAGGGAACACAAGCAGGGGGAGTGGGAGAGGAAGAAGCAGGTTCATAGCAGAAGAGCCTGATGTGGGGCTCGATCCCATAATGCCGGGATCACGCCCTGAGCCGAAGGCAGACGCTTAACCACTGTGCCACCCAGGCGCCCCTGGAAGACCTCCATTTTTGTTTTGACAAGTGCTAATTTATTTCCTGGGATTAGCAGGATCAGAGGTTCTCCCTGCACCTACCAACCAAAGCAACGTTTATGTTTCAGGGATCCAAACTCTTACATTTCCTGTTCTTAACGTCTTTTTAAATTAAATGAAATCAAAACACTAAGCAGGTGAACAACAACAAAATGAAACAACAATCCTTCCTTGCCTCTAATTGGCTTTAATATTTTAAAAATAGAATAAGTTTTAGGTGAAATCCTTCTATCATTAACTATTATCCTCCCGTTTGATGAGACTAAAACAAGAAAAAAACATAGTGTTGTTTACATTTACTATTTTTTTTTAAATCTAACATGGCTTTTAATTTAATTTAATTTTAACTGAAATTGGCCATGTTTGAGCTTAACATGAATGCCTAGCTACTAATGTGTAGGAAAACCTGCATTTTAACAGTATTAGGAAAATCAAAATAGACTGAATTGTTGGCATGACAGATGTGAAGGTGTTCCACAAGTGTACCCAAATGGACCGATCCTTCTTTTTGGCCCACAGATGGATCCTCTTCTCATTGCGAACAAGAAGGCAGGATTTTTCCTCTGTGATAAAGGCATGGTTTTGCTGTCATAATTTGCTATCATGTCTTCAAAATGTCTCACCTTTGCTCATTTTCCTTGAGGACCATGAGAGAGAGTTGTATAAAACGGACTCTTCCATTGCTAAGGAAAGAATGACCTACATTTCCTACTGCTTTACTTTTACAGGTAGAATTTTTTCACGAAGACTCATTTCCTAATTTGGGAAGATGCAAACTGTTATGTCCATATCACCTCTCAGGATTCTGTAGGTCTCTCCATAGCGGTTTCTGTGATCACTTAACGATATTTCACATCTTTCTATTTTGAGCCGGTATTATCCAGTTGAATCAATGCAGCTTTCTGAAGGATTAGTTAGTGGCCGCTACAGGAGCAATGTCCTGTCCCTTGTAATAACAACAGCTTAAAGTTGCTGGCATCTAATTGTTTACTCACCACTGGCAAGCAGGACGCTCATTGTCCTGGCTGCTCTGCTCTTTTTCCAGTGGTATTTCCTTCTCTCCAAGTAGCAATGTATTATCCTGTTATTCCCTAGAAACCCTTGGGTTCCTGCTACTCTAGGAGCAGCCGCTACACACAGAATAGCTTTCTTATCAAATGAGCCATGGATTTTAAAACTGCCAATGCAACATGAATTAACATGAAGTTTCACTTGAAAAATGAGAATATCTTTCAAAGAATATGTTTTTTAAACCAAAAAGCAGTCATATCTTCAAAAAAAAACCCATCAATCATTGTAATCCCTTTCTAAGAACTCTCTTCACTCCTAGGATCAGCAAATAATATGTCCCAGATTTTCTTTACAAATCCAAGTAGTCTGCCTTTTAGGTTTGCAAATATGAGAGAGACGTCTTGGCTGTTTGCCTGGGTTCTGTAGCTCCAATACTACCAAACGGAGTTTGAATCAGTTTTAGACCAATGCTGATATGAAGAGAGTAGAAGGCCCTGCAGAGATGTCAGTAATACCCACAGCTAAATATAACCCCGGACCATTCTAGGCTAGAATTCAATTGTGAGCTCCTTTTTTTTTGCCAGGGACCATGCCTTTTGCTTTTTTTCTCTCTTTCTGATTCTGCCCATCCAGAGCTGACTGTGTAGTAGGTGCTCGATTAATACTCTGAACAATTATGAGTCATTTTTTCTCCCAGTTCAAAAAGAATGCTCATTAAACAATTTTAAGAAAATGTAGGAAGAAGAAAAAAATTACTCAAGACTTCACAAGCCAAATATCAGCACAGTTGGTTTAGTAAATGTGTTGTTTGAAGTAATTTGAAATAAGGCTTCTTATTGACTGTGCTGGTGCCCAACTGTCAGGTCATTAGCCCCACCCACTCTTTCTCACTCCCTGTAAACCTAAAAATAGTTCTTAAAATACCCTTCTATCTGAAAAATTCCCATCTGCCACACCCACGACCACAGCTGGCTGAGTGAGACATCACATTCCTTCTAGTTTGCTCCTATGGTTAGGTTTAAGGGAACTCCAAAATCTGTATACAGAAAATGATATATAGAGTCCGTTTATCCGTCCATCCAGCTACCCACCCATTCACTTAATTCCACAAATATGTGGTTAGTGCTCACTATGAACAAGGTCACTATTATTATATTCTGAGACCACAATGGTGAACAAATAGACCAGATCTCTTTTATCCTAGAGCATAAAATATGGTGGGAGAGAAAGGAAATAGACCAGTAAGCAAGGAAGTGAGTAAACATAGAATTCTTAGAAAATCAGAAAGCCAAAAGGAACAGGAAAGTAGACCAGATGTAGTTGCTTTTGATTTCTTATTTGGCTAAGTGCTTGCCTCACTTAGTTTTTTTGTTTTTGTTTTTTTTCTTTGAACATCAGTGCAGCTATTCAATGGACATGCCAAGAAACCATAAACTGTACAAAGGTTGTTTGAGTCAGAGTTCTTGCAGTAGAAGACCTAGCAAGGTATGCAAACCAAAAACCAAAAAAGAGACAAAGAAGACAAGCTGTATTAAATTGTTAGAGTGTAAGTCACGATAACTCACTCGGAAGATTGGATGTGTTATGGTGCCTGCTGTGTTTTGCAGACAAAGAGTGATGCAGGTATCTTAGTGCAGATGCTGACTGTGCTGTTCCTCTGGACAGTTAGAACTTTGGAGTGTTCTGGATCCTCTTCCTCTCTGCACTGCTGCTTCATTGTGCTACCCAGTAGTAGGGACTTCTTCAAATATTATTGCAAGAGGAGATTGTTGATAGGGAGATGTTGACTGAAAAATACTTGTATCCTGGAAGGTAGGGGTGGGGGGTTGAGAGTGATACTGCATTAATTGTCATTTTATTTCCTTGCTAAAGTCACAGTTAATATATGTTGTGCTGTAGTTGCAAAGGCTCTCACTTTGGTATAAACTGGATACTCATTTCTCTCTCCTCTGTCCACTTTTCATACCTCTTTTTTTTTTTTTTTGGAGTAGTTTCTTTATGATTTCCTATTTTTAATTTTCCCGGCTTTGTTGAAATGTAATTGAGATAACGTTGTATAAGTTTAAAGGTTTACAGTGAGGTCACTTTTTAAAAAGATTTTAATTATTTATTTTAGAGAGAGAGAGAGAACATAAGCAGGGAGGAGGGGGACAAGGAGAGGGAGAAGCAGACTCCCCACTGACAGGGAGCCCGACATGGCACTCAGTCCCAAAACCCTGGGATCATGAGCTGAGCCGAAGGCAGACGCTTGACTAACTGAGCCTCCCAGGTGCCCCGACAATGAGATGATTTGATATATGTATGTATTGTGAAATAATTACCACAATAAAGTTACTTCGCAAATCCATTGCTTACATAGTTACTATTTTCTGTTAATTTTGGGGGGCATAGAACATTTAAAATTTGCTATATTAGCAGATTTCAAGTATATAAAACAGTATTGTTAACTAGAGTCACTATGTTGTATGTTACAGCCTCAGAACTTTTTCATCTTTTAATTGCAAGTTTGACCCTTTGACCAACCTTCAGTGATTTTTCCCTACACCCCAGCCCCTGGCAACCACCAATCTCCTCTCAGTTTCTATCAGTTCATTGTTTTATGTTTTTTTTTTTTTTCTAGATTCTCTATATAAATGAGATCATACTATATATATATATGTTTTTTTTGTGGGGGGGGTCTGGCTTATTTCACTTAGTATAATACCCTCAACGTCCGTCCATGTTGCTGCAAATTACAGATTTCCTTATTTTTATGGCTGAATAATATTCCATTATACATATAAACCCCGAATTTTCTTTATCATTCATCTGTCAGTGGACACTTAATTGCTTTTGTGTCTTGGCTATTGTAAACAATGTTGCAATAAACACAGGGGTCCAGACAGCTCTTCAAGGTAGTGGTTTCATTTCCTTTGAAGATGTAAAGTACCCAGAAGTGGGATTGCTGGATCATATAGTTCTATTTTTAATTTTTTGAGGAATCTCCATACTGTTTTCCATATACCAATTTGCATTCCCATCAATAGTCCACAAGGCTTCCCTTTTGGCCATATCCTTGCCAGCACTAATTATCTCTTGTCTCTTTGCTGTTTGATAATAGCTGTTTTAACAGGTGTGAAGTGATAGCTCCTTGTGGTTTTAATTTGTATTTCCTGATAATTAGTGGTGTTGAGCACCTTTTCATGTTTTCATGTATCTGTTGGCCATTTGTATATCTTCTCTGATAAAATATCTATTCAGGTCTTTTGCCCATTTTTAAATCAAATTATTTGTTTTTGCTTTTGAGTTGTATGAATTTCTAGTTTTAATTTTTTCCTGTCCATTTTATTGAGATATAATTGACATACAACATTGTATAAGCTGTACAGCATAATGACTCAACTTACATATATTGTGAAATGATTACCACAGTAAGTTTAGTTAATATCCATCATCTTATATAGATCCAAAAAGAAAAAGTTTTTTTCTTTGTGATGAGAACTCTTGGTATTTACTCTCTTAAGAACTTTCAAATCTACTATACAGCAGTGTTAATTATAGTCATCATGTTGTACATTACATCCCTGGTACTTATTGATCTTGATAACTGAAGTTTGTACCTTTTGACCACCTTCACTCACCCCCGACCCCACCTCTGGTGACCACGGGTCTAATCTGTTTTCTATGAATTTGGGTGTTTTTTAAAATTTATTTATTTTTTATTTTTATTTCACGTATGAGTGAGATCATACAGCATTCGTCTTTCTCTAACTTCTTTCACTTGGCATAATGCCCTGAAGTTCTATCCATATTGTCACAAATGGCAGACTTTCCTTCCTTTTTTATGGCTGAATAATATTCCTGTGTGTGTGTGTGTGTGTGTGTGTGTGTGTGTGTGTGTGCGCGCGTGTGTGTGTATCACAACTTCTTTATCCATTTATCTGTTGATGGACACTTGGGTTGTTTCCATGTACTGGCTGTTGTAGATCATACTGCTGTGAGCATGGGGGTGCAGATACCTTTTTGACATAATGTTTTCATTTCTGTTGAATATGTTCCCAGAAGTGGAATTGCTGAATCATATGCTAGTTCTACTTTTAATTTTCTGGGGAACCGCCATACTGTTTTTCATAGTGGCTGTACCAATTTATGATTTCACCAGCAGTGCACAACAGTTCCCTTTTCTATGAGTTTTTTAGGTATCTTGGATATTAAGTCATCATCAGATATATGATTTGCAAATAAGTTTTCCCGTTCTTTAGGCTGTCTCTTCATTTTGTTGAATTGCAGAAGCTTTTGAGTTTGATGTAATTCCACAGGTTATTTTTCATTTTGTTGCTTGTGCTTTTGGTGTTACAGCCAAAATACTATTACCAAGACCAATGTCCAAGAGCTTTTTCCCTATGTTTTCTTCTAGGAGTTTTATGGTTTCTGGCCTTATAATCTTGCATTTTGAGTTAATTTTTGTGAGGGATGTAAAGTAGTGGTCCAGTTTCATTCTTTTGCATGTGAATATCCACAATTCCCATCATCATTAATTGAAAAGACTATCTTTTCTTGGACCCCTTGTCAAATGTTAGTTGACTGTGTATGTGTGGGTTTATTTCTGGGCTCCCAATTCTGTTCTGTTGATCTATGTGTTTGTTTTTATGCCAGTACCATATTGTTTTAATTCGTATAGCTTCATAATACAGTTTGAAATCAGGATGTGTGATGCCTCTGGCTTTGTTCTTCTTTTTCAGGATTGCTTTGGCTATTCAGAGTCTTTTGTGGTTCCATACAAATTTGAGGGTTGTTATTTCTGTTTCTGTGAAAAATGCACTTGTAATTTTTGATAGGCATTGCATTGACTCTAAGGATGGTTTTGGAGAGTATGAACATTTTAACATTATTAATTATTTCAATCCACAAACACGGGGTATTTTTCCATGTATTTGTGTCTTCAGTCTCTTTCATCAATGTCACAGTTTTCAGTTTATGCATCTTTCACCTCTTGGTTAAATTTATTCTTATGTATTCTTATTTTTATTCTATTGTGAATAGGATTATTTCCTTTCTCTTTCGCTCTCTCTCTTTCTTTTCTTTTTTCCCTCTCTTTCTTTCTTTCTTTCTTTCTTTCTTTCTTTCTTTCTTTCTTTCTTTCTTTCTTTCAAGATTTTATTTATTTATTTGACAGAGAGAGACAGCGAGAGAGGGAACACAAGCAAGGGGAATGGAGAGGGAGAAGCAGGCTTCCTGCCAAGCAGGGAGCCTGAGGCGGGGCTCGATCCCAGGACCCTGGGATCATGACCTGAGCCAAAGGCAGACGCTTAACGGCTGAGCCACCCAAGTGCCCCTGTTTTATTTCTTTTTTAGATAGTTTATTGTTAGTATATAGAAATGCTAGTTATTTTTGTATGTTGATTTTGTATTCTACAATTTGAATTCATTTATTAATTCTAACAATTGTTTTTAGTGGAGTCTTTAGGGTTTTTATATATAAAATCACATCATCTGCAAACAGACAATTTTAATTCTTCCTTCTGATTTGGATGCCTTTTATTTCCTTTCTTGCCTGATTGTTCTGAGTAGGATTTCCAGTACTGTGTTGAATAGGAATGGTAAAAGTGGCACCCTTATCTTGTTCTTGATCTTAAGGGAAAATTTTATAGCCTTTTACCATTGTGTATGATGTTAGCCGTGAGCTTGTCATATATGGTCTTTATTATATTGAGATATATTCCTTCTATAACCAATTTATTGAGAGTTTTTATTATGAAAGTATGTTGAATTTTGTCAAATGCTTTTTCTCCATCTATTGAGATGATTATATGATTTTTATCTTTCATTCTGTTACTGTGATATATTGCATGTATTGATTTGTGTATGTTAAACCAACCTTGCATTCAGGGATGAATCCCACTTGATCATGGTATGTGATTCTTTAAATATACTGTTGAATTTGGTTTGATAGTATTTTATTGAGAATTTTTGCATTTGTATTCATCAGGAATATTGGCTTATATTTTCTTTTCTTGTACTGTCCTTCTCTGGCTTTGGTATTAGGGTAATGCTGGCCTTGTAAAATGAGTTTGGGAGTGTTCCCTTCAGTTTTTTGGAAGTGTTTGAGAAGGATTGGTATTCTTTAAGTGTTTGGTAGAATTCACCAATGAAACCATCTGGTCCTGGGCTTTTCTCTGTTGGGAGGTTTTTGATACTGATTGAGTTGCCTTACTTGTTATTGATCTGTTTGGATTTTCTGTTTTTTCAAGATTCAGTCTTGATAATTAATATCTTTCTAGGAATTTACCTATTTCTTCTAAATTGCCTAATTTGTTGTTACATAATTGTTTGTAGTATTCTCTTATGATCTTTTGTATTTGTGTGGTATCAGTCATAATGTCTTCTCTTTCATTTATAATTTTTTTGATTTGGGTCCTCTCTTTGTTTTCCTTGGTTAGTCTAGTTAAAGACTTGTCAGTTTTGTTTATCTTTTCAGAGAATCAACTCTTAGTTTTGTTAATCTTTTCTATTGTTTTCCTATTCTCTATTCCATACATTTCTGCTCTAATCTTTATTATTTCCTTCCTTTTGCTAACTTTGTGCTTAGTTCGTTCATTTTTTTTTTTTTAGTTCCTTGAGGTGTAATGTCAGGTTGTTTACTTGAATCTACCTTTCTTTCCTCTTTCTTTCTCTTTCTTTCTTACTTTCTTCTTTCATATGTCTATATGCCTATAAACTTTCCTATTAGAATTGTTTTTACCGCATCTCATAAATTTTAGTATGCTGTGTTCCCATTTTTGTTTTTTTCTCAAGATATTTTTTCAAGATATGTTTTTAATTTCCCTTTTGATTTCTTCTTTAATTATTGGTTATTCAGGAGTATGTTGTTTGATTTCCATGTCTTAGTGGATTTTCCAGCTTTTTTCCCTCTTATCGATTGCTAGTTTCATACCATTGTCATCAGAACAGATACTTGATACAATTTCTATTTCCTTGAATTTGTTGATACTTGTTTTGTGGCCTAAGATTTCATCTATCTTAGAAAATATTCCATGTGTACTTGAGAAGAACGTATGTTCTGCTGTTGCATGGAATGTTCTTTATGTGTTCGTTAGGTCTATTTGGTATCGTGTTGTTCAGATCTGCTGTTTTCTTAATGATTCTCTATTGGATGATGTCTCCATTGTTGAGAGTGAGGTATTAAAGTCCTTAAGTATTATTGTATTGCTGTTTATTTTTCCTTTTAGTAGTTAATATTTGCTTTATATATTTAGGTGCTCTGATGTTGAGTGCATATATATTTAGCATTGTTATTTCTTCTTGATGAATTGTCTACTTTATCATTATATTATGACCTTTTTTTCTCTTGTGGCCATTTTCAGCTCGATGTCTATTTTTTTCTGATAAAATTATGGCTATCTCTGCTTTCTTTTGGTTATCATTTTCTTGGAATATAATTTTTCATCCCTTTGCTCTCAGCCTATATATGTCCTTAAAGCTAGAGTGAGTCTCTTTTAGGCAGCAAAGCATTGGATTTTTTTTCTTTTTTTTCTTTTTTTAAATTATTTTATTTTATTTTATTTTAAAGATTTTATTTATTTATTCGACAGAGATAGAGACAGCCAGCGAGAGAGGGAACACAAGCAGGGGGAGTGGGAGAGAAAGAAGCAGGTTCATAGCAGAAGAGCCTGATGTGGGGCTCGATCCCATAACGCCGGGATCACGCCCTGAGCCGAAGGCAGACGCTTAACCGCTGTGCCACCCAGGCGCCCCTCTTTTTTTTAAAGATTTTATTTATTTACTTGACAGAGAGAGACAGCCAGCGAGAGAGGGAACACAAGTGGGGGGGCGAGTGGGAGAGGAAGAAGCAGGCTCCCAGTGAAGCAGGGAGCTCAATGTGGGGCTTGATCCCAGGGCTCTGGGATCACACCCTGAGCTGAAGGCAGGCACTTAACGACTGAGCCACCCAGGCACCCCTGGATTTTTTTTTCTTCTATGCAACCATTCTCTTTTGATTAGAAAATTTAATTGATTTACACTTAAAATAATTATTGATAAATAAGGACTTTCTATTTTATTCATTGTTTTCTGTTTTATAGATCCTTTGTTTCTTATTTCTTCTCTTGCTGTCTTCCTTTGTGATTTGAGACTTTGTATCAGTGTGCTTTGACTTCTTTATCATAATCTTTTGTGTATCTACTATAGATTTTTCTTCTGTGGTTACCATGAGGTTTACATGAAATATGTTATAGTTATAACATACTGTCTTAAGCTGATAACAACTTAACTCTGAGAACATACAGAAGTTTTATTTTTTTACTCTCCCCCCTCACATTTTAGGTTATTGTCATAGTTTCCCTTTTGTTTATATTGTGCATCCAATAAATAATGTAGTTATAATTGTTTTCAATGTTTTTTTCATTTTTAAACTAGAGGTGTAAGTGATTACTCACCACCATTATAACATTGCAGAATGTGACTTTACTATATATTTACTTTACTCGTTGGTTTTACACCTTCATGTGTTTTTATGATATCGATTATCATCTTTTCATTTCAGTTTGAAGATTGCCCTTTAGCATTTCTTTTTTTTTTTTTTTTAAAGATTTTATTTATTTATTCGACAGGATAGAGACAGCCAGCGAGAGAGGGAACACAAGCAGGGGGAGTGGGAGAGGAAGAAGCAGGCTCATAGCGGAGGAGCCTGATGTGGGCTCGATCCCATAATGCCGGGATCATGCCCTGAGCCGAAGGCAGACGCTTAACCGCTGTGCCTCCCAGGCGCCCCTAGCATTTCTTTTAAGGCTGGTCTAGTGGTAATGAATTTTGTCAGGTTTTATTTAAGAATATCTTTCTCTCTCTTTCATATCTGAAGGACAGCCTTTTCCAGGTACAGCATTCTTGGTTGAATATTCTCAGTCTCCTCTTCCAGACTTTGTAGGTTCGCTGTAGAAGGGAAGGACCTTCACTGGTCAGCCCAGTTTAGCATACTGGATGGGTCAGTTCATAGTGTTCACGGGCAGGCAGAGCTTTATCAGGATCTCCAGTTGGGCACGGGTACTACCCATGCTCAGAGGCTGGTGGAGGTTGCTGCCAGCTGGGCTCTGCAGTTGGATGGCTCTATTGGCTGGGTTCCATGTTCAAGTAGGGCTACTGGTGGGCTCCTAGTCAGGTGGGGCTACTGGCTGTGTTCTGTGGTTAGATGGGGCTACTAACTGGGCTCTTTAGTCACCTCTGGTCAGACAGGGTTGCAAGCTATGTTCCCCTGCAGGGTGGTGCCACTGGTTGGATTCTGCAACTTGGCAAGGCTGAAGGCTGAACTCTGCAATTGTCGCTGGTTGAGTGGAGCGTCAGGCTCATCCAGTTGGTACTGCTGGCTGGACTTCATGTTCAGGCAGGGCCACAGGCTGGGTTTCTCAGTTGAACGGGCCTCAGGCTGTGTTCTGTGATCAGGTAGGGCCACAGGCTGGGCTTCATGATTGGGTAGGCTGTTGACTGTGCTCTTCTTTTGGGCAAGGTTGCTGACTAGGTTCTCTGGTCAGTTGGGGCCTCCAATTGTGCCCTGCAGTTGGAGGTGCTAGAGACTGTGCTCTGCAGTCAGTTTAGGGCAGTGTTTGGGCTCCCTGGTTGAGGGCGGCTGCAGACTATGCTGGAGGTTGACTGGCTGGCTTCCCTGCCTGGGTGAGGCCACAGGCTGTATTCAGCAGTGAGGCAGGTCCTAAGCTGGGCACTGCTGCTATGTGGGGTTGTAGCCTGGGCTCAGTAGCTGGGCAGTGTTGTAGGCTGGGCTCTACCTCTGCTCAGGGCCACTGTTCAGGCTGACTGATTATGTGGAGCCTGAAGCTATGCTAAACAGTCCGGCAGGGCTACTGGCTTGGCTCCCTGTCTGGGTGGGCCATAGGATGTGCTCAGTGTCTGCTTGTGTCTGTGGCCAGGCTTCCCTGAGGAGTAGTACTGGAGGCCATGAGCCACAGTTGAATTTGTAAATTTGTCCCCTGGCATGAGTGGGGTCAAAGAGTGATCTCCACAGCTGGTATAGCTCATTGGCTGGGACTCCAAGTCGGGCAGAACTGTTGTCTGAGCTAGCCTGATGGGGTCACTGGCTCAGCTCTGCAAGTTGGCAGAGCACTGGCTGGGATCTCTGCTTTGGCACTGCTGCAGACTGCCATGATCTGAGCACTGTTCCATAAGCCATGCCTTCCTTCTCTGTATCTGATCACCTGTGGTTGAGCTCTGCAGAGTCTTCCAGTGAACCCCACAGGGTGAGTCCTGAGCAGGCCTCCTGGAAAGCATCCTGCAATGCTGGGGAACCTGCTTGTCGACCCCGAGTTCCCTTTCCTCGCTGGAGAGACCATAGGCCAAGGGGTAGAGTGTGTGGGGGGCGGCCCTCTCATTGTGGCTCTGTGCTTGTCTGGCGCAGGGGCAATGCTGTCAAAGTGAAGCTAACCCTCTTACTCTTCTAATGCAGACCTCCTTCTATGTGGTTCAGGGGGATGGTTCAGGCTCACCCCCAGGTTCTGACATTTTCACAGTGGTGTTATCTGTGAATAGTTGCTAGTTGATCTTCTGAGGGAGGCTGAAGTCAGGAATAACCTGTGTCTCCATCTTGACCTCACTCCTCTTCTCATGATTTTCTAATTTCCAGAGTTTTTCTTTGGTCCTTATCCATGTACACGAAGGAGAAAATAGAGCTATGCTGTGCATTTCAAGACAATCAATATCTTGACATAATGTGAACACGGAATTATTTACTCATTTCTATGGGCTTTAGATCATGACCTGAAAGGATCTGAAAGCAGAATAGCTTTACTTTGCTTACACTGTGTGTGATTAAGGGCATTTCTAACAAGGGGTAGCAGTTTTCAAATGACTTGAGTCAAAAGTCATGGAGACTGCTTGGTCTGAATCTCAGTACGTCTACTTGTTAACAGTGTGAGTATGGGCATGTTAAGCTTCTGTGGACTTCAGTGTGCTCATCCAGAAGATGGGGGAAATTCCTACCACGGTTTTGTTAAGGGCATCCAGTAAAATACTTTGTGTAGAGTTTGATGCCCAAGACCTGGCATTTAGTAGACATTCAGTCAATGTAAGCACTCTCGTTCATTATGGATGTTAGCAAGAAACTGTGCATTTTTCAGTGTCCAGAAGCTAAGAATTTGAAAGACCCACCTTTAAAGAACAGTAGTTCTTTAAAAAAAAAATGTTATGTAAGTCTTAAAAATTTTTAACTTATACTTTAAAACCATTCAGATACATGAATCATACGATCAATGGAAATGCAATAATAGTGTGGTAATGGCAATAAACATAAGAAAAACAAAAATAATGATTGTAGCTAAAATTGACTGGAAGCTTATTTTGTGCACAGGGAACACTTTCTTATTTAATTTTTGTAAAACATTTGTGCTTTTATTATTCCCATTTTATGGATGTGGATACTGAGGCATAGAGATTAAATTAATTCCTAAAGTTCATGTAATTAGTAAGTAGAAGATCAGGGCTGGAAACTTCTCTGTCTTGATCCCAAAATGAAAATTTCTGTGTCATAATCCGAAGCCCAGGGTGTTCTATGACCAGTATCATTTTTAGGCCTACGTAAATGGGCCCTTACGCTGCATCCCACACTTAAAAGGATCTATTCTGACCTTTGTGTGGCTGTGTCCTCTCCCAAGAGGTAAAAGCCTGAGGAGCCCAGAGGACATGTTGACCTACACATAGCCTGTGTCCCCTTCTATACCACAATCTGGGTGCACAGGGCCTTGGAATTCTCTGCACTTAAAGGTCTCAGTCAGCTTCCCATACTTGCTTAGACCTATCCCAGAGTGTCCACCTGAGCATGGACCATTCGTGGAGTACCCCAAGTGTAGCGTGAGAGGGAGTGTTCATAGCTGGACATGTGGGGCACCTTGGGGTGTGGGAATGAAATCGGGAGTGATGAGGGAAGTGATAAGGTTGCATAAACACAGACAGGGTGCAGCCTGGCTTTCTTGGGATTGGCTGTTATATTCTGCCCTAGAACTTGATGGAGTTGAAGCACCTTAAATCTGAATCTGGTCTTTCTGGTCAGAGCAAAGGCATTGTTCTCAAGGCAGAAGATAACAACAATTTTATTTGACAGTTTATTATCTTGATTTATAATTTTAATATATTTATATTATATAAAATTTATATATTATAAATTTAATATATTTAATATATTTAGCTTTTAAGCTTTAAACCATCCCCCCCTTTCCCCCCTAATTTTAATGTCTGGGTTATTTGGAGATCTGTCACCAGTGATTACTTTTTTCGCTTGAATGTGGGCCACATTTTTCAGATTTTTGATAAAACTAGTAATTACGGATTGTATCCAGCACTTTGCAATTATATATTGTAGAGACTCTACATTCTGTTATATTTCATTGCAGTTTTCCCCCACATATTATTCCAGTGGACAATTAAATGGACTGAACTCAGACTTTGAATTCACATTCCCTGTGTAGACAGAAGCTAAAAATCTCAGGACCATTTTATTAGCCTTAGCTGCTTGGAGTCTGCCCCACTTATGAATACTTTATAGGTCAACCAGAGATTTGGGCAGAATTTTTATACCTAATTTGGGGCTATCGCTCTTCTGGTTCTCTTCTTCCTGGGACTTCTTTCTTCACTTTCCAGTGGCTGTGGTTACCCTGAACTCTATCCTCTTTATCAGGCCAGTAAAATTGCAGGTTTCTGTCAGTTTGGTAGTGGAAGGGATCCACCTTTAGACTAAAGGCTTTAAAAATCAGGAAATTCAGTGCTGTTCCTGTCTTACAACTGTCTGCCCCCTTCCACTGCCCCAGAATCTACCTTTTTTGGGTCACATGTAAACATAAGTAATGAGTTCTTTACTAGTGTATTTCTGTTGTCGATTATTTTAGTATATCCTTTTTATTCCTTGGGCATGAATATTGCTCATTTTCAGACAAGCAGAGAGAATTTCATTCTATTTAAAATTTTCAGTCAAGAGAAAAGATAATATACCATCAAGCCTTGTCTTCTTGGGTTGATGTATTTTTTTCCCTGTGCTTAATTACAAAATGATTGATTGCTACCAAAGTATCTATCTTTGGACATTTCAAGTATATATCTTACTGATAGTGAGTGGGTCAAAGTCATAGGCAATGTGTATATTATTTAAAGAAGAAATCTGCTTTTCATGAAAATAAGTGTCTGTTTGTTGAAGGCAAAACTGCATTGCCCATTTTCCCACTTTGTCCAACAACAGCATTGACCCTACTTGCCTCACTACTTAAATCCACTGAAAAATGTAGTAGCAATATTAATTTCAGGTTATAGCTCTTCCATGATCAAGTTTAGCAGTTGCTTTTTAAGCTAGAGCAAGTTCTTTTGGAGCAGTCTAAGTAGTTGAGACAAAATATACTAAAGACCAGTAACAGAGATTCAATATCCAAGGATCTTGCTAATAAAACATAATCCAAAGAGAAATAAAAACTAAAAAAGATTATTTTTTTCATTCACTTGTGCTACTTCTGAATCTCTTAAGAAGGGCACACATTTGAATAGAAGATGTCTGAACACTTGTAAAAACGCTGGGTATTTTTCATTTCAAAGAGAGGTTTCAAATGCATACGATCCTTTATACCAAAATATATCCATATGAATAATTAATAAAAGGAATTCAACTCTGAGGGCATTACTGCTGGTTTATAATCAGCCCATAAGTCAGGGCAGATGACTTTTCTGCACTGGAGTCAGAGGTGGTAAATATTTCAGGGAATATGACTAAATAGGTTTTAACATCACCTGTGTCTAAGTCAATTTGCTGTACTTCCTATAATCAAGGTGGTGGTTCAGAACAACCAAAGAAAAGGCATTTTGTAAAAATAAGCTACTTTTGTTGTGAGCGCTAATATTTGTCTCCTTTTTCTGCCCCCAAATATATTTTATTCATTAATGCAATTCCTATATATAGCAATTTCTCTGTAATAGCCATGGTTAGAAAATAAGATGCTCTGACAATAAATGTCTTGAGTAGTGGAAAATGTTATGTTTGGCCCTTCTTTGATGATTCCTAAAATAATTCAGTATCTTATTATACTTTGTAGCCATTATAGTTACATCATTCTTTTACTTACATGCTGATTCATGTATTAATTCCTCTAATACTCATTTATTGAATGTTTTCAGTGTGTAAAATGCCATGTTATGCATATGAATAGAAATGCTGTTAAGTACAGTGTTATTTAATTGAATAATGTCAAATTAATCATTATACTTTGAATAAGTTGTGTTTCCCAGATTATGTTTTTCCCATATCTCAATATACAGTCCAGAAGAAACTGAGGAATAAGAGAATTATTAACTGTCAGAAATCTGGTAGAAGCTGAAACATAAATAGAGCTAACGAAATTTGAAGACATAAGCCACGTTTCCTTTTGCTTTTTAATCATGTTTTTT
Organism: Ursus arctos; assembly: GCF_023065955.2. NCBI lineage: Eukaryota > Metazoa > Chordata > Mammalia > Carnivora > Ursidae > Ursus > Ursus arctos. The sequence goes on along the minus strand of NW_026623019.1, from coordinate 12,307,347 downwards.
TCACAAGATGGAAAGCCAAAACGAGATAAACAGTGACCACTAGTGGGATGCCTGCGTGTCTCAGTTGGTTAAGCATCAACTCTGGATTTTGGCTCTGGTCATGATCTCATGTGTCGTGAGATGAGCCCCCAGTCGGGCTCCCTGCTCAGCGGGGAATCTGCTTAAGATTCTCCCCCTGCCTTCTCCCTTCCCCGGTGCTCACAGTCTCTCTCTTTAAAATAAATAAATAGGGGCGCCTGGGTGGCACAGCGGTTAAGCGTCTGCCTTCGGCTCAGGGCGTGATCCCGGCGTTGTGGGATCGAGCCCCACATCAGGCTCCTCTGCTGTGAGCCTGCTTCTTCCTCTCCCACTCCCCCTGCTTGTGTTCCCTCTCTCGCTGGCTGTCTCTATCTCTGTTGAATAAATAAATAAAAAAAAATCTTAAAAAAAAAAAAATAAATAAAATAAATAAATAAATCTAACAAACAAACAAAAAACAATGAAATGAGCACTGTCTCCTGGAGAAATTTGCTGCTGTCCTATAAGATTTGGCATGTCCAGTCTTGACGCCTCTATCTCTGATGGAAGGGTGTTTATCTCAAATTATGCTCCTTTTGGGAAATACCCTTCACTCCACCTATTCCTTTCCTTTCTCATTCCTTTTTTTTTTTTAACCCCTTAATTTGTGAGTCAGAGACCTAGCATGAAACATACAGAAGGCTCAAACTGAGTAATTAAAGAACCTTTAATAAAAGGAAAAGGTGTGGCTAGGGTTTAAGGAAACCAGTAGGTGTCTTTACCCTCCCTAGGACTGAAGGGGCGATGGGAGAGAGGAATTACCTGTTACGTAGACAAAGTAGCTATATAAAGAGGGCCTCCTGACAGAAGCTGTGACCTCCAGGAGAAGAACACAGGCAACCTGTGACAACCTGGCAGGAAGAGACCCAGGGAAGAAATTCCCTGGCCTCACTCTCTACTATTTTTTCTGGTACTTCCAGCTAGACAAATTCTTCCAGCAGTCAGAGGCAAGGAAGTCTTCAAGGGCTAAGAGTAAGTAAGAAAGTGTGGAAAATAATCAGCAGACACAGCATTGGATGTTGTCAACTCAGTATCCCTGCCACTTTCTTCTAGATGTGAGGAGCCATGTTTCCCAGAAACCCTGTCACCATTTGGTTCATATTAAGGGTCTGCCAAGGAAAGCCACTCGTGGGAGATTAGAAGAGGAAGGAAGAAGGGGGGGATTTATTTTTCTTCAGTGGCGGTGGACAGATGTGTGCCTGAACAAGTGTTTCTAAGCAGCCTCTAGGCAAGTCCTTGAGTACCACCCACTTCATGCTGAAGGCTGAGCTAGTTGGTCGGAGAGAAGTCTGGGAGATTCATAACCACTTTCCAACAAACGGATCATAGGTTGAGCTCATGGGTGGCAGTTTTTCTAATCCTTGTTCTCTTAATGCTTCCTGTGACCTTGTATGTCTCTACCTACAAATTTGGGAAATGTACAGTGACTGCAGTTTTCCTGACTGAATCCTGATTGATCCCCAGTACAGTCCCTGTTTGCTGAGGTGCCTGAAATTCCCACTTCATTTGAAGAGGGAATCTTCGGATAAATGGTCAGGTTGGCACTGATACTAGGCCACGACTGTGAGCCTTAGGAATGGTGGGACGGTAGGAGGCCCTGGGAGTACATAAGGGTGAAGAAAGGGAAGAATGTCTTCAAGAAAGGAAATAGAATCATGCAGTGCTCTGGAGTTCCCTGGGGTATCCCTGAAGACGAATCCATCTGTAACAATGGAGTTGGGTGGTGTGATGGGTACCTAGTAGATAAGTGTCTAATTTGGTTTTGTAAACAATAGTCTGCTATTTCAAGCATACTGTTATTATAATTGTCAGGACTATTAACCTCTTCAGAACATGACATGTGTCTCTTTTGCATACAATTTAGCTCATGAAGATGCCATCTGGTATAGCTTTAATCACAGCCTAAACCAGTGGTATTTAACTTTGGCTATCTATTAGAATTAACTGAGGAGCTTAAAAATATCCCAGATTCCCAGGACTCAGCTCAGCTCAGTTAAATCAGAATCTCCAGTTACCAGTTTTTTTTTTTTGAAGCTCCACAGGTAATTATGAGGGAAACCACATTGAGAAGTGGTTCTAGAGCCTTGCTACCCAAACGCTGATCCACAAATAGCAGATGGACATCCATCCATCCATCTATCCATCCACTCCCCTACCTTGATAGCAGCATGGGCAGCCTCACCCTAGGCCTACTGAATCAGAATCTGTATTTTTAACAAGGTCCCCAGGTGACTTTTGTGTCCTTTTAAAGACCAAGATGCACTAGTCTTGGCCCTTCTAAGCAAATAACATTTACCTTTGTTCCATCATACCTTCCCATCAGCACTTGCCTTTTAAAAAAATAGCTTTTTCGGGGGTATAATTGACATGTAGTAAGATTTACAAGTAAGATTTAGAGTGTATAATTTGGTGAACTTTGACATATGCATACAACTGTGGAATCATCATCACAATCAAGACAGTGAAAGTATCCATCATCCCCAAAAGTTTCATCCTGTTATTTGTGATACCTTCTTCCCACTCCTCTTCTCAGTCATTTCCCCACCCCCATCCCTATGCAACCAGGGATCCACTTTCTGTCACTGTAGATGAGTGCATTTTCTAGAACTTTTTATGCATACAGTCATATTGTATGGACTTTTCTTTGGCCCGGCTTCTTTAACCCAGCAGGATTGTCTTGAGATTCATCTGTGTTGTCGTATGTATCAGTGGTCATTCTTCTTCATTTCTGAGGAGCGTTCTACTTCACGAAGTAACATGATTTGTTTATTCATTCATCTGCTGATGGACATTTGGGTTGTTTTCAGTTTTTGGTTTTTACAAATAAGCTGCCAGGACTTTAATGTACAAGTCTGTGTGTGGACAAGTATTTTCATTTTTCTTGGGTAAATACCTAGTAGTGGAATGGTTAGGTTATACGGTAGATGTATATTTCACTTTTTGTAAAAATACTTTTCAGAACAATTCTCTAAGGTAGGTATTATTGTTGATCTCATTTTGCAGTTGAAGGGGGAAAAAAAGGCCCAGAGGGTTTAAGTGATTATATAGCCTATTGTGAGATATTTTCCCCACTCTTCATAGTGATACCTCAGTGATGACAAAAATTCATATGTTCTTTGTTATTTACATTATAATCATTATTACAGTTTGGGACTCACAGCTGGCATCTCAGCCAGATATGACTCAAGCCCTTTGGTCCAGGAGGATCCTTATATATTCAGCAAGCTCCCATTCTCTCTGGTCGTTATGTATATATTGTGAATTAACAGATGATGCTGGTTGAGTCCAAATCCCACTATGGCCTTGAATCAGGTCAAAGCCCATATCCATATACTACTTCTCGAGCTAACAATGTTCTATATTCGTAGTGTATTTATGAAGAATGTAGACATTCCCTAACTCTTGCTTTTGTCTAGCATGTAACTCATATCTTAGCACAAAGATTTTATTCAACCTTTAATTACTAATAATTACCTTCTGAACAGTTTTACCCAACCTTACATGCCCACTTCACTTAAGTTATTTGCTTAGTCCATAAAAGAACTCCGCCTCATGGTATTTTGAATCCTACTAATTTAGTCAGTTTGTGATATTTTCTTAGATACATAAAACAGAATATATATGAAATGCATGTAGGTTGTAAAGTGTAATGAACGTTCACAAAACTACCACAAACCTAGCAGCTAGAACCTTAACAATCCTATTGCATTTCTGAGTTTCTGTCTCCTGCCTGCCCCCACCAGAGGTAAATAGTGTTTAGAAGTTTGTGTTTATTATTATCTTGCTCTTAAAATGTATAATTTTACTTAACGTATATTCTTCCTACACATTATATCATTTAGCTTAACTGCTTATGAGCTTTAAAAAAATGGCATCAGGTAATAATTATCTGAAAATTGCTTTTCTCATTCAAGAGTGTATCTCTTGGGGCTCCTGGGTGGCACAGTCGTTAAGCCTCTGCCTTCGGCTCAGGGCGTGATCCTGACATTCTGGGATCAAGCCCCACATCAGGCTCCTCCACTGGGAGCCTGCTTCTTCCTCTCCCACTCCCCCTCCTTGTGTTCCCTCTCTCGCTGCCTGTCTCTCTCTCTGTCAAACAAATAAATAAAATCTTAAAAAAAAAAAAAGAAAAAGAGTGTATCTCTAAGGTTTGACCACGTTACTGTGCATTGCTTTTCATTTATATTCTGTTCCTCTAGAATGTTCCTTTTATGACAGTCAATGCTGCTGTCATATTCTTATGCAGGTTTACTGTTGCACTGTGTAAGAGGTTCTCTTAAGAGATGCGTTTTGGAGTCCAATTGATATATGAATGCTCAACTTTACAAGATTGTTGCCAATATGTTTTCCAAAGGGGTGTAACCTGCTTACATTCCCACCAGCGGTGTGCAAGAGTTGTCTTTACTGAATCTTTAGCAACAGCTGATGTTGCCAGTTTGGTGGCTAGAAAATTGAATCTCACTGTGATCTTACTTTGTATTGCTCTGGGTACAAATAAATTTGGACAATATTTTATATTTTTAATCACTGTGTTCCCTCTTGTGAGAAGTTTCAGATCAAATCCTGGACATATTTAAAGTTTTGAATTGTCTTTTTTTATTGGTTTCTTGGAGTTCTTTGTCTTGATATTAATTCTTTGTTATATGTATGCACTACGAATACTTTTTCCCCACTGTGGTTTGTGTCCCCCTCCCTTTCTTGATAGGTTTTGAAATAGAAGTTCTTATTTTTTAGTGTAGTTGAATTTTTCAACACTTTCCCTTATGGGTACTGTTTCTTGCTTCATGTTAAATTTTTTTCTACCTACAGTAATAAAGATATTGCATATATTTTACTTTTCTATTGTCCTCAATATACTGGCAATTGGTTTTTGTGAATGGTGTGAGGTAGGCCTCAATTTCAGTTTTTTTGCCTTATGGATAACCAATTGTCTAAGCACCATATGTTTTAAATTTCCATATACTTGTAGATCTATTTCTGGAATTTCTGTTTTCTTTATTTTGTCCCTTTTTGTATTATTCTTTCTTGCTTTTAAAAATTATTTGAGGTTTTTATTTGCTTGCTAGCTTTTCCTATTTAATTTTTTCTCTTACTGGCTTGGAAGTTATATATTTTGCTTCTATTCTTTTTGTGATAACTTCTAAAATTTTAATGTCCATTTAACTTGACAAAATCTATAGTTACTATTTAATCATTTTCCTAAATATTGCAAGAATGTCGGAGACTTCACTGTCACCAGGATTATTATCCAGTATTTTAATTCTGTTCTTTAAAAAAAATAAACAGTCTTGTTAGAAGCAAGTATTCTATGCCAGCCATGTTTATTTAAACATAACTACATACTTTCCAATTTCTTTACTCACTATTCTTCCTTTCATCTCAAACTTTCCTTCTGGGGGTGATATGCTTCCTTCCTGAAGTTTCTTTGGTGAACATCTGTTGACTGTAAATGCTTAATTTTTTTTCTTTTGTTCATCTATTTAAGAATGGTATTTTGGGGTTATAGAATTCTAGGTCAGCTGTTACCTAATATTAGCACACTGGGTTAGTTTTACTGATTTCTGGCTTCCATCCTGGCTGTTGGGAAGTCTGATGTTAGGCAAGTTATCATACTTCATAAAAGATTTCTGTATCAGTCAGCCATTGCTGCATAACAAGCCTGAAACCTAAAAGCTTTCATCTATTCTCATGTGGGTGAGTTGGCTGGGAGTCAGATGATGTAGTGTAATTGCTTCCAGCTGTAGGTCTGGCTGAACTTGGCTTTTCACTGTGTGTTGGGCTCATGTCAGCTCCATTTTTCATTCTTCTGGGGCCCAAATATTAGTTATTATTATAATAATTCTTGGTGAGACCAACTTGTACACTGAATCTTCTAGAATGGGACTGCCAGGTACATGGGTTGGTTTAGTAGAGTGGTGAATAGAAACTGCACAAGTAGGGACAGAGAAGGACAGAAGAGCACAGATTTTTTTTTTTTTTTTTTTTACACAACTAGGATACCTGTAACAACCACTGCAATTATTTCTTACCATCTAGTCTGTGAAGAGGATGACATGTTCAGTTAAGGAGTCTTAGCAAAATTGAGGGGCAGCTGATTCCATGTAACACATCAAATTATCTGGACAATATCGCATTCCATTGTGCTGCTTGAGAAAAACTTGAAAACAACCTGAAAAGCTTATAAAGGATACTCATAAACTCTAATCTGCCAGTTTACTTAAGGTTTGACTTTCAACAGACTGATTGTCTAGCAGTAGGAAAATAAGTTTAGTATAGTAGGTTACAATGAATATTGTGGCAGAATGTACAAGGCACAGACCCAAATGACTTTGCATGGGATCATCAAATTTGGTGATAAGAGAGTAGAAATAAAGTAATGATTGGCAGGTAAGAGCATTGTATGATTTTTAAGTGATAATGACGTTCTTACTCTGAGATATTTCCATTAGCTACAGATACTTTAAATGTCATTAGGTAAAATCAGCCTTTGACTGAAATAACATTTCATTCTTTAGTGTTGTGGCTCTGGCAGCAAATAAACATTTTTCTCACTCATATTACCTAAATGCCAGATGAAAATGAAAACATAATTTATATAAATATTCAGATCTTGGTAGGGTGTCCTAGTCTATTAATTCTAATTTCAGAAATGCACTGTCCTTACAAAACAGGTAAGATAAAACCACTTGGTTTGCATATAATAGTACCAAACCATCACCATCAGTGGAACTAATTTAATGTGGCATCATGCAAATGAAACATAGGCATGGTTCCCTAGGGTGAATTGCCTTCAGAGATGGGCAGAACATCGGCAGATGATTCATACCTGCCAACCATGGAAAGGATGATACTCTGGCCAGGGACATTGCTATCTCTTTAATTTTTTGCTAAATGGACAGATGCTTTTCACTGACAGGTTAAAAAATGAGTCATTTCAATTTCATAAATTGGTGAAACATTCAACTGACCCTTGCATTCTTATTAATATCATAACACTAGTCGGAATACAGAATTTGTAGAAGCCAGAGTTCCAGTTACACTCATATCACTTATTTTCCTACTGCTAGACCATCAGTCTGTTGAAAGTCAAACCTTAAGTAAACTGGCAGATTAGAGTTTATGAGTATCCTTTATAAGCTTTTCAGGTTGTTTTCAAGTTTTTCTCAAGCAGCACAATGGAATGCGATATTGTCCGGATAATTTGATGTGTTACATGGAATCAGCTGCCCCCCAATTTTGCTAAGACTCCTTAACTGAACATGTCATCCTCTTCACAGACTAGATGGTAAGAAATAATTGCAGTGGTTGTTACAGGTATCCTAGTTGTAAATGTAAACTCATGTGATATTTTGCTGGTAAAGCAGTGTAAGACTTGACCAATCCTCCAAGTTCAAATTCAGGTCCCTAAAACTAATGTTGCTTTAACTTCTGTCTACAGCGTGCTACAAAGTAGAGAAAGAGGTGTTTTCCTTGTATCATGGTTTCTGTAACTTGAATAATAGGTTTATTCAGGGATGCTTATTAAAACGTTAGATTCCTGGGTGCCACCCCAAAGCTTCTGATTCAGTTTATCTTGGATTAGACTGAAAATCAGTATTTTTAGTAAATACCACAGGGATTCTTTTGAAAGTGGTTATGAGCTCATGTTTTGGTGTACACGTTTCTGGACCTTTGTGATAAGCAGTAGAACTGTCTCGGGGAGATAAGAGGTGGTGTATCTTAATATCTTGGTATCTACATGTATCCCCCATCACTTCTTCCACTTTATTACACAAAAGACTTGAAACAGAAGTGGCTTAAGACAAATGTAGATTTAAAAATAACATTAAGAAACAATAAGACAAGGAAGATTTAAAAACACAATTGCAGTAAGAAACTAAGATTGAGAGATTCAGGCTATAAAATCTCAACTATTTGCTATAATTAAGCTAACAACTTGGTTTAAAATCTCCAGGCAACCAAGACAATAGGAAGATATAGTCTGTTCTACAGTGAATTTGTTACCAAAAATGAGGGGAAAATGCCTGTGCTTTACCAGAACTTGCCCTGGCATTTCCTTGGCATAGAAGGGCTGGTATGGGTGATAGCCTCCTTGGCTTTCTTCATTGGTAGGAAGAGATGTTCCAAGTCTCTACTTCACTGTTAATTCCCTATTCATGGAAGATGAGGTATGTGTTAGTGTAGGAGGCATTCTTCTGGTCCACAGTGCCCAGATCTTCTCTTTATTTCCTTTGGAAACTGGAGGTCCGTACCCAAGGTATTTTCCTCTAACCCTCATGCCTGTATCCTCCCATCACTGGTAGCAGTTACTAACACCAGTCTACTCTTCTGCCATGGAACTGTGTTATTCCAGCTATCAGAGTCCTGCACATGTGCTACCTTCTCCAGGAGGCCCTCCAGCCAGATGATGGTTGTTCCCCATTCCATTCAAGAAAGAATGTAGTATGGAGTCTGTGCAGTTGAAAAGATGATATGAGCCAGAATCATAACATCTTGGCCACCAGTCTCAGATTCCACTCAGTTTTTAGGTCTGGAAGGGAAGAATAAAGCTGACATAGGCTCCTGACTGTTTCTTGCTCCTGAATTTAGCAGAATGAGAGGAAATCTTAAAAGTTGCTTTAGATCTGGTCTGGGAAGACAGTTCTCATTTTGGAACCATTGGTAATCTTATGTGGAGGTGAAATGAGTAGTTTTCTAGATGTATAATTTGTGGGGTTAGAAGCCCCACACTAAAAAAAGTATCTCCCCAAGTAATAAGTAATTTGGGCTTGAAATTCCACCATTACCAATTCATTCCTTTGTTTTGAACTTTCAGCTCTGTGTGGTTCCAACTAAAATATACAGGATGATTCAGTGTGAGTACATTCATCAGCTTACCCTTGTTTACACCAGAAGGACCAGGATTAATTGAGAACCTTGATATCCTAGGGGAAGGAGTCACTTTCAGAGGGAACGTAGTTATAGAAGGGTGGCAGGAATTAATGATATTTATGTATCTCATAATTTTATCCAGGGCTTTTTTTTGCCTCCCACACTTGGGTGAAATAAAATGAAATTATTTTCTCTGTGATGTGCTATGTTATCTGCTCTTATTAGTATAAGAGAAGAAATCTAGAAACAAAGGAAAACCTTTAATACTAGGAATGGTTGCTTTTAATAAAATTCACACGTGGTGCAGCTATATTTAAAAGGGGCCAGAGGCGATCATAATTAACAACTGAATCATGAGAAGGAGTATGCAGGCTGTACAGTGGATCCTGAGGAGAACCTTGAATGATCCCCCTCCCCCAGACCCTGACATTACTTGTGCATAGCAAAGCCTGATTCCACTGGGAGAAGTCACAGATCTGAGGTGGATTTTATCCAGAACACCAGGGAGGGGACATGGTCAGGGGGATTCCTAGTCACTAGTCCCTATTTAATATGGCAGAGTTTGTGTTAAGACTCCTGGCAGTCCCAGTATTTAATATTCTGGAAAAGTCTGGACAAAATAGAAATGTTATTCCATTTGAAAATGGGCCATGGCCTCTTTGTTTCATGAAGTACATCTTAAGAGAACAGTAAGGTGTAATTGTCATTGCACATGGAAATAAGTCAAGCTTTCTCAAGATTAACCAAGAGAATGGTCCAAACTGTAGAAGGAAATTGTCCAGTGAAGTGACTGGTTTTGAGAACATTTCAATTACACACCAAAAAGGAAAATTACATTAGCTTTTCATGGAGAGGAAATGGGAGGAACTTGTTTCTTTTTGCCTGTTTTAAAAAAAGATTTATTTAGATATTTTAGAGAGGAGGATGTGGATGGGAGAGAGAATCTCAAGCAGACTCCCCACTGAGTGTGGAGCCTGATGCGGGGCTTGATCTGACGACCCTGAGATCACAACCTGAGCCTAAACCGAGAGTTGGATGCTTAACCAACTGTGCCATCCAGGTGTCCCTGTCTTGTTTTAGTTTTTAAAATATATACCACTGGTATATTTTTAAAAGCTATTTTGAAAGTATCTGGAAAATCTTTGTTTTACACAAACATCTTTAAACCCTATTTGTAAGCTAAAGTCCAGTTTTTCTTTATGAATTACAAAATGTATATTCTATTATTATTTGATCAATTCCATTATTATTTCAATCTTCATCGATTTTTTTCTTTTTAATATCAATAGATGGCATAGCATTACAATATATACCCGTAGACAATGATACCCATGGACGAAATGGAGTAAGTAAAAATTAGATTCTTTAGTTCCCTCCTCAGACATGGTGGAACCCACAATGTAGTCTGAACCAAATTGATTGTAACCACTCTGTCACATGTTCTTAGACCTCCGCATTCACTACTCTATGGCCCTCTAATCCTAATGGGTAGTGTTGCTGCAGAGAATAGGGTCATAGCAATGAGGGGCAAGCTTGGAGAAGAGGAATAAAAGAAGGACTGAGACTCTATTAACAGTTCTGAGGTGGGATTTGGGAAGGGTTCTATTGCCATTGGAATAAGATCTTTGTTGGTAATTCATAGCCCTCAGGCTTTAAGGTGGGGATTACTTGTCTCTCATTTTTGAGGATTTTCTTTGAGTAGGGAAAAAATTGTTAGATCTTTCATATTGCCCCTTCGTCAACCAACAAAGCTGGCTTTAGATATTTTCTTCTAGTGGCTCATAGATTTGGAGAGAAGAATTGGTTCAAAGTGATTCTAGAATATAATCTTTGCTTAGAAGTTAGACTCACAGCCAGCAGCGAATGGATGTTACAGATAAAAGGGAATGCAATTAATAAGAGGTGAGAAGTAGATAGTTATCTAGGAGATCATTCTCCTTCCATGTACAGCTGTATGGGTTCCTCTTTTCTTAGAAATGCAGTGGATCATGTGTTGGGGTACCTAGGTGGCTCAGTTGGTTGAGCGTCGGACTTCTGCTTTCAGCTCAGGTCATGATCTTAGGGTGGTGAGATCAAGCCCCACTTCAGGCTCTGTGCTCAGCGGGGAGCCTGCTTGAGATTCTCACTCTCCCTCTGCCCCTTCCCCCCTCCCCTCTCTCAAATCTTAAAAAAAAAAAAAAGAAAGAAAAAGAAATGCAGTGGATTATGTGAAGTGCCAGCAACAGGGACACAAATATGGAATCGTGAAAATATTATGCCATCCAAATGAATAGCCTTTGTCAAGTACACATTATTAATATTGAAGCTGTCTTTCTTGTAGCATAAAAGACACTTAGTTTCTTGAAAAGACAAACCCATTCCTGGAGGAAATCAGTAAATAAACGAATAAAAACTGTAGAACATTACAAGCTGGGAGGGTTCTTAGAGAGTATCTGTCCAGCTGCCTTCTGTAGCTGTGGAACCACACTTAGAAAAGTTAGTGACTTGCTCAAGTTTGCAGAGCCCGAAGCAGGACTAGAGGGTTAGACTAGGATGTGGGGTTCCTGATTCCTAATCAAAACTTCCCCCCATCATTTCTCTACATCCTCTGCCCAGAGCAGTGGTTCTCAGAGGCAGGGCTGCTTTCTAGGTGTTCGTTTTGGCAAATCTTGAGATATTTTTGGTGGTCATAGTTGGGTTCTTGGCAGGTGGCTGTACCTGGCAACCAGTGGGTAGAAGCTAGAGGTGATCTTGAACATCATACATTGCACAAGAAAGTCTCCACCAGAGAGAATGGTCGACCCAAATGCCAGCAGTGTTGAGGTTTGGAAAGCCTGCTTTTCACCGATAATAACAAATCTCAGTGTCCTGCATTAAGCAAACAGAAAATAGGAAAATCTAGACTTAAAGACAAACAAATACTTTATAAGGGACTTACCAAAGTATTTTATTAATTGATAATATATTGTAATGTCAAAATCTTAAATAAGTTTTAGTCAACAACATAAAGACAAATGTCAGAGTCATATGTATTTCAGAAAAGCCTCACATCCATGCATGAACGAAGCATGAGACAAGTAAAAAGGAAACAGTAATACTGTTATTTCTATACTTTCTACAGAATATAGAACGATCTCTCATGCATTTTCTCACTATTAGAGTCTTAGAACAACCAACTGAAGAAAGAAAGGGAAGCATTCCTATAAAATATGAACACTGAAGTTCAAAGAGCTCAAAAGATTGACTCCTGTCATCCTCAAGAATGTCAGCTCTGTAACTTTGGAACTAAAATGTTTATTGTTTAATTTTTCTCTCAGTCTGGGTTTCTGTTCTTTTCCAGAAGATTTCAAAAGAAATAGCATCCCCAAGTGAGTATTTCAGTGACATGACACTTGGTATTAATAGGGTATCTCTGGTGGGTTCTAGATTTTGCTGTATTGTTTTAAATCCACAAGATAATTATTTCTCCCGTTTTAAGGAATTGGTAATTTAAAACTTCTTAATTTTGATCTTCTTAATATAGGCATGTTTATAACATGCAAATGCTATAGAGTATATGTTGTATACCACTTCATACACCAGGAACAAAAACAAAGTCAGAAGATTTTTATGGGGATGTACTTTAAATTGTTTGATTTGGCTTTCTTTCTTTCTTTTTTTTTTTGATTTGGCTTTCTGAAGCCAAATTCTGAGTGTCTTTCCTATAGGCTGGAAGGTAAAACAATTCATTCTTAAGCTTTTTTTCTCTTTTTTATTTTTTAATCTGTCCCATGGCAGAATGAAGGCGTCTTTATTCTCTACTTTTTCCCTCTCAACTCTGTTTCCATTTTGTACCCAACACCAAAGGTCAGGACATTCTTTGAAAGTAACATTCTCCTCAATGTTCTAGGGAAGAAGACATTCATACCTGGCTGGTCCTTGGCGTCTCATGGCTCAGGAGGCAGGAGTTGGGTTTGGTCTGTGTTTGCTCTCTAGAATGTTTTGAGCTCTCTACATCATTTTATGCTTGCGTCTACTCTTAAGAAGGCTGGCCATGGAAAGGCACTGCAGCAGGGGCTGGGGGCTTAAGAGAAAGCGAGGGCTCTGAGCAGCCATCTCTGGCAGCTCCATGGGTGGGTATAAAGCAGGGCAGAACAGTTAGAAGTGCAAGAAAAAATATCCAACTCTTTCAAGATATTGTCCTGGGAGGCTTCTATCCATAGTAACACATTTGGCTGCCAGGGTTCCACTTGCTCATCATTTCATTCATATATTCTTAATTCATCCATTTAGGTATTCATTTAATCAAACATTTATCACTGATTGTGGATGATTCCCAGCCCCGCATTCTCAGGAAACTAGCTGCCCAGTAGTCTTGGGAAAGACTCTCCTGTACATGAATTTACTCATGACGTGAATTCTCCAAAGAGTAGAAGGTAGGGCTATGCTATTACTTTTAGCACTTGTGGAAAGTATTGAATCGGGACATCTTAGGGTTGCATCCTCACATGTATACACACAGAGAGAGAATCCATAGAGACCGATGGAAGCATGACTTCCTTGCCATACACACACATTGTTATGTGTGGAGAGGAGTATGATTGAGGTACTGAAGCTGACTTTATAGTCAGGCATGAAACTTACTCTTGTCCTTTAGAGTTATATTTTTGCACAGAAATATGCTGCAAAGGCAGGAAGGGTCATAATCTGAGACAGAGTCAAAAATGTTAGACAGGGTTTCCTGGGTGGCTCATTAGGTTAAGCGTCTGACTCTTAGTTTTGGCTCAGGTTATGATCTCAGGGTTGTAAGAGCAAGCCCCATGTCAGGCTCCATGCTCGGCAGGGAGTCTGCTTGAAATTCTCCGTCCTCCTCTGCTCCCCATCCCCACTGTCTCTCTAAAATAAACAAATGTATCTTTTAAAAAGAATGTTGGACAAAATGATACATCTAGTAATTCCAGAGGTGGATGGAGTCAATGCATATTTGAGAACCAAGGGTAATATTTTGTGGAATTAATATTTTTACAAGCTATTTTGAAAATGACATATAGATGATATTTTTATCTCTGTATGTTATGGGTAAAAATAAGGAAATACATATAAAGGAGTGAAAAAGCTTGTGTCCATACTCTCTCAATCCTCTATCCTATTGAAGAAATAAATATCAGTCTTTTCTTCAGCAAAAGTGACTTGTTTATCATAACATAAGATGGATCAGAAAACATTAATACCTGGGAGAAGTAGCTAAAGAAATAAATGCAAAGAACTTGAGAAAAAGATTTATTTTTGTGAGTTTTGCAGACTGTAATATTAGATCTGGGCAGATATAGGGTGGTGTGGTGTTTGTAGCTTCAGATCCTTCCAACAGAGCCATCTTTGTATTTATTAAGCGTGTGGAATGTGGGGTGGGACAATAAAACCCCAAATTCATCACAGCAAGGCTCAACGGGGGAAAAATACATGTGTAAGAAGCATCAGGAGAAGTCCATTTAGCAACAGGAAGCTAATTGCTTCATTTTTATTCCACAGCAAAATCAAGTCCAGGTGGCTGGCAGGCAGCCCACACGTGAAGATGTTTCTTAGAGTTCCTAAGTCATGGGCCATGGATACTGTCAGATGAAGTTGGAAGGCTGAAACAGCCATCTGGTGGCCGGTCATATTGTTGAACTCTGTGGCCTCGGCTCCATCACAGAGCTTTCTAGGTAGATCACCTCCTGGTGATCTGCACATCTTTTATCAAGAATCAATAGAGCCACTAATGCTAGCCAGACAGGTAAGGTACACACACCTCATTAACTCACGTAAGGTTGATACAACATTCTTTGCAAAAGTGGGACTCATCAAGCAGTGTTTCTGCTTGCATGCATCAAAATCACCGGGAAAGCTTGTCGAAACACAGAGAACTGGGTCTCATCCCAGCCAGAGTTTCTGATCTGGTTTAGGTCTGGGGTGGGGTCTGAGACTCTGCTTTTCTAGCAAGTTCCCAGGTGATGCTGCTGATCTGGTCTCCTATCATCCAGGGAGCCGCCGATTATATTAGGTATAAATAAAAAAAGAATAGAGCTGCATTACATTATACTTTTTTGTTTTCACGTTTGACCTAAAATTTCTGAGTTTTTATTTCTGATAAAATTATAAGGCAGGGTTGTGTGTATTAACCTTTTTCATATAGATTCCTCTTGATCATTACTTCTAGGTGATACACCTATCCCTACCCTGTTACCCGGAGAAGTGCAAACAAATTAATGTTCTTATTTGGAGTGGCTCATTACTTGGTCAGAAAACAAACTCACATCCAGTGTGGGCTGACCTGACCTACAGGCTGGCTTATCAAAAAATATCAAATCTAGTGCTTTCACACTAACAAGCATTTAATAAGAAGTAAGTTTTCTTTCTTTTCTTTCTTTCTTTCTTTTTTTTTTTTTGCCTCCTCCCCACCCAGGGAACTATATTGACCTAACACCTGGTATTCTATTGTCATCACCATTTTCCAGGTATTGCAGTGATAGAAAAGTAGAGAGCAGAGGTAGGCTGCCGAGAGATGCAGGAGTTAGAAGTGGTGCTTTACCATGTATCTGGAAATGCACGTTATCTCATTTTTAGTAAAAATGATAAAGACAGGCTCTTCACATACAATTTCAGTCTGATTGACTAAAATAAAAGTCAGGTGTATCAAAAGAAAGAAAAACTTTCTTGTAACATCAACCTTGAAAAAGAGGAAGATGTAATTCATCGGCATAGACAAAAAGGAGACTTGCTGGGTTAGCAGATGCAATGTCTTTTCCAGTCTGGCGATTTAATGAAAATCTCGCGAATGGCCATGCCAATTTCCTTCCTCCCTTCCATTTTCTTCTCTTTCCTTTCCTTCCTATTATTTGCTAGATTTTGATTTGGTTTTAGCATGTGCGAACAATATTCAAGATTGTAGGGGAAGAAGATTCTGTCCACAAGGAAATGCAGGTTGCCTGTTTTTCAGTGTTTAAATCCACTTGTGCTCAAACTATAATAATTTCACCCAGGTCCTTAATATACATTTGTAAGATTATAGATTCCTTTGAGGAGTGAGAGAGTTGCCTTCTACTCTCCATCGTGTTTTGCTTGCCCTGGAAATTCCCTCATCTCATCCTGGGTGCCTCTCCAGCAGCTTCTGTCCTTTAATGTGGTTTCCTGATATCTCTTAGTGGGTTGAAATATGTGTAGCTTACAGTAGATGAGGCTGGGTGTTCAGCACTCAAGGGAACTGGGCGTTCAGGATGAGGATCATGTACTCTTTTAGCTGTTGAACCTCGGCACATGCCCCAAAGGCAGGCAGTGTGCCAGAGATCTGCCAATGGAAGCAGTTCCTACATCCATACAGCTGTGGCTAATACTAAGTTATGTTGGCTCATTGAGTGGTTTAATGTATAGTTACCAAGTCAAATGATTTCCATTGTGGGCATGTTTGTTGATCATTTCATTGATCTGGAAGTCCCAAAAAGCAGAACATGGTCATAGTTTCGGTGAGTCTGTCTTTGGGGCATGCTGAGACCTTGTCAGCACTGATGTTGGGGGAGGGAAGGAACTGGTGAGTAAGCAGGACTGGGGGACATGCTTTGGCTCCTGGCTGTAGCATTGACTAGTGGGAAATAGCAGAAGTACAGTATACGGAGAAACATAATTTGTCATTGTTACAAAAAAGTGACACCTGAGGAGTTAGGACCAGCTCCAGCACCTACTGCCCCGTATGAACCCAGTCAGCCCAAATTCCCAAAGGCAACATTGGAACATTGATAATACACAAATTATAGGGTAGTTGTAAGGGTGAAGTGATAAACGTCAAGTGTTTAGCCCAATGCCCTCAATAAATATTAGATTGAAGGATTGTCTATCTTTTTATCCATGTCTTGAAATGCAAGCCACATGTAAGCTTCCTTACGTGTTCAAGTGATCCAGTCCCCCACTGCAGAGATTCTCAAGGCATGGTCCTCAGTGATATTTCCCTTATCATGGGCATTTTACTGAAAATGCAAATCTCAAGCTCTACGCAAACGTACTAGGTCAGAAACTTTGAGATTGGGCCCGGCAATCTGTGTTTTCATAAGCCCTCCAGCAGATCCTGATGCACATGCGAGTTTAGAACCACTGCTCTAGGAGGACACAGTAGTGTCAGCAAAAAGGTGATGCTCAAAGCTGGTGAGTGATAGCACTGTGGCTCAGGGGTTTGGCAAATGGAACAGGGGCTTCCAGCCATCAGCTGGAGGTACTGGGGATGGGGTCCAACCTTCCAGGAAAGGAGGCTGAGACAAAAGATAAGCAGGATGGTGGGCTCTGTTCTATCCTTCTCTTCCCCATTCCAGCCAAGCCAACAGACACTGGGGACAGCGTTCTTGTCCTTTGGGGGAATAGGAATGCTAATCAACAGAGTCCCATTATACATCAGGGCAAGGTAAGCAGAGGGTAAGGGAGGCCTGCAATTCTGTAAGCAAGTAGGTAATCAGGATCCACTTCCTGGAAGAGCCAAACTTGTCCCCAGTCGGGTTCGAAAAAGGCTCTGGAATTAGGTTGGAACTGATGTTGAAGATAAAAAGTCTTCATTCTGCCGGTTGAACAGAGCTTGGCAAGGCAGGGATGCTGGTTATATTCACAGGGACTTTTTGGCAACGTGTAATCAGCCTCAGTGCAAACCACCTCTGATCTTCTACTTTGTAGGCCTGTTGCTCTATGCTCCTGGCTGACAGATTCACAGGCATCGTGGAAAAATACTCTTTGTGTTAGCATTTTCTTTTTCAGGCTGGCGACAAGCTGTGGCCATGCTCTCTGTATCTGGTGGCAGCCGCGTGAAGCCCCTGGGATTGCCCGCTTATCTACACACTGTGTCTGAGGGCCCTGGGCTGGAAATCAGAAAGGCGTGTTTGTGTGGATGGCCAGGCTTGGCTATAGGTGATGCTTTCCACAGTGTTCCTTGTAGAAGCCTCAGGGGGGAAATCATAGGATGGTATAACCGGGAGGACCTCTGAGAAACCATTTAGCTTTGCCTCCTGTGGAGAGCTCAGGACAGAGAAAATAAGAAAAAAGGAAAAGAAAAGAAAAGAGAAGAATCCTGATTCTCTTCCCTCTTGCTGACATGTTGTCTATTTCAGTGCTTCTTCCCGGTCTTAGCAGATAGAAGTTAGGGTCAGACAGCCAGTTGGGTTGTTGTTTTTTTCCTGCCCCCTGCCATTTGAGCACCCACAGTATGGTACTCAACAGCTTGGAAATTTTAGTCCTGATCTATAAGATATAGATTGAAATTCAGCCTCACAACTAGGATTATAAACAAAATCAAGTTGAATTGATGAGTCAAATTGTTATTAAATAGAAATTATTATTGTTTTTAAATAGTGTCACATTGTTATTAAACAGAAATTAAACCTTCAGAATGTGAATGAGTTCGACAAGTATTTATTAAGTTCCCATTAGGGTGGTTCTCAGATAACAAGTAGAAGAATCATCTGAAAGACTTATTTAAAATGGTCACAGGGGCACCTGGGTGGCTCAGTCTGTTAGGTGTCTGACTTTGGCTCATGTCATGGTTCCAGGGTCCTGGGATCGAGTCCCTTATCAGGCTCCCACTCAGTGGGGAATCTGCTTCTCCCTCTGCCCCTTCCCCTTTTCGTGCTCTCCCTCTCTCTCTCTCTCCCTCTCTCAAATAAATAAATAAAAATCTTTAAAAATAAATAAATAAATAAATAAATAAATAAATAAATAAATAAAAAAAATGGCCCCAGGACCCCACACTCTGAATTTCTAATCCATTAGATTAGGAATGAGGCCCAGAAATCCGTATTTTTAACTATTGTTCCAAGGTCATGCTCTTGCTAGTGCTCTGCAGAGCAAATGCCAAGTAGCATTGTTTGGGGAAAAGGACAAATATTTTGTGAGCAGTAACTATGATCTGGTTCTAGACTATAAGCTTCCTGCCAGCAGGAATTCTGAGATTTTCATTTCCCACCAAATTGTTCAGTGTCATGGCTTTAAATACCTTTTATTTGCCCCAAACTGCAAATCTGTATCTTCAGCCCATATGACAACTCCTGACCGTAGATTGATATACCCACCCAGCACCCTCACACAGATGTCTAGGAGACATCTCAGAGTGGACATGTTGAAACTGAGCTTCTAATTTTCCCCACACCTACATCGACATCTCAGATGACGGCAAACACATCCCTCCAACTGTTCATATGGGCTTTAGGGCCGTCTTTGACTCCTTCCTTCCACTTACACCCCTCATATAGTCCGTTAGAAATCCTGTTACTTCTGTCTTTAAATTATATCCAGAATTGGGCTACCACCTATTTTGTCACCCTGATTCCACACACTCTAATTTCTCTTGAGTTATAGTCAGTTGTCTCTTAAGTGATCTTCATGCTTTCACACCTGCCCCTACAGTCTGTTGTCAATGTTGTAGCCCCAGAGATCCTGTTAAAACATAAATCAGGCGATTGGACTCCTTGGTTTAATACTTCTCGTGTCTCCCCATTTTATTAGGAGTAAAAGTCAAAGTACTTACAAAGGACTGCAAAACCCTATAAGAAGCGACTTCTTGTTGACTCTCTGACCTCGTGTCTTACTACTCTCCTTCTTGCTAATTTCACCACATCCAATGATATTCTGGCTCTTCCTGCCATAAACTTGGAATGATTGCATGTAGGTCTTTATATTGGCTGTTCACTTTGCCTGGAACACTATTTTCCCCCATGTACCCACATAGCTCACTCCCTCACCTTCTTCGTGTTTGAGTCTTTACTCAAATTTATCTTTATTACCTTCTCAGTAAGGTGTGTCTTGGCTGCCTTATTTAATATTGTATGACCCCACCTCCCATCCACTCCAGGTGTTTCTGAACTTCTCCCCTCCTCCCCTTGTGCTTTTTTTTCCTATAGCATTCATCATCATCTAACATACTGTGCAATTTACCGATTTATTGTGTTTATTGTCTCTTTCCCCCCTAGAATGTAAGCTTCACGGGTGTGGAGATCTTTGTCCATTTGGTTAACTGATGCATCCCAAACACCAAGAACAGTGCCTGCTACAAGGTAGAGGCTCCATTAACATTTATTGAATAAATTAATGCTCAACCATAGTAAATTCTCAATATTTATTGAATGCATTTCACATCATTTAACTTATAGCAGCTCTTTTATTCCCATTTTATACATGGGAAAGCCGAGGTTGACAGATATTAAGTAACATGATCAAGAACAAACATCCAGATTTGCCTGATTCTGAAACCCCTTTGCTTTCTGTTCTCTCATTACCTATACAACGTCTCAGATTGTATAGGTATACACATACACACATACACAACTAACTACACTACAAGGCAGATTGTGGCATATATTATCGGAAATGGATGAAGTGTCATAGGAGAGAGAGTAAGACACTGCCTGTAATGATAAGAGATTGAATTTTTACAAGAAGGAAATAATAATCCATGAACATTTGAATAGTCCTTAGTTACTGAATAATGGGTAGGATTTAATAGGTAGAGATGGTAAGAACTAGCATTTCAGCACGAGCAAAGGAAATAAGCAGGAAAGTGAAGATTAGGTGTGGGGAACGTGATATTTTCTAGAAACAGTATATGAGGTGGCATAAAGGTAATAGCCTGAGTAAATCTGTTGGATCTTTCTCTGAATCTATAGAAAGCTTTTGTTAATGAGAAAGCTGTACTTTGGGAGAGCCATTCTGATAGACGTGTATTCACTTATGTAACATTTTATCAAGTGTCTGCTCAGTGTTTGATGAAGGGGTTGAAGTGGACAGAGATAAGGAGGATGCCTCAGTTCTTTACAGCTTGTAATATGGTTGAGATGGAAGCTAATTAAGTGAATACAATCCAATACAAGGGAGAATGTCGTGATATGGGAAAATATGAAAGATTTACTAAAGGAAGTTACATTTTAACTGAAGCTTGAGTGCTGTGTAGGCATTACCAGAGTAAATAGGAGGGTGAAAAGCATTGCAGGCAAAGGAATGACATGTAGGGAGAACAAGAAGTGACCAGTACCTTTCACTGAGCCCTCCAGCACCCTGAAGAAAGCTCAGAGTAGCTGGGGTATAGAATGACAAAGAGGGGGGAGTAGAAAGAAACGATGCTGGAGGAGTGGGCAGATGTCAGTCATGAAGCACTTTATAGGTATGCGAAGAGTTTAAACTTCATCATAAAGGTAAAGGGATGTCATTATGGGTTTTAAGCAGGGAATTTTTTTGGGGGGGTTGCAGTAATCAGGGATATTTTATTTTTTTCTTTCAAGATTTTATTTCTTTCAAGATTTATTTATGTATTTATGTATTTATTATTTATGTATTTTAGAGACAGAGCGTGTGCGGTGGCCGGGGTGGGGGGGGGGCAGAGGGAGAGAGAGAATCCCAAGCAGTCTCCACACTCAGCGTGAGCCAATGCTGGGCCTGACACACAGCCGGGCTAGGGGCTTAGTCTCACTATCCTGAGAACACCATCTGAGCCGAAATCGGCGATCAACTGACTGAGTTACCCAGGTGCCTCATTTCAGGATTTTCTTTAAATTCAAGTTAGTTAACATATAGTGTAGTATTGGCTTCAGGGGTATTTAGTGATTCATCACTTGCATATAACACCCAGAAGCAGGGACATTTTATGATCAGATTTACATCTTAGAAGCTTTACTCCTGCTTCAGTGAGCAGAGTGGGTTGGAAGGGACTAAAAATGGAAATGGAGGAGATCTGCTCAGAGGCTGCTGTAATAATCCAGTCAGGTGGGGATGGGTTGAAGTGTATGCATGAGATTGTCAGGATTTGGGGATTGATAGGATGTATGAAATAGAGAAAAGGGAGGGGTCAAAGATGACTTTCAGGTTTCTCAGTTGTGCATATGGGTCATGGTAGAGCCAGTTACTGAAACATGACTGGGTAGAACGTTGCATGTATGTGGACACATACACCCACAGGTGAGGGTGTGTGTGTGTAGGAATAATCAGCTATTATCATAGACCAGATACGACACTGAGAAATGGTAACAATAGAATGGAAATGAGGCAACTGATCTTTCATCAAATTCATAAACATTTTAAGGTTATTGGTAAGAATCCAGGTACTTTTGGAAAGTGATGATGGCACAATTTTTCATAACCCATTTGTAGTTTTCTAGATCATTCCTTGGTACCCTGTAGGCACACTGAGTTTTCAGTCAGTGCTTCATTTATTTAGTCAATGCTTACAGAGGAAGAAGATTTTAAATCATTTTAAAGGATCAAAATTTGTTATTAAAAAATCTTTAAAAATATCCATGATTATCACTTTATCATTCATATCTCTGATGTAAAGAATGAGTTCACTTGGAGCGCCTAGGTGCCTCAGTGGTGAAGCATCTGCCTTTGGCCCAGGGCCTGATCCCAGGGTCCTGGGATCGAGCCCCACATTGGGCTCCCTGCTCCGCTGGGAACCTGCTTCTTCCTCTCCCACTCCCCCTGCTTGTGTTCCCTCTCTCACTGGCTGTTTCTCTCTCTGTCAAATAAATAAATAAAGTCTTAAAAAAAAAAAAAAAGGAATGAGTTCACTCTTTAAACAAAGTGTTAATTTATTAAGTACAGTGTAAAAGGAGCTGCTACCTAACATGAGAATTCTTTTTTAAGAAACACAGCAATTTGGGATTGTTAAAGTGTAAATGCTTAAAAAGTAAATAGTGGCAATGAAAAGCCACACACAGCCCATCTACATGAAGGAGGGGTGCAACTTCAACTTAGCTTGATTCTTCAGGGAGTGATTGTCTTCAAACACTTAGTTGAAGTCACATGTAATATTCATCCAAGTGGCTTATTGCATTTGCAGATAAAGCCCAGCTGTGGCGTTGCAAACATTATTCTTTTAAAATGGTAAACTTACACATCACTTTTGAAAGCACCGGTATAGAAAATGAGCCTTCAAAAGATCTATTCAGGGCAGTAATCAATAAAGTGGCAAGCCTCACTGAGTTAAGAATGATGGGCAGCCAGTGAGCAGAGGCTACCTCTGCACATTCTGATGGAGATCAGTATAGCGAGAAAAGATCCAGCTTATGGGAAAATCAGCCTTTTCAATAAATGCGCTTGGTGGGATACTTTTCCCTTCTACCATTTGGAGTAAGCAGATGGGCTATGTTTTTCATATAATTCTCAGGAATGTGGTCTGCTTTTATTATATACCTCCCTCTTCTCAGAAAAATAGAGTTCCAACCCTCTAATCAGGTGCTGTGCTAAGTGTTGGGGATACAAGATACAGGTTCTGGCTTTAAGAAGCTTACAGCCTGGCAGCGGGTGCCTTCTTTTCACGCCATTCCTGGTGATTGAGCAAATAACATGTCCACCTCCTTACAGAAGGTATTCAACAGATAAGTGAAATAGTAAACAAGAAATAATTTATAACCCATACTGTTCGACTTTACCTCCCTAATTCCCTGTAGAGACCCTGGCACTTGGGAGGTCAGTTTTTTATGCCCAAGGGAATACTTTAGGTAAGAAATGTTTTATGGATAGTTATTGCAGAATCCTTAGATTTGCCAAAATAGAATCTTCTCTATAACCATTGCTATTACTTCACTGAACCTCTAATATCAAAATTATTCCTTGCTAATTTATTAGGTAGAAAGGAACACATTTCTTACCTAGCTTAATAAAAATTCCCAAAATGGGATATACACAGCTGCACAGAAGACAATTTCCACATTTAGCCACAGATGGAGGAGGACAACCAGCAAGTGTGTCACAGTGGCTTGAGGGGCCTTCAGTTTATCTTATCACTGTCATCTTCTCTCCAACTGTGCCTTCTTCTTTGGGTCTCCAGTGCCATGCACTTTTCAAAATTTGCTCTCAGGAAAGCATCTATAACTGTGAAGAAAATCTTGCAAAATACATAATTCTCTAGGTGGCTCTGAAATTTTAAGGTCTCATTCTCATTGTGAAAAAATACTTTGTAACTTCATAAAGATTTTATATCTTTTAGGGTTCAGGTGGCAGTCATGAGAGGAAGGGTAGGAGATCCTTCTCAATATCCCTGTAATCAGACCACACAAGCACTGTCTTTGGTATCTGCAAGAGTGGGTTGCTTTGAATAAACTTTCATAATAAATTAACTTATTCATTCATTCCTGCAACAGTTGAATAGTTAATAAGACTTATCAAGTTCTTGGGGTTTGTGAGGCAAGGTGGAGTTATGAAGTGACAGAAATTATGATTCAGAAGTAAAAGGTATATAGGGGTGCCTGGGTGGCTCAGTTGTTAAGCGTCTGCCTTCGGCTCAGGGCATGATCCCACCGTTCTGGGAGCCTGTTTCTTCCTCTCCCACTCCCCCTGCTTGTGTTCCCTCTCTCGCTGGCTGTCTCTCTCTCTGTCAAATAAATAAATAAAATCTTAAAAAAAAAAAAAGAAGTAAAATGTATATAGTAAGTAAAAAGGGAATAATGAGGTCAGTAGATGAGAGAGATGAGTGGAGTAGACTCAGCGAAACATAGACACTACCAGGGAGAATACCTGGTCTCTAATGCCTTGAAAGGACTGAGATGTGGGCCATACCTGACCCTCATGCATTTAGAAAAGCATATTGGAAAATATTTTAAAATTCTAAGTGGAGTAAAAGTGAGAAGAAGTTAGGAATCAAGGAGATGTCCATATACTTTCCTTCTCTTATGATACCTTTTCCCCTCTAACTTCAACTCCACCTCCTCTCATGGCCACTTCCCTTCTTGACATCCTTTCAATCTTGGCCTATCTGCAAGCTACTTAATTTGTTTCCCATTTCCAGAAGACAAATCCCATGAGAGTAGGTTGGGCCCAGCTCATCTGTTCACAGTGGTTGGCTATATTGATGTCAAGAGCCTATATTCTGGTCTAATCGATCATCCATCAGTGGCTGCCTGAAGCTGGGGCGATGGGTAAGGCTGTTTCCTCCAGAAGAGATTTGGGACTCTGTAGGCATGAAGACTGAAAATTCTAGAACATCAATGAATTATTAGAATATAAAAAGAGCTGACTTCTTTGAGTATTTGCCATAGGCTGCATACTGCTTCATACATCTTAAATTTATTTAACCTTGATAACAATCATTTGAAGCAGGTAGCGTCATTATACTCACTTAATGAGGAAACTGAGGCACAGATTTATTCAGTAACTTGCCCAAGCTGATTCAGAGAATGAAGGGCAGAGTTGAGATTTGAACTCAAGCAGCCTGGCTCCCAAACCTGTATTGTACTGTCTAGGTTTTAAATTCCATTTTCTCATTTTACTATGAGGTGTATGTTTCTAGGCCAGTAGTATAACTTCTTTAAACTCCAGTTTTTCCATCCATCCAGTGAAGATAATACCTGACTACATACCACACGTTGTCAGGATTAAGTAAGAATGTATTTGAAAAATTCTTTTTGAACTGTAGAGCAAGGTATTAAAATTTGAAACAACAATATTATCTGTAATGATAAGAATAATAAAACTGCAGAGAAGTTTTGTTGAGTAGTTAACTTCTGGTAACTCCTTAAAAACTTCATGTCCTTTGCCCTCAAGTTCCATTATAAAATAGCTATAGTAGTTTGTTACACTTTAACATGACAAGCTTTGGGGGATTTTTTTTTTTCTCGAGGCAGATCAGATTACTGCTGTATCATCCAAGAAATTATGATATTATTGAAAAGGGGCAAATGTCCAGGATCTACATCTATTTTTCTCTTCTTTCTCCTCCCACCCATGATTATTTGTAGGATAGATAAATTTGTAACATGTTTTAAAAGCTTCAGATGAAAGGTGTTATAGGCAATTTAATAACAGTATGCTGTTACATTGTTTATTTCCTTGAGATTTTCTATAACAAATTGCACAATAGATCTTCTTTTGACTTACTACTTATCTCTTAGTTATATGTTTTATTTTACCACGCTCAGATTTGCATAACATACATCTAAATAAAGCTCTAAAAAAGAAATCATTTCTTAATTTTTTCTCATCTATGAGCCTTTCTTTTAACACAGTTCTGCAGAACAAGTAGAAACACCAGTGTGTTTAAAAGGGAATAATTAGAAGTGGAGACTTTTTTTTTTCCCTTCTAGGTTTTTCTGTCGAAGGAGCAAGCACATTAAATGCCAAAATAGCAATAGCCCCAAGAACATATTAGCTTGCTATGGGATACTTAAAGCTCCATGGTAACAATTATTTGCAGAATTCACAAAATATACTTTTGGAATTAAAAGATGCTTATCTCATTTTAGGAAAAATAACATGCCTAGATGAAGGCAAATGGGGGAAGATTTAAACCAGAGTATTTTTTTTTTTTTTGAGAACTGACTTTATCCATAATTAATCCTTTCCTGTGGATATACTTATGTGTTTTTGCATTCCCTTTTTTATATTTCTCATCTTCTTTTACACTGAAAAAGGGTAGGCTTGTGCTTGCAGTCTGCTGGGGATAGTGTATGGTTATGAGGTTGGGAAGATATTACATTTCACCTCATAAAGTTGATTATGTCCTCAGAGTATGCATAAAAATGAATTTTCCTTTATTTGTTTGCTCTTGGAGAAAGATCCTCAAATAAACTACTTGTCTACCTTTTAAGTAGGTTGACAACCATATCCTTCTCCTATTTTTCATAGTGTTCTTCCTGTGTCTTTACCTCTGGGGCAACAACCTGTATTCATAAACACAAAGACAAGAGTTGGGGATAGTCACCTATAAACATGGTGTTCAAGATCAGAGAGTCAGCTATTACTGAGCAGTCCTGGAAGAAATTATTACAGACAAAAATAAAAGGGATCCTTCGGAGTAGAAGAGTTTAGAAAATGTGAAATGAATATTATCATCAGTTTCTCCTGGTCAGAGAAGCAAGGAAAGCAATAGACACAGAAAAAACATTTGACAAAATCAGTTCTCTTTTGTGATTAAAACCACTGAACAAACTAGGAATAGATGGGAACTTCCTTAACATGATATAGGACATCTATGAAAAAACGCCTACAACTAGGATCATATTCAATGGTCAATGACTGGATTCCTTTCCCTTAAGATCAGGAAAAATTTAAGGATGTCAGCTCCCACCACTACTATTTAACATTGTGCTAGACGTTCTACCAGGGAAATAAAGCAAGAAGTGAAACAAAAGTCATCCAGATTGGAAGGGAACAGTACAACTATCTCTATTTGCAGATGACATGATCTCATATGTAAAAATTCTAAAGAACCCAATTAAAAAATTACTAGAACTGGTAAATACATTAAGCATGGTTACAGGCTGCAAAATCAATATACAGAATCAGTTGTATTTCTGTGCACTAGCAATAAACAATCAAACAATGAAATTAAGAAAATTCCATTTAAAATAGCACAAAAAGAATAAAATACTTAGAAACATTTGGCTAAGGACATTCAAAACTTGTATACTAAAAAATATAAAACATTGTTGAAAGAAATTAAAGAAGATTCCAAATAAATGGAAAGAAATCTCACAATCACATATTGGTAGTCTTATTAGAATATTATTAGGATAACAGTATTCTTTAAATTGATTTACCAACTTGATGCAATCAGTATACACCAGAATCCCAAAGGCTTCATTTTTCAGAAATGGAAAAGCTGATTGTAAAATTTATATGAATTTATATGGAAATGCAATTCAAGATCATGACGAGATATCACTTTGCTCCCACTAAGATGGCTATGATAAAGAAGATAGTAAGTGTTGGCACAGATGTAGAGAGTTTGAGACCTTGATACATTGCTGGTATAAATGTAAATTGGTAAACCATCTTTCAGTTCCTCAAAATGTTAGACAGAGTTACTATGTGACCCAGAAACTCCACTGCAAGTATATACCCAAGAGAAATAAAAACCTATATGCATACAAAAACTTGAAAGAAATGTTCCTAGCAGCTTTACTCATCCAAGATAAAAAATGGTAACAAACCAAATGTCCATCAGCTGATGAATGGATAAATAAGTTGTGGTATATCCATACAACAGAATATTATTTGGCCATAAAAAGAAGTGAAGTGTTCGTATATGCTATAGTAGGGATGAACCTTCTAAAGGTTCATTATGCTAAATGAAAGAAGCCAGGCACAAAAAACCATATATTGCATGAATCTTTTTATATGAAATGTGCAGAAAAAACAATCTGTAGAAACAAAAAGTAGATTAATGGTTGCCTGGGCTGGGGGGCAGGGAAGTAGTATGGGGAGTGATTGCTAATGGTTTTGTTTGGAGGTGATGAAATCATTCTAAAGTTAGATTGTGGCGATACTTGCAAATTCATAGTGAGAATGTTAAAAATCATTGATTTAACACTTTAAATTGGTGAATTTTATGGTGACGTGAATTACATCTCAGTAAAGCTGTTTTTTTTTTTTAAGTTGAACTAACCCCAAACAAGATAAACGCAGAGAAATCCATGTCAAGACACATCATAATTAAACTTTAGAAAACTAATGGCCAAAAAAAAAAAAAAATCTTGAAAGCTGTGGGAGAGAAACAACAGTGTTGAAATGACAACTCAAATGGCATTAGATTGCCTTCCAAAACTACGGAGGCCAGAAGGACTGGCACAGCTTTATGAAGTGCTGAAAGAAAAGAATTATCAACCCTGAATTTTATATCATACAAAATTTGCTGTCAGGAATGAAGAGGACATAAAGGCACTATGAGACAAAGGAAAACAAAAAGGATTTTAGCAGCAGACCTATCTTAAAATAATAGCTTTTAAAGAGGTTTCCGACAAAGAATGTCTTGGAGCATCAGGAAGGAAGAATGAACAATGGAAAGAGCCAAAATATGGTTAAATACAATGGATTTTCCTTTTCTCCTTGAGTTTTCTGAATTATGTTCTCAGCAAAAAGTAAAACATTGTTTGATGTGCATCTCAAAGTATGTAGAGGAAATATTTAAAACAATGGTATTATAACTAGAGGAGGGTAAAGGGACTTAAAGGAAGCTAAGTAGAGTTTTGGACTAGTTCTGTATCCTGATTCCTGTGGTGGTTACAGGACTCTACATGGTAGTAAAATGGCATAGCATGATACACATATATTTTATTGATGGGGATTTCCTGACTCCAGTACTGTATTTTAGTTACATAAGTTGTAACCGTTAGAGGAAACTGGGTGAAAGTTACATGGGACCACTCTGTATTATATTTGAAACCCTGTAAGTCTACAGTTCTTTATTTTATTTATTTATTTATTTATTTATTTATTTATTTATTTATTTAATTAATTTGAATTACTTTTCATCTTTTTTTTTATTATGTTAGTCACCATACAGTTCTTTAAAAATAAAGTTTAAAAGAGTAATGATGACCCAATGACTAGAGTAACACCTATGGTGTATGTGTGTGTGTTTGTGTATGGTGTGTGTGTGTGTGTGTGTGTGTGTGTGTGTGTGTGAAAAATAGAGGAAGATGGGGTGAGAGGGGGGAGGGAGAGATTGAACTATATTAAATAGAAAGATGCTGAATGGAAGATGGGCAGATATTAAAAGCAAATCTCACCAGTTTCGCAGCCTGGCTTATGGTAGTCCTCATATTTCCCATATAGTATATACTCTTCCCACAACTCATTTCTTATTTTTATCTCAGTGTCTTCTGAGAATTCATAAGCATTAACTTCTGAAGCCATTGTTGTTATATGGTAAATCTAAGCAATTACTTGGATCCTGTTCTACCTAAGGGCTGCCCCTTCATCCATCCTCCCCCAAAGCCAGGGTGCACCCTTTAGTCTTATGACTTTGTTTCCCACTGAAGTGTCTCTTTGATGTCTACTGGCATCCTTCATGATTTTATCTATTAAAAGACTTTAAAAAATAAACATGTGATGGGGTGCCTGGGTGCCTCAGTCCGTTAAGCGTCTGCCTTCGGCTCGGGTCATGATCGCGGAGTCCCGCGTGAGACTTACTACTCAGTGGACAGTCTGCTTCTCCCTCTGCCCATCACCCCACTGTCATGCTCTCTCTCTCTCAAATAAATAAAATCTTAAAAAAATATCATGTGTTTACTAAATGTAACCTATGTGCAAAGTTGAGTAAGTTTGGAGATTAGAAGATTAAATGGAATATTTGAGAAAATAAAGGAATAGAAGGTATTGTGCCATATATTTTAAAACTTTATTTGTAGCAGTTTTAAACCGTTATAAGAGATTACACCAGAAATATAAAATACAATAACCTTACCAAACAGAGAAGCTAATTATAGTTAAATCAGACAGAAGGTGGGATCTCTTGCTGAGAAAAAGGAAAAATAAAAGCAATGATTAAGATAGTGGGAAGAATTGAAACAAAAAACAAACCCACTTATAAATAAGCAACGCTTTCCTCACAAAAATGTTGATAAAAAGTTCAAGTTAATTTTTATTCCCATTGAGGAAGGTAGGATATATGAGAAACATAATAACCTATAAATTTTATTATATTCAATAAATATCCACCTGTTAAAATGAATGACAGATGCTTCCTAGAGATCTGCACCTTTGAGCAAAGTGACAGATTGATACATTTGACAGGGAGCAAGTAGGCATGATGGTGAAAAAATAGTTTCATAGATTTGCATGGCATTACTTTTTTGTAAGGAGATAAAACTGGGATGTAGATGGGAATGGAACATCATAATCAGATCTATCAAGAACTCCATGAACATGTCCAAGAAGTACCTCGTACCTGTTCCAAGCTCAGAAAGATAGCTTGTGAAAAGAGCTGCACGTGTTTATATATTCATTTGTCAAAGACAAGCAAAGAGTATTTACAGCTCGATTTTGGAACTTAACCTAATTGGCATACAAGCAGTTTTTGTTTTACTACACCTTTATCTAGCAGAATGTAATGATCTGTTTTGGGATTATCAGGCACAGATGGTAGTACAATTCAGGGGCCCTGGCATTTGCTAGAGAGAGAAAGAACTAAAGTCCATGATGCCGCACATTCACCCTTCCCCTCTGCTTTGATATCAGAGTGCTGGAAAAAAAAATCCAGCTCAACCAGATTTCAAAAATGAAAAGAAGTAAAAAACCGATGATGCGTATCTCACCACATCGGCTGGCTTGTGGTGGAGGCAAGGAGATTGTCAGTTGAAGGTATAACGAGAGCCCTCAGTTATTTTAGAAAATAATCACGGGTGGGTAGAGCTGCCACCTCCCCACCAACTGCCTCTGTGACTCAGGGCCACTCCATCAGCCCTGGGGAACAGGGACGGGGGTGGCTGGGCCACAGACCTTATGTAGTATTCAGTTGTTTGCTGGAAAGTTCGGCAAAAATCCGGCTGGTGGGAAGTATCTCCTGAAGCACTAAAATGTTTGATGGCATCATCGTGGATTAGGCCAGAACGTCAGATAAAGTAGTAGAACCTGGGGCAAATGAATATATCATCATCTTTATCATTCATAGTCTCCAGCACCGTCACCGCCATCGGACTCGAGATCAGAAATCAAGAACTGGGTGACTTTTCTCCATTAAAGACTGAATACATTGTCAGTTCCTGCCACAGAGCTGTTTAAATATGATTATTTATGTCTTTTAATACTATTTGCCTCCCCAATCTATCTTACATGGCTATTGGGAGGATCTAAAATTGATTCTATAAGTAAAAAAGGGAAACAGTATATAAGTGCCAAGCATTGTTTTAAAACGTATATTTGTCATTTTTTCTCCAATTTGTTTAAAAATAATTATCACTATCCATGATGGCCTTTTTTAGTACAATGAGTAGCTCAAGTTTTGAGGTACAAAAAAATCACCCATGACTTTTCCATTCTTCACTTAATGTAAAAAGATTATTTATTTTTTTTTAAAGATTTTATTTATTTATGTGACAGACAGCCAGCGAGAGACGGAACACAGCAGGGGGAGTGGGAGAGGAAGAAGCAGGCTCCCAGCAGAGGAGCCCGATGTGGGACTCGATCCCGGAACGCCGGGATCACGCCCTGAGCCAAAGGCAGATGCTTAATGACTGCGCCACCCAGGCGCCCCAAAAAGATTATTTTTATTAAAATAAAACTTGAGAGTTAGTGCTATATATTGATACATTAAGAATAAAAATTTTAAAGCCATTTTTAATCAGAGAACCCTCCCTTCTCTTTCCAAAAGGAATAATAAGCTCAATGTTTATTTTCTTTTTTTTCTAAAGATTTTATTTATTTACTTGAGACAGTGAGCAAGAGAGAGAGAGCACAAGTGGGGGGGAGGGGCAGAGGCAGAGGGAGAAGCAGACTCCCCGCTGAGCAGGGACCCCGCTGTGGGGCTCAATCCCAGGACCCTGGGATCATGACCTGAGCTGAAGGCAGACGCCTAACCAACTGAGCCACCCAGGTGCCCCTCAATGTTTATTTTCAAGTTTAGCTGCATGCCTTATATATTGAATATATATATACATATATATGTCAAGGTTGGCATCAACAAATTCACTATTATTGAGGAACACTATTATGCTAAAAAAATAAAACATTTCATGATGTATAGGTTAAATAGTTTAGATAGAAGGTGACAAGAATTTTTATTTTTATGTATTTATTTATTTTAGTCGGGGGAGGGGCTGAGGGAGAGGGAAAAAGAGAATCTTAAGTAGGTTCCACACCTAGCATGGAGCCCAACGTGGGGCTTGATCTCACAACGCTGTGATCATGAACTGAACTGAAATCAAGAGTTGACTCAGCCACCCAGGCACCCCAACAAGAATTTTTAAAGCACTTTTTATTTTGAAATAATTACAGATTCTCAGGAAGTTGCAAAGAATGTACAAGGAAGTCCCTTGTAGCCTTTTCCCAGCCTCCCACTGTTAACATCTTACACAATTATAGTGCAATATCAGAACCAAGAAATTGACCTTAGTACAACCCATAGAGCTTATTCAAATTTGACATGTGACACATGAACTCATACACACGTGTGAGTATGTATGTAGCTCTGTGCAAGTTTATCATGCATATAGCCTTGCACGACCACCGCTATCCTCAAAGTGTTCAACTGCTCCATGACAAGACTCTTGGGATAAGAACTTTAATCATAGATTTTATGTGGTTTGACACTATACAAATATTTATAGAGAAATAAGTGTATAATATACATAAAAACTGATATGCACAGTAGAAAACATTATTTCCCCAGTTTCTTTCTTGAAAATTTGTGTATGTTGAATGGTCAGAAGGAAGTACGTGTGCATGTGTTTGTGTGCACGGATATCGACAGAGAGTGGTAGTCTGTAGAGCCCTTCTGTCTGTACAGGGCAACGGCAGCAGACATAATAAGAATAAAAGCAAATCATACATGAATTCCAACTTAAAAAAAGATAAAATGGGATTATTTGTGGGGAGGAGAAGGATCCTGAAGCTTTGCCTATTCCCTCTTCCCCTAACCTCTTTTGCACTTACAAACAGTCTTAAAACATTAAAGAACTTTCCAGCTGATATTTCGGGATGTACTTTTTCTATTCTTCTCTTGCAGCAGCATCTCAGAGCACTGCTC
Source organism: Ursus arctos (assembly GCF_023065955.2). NCBI lineage: Eukaryota > Metazoa > Chordata > Mammalia > Carnivora > Ursidae > Ursus > Ursus arctos. Next base: position 12,274,007 of record NW_026623019.1, on the reverse strand, counting down.
CGTATACCCTCCTATCTCAGCAATTTAGTGAAAAGCTCTTTTGGGGGCAAAAGAATTTTTTTCTGTGATACTAATTTGTGTTTTACTTTTGTTTCCATTTCAAGAAGGAACCTGACTTTTGATATTTCTTTTTCTTGGGGGAATTTTGGAGTGCCTATAGCAGGAGCTGCTTGAAGTCAAAGGCTGCTTCCCTTTGTTGAGAGAGCCAAAGCTCGTTGAAGAGAAGGTGCTGGGTCTCTCAAAGCGGGAGGGAAGTTGTGAATGCTCTGGAGGGCAGCAGGAGGAGAAGAAGAGAGAATAGAGGGAACAGGAGTTATGGGCATGGGGTTCTGGAACAATGGGGACCTGAACATCAAATTGTGGCAGAGCCCCAGGAAGGTGGTGAGCATACAACGAAAGGAATTCATGAAGAAGTAAGAAAGACGTAGTCTCAGACCTTTAAGCCTTGACTAAGAGTACGGGCTTGGAAGGGAAGCAGCTTCAAGGGATCTGATCTCTCTTTGATTTTAGTACGATCCAAGGAGGTGAAGCTAGTCCTAATAGATTTTCCAGTGAGGTGGCTGTTAATTAAAGAAGAACAGAGAAAAATGCTCTTTCTTGTATACTAGAGTGTATGGATTGAGAGTCACACTTGCCTTCAGGTTTACTGATACCTTTCTCTTCCACCCCCACCTCCTCAGGTTATGTTAAGGCAGAAATCTAGAATTCCTCTAGAGCCTCAGTACCTGAAAGAGTTCCTTGCACACAGTAGGGACTCCAGACCTCTTTGCTGAATGCAGACTGAACTGGAGTTCATGCTGAACGGAGACCATATCTCTTTGCTGAATGAAGACCACACTGAGGAAAATGAAAATTATTTGTAGTCACTTTTGAGTGTTATGTTTTCATGATTGAGTCAAATTTTCATCAGACTCTTGCTTTAGAAGGAGACTTCTGAATCCCCCAAAGCCACTGGACAGAAAGACTTGGAATTCCAAGAAAGTAAGGCATATCTCAGTGGGAGCTCCAGTTTCATAGTGAAATAATTCTTAGCTCTTTCCGACGATGTGTCAGCCTGGTCCCACTCGGAGAGTTTCTACTGTAGACTCTTTTCCAATGGGGTTAAAATTCCTGTAGGTGATGGTGCTATAGTGATGACCAATGTATATTTCCTAATCTCTATGACATATGCTTCTTGAATATTTTTTATATACTTCCTACATACCACTTTGAAACAATGTGAAGCACGCAATCATTACATAGAAAAGGAATGGGAGCTAATGGCTTAGAGTGAGATCTCTGGGATCAGGCTGCTTGGGGTTTGAAGCCTTGATTTATGACTAAGGCAAGTTAATGACCTCTCAGGCCTCAGTTTCCTCTTCTGCAATATGGGGATAATAATTGTATCTACATCACAGGGCTGTTGTGAGGCTTCAATGAGCTAATGTGGTAACACTTGGAGCAGTATCTGGCATATAATAATAACTCTTCTATTATAATTAGCTTCATTTAACATTACTTATAGATCATAGTCATTAAAAGGTTGAGAGTACTTCCTAATCTACAGTAAGTCTTCAATAAAGACTGGTTATTATTTGTTATATGTTTCATTGACAGGAGGTATTTCCTCTGGCTAGAAATATGTTTAAAAACAGTTTTCGCTTGGACAAGGTTAGCTTTATTGGAGGAAGTCACAGAAAGGTTATTTTTTTGCATTGTCCTTTGGTTTACATGATGCTTCTCCTGTGTTCAGTGTAGCATAGCATAAACCCATCCTTTGTAGGCTAAGATATTAAAGTAAAATCATGGATAAACAAAATAAGCTCAGTTCAGAAATCTCTGCTGAACAAAATAAGAAAGTGCTTTGGAATACTAAAATTTAACAGAATTTTGCATAAAGCTTAGCAAAGATAACCTTTCTCCAAAGAGTGGGGTTTTAGTATTGAAACTACAAAGGGGATGATTTGATAACCTCAGGAGATTGGAACATTTGTATTTTAATGATGTCAGTGTGATTCCATTCCCCTCTTCCCTGAAGCAGGTAGACCTTGGGTCCTTCCAGTGAGGAATAGAATATTTGTTTTCCTATATTCACATATGCATTAACAGGGCATCGCTCAGGATCTCTGTGTTGTGACCTGCAAGCCTGAGCTGGAGCCTTACAAAAGTGACAGAGGGACTGATTTTGCTCAGTCGACTCTTGAATTTACTATGCACAACATTGCAATAGCTTTCTTGGGCTTAAGCCATTCTCTGTCAACAATTTATTCCCCTCAAAGTTAAACAGAGAGGAGTTTTAAATCCTTTTTTCTGATAGAAGCTCAAAATGCAGGTTATTTAAACTCCTACCTAAATCCACCAACTTCTTAAACCCTTACATGTTACTGTTTCTCTGCCTTGCTGCATTGTTGAAATTACGGGACAAACATTGTCATGATTTTTCTTATGTCTTCTAAATTTTGTCATAGCTCCTTGATGTTCTGGATTTCTGTGGTTACTTTTCTAAAGAGGTCTAACTGCCTTTCCATTTACTTAATGGTGTGTATGTGTGTGTGTGTTTGGTGTAGCTCCAATCTGTTATTTTTTTTCACTTTATTTTTGCAGCTACAGTGTTATGATACAAGCAGTATTGCAAAACCCCTTTGTGGAAGCAGGGTGCAGAAAGTGGTTTCGTGACTATCAAGTTATTGTGGTTTCTACTGTATTGTGACTAATTAACTAAGAGAAAGATTCTCTAGTTCTTATGTATTCTGATTCTTTGAATTTTTTTTCAGGCCACACATGCAAAAAAGCAAATACATTTCTTTTTTCTTTTCTTTCTTTCTTTTTTTTTTTTTTAAGATTTTATTTATTTATTTGAGAGAGTGAGAGAGGGAGAGTACAAGCCAGGGGAGGGGCAGAGGCAAAGGGAGAAGCAGACTCCCTGGGCTCGATCCCAGGGTCCTGGGATCATGACTTGAGCTGAAGGCAGACACTTAACTGACTGAGCCACCCAGGCACCCCAGCAAATACATTTCTTGCTAAAAATAAAGGAAATCTATTTAAGGGGAAAGAGTTGGCTTGTTTATGAAATAGAAAGGAATAATGCCAATAAAATTATTGAGTTAATTCCAAACATTTATATAAACTGAAAATAGTACACCTGTAGTAAGTAAGTTATTATAAACTTGGGAAATAATAGGTATCATTTAGCCACTTTATGCATTCTAGGCAAGGTTTTCTGTGCTTTATAATTACTACAATATTCCTGCTAGATAGGTGTTATTGGGTCCATATTTTACCATGTGGTACACCAAGGCACTGTGGGTCAGATAAATGGAAGATATTTGCCTCAAATCACATAGCAAGTGAGGGCTGCAGGTTGAACCCAGATCTGTCTGATCCTCAAATCTTGTACTTTTGACTTAATTTTATTTTTTGTGGCATACAGTATTTTTTTTTTCTTTTCAAAGACAGGACCTGATATAAAGGTAGAACTCTTCTTGGCCTCTTTTGAGTCCAAGATTTAGCTGCAAGTAAAAGCATGTTCTTGAAAAAACATGTGGTAGTCAAGGGAAAGATCACCTAGGAAGCTTTTGTCATTTCTGAAAGGTAAGCTTGTAAAGGAAGACTTGGTCTGCTGCAGTGCCAGATTTCTTAGTGCTAATCTTATGGTAGGAGTGTTTTCCTCAGAAACTTCCTGAATTTAAGAGAGGATATAAATACATAATTGTCATCAGGCATTGTCCTAATATATATATTTTTTACAAATGCCAAAACTACCCTCCGTTATCTTTTGCAGGTAGGAGAAAAAGCTTTATAATTCCAGGCATTGTGTTTAGGAGAGAGGAAGTAATGAGTACCATATGGCATGTCTACTGTGAGAAGAAGTGGTACACTCTTTTCTCATCCAGAGAACAGCATTGGGTACCAAACCAGGATCCATGCCATGGGACCATGGAGCAAGGAATACTCAGGGAAGAACTTGCCAGGCTCCTCCAATTCGTCCACATGCATAACCTTCAAGTTACCACCTTCTCCAAAGACAGGGCAAAACCTGGGGCATCCCCAGGTGTGAGAGACTAGGCAGCAAGGAGGTCAAAGAAAGCAGAATGTAAGAGTCTTATGAGTTCTTAGGCCGGTCCAGAGAGAGCCCTGAGGTGATGGGTCTATTCTAGTGAAATCTTAGAATACACCTTGAAAAATCAAGAATTCTTGCAGCTTATTTGGCTCTGGCTTCCCCATGGACTGTTCTAATCTGTTCGCAAATCACATTGTTTGTCTTGAAACATAATAAGCCTTCAGGAGAGGAGAGGTGGGTTGAGAGTGGGTGGGGTGTTATGTCTGAGACACCATCCTTAATCAAACTTTCGAATGCTATGTGTCGTGTAGTCATGTATTGCCCACTTTTGGGGCTGGAATACACGCACATGCGCACACACACACACACACACACGCACACACACACCTCCACGTAATTCTTTCAAACAGAAAAGAATCTTTCCTTTGTTGAGATCACTGTTTCTGTTTCTAAAATTCTATATAAAGGTTCAGCTGTAAACTCCTATAGCCAGGAGATATCCTAGGGTAAAGGGAATTAAATACATTTGGAAAAAAAAATTGATTGGCTTTTCAAAGGGAGATTACAAGAAAGCCAAAGACTCTAGTTTTGGGGCTAATTACAAATATTACAAATAGAAAAAGAAATCCCTTTCTCTCTCTCTCTCTCTCTCTGTTACACACACACACACACACACACACACGCACACACACACAGAGGTTATAATAAACTAAAATAGGAATAGACTGGGTGGCTTAAATACTTTTCTTTTTCTCTCCAAGGTAATAAACATTGTGCCTGAGTTATCTGCTCATTAAGTCGCTGAAAAATGCACCACCAGTTAGTATAAAGTCCTTTGTAAACAGTGAAAGTCTCAAAGGTGCCTCCACACTTAGAAATAATCATTTACTCTGTCAAATTAATAAGAAATTGATGGAGGGCAGATGCTTCTGAGAAAAATAAGTAAATATTTGATGGCTAGTGTGACAAATAGAATTAACACTCTGTGTACCTATCTTTTTAAAAAGATAAGCAGAAGCATAAGATATGGGTTCAGAATATTTTTAATTTTGAGTTATTTCATTTCAAAAATGGGTAAGACCCATTTATGACAAGGAAGAGTGAAGTGTTCCTTGTGTTCCCTCTCTTGCTGGCTATCTCTCTGTCAAATAAATAAATAAAATCTTTAAAAAATAAATAAAATAAAATAAAGTTGCAGCATTGAAATTAATCTCCAGTCTGCCTGACCTCTTCACAATCACATCCTATAATGACAAGGAAGAGTGAAGACAGGAGCCCAAAGTAAGAATCAGATTCAGAGAGTCTTTCATACATAAAACATGCACTGAGCCAAACATTTGGATGCCTAATTAAATAAGTTCAGGCCAATGATGAATCCTTCTGACATTTAGGAAGAATTTAGAATGCTTTAAGGTTAAACCTCAGACACCTAGGCCCTAGGGCCTTGAGTAAAAAGGAACAGTAAAATATGATGGGCTTTCTCATGTTTTCATAGGATGTTGATATGGAGATAACTCTTTAGGAAATGTAGAATGCATTATCTGTTCTGGGTCCACTTGGCTTAATGTAAAATATTAGAAGAATCCCCAGCTCTCATGGGTCTTCTTATAATTTCTGTCTCAGCGACACCTGTAGGCTTCTGTGGTGAGAATCTTCCAAGTTGGCCGAGCTGGATGAATTCCACACAGCCGACTGGGTATGAGAATGAGCTCCCAGGGGCAGAAGACCACCACCACTGCTCCTGTCCCACATTCTTTTGTGCAAAGCCAGTGGGTACCTCGTAGTATATGGGCACATTCCTTTGTCATTCTCCGGAGATGATCTCTCAAAACAAATCATTTAGACAGCATTCTTTAGCCTGGGGCCATGGACTTCATGAAATTGTGCGCAAATGTATGGGGGGTACACATAATTCAACTTCTCTTCTGGGTAGATGACCTATAACCTCCCAGAGATTTTTGAACTATTACCTGATCTCCCTCCTCAGCCACCCCCAGCTTAAAAACACCTACTTGATGTTTTTATTTGGTGTTTTTTGAAGTCAATCACAATGATTGAGATGGTTTTTTTGTGGTGATTCTGTTGTCTGATAAGTAGCCACTCGCCATATGTGATTATCGGACACTTGAAATGTAGCTAATCTAAATTGAGTTATGCTGTAAATGTAAATGCACACTGGGTTTCAAAGACTTAGTAGAAAATATAATGTAAAATATCTCAGTATTAATTTCATATTGAGTACATGTTATAATAGTAACAACAATATAATAGTAACAGTAAGCTTATGGCCACCAGAAGGCACATATCTGTAGAGGGAGGAAAGGCAGCTAAGAATGTGCCAGATATCAAGTAAAGTTCTTTACTCATATTAACTGACTGTATTCTCACAACTCCCCTGTGAGAAAGATAATATTGGCTAAGAGAATCCCCGAGAAACTAGAGAGCCTCATAACCATTCCCCCAACTCTAATTCCTGAACCAACAATGACAATCCATTATTTTAATAGCAACAGTTATGTTTTTTAAAATTCAAACTAAATTAGTAGTATAATGGTTGAATGTACTAAAAATAAAGTGTAATGGTGAGTCCCTAGGCTCAAGAGTCAGATACACAGAATTGGAATCAGAATTCTGTCAGTTATTACCTGTGTGTCCTGGGAAAGTTGCTTAGATTCTCTAAACCACGGTTTTTAATCTTCAGTATAGATGAAAGGATGAACTGAGAGAAGTATGTGCTCAGTAGTGCTTTGCAATGGACCTGATTATGTAGAAAATAATAAATATTTGTTATTATTTATAGTCTGTGATTGTGAAGAGGTCAGGCAGACTGGAGATTAATCTCAATGCTGCAACTTTATTTTATTTTATTTTATTTTTTAAAGATTTTATTTATTTATTTGACAGAGAGATAGCCAGCAAGAGAGGGAACACAGGCAGGGGGAGTGGGAGAGGAAGAAGCAGGCTCCTAGCAGAGAAGCCTGATGTGGGGCTCGATCCCACGCTGGGATCACGCCCTGAGCCGAAGGCAGACGCTTAATGACTGAGCCACCCAGGCGCCCCTCAGTGCTGCAACTTTAAAGTTGAGTAATTGGGGTCATGTTATTACCTTGTGTGAGTCTCTCTTTTTCTCATCTGAAAAAATGGGAATATTTCTTACTTCATAGAGTGTCGGAGATCAGTGATCTCATTTGAGACACTTAGAGCATGGCACAAAGGAATCAGTCCCATGTCAGGTGGTTATGATAATTATTCCCTCCCTCTGTCTGCTTTCTTGCATATAATGACATAATAATAAAGTACATGGGCTCTGGAGCCAAATTCCTGGGGTTGAATTCTAGGGTCTGCTGCTGTCTCGCTATATAGTCTTAAACAATTTCTTTAGCCTCTTTTGTCTCAATTTCCTCATCTGTAAAATGGGGTCGTGTGAGAATTAAATGAATTAATCCTTGGAGATAGACGATGCCTGACACATAGTGAATGCTTAATAAATGTTAACCATTTTAATACTACTGTTACTAGTTTTTAGTTTCTCATGTTCTATTCCTACATTCATACTTTTACTGTCTTTCCTTTTCTTTTGTATTCTTTTCAGCATATTCCTTGGACCTCCAGGAACACTTATGAATACCATATGAATAAATTGGTGACACTCAGAACTAAGGTTACTGCCACCATCTTGATCAGTGTGTTTACTTTACACCATAAAAAATGTTTGGAAAGAATGTGATCATGGCAGACACATAGTTTTTTGTTACCCATTATCTTCAGGTTAAGTTTCATCACAGACACTGTCAAAAAGTTAAGATTCTGAGAACACTTTTTATTTATTTTTTTATTTTTTTAATTTTTTTTAAGATTTTATTTATTTATTCGACAGAGATAGAGACAGCCAGCGAGAGAGGGAACACAGCAGGGGGAGTGGGAGAGGAAGAAGCAGGCTCATAGTGGAGGAGCCTGACGTGGGGCTCGATCCCGTAACGCTAGGATCACACCCTGAGCTGAAGGCAGACGCCTAACCTCTGTGCCACCCAGGCGCCCCCTGAGAACACTTTTTAAACATCACAGATATTTGTAACATTTGAAACCCAGCTGGCCAGGGCATATCACTGTTGCAGAGCTGGTTAGACAGAAACATCCAGCCACCTTGCAAAGTTGTTCACACAGGTGAGTCGTGTGTAGCATCCAACAGGATCTTTATCAATGAATAGGACCACTTCATGGTTTGACATGGCTCCATGTTAGGTCTGGTTGGAAGATACTGGTAGAAATAAGAAGTAAAACTGATTAACTAAAATCACCAAACATTGAGGCATCGTGTTGGTAGGAATCCTAAAAACCACTTAATTTTCACCTTTAGATAAAGTAAACATTTATCTATAAAGCTTTCAAAAAAAGAAGGGTGTAAAAGGAGTATGGCTTTCCCATTTGCCTTTCTCATTTTGTTTAAGTTTTTATTTTAACCAGCTTGGCATTGCTTTACGTCCTCTTGTGCTTTCAACATCCTAAAGACTTTTGTTTCTGTGACACCAATCTGGTCATACAACTTTGCTAAACTTTTTTACTGTCATACATCATGTATTTCAGCCAATCAGGTCAGCTTTCTTTTCTAATTTGCATAACTACATAATCCGGCACAAGGGATTTCCTTTAAAATTCAGTTTAATACAAACCATCTTCTATTTTTTTATTTTTTATTTTTTAAAGATGTATTTATTTGAAAGAGAGAGAGAGAGACAGAGGGAGAGTCAGAGGGAGAGGAAGAGAGAAACTCAAGCAGACTCCACTCTGAGCGGGGAGCCCTATCTCACGACCCTGAGATAATACATGAGCCAACACCACAGTCAGATGCCTAGCTGACTGTGCCACCCAGGTGTCCCTACAAAGCATCTTTTAATCTGAAGAATCCTAGTAGGCATTGGAATCTCTGCTGAACGTCTCAAGACCCCATTCAGCAGTCAAAGTTAATTTTAGTGGAATCCGTCCTGTTAATGACAATAGCTTGTCTCATTTTTAGTGTATTGTTGGCTTTGCTTCTTTTGTAGAAGTCAAAGGAGACACATGAAACACTTGAGGCTTTAGGTTAGTTCATTGAGTCTCTACCTTCAGACTTTCTAAGCTCCAGTAATGATTTTGCATGAGGAAAGGAATTTTGAAAGTACATCAAAGTTGAAAAGGTAACTAAGCTGTTACTTCTTGTTTAACTAATTGCTTTCACTTCATTCACCTTTGTACTTTGGAGGGGAAAATGTACAAATTTGTTTTGTTTTGAGTAGTGAAAAATGCTTAATAGGACTCTAATATGCTCAGATTCAAAATCACATTTCTTTTACTGTAAGTCAACAGATGATATTGTTATTACATAATTAGGGAGATACTACTATGTGATGTTAACTTTTAAACTAACAAGGTGTCCATGCCACTTATATGATTTTGCTGATCTATTAAATCTAAACTCTACCATTTTTAAGAGCTACAAACCAAAATTTACTTACATAATCCTTAGATAAATAATTTATCTCATGTTAGATTTTCAAATGATTTTAAAAATATTGGACAGATTCTGAGTATATCACTCAGGTATTTGTTGTCACTATGACAGATTTGGTTATAGCAGTATTAGATATTATTATGTATGTGGGAAGTTGTTATATGTACTAATGCAATATTTCATTTATTAAGTACTAATTGAATGATATGCCCATTAATGTATTAAAGTATAACAAGCTTGTTTATGCCAGATCTAAATAACAAATAAATGTCTATAACCCAGAAAAAAAAAAAAAAACCAAAATCACATTTCTTTTCCACCATGGATAGAAATTGTGACTCTAAGAAATGGGGGAATTTTGCACAGTCACTTCTGTGTCCCCCTTTCACTTTGTTTTGTAACGGACCAGGTGTTAATGTTTGTACTTTTGCACAAAAGGACAAAATTGCACAAAATTGTTCAAATGGACAGTTTAAAAGTTAGTTTCATAAGGCCGTTTAATGCACTTATATTTAGGAAACTAAGCATGTCTACGTGATAGCTCTAACCTGTTTTGGACACTGCTGAATATTTTTCTTGACCTGCATGGTACTTTGAGAAATTCATACCTTCTTAAAAATAAAAAAGAAGAAAAAGTAACTTTCCCCTAATGATTAGGCCCTTCCTCTAAAACTGTGCATTCCTTTTTAAGATGATCTTTGATGTTTTCCTGCCATTTATGCTGGACGAACAGAAATAATTGGATTTTAGCACAAATGATTGCCTTCTGTTTTACTGTTGTAACCCAGGAGCAGGTAGGAAACAATAATTTACCTTTAGAAACGCCAAGGCACTGGACTGTGCCTTTCTCCTTGACACAGCTGGGTTATATGTCCTTCACTACCAATATCGCAGAGTTCTTGTACACAGATAAAAATCCTGACCTCAGAAAGGTGTATAATGAGAGACAGATTTTAAGGATTACTGATCGTAGAAGGAGTGCATTTTTAAAGAAGCAAAACTAACGAAATTGTAAAGGTAGAAGTCCAGGCATCTATGACGCCAGAAAAGGAGTTTGAGGAAAAATGTAGCCTTTCTAAATGGGCACAACCAAATTCTTTGTTCCTTCTAGGGATCGCTGGATCTTTTACCAGGTGAAAAGTCAGTTAAGCTTAAACATCATTTTTTTTTTTTTTTGAGGCTCTTTTTAACATTGAAAAAAACTGATCTACTTGGAATTTCTCTTTTTTTAAAATTTAAATTCAATTAGCCAACATATAGTACATCGTTAGTTTTTGATGTAGTGTTGTGGTTCATTAATTGTGTATAACACCCAGTTCTCATCACATCACATGTCCTCCTTAAGGCCCATCACCGGGTTACCCCATCCCCCACCCACCTCCCCTCCAGCAACCCTCTGTTTGTTTCCCAGAGTCAGGAGTCTCTGATGGTTTGGCTCCCTCTCTGATTTCTTACCATTCAGTTTTCCCTCCCTTCCCCTGTGGTCCTCTGCACTATTTCTTATATTCCACATATGAGTGAAGCCACATGGTAGTTGTCTCTCACCACTTGACTTATTCGCATAATCCCCTCCAGTTCCATCTATGCCGATGTACATGGTGGGTATTCATCCTTTCTGATGGCTGAGTGATATTCCATTGTATGTATGAACCACATTTTCTTTATCCTGTTTGAACTTTAACAGATTATATTTATTTACTATTTTTTGGTATAAGGATAAAGTCTTTTCTTTGAAATGTTACTACTAATTGAACCCCTGAGTTACCTTTTTACATAAACTACATCCAGCATGTCGAATCTAATTATCAGTTTTATTTCTTTAAAATAGAGACAGATCTTAATGGTAATGGCAGAGCAATCAGGGGGAAGCCAACTTCTATGTTTTTTTCTACTTTGTTCTTTTTTAAAAACAGCTGTCTTGTCCACACCGTGTTATTGCTGTTACATCACCCACAGTTTTGCATGTAATAGTGGTTCTTTCACTCTCACTGCTGAATAGTATTCCATTGTCTTAATATACCATAATTTATGTAACTGTTTTGCTCACTTTCACAAATAGTGCTGCTATGAATATTCTTGCAGTATTTTATTTTATTTTAAGATTTTATGTATTTACTTGAGAGAGAGAGAGAGCCTGAGAGAGAGAGAGAGCACGAGCAGGGGGTAGGGGCAGAGGGAGAGGGAGAAGCCAGCTCCCCACCGAGCAGAGAGTCAGACATGGGACTTGATCCCAGGACCCTGGAATCATGACCTGAACCAAAGGCAGACGCTTAACCGACTGAGCCACCCAGACGCCCTGAACCTTCATAATTCTTATACCATTTAGTTTAGTCATTATCTCTCAATCTTGAAATAAAATTTCAGAAAACTATCTATGTATAGATTCAGAAAGAGGGAAAACTTTCATATGCATATGCATTTATGCAAATGCATCAATGAAAAATAAAGAGGATTTATACTACACATTCCTACGAATCATAATAGTGTTTAAAGTGTAGGAAGTCTGGATAATTGGAGGATTTTGTTTGTTCTATAGTCTATGGAAAAATTAATAGGAAGGAAGGAAGGGGGAGGTGGAAGGAGGAGGAGTAGAGGAGGAGGGAAGGCGGGAGAGAGAGAGAGAGGAAGGAAACAGCAGATCTGTAGCTAGGTTCTCTGACCTGCACTGGCCTTTGCAGAGAGGACGTGATGGGGTGGGTAACCAAGAAGGCTTGTCAGAAGGTATTTCAGAGAAGATACGCGATTGTTTTTCATTAAGAAGGAGGATAATTTTTCAGGAAGCTATCACCCAGAGAATTTCATCCACATAGATGGCCAATTTGCATAAACCAGTATAACCCTACTGCTCCTCTTCTTGATTAATAGTCGTGGGCTTTGGGCGATTTTTTGCTCAAGTTACAGGAATAATTGTTTCAACTCTCACGGTTGTTTGGCTTTGTGTGAGACTCAGCCCTCGTGTCTACTGAAGGGAATCTAATCATGACTAAATGCAGATACTACATCCTGTCTCCAGCTTCGTAGGCATTGACTAAACCTACTTCTCTGTAAGTCTAATCACAGTGGCTATGCTTTTAGTGAATTCGCAAAACAGCTGGCCCCAAATTCATTTAATAGTCACATTTAAAAATCTTAGCATGCAAGAGTGCCAATTCAGACTGCTTCCCCGTGTGTGTAAGGCCATGTAAGAAGGAATTAGACATTGTTTGGCTTAAGAGAAGAGATGTTGTAGGGGAGTCGTAAAGGCCATCTTCAAATACCCGAGGACTATCACTTGGAAAAGCACATATGTTAAATTACTGTGGCTCCAGAGTTTAAAATAAAGGTGGAGGCATGGATTTCAGCTTAGTTTATTAGGATGGGCTTCCTAATGCTTAAAATCATTTAATAAGGGGGCGCCTGGGTAGCGCAGTCGTTAAGCGTCTGCCTTCGGCTCAGGGCGTGATCCTGGCGTTCCGGGATCGAGTCCCACATCAGGCTCCTGGGCTGGGAGCCTGCTTCTTCCTCTCCCTCTCCCCTGCTGTGTTCCCTCTCTCGCTGGCTGTCTGTCACATAAATAAATAAAATCTTAAAAAAAAAAAATCATTTAATAAGGAAATGTCCTGCTTATGAGAAAGAAGATATCTAACGCTGGAGTCCGAATGTGTAGGCAAAGGGTGAATGACAGCTTGTTGAGTTTCTAAGGTCAGACCTATAAGCATGTAACTCACTGTTCAACTCTATGATTCAGTATAACATGTTATACTGAAGCCAAGATACCATCCATTATCAACATCCTGATTTGAGAGTGTTTAAAATGTGAAAAATTGGAAGTGTTTAAATTGATGAAATATAGTTGATACTATCTTATTTTGCAAGGAGAGGTTTTGGAACAAACACGGCTTTATAATTTTCATCACTTTCTCTGTTTACCCTCCCCTCTTGCATTTTGCTTGATCGTGTTAGTCTCTGGGTATGCATGTGGGTTTCCAGGTCCTGGAATAACCAAAGGAAAATAAATATCCTATTAACTCTTTTGCAATGAAGTTCGTAACCATGTGACTTTGAGCAAATGGGTTTTGAAGAGAGTTTCTTTGATTATACACTCAACACACGTGACAGGCTTGTAGGATCATGTAAGGTTCATAGAGTGTGTAGGGCTAATGAAAGACTGTTGGCATTTGATATTTTCTTGAGAATTTTTTTGAATACTATTTAAAGCTCACTTTTCAGAACATTTCACTATATTATGTTTGGATTGATTCGTACATAAAGATTTATATATTTGCATTTTTATCTTATGTAGAATATTTATTATATAACAATATAAGTAATTTTTGCCTTAATCTTGTCCTAATATGTACATTCTTTAATGCATAGAAACTATGGAGGAAAAAAAAAAAGGTTTATGGCATACTTCCCAAAAGCCTTTTTTTTTGTATTTACACTCACCTTTGCAATTGCAATGACTCTTCCAGAAAAGTTAAGTTGCTCTGGAAATGGCTTCTAGCCTCGATTCCAGAATTTCAGTGCTGGTGATTTTATTTTATTTATTTTAAAAAAATATTTTATTTATTTACTTGAGAAAGAGAGAGAGATTGAGAGAGATTGAGAGAGAGTGCACACAAAGGGAGAGGGAGAAGCAGATTTCCCGCTGAGCAGGGAGCCCAATATGGAGCTTGATTCCAGGACCCCGGGATCGTGACCTGAGCTGAAGGCAGATGAGTAACTGACTGAGCCACCCAGGCGCCCCTTAAACGTGTTCTTAGCTTTGATGCTGCTATTCTTTGCTAACTTGTAAGAAAAATGATAGACTTTCAATGTAGTTTTCCAGTTCCTAGTTATTAGAAAATTTGGGAAAAGACAAACGAACATGAGAAGAGGGAAGGTCAATATTTTGCTTGTCTGTAATGACATCTAATTTAGCCTCTTGTACAGTTCCCAGATTTTTTTTTGTACTTGTCAAGTGCAAAAATGGAATGCAGTCATCTTCAAACAAGGCTTTAAAACACAGCTTTAAGATAACAGCAACACAAAACTCATTTTTAGAACAAACAGGTAAAAAAAATTACACATACAATCAATACTCATTGAATTTTTCTAAATATATCTAAAAAACTCAACAGGGGCTCTGAATACTCATGGAAGTCCTGGTGCCGTCATTCATGTCAGATATTCTTGACAGCAGTGTTATTTCCCCTTTAATGGGCTGATGTGGGTGAATCCGGGTCTTGTGGTTCCATGAAATGAGTGTTCTTGGATTATGTGCCTTGATACATCTGTGAAAGCCCCTTAGGTCCTTTGCAGGGCTTTTATCATTATATTGAAAGAATGAACTTTCAAGGCATCCAGGTTAGCACAAGGCTTTTAATCTCCTAGGGAGTTTTCACTTATATTCCCCTTTGTTGACAACTAAAGGAAAAGGCAAACATCTACTTTAAGTCCTAATTTGCTGACTTTTTTCCTACTCCCTAATTGGGATTTAGGTCTCATACCTGTCTAATTTGTAAACTATGCATAATCATTTTGATTCATTTTTGTGAGGGGGAGAAAGTCTGGACTGAATTATTGTATTTCCAGGAAATGTCACTAATAGTTTCAAATCCATGAGCTTAGATAGGGAACAAGGAAAGGCAAAATGGAGCCTGTGGTTTTTTCATTAAATGGCATTGTGTGTTGCAAACATTGTTTAAAGCCTCATTTTGTTTAATATGGGTGTGTGATTTCTGGACACAGAGTTGGTTAAAAGGTTGTTTAAAAAGGTAGAAAGCGTTCCCTGTGAGTCCCTTTGCTTAAAGTGACAGGATTAATATTAATGTAGCACTACACACAGATGTACAGCTGTGGGATTTTAGAGCTCTGTATTCCATTCATGAAAACTAGTCAATTCCAAAACCTCTGCTTAATCAGACTGACCACTGACAACTCAGATTATGATTTTCACAACTGGCACCACAACACAAATTTTCCTACAGCATTTCTCACCTTCTCCCCTGCCCTCTTAATCCCTTTCTGCCTTATCCTCCTGGAAGGACCTGGCCTTATTCAAATGGGAGAGAGAATGCTCCATTTCAGAAAGAAATGAAAATACGTCTATTGCCATTGCAACAGATAAGCAACCAGATAGCTCTTTCAACCAGGAGGGATTTTAGGCCTTCTTCCCTTTAATCAGGAGTAAGGTCATTGTTTCAGCTTTTGTAAATTTGTGACACCCCTTTTGGCCCTCTCTCATCTGATCAAGGAAATTCCTGATCACGAGGACAGCTTGGTCTGGTAAAATAACTGACACAAAACTGATGAGAGACTGCTGGATTTCCTTCTAATGAGCAGAAGGCAGATGGATGAACCAAGGATGAGGAGGTGTCAAAGAATTTTCAACACACAGGAGATCACACATCATCTTCACTGCATTAACTGCTGCATCATCATCCTGGCCTCGAGAGTGTGAGGGTAAACTGAATAACCCACTGCTACCCCGGAGAGAAAAACGAATTGATTCAAGAAGCATCCACCCTGTCTTCCCCTCCAAAGACTCTTCTCTTCCCTGTCCCTATGGTGCAGGTTGTTGAAGACCCTTGATTGCAGTTAGAGCAGCAAGAATCAACTGGAGAGATTTAAAATATCCTGATTCCGAGGCCACGCCAGGCCAATTAAATTAGACTCTGAAGAATATCAGCATTAAAAAAAAAAAAAGATTAAGTACCTCCAGTGTGCAGCCAAGTTTCAGAACCAGTGGGCTAATCCGAGCAAGCGTGAAAAGGAATTAGTGTGGCATCTGACAAGGAGATGAAGCTCTACTCCCCCCCAAGGACACTTAGGAGACAGTTGTTGCTGCAAAGAGACAGGGAAGAAAGAGAAAAGGAAGGAAGACAAAGTTGCATGCTTCCTGTCTTTCTCCAAGTCTACTGGAGTCTCCCAGTGTGGGAACCTAGGCTTGCACCTGCAGTTCAGGGTGGGGTGTGGTTGGTCCCCAAGGCCTAGGGGACTGGACTGGGCGGGGTGGGGTGACTGGAGGCAGCTATCCAGCGACACATCAATAGCTCTAGGCGTGGGCCGTGTGCCCCCCAGAGAAGGCGGCGCCTGCGGGGTGGAGAGCAATTTGGGGGCGCAAAAGGAAGCTGGCTCGGGCGCAGGTGGCGCTCGCAGCCCCAGCCGACAGTTCAGCCAATCGCGGGCGCAAGCGCAGCCTGGTGGCGGCGGCGGTAACGGAGCGCAGGGTTCTGGCAGGAGCCAGCGGAGGCAAAGGCGGCGCCAACAGAGAGCAGCGCGCAAGCTGGAGTGAGACTCGGCGGCGAGAGGAGGGAGTGAGAGCTCGGCTCCCGGGTGTTGCCTGGCAGAGCGCGGCGAACTTAGCATGGGGAAGAAGTGGAGGGATGCGGCGGAGGTGGAGCGGGGCTGCTCCGACCGCGACGACAGCGCGGAGAGCCGCAGGCGCAGCCGGAGCGCCAGCCGGGGCAGGTTTGCCGAGTCGTGGAAAAGGTTAAGTTCCAAGCAGGGATCCACCAAGCGCTCGGGACTCCCATCGCAGCAGACGCCGGTGAGTGGCCCGGGGAGAACCCCTAGGTCTCTTCCTCCCTCCGCCCCGCGCCTCGAGCCCTTTCCATGGTGCTGAACTTGCCTCCTTAGGGGCTCGAGCCTGGGAACTTGTGGAGTCTCTTCTAATCAAAGTGTTGGGGGCTGTGAGGAGGGGCAAGAAGCAACGACTTCCCTTTCTTCAGCGAGGGGAGGGTCTCCTGACGTCTGTGGGGTCTTTGCGAAAAATGGAGAAAATGTTGGAGAGGCGAGGGGTTCACTGTCAGATCGTTAGAGTTTTGCAATTAACAGAGCTTGCGAGATGTTGCCGAGTGTATTGTTGTGACTCCTGTAGGTCCCGAGGGTCTGTCTGTGCAGCATGTTCGAAGGTACTCGGCATCCGCTGAATGAGGGCGGAATAGGAAGGGCATGCCATTTTTTACTCTCTTAACACTTGCTCTTTTTCATCCCACACCCCCACTATGTTAATGGGTGCGTTTAATTGTTTGCAGAATGTTATTTGCATGCAGAGAATAGCAAGAATATCCCAGGTGCTTCTAATCCTACTGTTAACATACACAGCGTTCAGAAAGCAGTTTTCCCATGCGTCAGCTCCTCTTCAATGTCTTTGTGCGATAAAAGCACTCAAGTGAAATTAATATAGGCATCGTATGTGTGTAGAGAAGTACAGTTGTTAAAAACTTTAGCTGCATATGCATTTTTAGTATTTAAATATTACCAGTTTTCCTTTAGCCTAGAGGGGAAGAACTCTGTTCCAGAAGAGAGTGCACAGCCCTCCTGTTGCTCCTAGGGAACAAGGGTACTTCAACTTAGACGTCATTAAGAACATCCCCGTGTGTGCGCACTGCTGTGTGTACCTATGCTTTACATTCAGAGGAGTTGACAGCAGATATTGTATCGTATAGAAGAGAAACTAAATAAAAATTTTAAAAGGGTGGTACAAAAGCATTGTATCTCATGGCATGAATGATGGTACCCTCTTTTGTTTTCGAGAGATCATCACTAAAGGATAAAAATTAATCTGTAAAACCAGGCTGTTTAAAACATTACTTTTGGTCTGTTTATTTTGTTTGCTTGTTCACAAAAACTGGCAGAGAATGTTATTAAATTTGAAATTTTTTTTCCGAATATTTAGTGTTGTGGGTAAGTTTTTTTTTTTTTTTTTTGGTCCAAAGATGGATATAGTGCACTTAAAATGCAATTAATTTTATTTCAGGCATTTCGATACCATTTTTAAATAAAGGTAAATTTAATATTTTAAAAAGGAGAATATTATTTTGAAGATAGGAATTGATGACTTCTGGTTTTCATCAATTATGTGAACTAAGAATTTAATCCCCCTTTTAACAGAAAGTATTATTCTAAAAAACTTCTTATACTGCTTCTTTGATTCTATTCAACAGGTGTGTGCAGAGTTTCAGGAACATATAAAATCTTCATATAACCATAGGTTAGGCTCAATAACTTACAGGTCTGTTACTTAGAATAAAAATATGAGGGAGAGAGGACATAATAGGGTACCATGACAACAGAAGACATCTGGAAAAGTGTGTCCTCCTGTTTACTAAGGGCGATGATGGTGCTATATTTCTCTGTAGTACTTGTTAACTAAAACATTAGTAATTCAGTTAAAAACCAGTTATGGCAAAAGCCTGTGCTTATTCTCACATTGCATGACCTGTTTGATATCGATTTTGTTCTAAAAATCTAGTAAGTGCTCCTAGTCATGATTTGAATTATCAGAATTTTTTAAACAAGGATAATGAGGTTTTGTAAATTTTAGAGCTGGGATGGTGGTTTTAATTGATTCCATTAGTTGTTAACAAAGGCTTTCTACTTCATCTGTAAGTGAGACACCCAACTTACTTATGCAAACAAGAGGGAGGAAATAATAAGGCTTGCAGCAGACATGATGATAAAAGTTTTTAATCTTCAAGGTAAGATTTTTTTTCTGCCTCTTAAGGTGTGCTGGTGCTATTTTCAACTTTCATTGTATTTTATGTAAAAAAAATAGCTTTAATTACAGAGACTAAAGGAAGTGATTAAAGCAGTTAATATGATTATTGCTGCTTTTTATTTATTCTCTGAATAAATAAGATATTCTGTGATGTGACTCTAGATCTTATTCATTTTGTGTTGTACTCAGAAATATTGTGGGATCATCATGATAAAAATTGTAGGAGAATTTTTTTCTTTCTTTGAAGACAAAGTAGATAAATGTGGGAAAATGTAGTTAATAATAAAACATAGGAACACACTTAGATCCTTCTTTCTTCTTTCTTTTGAGAATGTAAAATGATTATATAGTTGTTTTATTGATGTGGCCTTTGTTCTCTCTTTTCTGCTATAGTTAGAGTCTTGAAATCACTTCCAGTTAAAGTTATTCCCAGGGAACGATGACAGTCCATGACTCTGTCCCCAGTGGGAATGATTACATTAGTTTTCATTTTCACTAACAACAAAGCATGCATCCATCATAGATAATGGGGGCGATTTTCTTCAGCAAGGAGAGGGCTGCCATATTCTTGATTATGCAGAAATACTTCTATGATCTGCGTCATGGTGTTTTTATGTGTGAAGGGTAGGGGAGGTCTGTTTGAATCAACCTTGGTAATTAGATTTCCTATCTACTTATCACTAGATATGTTGGGGTTTTCTCAGAGCTAGCTTAGAGATTGGGCTGGCCCTATGATTTTGATGCCAGTATTAGAAATCAAAAAGTCATATTTCTGGCAATGTACTTATTACTCAGAAGATGGTCTACTGATGTTCTTCATGGACTATGGCAGGCCCAGGACAGGACAGCATTGCCATCCTTGCCCAGCTCCCTGGGGCCTGCTTCTATTCTAGCACCATGCAGAAGCAGCACTACTCTGTGTAATAGTGAGAGGAAGGGGCAGCTGTTCTGAGTCCTTATAGTGGTACTTAAAGGTCATGTTTTCAAGTTCTGGGCCACAAGAGTGGATGTGTCTAACACATCAATCCTTGTTGATTTGAAAAGATTTTTTTCCCAAGCAAACCTTCTTCTTTCCCCTTATTTTTAGGCTTCGTGGTTGAAAATGCAGTTTAATTCAGTAATCTATAATTCTCAAATTATACCCCAAATCATAAAATTCTGATAAAGTGAAGTAGGATTTAATCATACTCATTCCTTGAAATTTGTTCCTCTCTGACCGTGGGTCATTGATTATTTTTTAAATCTAAAAACAGTGGAGTGTTTTTTTTGTAAACTAGTAAAGGAATTTGATATCAATTGTATAGTTATATTAATATAAAAGTTATATATTTGCATTGTGGATATGAAATTAGGTTTCTGTACATTAATATTTTATATAATGCCACTGTTAAATTGGTCAGTAGACATAAAAGGATTTTAAAACTTCTTTGCCTCTATTCGATACTATCTGGATTTCATATTTCTCTTTGAAGTGTTGTTCTTATTATTCCTATTATTTGTTTTAATTCTGTCCACACAAAAATACATGTGAAATCTGTTGAAAGGTGATTCAGCAAGTGCTGTCTGGTGTTACAAATATCACATGTTCACCTCAGCCTATAGTATTTTTAATTTTGAAAGGTGATTTCCTCATCTAGTCCCACAACTATTTCAGGGCTTGTTTTCAAATAGATGCGGATTTCATTTAATCTCCAAGTAAGCTCTGTGTAAAAGGAAAAAAGAAAAGAAAAGAAAAAAGAAAAGGAAAGGAAAGAAAAGAAAAGAAAAGAAAAGAAAGAGTTCTGAGGGAGTAAAATGATGGAGTTGTAATTAGAGTTGTTTTTCAACCTTAGATGGCATGCTTGCTTCCACTAATGCTATAATTACCCTTATCAGCAGGTGCCAACCGCAGAACATCATGCCTTGTGCAGACAAGTGGGCAGCTGAGAGTGTATAGAAACAGCAGCGCTGCAAAGTAGACGAGTCCTGCACAGCTGCGTACCAAATTCAGTCTTCCCACAGCTGTTTGAGATGCCATGTGGGCAGGGAGGATTCCAGGAACAAATCTGCTTCCGTTTCTGAGGCTGACTTGTCCCTTCTGGGCCTAGCAAGTGACTTCCGGTTATTCCTGCCAAAAGCTGGGTTCTTCAAGATCTTATAGTAAATGAGGAAAAGCTGAGTCGAAGGCAGGGCTAAAGTCAGGAAAACCCATCTCCCAACCAGTCGCCCATTTGCAGACGATGTGGACAGTAGATCGTGTGGTGGCTGTGGTTGTGGTAGAAGCAGCAGCAAGTTGGTGAAAAGAATCCTCACTCCTGTTTCAGTGTTCTGATATGCGATTGCAGTGTCATTAAACCCTTAATGGTTTGTTCTTGTTACACAAAGGGCTTTCCTGGTGAAAGCAGAATGAATCCCCTGCCGGGCTAGTCCATTACTGAGTAAACCATTTCTTGACAGGTTGATTTTTGTCTGCTTTTTATTCACTGTGTTAAAAAAAATTTTTTTAAAAAGGGACAATGTTGTATTACTCAGGAGTACACATGTATTTTCTTGTTATTGTGAATTTTTTATGGGAAAAAATTTCTGATAATTGTTTATTTTGTTTAAGCATTTCTGAAATGTTATCTTTTTTTCTAGTAATTAACAACTAAGAAGCTTGTTCTCATTGATCACAGTGAATAGTGAAATAAATTTAGTTTCATCTTTAATTTGAGGACTACAAATATATTAGGTGGCCAGTGAGTAATTCAAATATTTTAAGTTTTGAGGACGAATATATCCTTGTATGGTGATGGTTAAATGTGTTTTCAATTATTCCAAAACATATTAGAACAGTTCCTCCTGCCATTATTTATTGAGATCTTGAAAAACAATTGAATCATTAAAAATCATTTATAAATAGTAGCAACACATTATATTCATTTGGCTCGACCAGCTGTGATGGTCTGTGCATTGGCTTTACTTTTTCTTTGATTTGCAAAGCCCAAAGAGGACTGGTGGAGCAAAAATGCAAGGATGATAGGGAACAGTATCAAAACAAACTTTTATTCATCTAGCATTCATTGAGTACCTAGGAAGTGTTAGGCACCATGGTACTGGACAACTTTCCTAATAGAACTGATGGCATCATACAAGACAGGGATCTGCAAAGCAACTAGACAGAGATACACACGGTCTAGCTTTATGGTCAGAATACAGTGGAGCAAAGGTTAAAGTAGTGATTGCCTGTTAAGAGATGGTGATGAGAAATTTAGATAAGAAGCTTCCTCCACTTGATGCCTGATTCTCAAAAGATGAGGAAGAGAAAGAATTGTGTGGATTTGGCAGTTTGGAAAGAGGGCAATGAAATCTTTCTCAGTCATTTCAACGGACTCATGAGTATCACATAATTTATCATGCATTGCCCTGACTTCAGCTAGAATGTAGGCTCCACAAAGGTAGGGATCTTTGTTTGGTTCACTGATTTATCCAGATGCCTTCAACAGTGCCTGGTGTATAGCAAGCCCTCAAATATTTGTTCAATGAATGAATTGACCAATTAATAAATACATTAATAGACGTAGTATTTTCTCATTAATATGAGGTAGACTTTAAGTTCTTGGCTATGAAAGCAAAGAGAAATAGAGGCAGAAGAATTCTGCTTTCCTTTTTCTTGCTTGGCAAGATGAGAGAGATTTGAACATGTTTATTTGTTGGAGGAAGAACCTATTAAAGGGTTTAAACAAGTAGTGAAACTAATCCACAGCCTTGGAGGAGTTGGGATTTGTTTTAAGGGAGAGTTGAAGACCGTTTTCTTTTTTTTTTTTTTTGCTTGTTTTCAATCTCAGCTCTGACCTCTCTTTGTCTTAGAAACTTGCCTTGTGGACACTGGATCTAACTGCTAATTCTTTTGCAGGTTTTACTTAGTACATAGTTAGTCTATAACGTTGGTAAATTAATTCACAAGTTTTACAGAGAGTATGTATTTTATGAAAACTTTTGTTAATAATTCAGAGATTGCTGAAATATAACTTTGTATTTCCCTTTGACCTCTCTGAATGCCTCAAGGAATGTGGGAAAATTCTCAGATTTCAAAAAGGTCAAATCACTACTTTAGCTTTTCTGAAGATAGTTATCTAAGTGCAGAGTTGACACATCAACTGCCAATCCGTGCATTCAGTGTCATGAGATTGCATATTCATTACAAATACCTCTCTAGAATCCCAGAACTTCAACCACAACATAGTCACACAAAAGGGAGTACATTCATGCTAATAACCAACTAGGTTTTTCTCCTCCCTATTGGTTGATTTTTCTAGGACTTCCTTGGGAATGAACCTTACAACAGTGAAATTAGGAGGAAGGGCTGTATGATAAGCGTTCCTAGGAGGCACAGTTTGAATGGAAGTCATCTCTGCTTTGGGAGTTGTATGGAAAATCCAAATTGATCTTGAGAATAATATGGTGCTTTGGAATCAACCAGATCTAGATTGGAATCTTGGCTCTGTCAGTTATTAGCTCTGTGGCCTCAGGTGAATTATATTTCTATGTCTCTTTTCTCCTGAATTTTATCAGGAGAATTCCTTCTTCTGTTCCCACTGTCGGATTCACTCAAGTCTTTGTCTTCTTTTTATATAAAGAAAAATTATCTATTTATTTTTATTTAAAATTTAAATTGTCTGAAAATAGAAAACAAAAAGAAAAATCATAGAAAATATTATGAAAAGAATCCTCATACTCATAATGCATATTAAACCAAGGTTAATAATTTGGCATATTTTCTTCATATCTTTTTGAAAGAAGTATAATGTTATAGGCACAGTTAAAATACTCCCCTACCATTCTCTTGATTTCTTCTCCAAAGGTCAGAAATACTCTGAACCTGAGGTTCATTCTTCTCATATAGTTTTTTAGATAGCTCTAGTATATATTTATGTACTCATAAAAATGTGTAAATAGTATGGTTCTGTGTGCTTAAAAATTTTACATGAATTGTGAGACGTATTCTTTTGCAATTTGCTTTTGACCCAACATTATATTTTTGGAGATATATGGTTATAGGTAAATGTTGCATATTATTTTAGTATGTGTTTGTACCACAAGTAATTTATTCATTTCTCTACCATCACAAATTTAGTTTCTTTTCTTTTTCTTTTTTGTGATTACAAACAATATTCAGTTAACATCTTTGTATTTGTCTCTGTTTCTTGCAAATATTTTTTGACAAGATAAAAATTCAGGAACTGACCTTGCTTTTTGGAAGACATAAGGACCGGGGCTTCCTTTGTAGTTATTTTGCACCAGAGAAAGGTCAGGCTTGTCTAGATCCTAACCTCTGGACAGAGTCAAAATTTGCAAGGGGCTGAAGGGTAGTGGTGCTGGCCTTCTGCTTTGAGATTATATTGGCATTCAGATCAGATGCACTTGATTTTAAGTCTGTCTCAGGTCATTAACTGATTTTACAACTTAATCTCTCTGTGTCTCTGCGCCTTCATCATAAAATGAGGATGGTAATCCCTGTTTCCAGGATGAATTGTGAAAGTTAAATGTATTGTGTAGCTAGTACAGTGTCTGGCAAGAGATACTTGCTAAATGGAAACAGTTACCTAACTCCTGGTATTAACTAGAGGTGTTACAACAAATACCAAAAGCAAAGTTGCCTTTGCTTGACAGCGAAGTGTTGTTTGTGGTCTTCAGTTCTTCTGGAATTAGAATGTTGGTTACAGATGTGATAGAAGGCTAATGATTGTATTGGGCTTCTGGTTTTGAAAGTATTTTAGAAAATAAAATCAGCTTGTTTTCTCCAAGATGTTTGTTTTCCACAGTAGGTCCTGGTCATTGAAATGTCTGTTACTCTATGTTTTTACTGACATTTTTAGAGATAAAATATGAAATTTCTCCCATTTAGAAAAATTTGGTTTTGGTATTTTTATCATTGGGGTCTGTATCATTGGGTTTTGAAATAAATTATGATTACCAAATTATTCTCTTCATGAACCTCAAGACCTTTGGGAAAGGATTTTTTAAAAATCCTTTTATTAAGGAAAATTCAACCATGTACAATATGAGAGGGAACAGTATAACAACCACAAATACCCATAATCCAGCTTCAACAATTACCAAATCATGACAGTTTTGTTTCATTTGTACCTCTGTTTTCTATTTCTTCCCTCCCCACTAGAATATTTGCAGGCAAATCCCAGATCTCATATTTCTTCTAAAAAATATATGGAAGGTAAGGATTCCTTATTAAAACAAAACTATAACACTTATAAAATTTAAACAAATTAATAATTTCCGAATACCCACATATATTAAGATCACATTTCCTTAATGATCTCATAATTCTCTTTTTTACCCACAGTTTGTTTGAATCAGAATACAATTGTAATTGGTGCATTACAATCATTTGGTTTTTCGTCTGTAAGTTCCTCTTCCTGATCTCCTTTCTTTTTCTTGCCAAAAAGCATTTGTCAGATAAATTTATTCATCCTGTAGAGTTTCCCACATTCTATAGTCTGCTAAATACATCCCAATTGTGCCATCTTACATGTTCCTCTGTCCTTTGTATTTCCTATGAATTGACAGTTTGACCAGGAGCCTAGATCAGTTTTGATTTTTTCCACAAGGATACTTCATAGGTATTCTATTTCCTCTCATTTTAGGTATTAGCTATCATTGGTGACCATCACCTAGAGTAGGGGTTGGCCAATTTTTTATGCGAGGGCCAAAGAATAAATATTTCAGGTTTTGAGAACCATAAAGTCTCTTACAGCTACTCACCTCTCCTGTTACCATATAAAAGCAGCCATTGACATTGTGTAAGTAAATGGGCATGGCTGTGTTCCAATACCACTTTATTTATAAAACACTGAAATTGGAATTTCATGTAATTATTTGTGCCATGAATATTATGCTTTTGATTTTCTTAATCACTTGAAAATGAAAAAAAAAATAGTTCTTAGCTCACAGGCTAAGAAAAGGGGCAATGGACTGGATTAGGCCCTTGACTAGATTTAATGGATTCCTGGCTAAGATCCATTGCTTCATGAGGGCAGTGCAAAATGGTGATATTACAAGTCTGTCTTTCCCTTTTCATTTCATAGCTCAAATATTTTTATAAATAGGAACCCCCATCATCAACTAATCACTAATTCTGAGTTATAGTTCATAGAGTGAAGTCAAGATAAATGCTTGAGAGAGATAGTTTTTTTAAAAGTTGAACCAATAATACTAGGAACTATGTATTGGCATTGATCTGTAGGTTTACTGTCAGGCCTCAGACTTTAATTGGGTCATTGTGTTCAGTTAACTATGAGAAAATATTTGGTCTATGTATCATGGAGGCCAATTAAACTCTCATTAAGAAATAGAATGTGTAAAAATATATTGTCAAGTTATTTTTGTATTAAAATTTTTGCTTTCAGCTCTAAAAAGAAAGTCCTGGGCATTGTGTTAGGTTTCTGCTGCTGCCATAAAGATTACCACAAATTTAGTGGCTCACAGGAATATGAATTTATTATTATACAGTTCTGTAGTTGAGAAGTCTGACATGGGTTTCACTAGACAAAATCAAGGTGTCAGCTGTGTTCATTTCTGATTTCTAAGGGGAGAGTGCATTTACTTGCCTTTTCTAGCTTCTAGAAGATACCCCAATTCCTTGGCTCCTGCCCTGTCTTTTTTCTTTGCAGTCAGTACAGTTATCTCATTGATCCTACTTCTATCATTACATTGCTTTCTTTGACCCTCTCTGTCTTTGACTTTTTAAGGACTTAAATGATTACATTGGACCCGTCTGGATAATCCAGAACAATCTCTTTACTTTAAGGTTAGGTAATTAACAAACTTAATTCCATCTGCAACATTAATTCCTCTTTGCCATGTAAAGTAACATATTCATAGGTTCTGGGGATTAGGATGTGGACCTCCTTGGGAGGCCATTATTTTGCCTGTCACAGGTATCAAGATGTTGGTTATTTGGTTTGTTAAATCTTTCCTGGACAAAATTGCAAAATGGTGGTGGAAGACCCTGAAGGTGCCTTTAAGTTTGTGATAAATGCTCATCTCTTTGGAATGAGGTTCTGTGGGCAAAAGAAGAACAGAGATGAAGATTCACTGTATTCTTTTTTTCCCTCACCCCCAGCTTTATGAGCTATAATTAACAAATAAAAATTATATATATCTAAGGTGTACACCATGATGTTTTGATGTAGTAAACCTTGTGAAACGATTATAACAGTCAAGCTAATTAACATATCCATCACCTCACATAGTCACCGCTTTTTTGTTTGTGTGGTGAGAACAGTTGATACCTACTCTCTTAGCAAATTTCAAAAATACCATAGAGTACTGTTAACTATTGTCACCATGCTGCACATTCGATCTCCAGAATTAATTCATCCTGCATAAGCAAAACTTATATTCTTTTGCTTTCTGAGTATTGAGTTTATAATAATGACTGCAGACGTGGAAATTACCTTTCCTACCAGTGGATATTCAGTAGATTTGGGAATACGAATGATTTGTTTTGACATACATTTTAATGAGCACCCACTCTGTATAAAACCTCAAATGCTACAGGAGAAAGAAATGTGAATAAAACTTCTGGAAGACTTATGATGGTGGGAGGGATGAAATTATAATTTGGTATATAACATGATATAAGCATATTGAGTATATAGTTAGCAATGACAAGTAAATGTTATAACAATTATTCATATAAGTAAACTAAGATTGCCTTAATTGTATTTATTAGTCTGCTAAAAAGCTTGGTTAGACTGGTCAAATCAGTGAGGAAATTGACTAATTGGACCAATAAACAAACAAATGATGGCATTTTCAGTTTCTGATTCATTGAATTGAAGCTTCCCAGGTAAAATAATTTGGGGGATATTCTTATTTAATATTTTCTATATAGATGGGGACAACAGCAATTTTTTACTAATTTATAAGTGTTTTATTGATTTTTTTCTTCTTAATGAATGAAAATAACCCTATACTTAAAAGTTTGAATCACAACCACTTTTTAAATAGGGCTCTTACTGTTTTTTTTTTCCTGTTATTTGAAGATGTCTGATTTTTCATATAAGTGCTTGTCTCCTGTACTCAGTAGACAATCATTATAACAATGGATAATTATTACAAATTACTGTTAATAGGCAAGAAAGAAGGGTGAATAATTAGCACCAAGCAAGGACACAGCAATAGAGAATGTCTTCAAATGCTAAGGTTAAATAAGGTGAGAAGTTGAGTCTTTCTTTTTAAGATCATGCCTTTTTCTTTTTTCTTTCTTTTTTTAAAAAATATATTGGACATATAACATTTTGTAAGTTTAAGGGGTATAATGTGTTAATATGATGCATTTATGTATTATAATATCCCTATAAAACAAAACAAATTTTGATGTGGAAAACACAATTACTGGAAACACAACTGAAGATCAGTTATATTGAAGGAAATATTACATCTTTAAAACAATACTTTTATGATAATTTTCTAGAGCACTAGACAGTGATTGCCTGAGTCATACCAAATTGGACAGTGAACAATTAAACTATAACACTTCGGGGAAGCAGCAAGCAGGTTGTTTTCTCAGGAACATTTGTCGCAGAGGATAGAAGACATTCGATGGTGAAATTGGGAAATTTCCAGGGTGCACTGAGGCCTCTAAATTGAGAGAGCAGAGAGCTAGGGAGTGAGAGTAACTCAGGCCCGGAAGCTGCTATCTTCCTGTCAAACATGGGGTGGGGGGAAAATCATTCTGACTATAGCATTTATAGCTGGTATTCTTGGGTTAAGTCTCTATAGCAGTCATTTGTACATCTGGGGAATGTTTTGAGCTTGACATTCTAGCACATGTTCAGAATTAGGGAACAATAAACAGATACATTTGTAGATATACAACGGAGGGAGACTCTGTTGGGTATCGAAAGCTCAGAAATTCTGCAATCGATTACTAGTGGCTGCAAAAAAGTACCAGGGAAGCAAGGAACAGGAACTAAAGAAAGCTGAAGACTAGGTCTACAGCAAGGCAAAAGGGCCGAGATAAAGAGAAAAGATCTGGATCTTGACTCAAGATAGAGACATTTTCCTTTGTCATTCCTGACTAAGGAATGTGGTTATAGCGGTGTGGTATGTTGTTGGTATTATTATTATTGTTATTATACTATAGTTGTTACAACTTGTATAGGTAATCAAGAATAAGGTCATTGGTGTGTAAACTCTATTCATTTAATTTTGTTGTTGTTGTCTTTATAAAGTCTGTCAAAACAGAAGTCCTTCAGGAATTATAGAAGAATAGTAGCAGAAATGGGCCTGATGGACATCTGTTGTCAACAACAGATGCCCAGAGCAAGTGCCCACTTCAGAGTACTATTCCCATTCCTTTGACTTTATATCACAAAGCTGTCTCCATGTAAAGACACATTTTTGAACACAACAATCTACTTTAAAATTGCTTTCCTCAATGCTAACTAGCTGGAATTTAAATAAAAACTCGGAAAGAAAAAAAAATTGCTTTCCTTTGTTCTGAGTTATTGGCAGCCATTTTGTGGGAAATAAATATGCGTTTTTAAGCATTTAAAATTATTAGTTGCCCCAGCACTAAATGAAATTAGTTTTCTTTAAAAGATAAACAATAATGATTCAAATTACCAGAGCCTTGGACAAAGTGGGAATGATTTGGGTTATAGCTACAAAAAGAGCTCATTGTTTAAGAGGTGCACCAAGGTATTGGATGTAACTATAGAATGCACTGGAAACAGTAACTAAAACAAGAGCTTAATTCATGTTGTGAAGACCACAGACTCCGAATTAACAGACTATGAGAAACGAATGCAGAAGGAACCCGTGGTAAATAATGGCTAAGCCCTACTTTTGTCTCATTACCCGTTAAGTACAGTTGAGGGAGGGAAACGTGTGTGTGTGTGTGTGTGACCATACCGTGCCTTGTGTGACTGGTGCCTTTGGGTCCACCGATGGAGACAGACAGGTAGGCTGGTGTGATAACATCACGGTCCTGTATTGATCTCAGCAGTGAGGTAATTCACAGGATATTGTATTACTGCATAGTTGGTGAAACATACACTTTGAAAAACCTTTGGAAGGCTGGGCATTATTTCTTCTTCCTAGGGAAAATGTCTGATTATCAAACATAACCTTAGATGTGATAGGAGTGTAATCTAGTCCTTTGGTTTAGGATCTCCTTCAGGTTAGGAATTGCGTTTTGTTCATCAGTGTGGTCCCAGATCTTGCTCGGTGCCAGGCATGTTATGGAGACTCAGTACGTGGGTGTGGAGCCAGGGAAACAGCCTAGTGAAAGAGCTCTAGACTTAGGTGTTTCATATCCTGGACAGAAAAAGGATGAAGAAGGAGAGGAAAGCAAGCAACATTTTGGTGTTTTTTTTAATACCGGGCACTTACAATGATCTCTTATGCAATCTTCGTGACATCTCTTTGAGGTAGGTTTTATGCAGATGCCCAAAGCACAGATGAAGAAATGAAATTTCAGCGAAGTTAGTTTTAACCAGGGTAGATGCAACCAGTCTTTAATTTTTTTCAATACTTTGCTGTCTTGTGAGTTAAGAGATAAGATAATTAAAAGAGCATAAACAAAGTTTATGTACTTCTTTTCCCTCACCAAAGTGATTTGTGGGGGTCATTTAAATGTCACTGTGAGGGGTGGGTTAGTCAGTTGAGTGTTTGCTTTCAGTTCCAGGGTCCTGGGATTGCGCCCCGCATCAGGGAGCCTGTTTCTCCCTCTGCCTCTCTCTGTCTCTTGTGAATAAATAAATAAAATCTTTAAAAATAAATAAAGGTCACTATAGATGGTGAAACTAAGTCAGGGCAGTAGGGAATAATGAAAGCAATTAAACAATATTGTTAGCAGCCCTGCAAACAAGCCTAGTTCCAGGAATAAACTATTGAGTGGAAAAAGAAAAACAGGTAATTTATTTTTGATGCTACTTCTCTCACTGTGGTTGGGTGAGAATAGGGCAATATGTTTGTATTCACATAATTGTAAGACTATTTCCTTTATTATTTTTAATGTGTTGAGTTTTTTAGTTATCCTTTCAAATTTTAAACAAGCTGGTTATTTAATTAGGAGATGCCAATCAAAACTAGATCTAGAAAACTTAAATCTGTGTGCAACTTGAGCGTAGGGTCCTTGTTAAATAGCCTTTGTGTGTGTGAGTTGTGTGCACATGTGTGATTTACCGTTAGAAAAAATGTGACAAGTAAGAGCCGGATACAAGCTCTTACTGAGAGTTTAATTCGAGAGAGTAATTGCCTAGGTGTGTCTTGGGGTCAGAACAAAGTTGGGTCAACAAGCTGAGTCTTCAGCATCTTCAGTTATATCAAGGGGGAACCAGTGTCCATAACAATGACCCTCAGCCAAGATGTTGTACTCAGACATAAGAGAAAGATGGATTTCTCTTCCGTCTCTCCCACTTACTAAGGCAAAGAAGTGCATTAAGCTCAGGAAGAGAGATGTTCAGTAACAATGGGTGAATGAAAATGCGTTGATGATTGACTAGAAAAATCATTTAATTAAAACATCTCTTTTCACAAGCCCTCTTAATCTTACTCTGTGTACACGTAGGAAGTATATGCCCATATTTTCATAAGTGAGTATATTTAAAATCTTATTAGGACATGCTGACTTTTGCTGGAAACCTAAATAATGACTGTAACATTGAAGAGTTTCCATTTGTTCTTCTCAGGTCTCAGGGACACTGAGGGTCTCAAGGAATATAAGAGAAGCAAAATGTGCTGACCCTCTTCATTTGTTATCATGAGAAAAGAGAGGAAATGAACATTTGCTGTATGCTCAGCATCTTGTTACTTTTTTATATTTATAAAGGTTTTAAATTTTATACACGTTATCTCATTCAGTCCACACAACAACCTGATGAGGTAAGCGTCATTTCCATTTTACCAAATTCCAGCTCTCCCGGAGCTTATATGCTGCTGAGGGCTGACAGAAGAGACACAAACGAGCAAATAAATATATGTAATAAATTGTCTCATGGTTATAAAGACTGTGGAGAAAAACAAAGCAAGATGGGAGGGTAGAGAAGGAGGAGGGGCTTTATTTTAGCTGCTGGGAAAGCCTTTCTGGTTGGTGCTATCAGACAGATGTCAGAATGGAGTAGGGAGAAAGCCCTGGAGATACCTGGGGAGGAATGTTCCAGGCAGAGAGAACAAGCACAGGTGTGCTGAAACAGGAGTGTTTGAGGAACAAGAAGGCCAGAGACACTGGAGCAAAGGGAGCTGGGAGGAGAGATGAGGGAGATAAACATTCGAACCCGGGACCATCTGCCTCTAACCCTATGTCTACAATGTTCCATTTACACCGTGAAATGGGAGACATGGAACAACTAGAGGAAGTTTAACAAGGAAGTTAAAAACAAATGTAGGCCTTATAGGAGAGATGTTAAGTATTGTAGAAAATCAGGAGTGGGACAGCAGAATGCTTTGTTGAGGGCAGGATGACATGGGCTCACTTGGTCTTAGGATCTAGGAGAAAAGTCAATGTGGATTTGCAAATTCAACTGGAAAAAGCCGTGATGTGGGAATGTTAACAATTACACGTATTGAACTTTATGTGCCAGAAGCTGCCCGTTGAGGCTTCTGTATATTGAATGATTTGTTCCTTATAATAACCTCATTGTACCCATTTTACAGATGAGGAAACTAAGACACAGAGATATTAAGGAATTTGCTCAATGCCCTGGGGTTGAGGTTTGAAATCAGGCTGCCTGGCACTATATTCTGCACTCTTTAAAAATGGAGGGAATAGAAGAAAATGTGGGGCAATTTTTCTTTTATTCTTTTTTTGTCCTCACCCATCACTTTCCTGAAATATGGAGTAGAGGTTGACAGATGAGCTCTTAGGAGGAAAAATTTACTCTGATCCCTTTGAAGAATATAAAAGAAAATTTGGGAGGAAAGAATTGGGAGGACAGTGAAGATACATATTTAGTCAAAGTACTTTCTCATTTTTCTCATTCTAGTTTCCCTCTGGCCAGGGTGAAAATGTGATTAACCAGAGAGGTACAGTACAGTGCTCATAGTGGGACCTCATTAAAGGTCCTCATCCCTTATTAAATCTGCTTTGAAATGTTCTTTATATTAAACTAAGAAGCCAATTACTAAAACGTGGGACAATTTGATGATTATAATGTGTTCCATGGATGCTACAGGGTTAAAAGAGGTCACGAGAGAGTATCTGTTTGTGTGTTTTGTGTTTTTCACTAAGCAAGACTTTTAGGCTGGCTTCAGTGGTGGTTTGGCTGCTGAAATATGCCAGAAGCATCAGAAGAAGTAGTTTCAGATAAATTTGTCAAGGTCTGTAGAGATACATCAGTGAGATAAACGAACAAATCAACCACCACCTACCCATGAATTCTGCAAGTAAAACTGTTCATCAGAACATATAACTGATTTGAAACAGAAACGGCATTAGAGAAACTTTCCCAAAGCTGCTGGCCATCTGAACACCTGGGTATGTGTTAAAAAAGACAGATTACTGGACTAGCTACAGCATGCCAGTGGACACTCTATCTCTGTGCAAGGCTGGGAAAACTGTAACTTGAAAAGATCCCCAGGTGATTTAGATGATTTTTGGAATGATTACTTTAATAACTTTTACCTGTGATGGTGGTTTTTTGACATTAGCATATATTGGAATCACCTGGAGGGCTTGTTAAACTCACGCTCCGGTGGGCCCCACCTTCCAGGCCCCTGGTCTTCCGGTCCTCCCACCAATCCTTTCTTCCCGTGGGCCCCGCCCTCCCGTTTTTCTAAATAAATAGCCCTGAGGCATGGTTCAAAAATTTGCTTTTCAAGCAAGGTCTTCCCTGTCGGAGCTGTTGCGGCTGTAGGCAACGCACTTTGAGGACCTCTGGCTTCCAAGGATTATCAGAGTAAGACACAGGAGGCTGCAGGACAGGTAAGCGACATCACTTTCATTAATGGCATATGGAAAATTCCATGGTCCGGGATAGAATCATGGGTTGCTTAAGAAAAATAATGTAGTGAGTAAGGCGACGTTTTTGCTCTAAGGTATATCTAATCAGTTTTGTTGTTTGTGGTTTTAGTGAGTTTGTGAGTAATGGGCTACCCAGAAAGCCTCTGACTGGGTTCTAGATTAAGAATTTTGAAAACAATTTAGTTTTAGGGGATTAGAAAGAGTCAAGGTGGGAAGGAAATAGTTTATTCAAGAATGAGCTCAGACTTAATGGCAGACATATAAAAAGGAGATAAGCAGACATTTCTCGAGACAGAAAAAGAAACCGTGAATTACCTCTGGGATTAGGTCTGGAAATTTCTTTTCCTTAAAACTACTAAATGCCTTACAGCTGTGAATACAGTGGTGAATCACTCCGTTTACTTAAATCCAAATTCTGCTGTGTAAGAAATGCCAAGCTACTAGGAATAAATTGAGGAAGCTCTTCATAACAAAACCTGTGGTAGAATCAAGAATGGCTGGGTAATTTGTGGGGCCTAGCGCAAAATGAAAATGCCCCTGTTCAGAAACTTAAGATTTCAAGACGGCAGTTCCATCGCATTAAAAAAGCATGGGCCCTGTGTGGCTAAATAGGTCTCTGGCCCGTGAAGCCAGCTCTGGGTTACTCAAAGGGATTCGAAAGATCTGGAGTTGGAATCATATTTGAATTCTGACCCTGACGCTCTGTGTCATCGTGAGCTCCTCAGTTTCTGCATATGTGGTAACTAATCCTTCCTTTGAAAATTGAGGAAAAATAATACATGAAATTCTCTGTGGTAGTGCATGGCATAGGGTAGACAGCAAGTAAAAAAAAAAAAAACAAAAACCAGAAAACCTGAAAACAAAAAAAACAGTTGGACTGGAGAGTTGACTGATTTCCCCAGGGCAGTTGGGTCATTTCTCACCGCCTTATAAAGCTAAGTTAAAGAGATGTTTGTTGATTGCTTATAAAGTTCTGTGCAGTGACCTAGGTGCTGGGCTCATCCCGGTCCTTGTGTAGGTCACAGTCTAGTGGGAGATGCCGCCAATAGACAGGTTGTTGGAAACATCTAATGAAACACAAAATGCAGGGAGAGAGAATCACTGGCATGAAGTGTATAATTTGGGAGGAAGGCCAAGAAAAGTCTCCCGGAAAAGGTGACTTTTAAGTTGCTACAAATCTCAGGTGGAGGAAAGTCCAGTTTAGGGAACAGCATTCTAGGTAGAGAGGGCCGGCTCTTAAGCAGGAAGGACCTTGATGTGTTTGAGGGGCTAAAAGAAGGCCGGTAGCCTGCAGTCAGAGAATGGGGTATAGAGTGTTAGGAGATGAAATTGGGGGGAACCTGGGGCCAGATACGTAGCCCCTCGTGGGGTTAAGGAAAGAAGTTTGGGTTTTATTCTAAGCATGATGGGAGACCATTCTGAGCGGGGAAATGATGTGAGGGGGTAGATTTTGCTAAATCTGGTTCTGGATGGTTTATAAATAGTTCAGAGGGACAAAGGAGGAAGTGAGAGACAGTTGTGGGAAAACAGGGTAAGAAATGATCTGGGGCGCCTGGGTGGTTCAGTCAGTTAAGCAACTGCCTTCAACTCAGGTCATGATCTCAGGATCCTGGGATTCAGCCCCGAGTCAGCCTCCCTGCTCACCAGGGAGCCTGCTTTTCCCTCTCCCGCTCCTCTGGCGTGCGCGCTCTCTCTCTCTCAAATCTTAAAAAAAAAAAAATTCTCATGGCCTGGACCAGGTCAGTGGTATGGCAATGGGAAGAAAGGGACTTTCTACTGTGTTTTGGTGGTAGAAGCAATTGGGTCTGCAGCTGGGACTCATGAATGTAATGGGAGACCAGTGAATCAAGAATGGATCCCAGGTTTCTGGCTTGGGCAATTAGCTGGGTGGTAATAGTCACAGAAATCATGAAGACGCGGAGGCAGTCAGGCTTTGGAGGAAAGTCAGAAGTCCGGTTTTGGAACATGCAGATTTTGAGACGGTATCAGGTTGAATATGTGACGAGTCCAGTGGAGAGGTCAGAGTTAAGAGATCCCTGAGATGTTACCAGTTTGTAGATGGTATTAAATTCCTGGGAATGAAGGTTGTAATTAAGATGGCCGTGCATAAAGCCAGAAGGGGGCTTAGGAGAAGCCCCTGTGGATTTATTTAGAAGTGCTATTGAGGGAGACAGAAAGAAATAGAGACGCACACAGGTAATTATGCCCCAGCGGCCTGGAAAGGAGGTTCCTTCAGGAGGCAAGTCACCGAGAGGGTTGACTGGCAAGAAAAATTAGGACACTTAATATCCTACTGCATTCAGCAGTTTAGATTCCTGGTGTGTTTGCTAAGAGGTGTTTCATTGCAGGAACAGGGACCAAAGCCAGATGGAGTGGGCTGAGCAGTGAGGTGAGGTGGTGGAGATGGTGTGTGTACTTGGTATTCTGAGAAGTTGAACATACAAGGGCAGAAAAGCGGCATGGACCCCTGGAGGGCATATGCAGTCAAGGTGCTTCTTTGCGTCTTTGAAGATGAATAGTATTGCAGCGTGTTTATGTCCTGATGGGAATGTTCCCGCACCGAGGGAGGGGATGATCATGGAGGGGGAGGGACACTCGTAAAACAGTTGTAGAGCCCACTGGAGGGGTGTTAAGCAGTGCAAAAGGATGGATTCTGAGAAGAGGATGCCGGGGTAAACCTGTCCCTGGCCATAATACTGGAAGTAACTCTGCCCTCCCTGCCTTATGGCACTGCTTATATTTGCATTATTTAACCTGTCTTCGATGCTTTGTTTCTCTCCTTGGCTTACCTGAGGGGAAGAGAACATGAAGTACCATCTGTAAGAGTTTACTGCAATGTTGTAGAGGATAAAACATGAATTTGAACCGGGATCTTAAGACTTCATAGATGGTTTGCCATAAGGTACAAAATATCTGTTCCCTGAATGGTATAAACACACAAATGCAAATCAAGACTTAGGGCTGCTGACTCGGAATATAAAACAGTGGAGAAATTTCATTTCACAGAACACTGTGTATGGAATGATCTGTAAGCAACCTCATGACCTTCTAAAGTTGATGATAGTATATAAGACCTCCTTAAGAACTCAGGTGACTTCAACTCTGGGTGGAAGGCAAAAGGCACACCTGGAAAGTTGAACTATCCAGCTGTGCTCACTGCTGTAGGGAGCAGTCAGGGTTTGGAAGCTTAGCCAGTCTGATTTCATTCAGCCCCTTTTGTCAACTTGTCCCCAACGAGGTGGAAACATGACTGGATTTGGAGGAAAAGCAGATGAAGGAAGTAGGTTATGGGAAGCCGTGGTTGATACCTGAATAATTCTAGCCTTGTTAAGAAAATTGCACTCTTCTGGGTTATGAAATTGGGGGCTGAGGCTAAGATGTAGGAAGAAATAAACTGTCAGATCCAGCAGAGAAACATTAAGTGGATTAGGTGAAACTGTTCGCTCTCTAGAATATGAATATTCTGGATCATCCTTCTAGGTTTCTTCAGGGTGTGAAGTTTCATGGTCCCACATTGTGGTCCCCATAATGTATGTTGTCTTTATCTAGAAAAACAAAATGTTTCCTATCCACAGAACTTCAGTAAGGAGCATAAATACTGAGCGAAAATAAACTTAACCTGGGTTCATGGTGCCAGGCCTTACTTCTGGAAGTCTATTCTGTAGAGAATGGTGACCATAAATTCAGGAAACCAAGGGAGGGTTTGCATCTCCTGGATTCCAGTCACATTCCCAGATAGTCTCAAAAGGATAACTCTTAAACAAAAATGGCAAATTTGGATCAGTTCTTAAAGGGTAGTTCATAAAAAATTGTTATTTGAGGATTTTTTTTTTCTGGCCATTTTGAATCTTTGCTGTTTAGGTCTAATGTTTTTAGAGTTACCTGTTGAAGCAAAACTGCTACAGACCTGAGAAGTGAATGTAATGCTCATGAAAGCAAGTTGCTCACAGCAGGGAAATGGAGGTCTACTCCAGGTCCTTGCTTTGGTGAACAAGCGATGGCAGACCGAAACAAAAGTGCTAGAAACTGAACAAGATTGAAGAATCTGCTGTATTGGGGCTCATCATGGAATGCTTTTGAGTTGACTGGGTCGAGATTTAGCAGGTTTGGCATCATAAATAGTGCATCTTAATGTGGTAATATGCCTGGGGGAGCACTTCAAAGGTCCCCAATCTTACTGGGGATGTGTGGTGAGCTGATAAAGGTTTAAAAATTCTTAAATCTCCACTGAACACACAGGTATCTGAGTTGCTCAGCTCAACAGTTGTCTCGAAGGTTTAGAGATACTGGGAAATAGCTATCCGTGTGTCTTAATTATCAGCTGAATAATTTCCAAAAGCTTACTGTTCTAAGAAACCAAGCATAGCGATATGACATGGGTTCAGCCAAATATGTCTCATTTAGAGTCCTTTTTTAATTTCCGTGATGATGGAAATGTTTTTAGCTCCTTTAGAAGTCTTTGGAGGTATACTAGAAAAAGCTGACAGATCCTGTTGTCTGTGCAGTGTGTAAGGGTGATTTTCAAACTCTGGTGAAACCCTAGGTTTTCATAAAGTGTCTATTGGGAATCCTGGGGAAACTGGGCCTGTGGTCAAGGAGTTCAACCCTTTGCCACTAGGTTAGTAGTGAATAGAGCTTGAGGGATCTCAAAGGCAGAAGGGTTCCCTGAATCAAGAGGGTGGAAAAGCATTGCCCTCAATAATACATTACTCATAATAATCCATGCTCTCAATAATACGTGGCATTGCTTGCCATGTCTGCTTATAATTACATCGATGATCTGTCCCATTGTCCTTCTGCATCTACCCTAGGATTTTTCACGTTTTCCTTTATGTTAGAATAGTCCTGGTTCCTTCATAAGTTGGTGGTTATGTTATCCTAGCTCTGTGATACTTGATACATTTATTCAGAGTATGTGTTTTACACATTTGCTCCACACATACTGAAAGAAGGGAGAAATTTATATAAAATGAACTTGGTTGCAAGTAGGAGGCTCTGAGAGAGGGTAGGTGGTCCATAGAGAAAGCGTCTCCGTGTTTTCCTTTGATCTCCTTTCATCTCTTCTTTGCCTGTACTCTCCTTCCCAGGCTTTGCCTCCACACCACCCGCCCCGTGATGTCTCCCATCCCTACTGTTCTCTTCTCATAAAGAGTAATGGGAGTGAAAGAGAGCAGCTAATGTTTATGAAGATTTTCAATATGGAAACAATGAGAATTTTTATTTAAAACCACCTGTAGAGCATCTTACAGGTCAAATATATAACCAATTGGTTTGTGATTGGTTGACTAATAACCCTCATGGTTTGATAGAATAGTTCTCGATTTCATTGAACAGCTGAAGCTTTAATGTCCAGAATGTCAGAATTATACCCAATATACAGATCTGAACTCTTTATCTAGGAGCATAGTTGTCCTTATGACTTAATAGACCAGAAATCATTAGTTGAACTTTTATTATGGGAAGGAGATAAGCCAAGCTCTACTTATATTGGAACTTTTTAAGAGTGTATTTGAATTTTTTTTTGTTGGTAAAACGGTAACGAATCTATATTTTATATCTTTATATAGTTCAATGGCATTAACTATATTTACCTTATACCAGAACTTTTAGGGAAACCGTTTGTGTCCTGTATTTCTGGTTACAAACTTTTGTGAGTGTTTTCTCTTTTGCTATTAATTATAAGAATCTAAGCACATTAAGGTTCATAGCCAGAAGAAATTAACTGACTTGATACCTGACTTTTTTTTTCCTTTCTCCAATTTGCTCAGAAATTCTCTGAGAACTGAATTCCTCAGACCAAGAGAAGCCAACCAATTTGCAAACAAAAACACCACTAGAAAATAGTGTATTCTATATATCTTAATTTCTCTATCTTTAAACCTTGAACAGTCATTTGATTTCTGGGTCCTTGGGTGGGGAAATGCTCTTTAATAGAAGTCAGAACAAAGATCCACATCTTACTATCATTATGATTAAATTCTATAAGGCCTTTATTAGTCCTGAAAGTTATTCTGGAAGAAAAATTGCCCTAGGAAGTAGAGGGTGTGTGAGGATGAGCGAAACCCATAAAGCAAAACCCAACATTATACGTTTTATGAGTGCTTTTCAGTTTTATTTTCCTTAGGTTTGCATCTACTGCATGTTTTCAAAGACTTCCTTTCTGTTAATATCCTTGCCATGAAATGTTAATATTTTCTAGGTGCCTTAGTGCTTTTAAAGCACTTACGCACGTGTATTGCATTGTTAGAGCCTTTCAGGAATTCCTTTCAATAGGGGAGTAGGGTCCATTCTCTGAGTTTTATTGGTTGAGAGCTTTAACTTCTGAGTTCATTAGTTCCTGACCGCTCTGGACCTTTTCTCCTTTCCCAACACATGAATACCCTAGATGCAATCGCCTTGGGTGGTAGTGAGGGGCCCACCGACACCTGGTCATCAGGGCAGGTGTGAGACCTAAAGCATAGGTAAAGGCTCCCTTTTTGGAAGGTGAGCGAACATGCTGGAGGCCACATTCCCTGCCCTCCACAGAGCATGCCTTGATGAAGCTGTATCTGCGGAGAATTGCTGGGCTTCTGACTTCCTCAGTCTAGAATTGCCTCACTTCTTGTTTTTTTTACATGATGGCAAACCTCCTGGCAGTATTTCATTTAAAAAAATTTTTATTTTTAAGGCGCGCACACACACCCACACACCCACACACCCACACACCCACACACCCACACACCCACACGTGTGTGGGGGAGGGGCAGAGGGAGAAGAGAATCCCAAGCCAACTCCCCAATGAATGTAGAGCCTGGCTCCTGGCTGGATCCCAGGACTCTGGCATCATGACCTGAGCCTAAGGCAGATGCTTAACTGACTACACTACCCAGGTGCTCCCTATACTGGCTTCTTGTAGGTTCTTCATGTACTAACTTAAATGAGGACATGGAGGTCTTAAGATTATGTGATAATACTTTGGAATACCAACATTCGGTCACCATTTGGGTGTCCATGGGACAGGCACTGTGTAAGAGTGTGGGTATATATCTTCCAACAAGATGTATAGTCCAGACTCCCCAAGAGGTTTGAACAGGGACCTCACAAAGGAAGATCTATAAAGGGCCAGTGCTCAAAATTAGGGAAATAGAAATCAAAACCACAGTGAGGTACAGATAACAAATGGAGTGGGTAAATTTCAGATGGACAATACCCAGTGTTGTCAGGGAGGTAGAGCAATTGAAATTCCCATATGTTGTGAGAACATAAACTGGTATAAACACTTCTGAGCACTTTAGAAAACAGCTTGACCATTTCTCGTAAAATTAAACACTTACAATATATCCCTCGTATTCCCCCATGAAAACATATCCCCACACAAAGACATCCTACGAATATTCACAGAAAATATTTATTGTAAGAGCCCCAAACTGGCTAAATGTCCATTAATAGGTGAATGGATCAAGTGTAGTGTATCCATGTAATGGAATACTCAACAGTAAAAGGATGAATGGATACATAGAGCTGTATGGTGAAGTCCTAAAGATGTTGAATGAAAAATCAGGCAACTACACATCGTATGGTCCTATGTATACGAAATTACAGGTAAAACCAGTCTAGAGTGACACATCAGGGACTGCCTAGGGATGGGGGTAAATGTTCCATGATCTGGGAAAAGGGCACAATAAAACCTTTTGGTGTGAGAAATACTGTGTGTCTTAGGGAGGCAGTTTCACAGGTGTATAGTCATGTTAAAACTCTTTTAAACACTTAAACAGGATGCATTTTATTGTATTATACTTCAATATCATTGACAAAAATACAGGTGGGTACTGTCCTTAAAAGACTTTAGAGAATGCATGAGCAGGAGGGGCAGAGAGAAGGGGAGAGAGCATCTCAAGCGGACTCTGTGCGCAGAGCACCACAGGGGCTGAAACCAGGAGCTGGTTGCTTAACGAACTGCGCCACCCAGCTGCCCCTAAAATACCTTTTATAAGGCATATTTGAAATATTTTAATTACAATGGAAATATAAGGCACTTAAAGAGTATAGTTCTTTGAGAATCTTAAATAAAAATTACCATCTATCAAAAATGATACAGGATGGGAAAATTATCCAAGGAAATGTATATATTGGTGATAAACAGTATTTTAACCATGGAACAACAGTTAGATAAGCCATTATCTTTAATTAGCTTGTGCTATTTGGGGGAAAATGTTAAAATAGCAAAAAAAAAAAAATAGGTGGTAAGAAATTGCTAACCAACCTAAACTATCAAATATAAAAATAATTCTTATTCCCAGGTGCTACTATTTTTAAGTATAACAGTGTTATATTTGTTTTAGGTGTATAATATAGTGATTTGACAGTTGTATACATTACTCAGTGCTCATCACTGTAAGTGTATTCTTACTCCCCATCACCTGTTTCACCCATCCCCCACCCACCTCCCTTCTGGTAACCACTAGTATGTCATCTGTGTTTGAGTCTTTTTTTTTTTTTTCTTTCTTAAATTTCACATCTGAGTGAAATCGTACAGTATTTGTCTTCCTCTGACTTCACGCGGCATAATACTGTCTAGGTCCATCTATGTTGTTGCAAATGGTAAGATTAAATGATCATAATTTCTAAATCTTTGTATATATTTATTTCTCCTAAAACTTATAAAAACCACATTACTGTGTTTAACTTATAATACCTGCTTTAAATTTTATTGATTTACTGGTTTAAATTATTGACATTGAAATCCCTAACAGTTCTTTGATTCTTCAGGAAAAATGCATAGGTCCTTTTTTTTCTCTTTTTTTTCCCCCCTTTGTGAAATAAAAGCATATGAAGAACTCATTTATTGGGAAGGGCAGTTTTCGGCCTTACTGTCAACTAATGGAAAGTAATACCTTAACAAAAGTCCTTGGGATATTATAACTGGATTATTAAAAAATGTTTTTCTCTCAAGGCCTCAGGCAATAGAAATTCAATATTTTTCTATCATCCATTTGTTTAATGCAATTTCAGAGTAAGTTGTTTGAAAACAATCTTCCCGATTTCTTCAAATTTTTCACTCTTCTGCTTCTTAGTTTTTAGGCTTAGGAAAATCCTGGGACCATAAATAGAAGCTGTTAGAGATGAGGACCTCTGTTTCTCAGCCACTGGGGAGGGGGTACAGGAAACTCTCCCAGTAAGGCAGCAACAGAAGGGAGGTGAAGCACTTTCTAAGCTGGAATCCATTTCAGTATTAAAAGTTTAATGGCCATGCAAACAGCTGAGGTTTATGATTGCTTAAAGTCTGCTTTTTTTTTTCTCCCACTTATGAGAGTGTGAGCTGCGATGGTGTGTGTGTGTGTGTGTGTGTGTGTGCACGCATGTGTGTGCGTGCAGAAAGAGAGTGAGCATCCCAATTAGGCTCCATACCCAGCACAGTCTTCTCCAATCACAACCTCAGCCAAAATCAGGAGTTGGAGACTTAACTGACTGAGCCACCCAGGCACCCCTGTTTGCCATTTTTTTTTTTTAATAGCTCTGAAACTTACTTGAGGGTCTACCTCCTTAAAGCATATTTCAGTATCACCCTTCCGTTCATAATTCATGAAAAAGATTTTCTTAGGTTTTTAACAGATAAAGATGAACAGAAAAATGTGTTTATGTATTTGAAGAATAATGGACAACAATGCTATATTGACACAATCATGAGCATTTTCGTTACCTGTGGCTAACAACCATAAACTTGATAGTTGCAGACAACAGAAATTTATTCACTCATTGTTGTGGAGGTTGTCAGAAACCTCAAATTAGTATTACTAGTTGAAATCAAGGGGTCACAGGACCACACTCCCTGCAGAGGCTTGAGAAGATTATCTCTTCTTGGCTTTTGGAGCTTGTGGTGGTTATAGACATTCCTTGGCTCATAGCCACATCAGTCTCTACTTCCATGGTCCTGTTGCCTTCTCTTCTGTCAGATGGGCTTCTGCCCCTCCTCTATGGTCAGTGATTTCATTTAGGACCC
Source organism: Ursus arctos (assembly GCF_023065955.2). Taxonomy (NCBI): domain Eukaryota; kingdom Metazoa; phylum Chordata; class Mammalia; order Carnivora; family Ursidae; genus Ursus; species Ursus arctos. The sequence goes on along the minus strand of NW_026623019.1, from coordinate 12,230,085 downwards.
ACCCAAATAATCCAGGATAACCTTCCCATCTCAAGATCTTTAACTCCCATCACCTCTACAAAGACCCTTTCCCCAAATAAAGTACTAATACAGGTTCCAGAAATAGGACCTCCTATCGCTGGGTGCCACTATGCAGACTACTACAAAGACTTTTTTTTTAAACCAAAAAAACCCTTACTATTCTAATTACATTGCTCTTTTCCCTGTCACTTCAAAGCACATATGGTCTTTCCTACACATCGTATAGCTTAAGTATATTTATTTACTCAGACTGAGTATTTCTGTTGTCTAAGATACTGTCTGTTGTCATTCATAATCAGAAGAAAAATCTTGGGTTTTCTCTGCTTCATGAGTCAGTGTTTTGTCTTTAGCAGGATAGTAAAACTTTGAGCAGAAGACCTATGTGCAAATTATGGCATATATCCTACAGCCGAGAATTGCCCTGACAGTACCAACTTAACATTTTTAGTCCTGGTGTGAACCACTTATCTGTTGAATATTAAATTTTTGATTTAGAAAATGATTGCCATATATAGATCATCTGGCAGACTAAGCCTTCTAGAAGTATTGGTTCAGAAAATAAGGGCATCTTAATTTTTTTTTCAAGCTTGTCTAGTATATCCCCTTTCTGTTTTCCTTTTGAAAGAGAGTTAAAAAGTAATCAATGAAGAAACTGTTCAGAGAGTGGGGATATCAAGTCTGTTTCACAACAGCCTATTAGGATGATGAACTGATTCTTGTAATAGGGCATTGATGTAGGAAAAAACAATCCATCCTATTAAAATTTCATTTCCATGGTCTTACTTAGATGCTGGCATCTGACCTCAAATGGTATCATAATTTTTTGATCTCACTATCTTTTAGCTTTGTAGACCACAGAACGTGCAGCCTGTTTGAGAGATTGGAGCTACCCTATGCATCGTGAAGAAATAACAGTTGAAATACAATGGGACAAATGTACCTTTTAATTGTGTTATGTAAAAATTATGTTTCAGTTTAGCCTTGTGAATATTACAAAGCAGAGGGTTATTCTTATGCTTTTAATTCAAGTTAACATGCAGTGTTACATTAGTTCCAGGTGTACAATATAGTAATTCAGCAGTTACATACTTCCCCCTGTGCTCATCACACAAGCGCACTCCTTAATTTCCATCACACAGAGGGTTATTCTTAGAAGCCGTTTTTAGACAAGTGTCCACAGATGGATGTGGAGCACAAAAGAATGTGAGAAGTGAGGAGACTATACGACCCAGGGAGGAGGTGAACACTAGAGCCCAGTAAGCACTATTCGTCCACTAACGAATACAAAGATTAGAGTACTGATGGACTTGGTAAGGGTTTATTTTGGGGGCCTGACCCCATGCATACAAACCATGACTAATTTTATGACCTTGAGAAAGTTATCTATAGTGTTATCTGATATCTAGCATGTTACCTATAAAATAGTTTATATTATTTCAAAAGTTGAGGGTTAAATTAGATATATTGTACAAAACCCTGAGGACTGGCACATACTCCCTGTTCAATAATCTGGGTTATTTTCTCGTTCTGAACTAGATGTTAAACCGTATATGGAGAAAATAACCAGCTTGGTGGAGTTGAAGCCACCACCTCACCCCGCCTCTGATCCAAATTAATACATAGTCCATACTCCATGCACATGCCTAAACTGGTTTTTCTCCTTCAGAGGGGATCAGAACTTCTTTAAAACCCCACACTGGGGGCGCCTGGGTGGCACAGCGGTTAAGCGCCTGCCTTCGGCTCAGGGCGTGATTCTGGCGTTATGGGATCGAGCCCCACGTCAGGCTCTTCTGCTATGAGCCTGCTTCTTCCTCTCCCACTCCCCCTGCTTGTGTTCCCTCTCTCGCCGGCTGTCTCTATCTCTGTCAAATAAATAAATAAAATCTTTAAAAAAAAAAAAAAAAAAACAACCCCACACTGGCCCTCAAATCCCCTATATCGGACCTAATCATCACTACAAACCCGCATCCCTACAGTCTGAGTTCTGACTCTAGACCATTGTTTGAGTTCAGTCCTTGATCCCTCCAGTAACATGATCATTTCCATTTTCCAAGAGAACTCAATACCCCAAAATAAGATCCCCCTAAGCCAATGGGAACTACTTGTTCTAGTTAATAAAGGCAGTGATTGAGATGACCTGATTGTAACAAAGGTGGTAAAACATCATCTTTGGGTTGGGTTGATTTCAGGGTCCTCTAAATCTCTAAAGACCCTTTGGCCCCATTGATCTTCCCCCACCTCCTACTCCATGGACAGAATTTCCATTTGGTCTATTAAAAAAAAAAAGTATGTGTTGAATTTTTCTTTTGATAAACTGCTATAAATAGCTTCCTTATTTAGGAAGGCTGGTCTTGGCTCAATACTGAGCTTGACAAAGTTTAACTTTCAAATGGCTTCTTCCCTTGGAGATCTCTCCTTACCAGTATTTCTCACTGTCCTCTTGTTTCTTGAGGAAAATCTTGGCCAACTTTTCACGTTTATTTCTCTTTTCTCTAGAAGTATCTCTAAGATTATATGGTTTTCCTTTTTACATTGCTCTACATTCATTTCTTGATTGATTTACTCAACAGATATTAAGCATTCCCTGTATCCCAGGCATTGTCCTAGGCACTAGGGATACTAGTAAACAAAAACAGGGTTGGAACATCTCAAAAAGGGAGCTATTCACCAACTTCTTATTGTCTTCATAAATAAAGCCTTCCATCATTGAATTTAAGGTTATCTCTTTCTTGTTCTTACTCTGTTACTTTGAATGTTCCTGTACTTACATGTGAGGCAATGAAGAATAGGTACCAAGATGTTTTCTTAGCCTTTGGTGTCCTTTAAAAATGTTTTCATCTTGAGTATGTATTAGTTGTCATCTGCCAACTATTTATAACTGTTCTTTGAAGTAGCCCTGGTACAGGGAATAAAGACGGTGGTTTTTTTTTGTTTTGTTTTTTTGTTTTTTTTAAACAGCACTGCAAAAGCCATTAGGAAGAGAAGAAATTTATAAAATGACATTTTTTTTTGTTAAAAAGCAATTATTAGATTTCAATATGTAAGCAAATTTTCTAACAGAACTTGAGTTTATGGTGGTTAGAATGGTTTGTTTACTTTTGTCTTCTGTGCCTAACGGTAAAAGACCCCTATTCATTCATACAACATTAACAAAAAGAAAAAAATCTGTGTGGCTGAAGTTTAGGGATAAGATCTTCACATGTAAAAGAAAACCTAGATATCTATCAGTATTGAAATACCTTTGGGAATTGGAAGGATGTGGCAGCTAGTTTGTCTTTACCTAATCTAAACCTGGTGTCTAATGATCATTTTTGCCTTGTTCTAAATTCCTGGAACTTAGCACATGAGAAAAGATTCTGTTTCTTCTTGACATTTGTATATCCCATTGGGCACAGGACAGGGCCATACATGTATTAGATAAGGAAGTGCTAAATTCTGCTAAACTCAGAATGAAGTTGTTTTTATATGAATGAAGAACCTGTGAAGGCAATCAGACAAGGAATAATTATCACTTAATTTACTAGTCCACAAATTATTGGCAATAGTATCGAGTAAGAGATATGCAAGGTGTCGAAGATGTGAAGTCAAATGAGACTGAATCCCTAATTTAGAGAGAACCACAGCTTAGGTGTGACACATGCATTTTGATAACAGTACAAAGTAGAAACACCAACATGTAGATCTACAGAAAGGACTGTGAGAACTGGAGGGGTCCATGGACCAATTCTGCTTGAGTAAGTTAGAGGAGGACCTTAAAGTATGGCAGATACTCAGTCTAGGTCTAGAGTGTTTTAGGTGTCAAACAACACTAGGGTTGATGAGCCTGGTTTGTGGGGAAGTGGCAGAAATTGAGGCAGGGAGGTTGGCCTGTGGGTTTTGAAGTCCAGGCTAAATCCTCCATGGAACAGGGAGGACGTAAGAGGACTAGTGTCCTCCTCTTAAGATTCCATCAGCTAGTTCTGAGAATGGGCTGGAAGAGAGAAAAAGATTTGATGAAGCAAAAACAGAAGGTGATAGCACCAGTCTAGTCAAGAGATGACTGGGGTCTACCTGACCCGAGGCACGAGGAGGAGAGCTGTAAGATGGTGTTAGGTAAATTTGAAGGAAATTGGGGAATAATTAAATTGTGGGGAAAGGGAGAGATGAGTAAGACAAAGTTACCTGGAATAATTTCAAATCCTAAAAAGATTCCCATGTTATACTGTTAAGCGGAAATGAATCTGAGTAAGGTTAATAGTTGCTAAATTCACTTCCTAATGAAAATCTATTAATGCAACAATTATGAAACACCTGTTTATTTTTCTTATGTGTTAGATACTGGTTTCTCTTTTAAAATTCAATGATAACAGGCTTTATTGAACTGCTTTGTGTTAGGTGAGGTGCTGAGAACTTAGATGTTTTTAATCATCCTCGATTGCCTTGGGATGTATGTATTCTAGCCCTCATTTTCTGGATAATAACAAGGCTCTGAATAACTAGCATCTTGTGTACCTTCCTGAACTTGTGGAGGTTTCATTAGTAGAACAAAAGTTAAAATTTTAATTCTAAAATGCTGCTCTTTTCACTAGCTTGCTCAGCCTCCCTATGTCAGAATTTCATATACCTGTGTGTTCAGGATTTTGAAAGGGGGAAATATTGCTGATTGGACATTAGGAAGCCTTGACTTGTTGACATGTTCTAAATTGCTTTAAGTCTTATTCCTTTAATTCTTATATCCATGTTTCCTTAAGAAAATCCTCATGTTCTTTATATTGAGGTGGCCTGTGGGGTTCCATAGGTCCTACCTGCCTTTTTTTTTTTTTTTTTCTGTTTTTGAGCATAGTTGACACACAGTGTAACATTAGTTTCAGGTGTACAGCATAGTGATTTGACAAGTTTCTGCATTATGCTGTGCTCACTGCAAGTGTAGCTACCATCTGTCACCATACAATGCTATTATAATACCATGGACTATATACCTTATGTTGTGCCTTTTATTCCCGTGACTTATTCCATAACTGGAAGCCTGTATCTCGCACTCCCCTGCACCCATTTTGCCCATCTCCCACTCCCTCCCATCTGGCAACCATCAGTTCCCTATATTTATAGGTTTGATCCTGCTTTGTTCTTCTTTTTTTTTTTTTTTTTTAGATTTTTCTTGAGAGTGGAATCATGATATTTGTCTTAGTCTGACTTATTTCACTTAGCATAATACCCTCTATGTTGATCCATGTTGTTGCAAATGGCAAGAGCCCATTTTTTATGGCTGAATAATATTCCATTGTATATGTATTACCTCTTATCTATATGCAATTGATGGACACTTAGGTTGCTTCCATATCTTAGCTATTGCAAATAATGCTGCAATAAATGAAGGGGTGCATATCTTTTCAAGTCTGGGTTTTCATTTTCTTGGGTAAATACCCAATGGTGAAATTACTGGATCATATGGTATTTCTATTTTTATTTTTTCTATAATAGAAATTTTGTTTTCTTTCTTTCCTTTTTTTTTTTTTTTAAATAAAGATTTTATTTATTTGACACAGCAAGAGAGCACAAGCAGGGGGAGCAGCAGAGGGAGAGGGAGAAGCAGACTCTCCACTGACAAGGGAGCCTGATGTGGGGCTTGATCCCAGGACCTGAGATCATGACCTGAGCTGGAGGTAGATGTTTAACCGACTGAGCCACCAAGGTGTCCCTGGTATTTCTATTTTTAATTTGGAGGCACTCCATACTGTTTTCCACAGTGGCTGCACCAACTTCCATTGCCACCAACAGTGTAGGAAGGGCTCCTCTTTCTCTACATTCTTGCCAACACTTATTTCTGATTTTAGCTATTCTAACAGGTGTGAGGTGATATTGTTTTGATTTGTTTTTCTGATTAATAAGGTTGAACATCTTTTCATGTGACTATTGGTCAGTTGTATGTCTTTGGAAAAATGTCTGTTCAGATCCTTTGCCTGTTTTTTAATCGGATTGGTGTGTTTTTTGGGGGGTGGAGTTGAAGATCTTTAAATATTTTGGATATTAATCTCTTCTCACATATATTATTTGCAAATATCTTTCCCCTTCAGTAGCTTATCTTGTTGATGGTTTCCTTAGTTGGACAAAAGCTTTTAATTTGAAGTCCCAATAGTTTATTTTTGCTTTTGTTTCCTTTGCCTTAGGAGACATATGTAGAAAACTGTTGCTATTACCTATGTTAAAAACTACTCCTTGTGCTCTCTTCTAGGATTTTCGTGGTTTCAGGTCCCACGTTAGGGTCTCTAATCCATTTTGAGTATATTTTTGTGTATAGTGTTAAAAGGTGGTCCAGTTTTATTCCTTTACATGTAGCTGTCTGGTTTTCAGAGCACTGTTTATTGTAGAGCTGGTCTTTTCCCCATTTTATATTCTTGTCTGTTTTGTCATAGATCAATTGACCATATACACGTGGGTTTATTTCTGGGATGTCTGTTCTGTTCTATTGATGTATGTGTCTATTTTTGTGCCAGTGCCATACTGTTTAGATTACTACAGCTTTGTTAAGATTGCTTTGACTACTCGGGGCCTTTTGTGGTTCCACACAAATTATAGTATTCTGGTTTTGTGAAAAATGCTTTTGGCATTTTGATGTAGATTGCATCGAGTTTGTAGATTGCTTTTGTTAGTATGGACTGTCTAACGGTATTCTTCCGATCTGTGAGCATGGAATATCTTTGCATTGGTTTGTGTCCTCAATTTCTTCAGTATTTTAGTTTTCTGAGTGCAGGTCTTTCACCTCTTGAATTTATTCCTAGGTATTTTATTGTTTTTGGTGCAATTGTTAATGTTTTTCTAAATTTATCTTCTTCATTAGTATAGAGAAATGCTACAAATTTCTGTGTATATTGTATCCTGCAACTTTACTGAATTCATTACTAGTTGTTATTATTTTTTTTTTTTAAAGATTTTATTTATTTATTTGACAGAGATAGAGACAGCCAGCGAGAGAGGGAACACAAGCAGGGGGAGTGGGAGAGGAAGAAGCAGGCTCATAGCAGAAGAGCCTGATGTGGGGCTCGATCCCATAACGCCGGGATCACGCCCTGAGCTGAAGGCAGACGCTTAACCGCTGTGCCACCCAGGTGCCCCCATTACTAGTTGTTATTGGTGGAATCTTTAGGATTTTCTTTGTATCCTGTCACCTGCAAATAGTGAACGTTTAGGCTTCTTCACCAGTGTGGTTGCCTCTTGGTCTTACCTTTCTTGACAGTATCTCCCGAAGACTTAGTGGTGATAACTACTTTTTATTTGCCTTACAAATGGAATAGAGCTTAAGAGTCACACTGCCTGGGTTCGAACTGCTTCCCTGCCACTCATTAGCTATATGTTCTCACTATGATTCTTTGCATCTGCTTGCTTAGTTAACAAATGAAGGTCAGTCTTCCTTCATGTGACTGTTACAAAGAGTAAATGAGCTACTGACTGTGAAAGTTTGTAGTACCTGGCGTAAAGCGAATATTAAAAAATGGTAGTCATTATGGACATGTATTTTTTTTTTTTCCAACTACCTAACCATGAAGTGCTTTCTGATTCGGTCCGTGGTTATCCCTCTAGCCATATTCTTTCTCACTCCCCAGATACACTCTGGGCTCTAGCCACTCTAAGCCACACGCACTTCCAGAAATAACCATTATTTTTGTTATTTTGCCGTCTTTGCTCATACTTCCCTACTTGGAGTGGCCAAACTCTATCTCCAGAACTTTCATCTCCCCTTTCTCTAGAACATGAGTTGGCGAAGTTATTTTGCAAAGGGCCCAGTAGTAACTATCTTAGGCTTCGAGGTCCGTGTAGCACACCTGGCACTTCGCCATTGTACCGTGAAAGCAGTCATAGACAGTAGAGGAATACTCGTGCCTGTGCTCCAATGAACATTTTTTTTTTTTTAAACAAAGATGTAGAGCTGCATTTGACCTGCAAGCATATAATTTGCCAACACCTTTTCTAGAAAATTCTCTTTACAGCTCCCAGTCTGAGGTGGGAGGTGGGTGCCCTTCTTGGTGAGCCTTTAGCTATTCACTACCTGTAACTAAGCACTCTCTGAACCTGGGAAATTCTCGGTCTCTCTCTCCCTCCCTCCCTCCCTCCCTCCCTTACCCATTAGACTGAGAACTTTGAGAGCATGGATTGCATCTTCAACTTTTTACACCCTTTCCAAGGGTAGAGAAGGCTCATTAATTTTGAGTGAATGGATGGATTCATCAACAGGATGCTGTGCATTAGCTTTGTGATTCAATTACTCTTTAAAAAATTGGGTTTCAACAGGTAAGATTAGTGGAAGGTTCAAATTGAGGCCAAAGCAAGGTGGATCCTTGTTAGGAAAGGTATGGTGTTCTCTGCATAAAACACCCCTTCATGTTTGCTTTAAAATAAGTAATTTCCCAAAAAACAGTGGAAGCCAATGAAATGAAACAAATATAAACTGTTCCTTTGTTTCTTAGAATCGGATGATTCAGTTAAGTGAATTTTAAATAAGTTTAAATTCAGTGATACAGGGAAAGGTAATTGGGAAGGGGATATTGATTGTATACTTTGGAAATAACTGTTAGATTGAAATAATACTATAGACCTTTGCTACATCTTCACCATACCTGAGTACGGAGGGATAGGGATTATCAAAATTACTAAGAACAATCGATCTGGAAGAGATGACAAACCAGGTAATAGAAGATTATCCAATTTAAGACCTTGTGTCTTCAATTTCAGGATATTCTGTGTACTTCTTGTTGAAGACTAAAACAGCAAGATTTTATAGCATCTTTTCATATTTTCATTAAATTGCCTTGCCACATAAAAATGAATCTGATCTAAAATAGCTTTGGATTTAAATTTAAATTTTGGCATATGTAAGCAGCAAAGTGCCAAGCTATGTAGACTTGCTGTTGATTCTAATTTGTCATAAGTAATTGATGACCTTTTGTTTGAATGTTTACTTCTGTCTCCATTTCAACTTTGCTGACTGGAAGTTGGCAGAAACTACTCTGATACGTAGGCCAGCCATCGCTTCACTACGTACACAATGATCATTTATGGTGTGCTTTTTTAGAATGGTCTTTCTTCTAGTAACCCATGAGAATGGGTGGATAATAACTTTTGGAATTTCAATTTTTTGCCTCTGCCTAAGGCTCTTCAGGTAGATAAGTCATTTATTTGAAAAAAAAAAAAAATTCCTCCATCATTCAGTTGTCTGTGGTCAGATTGTAGTCTGAGCTTTATTTTGACAGAGCCGAAGGAATCGGTGTCATTTCCTTCGAAATGGCAAGCAGGTGCTTTGCTTCCTCTCCGTTCTCTTGCCACAACTGGAGTTCAACTCTTCAGCACCTCTGCTTCCTAGGTGGTGATCCATTCTCTGCTCTCCAACTCCCCTGGGTGTTCATTCTGCTCTCAGAATATCATTACTCCAGAATATTCAGTGAACCCTTGCTGTGTACATCAAGAGCAAGCTCTTCAACTTGGCTTTTTAGGCTTCTAACATCGAGCTCTAACCTGTCCATCCAACCCTTGATTCCTTCCCCCCCCAACCCTTGACCTAACTTAAAACACTATTTTCATATCTTGGCTCTTGCGAATAATACTGCAGTGAACTTGAGAGCGCAGAGATCTTAACTTCTAGAGATAGACTAGAATGGCAGCTAGTGGTTGGGAAAAGGAGAAATTAGGGTATAAAGTTACACAAGAGGCATGGGTTCTGGAAGTCTAATGTCACCATGAGCACAGTGATAATAGATAAGAGGACTGAATACTGTATTGTATACTTGATTTGCTGAGACGTAGATCTTAAATCTTTACACACACATGCTGGTAACTATGTAGAAGTGATAAGTTATTTAGCTTGATAGCTTTTCACAATGTATGTACATATCAAAACATCAAGTTGTATACCTTAAATGCATACAATTATTATATGTCCAAGATCTCTCAAAGTTAAAAACGTTTCCCAACAGATGAATTTACTGTCCCCTGGGACTGCAAAAACCATGTCCTCCATCTGCATGCCCTTTAATCAGTAGTCTGCTCCTGTGAATCCTGAATGACCTCTGAGAACCTTTAACTACCTCAGCCTACCCTGATCTGATCCTGTTCTCCTCTTCCTCCTATCCCATGTCCACTTCTTTGAGTTAAATGGAACTAAATCTCTTGAAAGCAGAAGTTGCTGGCTACGTTATTGGTTCTTTTTTTTTTTTTTTTAAAGATTTTATTTATTTATTCGACGGAGATAGAGACAGCCAGCGAGAGAGGGAACACAAGCAGGGGGAGTGGGAGAGGAAGAAGCAGGCTCATAGCGGAGGAGCCTGATGTGGGGCTCGATCCTATAACGCCAGGATCACGCCCTGAGCCGAAGGCAGATGCTTAACCGCTGTGCTACCCAGGCGCCCCTGCGTTATTGGTTCTTAATGTGCGTTTGATTTTACTAATGAAAATTAGAAACCTTTTCTTTTGAATGTATTTTTATAAACTTTCCATGTCCTAAAACCTCTGGAAAATATAGGAGTAAAATTAGCGTTCTTTTTTTTTTTTTTTTTTCTTAAAGATCTACTTATTTTAGAGTGAGAGTGTGAGGGGGCGGGGGCAGATGGAGAGAGAATCTCAAGGAGACTCCCTGCTGAGTATGAAGCCTAAAGTGGGGCTCAATCTCACAACCTGGAAAGATCCAGACCTGAGCTGAAATCAAGAGTCAGACACTTAACCAACTGAGCCACCCAGGCATCCCCTAATCTATTTTCTAATTATCTAAAGATAACTGTTCTCATTTTATAGATTCCTTGCTGTCTTTTTAAATATATATTTAATATACAACTATAATCACTGACTGGATGAAATCCAGTTTTCTATCTAGTTATTTCTACTTAGACTCTAAGCTCCATGAAATAGTTACTCTGCTCCTAGTATCATGAAAATTCTGCATGTGCTGAGCATTGACAAGTTCAATCCATGGTGATTATTTCTACATTAGTCTTCAAAGTCATGACTGTTAAGGGCTTCATTACCTTCCGTCTTTGAATTCTATGTTATTTAAAACATCTCCCTGCTACGTTATTTTAAACATCCTCCTATTTCTGTACATTTAGGTTGTTACCACATTTCCCTCTATAAAATTGCTATGAAGCTTCGTGAACAAATATTTCTTTATATATTTTTAAAAGTATTGATTTAGAAGCAAATAATATGGCCAAAGTTCTTCTATTTAAAGGCAGATTGTGGATACTGTTAATGCCCTTACTATCAATTTTGAGAGATTTTTCTTTGTTTAATGGGTAAAAGAAGCTTAAGGTTTGCATCATAATTCATGAAATTAAATATTTCCTAATGTTTGTGGGTTATTAATTGCCTTTTCACTCTGTGGCCTTCATTTTAGGAGGAACATTTCTTTGCATTTATCACTTTCCACTTCTCCAGTGACTTACAGACGTGAAGTGCATACAGCACCTCATTTATCCATTATAACAACCTTATGGGATAAATTGGGCTGTGTAGGAATCTTATTTAATATGAAACTTAAACTGCTTGCTCAGGGTAATGGGCTAAGAAAGATGCAGCTGGGACCTGAACTTGGCTTTTCCCCTCCATTCTACTTAGCCTAAAGGAAACCTTTTCAGAGGAGAGATCTTTGAACTTGTAAGACGGAAATGAAAACTACCTGAGAACCAAGTATAATTAAATGTATGTCCTGTGAAGCAGCAGGGTCTATGCCGGCATTTGACACCTGTAAAGCACTTAATATGATTGCAGAGTAAATGAGTGGATGGTCTGTTTTAGATACACTGGATAAAATTGCTGGGAGGGTGCCTGTTATGATTGAAAATCCCAACAATCGGGCTGGGAGTCTGGCTGGGTGAAGAATCCCTTCTGTTTATCAGGCAATGTTCAGATCTACGTTTGAAAGCCATTTTGTCAACTTAAAGTATTTAGAATATGGGCTCAATGAGGCTTGATGGACTCAATATTTAGAATATAGAATACAGATGTTTTTTGTTTTGTTTTTCTTTGGGTAATAGTGGAACCACTGGATCATATGGTATTTCTCTCTTTAATTTTTTGAGGAACCTCCATACTGTTTTCCACACCGGCTGTGCGAATTTCCATTCCCACCAACAATACACGAGGGTTCCTTTATCTCCACATCCTCGTCAACACTTGTAATTTTTGATTTTTAGCAGTTCTAACAGGTATGGTATCTCATTTTGGCTTTGGTTTACATTTCCCTGATTAGTGATGTTGAACATATTTTCATGTGTTTATTGGCTGGCTGTATGTCTCAGAAAAATGTCTATTGAGGTTCCCTGAGGGGCCCTCTGACCTTTAAATACTCTATTCCATTGCAACAAACCTATTGCTTTAAATGAAAATGAAATTACTGTTTCTATAAATTGTGATTATAGTGTGTAAGACCAAACTGTCACTCTCTGGACTTTTAAACATTAAATAAAAACGTTAAAAAATGCTTTCATAATATATATATGTAGGTGATCTATAACCATGTATACATCAAGAATATTTAAAACACTAGTTCATGAACTTGAATATAGAGAATGGATAGCTGCTGAATCCTGTGATTACATTTTAAATATCAGGAGCCAGGGCAGAAAACAACTTAAAAAATCATTTGTCATTTGATTGCTTGAATCCTTTTATGGCCTTAGTGGTTGCCCATTGATCACGGAATTAAGACCAAATTGCCCAAACTCTTTTTCAAAGTAGTCCTATTTTTTTTTAACTTCTATTATCGCTTTTCTCCATTTTAGCTTTTCTAAGTCCTTTTCCTGAATATTTCCTTCACCCTTTTTTTTTTTTTTCGTTCCTACTCCGAATTCATACCCAACAGAAATTGTTCTCATGACTTCAGATTATAAATTCCTAGGCATTTACATGAATTCTGTAATTCCATGTCTGCCACTAAACCTTCACTTAACTAGTTACAGGGCATCCCACCGTACCTTTTTCAAAGAGTGTAATTTTTTGTCAGCATCTTTTGCTTCTTTCTCCATCACCATCACGCTAAGTCCTGTAAAATTCTTTTTCTACACATAGTAAAATTTTGCTTGTTTTATTTATTTATTTTTGTTGGGAAACCACTAAAAAATAAACTTAGGTTAGGTTTTAATTGGTATGAAGTTTTCCCAGCATATGAACCTAATAAGTGGTTTTTCAAAAAATTTAAATTCAAGTTAGTTAACATAGTGTATTATTAGTTTCAGGGTAGAGTTTACTGATTCATCAGTTATATATAGCACCAAGTGCTCATTATATCACGTGCCCTCCTTAATACCCTTCAGCCAGTTACCCCATCTCCCCACCCACTTTTCCTCTAGCAACCCTGTTTGTTACCTATATTTAAGAGTCTCTTATGATTTGCCTCTGTATTTCTATTTTCCTTCCCTTCCCCCTAAGTTCTTTTTAATTTCTTAAATTCCACATATGAGAGAAATCATATGGTAGTTGTCTTTCTCTGTCTCATATTCTTAGCATAATACTCCATAGTTCCATCCACGTTGTTGCCAATGGCAAGGTTTCATTCTTTTTGATGGCTGAGCTCAAAGGATCAAATATTCCACTGTTTGAGTGTGTGTGTGTGTGTGTGTGTGTGTGTGTGTGTGTACACACCATATCTTCTTTATCCATTCATCCGTTGATGGACATCTGGGCTCTTTCCATAGTTTGGGTAATGTGGACATGGCTGCTTTAAACATTGGGGTACATGTGCCCCTTTGAATGACTTTTTTTTTTTTTAAAGATTTTTTATTTATTTATGTGACAGAGACAGACAGCCAGCGAGAGAGGGAACACAGCAGGGGGAGTGGGAGAGGAAGAAGCAGGCTCCCAGCGGAGGAGCCCGATGTGGGACTCGATCCCGGAACACCGGGATCACGCCCTGAGCCGAAGGCAGACGCCTAACGACTGCGCCACCCAGGCGTCCCTGAATGACTATTTTTATATCCTGTGCATAAATACCTAATAGTGCAATTGCTGGGTCATAGGACAGCTCCATTCTTAATTTTTTGAGGAACCTCCATACTGTTCTCCAGAGTGGCTGCACCAATTAGCATTTCCACTAGCAGTGTAAGAGGGTTCTTCTTCCTTTCCATCCTTGCCAACATCTGTTGTTTCCTGAGTTGTTAATTTTAGCCATTCTGACAGGTGTGAGGTGGTAGCTCATTGTGGTTTTGATTCGTATTTCCCTGATGATGAGTGCTGAGCATTTTTTTTTCATTTGTCTATTGGCCCTTTGTAGGTCCTCTTTGGTAATAAGTGCTTTTGATCATGATAAAGAATGAACTAGAGTTTTAAGAACTTAGCTAAGATGACTCATAATCAAAATGTTGAAGTAAGCTTTCATTAATTTGCTAGCAACTAGAAAAATCAGAAAGGGGACTATATTGAATGTTCCACTTTGGAACCAGTATTGCATGAGCACAGTGCTGCTGCTACCGTCAGCTAAGTTAAGGTTAACTCTTCAGCGCAGCTTGTATTTGAGTTTTTTGTTTTGTTTTTGTTCTGTTTTGTTATACGACTCTACCTAGAAAGTCTAAAGCCATTACAGTATCTGACCTTTTCCTGTACTATCTATCCTGGCTTGTTCAGAGGCATTTTCCTAGATGATTGTACTCAAAATTTTCCTGGAGGACCAGGACTTTGAGAGCTAATAATTCTATTGAGGAAAGCAAAACATTTATATAGGAAGCTCTTAAATCCTCCTCTAGGAAACTGTATAATTCAGCACCATACGAGTACAGGAGAGGGAAATAGAAGGGATGCAATGAGGTGCTTGGGGAAGGCTTTCTAGAATAGATGGATTTGGACTTGAGGCTTGCAGAAGAAGAAAGGGTGGCAAGAACACAGGCCAAAAAGGCTCTGTCTTTGTCAATATAGATGCTATAGGCATTTTGGCAGTACAGCTTTTTATTACAAGGGGACTGCTCTTGTGGTAGGCTGTTTAGCATCCCTGGCCCTTGTGTTCTAAATGACAGTAGTAACCCCTGGTTACAGTCATCACCACAATACCCCACATAGGTCCAAAACATTAGCTGGGGTGCCCTACTGCCCTTGGTTGGGAACCACTGCTGGAACATGGCATGCCTGCTCTGGATGGTCCTGATGTTGGCATTCCCAGGTACAGCATTTATGATGCCAAGGAGGTGGAGGTTTACTGACAATTTTAGAAGCTGTAGACTTGTATACTTCTAAAGGACAGGTTTGATTTTTCTCTTCAGATTATTTCTAAATTAGAGATTCCATTACCTGGGAGGAACCTTATTATGGGTTGGAGGGGGAGAAAAATCTGTACTGTGAGATAAGCATATCGTATGTAATCAAAAAGCCTGGGATATGAGGGCAACATGGGCACCAACAAAACATTTTCTCAAATTGGTGGGTATCCAGAAAAATCTGAGAGTGGGTCGTTTTTGGCTGTCTACTATACCCATATAGGCAAAATATCTTTACGTTTAATCTTGGAAGTCTGAGGTCTCCATGTATCTTTATAAATTACATATAAACATAAACATTAAACATAATACTGAAACAATACATGCTATAACAATTTGGAGAACACAAAACATCTTGAAAAACTAAAATTTATCTTTGAGTGAGATTGTGTGCCCGAGTGAGCGGGGGAGGGGGAGCAGAGGGAAAGAGAGAATCTTAAGCAGGCTCCCTGCTCAGCTCAGAGACTGACATGGAGCTTGATCTCAGGACCCTGAGATCCTAACCAGAGCTGAAATCAAGAGTCGGACATTTGGGGCGCCTGGGTAGCGCAGTCGTTAAGCGTCTGCCTTCGGCTCAGGGCGTGATCCCTGCGTTCCGGATCGAGTCCCACATCGGGCTCCTCTGCTGGGAGCCTTCTTCTTCCTCTCCCACTCCCCTGCTGTGTTCCCTCTCTCGCTGGCTGTCTCTCTGTCAAATAAATAAAATCTTAAAAAAAAAAAAAAAAGTCAGACACTTAACCAACTGAGCCATCCAGGTGCCCCTAAAATTTAGATCCTTGACGAGGGACTTTTTTTTTTTCCCCTAAAATACATTTTCTATGGTTGAAATTCTATAACATCTACAAATTAGTTTCCTGCATTAATTCCTTTAATGTATGTAAAATACTTTCATAACTTTGTCTTTATAAGGATATCTACTTAGCAATAAAAGGATAGTGTAATATGAATGGTTGAGTCAATTGTATATATATTTTTTCTATTCTGTGAGACTTACCAGGATTTAGTTAACATGGTAAGTAGGTATCATTGATTTTATCTTTCAGCAATGGTTCCTAATTTCTTATATCCCAAATCTCTGAGGATCAAAGGAAATCAGTGGATCTCCCTTCAGAAAAAGGCATATATGCGCATACAGAAAATTTATAGATCACCTAAAGACTATTTAAGGATCTCTTGAAAGAATATAGACCTTGGATTACGAACTTTTTTTTTTTTCCCCAGCATAAGTGGTTTCAAATGTGGGAAAAGACAGACTTCTCGATATAATGCTTTTCTGACCCTTGGTCTCAGTGGTACTGAATGTGCTGTGCGTTGTACTTTTGCCAACTGTTCTGTACTTTGCGGCCATCTAGAGTTTATTCCAGGCATTGTAGCAGAACTTAAATACTGATGGAACTGGCTATGTGGAGTTAGAGGGGTATGTTGTATTCATTTAATGCTGCCCCCCACCCCCAACAAACACCCCTGAGTAGCTCTTGGCAACATTTCTTTTTGGTTCTTGTCCTGTTACTGTCCCCTCTGTTTTCTTTTTAACCTAAGCCAGGTTCTGGGACGTGAGAATGAAAATACATAGTTTTCTCAATACTTGTCATAATATAGAATAAATTACTTCATTTAATATTCAGAGAAACACACAGAAAGAGGTGTTCTCTCTCAAACTTAATTCTATGCTTCCTCTTGGTGGTTCTATTGCCATAGAAACCTGAACAGATCTAAAGTCAACTTCTCTCACTCTCTTTGCCTGAATCAGTTTCTTCTTGTCTTACTTTCTACATTATTTTAATCCCCTCACACTAAACTTCCCAGTCATCTTTGATCTCTTTGTCTCCCTGGCCATTTAGAACCATGATGTCCTACTTCTTGACCTAGACATCTGGTCTTTTTTCTGTATTATTCTATGTTTCTACCAAATAACTTTCCAAAACATTATTTTGGTCCCATTAGACATGTACATTAAAACATTTAATGGTTCCCCCATTTCCTAGAGGGTAAAGTGCTTTCAGTGGAATAATGATTCAATTTCCAGGTCTTCAGTGCCATTTTTCTGTGATGTATAGGGTACAAGTGTGATTTAGATGTACTTTCTCAAACTCTGCCTAGTAGAAAAACCAAGATACGCATGGCTAACTATGTGGATAGAAGGTTCTGCAGGTCTTGAGAGATGAGAGATGAATGGTTCTAGTGAACTTGAAGAAAGTGGCGATAGGTTTGTTAAACCTAGATCCCAAACATGAATGGGAAATGGACAAAGCGAAAAAATGAAGCAACAGGCTTTGAAATTGGACTAATAGAAATAAAGACTGATACCAAGCCCCCACACATCTAGGAAAATTCAAGCTGTCCAGTTTAAACTTGCTAGTCTTAACGTTGATGGCCTTTCCGACCTTGGCCGACCTCCCTTCTGGGCTTATCTCCTCCTCCTTCTGCGCACCCTTTGTGCTAACAAACTGGCCTCTGCTTTTTTATATGGCAAGTGCCTTGATTGTTCTTCTCCTTGCCTCTGCCTTTTATGGTCTTTTAATAAGCTCGCTTAATTTTCTAACTAGAGTTCACAGACCACCCGTCTCAAAACCTTCACTTCTGAGATGTGTTTTGTTTAGTAAGTACAGTGTTTGTTTTTAAAGTGAACTTGAATGTCTGAATGCAAGGCACGCACACTTTATCTAGTTTACCACAGTGCCCCTGATGGCTGTTGTCCTACTCTTTTAAATGGCTTTTCTTTTTAGTTCCTCCCAGGCCCTCATCAGCATTTGAATTTGCCATCCCTCCAAGCCCCCATCACATTCTGCTGGATTTTCAAGGTTTTCCCTAAGTCCCTCTAGCCCCTGGAGATGTCTTTAAATTATGTTCTTTCTCTGAGCTTACTGTTTTATGCCCTTCAGTTGGAAATTATGTACTGCTTTAAAATACTTGGATTTAAAGATTAAGTTTGCTTAAATGCTTAACAGTTTATACCTTGTCCCTTCAAGCTGAAGGAGTTAGAAGTGTTTTATAATTTTTTCATGCCCATGAGAATGCCATACGTTCAGCATGAATGAAACAAATACTAGATTGAACTGCATGAAATTATTTTTGCTGATTCATATGGTTGAATATTAACAATTTCAAATGGTTTAACACATCAATCAAACTTGATTTTTTTTATTTGCAAATTTATGAAACTTCCTAAAATGGATTTTTAGTATGAGTAAAAGTCTGTTTCACATTATCCATGTGGAAAAATTCCAATAACATGTAATAACATTTGACTATTACATTTAAAATTAGATTTTAAAAAGAAACTTTAATCTGAATACATGAACAATAATTATTAATCTATATTTAAAAAGGAAACATTTTTGAGGAAATATTTCACGAGAATCATTTTATATATTTTACTAACATTTCTTCTAAGAAACGAGATTAATGGAGATAATTATACTTGCTGAGTCTTACTATGGAATCCGTTGTTCAGAACCAGAAGTCAAGTTCAGATAAGTTTGTTTTTAGCTTTCATTTTCTTTCTGTAAAATAGACAATGACCTCCTTCTCACAGGTTTGTTAGGAAGATCAAATAGCTATCAAGAGGCCTGAGATGGTACCTAGTATGTAATAGGTGCTCATGTCGGTTTCCTTCTCTTTGATGTTCAGGCAGGGATGGTTTTAATTTATAATCCTCTAGGGTATAGGGAATGTTTGCTTTTTTTCAAACTCTACTGACTTGGGTTGCCTAATATCTCTGGCCTTGTGTTCAACATCTTTACCTCTTTGGTCTGCTATTGTTCCCTTTGTTCCAGCCAACAACGTCTCGTTGTCTTTCAATCTTTGCTTGAACTGCAATCTTCCCTATACTCGTGGGGACCCATCTCCCAGTTGCCTGGGCTTCTTTCTCCCTGGTAGCACTTCCCATAATTGCTTTGAAAAAGCAGTCATGTACTTAATATTTAATATCTCTTCCTTCTCTAGGTGTAAAATTGCAATTTCATTCATTGTCTCTACAGGGCCAAGCATGATACCTAGTCCATAGCAGTGTGCTTGATATTTGCAGAATTAACAACTGACAAATCTACTTAGCCTAGACCTAGAGTGGCACATGCACAACCAGGATGGATGAAGTCTGTTAGGTGGCCTCGTTAGGGTCACTTTTCAGCTATAAGATGGGCCCAAAGGAGGGGACTACTGGCCCTTATTTATGGAGCTGGTAGAAAGGAGAATCTTGTCTTTAGCCAAACCAAGGATGTGGGCTTTATGTTTAGAATTGGCAGAACTTAGAGATTTGCAAGTGACTGAAGCTAAAATTTGGAGAACTCCTAGAAATAGACCTATTGTTCAGGTCATAAGAACCCAGATCAATTGTTTACTCAGATGATGGAAGTTATTTAAACTTCCAGCGTGTATGTGCATAATGAACTTGACAAAGGACATTCAGTACTCCTTTCTTCCTCTTCTCTCCCCTGTGTTTTCCTTTCTTCACTTAAATGGGCTTATAATGATTTCACCTCCTGTTTTATTGTAAGTGCCACTGAGATCTATCCATCTATCTTTTAAAAGGAGAACGTAGGTGAATATGTGTGCATAGGTCTTCTCTTACCAATACTGTTTTGTTGAAAATAATTTCCTAGGTGGGTTATTTGAATGTTACACGGGGATAAGATTATCTTGTATCCCATTATATTTGGTTCTTTTCTCCTTTTTCACTCAAAGAAGCTGTTTGGCTGTAATTCTTGAAGCAGGATCTGCTATTTTTCAAGTGGCCAAACCTATGCATGGTAGTTCATAGTCCTCAGAATTCTCATCTTGATTTCTCTGGAAAAATAAACTCTCTTCTTTGGGCTCTGGACTGCGAATACACGTTTCTTCAAACTGTGAGAGTACCCTTTCCTGGTGTGCTGGACCCACGTAAAGAAAACTGGAGACAAAAATTCTTTTGTTCTTGAGTTTCAAATGCGTTTGCTCTGAAGCTAACGTGCCCCTTGCTTGGTCTATGTAGAGCTGTTAGAGAATCGAGAGGCTACTGAAATGTGTGTGTAGGGCCCTAATTTACTATGTCAACTACTCTTAGGCTGAAGTAGGTAGACCTGACAAGAGCATACTGAATTTCTGCTTCAGCATCATATGATTTGCATGTCCCTTAAAGGGCTTTTTACACTGTCCCCGGCTTTCCTGCGTGCATCTCACGTGACGGGGCCAAGATAGTACAGCAGATGCCTTGCATGTACTCCGAGACTTTAGCTCTGAACTTTTGTGGGGAGGAATTCGTGGCAAGTTTTTCTCCCTTTTTCAATTTTTAAGTCGTCTTTGTAGTTGTAATTTCTCTCAGAATTAGCCAGATTTTGTGCTTTTTTTTTTTTTTGAAAAATATAATGATCTTTAACTTTATGGCCTTAAACTTTATATGCCTGTGTATGTTTGTGTGAGACTAGAAGAAGTCAGGAAGGACAAACCTAAAGGCAAGGTTTTTTCCCTGCTGGATCTTCTCCTGGAACTGGTGGTGTGTGGTGTATCCCCCCACCACCCCAACCCGCATCTGGCTACATAAGATGGATGCTGCCTGAATCTTCTGGACAGTGGCACAGAACTCTGACTAATGAGCCTTGATTATTGTGGTTTCTTTGAAGACAGGAAAAGAACCCTTCAACTTCCTAGAACCGGAGCTATCTGCAGAATACTATTTGGCAGGCAATAGAAAAGTTACTGGAGAAGAGGCAAGTATGTATTTTAATGTGGAAATATATTCACAATATATGATGGAGTAGAAAAGTGTGACACATCATAGGGTCTAAAGTAGGATCTTTTATCCAAAGAGAGGAGTTCTGTGTATATGCATCTGTGAGCTTGTATCTGTGCATATTTTTCTGAGAATGCATTCTGGTGCTACTATGAATTTTACAGTAAAAGTAGTGCTAAATTTTGAGTGCTTATTACATGTCAGGCATTGCTAATGCCTTATTGAAATGATTTTACTTCTCATGTAATATGCATATTTTAGTAAGTAATACTAAAACAATAAAAGTGTTTTAAAGGATGTTGCCTTCTTTCCCCATCCTGCCAACTGAAAGTGAAGTGTATAGATATGAAACATTTGAAAAATTATGGCATTGATATTCCTCATAAAGATTGGAAGTCTTTATTTCCTTTAGTTAAACCTCTTCATAGACTTGATAACATGGATGTGAAATACCATGGTTCTTGACTTAGAATCCTCAATGCTATCTTTTTTTTTTTTTAAATCACTTCAGGTCGTCTGTGGATGTGCCAACACTAGATTTTTCTGAGCGAGAACCCACAAATAATCTGATGCTATCGAATTAGAGATCAGGTTCTCCTTTCCAATTTTGGGACCATGAGGATAGAGAATTCAGAAACCATCATGTTTGGTCATTGGTAGCTTTTGGTATCTGGTGGTCTTCAGTGATTCCCGACGCTGTTGTGGAAGTGGATTAAGTGGCTCACTCTACAGAATGGGGGAAGATGTTGCCCTCTTTATAGATGCAACCTAGGTTTTGAAACACCGAGTGCAGTTTTCTTCTTACAGGCTCTTTAAATCATTGATCTATTTCTATTCCCTTTCTTTGCCAAGAGAATTTGCCTCAACTTCGTGGCCCACGACCTCGGGGTTCCTGGGTGAAATTTGAAACTGGCCCTCTTACATGGAAGGTAGGGAGAGAGACCAAAGGAAGCAGACCACTGCAGATGGGCAGGTAGGGGTGGACTTACTAAGCAACAGAGCTTATGTGCAAGCCTTGTCATGGGCACCGCTACAAGATGAGTTGATGTTAGCACCTGCCTGCCAGAATCTTAAGGCTTTTTATAAAGCCCCTAAGTGGTTTGGTCACATGTTCAGCCCAAATGGTCTCAACAAACTCTTAGTCTCAAGGCTGTGTCCTTGAAAAACTGCTAGCATGCATATAGTAAGTAGAATATACATTTCAAGGACAGGGGAGAAAGGGGTAAGGAGCCTTGGATTGCTTGGGGCCAGCTTACTGGCCAACTGGCTGTTAAATCCTCTTGATGACCAACTGTAACACAACTCTTTCTGACATGTTCGGTAACTTGAATGAGTGCAGGAATTAGTTGAATGTCCTCCCTGGGGAGAAGTTGCATACAAGTACATTTTCCAATATTCTGATTATTGCTCTGCTGTAGCTTTCCATGCCAATGGAGAAGAACATGCTTTTACTAGAAAAGTAAACGTTTGTGCTTCGTGTATATGTCTCAGTCAAATCATCTGGTAAACTAAGAATCAGGCTGATACTATGCAACATTATTTTCCTCAGAAATTTGATCATTTCCTAGGCTTTTGAAGACTCATTAAAGTCATTGCTCTAAACATTTTGAGTACCTATCCATAGCTTAAACTTACAAGTCAAGTATAGTGTTCTAGTATCTTATAATGAACACTACTATGTAGTCTTAATTTTTTAGAAATTACCATCAATAATAGCATGAAAATTCCGGTTATATATACATTCCCCCAATATTGACTCCCTGCTGTGTCTGTACCTTGATCTTGCACAGCTACTACAAAGCCAAAATTTCCAGATTTATTTTCATTAATTCTGCTCCCTCAATCCCTCTAAATGTATCTTCTTGTAGTTTTTTTTTTTTTTTTTTTAAACACATTCTTAGAGCGTGTACACACACAGTATTGGGGGAAGGGGCAAAGGGAGAGAATCTTCAAGCAGACTTCCCACCGAGCGCAGACCCCTTGTGCAGGGTGTGATCTCATGACCCATGAGATCATTACCCAAGGTGAAACCAAGAGGTGGGTGCTTAACCAACTGCGCCACTCAGGCGCTCTGTTTTCTGCTTCTTATTCCAGGGATTTGCCCACCGAACTTTCCCCTTTCTCCAACCAAGAAATCTGTCATTCTTAGTTCCGTTCTTTATCTTGTAACTTCCACACCCAACCACTCACAATTTCTGACTGACTTAATGCCTGACTATTCTAAGGATCACATTTTCTAGTGTGACTGATGTTTTTATTTTAGATAGGGACTAGTCTTGTCCTTGGAATGAGTGCCATAGTCTGGTTGTAATGCAGAGGGGGATGGCAGGGATTGTGGTAAGCCGGCTAGTAATCATGTGGAAGTACAGACCTGATGTTTTCAGATATCCCAGTGTCTTTTTTTTTTTTTTTGAAGGGGGGAGGGAGAGGGCAGGATGTAGGGGCAGAGGGAGCGGGAGCAGAAGACTCCCCGCTGAGCAGGGAGCCCCACGTGGGACTCGATCCCAGAACCCTGGGATTATGACTTGAGCCGAAGGCAGACACTTAACCGACTGAGCCACCCAGGCGCCCCCATATATTCCAGTGTCTTAAGAGAAGCTGGGAATCTGAATATGGGTCTGCTCCTGATTTTTAAATGGAAGCCTATAATTCAAATAAAGAATATGTCAGGTCAGTTGAATTCTAGAAATCTAATTGACCCTGTGGGTTGCCAGGTTTAGATCTATGCATATAGATCATGTTGGCTCCCATGTTTCATATACAGTTTTCCTACAGTTATTAAATAGCTCATTTTTCAGAAATTGGTTTTCTAGATTGATAGGCTGAGAATACTGAAGAGGCAAATGTGTAATCATGTCCCCATTGAGTTATCTTAGGAGATTCCCCATCTTATTTTTTGATTACCTTTTTGCTGAAAGGGATTGACTCTAACGTCTATTACGTTAAGTACGTTTCTATTACTTGAGATTTTTATTAACTTAGGAATTAATGCATTTTATGACATTAGAAATCTCTTTAGAATTTTGAGCTGCTGAATTATTTTAAGGCTCACCTGGGATTCTATTAAAATTATTACTAACATGGTGTTCATGTAATATTTGACTGAAATAAATTGTTACATTTAGGTACAGGATACCAAGAGTTGTTTGTTTTTCTTTCTGGTCTAGCCAGAAAGCCTTAAGACTGCTAAAGGTTAGGAAAATCATAGCTGAAATTGCAGTGGTATCTATGGGAGCGTCGAGGAATAGAAAGGCTAGTGACTGGCAGTTTCCATGGCAACAACGGAATTTTCGGGGCTAGAAAGATGTGTAGGTTACACCATCAAATGTGCCAGATATTGGTCTCCATGACGACAGCAATGTGAATGGGGAAATGTATGCTCATGAGATTTTTGTCTTAGAAGCCTATTGGATTAATTTAGATGAAAATGCTTGCCAAATCAATATTTTTCCTATCTTTTAAAAATAGTCAAAGTAAGGGATCCCATTTATTCCCATATTTTTTGAGAACGTAACACAATTATTTGTGTTAAGAGGGGTTATTGACTTACAGATAACTCCTTTGGCAGCATGTCTAAAATGAAGCACCCAAAGAATGGAGATTTTTTTTCAAATTTACTTTTAAATTTCAACATTTATTTCAGGGTGCCCCGCCTCCAAATGTGAAATAAGTAGAGTTATTTAAACTTTGTAATGTTCTTGAACATAAATAAACCACCAGAATGCATAATGTATTAAAGCTTTATTGCTGTTGCATCTAAAAGATAGGATTTATTACATGGTCATAGAATAGAAGAATCCTCAAAACTAATTACTACTCAGGTTCCTCCCATGCTTCAATTTGTAACAGCTTTTGGTGAAATTTCCTTGTTGCTGTGTTTTGAAATCTCTAACAGGAGAACTAGGGAGATGGACCATGCCTTTTAGTGTATTGTGTGTATAATTAAGGACGCATATTCAGAGTGTTAGTAAGAGATCGGTTCAGCCCTAGAAACAAATGCTGGCCTTATGCCTAAGGTTTAAAACACTTCATGAACACATTTTGTTTTCGTTTCATGGGCAGATGCTTGTATAATCATTTTTTGAGATCTGCTTGGTAAGATTAATCTGTTTGTGTTAGTGGAGAAATGTAAAACTTGCAAAACTGTAAATGGGGTTTTGGGAAAAGTGAAGAAGGGATGGTATCCTCAGGGCTGGTACTGGCTTGGAGCAGTTAGACTAAATGGGGCAAGAGGAAGGAGATAATCCCAGAACCTGGGAAGAATGGCTGTCGGGGAGAGTCACTTGATGGGAGCCGCTGCCTTTGGTAGAGGGACACAGCTGACTGACTTGGAACAGCTTAACAGAGCAGGAGGTGGGGGAGTAAATAACTCCCGACTACTCTCTCCACCCCTCTCAAGTTACTGTTGGCGTCGCCCACTGGCTGAACCCAACAGAAGTGAGAAGACAAAGACCTAAGTAGGCAACAGTCCCTCAAGGTCCATCTACCAGGGCACACAAAAGGGGAATGGATGGAAGATGGATCTGGTGGGCCAGACACAAGCTCTCCAGCATCACAAGTAATGACACATTTTTCAAAGAATGAAAAATATTTCGATCTAAAAATAACCTATGCATACATGTATATATACATATGTGTATGTATTAGTGTGGGTAAATATGGATGTAAATGTTGATGTAAAAGGTTAGAAATCTTGTTATACTCCATAAAAACATTGAATAATGTAGAATATTGACTTGTCATTTTTGTTTAATGAGTTCCACTCATTTTTAATCACTTATCCAGTATCCATATACAGTATGCAATATTGTTTGGGGGTTATACAAAGTGAGCTGAATAATGCAGTCCTCTTTTCTAAAGTTCAGTATCACAGACCTGAAAAGGATGATCAGATACTATTTTAATACTTAGTCTTAGCTTTCAGACAAGACATTATAAACTAGGTGGATGAGTAAAATTCATATACTCCTGAGTAAAGGTAGAAAAAGGAAGTATAAAACATGGCCTTTAAAGAGCTGGTCATCTAATTGAGAAGAATTTGTTTGAGACACTGGAAGACATAAGCAATATGTGGTGATGAACTGCAGAAACTATGGCTTTATAGATAAGAGTTTTATAGATGTTGGGAGGTTCGTTGTTCTCAAGATTACCAAACAAGAAGAATCAAAATATCCCTGATTCATCTGTAGTTTTTTTTTTGTTGTTGTTTTCTTGCTAGGTCTACACAAGGCAAGCATTTTCTATTCTCTGTCCTATAGCCTTGTGTGTAAATCTCTTATTCTTACTGCTTAAATTCAGTTGTAAATACCGCTGTACTTAGCAAACATGAATTCAAATCTTGGTTTTATCCATTTCTAGTAGTAGGATTTTTGATTAACATATCGGTGCCTGTTTGTGAAATGTGAATTTAGGAAAAAAAAAAAAAAAAGAAAAGAAAAATGGAAAGGCTTTTTACCTGCAGCTAGCACACTGTAAATCCTATGAATGAAGTAGTCCTGTCCTTCTATTTATCAGTAAAACAGTCATTTGTTTTTTTTTGTTTTGTTTTTGTTTTAAGATTCTATTTATTTAGAGTGTGAGTGGGCAGAGGGAGAGAGAATCCCAAGCTGACTCCACGCTGAGTGTGGAGCCTGACACGGGGCCCAATCCCATGATTCTGAGATCATCACCTGAGCCAAAATCAAGAGTCAGATGCCCAACGAGCTAAGCCACCCAGGTGTGCCTCAGTTGGGTTTTTTATGGAGTGTTAAAAAAGGAACCATTTCTAAAGTTTAGTTAGGATTCTCATTGACTTTTTTCTAGTCCATGGGTCATTTCCCCTAGGTAAAACAAGTACTTTCAAGGACTCCATTGGATAACTGAATCCTTAGACTGGCTCCACGAGGTATCCAATCTTAGCTTCTCATCAACTTGTAGAAAGATTTCCTGTTCCAAGTCTACAGGAAATATGAATTTGTTTCCTTAAATTCATGGACTGATGTGGCAATTATGCACACATGAACAATAAGAAAGGTGGACATTTGTTCATGTTCACACTTGTTGATGCTTATGTCTGGTGGAAGATAAACCTAAGTCTCTATTAGAGCACAGGACAAAACCACTTTTTTTTTTTTTTAAAAAGATTTATTTTTTAAATGGGAAAATATCTTTTATTTTTATTTATTTTTTAATTATTATGTAAGTCACCATACAGTACATCATTAGTTTTTGATGTAGTGTTCCATGATTCATCGTTTGCATATAACACTCAGTGCTTCATGCAATATGTGCCCTCCTTAATACCCATCACCGGGCTAGCCCATCCCCCACCCCTTGCCCCTCTGAAACTCTCAGTTTGTTTCCTAGAGTCCATAGTCCATAGTCTCTCGTGGTTCATTCCCTAGAGTCCATAGTCTCTCGTGGTTCATTCCCTTGAGTCCATAGTCTCTCGTGGTTCATTCCCTAGAGTCCATAGTCTCTCGTGGTTCATTCCCTCTTCTGTTTACTTCTGTTTACATTCCCCCTTCATTATTCCCTTCCTTCTACCGAGCTCTCTTCTATTCCTTATGTTCCACAAATGAGCGAAACCATATGATAATTGTCTTTCTCTGCTTGACTTATTTCACTTAGCATAATCTCCTCCAGTCCCGTCCATGTTGCTGCAAATGTTGGGTAATTGTTCTTTCTGATGGCTGAGTAATATTCCATTGTATATATGGACCACATCTTCTTAATCCAGTCATCTGTTGAAGGGCACCTCGGCTCCTTCCACTGTTTGGCTATTGTGGACAATGCTGCTATGAATACTGGGGTGCATATGGCCCTTCTTTTCACTGTGTCTGTATCTTTGGGGTAAATACCCAGTAGTGCAATTGCTGGGTCATAGGGTAGCTCTATTTTTAATCTTTTGAGAGACCTCCACACTGTTTTCCAAAGTGGTCACCACCACTTCTAACACCAATAAGGTGTTAGGCAGTTGAGTGCTTATCTGTGTCAGGCATAGCACTAAGACTTTACATACGCGATTTTACTTGAATGGGAACCTGTAACTCATAGGTATTCTCATTTTATGGCTGAATAAACTGAAGTTTTGAGAAATCACATTGCTCGTACAAAGCCATGCAGCTAATAAATACCAGGGATGGGATTCAAGATAAAGTTGAACACTGAAGCCATGACCTTAACCAGTACCACAATTTCACATACTTTAACTGTGTTAAATGGCATGCATTTACTCATTCCCCCAGCCTCAGTGGGAATCACGATAGATTGTGATCGTTAACTTCTGTCTTCTTTGAGTTTGTCAGCACTGTGAGGTCAGATCCAAGCAGAAAGAAGATGCTCCAAAACTGTAGAATCGCTCCACATTGACTGAACCCAGGTCCTTCTCCAAGTGTTGAGGACAAATAAGACTGATTCTTTTCTCTGAATACTAAGCCCTGCCCAAATACTAGAGAAAACTGTAGCATAATGAATTGTATAGGCTCTGAAATACATACATGCCTTCACATCTTAAGATTACTCAATGAACAAGAAAATTAACTTCTCTGAGCCTCAATTTCCTTACCTGTAAACTGTGGTCAGTAGTGGCTACATCATTATGTTAGCATTGCTGTGCTGCCCAATATACACGACCCAATATGTGGTCGCTAATAATAATACTTGAGTGCCATCTGTTTTTCTATCCAGCAACAGATCTTTTTTTCAACTTTGAACTTGGCAGTTCCCTAGAATCCCATTTAATAACTGCGTGAGCATACACACAGGGCAATCCCAGTCAGTGAAATGACCAGGTTCTGGCTTTCTCATACTTGGGAGACTCTTAGTTTCCACTACTCTGTGGTCTCCAGGGATGTGCTCACCTGCCCTCTTCTACCTTTGGTTTTCATTATATTCACCATACATATGGGAACATTGTCTCTGTTCCCCCATCTGAATGTTATTGGCTCCTTAAGACTTAATTCGATCTTGATTGTCTTAAGTCTTCCCTATTTTCTAGTATTTATTGATGTATGAGTGTTCTAAGCCTAACCACATAATACAGTCTTCTTTTTTATGCTGAGGTTGTCTGATAGCATTCCATATCCATGAGGCTTAAGGGTAGTGGTTATGCCTTATATTCCTGTATAGTATTAGATATTGGCTATACTGGTTTCTAAGTTTTCTGCTGATGAAGTTTCTTTCTCTGGGAAGCGTGTGTTAGAGAGGTTGATCCATGATCCAGCCCCGTGGACTTCAGTTGGTTACTGTTGCGCCAGAAGCAAGATAACCTGCCTCCCTCCTTAAAAAATGACTGACGAAAGATGAAACCAAGTTTAAGCTTTCCTTAATTGTGATATTAAGAGCTGGGCTTCCTCCTCTAATTTGTAATAGTACAAAATTACAAACATGCAAAATTTCTCATAACCTTGGGCATGATCTAAAGTATTTACAGATGGGGGGCATCTGGATGGCTTAGTTGTTGGAGTCTTGGTTTTGGCTTGGATCATGATCTTGGGGGTTCTGGGATTGAGCCCCGTGTCTGGCTCTATGCTCAGCAGGGAGTCTGCTAGGAATGCTCTTTTTCCCAAATAAATCTTTAAGGTATTCATGGAGAATTTCATGTGTGTGTTCCCTCATGTGCCATGTACATATGTTGGGATTATCTCTTGGGACTAAAACAGCCCATGACTTACTGTATCAAGCTCAAAGAACATCAGTGACGTTTTGGCAGAAAGAAGAATTTCCCTAGGCAAAGAACCAAGACACATTGAGGGAAAACTGGGTCCCTTCTAATACAAGGAATGTTGGGTGTTAATATCTTAAATCAAGACTTCTTGAATCTACCTATATTAGTCAATTGGCTGTGTTGAAGGATTGTGAAAGCAGTGAAAACTAGTGCTTTCACAAACCTAAGCAATCTCTGCAGAACCTCGTTCTACAAAAACTGATAATATTTAGTATTGTTCCAAATAATGCTCTTAAGTAATTTATATCTGCATAAGACTTGCATGACAGAATGCATCTTCATTGTTCAAGTATCATAAAGATTAAGCATATTTTTTTTGTTTTGTTTTGTTTTTGAGACATGTGAGTGGTTGGGAGGAGGAGAGGGAGAGAGAGATATCAAGCAGACTCTGCACTGAGTGCGGAGCCCAATGCCAGGCTCAATCTCAGGACCCTGGGATCATGACCTGAGCTGAAATCGAGTCTGACCCTTAACCAGCTGAGCCATTCAGGTGCCCCTAAGCATGTATATCTTCTATATAGGCTACTTGATGTTTTGTTTGTCTAAAGTTGAAAAATGATTTAAGTATTGTCTACAAACAAACATGGTCTTATTTCCAATCAAGGTAGTTGTAAATTTGTGATGCAATATCCTACCTAAAATGGAGCTTAAAAAATAAAGCATCACTGATTTTTAGCACTTAAAAATTGTGCTTTTAATGTTTATGTCTTCAAGCTTATGGTACATAGCAATTGCAGTTTAACTATTGTTAGGATTTTAAGAAGTTACATCTAAACTGTACCACTGTGTTTGAGATGGTTGTATACATTACATAGTACTCCATAATACATGATACTATAATGGTATATAATAAAAAGGCTGGTCATGCTTAGATCCTGACCAAGGGAGTTAATCTTTTTTTAAAGATTTTATTTATTTGATAGAACCAGAAAGCACAAGCAGAGGGAGTAGCAAAGGGAGAAGGAGAAGCAGGTTCCCCACTGAACAGGGAGCCTGATGCGGGGCTTGATTCCAGGATCCTGGGATCATGACCTGAGCCAAAGGCAGTTGCTTAACCAACTGAGCCACCCAGGTGCCCTGGGAGTTAATTTTTTAAATTAAACCTCGTTTGTTAAAAAGTTTTCCTTTAGATAATTGAAGATGTATACTCAAGGGCATTATTATAGTTATATTCTAACGTCCTGATAATTTGGGGGATGTTTCCATGTTGTCACTATTCAGAGTTTCCAAAGGGCAACAATGGGAAGCATCTCAGTATGAAAATACAAAGGAGAATTAAGTTGGAGTCTTGTAGCCTTAGAACTTGGTATGGGGTGTGTGATTTATGTAGTCAGTGTTTGTTGACTGAAGAGCATTGGTTTGTCAGAACCAGGAAAATGATGGTCCAGGCAGATTTTCAGTACCTTGGAATGGCTCGAACTATAGAGTTATCAGATGAGGAATACTACAGGTCATGATGCTATGAACATTTTTGCTCAGTGGTTTTCTGAAGTATTTGTACCAATTTACAGAGTGGTTGTACCAGCAGTGTGCCTAAGTTCTAGTTGTTCTGCTTTGTTACCAACACCTGGGATGTTCCGTTTTTTTCTATTTTAGCCATTTTGGTGTATGTATAGTGGTATCTCACTGTGTTAATTTGCATCACCTTGCTGATGAATGAAAGTAAGTCCTTTTTGGGATGTTTATTGACAATTGGCATATTTTCTTTTTTTGAAGTTCCTTGTTGCAAATCTTTTCTTCTATAGGTTAATCTTTTTATTTGAATTATTTATGTGTTCTGGATAATATTTAGCACATGTGTGGCAAATATGTTCTCCCACTCTGTAGCTTGTTGATTTTTTGAATGTCACTTGACAGTCCAAATGTCTGTCAAGAAAGGAATGGATAATTAGTCATACAGTTGATACAAAAGAACAATGAGAAAAAAGGACTACAGCTACATGGACAACATAGATGAATTTCACAAACCTAATGTTCAGTGAAATAAGCCAGGTACCATACAGTATATGATGAGTCCATTTCACAAACAGGTGAAAGTAATTGGCGGGCGAGACTAGTCATGTCCTCTTTTTATATCTAGGCTGTTCATGTAGGTGTTGAATACATTGGTGTGTTAACTTAGTAAAGAGACATGGAGTTACACCCTTAGAATTTGTGTTTTTCTGTATATTTTTCTATATATTCTATTTTTCTATATATTCTACTTCAATAAAAACTTCAAGGTAGACTAAACACACTTATAAGGATAATGTATCAAAGTCAGAAATGATCTTACAGAGGAAGCAATTAATAGGCATGATTTATTGCAGATCTCCCTTATGCTAAGTTTGTTCTGATCAAAATTTTGGCCATTGAATATAAGTAATGGAGCCAACAATTATCTCCTATTAAGCTTAAACTTAATTGGTTTAAAGAAACTTAGACCATTCATATGATCCCTTTATCTTATAAAATGACTTAAATGTTCATCTTTGGATGGTGGTTAGTAACGCTCCATCTCTGAGGTTAAAAGTTAATTTCTTAGGTTTTTAATGCTCACATGCCCTGGATTTATTTTATTCAATTACCAAAATATCTTTGGTTAATAGGAATTGAAGAAATGGCTAGCTAAATATTTTATCCATATCAGACAGTATAGCATGGTGAAAAATTAAAAGTGACTTGGCATCTCCAAAAAGTGGTTTAAACTCTTCTCTACCATTTTTCAGTTGTTTGCATTGTGTAAATTCCTTAATTTTTGAACCATCTTTTAGTTCACCAAGAAATACTCTCATGGCATATAGTAGCTATTCAATTTTTTTGAGCCTTTCAAAATTTAAAGGCTAAGAGAATTTCAAGTACAGTGAGAAATTTTTATAAATTGCATAGAAAATGGAAAACACTCTTAAATTTAATGTATTGAGCAGAAATCTAAATATCTTTTAATCCATGCTTCACTGTGCCTTTGTGAGTAGAAACACAGAATTTTCTAGTTTTGTTTTCCTCTTATGTTAAATATGAATAGAATTGAATGTAAATCATACCACCTATTTGACTAGACTCTGAAAGTGCATTTAATTTGGAGAAAAGGAGTTATTTTCATGGTCAAGATGATGATAAAACAGCCAGCAATTAGTGGGCTCTTACTATGTGACAGGCACTGTTTTATTACACATTTCACTATTTAATCCTAACAACTTGGTTAAAATAGAGCATTACATTCCTATTACACTGAGTAGGAAAGAGAAAGGTTAAGACCTCCTTTTAAACATGCTACAAATATAGAGCTCTTGGAAAATTACTTGTTATGTAGCCTTTTACTGATAATTATGAAATGCAGTGTTGTAGATTTCAAATCTATTTAAGGGGTTTTCTGTAAATCACTTGCAGGGGAAAATTGTTCAGAGTTGAGAGTTGGCTTTAAAGTTCTTAAAGCTCTGTTGTAGTGTTCTCATCTCCCTTAGTCATAAATGAAAATAATGAAATGTAAAAGCTATTTTTTCCCAGACGTCTAGGTTAATTCAGAATTTGGAGTATGACCTCTATACCTTTTCCACCCAATATTGAAATTATGATCTGTGATCTTCAGGGG
Organism: Ursus arctos; assembly: GCF_023065955.2. Lineage (NCBI taxonomy): Eukaryota > Metazoa > Chordata > Mammalia > Carnivora > Ursidae > Ursus > Ursus arctos. Next base: position 12,196,876 of record NW_026623019.1, on the reverse strand, counting down.
GAAAAGACTGTAGTCTTATCAGGAAGTATCTAGGTATGTAACTTTTTTTTGAAAGAAATGGTTTATTGCAGCATTCTGTACAGGAAAGGTATACAAATTAATAAGCTCAGAAATTGAATATTTACAAACACACCTGTCTAACCATAACCTCAATCCAGAAATGGACTACCACCAGCAAGTCAGATATCCCCTTGCAGATCCTCCCAAGCCCTAGGACCCTAGATACAGCGTGAGTAGACTGTCCATCTTAGTTCAGCTTTATAAGTGGATTAAAAAAAAAAAAGTCCTTTTATCTCTCTGTGCAAGTATGTTGGCATAAATTTCATAATCTTACTATTTTTAAATAGAGGAGTATCCCTTTTGATCAGTATTACTAAGAATTTATTGGTCTGGGGTGCCTGGGTGGCTCAGTCATTTAGTGTCTGCCTTCAGCTCAGATCATGATCCCAGGGTCCTGGGATCAGGTTCCCATGCTTCTCCCTCTCCCTCTCCCCCTGCTTGTGTTCCCTCTCTCTCCCTCTGTCAAAAAAATAAAACCTTAAAAAAAAAAAAAAAGAATTTAATGGTCTTTTCAGGAAAAAAAAACCATTTCATTATTTCTTTGTGTGTCCCCCCCATTTCATTTATTTCTGCTCTTATTTTCACTATTACTTTTTTGGGGGGTTTGATTTGTGGGTTCTTTTGTTTTTTGGTTAGGTTCTTAAGATGGATAGTTAAGTCCTTTTAGCTATTACTGACCTTAGCTTTTACAATATGTGTATTTAAGACTCTATTCCCCCTGGGCATGTTTATTTTTTTCCCTATGTATTTTGGTATGTCGTTATTACCAGTTCATCCATTTCAAAATTTCCGCTGTGATTTCCTTTTTGATTTATGTGTCTTGGGAGTTTTGTTCTTTATCTTTTTTTTTCTCCCCCCCTAAGGATCTTATTTATTTGTCAGAACACAGTGGAGAGAGAGAAGCAGACTCCCTGCTGAGCAGAGAGCCTGCTGTGGGGCTTGATCCCAGGACCCTGAGATCATGACCTGAGCTGAAGGCAGATGCTTAACCGACTGGGCCACCCAGGTGCCCCTGTTTGTCCTATATCTTATTTTCATATATTTTATGTGAAATTGGGTGGATTCAGAGTCTATTACAAGTTGCCCGACTTGTTTAGTATTTATCTAGTTGTTATGGAACATACAGAAAACACATCCTTTTCTTGAATCAGAGTCAACACATTGTTACCTAAGCTTAGGTGTGATAGTAAACGTTGCACAACAGTAATCACTAAAACCATTATGTGCAGTTATATTAAGGCTAGAGATAACTGCATAACAAAAGTACTATAAATAGTACTTGTTAAGCAGTGCATATTCTGATTTTTGAAAATGTTACTACTCATACACATAAAATAAGGGAAGATTAAGCTCATTTTAGCTGAATAGTGATATTTGGAGCTCTGATTAGGGTCCTAATTAAATACACTTTGTAGAAGACCAGAAAACCTTCGTTCAATGCTTTGAGCTTTAAAAAAACATAAAATTAATATGTAATATGAAAATTGTTGATTAAATGTTATTAAAAATTGCTGGTTAAAAATTTGGTTAAATTTTATTGAGTAAACTTTTGGCCCAAGAAAACAAAAGTATTGAATGCTCAGTTTTAGGAGCTATAATGGTAACTGGTGAGTCATGTTCTTTCTACATACCAAAGAAGGGTATAACAAGTTAAGAGGCAGTAGAAATTAATATGGTGTTTTAGCATTTAGATAGTAAGAAAAAATGTTTTAGAGTAATCACAGGTAACTAAAAATTTTACCTCAAAATCTGGTATCTTCTATTTTCACATAAGCTCACAATGTCTACAATGAAGATTAACTCCATTGTTAGGCAGAAAAATCAGAGGATATCTTCAACAGGGTGAAGTGGTGAGATTTTAAAAATGGGTATGTGGGTATTCCTAAAACATGCATGTAGTGTGTTTGTAGTTTCTGGTGAGGAATTTGTGAATTTTCTGGAGCAATACTCTAGGTGTATGAGATAATAAAGTGAGGTGTCTTTTTTTTTTAAAGTTTGAGTAAATGAAATTCCTTTATTTAAAAAAACTGTGATGTTTATTTGTATTACAGTAGCAAACTGTCTTTAAAACTTATAATTACATTTTTTCCTCTTAGCTTGAAGTTTCAAGTGCAACTTTTTTGCAAATTATTAAAGGGACTTAATGATTTGTCTATGCAAGCTGTACTATAAACCCATTTGGGTTTTTGGGTGGGTTGAGGGGTGGGGACGATTCCCAAAAAAATTAGTTTCTCCTAGCTTTCACTGAAGCCTTCTATTCTAAGTAAAATGGCTTTGGACCTAGCCTGTATGAAGCCGCAGGTGACTTATTGACCCTCATACTGTGCTGCTTTTTCCAAAGCAGGTCTTCGGTGTGACCAGCAAATATGACTGTTTTGTTGTGTTATGGTTCCTGATGATGAAATGGCTTCAGTTAGTTGAACTAGTAATTCTTAAATTTCTTTTAGCTCAATTTCCTCTTTAAAGTTAAGAAATTGATTTAAAAAAATTATGTGACTCCCTTATTTTACTTATGCAAAGGACAGTGGCTTATTGGTCAACGCTACCTAAGTCTACAAATAGGGAATTTAAAACCTTTAGAGGAGGATATGTTTATAGACCTTTGTCTATAGATTTATTATTCTCTGGCTACCACTAGATGATCTTAGTGACTACTGCTAAGGAGCATTACTGACATAGCCAGTTAACTTGAAAACTTAACAGATTAGCTAGCAAATTGAGCTATTGACTGGATTTTCCTTTCAAAGGGAAAATGAAAAGGAGAAGAGGAATAGAAAAAAGAGAAAGTGAGCTAGTTAAACAAGAATGTGGTTTGAAGTACACAGGGCCACATGTGTATTTGGTGGCGGCTCTTACTATATGCTTACTAAAGGTGCAGACTGTGTCTGCTGTATGCAATGTAAATACACTAAGTGATTTGATGAATGCTGCTAAGTAGGAAACTCCAGGACACACAGATGTGCTTAAGGCATATTGAGAGTTATAAGAGCTCCTATGATCTGTGTCTCTAAACTTCATTGGAACAAATCCTGGCATAAATAATAGTAAGTGAATTCATGTACTTGTGAATTACCCTGGAGTAGCCGTGGGTCTCCAATCATAAAAATTTCTCTACTGCCTTTGCTTCTGTCTCCGCCGCCCCCCCCCCCCCGCCCCGACTCCATTTGTGGACTTTGAGGGGCTCTGCTTAGATCCTCTCATTTTATTGCAGGTCTCTTCATTCACTTAACAAACATATTTCAGAGCATGTCACTATAAGCTAGCCGTTTTGCTCTCTCTTAGGCAAACATGATTGAATAAGATAGGCATGGTCCCTGCTCTCAGGGGGCTTTCCATCTACTGGGAAAGATGCAGTTCCACTCCTTGGGTATGTGTGCATGCAAACACACACACACACACACACACACACACTCACTCACTCTCTCTCTTTCTCCCCCTCTCTCTCCCTTCCTCCCTCTCTCCTCCCCCCTTCCAGTGGTGGAACTTTTTTGCCTATAGGCTTTGGGATAAAAGTTTCTTTGCTGTTACTAAGATTCATATGGGAATTCAGGCGTGGAGTTGGACCAGCTGCCTGAGAATTTCCCAGTCACTCCATTTGTTAGTGAAAATTTCAGGGTAGCATTAGCTCCCATGAGCTAATGGACACATTCTGCAGCTGTCAAGCAAGTAATCAGAGGGTTGAAATGAGCTTCTACAATTGTACTCCCAATCAAAGGGAATAGCGCTGCTGGGAGTCTCATCACATTTTACCAAAGAAGTTTATTTTAAGGTCACTGTGGCTCATCTAAAATCTTGGGACTGTCTTAAATGGTTGCAGATCTGCGTCCAGTTACGGATTCGTCTTCAGTCAGTGAACCTAACATAGATATCTACTTAGGAAGACCATATAACAGCAAGTTGAAAGACCGGCTGTTTAAGACCTCTGAAGTAGGAGAAAAATATCAGGAGTTAGGGGGATGGCAAAAAAGCTACCTCCAGGGGCTCCTGGGTGGCACAGCGGTTAAGCGTCTGCCTTCGGCTCAGGGCGTGATCCCGGCGTTCTGGGATCGAGCCCCACATCAGGCTCCTCCGCTATGAGCCTGCTTCTTCCTCTCCCACTCCCCCTGCTGTGTTCCCTCTCTCGCTGGCTGTCTCTCTCTGTCAAATAAATAAATAAAATCTTAAAAAAAAAAAAAAAAAAAAAAAAAACTACCTCCAACCACCCTAAGAGAAAGCGAACTAGGGCCTGTTCGCTGCATACATTCCCCAGAGAGGTGACCATTTCCCCATGGCGCTTCTGCCAGTAACGTAGCAGTATGGGGAAATTGCTAATTCCTCCGGCCTCGTTCTCTTGTTCAGAGTTCTTTTGTTTTCATCCTCTTCTTTGGTGGTGTTGGCAGCTCTTGACCTGGGTTAGATCTTTCTGGCTGAGAAAACAGGCTGGGAGAAAGTGGGGACGCTGTACCAGAGCCCAGGCCTTGTTTTTCCTCCTGCCACTGTTTTCAAGAACATGATTTTGTTCCTAATCAAGAGAATTCAAGAAGTTCACAATGTTAACTTTTTACTGTGTAAACTGCAGGCATCTTGGTGAACTTCAGCAAATCTCCATGGCCTGATCTTCAAATTGGAGATAATAATAAAATCTCCCTCAGGGAGTTCTCCTGAGGATTTCACGGCTTTATTTCCGGCATCTGGGACAGAGGCACACACTCCAAGCGGGTCAGCTGTTAAAACGCAAGACTTGGCGAAATGCTTTCCTGTACATGGTCACTTTGGATTGTTTATATACCGCCTTTTCAAATTGTGCTCTTAGCCTGGGGTAAAACATTTCTAATAGCACCAGATTTTTCAAGCTATTGTTTTAAGGAAGAAAATTTGATTCAGGCATTACATTGAATGCTTTTCTTAGAATCATTTTGTTTTGTTGATCATCTTGTTTGAACAACAGAGTCTTAAAAATCTAAAAGAAATTCCTTATTAATTCTATTCATCATAGACAAGTTAATGCCCTCTGTCTGCCTGGAGCTTTCAAACCATCAATTAAATAGGCTTATTTGCCTTGAAGTCTTCAACTTCATTCTATTGGTGGAATTTCATCTATAAGAAATCCACTTGAATTTGTAATGACCTTTAAAAATTTGAATATGCAGATTCATCACTGCCAATTATTTCTATTAGAGAGTAATCTGCATTGAAATTACTGAATTCATTTTTTTTTTGATCTCTCACATAATAAAAACATGCTTAAAACCTCTAAATCGCAGGAGAGATTCTTAAGACCCACTACCCTATGGAATAAATCATAAGAATGCTCTCTTGGGGGAGATATTTTAAGAGAGCACTGAAGTGTGTCCTTAAAATATAAAAACCATCACAGTGGCTTTGTAAGGTCAAGTCCTAAGCAAGTGGGTCAAGTGGACAGCCTTGGGTGTGGTTTTCCCTTTTCCCATACCGCCTCAGCCTTTTTTGATGCATATGCCATGAGCCCCCAAGATGCCTGCAGGGCTGCAGAGAGCCTCATGTGGTCCTTCGCTTAGGTCAGTGTATGTCCCAAGCCCTACGTGCCTCCCTATTCCCCTCCCTGGAGCTGTCCCAAGGTGTTATTCCTTTAAGCTCTAACTCCATTTCTCCTGTTTTCCAAGGATACTTCAGGAGGAGAAAGCTGCCCATGGGAAAGTGCCTGTGGGTGCTCTTGTACAAGTAATAATACTTCAGGGTCTTATAACTTGGGCCTTAGTAATACAGAAGAACTCAAGTTTTTGTATGTATCAACTTCTGTGGGAGTGCTTTCAAGGTATACTAAGCATATAATGTACTAGGTCCTTTTATCGTCGTAAAGTTTATTAATCTCTGAAATTCTTTGGACAGCCTTTACCTCCTTTTATTGATGATTTAGCTCAAGTGTAACCTCTAAAAGGCCTTCCTGTCTAACGTGGCTCCCATCCCTGTCCATCTTTGTCCCCTTTTTCTATTCCATTTTTTTCCCCCACATCGTTTATCACTAACATGATAGCCAATACTTATTCCTATATTTGCTTATATTCAGACACATCTACTAGAGTGGTAACCTCATGAGAGTATGTCCTTTGTTTTGTTTGCCACTGTATCCCCCATAACTAGAACAATGGGCATTACATACTGAGTGAGGGTGAGCATTACACCCAATTCCACAGTTGAGGAAGCTGGAATCAGAACAATTAATGAGCTTCAAGTCTCACAGTAGAGTGGTGGAAGTGAGTCAGAATCCAGACTCGTTTGGCTCAAAATCCTTCGTCTTTTATTGCATCACGGTGCAACTTCCCCATCTGCAATATAACAAGGAGGGATCCTAATTAAATGGCAGACAACATGAGCTCTTAGACCATTATTCTTGGCTGAGTCACACCCTTCAGAATTCCTAAAAATCATAATCCATAGGTTATCTATTCTGTGTCACTGGCTGAGTTAATGTTTATGTCTGGGGAATTTTTAGAATCTAAGAAGGAGATTTCTTAGGGGCCCTGGGTGGTGGCTCAGCCCCTGTTGAGTGTCCTAGTCTTGTTTTTGGCTCCCTCCTGGGTTCCATGCCCAGCAGGGATCTGCTAGGGATTGTCTCTCTCCTTCTCCCTAAGCACCCCACCCCCACCCCTACTCACACGCCTTCTCTAAAATCTTTAGAAAAAAAAATCTGAGTGATATATTAAATGAAGTGAAAAGGAGCAGAGGAGGGAAAGGGGTCTTTGCCTTTTGTCTACATTGTCTGTTGTCTACAATGACCTTAAGGACAAAGGAGCTCTGCCACTCTTAAGTCCCTGATGAGTAAGCTTATTTCCTTCTGTAGCTTGTTTCTTTTTTTTTATATTTGGTTTGTTTTGTTTTTCCTTTCTGCCCTGGTGTCCTTAATAGCAGGCCTTTTTGTCTGTAGGTCTGCATTGTTAAGGTAAGTAAATTCTAATGAGAAACAAGATTGTATCTTATTTCCTTTCTGAAAAATAGATTCTCTTCCCCCAGGCGGATGCTTATGAACATTCCTGTGATTATTCAGTTAAAAAGAAAAGGGATGTATTTCTGTGTCTGAGTAAATCTTTCGTGATTCACAGTTCATGGTTTCCTTAATTGTCGGCTTCTCTGTCGTCACTCTCCGTGCCCTGGGTCAGAAACTTCAGTCACCCAGGATGATAAAAGACCTTTTATTTAATGAGACCCACTACTCTGAAGCTGCAGGTTTAAATACTCTTTTATTGTCTCAGCCATGGGATCCTTACCACCTCCTCTCTCCTAGGATTTGTGAAGATTTAAAAGTCCCTTCCTTCTCCCAGTTTAGCTCTGAACCTCACATTAAACTTTAAGAGGATTTATGATCCTTTATAGTCATTTGGAATAACCAGTTGGGTTCCACGATAAGCAAACAAATTAGCCAACCTTCCCCTAATGACCATCCCTTTCTCCCTGATGCTGCTGATGGCAGATGTGTTAACGTAATCTACACACACACACACACACACACACACACACACACACACGTTTTGCACCAACCAATTAGTGGTTGAAAATGTCCTGAAGAAATCCCATTTATTTAGGCACAGACAAATGATGGCTGCGTGTGTCTCCTATTATCTTTGAATGTTGGTCTCCTGTAAATGAAAGGTTCAAGAATTAGTCTTCAACCCTGTTTTGGAATTGATAGATCCTAATAAGGGTGAATAGACATAATAAAGCTGCCCCAGGAATGACCATTCTCTCTTTGTATATGGGGGTCTAACACTTTATTTTTTATGGTCCTACTCCTTAGAGCAGTCTCTTCATACTATTGTGAGACAGTCCTACATCTTTTCTCCAGTTTTAACATTCCCCCCCCCGCCCCCGGTTGCTGTTAAGAAACAGCTTCCAAAGTCCAAATGAACTCAAATACCGAAAGTGTAGCAAATTTTGTCCACATATATCATAAATACTTGGGTGCATTTATTGTGTGCTGGGCCTGGGGACACAACAGGCTCTAAAATGTGTTCAGGATCTACCCTCACAGGGGCGCCTGGGTGGCTCGGTCTTTAAGCGTCTGCCTTCAGCTCAGGGCGTGATCCCAGGGTTCTGGGATCGAGCCCCACATTGGGCTCTGTGCTCCACTGGGAGCCTGCTTCTTCCTCTCCCACTCCCTCTGCTTGTGTTCCCTCTCTCGCTGGCTGTCTCTCTGTCAAATAAATAAAATCTTAAAAAAAAAAAAAAAGTCTACCCTCACAGAATTTAGGCCAGTGGGGTGGCAGATTCAGTTAGCACTGAAGTCTAGCAGGGTGTGTTTGGGTAGTGCACAGGAGATAGCGAGAGAGGAGTGGGGGCCTCCTGTTGCAGAAGTAAGGAAGAATTCCCAGAGGAAGTGTGATGTAAGCAGAGATCTGATGGATGAGAAGGAGTGAGTGTAGACATTTTACAAAGCACACTTGTACCTTGTGCTTCCCAGCTTCCAGTTCTGGCAAATGTATTTTCTGTAGATGACTAGGGACAGAAGGGTTGTTTCAAACAACTACTAACAAAGTTGAAAATACTAAGATCTAGAACTACACCATATGTGGCAGCCTAGTACTCAATGGTGATTAATAATTAGAATAATGATTACAGTAATAGCCCCCTGACAGTGATTTCAGGGTCCATTAAGATAATACAAAGCACATACTACATGGTTAGAGCAAGAGCTCAATGAAAATCTTATATTTAAGAGTAGTAATTATAATCTCTCAATTTGGTTTGGAACATAAAAGCACAATTTCAAGTGCATTGGTAGGTAGACCACTTATTTGTCTAGTATAAGCAAGACTTAAAACAAAATTACTAAGTCCATGATCACCCTTGGAAATGGTAGAATGATCTTACTGACCTGGGAATAATAGCACGTATCCTCTTATTTTAGCAGAGTGTTTCTCTTAATATACTCCTAACTCTCCGGTGGTAACTGGGGATCCAGCAGAGCCCACTTACAGAAATTTTGCCATGTGAAAATTTGATTGGAATGGTCCCCCTGGAGTAGTACAGGTGGTAAAACAAATAAAATGAACGGTTCTGATTTGTCAACCTGAGCGTTAGCAAGCCTTCTTGTTGCCATAGTATTGCCCAGAAGATGATGTTGCTTGTTTAGTTTGTTTGCTTATTTCAGATGAAAGGATTACTGTTAGCTCTTAAGCAATCTCAATGAAAAGCCAGTATGCTTGCCCAAATCCATGCCTGCTAATCTTAATTCCTAATATGGTTATTTTATCTCTACAAGTTCTAGAATAAATCTCCTGCCTTCATGAACTAGTTATAATGTGTGTTCCCAAGTCACTCAGCTTTAGTGTAGGCATAGGTACTGTTTAATTTGAAACTTGATATCTAATTCATTATGTTAGGAAAGGTATTTAATTCCAAGTTAAAAAAATTGTTATCTATTATGTTCAGAAGGTTTACCTATAGTCCCAGAGACCGGCAATGATGTTAAAAATAAAGTATCCTTGTGAATCTTGATTGGTTGAAAACTCGAACTTCAACTCTTAGATTTTCAGAGTGGGTGAGCACGTGGTACCCTTGTTGAAATTTCCTTTACTAGCCAAGAGTAACAACGTACTGTCCTTCAGGGCTACCACAGGGGAAAAATAGTCAAGAAGGTGGAGTTTCCCTTTGACACAGTCATAACTTCAGGTACCACAACAGTCCTTGTGGTTCTGAAGAAAGCTCCGAGGCCAGCCTCCTGGACTTCCTATTTACTGGACCTTCCGCTCGCCAAGGTCAATATCCTTTGCTCTGAGCTGACTGTTAATGGCTCCAAGTGCATCCCCACACCAGGGAAATTAGTTGTGTAATTATTCCCACATAAGGAAACCTTAAGAAACTTGTGCAGTGGAAGATGTTCAGATCCTGTGAACCATGGGGGAATAGAAGTATCCTTAGTCACCCATATATACTTGTGGTGGCCTGACTGGGGTGGGGGGAGGCATGGTTAATGCAACAGAGAGCACTAGCCGGGAGTCAGCAGCCTGACTGCCCACTCCAGTGGCATTAGCTGTGGTGTGATGGTCTTAAAGCACATCACCCTCAAGCTGAGCCTTGGGTCTCTTACCTATAAAATGAGGAGACTTCAGTTTGAACATTCTGTGATTCTACAATCTCTTTCATCTTTTTGCACACTTGCTTCTCTTGGACTGCAGGTAAAAAAAAAAAAATGGCAGGGTTTTATTTTTCAAATACTTGAAACTAATCAGGGAAAAATGACTAGTCCTCCAACTGTAGTAAATCTGGTTTAATGCCATCTTTTTGGCAGAAGTTGTAGTGGAGACTTCTAGATTTTCTCAAAGAATTTCATAGGGAAGAATTCATTAGGCACTAGAAATCCATTTTTTTTTTACATGCCAGAAATCTCTCCATTGCTGTGGTAGTGCCATGGGGATACAACCAATAAATACACAATGTGGGGAAAACACTGATCTCTAGATACAAACACAGATGTAAGAGTGGAAACCTTGTTCTCTCTTCCAGCCAGCTGGCCCTACCTGACTCCTTCAGATGTAAAACTCTTGTGGCTATTACTGTGTCACAGTTTTGGTTATGGTCAGCCGCAAGGACTCCCATGAACCAATCCCTGCTGCCCTCAATACTTCTGCCTCAGGGAGGTGGCATTTTTGGAGACATTTTTCCAGTGCCTTTGCTTCATCTGTCCCTACCTTGTCCCTTTCCTTTTCCTGGAGATCTCTGAGCATGAAGCTTATTATAACAAGGTCTCTAAAGACCTCAGAGGGACATTGTCCTGCCCTAGCCGTTAGTCCTTGGAAATACAAAGCCTGTTTCAAAGTTAGATGGTAGTTAAGATTTGTTAATGTCCAATTTTTAACTTTGGAATTTCTAATATACACAAAGCGGGGGGGAAAAAACGAATAAACCCCCCACATGTCTATAATCTAGATTCCACAATTTTCAACATTTTGGCAGTCTTCTAGATGATTCTTCTAGAGCATTTTTCTGTTAATGCCACTGTTCACAGAAAGGATGATATTTGAAATTAGAAATTGTTGTAGATTATAGAAATTCCTGATGTACAGGAAACTACAAATAAACTCTTCTCTAATTCCAAAGAGGGAATGCTATATAATCAGAGACTGTCTCCAGGGGTTAGTATATGATACTATCTCACTTAGGGATCCCCTACTAGAATGTAACCTTGTGAGAGCATCTTTTTAAAAAGTGGGTTCATGTGCGCCTGGGTGGCTCAGCTGGTTAAGCAGCTGCCTTTGGCTCAGGTCATGATACCAGGGTCCTGGGATCTAGTCCCACATCGAGCTCCCAGCTTCTCCTTCCTCTGCCTGCAGCTCTGCCTGCTTGTGCACTTGCTCTCGCTCTCTGTCAAATAAATCAAAAAACTTAATATTTGGTCTGTGGTTATCTACTTAAGGATTAGAAAAAGGTTTAGAAATTTAGAAATCTAGAAATTGAGTTCTTGTTACCTTTTAACACCCAACTGTAATATCTAATCCAACACCTTATGGTAGAATATCTGACTTTCACTGGAATCCACTTTAAAATAACATCCTTCTGAAACTCTTAACATTTTCACTGTTCATTTATCTTTGTACTCAGAAATATTAACAAAATTATCGTATTTGTCATACTATTCTATCTGTTCATTGATGACCAAGATAGTAGAGACTTCTCAAAAATAATTATGTATGGTTGAGTGATTCCTGATTGAGATCAGGACACTTACCACGATCTCCTAGTGCTTTCTAAAATCCAATAGAAACTTAGAGATTAAATAATTATCTGATCTCACAGCTGGAAAGTAAAGATTAGGACAAATGTGATGTAGGAATGAAAATGATGAAAATAATTATTTTAGCTATGTGCCAGCCATTTTTCCATCTGGGTTGTTCATTCTTTAATGTTGAATCTTAAGTGTCAAGTCCTATTCTAGGTGCTAGAATGTAGCAATAAGCAGAGCCCTAAATTCCTGCTCTAATGTATCTTACATTGTAGATCATCCTACTAAGATCTATGTAGCAACTGTATGGATAGCCACCCTTAACTCCATTTTATGGTTGGGGAAATTGAATCAGTGGAGATTGAAGTATCTGAAACCCAAGATCCTACAGGTGGGATGTGAACACAGGGTCTGGTTTCAGAAACCCGATCACGAGCATCGTGCTGTACTGTGTCTATATTGAACCCCAAAGCCTTTATCTGTCACCCCTCTGCCATGCAGCCCCTCTAGTTGTGCATCTCTTCCTGAAGTTCTTAGCTTTGTCCATGAAAATGAAACCATGAATGGCAAAACATAGATCCATACGATGTAGCCTATTTCTAGGGAACTGCTGTTGGAGGCAAGAGACGTAGTTTTATCCTCACACTCATTTAGGCATTGGGATGTGAGTTAAAATCCTCAATTGTGACTGATTTTTCTGATGGCCATACAGACTGGTGGCTCGTCTCAAAATTTGAGCCCCTTTGTTCCTCAGGATCATTTTTAGAGTAGCCTTGCTAATATGCTCTAAGATGGCCCATGTAAAATTGGATTTACAGGGAAGAAAAATGGGTTTTTAAAAAAATCAACCACATTTTAAGCAGCCTAATTATTTCAAAAGAATAGCTTTTTTTTTTAATGGTGGAAAACAGGAAATAGGAAAAAACCCCAAAACAAAACCATCTATTTCTTGTACTGTCTGATCAAGACTTGATCTGAAAATAAGATCGGTAGTAATCAGCCACAGAAATGAATTAAAGCAGCCAGAAATTGACAACATGGGAATTGAAAAAGTTGCTTTTAACAACAGAAGCATTCTCTGTAAATGTTCCATTGAAAATAAGCCAAATGATGAACTGTTGGAGCTGAAAAGATAACACAAATGTATTCATAATCCAAAGTCAGGTTTGTTTCCCTTTTAAAGGCTTTATACAGAGTGTTTTCCTTCTTAGTGAGAGCTATTAAATAGGGGTGTTAAGGATATTAGGTTGGGTCTTGAAGACCCTAAATTGCAAAGGTATCTATGAAAGAACCCATCTGTGGAAATAACTATGAAGAGTTCTGAACTGGATTGAGGCCCGTAAGACATTAGAGGCATTTCTGTTACGAGGGAAATGAAGGGTAGTGCTTGATTAAAGTTAGCATTCATAACTTACCTTGGCACTTTGGCCTGGGAATTAAATACTACCTGCATGTCCCTTCTATTAGCTCGAGTCCTGGAAATAACAAGGTTTTCTGCTTAATGTGAAGATCCAGGGACATCTTAAAATCTGGGTGGAAATATGTGCCCCAGAAGAAAGTTAAAAAAAAAAAAAAGGCAAAAAAAAAAAAAAAAACCAGGCATAATAACAGGTTAACCATAATATTTGCCATTAGCAAACTAAAATGTATGCAGTGGGTTTCAAATTATTTATGTTTTGGAACTATAGGTATTTATTTGGACCTATCTGAATTTTCTGTCAAGGTTTCAGTGACTTCTGCTGAATTTTTTTCTTTGTGGATATAGTCAGAAAAACATCGATACAGATCATAAATACTGTACCAAAAACAAGCATGTTTGCCCTTTACTAACCATTATTTGTGTCTTAACCAAATGGATTGTGTAAATTCTAATGGCCATTGCCTCATATGCAGGTTGTAAGCCTCTTGTACATACTGATTGCTCTCCCCTAATTCTTACTCTAGGTGGAACAGGATAATTTCTATAATCCACCCCTGACTTTGGTTCTTAACATTTAGATAAACGACATCTAGCCTTGGTTTCAAGGCTCAACGAGGCGTAGCATCAAAACAAGTATGACCAAATTCTTGAATTTGGCCATTAGAGTTAATTGAGTTTATTTTGAGATGTAAATGTCCTCCATCTTTAGAAAGTTTAAAAGGCCTTGAGGTGTGATTGCTGCTGGCAAAAAATCTGGAAATTAGAGTCTGTGCCTGTTCATCCCTTCAACAAAGCATGTTTGTATTGCAAGCCCTGATAATCCTCGAATTCATGCAATTTCCGTAAAGCTTAATCTATAAATTTTTCTGTTAATGATTTAAGCTTTATGGGTCTATCTGAAAAAAATTTTTTGATCCTGAGGTTACACATCCATTCTCCTACATATTCTTCTAGTAATTTTCATGATTTTTTTTTCTCCCTTCTACATTTATGTCTTTGGTCTATTTTGGACTTAACTTTTGAATATGCTATGTGGTAGGAATCTAATTTTATGTTCTTCCATATAGAGAGCTAATTTTCCCAGCATTATTTGCTAAATAATTCATTTTCAAATTGACATATACTAAGTTTTCATGTAAATACTGTGTTTCTGTATTTTTTTAAATTAGATTTCCTCATTCTACTTATGGTTTCAGAACTGTGCTGTTGTGAACTCTATGGATTTATAATAGGACTCAACATATGACAGGGATAGTCTCCCCTTTTTGTTCTTACTCGAAAAATTATCTCTATTAAACTTCTTCCATGGGGGAAAAATAATTCACATGTCATTTTTTTATGTACTTCCCTATGATGAGCTACTTGGGAGAAGAGAGCTGTCCCATCTCAACATTAAAATTTGTGCTGACCTCCACTTTTACCTTACCTCGTTTTCTGCTCACTTTTGATTTTTCTGGCTACCCCCTATTTTCTGTTCTTACTGGTATCTTTCTATTTAGGGTTTGAAATTTGAAGTACCTTGTGATTAGAGGGGTGGTAAAACGTTGTGAAGTCTTTAGGCTCAAGGTCCATTTAGTCTGAAGAGAACGGAAAGCTTGAGCAAACAGGTAGGCTTTGCAGCCTTCGATTTTTGGAAATTACCTTTTGAACCCACGATCAGTAATGTAGACATATTCAGTTTGTTTAGTATTGGTGATGGACCGTGTCCATTTAGCCGTAGATCTTGCTTGACCCTGTCTGACAAATAATACACACTTTCTAAAAGCTTGTCTAAGGCTTAACGGTGTGATTTTTTTTTTTTTGAAAGTGGTGTACAAGTAACAGATTAATATAAGGATTGAGTCCAAAACCTTGGTTTCATCAAACCCTCCCAATGAGTGAGTTGTGCACAGATAACCTCCAAGAGGAGAAGGAAAACAAACATGGGGAATGATAGCGCTTGGTAAACAAGTAAGTTGATGTGGTATTTACTGAACTGCTAGGCTAGTTGGCCAAAAGTGAGATTTGAATGTGAGCCTTATTGATTTTTTTTTTTTTTTTTTTTAAGATTTTGAGGGAGAGAGCATGAGGGAGCACAGTGAGGGAGGGGCACCAAGGGAGAGCCTGATGTGGGGCTCCATCCCAAGACTTTGGCATCATGACCTGGGCTGAACGCAGATGCCCAACTGACTGAGCCACCCAGGCACCCTGCTTTATTCAATTTAATTGAAGATAAAATGCCCTTTAATTTGTAGTCAGTAATTAGGTTCAGTTGGGGGAACTCTTATATTCTTTTAAAATACAATAAATATTTCACGTGCACTGTGCTGTTGACTTGTTTTTGCACTTTATCTTACTCCCCAAGGCCCTTCTTGCATTAAGATCTGGGACAAAAACGTAGAATGAGTGACCTAGCCCATTTTGATGAACTGAAATTTGTTTGCAACGTGCAGTATTATCTCTCCTATGCTTTCCAGGTGCTCTTGGAATCCCTTTCCTTCATCACAGATTCATGGTAAAAGCTTTAGAACTGAATAGCTTTGACTCTGGGTCTCTCTGTATAATTAAAAAATGTGTTTCTTTTGAGGATGGCAGATTACTCGAGTGTGAAGCAGCTAGGCCTGCTTTGAACTTAGTCCCAGTGAACTGAGGGCATGATTTGTATTTCAGAGAAGGACAGTTAATTTTGCTGTGGGACATGACTGACAGCGTTCCCAATTCCAGGAAAACATCTGACACATGCATGCTGTTCTTAGACTGGACCAGAAAATGTTGGTGGACACAAGTTCATGTCAAAGCAACGGGAAAGGAGTGCTATCTGTGTGTGTGATAGAGTTTGGCCGTGGATTTCCGTACAATAAAACGCATCTGCTTATCCTTGTTTTCAGGACTTCTGAGCTGGGGTTCATCAACTGACAGGTGTCACTACTTGAGCTATTGGCACTTAAAGAATATGAACATGGTTTTGTGGAACTATTAACACTTTAGGTTGAAGATAAAGGATACGAAATTGTATCTTTACATGTGCCATTTGCTTCCTAACAATATTGGTATTGCTATGAGAAGTGAAGCTTACCATGTTAGAAAAAGAATGAAAGAAATCTGTTGCAACTGTGTGATGTGTTCATTTTTAAAACCACCCCTCCCCACCCCAGCAAACCTAATAATGTGGTAGCTCTAAATGCAGGTGTTTGCTGGAGGGTAGGTTCTCTCTGTTCATACACATCCTGCTGTCCCCTTTCCAGTTTCTTTTCATGGGTGCCCTCACACCATCGAGAGCTGCTCTGGGAGAATTTTTCGTCCCCATTTGGACCCTTTGTGTCCTGGTTCCTGCTCTCCCACTAGCCTCCCAGCTCAGACTGGGGTACAGAAGAACGTGAGAAAGATTCAGAACTAAATACATATAGTGAGCAGAACATGGTTGAAGTCTCTGGGTTGTGTGTTACCAAGTCGAAAAGTTACATTCTTAATAGCCATTGCTAGTCTCGAGAACATACTGTGTGCCAGACCCTGACTCAGTTGGATCCTGTGGACTATCTCCTCATCTTCTGAAAGCATCCTAATGAAATCATCCCCGTGTTAGAGTTGTGAAACCGGAGGCCCAACTAAAGGAGGGAAGGAGCTGGGCTGTGAATTTAAGCATTCTGTCCTAATCATTTGCCTGTTCTACCATCTTAGAGACATTAACCTCTGAATTTCTGTGGCCACAGACCTCACACAGAGTTCAATGTACATGATATTCTGGGCCATAGTAAGTGTAGCTGTTCCCATTGGCTGAATGGATAATCACTTCCTTGGCATAATTTCAAGTGTGGCAGAGGGACCCACCTGCTGGTTATTGCCTGAAATTTTATGATTAGGCTTCAATGTGTTTTCGTTCCTGGAGGAAATCCCTAATCGGCCACTACCTGGCAGATTTGTTCTTCCTGAAGTGTGCTTTTTCTAAGCGGCATAATTTAGATTATTTGGATGTTATTATAAGATTTTTTTCTATCTATTAAAAATCTTAATTATTTTCCAGTGTATTATGCCCTTTGAAGGGATGAAAGTTAAAGCCCCTGGAAAAACCGGGATCGACGGTATTAAGCTGTGGTGAAAATACCCCAATGATCACTAGTTTGCAATAACAGAGATGGTGTTGTCGCTCATGCTATGTGTCCATGTCCATTGTAGGTTATTAGAGACGCTAGCCAGAGGGAAAGAATCGGAGGGTCTCACATGAATTATTTTTGTTTGTAATGTATGTACTTCCCCTTATAGCTTATTGGAGAGAAATAGTCACAGAACTTCAGATAGCCACAAGGGGACTGTGAATTTGTCTGGGCAGCCGTAGGAAACTAATACAAACTGAGTGGCTTAAGACAACAAAGTTATTCTCACGGATCCGGGCTGGAAACCCCAAATCCAGCTGGTAGGATTGGCTTCCGCTGGAGGCCTCTGTAAGACTGTTGCCTGCCCGCCTCTGCTGGCTTCTGGTGGTCATCTACCATCCTTGGCATGTCTTGGTTTATAGAAACATCACTGTAGTCGCTGCCTCTGTCTTCACATGGGGTTCTTGGCGTATGGGTCCGTCCATGTCTGTGTCAGGATTTCTGTCTTATAAGGAGACCAGTCATTGGATTAGTCCCCATCTTAATCTGGTAGGACTTCAATTTAATTAAGTCTGCAAAAACCCTTTTTACAAATAAAATCACATTCACAGGAACTAGGGATTAGGATTTGAACCCATCGTTTTTTGGGGGGGGGGGGTCAATCCAGCTCACAACAGGGACTGTGAAGCACAATTGGACCATGAAGTTGGTAAGGAAGAGATGTGGAAACAGATGGTAAAGAGCACTGACGATGGCTATGTTGCCCTTTGACAATGGAAACGGAGACCCTTCTTTGCAGAAGTTGCTAAGAGTTTAAGAAAGGTTAGCAGCTGAAAGAACTAAGGCTTGATTATGAACATAAACCAAATAGTCTGACCTATAAAAGAGTGTTTGAATAACAGCTACTATTTGGGAAAGTAGCCTCAAGGATATTAATAATCTCAATAATTTGAGACCTTTGCATATCTTATCTCTGCCACCTCATGGAAGGAAGTGAATCAGCTTTTGTGACCATAAGGATGGAAATACAAACCAAGTCCTTTTACCTAACTGGAGCATTCTTTATAGGATATGAAATATTCTCTTGCTGTTGATGGGGACGGAGGATAACCTAAAAATAAGACCTTTGGGTGCTAGGGTGTCTCAGGTTGAGGATTTACTACAAAGAACGTAATTGGGTTACAAACGATGTTTTTTGTTTGTGTATGTGTGCGTGTGCGCGTGCGTGAATAAATTGATGGAAAAGTGCAGGATTAATTGAAAAGTTGACAAACTGTATCTCTGGTTAATTATTACTTGGGTGTCTTTTAAAACTGCTTTGTGTTTAAATTTTGTAGGTTAAGGGTGAATTCTATTTGGATAGATAAGCTGTGGGAAATGCATGCTTAATGTCTCTGGGGTTAAGCAGGCCCCACCAGAAGCTTGTTTAAAGTATACATGAGTCAGATCCATGGGATTTGGGTCAAGAGTCTAATGTAAAGGATGATCCAGGATCCAAAGATGAAAGTAGTAGCAGCATCCCAAGAATCCTGTGTACCTAACTAGTACGTAGGTAGTTGGGGTGTCGGGGGTGCTTGGGATCTGCCAAAATAGTCACTGGGGGGGGGGAGCATCTGAAAACAACTTTTCCCTAAGTGCCGTCTCTTATTACAGGATGAATCTACTTGTAGCTGGACCCTTCTCTGTGGCTTTTTGCTGCTTGACTGTGTCTCTCTCCATTGTCTGTCTCTCACAGTTTGGAGGGGCTAGGGGTTAGGGGTGATGAGACCATTCATGCATCAGAATCTCTATCAACATAAAGGGACAAAATATTTCAGGAGTAAAGAGGGTGGAGAATGTGGAAATGAGCGAGAAGGGCTACAGCTGTGGTGTATGACGATTGGTGTAAATAGAAGGAAGTCAGCGGTCAATCAAAATGAGAGGCCATAAATGGAGTAGAAAGTCCCTGAGACAGAAGAGCTGGGTTCTAGGCCAAGCTTTGTCACCAACCACTTATGGCTTAGGCAGATCACTCCTCTTCTTTGTAATCAAAACAGACCTTCCATAAGCTCCTTTCTAGCTAGAAAACAGGGTTAAGAACATTTGCAACTTTCTGTTCATAAATATATGTGGTCAGTGGTTCATGGAGAATAAGTTGTCGACATTAGGGGGAAGGTTTTATTTCATAAAACTGCCAAGTGTTCATAAGAGGGTTATCTCAGGTTTGGTATCAGAGCTGTATGCCAGGAACATAAAAAAAAAAAAGTACACTAAATATTTGAGTATAATCGTAAGTCTTTATTGACACTTCCGTTCTCTGTGCATTTAATTTTCATACAGTCCTAGAGGGGGAAAAATCACAGAAGGTTAAAATAATTGCCCAAAGTAACACAACTAATGGAACGCGGCCTGATTGTTGAGTCTTTGCTCCTAACCCCTGCATCATATTGTTTCCTTGGATAAATGCATAGATCTCAGGTGGAGAGTAAAGCCAGGGCTCTATAATGGCCTGAGACCTCGCTTACATCTATGCGTTCACTCATTTACTCAGCACTGACTTTGCACTTACTGAGTGCCAGGCATTGTTCCAGATGCTAAGGATAGAGTTGTGATCAGAAGTCCAGTTCCTGCCTTGAGTGTCCTCAGTGGAGTAGAAGAACCTAGGGAGTTCAGCTCCACTTAGACAGAAATGCTGATTAAGGACCAGGTAGTTAAGAGCATGTGTGTAGGAAGGTCAACCTAGAAGAAAGAACACTCAAACTATAACGTGAAGCCTGAATACCAGGTGAAAGGAGAAGGAGGTGGGTGAAGAGTGTTCCTAGTGAAAAAAAAAACAGTGTGAAGAATCCAGAGCTCGCTCTTCAACTTTGGACTGGTGATGACCTGGCTGCTTCAGCATCACTTGAGATTCCGACTTGGTAAGTGTGGCTTGGGGGCTGGGCATTTATAGTGCAGACAGAGTGGTGTGAATACCAGACTGGTTTGTGAGACCTGAAATTTGGGTTGTTTTCACTCCAGGAGTCCCACATGCAGGCGGGGTGGGTGTGAGGCCCCAGCTGGAGAACTCGAATCATTTCGGAAGAAGGCAGGAAGAGAGCCTGGTTGGATATGAAAGATGACCATTTCCGAGGGAGATTCCTGCTTGGGTGGACTTGACTGGTGTCTGAGACAGACAGGCTGTATTTTCTGAGGGGCAATCAGGGAGAGGCTGGGGCCAGCCGGGGACATAAGTTGAAGGAGATGCTGAAGTGACATGGTGGGACCCGTTTCCTTCTCATTAAACTATGTTTTGGGGAATATCTAATTCTCAAGGACTTGGGGCAGAGATATAGCATGGGATGAATTCACTTTGTGTGTCTTTGTGCCTTCTTTGTGAAGCACTGGTAAGTGAGTTAGTAATGCAATGGCGTTTGTAGACATTTTTTATTAACTTCTTAGGCCAATTGCTGTGGTGGCATATGCCCTTTCTATCCATAAATAACCATAAAAGAATAGGAACAGGATCATTTTTTTCATAGTGTCACTGACATGTCTGTGCTGTTTCCTAGAGAAAAAAATTGCTGTTTAAGGTAGTGGTAAAAATTTCTGAAGTTACACAGTATTTGAGTTACTTTCAGAGTACTCATGGGAGAAATTCTTGTTTTTAAAAAAATTTGTTAAATATTGTCTTGTGTTACAGAACTTTCCTAATACATAAAAAGTAAAAAAAATGATGAGCATCTATATATAAACACTATTAACTTAAAAACTGTTCCCAACTCCGTTTCCTTCTCCCTACTTTTTAATCACCTCCCCACCACCCATAAGACTTCTTACAGGAACTTGGTGTTGTATTTCCATTGCTTTTCAATTTAATTGTTTTTAAATATCCAACTGTTTTAGGGTTATACACCTACATAGAAAATAACATTTAGAGCATTTAAAAAAACTTGGGTATATCCTGAAAACACTTAGTAATTTGGACATTTTAAAACATTATTTAAATCCTAGTTTCCTGTACGTATCTTTTTTTGCCCAATTTATATTTTGCCCAATTTATATTTTGAAGATCACTGTTGATATCTCTGTATCATTACTTCATTCATTTTCATTGCTTTATAGTATTTCACTGTAGAAAAAGACCATGATTGATTTATTCATTCTCCTATCGATAGACATTAAATTGGAAACCATCTAAATGTCAAGGTCTTTGATGAATCATAACCATAATTTAAGTTATTCAGTTTTTGCCATTTATAGCTGCCCCCTTCCATTTTCAGGGATCCTCTAAGTTATACAACCATTATTTCTGAAAGAAAATGAAAGAGATAGCATTTCAATAACAAAATTTTGCTGTGTGAATCCAGTTAGAGCTTGAAAAATGTGTGCCTAAGCTTACAATTGGAACTAATGATGACTTTCTAAATGGAGAGTAGTTGGTTGACCAGAATCAAGCTGCAGCTCTGGTTTTATTCCATAATCCAGTACTTTATGGTTCCAGTGAGTTTATTAAAGGGGCCAAATGAATTGGTAGCTATTCGCAGGAAAATATTTTCATATTCCTTTCTTTAGGAGGGCTCAGCAGGTTTGCCTTCAAAAGAATGACTTATTATAAGAAAAGGTCACCCAATCAGATCATGTCACACTATTGGCCTTTTCAGTGTTGGATTCTGAATTTTAAAAAAGCCCTTGTTTTTAGCCGTTCCTAATTTCCAGAGAGTCATAAAAATATTTTTTTTCATGAGCTTGGAGGTAGATGTCAGTATGGCCTAATCATAGGGGTGTAAGTGGAACTAGGATACTCTCCCCCAAATGCCTCCCACACCCTTTATCATTGATGTTTCCAATGTTTTCACCAGAAGACACATTCTTTCTGCTGTATGACTAAAAATAATGCTTATTAAATTTGAGTGACACAAAGCTTGGAAAATGACACAGAAGCTAGATGACAGAGCCGGTAATTGAATACACTTGAAGGAGAAATCCAAGACAACAAAATAAAATTGAACTCTAGAATGAATGGAAAAATTAAAATAATCAATGAAAAGGCAGTAGATTTGGTCAAGTATATTTGGCAAATTTCCATGTGGGAAAAACATGTCGGGATTTTGGATTATGCTAGTGTTCTGTGAGTCCACAGTTCAATTATGTGGTAAAAAGGAATACGTAAACTGACGGCTGCATTAATAGAAGTGTAATTCCACAGCCAAGGGGGATAATGGCCCATTCTACTCAGGGACTGGTCAACCATAGCTGCAGACTTGTCTGCAGTTCCAGGGCACGAATTTTCATGGGCACATTGATAAACTAGAAGTCTGGAACCTGACCAGAGGAGTGCAGGGTTTGGAAATAGTGCCATTGAAGAATTTCTGTGAAAGTTTCTTCATAATTGCCTATAGTTCTAGTGTTGTGATCTGCCAATTGACACAATACATTGGACAGATGGAAGCCCTGCAAATTGTGACTTTTTCTCTTCATATAATACAGAAACTACTCATGAATAGATTTCATCATGACTACTCCAGACAGGACAAATCATAAATAGGAAGATGGAAAAAAGGGATCAATTTAATATATTCCCTAATCTGTTGGTAGATACAGAGTAATTATCAGTTTGTGGAGGAAAATCACAATTTAGCACATATATGCTTTGTGTGTGTGTGCGTGTCTGTGTGCACGCGCGCGCGTATGCTTTGAAGAGAAAAGTGGAAAAACCCTTAAGTCAGAGTACATAATTTTTCAGCTTCCAAGCAGGTTTTGAGGTTTTTCTATAGGACTACAATATAAATACTATTGGGAGGGGTAATGGACTCCAGGTTCACAGACTACCACTCCTCTCTGTGATGAAGAGTGGAGTAGAAGATTGGACAGTCTATTCAAGGAGGAGATGAACGTGTCCTCCCTATGTAGCAAAGGGAAGAAAAATCATGGAGGGGTAAAGATTCCACAGCGTGGGTGAATTGCTTTAGAGGCTCCCTTACAAACATGTTTTAGGAACAAAATTAGTCAAAGGAAAAGACATTGAAATCATTGTTGATTGTAATTATGCTTAAATGTACATATAAAAGGGTATTTGTTAAATTTAAAAAGAATTTGGGAGCAGACTTTAAAAAATCACGATACTAGTGAAGTAGAATGTCTTGGGATTTTATTTTTTTTTAATTTTTTTTTGACCTTGAGCAATTTATTTATTTATTTATTTTTTTATTAATAATGATTTTTTATTATATTATGTTAGTCACCATACAGTACATCCCCGGTTTTCGATGTAAGGCTCGATGATTCATTAGTTGTGTATAACACCCAGTGCACCATGCAATATGTGCCCTCCTTACTACCCATCACCGGTCTATCCCATTCCCCCACCCCCGTCCCCTCTGTAGCCCTCAGTTTGTTTCTCATAGTCCATAGTCTCTCATGTTTCATTCCCCCTTCTGATTACCCCCCCTTTCTTTATCCCTTTCTTCCCCTACTGATCATCCTAGTTCTTATGTTCCATAGATGAGAGAAATCATATGATAGTTGTCTTTCTCTGCTTGACTTATTTCACTAAGCATTATCTCCTCCAGTGCCGTCCATGTTGTAGCAAATGTTGAGAACTCATTCTTTCTGATTGCTGAGTAATATTCCATTGTATATATGGACCACAACTTCTTAATCCAGTCATCTGTTGCAGGTCATCTCGGCTCCTTCCACGATTTAGCTATTGTGGACATTGCTGCTATGAACATTGGGGTGCATATGGCCCTTCTCTTCACTACGTCTGTATCTTTGGGGTAAACACCCAGTAGTGCAATGGCTGGATCATAGGGTAGCTCAATTTTTAACTTTTTAAGGGACCTCCACACGGTTTTCCAGAGTGGCTGTACCAACTTGCATTCCCACCAACAATGTAGGAGGGATCCCCTTTCTCCACATCCTCTCCAACAATTGTTGTCTCTTGCCTTGTCTATTTTTGCCATTCTAACTGGCGTAAGGTGGTATCTCAGTGTGGTTTTGATTTGAATTTCCTTGATGGCTAATGATTTTGAACATTTTTTCATGTGTCTGTTAGCCATTTGTATGTCTTCATTGGAAAAGTGTCTGTTCATATCTTCTGCCCATTTTTTGATTTGTTTATTTGTTTCTCGTGTATTGAGTTTGAGAAGTTCTTTGTAGATCTTGGATACCAGTCCTTTATCTGTAGTGTCATTTGCAAATATATTCTCCCATTCCGTGGGCTGCCTCTTAGTTTTTCTGACTGTTTCCTTGGATGTGCAGAAACTTTTAATCTTGATGAAGTCCCATAAATTCATTTTATCTTTTGTTTCTCTTGCCTTTGGGGATGTGTCATGAAAAAGGTTGCTTTGGCTGATGTCGTAGAGGTTGCTGCCTATGTTCTCCTCTAGAATTTTGATGGATTCTTGTCTCACATCGAGGTCTTTCATCCATTTGGAGTTTATTTTTGTGTATGGTGTGAGATAGTGGTCAAGTTTCATTCTTTTGCATGTAGCTGTCCAATTTTCCCAGCACCATTTATTGAAGAGACTGTCTTTTTCCCACCGGATGTTTTTTCCTGCTTTATCAAATATTAGTTGCCCAAAGAGCTGAGGGTCCATTTCTGGGCTCTCTATTCTGTTCCATTGGTCTATGTGTCTGTTTTTGTGCCAGTACCATGCTGTCTTTGTGATCACAGCTTTGTAGTACAGCTCGAAATCCGGCATTGTGATGCCCCCAGCTTTGTTTTTCCTTTTCAACAGTTCCTTGGAGATTCGGGGTTTTTATGTCTTGGGATTTTAAAAAACCTAATGTGGGGCTCCTGGGTGGCTCAGTTGGTTAAGGGTCTCACTCCTGATCTCAGTTCTGGTCTTGATCTCAGAGTTGTGAGTTCAAGCCCTGTGTTGGGCTCCATGCTGCGCATGGAGCCTCCTTAAAACACCACCACCACCACCAGAACCTAAGGTCAGTTTCCAATTAGGGAGACCATTTATAGAACACTATGCTGAGGTCTCCTTAGCGGAATTTGTCTGAATTGGTTTTCTGGAATGTAAACTGCTAATTCCCACTGTTAAACTTTGGTGATGCCTGGGGAGATGTACATTTCTGTTAAGGTTTATGGTAGGGGTTTCATCTTCTCTACCGGATAACCTCTGATCGACCGAGCCTTCCAAAGAGTACAAGGTCTTGATATTGAACACCTGTAGCTTTATAATTTTCCTCAAGTCAAATACTGGTGTAGATTTTATTTTGATTCTTGGATATTAGGATATTAGACTGTTTCAGAGCCATCATGATACTGATAAAAGATGCATTTCTATATTATTAGTTTCTGCTCTGGAGTCCTGTTGGAGCAGGCAATCTTGAAAGCAATGAAGGCCTTTTCTGGCTGTAATATAAAGTCAGTTGATATTCTCACAAGTATAATGTACCTGAAGGCTGGGAAGGTGGGGTTTAAAAAATAGAATGCTTACTTGTGATCTCATATATCGGCTAACCTAACTGATCTTCAATACCTTTTTAAAGGAAATGGCACAAAAGAGAAACATAAAATTTATCATTTGTTCTGATTACTGACAAGGAGTTCAAAGCCCCCCCCCCCCCAAAGGACTTTCTCCTTATTTTTGCCCTAATGGTATGAGGGATTTAAGAGTTAAACACACTGCAGTGAGCCAGGGTGGTGGTAATTCAAATGAATGTTTGTGGTGATTCAGAGATTACCCGGAAAAGGGTTTGCAGCTTATTAACAAATGATTGCTACACTTCATCAAGTCTTTGTATTCATTAGGCGAATTGGTCTGTTACTTGTGATTGAATATCTTAGGGCAGCAAAATTCTCTACTGCTTTCTTTGGGGTAGTTGATGCTGTACTAAGCACTTTCACCAACAGCATAGTTCACTTAATCCTCGAAATAATCAAAGAAATTTTGTCATTTTTGCAGAGCAACTTTTTCAAATTCTTCAGTTAATATGGTATCACTTTGACCAGTTGGGAGTTGATAGCGTAATTTTGAACACTTTCCAAAACTACAACTTTTTTCTCCCTCCCCCATGTTTTATATATTTGATGTCACATTTACATTTTTATGCACCCCTTACTGTAGTTTTTAAATTTTACTGTTGGTGTCTTCTAGCATTTGTACCTGCTGTATAAGTGATCCACTGCACTTACTACATATTTACCTTTTTCAGTGAGACTTTTTACTTTCATATTAGTTGCTGTTAATTAGTGACAAATCTTTTCAGTTGAGAGAAGTCCCTTTTGACATTTCTTATGGGGCCAATTTAGTGGTAATAAATCCCTTTGTTTTTTTGCCTGTCTGGAAAGCTCTTAATCTCTAGTTCTGGGATACCTTACCTGGTTGGACGTGCTTTTCTTTCAGCACTTTGAACATGTGGTGCCACACTCCTGTGACTTGTAGAGTTTCTGCTGAAAAATCTGGATAGCCTTATGGGATTTCCTCTTGTGTAAGTTCTTCTCTTGCTGCTTGTAATTCACTGTATCTTGAACTTCTGTCGTTGTAATGATGACATGCGTTGGGTTCATCTCATGTGGAATTGTATGTTTCCTTGACCTGGATGCCTGTTTGCTTTTCCAGGTTAGGGAAGTTTGCAGTCCTAATGTCTTCAAAAAAGTTTTGTGGCCCTGTCTTCTTCTGGGACTGTTATAATGTAAATGCTGGTCTGCTTGATGTTCCAGAGGCTCCTCAAGTTACCTTTTCTTTCTTTCTGTTGTTTTGTCTGTGCAAATTCTATTTTTTGTCTCCCATCTTGCTGATCAGATTTTCTGCTTCATCTAGTCTGCTGTTGAACCCCTCTACTGTACTTTTCAGTTCACTTCTCACTTCTGTTAGGAACTTAGTTTTGTTTTTTGTTTTTTTTGTTTTTAAATCTCTTTGAGGGTTTCACGGTGTTCATCAGTTCTTCTCCAAAGTGTGAACATTTTTACGACCACTACTTCTTTGTGCTCATTTATTTTGAGTATAGTTGACAGTGTTACATTAGTTTCAGGTGTACAACTTGGTGATTTGGTAAGTTTCTACATGATGCTAGGTTCACAAGTATAGCTACCATCTGTCCTATTATATCGCTATTTCAGTATCGTTGACTGTATGCCTTATGTTGTTGTTCTTATTCTTATGAATTACTCATTCCATCACTAGAGGCCTGTATCTCCCTCTCCCCTTCACCCATTTGTCCAACGATTCACCTCTTTCCCTTCTGGCAACCATTAGTTCTCTGTATTAATACTTCTGATTCTTTTTGTTTTCTTTCTTTGATTCCATTTATGAGTAGAGTCATATGATATTTGTCTTTCTTGGTCTGAATTATTAGTATGATATCCTCTAGGTCCATCCATGTTGTCACAAATGGCACAATCTCCTCCTTTTTTAAATGGCTGTAAAATTTTCCATTATACATACAATTTTCCATATCCATTTATCTATTGGTGGACGCTTAGGTTTCTTCCATGTCTTGGCTATTGTAAATAATGCTGCAATAAACACAGGGGTGCATGTATTGCTTTGAGTTAGTGTTTTCATTTTCCCAGGGTAGATACCTAATAGTGGAATCATTGCATCATATGGCAATTCTATGGGGTTTCCTCTCATGTAAGTCCTTTTAACTTTTTGAGGAACGTTGATACTGTTTCCACAGTGGCTGGACCAATTAACATTCCAACCAGCAGTGCATGAGGGTTCCTTTTTCTCTACATCCTCACCAGCACTTGTGTCTTGTCTTGATTTTAGCCATTCTAACTGTTGTGACATGATACTGTGGTTTTGATTTGCATTTCCCTGATGATTAGTGATGTTGATCATCTTTTTGTGTCTGTTGGCCATCTGTATGTTACTGGAAAAATATCTATTCAGATCCTCTGCCCATTTTTAATCAGATTGAGGGGGTTTTTGGCTACTAATTTATATAATTTTGTACTAATATATCATTTGCAAATATCTTCTCCCATTCAGTAGGCTTTTTGTTTTGATGGTTTCCTTTACTGTGCAAAAGCTTTATTTTGATGTAGTAACAATAGTTTATTTTTGCCTTTGTTTTCCCATAAGAGACATATCTAGAAAGGTGATGCTGTGGTTGAGGTCAGAAATTACTGTGTTCTATTCTAGGGTTTTTGATTTCAGGCCTCACATTTAGGTCTGTCATTCATTTTGAGTTTATTTTTGTGTATGGTGTTAAAAAGTAGTCCGACTATAGGTAACTTTCCAGTTTTCCCGGCACCATTTGTTGAAGAGACTGCCTTTTTCCCATTGCATATTCTTGACTCCTTTGCTCTAGATTAATTGGCCGTATAAATGTGGGTTTATTTATGGAGTCTCTATTCTGTTCATTGATTGATGTATCGGTTTTTGTGCCAATACCATACTGTTTTGACTACTACAGCTTTTAGTATATCTTGAAATCTAGAATTTTTTTTAAACATTTTATTTGACAAAGAAAGCATGAGTGTGGAGAGAGGCAGAGGGAGAAGCAGACTCCCCACTGAGCAGGGACCCCCAATCCTGGGATCATGACCCGAGCTGAAGGCAGACGCTTAACCGACTGAGTCACCGAGTGCCCCAAAATCTAGAATTTTGATGCCTTCAGCTTCATTCTTTTTCCTCAGGACTGCTTTGGCTCTTCCAGGTGTTCTGTGGTTCCATACAAATATTAGTATTTGTTCTAGTTTTGTGAAAAATGGTGTTGATATTTTAATAGGGATTGCATTGGATCTGTAGATGGCTTTGTGTAATATAGATATTTTAACATAATTAATTCTCTCAATCTGTGAACACAGATTGTCTTTCCATTTGTGTCACCTTCAGTTTCTTTCATCAGTGTTTTATGGTTTCCAAAGTTCAGGTCTTTCACCTCCTTGGTCAAGTTCATTTCTAAATATTTTCTTTATGGTGAAATTGAAAAGTGTCCCTAAAAATATCTCTTTGAAACTTTGTTAATGTACAGAAATGGTGCCGATCTCTGAGTGTTAACTATATATCTTGCCACTTGGCTGCATTGGTTTATTCTAGCTTTTTGGTGGAGTCTTTAGGGTTTTCTATGTATAGCATTGTGTCATCAGCAAATAGTGACAATTTAACTTCTTTACCAATATAGATGCCTCTTATTTCTTTTCCTTGTTTTATTGCTGTGGCTAGGACTTCAAGTACTATGTTGAATAAAAGTGGCAAGAGTGGACATTCTGGTCTTGTTTCTGATCTTACAGGGATAGCTCTGTTTTTCATCACTGAGGATGATGTTAGTTGTGGATTTTTCATACATGGCCTTTATTGTGTTGAGGTATGTTTCCTCTATCCCTATTTTATTGAGAGTTTTTATTAGGAATGGATATATTTGTGAGTATCCAACCACACTTGTATCCCAGGAATAAATCCCACCTGATCATGGCAAGTGATCTTTTTAATGTACTGTTGGATTTGGTTTGCTAATATTCTGAGGATTTTTGCATCTATATATGTCAAGGATGTTAGTCTATAGTTCTCTTTTTTAGTGGTGTCTTTGTCTGGTTTTGGTGTCAGGGTAATGCTGGTCTCATAGAAAGTATTTGGAAGCTTTCCTTCTCTTTTTTTGACTAGTTTGAGGAAATAGATATCAAGTGTTCTTTAAATGTCTTGTAGAATTCACCTGTGAATCCATCTGGTCCTGGACTTTTATTTTTTGGGAGGGTTTTGATTATCAATAAAATGTAGTTATTTGCAACTGGTCTATTGTGATTTTCTATTTCTTCCTGGTTCAGTTTTAGAAGATTGTAGGTTGCCAGGAATTTATCCATTTCTTCTCAGTTGTTGAGTTTATTTGCTTATTTTTTATAATATTAGAAGTGTATTTCTGTAGTGTTAGTTGTTACTTGCCCTTTCATTTCTGATGTTGTTTATTTTGGTACTTTCAAAGAACCAGCTCTTGGTTTCATTATTTTTGTTTTTGTCTCTACATAATTTATTTCTGCTCTGATCTTTATTTCCTTTCTTTGACTCACCTTGGGTTTTGTTCTTTTTTTTCTAGTTCCTTTAGGTGTAAGGTTAGTTTGAGGTTTTTGTTAAGGTAGGCCTGCATTGCTCTATCTTTTCCTTTTAAAACTGCTTTCTCAGTGTCCCAGAGAATTTAGACTGTTCCTTCCATTTTCATTTGTCTCCATGTATTTTTATTTCTTTGATTGGTTCATTGACCCTGTGGTTGTTTAGTATCATGCTGTTTGGTCTCTAGGTGTTGGTGCTTTTTTCCCCCATGTTTTTTTCTTGTGGTTTGTAGTTTCATAGTGTTATAGTCAGAAAAGATGCATGGCATTGTTTCAGTCATCTTAAGCCATAAAATAAGCCTCAATAAATTTAATATGTGATCTCTTCTGAAGAATGTTCCATGTGCCCTTAAAGAATGTGTATTCTGTTTTTGGATGGAATGTTCTGAATGTTATGTCCATCTGGTCCATTGTGTCCTTCAAAGATTGTTGCCTTACTGATAACTCTGTCTGGATGATCTATCTATTGATCTGAGTGGAGTGTTAAAGTCCCCTATTGTATTAACATTAATTTCTCTCTTTATGTTCATTAATATTTGCTTTATGTATTTGGGTGATCCAGTGTTGGGTGTGTAGATATTTACAATGTGATATCCTCTGGTTGGAGTAATCATTCTAGCATTATGTAATGCCCTTCATTGTCTCTCATTACAGTCTTTGTTTTAAAGTCTATCTTGTGTAGGTATTGCTACTCTAGCTTTTTTTTCTTCTTCTTCTTCCACTTTCATTTGCATGGTGAATGTTTTCCCATCCCTTCACTTTCAGTTTGAATGCATCTTTAGATCTAAGGTGAGTCTCTTGTAGGCAGCATATAGATAAGTTTTGTTTTTGTTTTGTTTTTATTTTTTTAATCTGTTCTGCCACTCTGCCTTTTAATTGGAGCATTTAGGCCATTTACACTTAAAGTAATTATTGATAGGTATATAGTTGCTTTTTAAGAATTCATTTTCTGGTTTTTGTAGTTTTTTTCTTTTTTGCTTTCTTTGTGATGAGAATCCATTGGGTTTATTTGGCTTTCTCTTTAATTTTCTTTTGTGTATCTATCATAGATTTTGGGTGTATAGTTACCATTAGGTTCATATATAACATCCTAAGTAAATAACAATCCATATTAATTTGGTTATTTGAGTTCAAATATGTTCTAAAAAGAAAAAATAAATATTTCTTATTCCCCTTCTTTCCTCTTGACTCCCTTCTCCACATTTTATGTTTATGTTGTCATATGTTACATCTTTTTGTTCATGGTTTTCTTATGTCTAACTATGGCCATTTCTTTTTCACTTAAGTCCTCTTAACATTTCTTGTAAGGCTAGTTTAGTGGTGATAAACTCCTTTTTACCTTCTCTTTGTCTGGAAAATGCTTTATCATTGAGATTTGAAGGAGAGATAAGAATATTCTTGGTTGTAGGGTTTTTGTTTTTGTTTTGTTTTGTTTTTCTTTCTACACTTTGAATATATCCTGCCCTTCTCTTCTGGCTTGAAAAGTTTGTGCTGAGAAATCAGCTGATAGCCTTATGGGTTTTCCCTCATAAGTAACTTTTTTTGTTTCTCTCTTGCTGCTTTTAAGATTCTATATTTTTCTTTAACCTTTGACATTTTAATTATTTTGTGCTATGGTGTGGACCTCCTTGGATTCATCTTGTTTGGAACTCTGCTTCTTGGACTTGGATATCTACTCCCTTCCTAAGGTTAGGGAAGTTTTGTTATTACTCAATGAAGTTTTCTACACCTTCTTCTGGAACACCTCTAGTGGGAAGGTGTGCTTGATGTTTTCCAAGATGTCTCTTAATTTATCCTGATCTTAAAAAATTCTTTACTCTTTTTGCTGTTCAGCTTGCTTCACATTACCCTGTCTTCCAGATTGCTGATACATTCTTCTGCATCCGGTAATCTGTTGATTCCCTCTAGTGTTTTTTCAGTTCTATTGAACTCTGGTTGGTTTTTTTCAATATTTTAGTATTATCTATTTACTGAAGGTCTGAGTTCTTTTTTTTTTTTTTTTTTTTAAGATTTTATTTATTTATTCGACAGAGATAGAGACAGCCAGCGAGAGAGGGAACACAAGCAGGGGGAATGGGAGAGGAAGAAGCAGGCTCATAGTGGAGGAGCCCGATGTGGGGCTCGATCCCGGAACGCCGGGATCACGCCCTGAGCTGAAGGCAGACGCTTAACCGCTGTGCCACCCAGGCGCCCCCTGAGTTCTTTTTTTGAGCCTAGTGATGATCTTCATGATAGTTACTTTAAATTCTTTATTAGGCATATTATGTCTGTTTCATGTGGTTCTGTTTCTGAAGTTTTTTTTCCTTACTCTTTTGGAACATTTTTTTTGGGGGGTGGGTCTTCCCATTTTGCTTGACTTTGTGTGTTTATGGATTAGGCAAAGGGCTACTTACCTAAACTTGAAATAGTGGTCTTGTGATGGTATCCCCTATGTTCACTGTGTGTGCTTGGTGACCTGCTGGCTGGCTGGAGCTATGGCTTTCCGTGCTAGTTTTTCCTTTAAGCTGTAGCTTTTTAGTGGAAGAATGAAGAAAGTATAAGAAAGGGGGGGAAGAAAGCAAGAGAAAAATTTTAAAAGTAAAAACAATAAAAGTAAAAATTAAAAACAAAAATAAGAAAAACAAACCCTCACAAAACCACGGCTTGTTTTCTGTGCCCCAGCATCACAGGGAAGCTGGTGTGGGCTTGAGGACCCTGAGATGCTGAGGTTGTAAGTTCCCTGTGAGGACCAGACCTACCAGTTAGGGAGTCAAGACTCATTCATTATGGTGTTGGGACCCTTCAATAATGGCATCCAACCTTGCCCCTTATGGCATCCAGACTCTGCTTTTAAGGTGGGGTCTGAGCTTTTTAAGGGGGATGGGGAGAGCATTCCCATAGCCCTTGGTCCTTTTAAATCCTGGCCTCCTTTCTATGCTCTGGCATGACTAGGGCTGGAGTGGACCTGGGGACCTTGAACTTCTGAAATAGCCAGCTTGCTGAGATGACCAGACTCACCTACTATGGTGTGTGGGTCCTGCTCCAGTCTAGGCTTTTAAGATGGGGTATGCATGTAGACTGTGGTGTTCTCCAGTCCCTCTGACCTGGAGAGCTTTCCTGCAGCTCTTATACCATTTGGCAGAATTCTAGTGTTGACTCTTTTATATGTTAGTTACTTTCTTAAGCTCTAGTGTTTGTTTTCTTTCTCTCTCTCTCTCTCTCTTTCTTTCTCTTTCTTTCTCCTTTCTCTCTCTCTCTCTTTCTCTCTTTCTCTCTCTTTCTCTTTCTCTCTCTCTTTCTCTCTCTCTCTCTCTCTCTCTCTTTCCTTCATCAAGGGCAGAGGGATTGATTTTCAGTCCCTTAGTACTACCCTTCCCACTCCCATCTGCGGTGTTGGGAATGGGGGTTCCCCATTTTACTGTGTTTTGGTGTCTCTTGCTGTTCTATCTTTCGTTTAGTCATTTCTCATTTCTTCAGGAGGAATTGTTCTATTTGGTGTGTTCCATGGAAGAGGTGAATTCAGAGTCTTCCTAAGACACCAATTTAAACTAGAACCACCTGATGATTACTTTGAACTCTTTATCAGGTAGATGGCTGATCTTCATTTCATTAATGTCTTTTTCTGATGTCTTCTTCATGTGGATGGTATTCATCTGTCTCCTCATTCTGCTGGACTCTGTGTTTCTCTGTGTTAGGCACATCGGCTCCTTGAAGGCGTGGCCTTGTGTACAACATGCTATGTGAAGACCAGAAATGTAGTCCCTTATGACCACTAGATCTGTGCTCAAGGGTGTCCTCTGTGTGCCCATCTGCAATATGGTCCAGGCCCTTTTCAAATTGGCATTTTTGTGCTGAGTTCTTGGGGAGTGTGTCTGTGCATAAATCCTTTAAGAGAATGTCTTCCTTTCCCTACAGATCTGTGGTTTTCCTGGACATAATCTCCATTGGTTTTCAAAGCCCAGCATTTAGAGTTTCTCTTTCATGCTGGATCTAAGGGTTGGGGTGCCTAATGTGACATACAAATCCTCACTCAGTGTAAAGTTCAGTATTTTTGAGTAAGATCCATCCCAATTGTGAATCATTGCACATGGGTTTTTTGTTTGTCTTCTGAGAGGATGTCTATACCTCTCCTCTGTCAGAATGTTGTCCTTTGTTATAGAGGCTCTGTTCATCCAGTTTTCTGGTCTTTTCCATCTGTGCTTTTTTTCCTTTCCATATTTGAATCTTTCTTCCATGTGAATGTCCTAGCTCCCAATAATACCCACAAATTTATTTATTGTTAAATACAATATGCATAAAATCCAGAATTGCTGCCCAATGCCCTTGTGAAAAAGAACCTACTAAAAAAAGTTCAAAATTTGTTTGAATCCTTTCCCCACACCTATACTGAAGGTATATATAGTGAAAATACTGTGTTAAAAAGCTACTTGGACTATTTCTTTCCTCTTCAGTAGTTTTTTTTTTTTTTAATAAAATGTGATACATTCCTTTGCATTCAGTTCTGAGATTTTCCTTATTCTTGATTTAATTTTATATTCTATATCTATAGGACATATGCTTACAGAAGTCAAAATCATACAAAAAAATAATGCCCTATACCTTCTCTTGCACTAACCCTAACTCTAAGCCTCTATAGGAAATATGTTATTCTCTGCTTTATTCTTGTTTTGCAAAAATCGATAGATAGATCTTCTTTTATTTTTCTTATGCAAAAGATAGAATGCCATAGCTACTTATCTTAATTTTTTTTTTTTTTTAGGGACTTAGAAATACGCATTTAAAAACTTCATGTGTTTTCATAGCTTGATGGCTCATTTATCACTAAATATTTCATTACGTGAATTTTAAAAATTTACCTATTAAAAGAGAACTTGTTTCCAATTCATAGTAATTGAATATTGTTATGAATGTTAATATGTAGGTTTTTATATGGACATAGAATTCAACTCCTTTGATTAAAAATACCTGGGATTGCATTGCTGGATTGTATAAGCCTATCTTTAGCTTTGTAAGAAATTTTGTAAGAACGTTTTTGCATTTCCATCAGCAATGGGAGTAGTTCCACATCCTGCAAAAGTTGAAAAATTATTATTCACTCGACTTTTTTCCCTAAACATGTCTTGGAACCCATTACATATCAATTCGTGGAGCTTATTCTTTTTTACAGCCACATAGCACTCAATTGTGTGGATATATCACAGCTGATTCCACTAGTCTTCTAAATTTGGTGTTATTAGTTTCCGGTGCTTCTGTAGTGATAAATGCTGCAATGAATAACCTTGTGCACTTGTGTTTTCATATTTTTGGAGGTGTAGCTTCAAGATAAACTGCTCGAGGTGGGATTTCTGAAGGGAAGAGGAAAAGGATAAGTGCTTTTCTTTAGATATCACCAGTTTCCTCCTTAAATTTGGGCCCACTTTCCATTATAGCTAGCAATATTTGAGTGTGCCTGTTTCCCTGCAGCCTTGCCAACATATCTGATGGATGAGAAGTAGTGTTGTAGCATAGTGTTAATTTACATTTCTCTTGTGAGTAAAGTTGTTTATCTTTTCATATGCTTAAGGTCATTTTTTTTTAAAGATTTTATTTATTTATTTGACAGAGAGAGACAGCCAGCGAGAGAGGGAACATAGGCAGGGGGAGTGGGAGAGGAAGAAGCAGGCTCTTAGCGGAGGAGCCCGATGTGAGACTCGAACCCAGAACTCTGGGATCACGCCCTGAGCCGAAGGCAGATGCTTAACCACTGCGCTACCCAGGCGCCCCAAGGTCATTTTTTTTTAAAGATTTTATTTTTATTTATGAGAGAGAGCGTGTGTGTGCATGCACACTCGAGCGCGAGTGAGGGGAGGGGCAGAGGGAGAAGGACATTCCCTTCTGAGCAGAGAGCCCAATGTGGGGCTTGATCCTAGGACCCTGAGATCATGACCTGAGCTGAAGGCAGACACTTAACCCACTGAGCCACCCAGGTGCCCCCTTAAGGTCTATTCTTAAGCTATTTTTGGTCAATTGTTTCTGCCTTTCCTCATCTTACCCACCCCTCCCCCTTTCTGGAAGTTCTTTATGCTCTAGAAAGATTACCTGTGATTCTTGCTAGAAACATTCTTTCCAGTTTGTCATTTGCCTTTGCTTATGGTAGGTCTTTTAATAAAGAAGAGATGAAGAGTAGAACATTTTCATGTACGCTTGTCTCAGCTTCTCCTTAAGTTAACCTCTACATATCCACAGAAGATTCTGCAACACTAAGAAATTAACATTGGTGCATACTATGAATTACAATACAGATTTTATTTGAATTTTACTAGTTTTTTTCACTAGTGTCCTTTTTCTCTTCCAGGATCCAGTCTGGGACCCCACATTGCATTTAGTTGTCTTGTCTCCTTAGTCTTCTCTAGTCTTTGACAATTCATCCATCTTTCCTTGTCTTTCACAACCTGGGCAGTTTTGAAAGGTATTGCCACTGATTTTGTGGCATGTTTCTCAATTGGGGCTTATCTCATGTTTTTAAGTGAACAGTTAGAAGTTGTACATTTTTGGGGAAGACCACAGAATTGGTGTGTCCTTTTGTATGTCCTATAAAGGGGTATGTGAGGGCAGTACATCATGTTACCATTGATGTTAACTTTGGTCATAATTAAACTGGTGTCTGTCACGTTTCTCTGCTGTAAAGTCACTATTTTCCTGTTGTAATGTTTGGGGATGATACTTTGAGATGATATGAATATCTTGTTTCTGCTTAAAATCTGTCCAATAATTTTAGTATATATCAATGGATTTATTACTGGGGTGTCCGTGTCCCAGTGGTCACTGTTTTTTTTTTTTTTTTAAAGACCTTATTTATTTGACAGACAGCCAGCAAGAGAGGGAACACAAGCAGGGGGAGTGGGAGAGGAGGAAGCAGGGTCCTGGCAGAGCAGGGAGCCCGATGCGGGGCTTGATCCCAGGACCGCGGGGCTTGATCCCAGGACCGCGGGGCTTGATCCCAGGACCGCGGGGCTTGATCCCAGGACCGCGGGGCTTGATCCCAGGACCGCCGGACCATGCCCTGAGCAGGCAGGAGCTTAACGACTGAGCCACCCAGGCACGCCCCAGTGGTCACTTTTTACCCTCCTTCCTTCTAGATATTTTGGGAGTCTTTCTGTGGGAAAAGAGTTGTCCCTTTCCCCCAGCTTATTAAGTTATTTATATAATCGATAGGGATATATTTCTGAAAATATTTATTTTAATGCCTTTAATTTTTAAAATGTGCATTAACTTAATAACATTATTTTGATGTTTAATTTATTTTAACATTTATTTTCATTGCAACTTTGTACTGGGGGAGGACTTTCACATTGGCTTTTGTGCCCTTTGACATAAACCTGTTTTCTGGTTTGCATTTTAGTACTTTGTCATCACAAGATGCTCAGATGCTAACGGCTTCTCTGCACTTGTTTTTTTTTTTCTCTCCTTTTAGTTTGGAATCTTGTAGGAGGAGCCCTATTTCCTTTCATTGGAAAATGCAGTTATAAACCAAAATTTTGTTAGATATGCTTCTTGCTACTGAGGGAGATCTGCCTTTATTCCCTTGCCATGGACAGAGCTAAGAGACCTACGTGTGTATATTAACCCATGAAATCACACACATGTTTAGATCACAAAACCTTGAGTCTGTATTGAAACTGATATCTGTATTTACTATCCCACATCCTGTATTTATTCTAGCTTTGGGCCTTCCTTTCTCTGTCACTTCTTCCCCTGACCATGATGAACTTGGTTCTCATTACCTATGATGTATTTACATTTTTTTTTTGAGCCTTACCATACATAGAGTATCAGAAGTGCTAAACCATACCCCTCCTAAGGGAAACATATTTATTAATTTGAGTACAGATTTGTTTTTGTCTTTAATGTTACAGTATTTAGTTAAAATACCATTTTCAAAGTTACTTGGGTCAGTTTTGTTTCCCAGTTTCTTCCGTGTGGTTATAAAATTTTATTTGGATACACTTAGATTGCTTGTCACAGTCTGACTTCCATCTTTCCCTATGACCTGTTTTAATTTACGTGCAGAAAAATTTCTCTGTGGTGTTCAGTTCTAGGAGTCTATCAGATGCGTAGTAGGGCCATGTATTCACATCACCGCTTAAAGAAGAACAATTCCATTACTTCCCACTCCTCAATCCCTCTTCTTGCCCCTTTATAGTCACCCCTTCTACCCAACACTCAAACCTCTGGCAACCACTGATGTGCTGTCTAACCCTGGAAGCTTTTGCTTTTTCCAGAGTATCCTACAAACAAAATCACAAAATACTCATTTGGATCTAGCTTCTTTCATTTAAAAATTTTTGAAACTTCATCTATGTTACTATGCGAATCAATAGTTGATTACTTTATATCGCTGAGTAGTGTACCATTATGTGTCTATGCCACAGTGTATCTGTTTATTGGCTGAAGGACACCTGTGTTCATAGTTTTTAGTGACTTTGAATATAGCAACTATAAATCTCATGTACAGATATTTGTGTGGCTGTACATTTGCTTTTTTCTTGTATAAAACCTAGGGGTCCTATTGCTATGTTATAAGGTAGGTGTCCACATAAGAAAATGTTTTGCAAAGAGGCCATACTATTTTGCATTCCCAACATCAGAATTCTGGTTGTTACACATCTTTACCAGCACTTGATATTGCCTTTTTTTCCCCATTGTAATTGAGGTGTAGTATCTGCTGTGTACCCATTTTCAAAAATTGCCTGATTTGCTTAAAATTCGAGAGCTCTTTGTGTATTCTGGATATATACTCTTTATCAGAAATGTGATTTGGTAAGACTTTGCTTCTAGTATTAGGCAGTCTCTTCATTCTCTTAATATGGTTTTTTTCCCCCCACATAATTATTTGTATATTGTCAAGGTTCAAAATCCACAATTTTATTGAACATGGATTTTAAGCCCTTGGTAGAGAGTGTTCTACATTTGGGTTATAGAGGACCTTGTTTTTTTCCCCTTGAAGTATTGACAGAATAAAAAAAAAATGTAGATCTCATGCATTTAGAGTTTTAGTACGTGATATGAGGAATGGAGCCACTGGATTGCCTGTGTTACCTTTTCCAAATGGCTGTACAATTGTCCCAACACTATTTGAGTGTGTTGCCTCAGATTTGAGATGCCACTTGTATAATATGCTAAATTTCCAGAAGTTGGATCTATTTCAGGGCTTTCTATTCTACTTCATTGGTTTTTTTTGGTGTACTCATGCACCAGCAGCCATACTGCTTTAATTTTGGAGGCTTTGCAGTATGTTCAAAAAATCAGGTAGAGCTAGATTTTCACTGTTTTCTTTGAGTTCCTTTTCACTGTTCCCCCAATTATCTATGTATACCTATTTTTTCCGTATGGATTGCATCAATCTCTCTAGCTCCAAGAAGAGATTCTTAGGGCAATTACATTAAATTTACATATTTGAGGGAACATGCATCTTGATAATAAAACTTTAAAAGCAATAAAAAGGAATATTGTCCATTTACACAAGCTCTGTTTATATAATTTGAGGCTGTTCTTATGATTCATAAAGGTTTTGAAGTTAATTGGCTATGTTTATTTGAGTATTTCTCTTGTTGCTATCATTAATCGAGTTTTCTTCCACTTTTACTTTCTAGCTTCTTACTGTATAAAGAATACTGATTTTTTTTTTTTTTTGCAAGCTGTGCATCTGCTTGTCTAATTCTTGGAGTTTTATTATTGATTCTCTAGGTGTTTCTTGATCTAGTATCATGTTACCTGCAAATACCGATGGCTTTATTTATCAAGTCTGATTGTGTTAATACCTTCAATACAATGTTAAATAGTATTGGGAGATGGTGGGTATCAGCATCTTTACCTTGTTTTTGACCTTAATAGCAGTGTTTATACTCTCTATCCATCAAGTGAGATGACGGACACTGAGGTATAGGGGCGTTTTTTTTTTTTTTTTTTTTTTTTTAGAGTTAGGGAGGAAGGAAGGGCAGAGGGAGAGGGACAGAGAATCTTAAGCGGGCTCCATGCTTAGCACAGAGGCCAATGTGGGGCTCAATCGCATGATCCTGAGATCATGACCTGAGCTGAAATCAAGAGTTGAATGCTTAACTGACTGAGCTACCCAGGTGCTCCACCATTCCTGTTGATAATGGGTTTTATTAGATGTAGCTGTTGAGTTTTGCTAAAGACTTTCACAATCAAATATTATATTTCAGGTATTGCTTTTTCTTTAGCTCTAGAATTTCCATTGGTTACTTCTACAGTTTTCATATCTGTGTTGAAATTCATCTTTATTTTTTTTTAATTCCTCTTTATTCTTAAATTTATCTCGTAGTTTCACATTGATCATAGGTTCTTTGTTTTAATTCTTTTGTGCTAATTTTAAAATTTGTCTTGGGGTGCCTGGGTGGCACAGCGGTTAAGCGTCTGCCTTCAGCTCAGGGTGTGATCCCGGCGTTATGGGATCGAGCCCCGCGTCAGGCTCCTCCACTATGAGCCTGCTTCTTCTTCTCCCACTCCCCCTGCTTGTGTTCCCTTTCTCGCTGGCTGTCTCTATCTCTGTCAAATAAATAAATAAAATCTTTAAAAAAAAAAAAATTTGCCTTGACAGTGGACCTGTTTCTGTCAATTTTTCTTCTATGACCATGACTCATATTTTCATGTTTGTCTGTGAATACACTGGGAATTCTGTGGGACACACTGAGGACACTTCGGATTCTATCATGTCTCTCATAAGAGTGTTGAATGTTTATTGGGCACTTAAATTACTGGCAGATCACCTTGATCTTCTGGAGGCTTGGTTTTAGGTTTTGTTGGAGTGGTTCTATATCAGGTTTGCCATTAAGCTAAGGAACATTCTTCGTTGGAATGTTTTATATGTATTCATATATATATATACACACACACACACACATACATACACACACATATATATAAATATAATTTAACTCAAACGGAAAGCTTCACTGGAATGATCAAGGTGTATACCATGCTCCTGAAGTAATGTGTGGGGCAGCTGCTGAAGTCTCTAGTCTGCTCTTTCAGCTTTCTAGATAATTTTCCCCTGGGTTTTGTGGAGTCTTGACTTGAACATGTGCAGTTAGGAGGTATCAAAACATTTTGTGATAATTTTTTGCAGATTTTGGGACTCCCTACTTTGTGGCTCCCTTCCTCCAAGGAGTTTCTCCTTTGATTTGTAGTTTTTCTGCTTGTCTGATTTTTCAGTCCATTAAGATTAACAATTTCCTTGTTTTTTTCTAGCCCTTGCTCTGGAAAGAATAGACAAGCTCTCAGAAAAATGGCTGTAGATGTGGCTCTCATTCAATGTCATTTCCATCTTTCAAGGGATGGATTATTTGTAGTTCTGTCTACTTTTGATCATTCTGTAACCGAAAGTACACACCTTCAAAACATTTAAAAATACTTTGCCTAGAATTTATTGGCAGGATACAGCACAGTTTGATACAGAAGACTGTGCCATTACCTTGATTCAGAAATCTGACATGAGAAATGAGTTTGATTCTTTTCTTGGTATTTTCAAAGCCAGATTTTTAGAAAATACATGGTAGTATTCTTA
The DNA here is from genome assembly GCF_023065955.2 of Ursus arctos. NCBI lineage: Eukaryota > Metazoa > Chordata > Mammalia > Carnivora > Ursidae > Ursus > Ursus arctos. The sequence continues at coordinate 12,155,143 of NW_026623019.1, read as the reverse complement.
AGAGTGTGGTACTGAGCAAATAGTTAAAAAAAAAATTTTTTTTTTTGCTTTTATAAATTGATTGTAGGTTAGAAGTACAACCATCTTGAATATTTTCTCCTGGACTAATTCTCACTGACCCCATGATGAGTTTCCTGACTTTAGTAAACCTGTCTGCTGTGTTTATGTACAGAATCTAAAGTCAAAGAGTACTGTATTTTCCTACTTCTAGCAGGGTGAAAGATACTTAGCATTGAAGCCCAAAACTTGTTTCTAAATGATAGATTCTAATAGCTTCTGCTTGATATATTCCTCATGCTTATAAAATTAAGTTGAAGACTTGGAAAATATATATGATAAAATTTGTAAGAGAAAAACTCATGAAAAAGTTATTTGCTTATTCTTTTAAATAACCCAGTTTATTGGTCCTACAGGCATAATATCACACTAACATAGTATTTCTTTCTCCTACTTTAAATGGAAAAAAAATGGTGAATTTAACTTTGGCAGCTGTCTTCAGAATTGTTTCATATCAGCTATGAGGAGATATTTTCATATGCAACTTTATCAAGTTATTAAGTGGTGTGAGTCATACTGGGAAGATTATAAAGGTATGTTCTATTTTAAGTGCTCCATATATGAGAATTTACTAGTTTAAGAATGGCTACTCACTTCATGAAGTATTATTTTCTTAATAATCACTTTGTATAAGTCATCTGATAAATTGAAATAAAATGTAATCTAAAAGTATTTGATTTGCCAGACTTCTCCCTAGGGTGTCAGGAGAGAATCTAGGTTTACTGCAGTCTATGATAACTAATCTATGTGAGATAGCAAATCTTGCTGAGGAGGAGAGCTGACCTTAGGTCCTCCGTGAGCCAAGATCATGTCTCGTGTCTGCAAAATTATTAATACTTTCAGGTCATTAAATTGATTGCAGTTGCTTTTATCTGTAACTTCAGGTTATCTGCTATCTCCTCCCTAATACCTCCTTGCTTATTTCATTCCATTATGGCAGTTACAAATTCAGTGGTAATTGCATTTTGTAATGCGGGGCAAAATTCTATCTCATCATCAATGACTGATATTTTATCCAATGAGATTTTCTTCAAAGAGCTCTATATCGGCATAGGTGTGTGGTATAAGTACATAATGGGTGAATCGTTGGAAAGAAAAAGATGAACAGAGGAAAATAACATCACAATTAGCATGCTAGTTGGTGAGGGCTTGAACCAGTATCATTCTTGGGGAGAGCTAAGATACTTCGGTTAGATACTCTTTCATGTTATTTTTTTAAAAATCAGATTTGATAACAGAATGAAACTATGGTCAAGTAGTGCAGGGGGAGGAGACTTGCAGAGAAAGGATGGTGAAATAAGGAAAGCTAAGAGAAACAATTGGAGATAAAGGTTTGTAGCTTAGGGATGTGGACAGGGGTAGAAATGTGTATTTGGGATTCATTCTCATTGAAGTGATAGATGAAATGTTGAGTAAGACAAGATTAGCCATCATCTGAAATAGAGCAGATGAGGTTATGGTAATTCTCTGGCACAAATTCATAGAAACACTTTTGTCTTAAAATATTTTAGTATGACTTGTATCCCTGAGTACATTTCTGTATTAGAAATCAGCCTCTTTTTCCTAGCAGTTAGCAAGTCATGAATATTAACTGTAGTATAGGTTTTCAAGTTTAAAAAAGAGAAAATAATCCCTTGGGTTTATTTGGCTGCTTCCTCATTACCATTTGGTAGAAACACATGAGCAAAATATTAAGCAGACTTAATATTAAAGCTTTGATTGATTCGAGGTCTCTTCCTGCTGAATTGCTCACTTACGATTTTTTTTCCTCTAACTTTATTACTGATTTTCATACCTATTTGCAACAGAAACATCTTTCAGTATACCAGCTCTGTTATCAGGTTCAACTTTATAACAAGAAGAAATATTTTTTAGTGTATTTTACTGTAGAGGACTTCTTTCTCATTCTGCATATTTTTTGATGTGTGTTCACTTTTGATAGTCTCTGGCATTTTCCCTGTTAGTGTATCAGTGAGAAACTAGAAATTTCTAACCCCTTTTATCCTTAAGATGTGGCCACATATTTATCTACTCATAGAATTGGTTTTCAGCTTTAAAAAGCGGAGAGATTTCATGCATGAATCTGGATTTCCAGCTGCTTTAGAAAAATGAGAATTTGATAGTCTTAATTAGCTATCGACTGCTTAAAACAATATTCGCGATCCCAATTTCTATGGGTCAGGAATCCAGGTGCAGCCTAACTAGGTCCTCTGGTTCAACATCTCTCACAAAGCTGCACTTTAGGTGTCCTCTGGGATTACTGCGATTTGAGTAATTGAGTGGGAGAGGATCATCCAGACTCACTGTCAAGGATTCACTTCCTTAGGGGAGGTTGGTTAAAAGCCACCCCATTTGGTTCCTGTTCACATGGGCCTCTCCAGAAGGCAGCTCATAGTATGGCATTTTATTTTATCAGAACAAAGGTGAAAGCCAATAAGAATCTAGCAAGACCCAAGTCAGAATCTTCTATAAACTAATCTTGGAAATGCTATTCTGACACTTTGGCTGTGTTGTTGTTTTTCCATTGTAAATAAGTTACTAGGTCTGGTCCCTGCTCCAAGAGAGGGGATTATCCGAGGGTGTTAAGTGCCCTTGGGAGTCACTGTAGCAGCATCTGGAGCTCACTGTTCCGTTGCTCAGCAGCCATGTGTTTGTTCGCCTGAGCTGTGACTGGCTCCCTGTGAGTAGGTCGTGAACTCTCTGGTCCACAGCCGACCTTGTCCAGTCCCCTTGACCTGTTTATGTTCCCTGCTGGGACTCCAGGTGCAGCTCAGTTTGTGATCCCTGCTTCATGTCATCCCTACGATTTCTTTTGTAGAAATATTTGTTCCATAGTAGTAAATCGTTCCCTTTCTCTGTCCTGTGGAGATGGTATGACCACATGGAGTCATGGGAATAGAATTGAACAAGATTTACTATAGAGGAGTTAAATTATTCCACTTGATTTTTCAGAAGTTCTTTAGGACTTCTCCAAATATTGATTCAGCTTTATTGACATATCCATTTTAATGATTTAAAAATGGAGAAGACTTACTAGAATGAGTTCTATAAAAGTTGCCACACTTAAAAACCAGCAAAACTTAATTTTTTCCCCCCAGGTAGAACTTCAACTTTGAGCACACATCTTAAATTCTTCTAAATTTGCTATTAATTAGGAGCTTGTGGCACTCACTGGTCTTTTTAAAACATTTCTATAAAATTCTACATGAATGCTTGGTGGTATAAAACAAATTCATGAAATTGTCCAATGAAAATGAAACCTATGAATACATTGAAGGAGAATTAACACTATAACTTTGCCATGATTTCACATTTTTTGACCTATCAGAACAGAATGTATCCTCAGTTGATTGACTTTATAATTAAATTTTTATGTGAACTTAAAATAATAAAATACTATTTTCAGCTTAAAATCAAAATTTGTATCTTTTTTAATACTCCAAGATTGGAATATGCATAGTATAGTTGTCAAGGTGAAGAGATTGTCAGTTACCCGGCTATGTTATTTGACAGCTCTATTCAATTAGCCAGAATTTTCTATTTCCTGACCACACCATGTCCGTTTATCTTAAACACTACACAGTAACCCATGTAAATATTTAGTATATTTACCATGATTTTCACTATTTTAAACATGTAATTTAAATAGTAAATATAAAGGATGCTTAGTATGTACTGAGCTTCTGGGGTTCCTCTTGTGAGGTTTTCCCATCCCCCACCCCCACTGTGTACAATTTAGTAGAGAATTGTAGCATGGTGCAGTAACAATATTAGCAAATCAAACATGAGTTAGCCATATTTGTTATAAACCTACAGTATAGCCTAAATCAACGTGAAGGATACTCACTATGAGGCAAAATAAACATATGGCTAGTTTGCTACTTGAACATTAGTAAAACGTTTCAGTATCTTAGACAAACATTTGGAGAGCTCATAGTGTAACCTTTTTGAGTTTCTGTTATATAACAAAATTTTGCAAGTCCATCTGAAATTTTACCTAATCCAGAAATGTTTTGATTGGATTATAATGAACACTGGTTTAGGATTATTTTCAAAATCTTCCAAACAATTAATGTTATGTAAAATCAAGTCACTTAAAACTGTACATACTCTCTGAGTTCTAATTTTAATTTTGTAGATGAAAAATGAACATCCCAGGAGTTGAACTAAATTGCCCAAGGTCTCCTAGCCATTTAAAGATAAGGACTTGTCCGGCTTTAAGAAAAGTGGACACTTGATCTAGGCCAGGTTTCCACCTCTGTTAGCTCCTGCCACACCTGAGGCTGTAGGGACCCTACAAGGAAAGACTCTGGTTCCTCACTGATGTTTGTAGGCTTTGCTTCCTTCAACTGCTTGTTTCTTTCTCCCTATCGTCTGGTACCTTTTTGCATATTATCCTGACTCCAACAGGACTCATTCAGGACAGATACTAAGGCCTCAAAGGCTACATACCATATCCCTGCAGACCGTACCATTTGCCAAGACTCCACATGAATGTCGTCCTTCAGCAGTGTGCAGTGCTCAGAATGCACAGGCTCCCAGTGGTATCCTCCTTCAGCCTGTGTGGATGGATCAGCTGTTGGGATCATGTTCTTTCCTTTTACACCTCCCCCATCACATCCTTTCCTCTATGCAACCTTTAGCATATGTCTTAGCAGTAGCCTTTGAGATACCTGTCACCTTTGTTGCTACTTCTCTCAGATGGAGAAATGAGAGATGTATTCAGTGCTCTACTATACCATACAAAGGATTTCCTTAGCATTAGAAAAAATAGGCAATAATAAACTCTAACCTTTCAGGCATTTTGTGATCATTAGTATAATACCTGGCAAGTGGTTGGCATTCAATAAATATTCAATATCTTTTTAGTGCAACTGATTAGCATAAGATACTCCATTTTGGCAAGGACACTTATGTATGAATTGATACAATGATGAAGTTTTGCTCTCATGAAAGTAGTCCCACACCAAATTGAAAACCTTTTGTTAGCCTGAGTTACTGTATGTTCTCAAAAGCAATTAAACTACATAACATAAAAAAAATTCTGCAATTTCATTTTCCGCAAATTCAGACTGCAAGTATGGCTCTCGTTAGCCAATGTGAGTGCGCTGTTTCTGTGTGGGATGGGACAAACGTGAGCATTGCCTGCGTGAAGGGGGCCCCAGGACTGTGCATTAAGGATGTTTAAGTGCTGCATTGGGAAGTAGGCTTTAGCTCCTACCAGGCTGTGGTTTCTTAAGGGTTGGCGCTCTCCTATTGTCTTTCTAAATTTGGGTCCTTTTTTGCTCACTCATTTTTTTTCTGATCTGCCAGCTCACATCCCGTAATTGCTTCAAATTGAAACTCAGAACATGGTGCTTCCAAGAAACTTCTATATTTGTTGGTACAAATGTCTGCGAGTACTTATGTTTGAGTTATTGGATGCTCAGCACACACCAGGTGCTCAGGAATATTCCTTTAATAGAGTTAAGGAATCATTAAAAAAAAAAGTGGGTTTTTGTTTTTTTTGCCTTGTCGGGTGACTGTTCATTGTCCCCACCTCCAAATTCTGGAGTCCTGCATGTTCCTTTTTCTCTCAGGAAAAAAATGCAGGAAGAATGTACGGGAAGACTGCTGTGGAAATGAGATAAATGGTTTTATGTAAGACATCTAAGATGTATATTGATTTGTCTTCGTGGATGCATATTATTTTGATTACCCATGGCATTGATTTTCAACACCTCTTTTAAACTCTTGCCCCCTTTTACCCAATTTCAATTTTATTCAGATCTCCAATTTCTGAAACCTGTGGCGATTCTATAGCGGAAGCCTCATCTTCTTGGCTTCTTTGACCCCTTTGCTACATCCCCAAGGCTCAGCTCAGCTTCTGTGGCTTTGGAACACTCTATACTCTTCTTGACCAATTGAAATATTGAAGAATCACCACATAATTAAAACTATATTGTCTACTGTATGCTCGGAATCACATTAGCAAGTGTAATTGTACAAAATACATTTGCTGGAGTTCAGGGTTGTCCGTGTGTGAGTGTGGAAGGTGTTAGCCTCCAGGGCATGGTGATAGGGATGCTTTTCTTTGTATGACAACAGTGATGGTGCCAGTTAAAATACACATGAGATGTGTTGATGTAATGCAATACAGGATACATAGTAAAAATCAACTGACTAATCCTTTGTATTTTGAAAGCAGCTTCATATACTGAGCATAGATATGAATTTATCATAACAAGCCACAGTGTTACAATGTGTATTGTATGCATTGGAAAGATGAGGAACACTAAGACCTTAAGTGACTTGTCTTAATGGGCTAGGGATAGATTCTGGCAGGGGAAATCAGTATATCAGATTGCTTTCCACTGAGGCTTTCTTCAGAATTGGGAGACAAAGTAAAAACAACAACAACAAAACCACACACAAAAAAACAAACACTTTTGTGAGATGCTGGAATACTTTAATTTAAACAATAGTTTTTCAATCTGTCACAATGATCCATGCTTCTCCAGTATTAGCTGAGAATTTAACACTGATTGCTTGAACATGGGTACTTGACATATAAAAGTTTTTCGTTTTTAAAGGAATCTCTCAAATGCCTCTGGATTTGAACCCTTCATTATTCGATCCCATTCTGATGCAGTAGCAATCACGAAGGAATGTAGACACGCTCACATGAGATCTAGTGGCAGTCACCTAGAGGGTATAGTGATGGGCAGCCTTTAGATTCTTGTGGTTCATCAGTTCCTGGGTATTAGTAAATGAGCTCAAAACATTGCCCCCTTGGCTCAACATCTCAGCTCCCCCCCCACTTCATTCGTGTGTTGAGCTTCTGGTCATTGTACCCCATGTTTTGATGGGTAGGGAGAAGGTGGGAGAGAATCAGGATGAAAGACGAAGCATCCTAGTAGGACACCCTGGTGACAAAGGTGGGACAGGTTGAGCTCCTAGGGAATGGAGCAAAGATGAAAGAGAAACTAGAGAATACAGACAGGAGACTGGGGACTGTGGCTTCTTTATGCTGGTCACTTGGGTATTTTTTTTTTCCCTCAGGAAAGCAGATCTTTTCTTTGGCTAATGCCATCTGTACTCAGGCCCACCCTTTGATTCCAGAGGCTCATCATTTCCTGAAGGAGTTCAGCCCAGCAGTGCCGTGGAGCAGCTTCAAGGCACAGCATCAGGGCAGGAGAGCTGGTTACATGCAGGGCTGCATTCCTGTTGTGCTGCTTAATGTTAACTACCACACATAGCTGACAGAGTAATTCCCCTTACGTCCTTTCTGGAAGTAGGCAAGTAGAATGATTAATACATTACAACGTTTTTAAAACATTGACAGAACTCAGAAAAGTGCTAGTAGGTACAGATTGTTTCAGAAGCAAAGCCAACTTCTGAAGGGAATTCGGACGTGGTTGGAGAGATAAAAGAAGGGTTGGAAGAACCTAAGAATAGTGGATTTTGTTCCAGATACAATGTATGGAACACTGGCTCATTCTTTGTATCATTGCATCTTTCTTTTGGTTTGAAAGCCAGTAGGTGACTCCACCCGGCCAGTTCTGAGATATAACCTCTTAAGAACGTTTATTTAGTGTTAGAATGTTGGTGTTTATTTGGTGTTAAGAACGTTGTGGTGTTAATCTTGTATTTCATATTTATCTGATGAGTTTTGTCTGAACTGCAGTTAGTGTGACTCCTTTTGCAGATAAAATACTTCTGTATCCCCCGAGAGCCCCTGTGTCTCTGCTGGAAGGGTGCATTAGCTGGGGGAGGCAGAGTGCATGGTGTGGCTGGTCAGCCTGCTCCAGCATGCTAGGTTCTTAGGCACCTCAGATGGTTGTCCATTGCTCTCCATGGCTCACCTCCTTTCAATGATCTTTCAGCCCTTATGACATCCGAACAAAATCCTAACTTGACATCAAATCTTCAGCATCTAATAAAAGCTAAACGTTCAGTCTCAATACCATAAAGAAGCAGAGGCCAAGGTCCAAGGAAAGTAGAAAAGCAATGTTAACTCCAAACAGCAGGTCCTAACAGCCAGTTTAAGTGTTGGGAACTCAGACCTTTAACTGGGGAGAATCTTCTGCAGGAGTCAAGGCTCTGTACATAGCATGAGTAGCCTATGTACCCTCACCTAGAGACACAGTCCCGATGTTGTCATGCCAGGTGAATTCCTAACCAGTGTGTTTTGTACTTGGAGTGAGTACTCCAGAGAACCAGGGCTTGGGAGTCATACTAGGCACACTGGCCCTGTTCTTTTTTTATCTTCTGGGTCAGAGAAGGTCATGAGAGGGGACCCTTCTCCATTACCATGGCTCAGAGTTCCTGAGACTATGAAGGTATTTATAGGCCTGAGGAAGCTACAGCTGTCTCCAGTGTCTCCTGTTCATCTTCCCTGTTTAGAAGAGGATCCTTGGGCTGCTTTGAAGGCCAATCAGGAAGGCTTAATGACATTATCAACCATGGTAAAGATCACATAAAAGTACCAATCATCTACTTTTAATTCACACCTGAAAAGTTTGAGTTGGATTTTTTTTTTTTTTTGAGTTCTTTACTCACTCAACCGATGCTTACAGCATACTCAGGTTGAACCAAGTAAGTTGTTGGGTACTGTGCATGCAAAGATGAATGAAATATGTATTCTCTGCCAACTAAGAGATGGAGATAAAGAATTACAATACAAAGAACCCCTGATAAGCATTGCTAACCTGCTAGGCACTTGGGAAAGCCTTAGTTTCTTTATCTGTAAAATGGAAACATTCTATGAAATGGATTCTTGGCTCTTCAGATTTGAAGTTCCATGATTCCTACTGACCTATCATCAACAAATATCATGGTTCTTGGGGATATATTTTATTAAGATAACACTATTTTGTCGAGTCACAACAATCTTTTTAAAAAATATTTTAAGATTTTATATTTATTCAGGAGTGAGAGAGAGCATGAGCGGGGTGAGGGGTAGAGGGGAAAGCAGACTCCCTGGTGAACAAGGAGCCCGATGCGGGACTCGATCCCAGGACTCCAGGATTATGACCTGAGCTGAAGGCAGATGCTTAACCAACTGAGCCACCCAGGTGCACCTTGCCCAACAATCTTAAGGGAGGGTGCTCAATGTTTGTATTTTAAGGCTTTTAAAACCTAAGCGAAACAATGAATGAGAATATGGCCAGCATCTTTGAGAAGAAAGAAGGGAAGTTCTGGTTTGTTGTCTTGGTTATTGCTCTGATTCTTGCCCTCGACCTAAGCAATTCTTTCATTCACCAAGGAACTTATTTACATACTATGTGAAAGGCAGTTCTTTAAAATGTGTCTTTTCTGGGGTGCCTCGGTGGCTCAGTCAGTTACACGTCTGACTCTTGAGTTTGGCTTAGGTCGTGATCTCAGGGTCATGAAATCGAGCACTGTGTCAAGCTCTGTGCTCAGTGGGGAGTCTGTTTGAGATTCTCTCTCTCTCTGTCCCCCCAACACTTGTTCCTGCTCTCTCTCCCTGTCTCAAAATAAATGAATAAACTCTTACAAAAAAGGTCTTTTCCTTTTTCTCACCTATAGGCAAAACTGGATTTGAAGTTACATGATGATTCCTTTGATTCTTAGTTTTATAACATAAAGTCTCTGTGACCCTAGACTTGATAGCCTCAATTTTATCACCTTTGAAATGGGGGAATGCTTAACCTCACCAGGGTGGTTGTGAGGGTTCAACAAACATGTACATGAAAAAAAGGTCACAGATATGCCAGATGCCCACAAAGATAATGTGTGGTGCTTGATGACCTGTCAGCACCTTTTTAATTTAATTTTATTTTTTATACATTGGCTCTAAATGTGGAAATTGGCTTCTGTTGACATTAGTCTTTTTTCACAGACATGTAAAAGCTTGTTTTAATAGTTTGGGCTAAAGAAGGGTCTATCTTTTTGATTTCAGTTACAGAAAACCCTGATAATTGTGTACCAATTATTCAGGAGACATATGATTTCTAATTGTTACATTTATGTATTTTTTATTTCCCAATTTTCGAATGATTTCCATATATAACAACTCCATTAAATTTACAAAGTAACAATAAATCTAGAGAAAAAAAGTCCTACTGGTGAGCACATGGACACTCTAAAGTGTCAAATGAATTCCATAAGGAAGAGAAAACTTACAATGTTACGCATGACAGAGAACACTGGAAATAAAGGGCATCGTGATTCAAGTTAGGTCTGTACCACTGTTTTTTAGTCAAGACAGCTTTGGTTGTGACAGAGCCCACTCAGACTATCCTAAGCAAAGGGATTTATTTTAAGTCTCCAGTAGCCAACTGAATTGTCCTACAAGATCAGGAAGTACAGTTTCGGCAGACTTCATGGGGATCAGAACTGGAAAACTAGGTATGAGTTCCCTTTCTCTCTCCTAGGCTGCATGGTTCCCTTCATATTATGTTCTCTAGTCTTAGTATGTCAACTTAGTTTTGTTTTCTTAACTAGTTTCTTTGGCTTGCTTATATTGGATATGGCTTAGAAAAATCCTTTCTTCATCCATCAGACCATAGCACGGGCTTCCATTTCTAAAGTCTACATCCAACTGACCCCAGTCTGTGTGTCTTGGTTCACATTCTCAAGACCATCTCCTGGGTTGTAGGTTTAGGGTCAAATATATATGTCTAATCCATTTAGCAGTCTTGGGTGGGGAGGGGTGCAGACCGTGAACCGTGTTTGGTAAAGCGCTTCCTAGTTTGCTAAGCTTAGATAACATTCATGTGAATTTTGTCATGTTGAAAACAGACAGTGATACTTTCTTCAACATATACTGTGAAGATTGAATAGAGCAACATATGTGATACTGTTAGGTAAGTGTCAAGAGTTCTTGTAGCAAGAAAGAACTATTGGGGTTAGTGGTTACTGAGTAAGTTGAGGTGTTGGCAGCTAGTATTCCTGAGACTATGGCTATTCTACTTTGAATTCACTCCAACTCATTTTCAGGACTTGAGCCTGAATGGTGCTGGAAGACAGGCTAATGAGAGGTGTCCCTGAAGAATAGACCGCACTGTGTTTAAACGCCTGGAATGTGAAAACAGGATGAATTAGTTTGAACTGGATAGGAGGAAAAAAAAAGAGCTGTCTGTATTCTAAAATGTTGAAATATTAAATATACCAGCTGATTTTGACATTTAGAATGGATCTTTTTTTTTCCCCGAAGATTTTATTTATTTATTTGACAGAGAGAGACAGCCAGCAAGAGAGGGAACACAAGCAGGGGGAGTGGGAGAGGAAGAAGCAGGCTCATAGCAGAGCAGGGAGCCTGATGCGGGGCTCAATCCCAGAACGCTAGGATCACGCCCTGAGCTGAAGGCAGACGCTTAACGACTGTGCCACCCAGGCGCCCCTAGAATGGATCATCTTTTATTACAAAGGGCAAAAAAGATTTAGAAATAGTGCAAAAAGGTGAATAAAAATGGCTTTTTTGTTGGCAAATATTTTAATAGCTGAACTATTGCATTTAACTTGAAATAACCACTTATTTTTATCAAGTCCATGTATTTATTGTTTACCTTAAACTGAAGTTTTACTTTGGAAATGATGGGATCTAGGGAGAACTGCTTAACCATGCAACTGAAATTGAAAATATACCCAAACTTAGAGATCAGCTGAGATCAGCAAAAAACAAAAACAAAAACAAAACCCCACACAAGATTAGCTAGCTGGTGTGGTGCTTTTACATGAAATCCTGGGCTACACGTCTGTACAATGTAAGTTTATTTCTTTAACAGTCTCTACTGACCCCATAAAATAGAAGTTGGAAAAAGGTGACTCATCCTTGCTCCCAAAATGTTCATGAGATAGGACTTGACATTTTCCTTGTAGCCCCCTCACTGGCACAGAACAGGATGGCATAGTGTAACTCTGGTATGACCTGGGGCAGTATGACTGGCTGCGATGTCATTTCATGGATGATATATCAGTTTGGATAGCTAGTTACACATGCAGATCCTTAATGAATTCTTGTTTAAGAGAATTTACTGTAATCCTACAAGAAATATTTCAAATAACAATATGTTTATCTGGACAATGATGTTATCCTCTAATTGGATTCTCTGGGTGCTTTGTTCACATGTGAATTAGCCATGCAAAATTTCCCTGTCAACATTCATTTAACACGCCAGTAGGGTCTCTCTTGACCTCTGAGATGGCTTATGGCCAAATGAATCACAAACTGATTTTAATGATCTAAAATATTGAAGGAACATAAAATGGAATCTCAGACTTGATTAAGTATGATGGCATACCATTATTCCTCACCATTGCACAAAAAAGCAATCCAAGTTGTCTATTTAACCAAAATTTATTCCATAAAAGCTTTAAGTCAAAGCTCCTGCCCAAACCCATAGGCTACTTCACCTATAACTTTTTATTGAAATGTAATTGTTTGACTTCTGTTGACTTTCCATCAAGTTTTTATGCACCTCTTAATCTCTCTTCTCCCTCACCTCACTTTTTTCCTTCTGTGATAACTTCTGGTCACATGCTTTTAAACTTTTTCTCATAAATTGGTCACATCTCCTCAAGCAGATTATGAGCACCTTGAGAGTAGCGAAGGGCCACTTGTAAGTCTGTATGTGCTAGAAGTTGCTTCCCAAATAAATGTGCATGGACAAGCTGCTCAGTAAAGCTTTTCTGAAAAAAACTTGTCTCTTTACAGATGATAGCCCCAGCTCAGACCCCACAGCAGCTCATAGACACATTTAATCTCCCTTGTCTAGTAGACAATATTTACCGGGAAGGTCTTTTCATGGTAACTATTATCATTTAGTCTATGAAACATGTATGCAATACACTTTACATCTCACTCAGCAAATGTGCAAAATTTTAGCTGTTTATTTTTGTGTTTTTGGTGTCTTATGACATTCTAAAAATGGGAAGCCTCATATGAATGCCTCATAAGACAAAAGTGGCATGTGTATTCACAATTTTATGTTACTAGTTTTTCTATTTGTATTTCAACTAGTTAAATGAGAGCAGTATAATCTTTTGCTTGAGAATGATCATTTTGTATTTCTAAGTGAAGATAGTCTAGTTTCAAAGTGGTTGGTATAGTCTAGGCAAGAGATAAGATGTCAGGGTCTAGTTTAGTGGCTTTGGGGTTGGGGAAAAGTGAATATATTCGATAGAGATTTAATAGGTAGACTAAAAGATGTAGGTGATTATATTTCAGAGGTTGAGTAAGAGGGGATTGTTTGTATTTTGAAAGATCCTCTGGCTGCGTTGCAGAGAATGAGTAAGAGAGGTTGGGAAGGTATGGGATAACTCGCTGGGGAGTTATTGCAGCTGTCTGTGATGACAACTTGGATTAGGACAAAATCAGTGGAAATGGAGAAAAGCAGACCAATTTGAGAGAAAGATTATGTTTAGAAAGTACAGACCACAAGAACTGATGATGGCTTAAATATGGGAGGGGGGATGAGGGTGAAGGAAATGTCAAAGATGGCTCCTACGCGTGAGTAGCTGGATGAATCACTCACGGAGACAGGGAATTACGGAAGAGAATCTTGATTGGGGAGAAGATTAAAAGTTTATTCTTGGCATGTTGATTTTGAGAGGGCTTTGGAACATTCAACAGGATTTTTCAAGTAGCTGAGTGGCTCTGGAGCTCTAGAGTTCTGAGGGAAAGTCTGGGATGGAGGGGTGAATCATCATGTATAGGTGGCAGCTAAAGGCATGGGAGTGGATGAGGTTGTCAGAGCAGGAAGTGAGGGGTGAAGAGGGCTGACTGCTGAGCTGAGAGAAGTTACAGCATTTATACAGTAAGTCGAGGAAGTTAAACCTGCACTGGAGCCAGGGGGACTAGCCAGAGTTAGGTTCTACTGGTAGGAATGATGAAAAGACCAGTGATGAAGAGTATGAAAGACAATGTCAAGAGAATTATTTTTCTCTCCTCTCTGATGAACTCTGGTATTCTCTTATTTCTACACAAATCTGTGTTGCTCTCATCTAGTTGTGGAGACTCTTCTGATAAGCAGAATTTTTTCGTGAGCAATTGCTCAGTGTGTGGACCATAGGAAATACTAATACTGCAAGCAGATTTGCAGCCTCAGAATTACAGGAAATATAATTCTAGGATTAGCTTTCCTATATATCCTGCTGCTATTCTTAATGGACTTTTCACACTTGAGGGAGGATTAAGAGAATCTTCTCTTGTAGGATGGCTGTGGCCCAGAAGACACCTGCCCCCCGCCCCCGGTCCCTATCCTTCTGAAGCTTTCCTGGAAGTTGTTTCAACTGATCCATGATCATGTTTTAATTAGAGTAATACAAATCTTATAAGCACACAAAAGAAGTCCTCTCATATTAGGATGTTTGTAATACCTCTTTCAGATGTCTCAGGGGGAACAATGGTGGCATGGGAAAATTTGTGTTCCTCCCCTGCTTAAAATTTCCCCAGCCTGACTGACCCCTAAGGGCCATCTGCTTGTTGCCAAAGTACTGAAATAATCTGAGACTGAGGTTAACATTTTTTAAGTAGTAATATTAATCTATATTATGTTGTAACGTGCATGTAGTATTTGGGTGTGGAGATGATTGAGTCCCAGCTCTTGATTTACCCACTGAGTTCATTACATGGGCCACAACAACAAATGTGAGACATAGTACTCACCGATGAGAAATGGAAAGCAATTCAGTGGTTGTTGGGCGTACCTGGAGAGGATTACCACGGGGCAGGGGGAAACTTTAAGAGGTAACATTCATTATTTTGATTGTAGTGATGGTTTCAAATGTCAAAACTAAACACATTATATACTTTAAATACGTAAAGCTTATTTTACTTCCATTAGGTCAAATTAAAAAAAAAAATCTAAAACAAAGAGTCAATGGTATTGTAGTGATGTATGGTGACAGATGGTAGCTGCACTTGGGGTGAGCACGACATAACATGACATAAAAAGTGAGTCAAAAAATCCATTTTAATGTTACTTCTAACTCTGACTTCATGAGTGTTTAGATGTGAGGGAACTGAAGGTAAAGGACAATGTATCTTAGAAAAGTTACGTCTGTTCCGCATTAAAGCTAGTTGGTAATGATGACTGATGGCTGGTTCCCAACGACCACCACTCTAACAGACCATCTTTTCCTTCTGAGAAACTAAGCTCATGCGGAAGATGCTCTCCAATAGTAACATGTTGGTTGAAAGAGAGATGTAGATGTGAACAGTTACTAAAAAAATAAATGTTACCATTCAGATGTTCTTGAATTACATGCAGTAGAACCTCGTCTTTAAGGTAGAGCTGTGAGAGTCCTGTCCAAACTTAGAACAAGTCAGAATTTCAGATTTTTAAAGATGTCATTCTAGTTATCAAAAATGGTATACTAATGGAACATGATTACATTTGGAGTTAAGTTTCTATTACGTAATATCTTTTTAAAACATCTCATTTGACTACTTTTTCATAACTTGGATTTCAATAATGAGCAAACATATTTTTGAGTTAGCACAAAATCTGTGTTAGTAGACCTCACGGACAACACTTCAGCATTTCTCAATCTATTTTAAAAGTCGAAACCCAACATTCTGCCTACAGTTTTTTCTGGATGTATTTAAACAATACCTTTTTGTATTTCAAGCATTTGGTCATAGATGGGCCAAACTTAACATAATCAATGCTATTTTTGCTAACTTTGGAATACTTAAAAACAAAAGTACTTCATTAAGTACAAGAATGAGAATAGCAGTTTAAAAAGGTTAATATAGTTAAAATTACAGGGTTTTTCATGAGAGACTCTCGACTTGGAGAAACAGACTGAGGGCTGCTGGAGGGGAGGTGGGTAGGGGAATGGGGTAGCTGGGTGATGGGCATTATAGAGGGCCCATGATGTGATGAGCTCTGGGTTTTATATGCAACCAATGAATCATCGAACACTACATCAGAAGCTAATGATGTACTGTATATTGGCTAATTGAATATAAAATAAAATGGCATTTCCCCCCCCCCATATTTTAAGTAATTTATTTTCTTGGCCCTATAGAAAACGCAAAAATTGTTTTTTTTTTTTTTTGTTTTTTTTTTTTTTTAAAGATTTTATTCATTCATTTGACAGAGATAGAGACAGCCAGCGAGAGAGGGAACACAAGCAGGAGGAGTGGGAGAGGAAGAAGCAGGCTCATAGCGGAGGAGCCTGATGTGGGGCTCGATCCCAGAACGCCGGGATCACGCCCTGAGCCAAAGGCAGACGCTTAACCGCTATGCCACCCAGGCGCCCCGCAAAAATTGTTTTTATCTGTCCTCACCTCTTCAGAAAACATGGTTATCATTCTGGCCAAAGTATTATTTCTACTGCAAAGAACTGATCTCTTATTCATTCATGTTTTGCGGTTTTCATCTTGGCTTTCACGTGTGTGCCACAGTGAAAACCTATGACAGGTCAGAATATATCTGGGTCAGAGAGAGTAAGTACATCCTTGACATCTGCGGGAGAAGTAAAATAGAATGACAGAAACCAGGGGCTCCAGGATGGCTCAGTTGGTTAAGCATTGGACTCTTGATTTTGGCTCAGGTCATGATCTGAGGGTTGTGAGATTAGCCCTGGGCATGGAGCCTGCTTAAGATTCTCTTGCTTTCCCTCCCTTCCTCTCCCTTTGCCTTTCTGCCACTCTGCCTTGTGTCTCCCTCCCTTTCTTTAAAAAAAAAAAAAAAAAGGCACAGGGACTATGGCTCATGTAGGACCTCAAAATCTTTCATGCCTCGAAAAGTTTAGGATTCAATATGTACAAATTGTCTTAATAGACAAATCTGAAAAGCACAGCAGTTGCTTGGCCCACAAGATTTTTTTTCCTTTAAAATGTGACTTATTCTTGTGGGTTGTATTAGTTTTCTATTGCTGTGATAACAAAGTCCCACAACTTTAGTGGCTTAAAACAATAAAAATGTAATCTCTTCAGCTTCTGTAGGTCAGTCTGATGTGGGCCTCACGGGGCTAAAATCAGTGTCAGTAAGGAGGTATTCCCTTCTGGAGGTTCTGGGGGAGAGAAATCCTTTTCCTTGCCCTTCCTGGCTTCTAAAGGTCCGCCCTGCATTGCTATGGGCCATGCCCCTCCTTCCTGTCTCCAAAGACAGCAAGGCTGCAGCTCTCTGTGCTGTTTCTCTGGCCCTTAACTCAGCCAGAAAGGTTCTTTTAAGGACTCAGGTGATGAGGTTGGATTCACCTGCTTAATTCTGGATAATTCTTTCTCAGGGTACTCAGCCTTGATCACATCTGCAGAGTCTACTCTGTAATGGACAGTAACCCAGTCACAGCTTCCAAGGATTAGGATCCAGACCTCTTTGGGGGGCCATTGTGCCTACCGTATGGTTGAAATAAAAGAGGAGGAACTAAAACAAGGGCAGAAGGAGACCGAATTAATGGGCATGTTTTGGAGAGTGTCAGTTGGGGTGGCTTTCAATAGAAAAATCCACAGGTGAAAAAATAAGAGGTAGCTATTAGGATAACGCTTTTAATTTACCAGTTGCCGCACTTTGCACAGAATGATCCTCTTTGTTCATTCAGTATTTAAACTAACCACATTCATAGGCCCATCGGTCAGTTGTTTCTCAGTCTGGGTGGCAGAGGCAGCTCCACTTAGGTACTTAAAATTCTATGGCAAACATTTCTGCGCATTAAACTATTAAAGTAAAATAGAACTAGATTCATACAATTATTAAACTTTGAGTTTCTTGTTTAGGGCCTATGTAGGATCCATAGGAGAATGATAAGAACTATAGACCAAATAAACTAGGGACCAGATATTTTCTTAGAAGATGTTTCCTATTTAAACAGATAAGACTATGATATGTGAATGTCAGAAGGACAGGGTTTAGTTCTCGCTTTTAAATTGGCAAAATAAAAAATTCCAATCTTCATGAAACTAAGTTGATAAGGAAAGGCAGATTACATTTTAAAAATCTTTTTTAAACATTGCTGGATAATAGCCTGTTTTAGTTAATTAAATGCCTCTAATTTCTTACAGAATCCTTTTAAACTGTATTTTCCTTAAATTGATTTTAATAAATGAGCTGGATAGAATATTCAAGTGACTCTAATAGCTGCAAGCATAGCTGGATTTGATTCTTAAAATTAATTGTAGCTTGAAATTGAAAGCGGAAGTGGCAAGATGAGTGACAGGTAAGGAAAGCAGAGATCCAGACAGAATGGGAAGATAATTTTGCATGATTTAGGAAAGTCTTCCACTTCAGATGTATAGAATTTGAAAAATGACTGTCCCCTAACACCAGTCTTCATAAAAGCAGTAACTGGTTTTACATAAAAATAGACCAAACCGTTTTATTGCATAACTCAGCTGTTTCTAAAAGTTCACTTGTGATTATAAATGAACACCGTGTTTATGTGTATAATTCTTCTACTTCCTGGAACAGGTTGGACAACCTAGAAAGAATCCAGGGTCTTACTGATCTCACTCTTCCCTGAGTCAAGAGGAGCCAAAGGAAGGCTTGAGGGAAGCAGAGGTGGTCTAGGACAGGGCAGGAAGTGAATGCTTAGGAAGCACCTACCCCGTGTCAGGTACATTGCGTGCCTCACACACACTGCCACAGCTCTTTGAGTTATCATCCAGTAGAGAAAAATTGAGACTTAGAGCCCCGAAGAACATGTGCAAGGTCAAATGTACCCTAAGCACCATGGCCTGACTGGACTCACACAGACTTGGCTCCAAAGCTCCGTTCTTGCCATTGCCTCCATGCCGCCTCCTGAACCTTGAGACCCATTTTTCTGGCTTCTCTCTTCAAATAGAGGACACTGTGTGCAGAAAGGAAAAAGCAGGTTGCATCACTCAAAACCTCGGACCTTGACCAATCCACAGGATCCCTCAGAGAATCCCAGGGCCCCCAAATCAGAAAAGTCTTCAAATCCCAAAGGCTTTCTTGTTCTTCTGGTTGATGCATTCACCCCAACCTGAGGCCTCACTCTGCAGGTGTGGGAACAGATGGACTAGGACATTGGCCATGCTCGCTGTGTGGTGACGGGGCCTGGTTGTACGCATCTTAGCAACCCGCGTGAGATTCTTTGAGGACACTTGCCTCTTTGTCTGTTTCTCCCCTCCTTAGACTCAAAAGAGGTTCTTAGGGTAGACTAGAAGGGCAAAATAACTGTTATTAATTCTAAAAGAACTTCAATAACGTGGACTGTAGCTGAAACCAGAGAATAAAAAATAAATTACACATAGGCTACTAAAAGGGACAAAAACCTCCCACTAATGAGGATATTTCTATAACAGTGATCCAGATATACTTGACATTTTTTGTGCTAAGGAATAATATAGTGATGTTCATGGCCTATCTATCACAGGTATATTTGAATTATCTTTAAGACCAACAAGGTATTGAGAAAAGCACCTGCAAGGGATGCTTAAAGCGGAGGCAGGCTTTCCTGTGAAAAGGTGTTCGTTGCAAAATCCTATTGCCTGGCAACAGGAAAATGTTTAAATAAAGAACAAGATGGGAAGTTAGGGATATGATATTTTTTTTAATTATGAAGATCCATAAAAATTCTAAACAAAATGGCTGAAATGTTAGCAGTGGTTGCCGGGGGAGTTCTCGTTTATTGCTGATACTTTTTTCTGCTTCATTATATTCTTGCACTATGTACAACCAGAAAAACAAATCCCGTTCTATGATGAAAAGGAAAAGCAGAAGCTTGTGAGTATTTTCAGTGACAAGGGAGGAAACAAAAGATCCTGCTGGCCAGATGGGACTTATCATTGTTGCAGGTTAATTGATCCAGTGATCCTTCTGTTTAGAGGAAAGCCAGTAGAAATAAGGTAGTGACTGGGCAGCTAAATATCAGGTTATCTTAGCAACAGGAAAAAATAATTAGATAACCCAAGTCTCTCACCTTTGCTAAATGAAGAAAAGGCACCTCAGGAATCCCATAAGGCAGGTGTTATACGTACCACAATGTTTTTACTTGTGGAAACAATCCTATATTAATCATATAATCGTTAAGTGCAGTATGAATCTTAATGCATTTGCTCTGTTCTCCTTTTTAAACATCCTTTGATTTCCTGTCTAAAGAAGCAGTTTATTTAGAAATTAAAAACCGGCTATCAAGTATCGGCTCATCCTTTTAAAGCTATAAAAGTCCTAGATGTGGGTATTCATATCAGTAAGCAGTAACTTAGATTATATAAAATCATAAAGATATTACTTGAGAAGTTTTTAGTGTTTCATTTCTTTTAACTGCTTTTCAAAGAGCAGTTTGAGGGTTATAGCAAAGTTGAACAGAAAGTGGCCGTATTTCTATAACCCTCCTGCCCCTGGACATGCTCATCGCCCCCACCCTGGTCGACATCCGCGCACGTCCCATGTTTGTTAAAAATCGATGAACCTGTGCTGACACAGCATTATTACTCCAAGTCCAGAATCTACATTTCGGTTCACTCTTGGTGGTGGTACATTCTAATAGGTTTGGACATATCGATAATGATACGTATCCACCCTTTGAACGTCCTGCAGAACCGTTTGCCTCCCAATCCTCTGTGCTCCACCTGGTCGTGTTTCTCTCACTAACCCCTGGCAGCTGCTGTTTTTCATTTTTTTTTTTTTTCCTTACCATCTACACAGTTTCGCCTTCTCCATAATGTCCTGTAGTTGGAATCAAACAGTATGTAGTCTTTTCAGATTGGCTTCCTTCACTTAGTCGTATGCATGTAAGATTCCTCCATATCTTTTCATGGCCTAATAGCTTCTTTCTTCTGTGCTGAGTAATATTACATTGTCTGGATGCCCATGGTTTACTCCTTCACTTACTGAAGGTCATCTTGGTTTCTGCCAAGTGTTAGCCACTACGAATGAAGCTGCTCTAAGAGCATGTACATTTTTGTGCAGATGGAAGTTTTCAGCTCCTTGGGGTAAGACCAAGGAGCACAATTGCTGGATTGTATGGTAGGAGTATATTTGATTTGACAAGAAATTGAAGAATTGCCTTCCAAAGTAGCTATATAATTTAACATTTTTACCAACAGTGAACGAGAGTTCCTATTGTCCCGCACCCTAATCAACACTTGGTATTGTCTGGGTCTGAGATTTCAGCTATTTTAATGGGCGTACATGTATAATGCAGAGCATCTTATCATATACTTGTTATTGATCGATCTCCTTTGATAAGGTGCTGTTCAGATCTTTGGCTCATTTTTAATTGGGTTTTCTCGTTGAATTTTAAGAGTTCTCTGTATATTTGGATGCTAGTCCTTCATTAGATGGGTCTTTTACACATCTTTTCTCCCAGTCTGCAGCTTGTCTTCTCATTCTCTTGACAGTGTATTTGCCTTAACAGAAACTTACAATTTTAATGAAGCCCAGCTAATCAATGACTTCTTCCATAGATCATGCCTTTGGTGGTGTATCTAAAGGTCATCACCATACTCAGGGTCCTCTAGATTCTGTTCTATGTTACTTGCTATCCTACTTCTGAAATTACCTCCAGGTCTATAATTGGTGTTAATTTTTATGTAAGCTATAACGTCTGTGTCCACTTTCATTGCATGTGGATGCCCAGTTGTTCCAGCACCATTTCTTTTTTTTTTTTTTTTATGTTAGTCACCATACAGTACATCCCCGGTTTTCGATGTAAGGCTCGATGATTCATTAGTTGTGTATAACACCCAGTGCACCATGCAATATGTGCCCTCCTTACTACCCATCACCGGCCTATCCCATTCCCCCACCCCTCTCCCCTCTGTAGTCCTCAGTTTGTTTCTCATAGTCCATAGTCTCTCATGTTTCATTCCCCCTTCTGTTTCCCCCCTTTCTTTATCCCTTTCTTCCCCTACTGATCATTCTAGTTCTTATGCTCCATAGATGAGAGAAATCATATGATAGTTGTCTTTCTCTGCTTGACTTATTTCACTTAGCATTATCTCCTCCAGTGCCGTCCATGTTGCAGCAAATGTTGAGAACTCGTTCTTTCTGATAGCTGAGTAATATTCCATTGTATATATGGACCACAACTTCTTAATCCAGTCATCTGTTGAAGGGCATCTCAGCTCCTTCCACGATTTAGCTATTGTGGACAATGCTGCTATGAACATTGGGGTGCATATTGCCCTTCTCTTCACTACATCTGTGTCTTTGGGGTAAACACCCAGTAGTGCAATGGCTGGATCATAGGGTAGCTCAATTTTTAACTTTTTAAGGGACCTCCACACGGTTTTCCAGAGTGGCTGCACCAACCTGCATTCCCACCAACAATGTAGGAGGGATCCCCTTTCTCCACATCCTCTCCAACAATTGTTGTTTCTTGCCTTGTCTATTTTTGCCATTCTAACTGGCGTAAGGTGGTATCTCAGTGTGGTTTTGATTTGAGTTTCCTTGATGGCTAATGATTTTGAACATTTTTTCATGCCAGCACCATTTCTTGAAAAGCCATCTTTTCTCCATTGCATTGCTTTTTCTCTTGTCAAATATCCACTAACTATTTATGCAACATTGAGTTCCCTATTCTGTTTTGTTGATCTTTTTGTTCTTTTACCAACACCACACTGTCTAGAAGAGATAATACTTCTGCAACTAATAAGAGGTAGAGGTCTTGCTCCCTTCTATTCTAATAAATATGATACATTCTCTACAAAATAATTGTGTTCTTGTAGACCATGTTTCTCTGATGTTGAAATTAGATCTAATACCTCAGAGCTCACATAGTTTTGAAAAAGATGAATTTACCAAAAAATAGACTTACTGGCAATTTGGCTTCACTATATTTGTGCACAAGTTTTAAGCTATTTTTCCAAGAATGGATATGGAATAAAATACTAGAATGATACAAGGGTGTGTGTGTGTGTGTGTGTGTGTGTGTGTGTGTTAAAGTCACTGCCCAAAAAAGCATGTGATGAAAAAGAGCTAAGAAAAGAAGTGTGTGGGGCACCTGGGTGGCACAGTCGTTAAGCGTCTGCCTTCGGCTCAGGGCGTGATCCCGGCGTTATGGGATCGAGCCCCACATCAGGCTTCCCCGCTGGGAGTCTGCTTCTTCCTCTCCCACTCCCCCTGCTTGTGTTCCCTCTCTCGCTAGCTGTCTCTCTCTGTCAAATAAATAAATAAAATCTTAAAAAAAAAAAAAAAGAAAAGAAAAGAGAAGTGTGACATTATGGCTTTCATTCACCACAATTCTAGAATAATCTTTGTAATTTTTAGTAGGAAGTTCTATTTTAAGGATAAAATTCAGTTGAGGAACAGATCGGAAAATTAAATCAATATCCGATTTGAAACTGTTACTTTATCACTTGATGAGTTCTGGTGTAAAGATAAATACGTTAAGCTATTTCAGGTTGGGTCTTGGTACCCAGATTCTGGTAAAGACTATTATTTAGGATATTGTTCTATGCTTGAAACCTCAGAGCATACCTATTCAGCTGGCAGTGAAACAGCCTAAAAGATTGATTCATATTAGCTAAAGTCACAAGAGACTGATCTATAGGTCTTAATGCCCGCTCATTAATTTACAGTGGAAGTTGCATTTAGTACAATAACTGGATTAGTTAACTGGAAAAGACACTCCCTTTGGGTTAGTAGATGTACTCTGGTGGCCAAATTACAGTAAAGAAACTTGTTTGGAGGTGATGAAATTAGAGTAATGGGAATTGAATATTAACAGATATTTCTTTCCAGCTAGGAGAGCCTGATAATTTACTCTTTGTCCCCCACCTTTGATTTTTCTATTATAATAACCAGAGACATTGCCCAGATCTCCCCTTAACTGTTTTTACCCTACCATTCCTTTCTTCAGCTTAAGGTTATTGTAACATACTGTCACTAAATTGTCCTTTATGAAATGTTGCTTTCTATTTCTAAGATAATGGTATATTTCAGGTTTGTTTTACTTTACTATGGGTTCATTTTGCTGACTTTCAGTTTATTTAGAGAAAGATCTCAATCTGAAAATAATAACATAAGGTAGGTGATGATGAATTCCAGTTAGGTATTCTTACCTCACTTAATTTCAGAGATTGCCATGCTTGACCTAGGGTTCTGTCCTATTCTGTGGGCTTGCTGGTTCTTTCCCTGTAACATATTGAATGATAGGCTACCTATGTTCTGAATTTGAGATTTTATTTTGATGGCTTACAAATATCAGTAGTTCAGCATTTTTGCTACCCACCTCAGTATGTGTTATACTCCTTTATGAAAGGTAAATTCTTTGCTGAAGTTTTGTTCTCCACTGCAGATTTCTTTCACAAACCCCATAAATGTGCTGAAGGACAACATAAATCCTTCATTCAATTTCAAACCCCACAAATGTCTTTTTAAAAATAAAATAGATATGGCTGACTTTGGAGCAACTCAGGGGTTAGGGATGCTGACCCTCTGCACAGTCAAAAAAATTCTTTAACTTCTGACGACCCCAAAACTTGCAATAGGCTACTGTTGACTGGAAGGCCTGCTGATGACATTACAGTCAATAGCACACATTTTGTATGTTACATGTATAACATACTGTATTCTTACTATAAAGGTAGAGAAAAGAAAATGGTAAGAAAACCAAAAAGAGAAAACACATTTGGGGTGCTTGGGTGGTGCAGTTGGTTAAGCGTCCAACTCTTGGTTTTGGCTCAGGTAGTGATCTCAGGGTCCTGAGAGCAAGTCCTGCATTGGGCTCTGCACTCAGTGTGGGGTCTGCTTGGGATTCTCTCTCTCCCTCTGCCCCTCCTCCTCATGCTTCCTCTCTCTCTCTCTCTCTCTCTCTCTCTCAAATCTTTTTTAAAAAAGAAAGAAAACATTTATAGTACTGTACTATACTTATTTCTTAAAAAATCCATTTATAAGTGGATCTTTGCAGTTCAAACCCATGTTGTTCAAGGGCCAACTGTATGCAGCCGGCTGACAGAATCTTGTTTGTGGTCATTTTTGTCCATTCTGCCATGATGTGTTCATAAAAATGAGTGTGTGTTTCTGTTGTGAATTAACATGTCAACATACAGCTTGTGCAAAGTATGTCATGGTAAGAAACTGGAATCGATGGATTCAGTATTCATGTGGTTCCCTGGGCGTGTTATTCAAGTGCACATTATCTCAGAATTCCAGCAAAATGTAAGATCAAGATAAGTAACTAGAGGTCCAGCATTGGAAATAGGCAGTTGTGCTGGATTTGGGAAGCATACTTTATTTCTGAGTGATAGAATGATGGCTGGGATAATGCACATAGGTCTACTAAGCAAAAGGAATTCACTCACCTTTAACAGTCTCTATCGAGACATGTTCACTGTGTTAGCATTAAAAAATGTAACTGTGGCATTAGTATTTTTCTGGAGAAAATAAGAAATGTTTACTATATTACTTTAAACCTGTTTGTAGTAAGAACATCTATGAAGCAAATGGAAATTCCGCCATGACTACAACCTGACAGTAGAATCTTGAGGAAACTCACCTCAAAGCCTAGGGTGCTAAATCAGTAGCATTGCTATAGGCAAATGGGCACTAGACAAGATTATCAGATGGGAGTTCTTTCTGAAAAGGAAGAAAACAATCTGGAGAAGTCACACACTTCAGTGGACATTAAAAGATTGAAAGTGACTTTCAGATAGTGGTGTTTATTTGTCTCACACCCAGTCCTGTTTCTTCACGTGGCTCCTAGCATGCCTTGGAATATGTAGCAGCAGCTTGGAACATGGGCCAGACAAGGGCAAGTTCCTACTCAGTGGAAAACTGATAGCTGATTAAAGTCCCAGTGAATCTTCTGTTACGATGTCCTTCAAGGAGGAATATGGCGTTAATTCCAATGCTAGCTTTCTGTGCATTAGAATTGGCTTCATGATATACTGTTACTACAGATGGGGAGTCCTTTTTCACCTGAAGCACCATTGGTTTATATTTCTTTCCAGGAAAGTTTACTTGGGTTTTCTGCTTCTGTGGTTTCATGATCTGTCTTTGAGCTTCAATTACAGAGCACAGCAGTGCTGTTTATGTCAAAGCCCCCCATTACTTTGTTTGCTGAAGTGTAAAATAATTTTCATTCTGAGGCAGACCAAGTCCTACCTAATTTCCACTGGCCCTGGAAGAGAAAATGATGAGCTCCTTTAAGGTTGTTAAATACTACTTTTAGGACAGGCATTTTAATGAAGTGATAACTAATCATTAAGTAGTTATGACAACTACATTCTGCCTGAATTGCTAGGAAGACCAGATAAATGCAGTAATCACAAATCGATGTTTAAATTAGATGTGTAAACAACCTTATTAATCTTCCTGTCAGCTCTCCTGGATTCCTGCTGAGAAAATCTCAACTAAACCTCTATACTTAGGCAGTGACAATGTGTGAAAACAAGTAATTGTTTTTAAAGAAATATTTCTTAATTAAATTTTCACATAGATTACAAGTAGAATTTATTTTTAATGATTTGGGGCAGGGCAGGGATGTTAGAATATATTTGAAACTTACGTAAACCTTAAGCATTTACTTACTGAAATGATTATAGGTCAGATGTAAATATTTTCAAGGGGTAATCACATAAAATGTATAACACTCTAAGCCTGAAACATATCTGTTGCCACTTTTGGAGACCTAAAAATCTATAATAGAAATGTTAGACAATACCATAAAAGAATAAGCCTACTCAGATAACTCAGATTTATCCTAGAATTTATTCAGCAGTAGTAAGTTCACTAATGCAAGAGACCAAAACTGCCAGCCAGTGGAAACTAATAGGGTTATGTTAGTAGATGGGGAAAAGAGTATTTAATAAATATTAACACAAATTCATATGAACCTCTCAAAATATACTTTCTTGACATAGTTAACATGTATTCCAAAGTAATGTGTTTCTGTCTAGCTAAAAACAATTCTATTTATATAAAATGAAAATGTTCGTCATGAATATTTTAGCATGAGACTATTAATGTTTTGGATGGTTTGACAAATGCAATAGAATATAGACCCTACAATATCAGTATTAGAATAACCAGGAAAACTCATATACAATTAAAAATTACTTAATAAAAGTCTTCAGTAACGTAGATGAATAAAAGTACACAAAATCCCTCAGAGTACTCAGAGATGATAATGAAGAAAATCAACTCCTAAAAAAATAGCAGATATGTATGAAATAGCTAAGAATCTACAGAGAGGATGTGCATTTCTTAGGACACTTTACTGAGATAATAAAAAGCAAAGGGAGGAAACAGACAATACTTTTAGTGGAAAAACTAAAGTTTTTAAATATGTCAGTGCATCCAAAACTGACCTTTAAAATGATACTGTTATAAAAGATGAAATGTGAGTTCTTGGAAAATTGGTAATGACTGATTAAATCTAATTATAATGCACATTCTCCCCTTAATCCAGCCCCCTCCCCCAGGCCTCCCAAAAAGGAAAGATGGACTGTATAAATAGTTGAGAATAAATGGTTGTCAGATTGGGGGGAAGATTTAGTTGGATGTACTTTTTATACCATTTACTATGATAATTTCCAAAGAAATTACAATATGTAAATAGGTAAAATTGAGTATAGCTCTTAGAAGAAGAAAAGTCTAGATTTAAAAGTGCTAGGAGAAATCTAAAAAATTTATATAAATATTTTTCAGAAGATAGGCAGCCCCCCAACACCCGAAATTAGGTAATTACGTACAATACTTGAACAACATTAAGAGCAAGTAAAGATATTCAAAGGACAAGATACATACATTAATATATAAACTTATTTATATGTACTTATATAAATATTAACATATTTAAGTATGTAATGTTGAAAGCATTTGGTTAACTAGATAAAAGGCCAAGTCTAATATAAAAATCAGAAAAGAGGAACAATATTGCAAAAGAAACATGAAAATAGAGAAAGATCAAAGCACCAGTTAGGAAAAAAATTAAAAAGGAAAAAGAAAAGCAAGAAAGGAGAACATGGTTTCTCTTGGTAAGGTTGCCAATAAACCAGCCATCACACGTATTGCTGCAGTCAGCCACATAAAACTAACTTTGAAGATGGTCAGTATTCACAAAACTTGTTCACAGCCTTTGACCCAGTAATCTCACTCTGGCATTGCAGACTGATCCCAATGAAGGTCAAGATAGCATCACTGGGCTTAAAGACACGCAAAATCTTTAGCATAGCAGCATTTATTCTTGTAAAAAAATTGGAAGCAAACTAAATCGTGAATAATATATGCAGGCTCAGGTAAAGTGTTCTCTAGTCCTGTCAAAGGAATATTTTACAGGCAGTAACTGATACTATAAGGAGAGTATGGAAATACCCTTGAACAGATACTTCAAGGTTTTAAAACTATACATTTAGAAATACAGATTTGTAGATATATTAGAATAGTGAAATTGCATATAATTGATTTTTTAAAGTAAGAATAAACGGAGATATAAAGGAACACTATATTGACTATGTCTATCACGTAACACAATATGAAACAGGGAAATTAAAAAACAAAACATCCACAGGGATGTTCCTCATTCAATTCTGGCAGGAATGCTGTGCTGTGGGGTGCCAATCACAATCATCGCTGCATGGCTAGCAAGAACTCATATAAGCGAGGAGGGATGGTTCAGCATATTCTAGAAAAGTTAACAAATCTACAGGGATTTCCTGTTCAGTCCAGAATGTAGACTGCAGGATTATGTTTTGGTCTCAGTAGCCAAAATGTTTCTTTTCCACCTTTTAAACTATAACCAACCAAATAAGCTTATGGTAATAATTAACAAATAGCAAAGCAAGGCCATTTCCCATCTGCATTTTTGCTTGAGAGACTGTGCTCTTAAAACAATGGTGTATAAGAACGACAGCCAAACATCTTTGTATTCATGTCCACCATCAAACACTACAGGGGGATTAAACCACCAGCTTGAAATGCAGACCGGAAAAACATAGTGTACACAAGTCACCTTTCTTACATGTCCTCTTTGCAATTAGAGAAAATTGGGGGGGGGGAACCCAAAAAAACCGTGATCAGGAATAAGCCATGATTGCAAAAAGAAATTTCCAAAAGAAATTGGGTACGTAAGGTAAAGGCTGGTTCTAAGAAGATACAGCTGCGAAGAACAGGCCCTGGGACCTAGGGGGAGAAAGCAGGGTAGCACTAGCTCTTTAAAACTTGGAATCTGAAGGGCACCTGGGTGGCTCAGTTGGTTAAGCATCTGCCTTCAGCTCTGGTCATGATCCCAGGGTCCTGGGATCGAGTCCCATGTGGGGCTCCTTGTTCAGTGGGGAGTCTGCTTCTCCCTCTCCCTCTGCGTGCAGCTCCCCCTGCTTGTTCTCTCTCTTTCTCTGTCAAATAAATAAATAAAATCTTAAACAAAACAAACTTGGAATCTGAGAACTCACATTGTACGTCTTCCTCCTGTATTGTGTAGAATGATTCTCAACCCTGACTTGAGTGAGCAGCGTCTCTGAGTGCTTAAAAATTCCTGACATCCAGGCCATAGCAGAGAACAATTAAAATAGGATCTTTGGGGTTGGATCTGAGGCAGGAGTATTGGAAAATCTCCCCAAGAGTTTACTTACATTCAGCCACTGTTGAAAACCAGTGCCTTAAGTAAATATCTGTGGTCTAAGAGTTATTTCATAGAATGAACGTTGCAAATAAAAATACCTGTGGGGTCCCGATAGGTAGTGAAATCAAAGAAGCTGGCCAGGGTGGGTTTGGTTTTTTTTTCCCCATGATAGTGTCTTCAGTGACATTTCTTTTCAAAGCGAACACTGTTTACATAGTCCACATGTTAGGAATCGTTTGTACTTGGACCAAAAAAATTTTTTCTTTGTAAAACACATGGCCATTTGGGGCTATGTTTTGTTTGCCCAGTTTTGATAGAGACTTGGCACAAGAAATAACTTGACTTTCTACTTAATGTATGAAAATGTAGCGCTAGGGTGATAATAAAGGACAGTTACCATTTGTAGGCCACAGTAACCCCAGCTGCTCTTCAACCCCGGCCTATGGTCACCACGCGGGAAGCCAGACCCTGTCCTTGTCACAGTTTTGGATATTTCAGATGAAGACAGATTTAGATTGGCAAGTGAAGTCAGTCAGTATTTAAACACCAACAATTAGATTTTTAAAAGACTCTGCATCCACCTGACAAGCCAAAGAACACATCCATGGGCTTTTTCTGCTCACAGATTAAACCTGGCTGGTATAGTGGCCATTCGTGTTCTTTAAGGTCAATTGATTGAGGCCCCATGATCACTTGACTCTTACTCTGTCATTTGAGAAGGAATCAGTCATTGGCTATAAAAAAAAAAAAAAAAGGCTGGGGATTCAGTTAGAAAAAATATTTGGTCTCAAAAATAAGGTTAAGGTGTGAGAGTTAAGGCCCATGATCAGAGTTTGAGTATTGGCCATAGATTTGGTAATGAGTGACCTTTGTTTGAGAGTAACACTAAACCCTCTCTTACCCGGGGCGGGGCAGGTTCCATAGACCCTGGCAGGGCTTGTAAGATTAGATCAAAGATGGGAACAAATGAACCAATGTCCATTGAGTCTGAGTCCTTGGAACAGATCTTTACATTGACCCCCACATGGCTTGTTGATATGGAAACCATGTCTGCCTCTTGTTGGCTTCATGATGTAAACAGCTCCCTTAATTTTCCATACATCACGCCAAGTGGCTTTTTAGGAAGAATTTGGGAAGAAAAATATGTTCTCCTTTGGGTGGCTAGACGAAAGAGCGAACATTACATCTAGAGAGCTGTGGTCCTTAAACTTCAGGGGCCATCAGACTCACCTGGAGAATTTGCTGCAACACAGCTTGCTGGGCCCACCCGCAGAGCTTCTGATGAGTAGGGGTGAAATGGGACCTGAGAGTTGTCATTTCTAACAAATTCTCAGGTGATGCTGATGTTCTTGCATTGGGCATTGCATTTCGGATCCTTGGGCCTTGGATCTGTAATTCTCGTTTTCCCGCCAACCTGTTTTTGTACGCTTTGTCTCTGAGTTAGTGGGATGTGGCGCTCTTGCAGCGTATTTGTTTCAGTGCTTTGTAGAATAAAATAAGACATGAATGCCAAATAAAAGTTATAATGTATTTCATAGAGCTAGCACTGCTGTTTGCATTCTATTAACTGACAATTTTAGGAGCCACTTGTGATCCTTTTCGGGAAAGCTTTCATGGCGATCAGTGGAGGCTGTCACTCCTGCCAACGTGCCAGGAAATGTGTTGACAGTTGAACCCAGAGCCTGTACCTCATCGTACAAACACACGGGCTTGGATGATCTGGTTGAAAGTTGGGTTTCTCTTTTCTTTGTCTTCATATATGTAATGTTATTTTCAAAGATAGTTAAATCATTCTGGAAGAGGTTCGTGATTGCCTTGTTATTCTGATGTTCCTGACTCCAGCTGCCATTTCTCAGGCATGGTCCCAGTAAGTGAACTCTCTGGAGGTCAGAATTACTCAGAGGGAAGTCATTAGCATATTCAATTCAGCCAGATATTTTTTCTGTGTTTTCTGGGAGGAATACTATGTATTAATATCATTTGAAACAAATCTTAACAGGCCAGCGGTTCTCAGCTCTGGGTGTGAGTAGAAAATCATAGGCATCTTTGGGGTGGGAGGCCAAAGGCCTGGGTCCCACCCCAGACTAACTGAAACTAATGCTCCAGGTGGAGCCCGGTGTTTTATTTTCACATCTTCCTGAATCAGTGGTTCTCAAACTTTGGCCCAGGTCAGAATCACCAGGAGAGCTTTTTGGGGATTGCTATATCCCACCCCTAGAGATTGATCGAGTAGGTTGTGTTGGGAGCCCCCCAAATTTGCATTTATAACAAGTTCTCATGTGATGTGGATGTTGCTGGTTCTAGGACCGTAGTTGGAAGACCACTGTGCTCAATGGTGACCACGTCCAACTCCAGATAGCCTGACTGCTGTGGGCAGAGGTTGCCTTTTCTGAGCTTGGCTGTTGCTGCTTCACTAATCCCGGCTTGCCTGCAGGCTACGTAAGCCTTAAATCCACCAGGAACCCTTCTTTGTAGACTAGAGTATTTTGGGGAGTTGCAGTTTTAGTTATCTTGGAGTCCTTTAAACTATATGGCAACTTAATCTTGTACAAACAAAACAATATTTGTATCAAAACTTGTCACTCTAGCCACTTCTGACTATGTCCATCGGCTTCAAAGAGCTCTGTCTTTGCTAACATTTTTCACTACGTTTTTCCTATGATTTTATTTGCCAGACCCTTAGATTGTAGGAAAATAGGAACCACAGCATCAGCAGGCCTAAAATAAATTACATCTATGTGGGCAGTTTTCTGCGTTATACTCCCCTAGCATGATAAATGCAGTCTTCATTTTATGAGACTTGCCATTCCTGGAAAGGTTATTTTTACCAAAGTGTCTAAAGATCATTCTCTGGCTCAATGAATCTTAGGAGTTTCCAAATCTTGGCTCTCGGCTTTCTTCTCTGGCAGCATTCTGTGTATATTTTAATCATAATTAAAACTTTTAAAATGCATACGTACGTTGGTTTCCTCACTCCGCGCCTGCCCGTGCGTCTCTTGCTAGTGTAAAGAGAAGAGCAGCAAGACCTTCACAGACAAATTGGTATTCTTACTAGCTCAGTTAGGTGAGGGCTAATTACTTGATCCTCCCAACTTCCATTTTCTTACCTGTAAAATGTTAGAATGATTCTTGTCTCACAAAAATATTCTAAGGGTTAAATGAGATGAGGCCAAGTCCCCAGAATAGTACCTGTTATAAAGTTCCCTAGACGTGGGGGCTATTTTTTGTGGTGACAATGGTGTCTCAGAGGCTCTTGGAATCCTGTATGTGGGGAAAAGATGTCCTAATCAAAGCTAGAGATTGACCAAGGCACAGAACCAAACCAAATGCCACTCTACCACAGAACTCTATTTGATCTGCACACGGATTCACTACATGTCTACGTTACTTGGGTACTTCTTGACATACTGCCTCAAGACAGAACATTGCGCATTGCAGGCCAGATCCCTGTTCTTAAAAAAAAAAAAACAAAAAAACAAAACAAAACAAAACAAAAAAAACAAAACACACACAAAAACAAAAAAAACCTTTTGCAAATGTAACTGCTGACCTAATTTTTAGTCTACGTTTCTTATTTACACAGAGGCATGATGTGTCTGTTAGGTGCTACTTTCAGTGTGGAGTCTTGGGAGTCGTTCGTTTAAGCTTAATTAAAAGTGGAACTTGATTTCATGAAAGGATTCCCTTCACAATAAAGGCTAGGTTGGGTTTCTTTGAAGTTCTGTAAATCTTAGTTCTAATTATCATGGGGCCGATGCCCCGCTTACATCAGTCCTTGTACTGATAACTTCTCTTGCTGTACAGAAAAGGGCTTTTGGAACTTTACCCTCCTTTGAATGCGGTGGGCACACAGAGCAGGCGTCTGCCAGGTTTTCAAAGCCGGCGCTCATTTGGAAGAAATAAAGTCCAGGTGAAAAACCACCAAAACCTTACCTGGAGAACTCTGATCGCTCTAATGTTGGTGTGTTCATTTAACAAGTCTACAACGTGACTGTAAAGCTAAAACGATCCTGTAACTATGGAGCTGCGTAGGCAACTTACTCAACGTAGGGGAAGCACCATTGCATCAATTTTGTGTGCAGTTCCTTCATGTTAGGAATTTTCTACACGGGTCCTCAGGATGTGTGTGTCCCAGTGTTCACAGGAGTGTTCATATGTGTGTTTTCTCTAGAGGTATGAGAGGAGGGTTTTTGTTTATAATTCACAGAAACAAACCTTGAATCAATGCAATATAATGAACATAACACATAGTTTTATTTTCCTTAAGTATTTATGTTAAAACCCCATTTAAAAATAACATAAAAACCTCTATATTCTACCTTGTCTCTTGGGGTCTTGATAATAGAATTTTATTTTCTGTACCGTTTTATATTTTAATAAGCTAGTGAAACAAACTAGCTCTTAGATTTAATTTTGCCTAGCTCTAGGTAAGAGATGAGTTTTCTCAGAGTTGACCATGCCTTTCCTCTTCTCCTCGGAGACCTATCTCTGCTCAGTAATGAGCTAAAGACCTAACAGTCAAGTGCCAAAAAATGCACGGGATTATGACTACCGGCGTGAGGATGGTCCCCTCATCCGCTCTGATTTCTTGCCAGCTCTTTTCTTCTGTCTTGAGATTTTTGAGTATTTTTGCTTCTGTTCTGCCAGTGTTCAAAGTTGGCATCTAGAAAAATATTGTAGTCTGTTAGAATTTGCACTATAAGATTCAGATATACAGAAACCTGACTTTGTCCCTCCCTGCAATTGTGCTCAATTTTGTCCTAAGCTTCCATTTCTGTTGGAAAAATAAACTTTATTTTCTTTTTCTTTTTTTTAAGATTTTATTTGACAGAGCACAAGCAGGGGGAATGACAGGGGAAGATGCAGGGCTCAATTCCAGGACCCTGAGATCATGAGCTGAAGGCAGACTCTTTAACTGACTGAGCCACCCAGGTGCCCCCAAAATAATTCATTTTCTTTATACAATTGAGAGTCTTTATATAAGGCAACAAGTCCAGAATCGCTTTCTACTGCCCTCCTTCCCTTTCCTTTTCTTGGGAAAAGGGATGGTGAGGTGGGATGGGGTACAGTACATGGGGTGTGCTCTGATCTCCCTCTGGCCCAGGTAGGTGAGGACAGTCAATTTACTCAACCTCTGCTCCTGTCTCTGGATTCTGTAATAGCTTCCGGCCTCGAAGTTCAGGAACGCTGTACACATCATCGTTCAATTCCACTGTGGCCACCAGATAGTCTCCCAGAGCCCCACATGTGAGCTACCAAATGGACATCTTCTACTTTCAGGTTTCCGTTCAGTCTCTCTGGAGTTTCTCTGTGATATGGGCAGTACCTTAATGCTAGACTTCTCGCTGTATGATCTCTTCAATCCGCAGTACAGTTGTAAAGGGCTTTCCTAAAAACCTTCTTTGATACTTGGCAAAAATAAACTATGGAAACTATACTATATCACAATAAAAAGCTTTTGCACCGTGAAGGAAACTCTCAACCAACTGAAATACTGAGTGGGAGGTACTTGCAAATGGTGCATTTGGTAAGGGGTTAATATCCAAAGTACGTAAAGAACTTCCTCAATATAATCTGATAAAAAATGGGCCAAGGACCTGAATTAACATTTTTCCAAAGAAGACTTAGAGATGGCCACAAGACATATAATTAGTGATGTTGAGCATCTTTTCATCAGGGAAATACAAGTCAAAACCACAATGAGCTGATCTCACACCAGTCAGAATGGCAAGTGTGAAAGAGAAGAAATAAGTGTTGGTGAGGTTATGGGAAAAAAGGAATGCTTGTACACTGTTAGTGGGAATGTAAGTTGATCAAACCATTGTGAAAGGATGTGGTGTACACACACAGGGATATTACTCTGTTATACAAAAGAATGAGATCTTCATTTGCCGTGACGGATGGACCTAGAGAGTATTACAGTAAGTGAAATCAGAAAGACAAAAACCATAAGATTTTATTTATCTGTGGAATGTAAAAACAAAAAACAAAAAACCATAAATAGAACAGTCTGGTTCTAGTTTGGGGACGGGTTGGAAGAATGCAAAATAGATGAAGGTGATTAAGAGCTACAGGCTTCCACCTATAAGTCACGGGGATGAAAAGTACAGCATGGGGAACATAGGATTGTAATAACATTCTGTGGCGACAGATGGGGACTACACTTACTATGGTAACATTGTGTGTAAGGTACAGAATTATCGAATAATTGTGTGCACCTGAAACTGATACAGGATTGTAGGTCACGTGTACCTCAATAAAAAGTATTACGTGTTCTGCAGTTGACATTGATCATCTCTCTGCTGGGTTGTCCACTTGGACTCATTGGGCCTCCTACATCCAACCCGTCAACACCTGGCTCTTACAAATAAAAGCTTCTGTTCTCACAAGTGTTGTCTCGGAAATGGACATTAAGAACCTACTTTGGAATTCAAAAGTAGGGTATTTCTCTCTTCTGGATTTTGCCTTTCTTTTGAACCAAAGAAATCTCCACTTCAGGTTGCATGGACTAGGGTTAAGGAGAAGTAAGGTAATAAAATGCAGAATCCCCTGATACTGTTATTTCGGGTTAGCTTCTGTGTTGCAAATCTTGCATAATAGTTCTGTCTGGTAGTGTTCCAGAGACAATTGTGGTGGTGTTTGGACTTTGATATCAAATAGCCCCACTTACTCGAGTGATCTGCTGGCCCTTCAATGTAACCATAAGAGTAGGTAATGAGAATGCAAAAAATATTTGCTAGTATTTGTTAAACTTATATGATCCCAGACCTATTAAAACCTATCTGCAGTGACTTTTATTCTGTCTGATTTAAGTAACTACAGTTTTTTAACTGTGTGGATTTTTAAAACTACAGTTACATAGGAAACAATTTAAAAACCCGCGTAGGAGTTGATCTGCGACACTAAATGTACATCTTTTTTGTTTTGTTTTATAGAGATATTCGGAGTTTGCTCTGTTATTCCCAAAGCTATGGCAATTACTTCTAGTGGTTCGGAAAAAAGGGGGGAGGCATAAACACAAAAGCTATTTCAATAAGGTTCATCCAACGCACAATTTGTAGGGAGAATAATTGATCAAATTTTCTAACTATTGAGAAAACCCCTTGAGGGCAAATCCATGTTTCCACAGAAACATAAAGGGAATTAATATTTATGAAGTATGTACTGTAGGCCAGGCACTACACTAATAGCTTGTATGTATGTGTCCTTATTAGGTAGGAAATTCTTACAGTAATAAAACAACTGGCATGTGGCCGAATTGGAATTTAAAAACTGGCAAGAAGCAACAATTGCTGGAGAGGATGTGGAGAAAGGGGATCCCTCCTACATTGTTGGTGGGAATGCAAGTTGGTACAGCCACTCTGGAAAACAGTGTGGAGGTCCCTTAAAAAGTTAAAAATTGAGCTACCTTATGACCCAGCCATTGCACTACTGGGTATTTACCCCAAAGATACAGATGTAGTGAAGGGGAGAGCCATATGCACCCCAATGTTCATAGCAGCATTGTCCACAATAGCTAAATCATGGAAGGAACCGAGAAGCCCTTCAATGGATGACTGGATTAAGAAATTGTGGTCCCTATATACAATGGAATATTACTCAGCTATCAGAAAGAACGAGTTCTCAACATTTGCAGCAACATGGACGGCACCGGAGGAGATAATGTTAAGTGAAATAAATCAAGCCGAGAAAGACAATTATATGATTTCTCTCATCTATGGAACATAAGAACTAGGAAGATCGGTAGGGGAAGAAAGGGATAAAGAAAGGGGGGGGTAATCAGAAGGGGGAATGAAGCATGAGAGACTATGGACTCTGAGAAACAAACTGAGGGCTTCAGAGGGGAGGGTGGTGGGGGAATGGGATAGGCTGGTGATGGGTAGTAAGGAGGGCACGTATTGCATGGTGCACTGAGTGTTATATGCAACTAATGAATCATCGAACTTTACATCAAAAACCAGGGATGTACTGTATGGTGACTAACACAATAAAAAAACATTAAAAAAAAAAAAACTCACTCTCCCTATTCCCCTTGCCAAACACAGAAATTGTCGTCTTATAATCTCTTTCCATCATATGCGCAGCAGGTGATTGGCCAAGAACTATAAGCATTCTTCTCTATTGACTCAGTATGTGACTATAAAATTCAGTGTAAATGATCTGGAGAACAATTGAGCGCCATAGTCTGGCACAAATTCGGTTACTCTTGGGAGGCGGGAATAACAGTAACTGACATAGAAAGCCTCAGTTCTCCCTCCTGAGAATTATTTTAGAAATAGAAAGATTTCTCATGTTGTCTTCTCTATAACATGAAAAAATACTAATTCAGGTCCCCTAAACATTACATGGGTGCCCGTGGCAGGGTGCTGCACCCCTGGCTCGGAAAGTAAACATGAAGAAGACCCGATCTCTTAGGGGCGCCTGGGTGGCTCAGTCGGCTAAGCGTCTGCCTTCAGCTTAGGTCATGATCTCAGGGCCCTGGGATCAAGCCCTGTGTCTTGGGCTCCTGGCTTAGCTGGGAGTCTACCCCTCCCCACTGGTGCCCCCTTGCATGGGCTTGTTCTTTCTCTCTCAAATAAGTAAAATTTTAAGAAGAAAAAAAAAAAGAAAAAAACCATCTCTTAACATGAAATCAGATGTCCACACTAAACTAAAACGTTTTTGGCACACGCTGCTGTGAGACAGTTCTCTGAAGACAGGTATGCTGTTTTTTCCTATATTTCTTCTTGTGTTTTAAAATATTGTATAGGTAGGGATACTCATTTGGTGATGGCATGAAAGCATGGTAAAATGGAGCCTCTGCTGAGTAGTGTGGAATCTAGTACATACTAGCCTTCAAATATGTATTAGTCATATTAAATTGATTTCAAGGTGCCATTTAAGGCTTGATCGAGGGCCCAAATCAGATCCTGAGAACATGATTGAGTAGCAGGTATCATTCTAAGCTCTGAATTCCCACATACCTTTTGGGGGAGCATCATTGGCTTGAGATTCTCTTTTTTCCACTCATAAGAAGAAAAAAAATGGTCTTTGAATTATGTCATCTAGGAATTAATTACAGAATTTGGAAAACTGTCAGGGCTTTTCTTAATAAACTTTTATATTTTAAAGACTGAGTTAAAAACTCTAAATGAGGAAGTTTGAGAAAATTCCTGATTTAGAATTCTATTTAAAACTTTATTTTTATTTAAATTCAATTAGCCCACATATAGTACATCATTAGTTTCAGATGTAGTGTTTAGTGATTCATTAGTTGTGTGTAACACCCAGCGCTCATCACATCACGTGCCCTCCTTAATGCCCATGCCCCAGTTACCCCAGTCCCCCCCCACCTCCTTTTCCACAACCCCTGTTTCCTGCAGTCCAGAATCTCTCATGATTTGGCTCCTTCTCTGATTTCTTACCATTCAGTTTTCCCTCCCTTCGCCTACAATCCTCCACACTATTTCTTGTATCAACTTTATATCAATATCCTTTAAGGACAAACACATGAGCCAAAGCCTTCCCATATTCGTCATTCAGGTAGTCGTTTCAGTTTAACTGTACCTAGCTGGAAGGGTCGCTTGTCTTAAGTTGTGGTTAAGTGGGTAAGACTTACACCCTCACTCTTCATTTGGACAAAACAGAATCATTAGGAATGCAATAAGGAGACCTTGTGTGAACTCAGAAATGCACATACTTTACAATTGAATGGAGGAAGAATCCAATTAAATAATTTGCTAGCCCATTAATAGACATTCTGGTTCTGGGTTTCCATGACCGTGCATTAAAACCTGCTTCCAGCTTCATGCATTTGGAAAGTGTGTTGTGACCACCTGTGAGAATGTTAAGTTTCATAAAGTTAATGTGTAAGATACCGTTCCTTTGGTTGACTTATGATTAATAATATTTCACTGTTAGAGTTCCTTTTATCTTTAAGAGCCATGAAATGAAGGACATTTATCAGTGATATCCTGCTTCTGTATAGCTTCAAGCACAGGGAGGGATAATTTTCAATTAGAAATTCCATTTCCTCTCTATGTATGGGAAATAGCACATGGAGGCTGATGGGACAGCTGCCTCGCTAATTTTGTTAGACTTTCCTAGAAAGACTCCTACCAAATCTCTCCCATATAAATGAGCCTTTCTTGTGAATTTTTATCCTGTTTTCTCTCAGTCACATTGTAGTCCAATATATCCATTTAAATTTTGATGATCTCTGCCCCCATGCCTAGAGTTCTTTAAATCGTTATATTTTCACAAATTTCCTTTTCTTTTTCCTTTTCCTTTTAGTTTTTTTTTCCATTTCTGTGTTTATAAATATGTGCAAAACCATTTGAGGGATGGCTTGCCATCTGTGCCACCCAGTGGAAAATACCAGGTTTGTTTTACAGCTGTAACAGCTTCCTGCATGGAAGGTGAGTGGTCTTTGATTTTTCTGAGAACCGAGGAGCAAATTTCAGACTAAAACTGGGAGTTCAGTGGTGATGCTGTTGGCAAATTGGGGTAGTTTCTTCAGCCCCCTAATCTGTCTGCTTCCCTCCCTCCCTCCCGCATGCTTTTTTCCCCCTCTCTCCTGTGTCCTACCCCCTCATTTTTTATTCTTCTTCCCTGCTTTTTCTTCCCTTCCCCCTTTTATATTTTCTGTGCTTTTTAAACTTTCATTTTCATATAATTTTAGATTTATAGATGAGTTGTAAAGATATTATCACTTCCAGATGCCATTCATCTAGCTTCCCCCAAAGTTAATATTTTATATAACTATGGTATATTTATCAAAACTCTTGTATTTCTTATGTACCTGTAAATTTAGTGTTACATAAATGTTAACTGACGATGAGAGATGACGTTCTTGGTTTGCTTTTGTCCCTAACTCATTGTGAGAACTTGAAACCCCTTCGCCTTAACAATTGTCAAATTCTTTCTTAAGGGTTGATGGGGCTGGTGACCTGTTATTTCGACACCTGTTAAGCACCCCATTCAATAGGAATGGTTTATATCAATGAAAGTATTGCATATTACACAAGGATACAATTAAATAACCTGAGCCCACTCAGGGGGCTCTCCTCTCTTATTTCCTCTCCTACTTACTGTTACGTATACTCTGAGAGTGTGTTTTGAGTGACCTTTTTCCTAAAATCGTTCTTCACCGTAATGATGTCATTCAAGAGTCTGTTAGCAGAGCTCTACATTGGTTTGATAATGCCCAGAATGTACTCCTGGGATGCTGAAGCCATTTCTGAACTATTCCTTGTCTACAGTCTTCGCACCTCCATCCTTTCTCCAGTCAGCTGTCAAGGTGATGTTTCTAGAATGTACATGTGGATCATGTCGTTCTCCTGTTTCACATCTTTTTTAGGATTCCTCACTGATGAGAGCTGTGGTTCCCAAACTGTGTGTGCCAAGGTGCCCCAGGCACTGCAGTGAACTCATGTAGGCACCATGGGGTATTTTAAATGTGTAGGTGATACAGAGCATGTTGAATGTGCTCAGTACCAGTTTTGAGGTAGTTTTGTTTCTGCATTAGATTGGCTACATTCCTTTCGATGAGGTCCTATTTTACAAAGCTGGGTTTTCAGTGGCTGCTGTAGTTAAAAGCAAGTATCTCACGAAAAACAACATAAAACAAAGGTGGCCCTGTCCACTCTGA
The DNA here is from genome assembly GCF_023065955.2 of Ursus arctos. Taxonomy (NCBI): domain Eukaryota; kingdom Metazoa; phylum Chordata; class Mammalia; order Carnivora; family Ursidae; genus Ursus; species Ursus arctos. The sequence continues at coordinate 12,114,030 of NW_026623019.1, read as the reverse complement.
CTTTAAAGTCTGAAGATACACGGTACCCAACCAAGCATATCCCATTTCTAAATAATGTGGCTGCTTAAGGATGAAATAAAAATGGCACTTTGACTTTTGATTGATGTATATTTTTCGAATGGTTACTAAGTTTTTAGGACACAAATGTTAATTTTTTTTTTTAACAAAGAGAACTTCTATGTCTTTTGACCTAGAGTTTCATGGGAAAGAAAATTGAATGTGTCAAAGCTTGTGCATCTCTGGTCTTCAGTATAAAACTCAAACTCCATGGGGAGGTTGGCATGCATTGTCTTTGGTAATCCATTTTTCTCATCTCAAAAATGAGGGACTCTTAACATTCGTGTAAAATTTCTAAGGTTTCAATGTCCTTCTCTGTAAGATTGGGTTAATATTAGTACCTAATAGGCATTAAGAGAGTTGCTGAAAAGAAATTAGCAGGTACTGGCACTTAGCATACTAATGGTACATGGCAAGTATTCAATCAAATTTTGGTGATTAAATACATGGTTTTTTGCTCGTAAAATTGACATCTGAATCAAAACACATCCTGCTTAGAATCTGAGAACACCAGTAGTCTTAAGAGTCTTACTGTTTGTTGGGCTGCCTGGGTGGCTCAGTCAGTTGAGCGTCTACCTCTTGGTCTCAGGGTTGTTGGGCCCCATAGTAGGTGTGGAATCTTTTTAGAAGAAAAGTCCTAGTGTTGACTCACTTAAGGTATTTCAGCTGGTTAGTGGCGATGTGGAAGCTCAAAGGAAGACCCTTTTGGGTCTTAGCAGCCTTTCCTTTTCTCTGCAAGCAAGTCAGTGATTTTCATCATTCAGAAGGTGTGCATTTGGAAGTACTTGTCTTGAGTAGAATTTTTTGGGGGGTTCAAGGAGGATTTTAATTTAAATCCATAGTGTTTTTATTCCTTTGGGCAAATATTTATCTTGTATTACATTTGTGGAAGTGGGAGGAATACAATACTGAGTTGTTTGCCTTTCCTAGGTAAGTAGGACAATGTGGGCTCTAATTTGAATTGGTTCTTGTTCCCATCTTGCTTTTATGATTCTGTGTCCTCTTTTCCATAAAAGGGAGGGTTCTATAAAAATACTTAAATTTATTCTACAGGTGAAAGCACATTTGCCTAGTGACGTAAGTTCTCTGAAGGAGGCCTGTTTTGAGCTAGAGACAAGTGGAGATACACTGTAGATGTGACATTAGAAGGTCTTGCCCGTGTCGCTACCTGCAGTCTGGTCCTGGGCCCTGGCCAAGTAGTGATGGGGCATCTGCGTAGGCTCTGAATTCCAAATATTGAGAAAAACAGGTCTAAAAATAGGAGTAAGTGATGTCTAAGGGTTAGTCAAGGACCGTTATTAAGCATACTGCTACTGAACTAATTTAAAACGGGGAACCCGATCTCTTCATCTGTGCAAGAATACCAGAACACTTGATTGGATTATTTCTAATTTCCTTTCTTGTTCCATGACAATTGGGGGGATGAAATTTTACCATCAGCAGGACCGTAAACTCCTACCCCTGGGGCTTATCTTGGTGCATGAGCTTTCTGATCTGTTGGATTGATCCAGCTGGATCTGTGGATGCTTCCTGATGTCATGCACAACAAGCAAGCAACAAAAACAAACTCTAAGGATTTGCAGATGCAGTAAGGTCAGCATGTAATACATCCTCTGTTCCCCTTAGAGATTCATAATCTACATTCAAGACACAAGGTATGCTTCAGTAAAGGTAGATTTATTTGACTAGGGTTCCTAAAGGAAGTTTATTTTGGTGAAACAGTTCATTCACATAACATGGACTGAATACTCAGGAGTATATATCAATTGCAACTGTAAATGTTTTAATGTTATGTTTCAAAAAAAAAAAAAAAAAGACCAGAGGAGTTAGTAGCCTTCTCTTTGAGTCTACTGAACTATACCATTCAGCTGTAATTATACGTAGGGGTCCATTGCATTCTGGGTGTGCTAAGTAAACCATGAAATTGAGTGGTCAGGTGGTGCAGAGTAAAGATAATGGAAGCACACTGTCTGGATTCGAGATTCAAACCCTGCTCTTGCCACTTACCCTGGAGACCTGATGCAGGTTTACAAACCAGTGCTTTGTTTTCTATTAATGAAACAGACATGATACCATCTACATCTTTGGGTTCAGATCAGGACCAAGAACTGGTACATATCAGTTCTCAAAAATGTTGGTGCTACTATGACGATAATGATGAGGGAGAGGAGGAGGAGAAGGAAGGAGGAGGATTACTGAAGGAAGCTACAGATTTCTGTTCTGGAGATACGGAGAAGGAATGGGAAGTTTCTCATCCCGTGTTCATGCATTGTTCATTTTCCGCTCCTTAAACCTTCCCTCCACAGTGTTTTCTGTCTTAGTAAATGGCATTACCCTTCAGCCAATAGTTCGGACCCCAAACTTAGGAGGCCAGTTACTTTCTCCTCTACCTTCAAAATCTATCTCAAAACTAGTTCTTTAGAGATAGTTACTGCTATCATTCCTCTGCAAGCCATCACTGTCTCTTACCTGGGATTCTGCAATAACCATCTAGTGATTTGTGGTCCACCATAGTCCTTTCATCAGTAGCAACTAGAGTGCTAATTTAAAACCCTACATCAGGGGTTGCCTGGGTGGCTCAATTGGCTAGGCAGAGCTGACTCTTGGTTTTAGCTCAGGTCCTGATCTCCCGGTGATCAAACCCTATGTCAGGCTCCCTACTCAGCGGGGTGGGTGGAGTCTGCTTCCCTTCCCTCTCTGCCTCCCCCCACTCATTCTCTCTCTCTCTGAAATAAATCTTAAAAAATAAAAATATAAAAAACAAAAAACTACATCAGATTATTGCCTGGGACCCCAGGGCGTTAGAATAAAATCTAAACACCTAACCATGATCTTCACCATCCCTCCCTCCCTCCCTAATTTCATTTGCTTCATTCCCAGTGCTTTTGTCTTCCTAACCGGACATGCAAAGCTTGTTCTTCCCTTGGTCTTTTGTATTTGATGCTTCTTTTGCTGGCAATATTCCTTCCCCAGATCTTTACAAGCCTGGTTTCTTCATTTTATTCTGAGGCACATGTGACCTCAGAAACACAATTCTGCATCACCCTAGGTGTGTAGCCTCCAACACGTTCTGTCTGAACGTGAGGTTTGTGTCCATCTTCCCATCCTCCTCCTGGAATTCAAAGCTGCATAGGTGTAGGGACCATGCAGGGCTTATTCACTGGTATAGACTATTGCTGTTTTGCTATGTGTTTAATAACCAAATGCAGTTTTGCTTAACAGCCTGATAGTACCCACCTCACAGGCTTGTTTGAAGGTTACAAGAGAATTTATGCATAAAGCACACAAGTTCAGTGCTTAGTATGTGGAAGATGCTGAGTATCTGTCCTTAGCATTTTGGAGTATTTCTACGCCACTGCCACATTTTCCCATTGTTAACAGCTCAGAGGTCCCCCATAAGAGGCTCAAGAGATTCTTCTAAAATCCGGAGGGTGCAAAGAAGCAGAGTCAGGATTGTAGGCTGGATCTTAGGGCCTTTGGTCCAAGGATTTTTCTCACTAGAACACCCAAGTTCTGTGGGGTACAATAACCAGCATTTAAGTTTTTGGAGACAATAGATATATTTTTGTATCTCATACAAATAAATGATAATCCCTTTTAAAAAAGGAAACCACAACAGATTGTGAGCCCATGATAGTTAATTCGCTATCCTATGATCATTTAAAATCTTTTTTTATAGCTAATCTATTTTTTATTCCATTTATTTTAAGATTGACCGTTTGGTGTGAGTGCCCATTCTATCATATTCCACTCAACTTCAACTCTCTAATATTTAAAATTTTTATTCCCCAAATTTGAAAGTACTGACCATCATTATCTGACTTTCCATGTTTAACTCCCATTCTAACCCCCATTCTAACCTGCATTTCATGTTACTTGCAGAATGAATTAGGAAGACTCTTATTCAGTTACCTATATTACTGACGCAGTTGTACATACAGAAAAGTATTATGAAACAGCATATGTACAAAAGTGTGCGCAACAGGAGTATAGCTCCAGTTTAAAGAAAGACCATGAAATGAACATCTCCATTTTCCCTCTCTAGGTTATACAAATAGAGCGTGTTCAGTACCATTGATACCCCTTGTGTACTCCCCTCCACTTACAGAGGGATTGCATTGAATTTAGTAATATTCCCTTGCTTTTCTTGATATCCCCAAGCAACATAAGTTTATTTTCGCCTATTTGTGTTCATTTCATACAAATGGGATCATATGGTACATATTTGGTGATGTGCATTTTCACTCTAGGTTCTGTGTTTGAGATTCATCCCTGCTGATGAATAAAACTGTGATGTAGTCACGCTCACTTCAGTACTGAATTCCATTGTGCGAATAAGGCACAATTTACTTCATCTTGCTGATGGATATTTGAATTGTTGACAGGTTTTTGCTCTTAGGAAGAGTGTTGCTGTGGATAATTGCTTAGGACTGCTAGAACACATGTGCAAGAGGTTTTCTTGTTTGTTTGTTTTAAGGTTTGTACCTGGAATCGGTATTACTCTGTCCTAGAATATTCTTTTTTTTAGTTTTTTTTTTATTTTAAGATTTTATTTATTTATTCGACAGGATAGAGACAGCCAGCTAGAGAGGGAACACAAGCAGGGGGAGTGGGAGAGGAAGAAGCAGGCTCATAGCAGAGGAGCCTGATGTGGGGCTCGATCCCATAACGCCGGGATCATGCCCTGAGCTGAAGGCAGACGCTTAACCGCTGTGCCACCCAGGCGCCCCCTTTGTCCTAGAATATTCTTAAATCGAACGCTACTGTGCTATACCTACTTGTTTTCCAAAGTGATTATATCAATTTACATTTCCCTCCTGTTGGACATGAAAATTCATGAAGCTTTCTATCTTTCTGAACACGTGTCAAGAAGATTGTCAGGTTTTTCACGTTTTGCCCATCTGCAGGTGTGAAATGGTATCTCCTTAAGAGTTTGATTTGCATTTCCTTGCTTACTAAAGAAACTGAGACTCTTTCATACACTTACTTGGCATTCCCATTTTCTCTTCTAGGAATTGTTCATGTTTGTTTTCTCTTGGATTGTGGGTATTGCTTACTGATTTAGAGAAGCTCCTCTTACATATTCTGTATACTGTTACGTCTGTCGTATATGTACAACAAATGTCTTATCCCACTTTTTGGATTGCCATGTCACGGTTTCCCTTTATAAACAGAATTTTTGCAGTTAGCGTAATTGAATTTGTCAGTATTTTCCTTTTTGAATTGGTATGTAAAACATTCTCTGTTTTGATGCCATGTCTTTGATGCCAAAGACAATCTCCTACATTTTTTGAAAAACCCTTAATGTTAGTTAAGTCCTTAAGTGGATTTTTTTTTTTGTATATTCCAAGGAAGTAATCAATTTTGTATTGTTCTGGGTATGGATGTAATTATTCTAGCATAACTTATTGAAAAATGTATCCATTGCCCACAGATGTGCATTACTTGGTCCGTGCTATATCCAGTCTTCATATATACACAGGTCTTTTGCTGAGCATTGACTGTCCTGTTTGATTGACCTGTTTGTTCCTGAGACAGTATCATAGTTTTAAAATTGTGTTAGCTTTATAATAAATCTTAATAACTGATAGGACAATTTCATCATCTTCTTGATCCTCTTACTCATACGCGAAAATGTTTAGAATTAATCTCTCAAGTCCCATAAAACATCATATTGGAATTGCATTGAAAATATAGGTCAATTTGGGAGAGGGGGCCAATAACTTTATAACATGAGGTATTTTTATCCACGGACATAGTATGTCCCTCCATTTATTTAGCTATTTTTCAATTAAAAAAATATGTAGCTTCTAGATAAAGGATTTGCCCATATTTATATTAGAATTATTCTCAGGAACCTTTTTATTTATATACAATATATTTTAAAATTGAATTTTTAAGTTCTATTGAAAACCAATTTACTTTTATTAACGTAGTAATTTGGGAATGCTTATCTTCCTGTACATACAGTGTCATCCATGAGCGATGAAAATTTTATTTCTTCATTTACAAATCATGTGTATGTTTTCTTTTTTCTTGACTTAGTGCACGAATTCCAACATCAAAGGTAATGTTGAATAGAAGTGATACTGGACATGTTTGCTGTAAGTTAAAAGGAAACGATTTCACTATTTTGGCATTGAAAAAGATGTTCACTCTGTTTTTGTAGATAGCCATTTTAAGATAAGGTTCTTTGATTCCTAGTTTTAAAAAAAAAATGAGTAGGAAAAATAATTATTAGAACTTTCGATGAATTTTAGAGAGTGCTTTTACCAAATAAATTGATATGAGTATATAGGTTTTCTTCCTTTGAACTATTAATATGCTGAGTTACAGTTTTGATTTCCAGTATTCAATGAACTTTATTTTCTTGAGATTAAAACCAGTGTGGTCATAATATATTTTGATATATTTTGTATGCATTGCTGTATTAGGCATGCTATTCTATATCTATATATATCTAGATAGATAGATAGATAGATAAATAATATCCAAAGGCAATTCCTCTGCTAAGATTTTTGCCTTTGGAATCTATTATGATTAGTAATAACATATTACTCTAGGTTGGTTCAGGTAGTTTTTGGCTAATAGATCTTTTACTGCCATTTTCTTGTAATTTTTGTGTGTGTTTGTAAACAGCACATATTTGGATTTAATCTTTTTTGAATAAATCTGATTGATTTATATTGGGTATTTCTAATATTTGTCTTCATTTCTAACATTTTTGTGTTTTCTATTCTTTAATTTGCTTGCCTTTTTTCCCCAGAATTTTTCCTCATTCCATTTTCTACGAGTATAGATTTTATATGTGCTATGTGCATTCTTTTAGGCCCAATATATTTTTAAAAAGTATATTTAATTTAGCAAATCTAATGTTCATGCATATTTTCTAATCCTCCCAAATAATGTAAGGATTTTAGAATGACTTTACTTGTATTATTTTTTTCCTGATCTGTATAATACTGCTGGATTTTAGCTATATCTTGGTTCTTTTAACTCTACAAATAAGGCATGTATTGTTTTTGTTCTATACAGTTTTACTCCTATGTTTGCAAATTTCCCTTGTCAATTTCTTGAATCTTACATACTCCTTTTGAGATCATTTTCTTTTTTCTGACATACATCCTTTAGAAGGGCCTTTAAAATGTCTATTGATTCTAAACTCTTTCTATTGATCTGAAAATATCTTTATTCTACATTTGTTCTACTGAACGTAAAATTCTTGGTTGACTTTTTCTCTCCCTATTTCGAAAGTACTATCCCAACTACTGGATTCCACTCTTGCTGTAAAAAACAAAACAACCCAACTCATTGAACGTAAGTGAAAATGAAAATCCTTTCATTTGTGTTTCTGCCATTTTAATGATCTTTTTCTTGTTTTCGGTGCTCTGAAATTTCACCATGACAGATTTAAGTAGGGACTTATCTTTATTTATTTGTAGGCTATCTTGAACTTTTTAAATGTGCATTATCAGTGTATTAGAAATACAAAGTCAGTATCTCTTCACGTACTGCCTCTGCTCCCTTTTGTCTTTCCGCTCCTCTGCAAATTTTGACTACATCTGTGCTGTACTTTCTCATGTCCGTTCTCTTTTAAGTTTTGCCTCTCAGTGCTACATTACAATAATTTCTTCAGATCTAGTTAAGTTCACACATTTTTCTTCATATGTAACTAATCTGTTAAATTCATTAAGGTTGTGATTTTTATTAGACGTTTTCTCTCTAGAAGTTTATTGCTTTCTTTTTTGCAACTTTGTGGTCGCTTTTTGGTCTCTTTCCCTTTTATATACTTTGAGGATCATCTTCTATTTATTCATTGAAAGCATTTATAGATATTAAATATTTGTGGGTTTTCCAGGGCTAATCCCACAATTTGCATTTTCTGCTGATTCTAGCCTGCTGTTTGCTTACCTGTTGTGTGAATTTTTTTTCGTGTGAGCTTATGTTCCTTGGAACTTTATCTGTAGAAATTCTTTTAGGCTTTGTTTCGCGGTGTTTCTCCAGAGAGGATTTGGGTTTACTTTGTACATCGTGCTAAAGACACTACCCACCCATCTTTAAATGTGTACACGAGTGATTATTGAGCCACTTAGGTTGTACAGATCGTGTTCTCCCAAAACACAACTGGACCTGGGGTTAGAAATTCTGTCTCAGGGAGAAGGTTTCTGACCGTCCCTGTCTCGAGTGAAGAGCAAGAGGGCATCAGTTCCAATGTCACTTTCTGCAGGAGATCTTTCCAACTCAGACACTGGAGGGATTCCAGCTCCATGTATGCAGGTCTGTCTGACTTTCCACCGACTTGGCCGTAAGCTTTTTTTTCTCCTAGTTTCTGCTCATGCAACCTTGAATAAAAACCAGAATCTGGGTAGCTGTGGATGGGCCAGTACTCCTGGAGTAAACACTGACTTCCGTGATGTTTTACCCCTTCAGATTCATTCCTTATTGCCGTTTCTGTCTTACAAAAATTTTCTTTATTTCTCCACCATCTCAGTCCTGCATTAAAATTATCTTTTTAATCCATCATTTTTAGTTCTGTGTTGCAGAGTGTGTGTGTGTGTGTGTGTGTGTGTGTGTGTGTGTTTAATACTAGTCTGTCATACTATTGGAAGCCATATGTACATAGAGAACTTTCTGTTCTGTGTAGATGAGCCTTATTTTTGGCTGTGGATATGTATACGTATGTCTGTATATATGTGCATTTATGTGTAGATAGATACAAATACATGAAACAATTTACTGTTATGGATAAATAGTATCAGTAAACTTTAATTCGGTAATAATGAAACAATTTTGGCTCTACATACAGAAGATAGCACATACTATAGACTGCATTATGGACTTAGAACTTGTTCCTGTGCCAGCTTGTCTTCTCCAGTCTTTAAGGTATCTCTGTTTAATGGTATAACTAAGATTTAGAGCAAGGAATACTAAGGGGAAGAAAAAATGCTTCACTTGAAGGAAGCAGCACATGTTATGGAATTTCCATCCAGCCAACAAAGAATAAACCCCTTTAATAATAAACCTTGTAGGATTGGACTCAGTCACAGAGAAGAGACTGGCATAGATGTTCTGTCTTGCAGGAGGCTGAAGTGCAGGACTATCAGAATCTGTCTTGGGCAGTACTTGAAAATGGGCAAGTGGCTGAAGATTTCTCAGAAATATGACCTTGCCTATTGTACCTGCTTCTAGAGGTCAAATCCCAGCTCTTACTACATATGTGACATTGGGTCCCTTGCTTAACTACCCTTCTCTCCTCTATTAAGTGGGAGTGGGTTTAATGAAAATAATAAACATCTTTGTGTCATATAGCTGTTGTAGGAAATAAGAGCTTATTCGGTTGGGTACATAGTGCATGGCTAAAAGAGAGCATTAATGGGCCAGATCTTATTTTTTCTCTGTAAATGACTCCACATTCCATGATTCTGTAATTTTAGCAGTTTTGTGTCTCAAAGTCCAGAAGTGGAATTTTGAAGACCTTTTTCTCTACACCCCCCCCAATCGAGAAACCTACACTTGTCCTACTCCTACTTTTCTGAAGTTGCTGAGCATTCATAAAATGTCTATTACCAGAAGCACATATGCATTTTTGTACCCAGATGGTTTGCTCTATCCTCTCCATTAGGGAGAGCAGGTGCGCCAACCCTGCAGTGACTGCCAGTATAAAAATCTCTCTGCAGCCACCGTAGCCCTTTGGTATATATTCCAAGATTCTGGACACTCAGTAAGGAAAAGCAAGTCATTGTTTCTTCCCTGAACACCTATATATAATTATCCCTCTTGGTATTTATGCAATACACCCAGGCATTATTTTCCTTACACTCTGTATTTCTCAAATGAGATGTAAATTCCCAGAAGATGGTTTTCCTGATACACTTTTCTTTGGTTGATTATTTAATATAAAGCCTTTGAGAATAATCTTATCCCTCACTCATTCATTTCACAAGTATACAGTGAATACCAAAGAGGGGGGGAAAACCCACTTAAAAGTTCTAGGCTTTAGGGTTATGCATATCAGTGCACAAGGAATGGGAAGGACCTCTTTGGCTAGGACAGTCAGAAAAGGCCTTTAGAAGAGGTAGTCTTTGAGCTTGAAACAATGAAGCAAAGCCAGGCGTGTTCCAGACGTGAGATAAACAGTACTACGGCAGGGGAAAGAGGTGGGCTTTTTGAAAACCAGAAAGAAGGCCAGTGTAGCTGGAGCATAACAAACAAGGTGTAGAGCACAACTAGATGAAATCTGAGAAGCAGACCAGGGCTACATCATTTGACGTGTCATTTCTATTATCAGTATTCCAGGGGGGGATTGAATAGAATTTACTGTGTCGATTCTATTTCATTTTATCTTTTCCCCTGTGAACTTGTTGATGTTCCTTTGCTCAAGCTATTGGTGCCAGTAAATGTCTTCTGCTGGCCCAGCCTTCCATATGCATTGTAACTCCTTTGGGCTTAAGTGACCAAGAAAGCTTGGTTTGATTAGTGAGATAGTAAAGAATAAATGCATTCACGGGCTAGATTCTCTTGGAAGAGATTTTCCCTCTCCATGGAAGACAGATTCTGCAAAGTGAGCTTTGTACATGAAGGGCAGATCACAGCAAGATTCTGGCTGCTTGCAATAAACAGATTGGAAATCTGAATAAATTACATGCCCTCCCTTGGCTCAGCTTAATTTGAATTACTGTTGTCTAATGTGAGTTTCCTGAACTGTTAATCATGATTTATCAAGTTGATTGGAAAGTTCTAAAACTCCTATTTCTGATCTGACGACAGATCTGATGACAGAGTTTTGGTGGTTGCCACACTCTGCTGCCTTCTGTGGGGAGCTCATGAAAGGACATTCTTAGGAACTTAGGGGACAGTATTTAAACTTTCTCATTACCTTCTTCTGTGAAGCCCTTGATGTTGTGGCTCCCGGGTCCCTGGAAATGTTACTCTTCTGAAACCAGGCTTTTTGCATGGGAGGAAGTAGGCATTGGAACAGATAAGGACTTGGAGGAAAATTACAACCAAATGCGAATGATTTCGTGCTGTGGCACTGTAAATCTTTTTGCTTCTGTAAAATGAATCTATTACTCTTTTGAAATTACAGGGCATAATAGGTTAATTTTTGCACCTGCAGAGTGATTGTCAAAGGAGGTCTATGTGGCAGTACTCTGTAAGGCTTGAGTTTGAAATTTGGTGCAAACCCCAGCTGGGAAGTTAGGCCACAGAAACCACAGGAGCAAGCTAACTGTGTGCAGAAGCTGGTGGGGGTGGCACTCGTTCTCAGCAAAGAAAGCCTCGTGTGATGTCTGAGCACTTGAGTGGCTTGGACCAAACAGCTTCGGCATTATTTGATTTTGACCAAGTAGCCCTGGGATGAAATGGCCTTTCATTCAACTTTGTTAAACAGAAGGGCATGCTGGGCCTCGCTTCCCTCCGAGTTTGCCAAGTACAGGGTTGGCAGCTGTGGGGCAGAGCAGGACATTTCTGCCATATAAGTCTCTTGATGGAAGCACTCTGAGCTAATAGGCAGCTTTTCAGTTCTGAGAGTTTCCCTGTTTGCTCAGTGTTGCCCTTGCTTGTCTGGATGCACAAAAAGTAACAGAGGGAGTAAGAGCCGTGGAGGCTGTCTTTACATTATGTAGCTAGGGCCCTCTAGTGGACAATGATAAGTATGCAGGTAAATTGAACAGCAAGTCTGGAAAAGCTGAATTATTTCTAATTCTCAGGTAAATGATACATACCCAGGCAGGATTAGGTATGGGTCGAGTGGGGCTGAAAGCTTATACAGTTGAGAGTCCCCTTTTTAAAAAATAATGCAAAATATTTGAAGTCTTACCAAATATGCAAACGTGTAAACACAACTAGGTTTCGTCTTCTGTCCTACTTAAGGTAGATCCGCCTCTGGATTTACTGATTCTGTGTTTGCTGATTTTAAATAGAAATTAAGAATAATGTGTGGGAAATAAAGCTTTTTAGTTTATTAGAATGTTGTCCAAAATAACTTTTAGATACATGTTAAGTGCAATACAAAATCCAGACTTAATTCATAGTTCTTTCGTAGTAACCAATCTAGCTTGTACAGCATTTCCTAGAGTGAATATTCTTTGATTGATTTCCCAGCTGAGTTCAGAAATGTACGCGCCAAGCAATTCAGAGTGCATTAGTCTTTAACCTACAAAAATCGTAATTGAATATGGTAAAGTACAGAGCTAGGCACATTTCCTGAATAACTTTGCCCTCATTAACTAAAGAGTATTTTAGTGGTCAGTAGGTTCAGTTTTCCTTATTTATTGGTAGTAACTACAGAAAAACGTGAGTCTTAAGATTAGAAATTTTGGAGTTCACAAATCGGCCTACTGATCAGCTAAGTGGGAGGCAGAACCTGCCAAGTGGAACGGTGAGATTGATTCAGTCTTGAAGTGCAAAAGCATTACCTCAAAGATACTCTCCTCTCAAAACTAGGGCATAAGAAGTCGATACCTGAAACAACACAAGAACTCCATCTTTAACTGTTGCCTCATGTGAAAGGAGATAGTTTCGTGTTTTTCTGCTCACTTACAAGCTTTTTTATGAGAATGAAGAGTTGGAAGTACAGTTAAATATAAGTCGTAGGATTTTCTGTACCAAAAACACTCCAAAATAATGTATAGATAAGCTTCCTCTTTCAGGTAGTTGAATTTGTAGGTAGAGTTTTTCTCATAAAAACGTGTTTATCCTCAGAAATGTGCCATCTTGCCATTCAAAAGAATCCTACGCTAATACAATGGCATAGAGTTTATCAGAATCAGATTTGTAGAGAAAAAAAAAAAACCCAAAAGACAACTTTTAAGGCCGCCTCGTTTGGTCCCAACTGATATGGACACTTTTTTGTGTACTTCACATAGAAGGATGGCTGATTTTAAAGAAAATGTTACGTTGAACTTGAGCTCCACGAACACTGAGCCAAGCTACATGACCTATTACAAACACCTGACAGTTAGCCTGAGTCACTAGCTATTTTTAGAAAAAAAAAATTGATTTTATTTTTGCAAGGATAAATTATTTCAATTTAAAATCTAAGGTTATAGCTAGCTTTTTTGTTCGGTTTTTATAGCGTATTGGTTACTGGTACGTGTATCATTACAGCACTTCCTCTTCTCCTGGATTATTTTCCTTTATCGTTACAACAACGCACTGAGGCTGGTGCTGCCGATGAGAAAACTAAGGGCCCCAAGGTTAAGGAAATGTGCCAGGCGTCTCCAGGGTCAGCTCGGTGGCAAGTGGCAGACTAGGGCTCCTACCCAGGCCCTATCAGAAGGCCTCGATGGGGAAGGGACAGATGAATGTGTTAAACGAGGAGGAATAGACATAGGGCTATAAATCCTACACATCAGAAGATAATGTGGGCACACAGGTGTGGGTGGATCGGAAGGCAGGTTCAGCTTGCAACGTGAACTTTCTGAGTAGCGGTAATAGTGAAAAGTGTGGCAGTAGATACAGTTTCTAAGAGAAAAGTTGTGGTTAAAAGAGGAGTGGTCAGAATGTAGAGGCTTGGAGAACACTGGCAAAGAAGATTCCCTGGACATGAGACTGAGTGAGGCCCGTGGTGTGGGGGAGCTACCATCTGGCAGTGCCCCAGGTGGATGGGGTAGACATTCCTACAACGTGAGGGTAGCTAGCCGTGCTGACAGTACACACAGGTGCGCACGGGTACACGCAGCCTCCTTAGCTGTGAACGCTGCATAGTGACCCAAGGGCATCTGGTCACATCAGCCACAGTCAAAGTCTGATGGTGTCCTTCACAGAGGATAGCAGGTGGGGCTGTAATATTCCTCAAGTAAGAACATGAATCCGATGACTTTAGCTTCTCCTGCTGGTGAACAAGAAAGAGCACGCTGTTAATTTTGAGTTTGAATTCCTATACAGATGGTGCTAACAGATGTTTCCGAACAACACACTTCTAAAAAAAGTCACAACTCTCCTTGAAGTTCTGAACAGAAATGCAGAGAGAATTGGTAGCGCTTTGGCATACCTCTTGTTTTTTAAAAACCGGACTACACTCTCAACCACCTGGGGGGAGGGGACCTCTGGATGGTGAGAGTCCCTTCTAGATGGACCTTCCTGTTGTTGTTGAGCATGTCCCTGTACAAAACAATGTGACTGCTTCCTGTCCTTTTCAGGACTTCAACAAGGAAGAACAAGATAGCTCAGGACTCAAACAAATTCTAAAACAATAGGAAAAGCCACGGGGCCAGTTTAGGGGACTACAGTGAAATGGAGAGAACATCACATGACCATTATAAAATGTTTTCCTAAGCCCCTACCAGCAGAACTCATTCAGTCATTAAATACTGAGTGTGTTCTGCATACCAGGTACTAGATATGGGGAGACAGCATTGGGCAGAACACTGTTCTGTGGAAATATATTACAGAAAACAAAATAAGTAAACAAAGTGGAGAGCGTGTTAGGTGTAGATGAATTGAGGAGGTAGGTGGCCAAACATTGCCTGACGCCGTAAGTATCTCAGGGTGCTTATGTATTCTTAGTAATAGTCATTCAAACTGTGTCTCTGTCACTGTTGAAGTTCACCTCTCCCTTGTCCCTTGTGCCCTGAATCGTTGCTGCCTTCTTGGCCTCTTCCCTGAGGTGGGTTAATCTTGCGAGGTTGCAACCAGCCAGGGTAGGTCTTTAGCAAGTTGGTAGACCTCTCAACTTCACTTTCAGGTCCTGTTTTGTCTGTGGCAGTGCCCTCTTCTCCAGTGTATTCATGGTCATTTCCACCAATATTGATTATTCTGTGGCAGGCACTGTGCAGGTGCTGGGCGCATAGAGGTGGTTAAGACCGGCATGCCCCTTGCCTGATGGAGCTTCCCATCTTGAAAAGGAGGAAGGGACAAAAGCACCCAACACCCCTTAAGTGAATCTGTTGAGTGCTATGAAGGAAGCAAACAGGATGTAGAAGTAGAGAATAATGGAAATTACTTGAGTGATGATACGCCATGAATTCCTCCTTGGAAATGCATCATTTAAGCTGAGTTCAGAGGAAAAGCTGATTTCTTCCTTTACTTGACATATTTGTGTATGTGAGTATTTGCATGAGGGGAGGGTTGCTTTTGAAGCCTCTACACAGCATGTGCAGAGACTTGAGCCCAGGGGAACAGACTCTGGCCCCTTGAAGGATCTGCACAAAGGCGTTTGTGACATTGAGTTTCAGTTGGAATACTAAGAGGCCTGAATCTGTTTTTTAAAGCAGGCCGCATATTAAAATCTTAAGGGATTGCATTATTATTTTTCTCCCGACACATCAACTCTCTCAAACCAGGGAGCTGTTTCCACCTGTGCTAAGTGTTGGTACATTTGACAAAGTACGTATCAGCATTGCTCCCCAGATGACCTGTCCCCGTCTACACGGAGTCTCACTGCCTAGACTCCCTTCTCCAGAGGTTGCTCTCCGAGCTGCCTTGGGGGACCCATACTTGCGAGTGTGCCCACGCTGTTGTACTTGGGACACAATAGAGCCCCTATTCGTCCCTTCATGTCATCCCAGACTCCTCGGCGACTTGACCCTGTTCTGAGATCCTTGCCACAAACGCACATGCTCGAGGGGGAAAAAAAGATACGATTTCCATTTTTTTTGTTTATCTAAATAAAACATTTTTTCTTTTAAATCCAGATTCACTCTCTCTTTTAAAAATACTTTAGTTTTCAAAAGTGCCAGATGGACAGATACCTAACTACACCCTCTATTGTCTTGGTGAACGTCCGTGAGCCAACATACCTTTGAGCTCTGTTGTATAACTCTCCATATTTGGGTTTTTTTTTTTTCTTCATAGTATATTTTTTACCCTGTGGGTATCACTCCAGCTGTTGATACTTTCGCAGGAAGGGGTTGCCCTCCTCTGCCTGTGTGAACATTTTGGGCTTAGTAGCTGGGCCAAAGGAAATATTTGCAGTAAAGTCCGCTCTGTTAAAGAAATTAAGTTATTTCCTTTCATTTCCACTACAGGGTACTCTTCAGCAATTTCACTGGAAGAAAAAAAATTAGCCTAAATGGTCTTTGCGTATTGTTGCTGTGAGTGTGTGTGTGTGTGTGTGTGTAAGCATGAGCGCCTAAGCAGGATGAGTTTGGTGAAGAGCTTGAGAAATGCAGTCTTTTTCAATCTGATGACCAAAAAATAGTATCTTATTATTATTTAACTCTCATTTCTCTGATGATCATTGAGATGGACGATGTCTGACCACACTTGTTAGCCGTGGGCATTTCCCTCGTCTCTGGCTGGGCTTGTCACTTACCTGTTTTCCTCCTTGAGACTTGACTTTCCTTATTGATAGGAAAGCTTTCTATGTATGTTGCATAGAGATATACTAATAAGTATTCAGTATCCCTCTGTCACATGTTTCTAGGTTCTTATTTCTGGTCAGATCTGTCTGTTCCTTTTTATCAGGTTGAGCCTTATGCTGTTGCTGTTTGTGTCCATCAAACATGGAAAAGAAAAATCGGCAGTTACATAGGGTTCAACCTGGTTTGTGCTCTTGAGGTCAGAATTAAAGAGTTGGTACTGACCCCCAGATGAAAGAAAGCTTCATTTGCACTTTATTTGGCCTGTGTGTGTCTTTAGTAACCTGTACTTGTTCTCTGGCTTAAGAATTGTGTTTCTTTGAAAAGAAGCACTTTATTTCTCCTTAGAGCACTAAAATGACTCAATCATGTTCTGGTGTTAACTGATGGGGTACCTGCTGCTTCTGTTCTGGTTATAATACAGTGCTGGTCATACCCTTCCCTAACTCCTAGATTGAGCTCGGGATCACCCCTGGGGGAGAGCCTTGGTTCAGTGCTGCTGTGCTGGGCTCCGGTGGGACATGGTAGGTACTTCTCCCATGGCATTTACTGTCTCTGCTGGGATCGCTAATTTTGGCACCTCCAAGCTGTAACCAAATTTTGTTTACATCCAGGTCCTAGGATCCAGGATCCAGGTTGCCTCACGATAAACTCCCAGCCAGTGTTCCTTTTATCTGAGTTGAACTAATTGAGCAAGAGTTTCGCGTGAATCGAGGAATAGTGGCTATTTTTACAACTTAGTGCTTATGTGACATACACGTGAGCAGCCTCCCCAGCTCAGCGCCAATGAGAATAGCGGAAACACCAGAACGAAATGTGCTTAATTGCATTGCATTATTAGCTTACGCTCTCATTAGATCTTTTCTCCCCCACCTTTTCATTCATTTTCCTTCTTATATTTTTAAAATAACCTCCTGCCTGTCATTTCTGGTTTCTGACTTAGTCTCTGCTTGCTCTTTTCCTGAAAGCCGTCTTGAGAGTACAGTGTTTCTTTCATGTGTATGTGTGTTAAACTGCGATGAAGTGTTTGCCTGTTCAAATATTTAACTCATCATTGTATTTAAATATAGGTTGGATGGTTGTTGACAGAACACGTCCGTAAAGGAGTCCTCTCGTTATTTTCAGCCTCTACCATAGACATTTTCTATCTGGGCAGACGCTCTGCATTTTACCAGATACCGTGAACCTTAGAATTTCCCACCTTCTATTCTTTCTTGTCCACATATTTTCTGAATCAGTGTTAAAAATCACCAAATCCAGGGGCGACTGGGTGGCACAGTGGTTAAGCGTCTGCCTTCAGCTCGGGGCGTGATCCCGGCGTTCTGGGATCGAGCCCCACATCAGGCTCTTTCGTTGTGAGCCTGCTTCTTCCTCTCCCACTCCCCCTGCTTGTGTTCCCTCTCTCGCTGGCTGTCTCTATCTCTGTCAAATAAATAAATAAAATCTTTAACAAAAAAAAAAAAAAAAATCACCAAATCCAGTCCTGCTTCTTCTGTTTATCACATTGATTTTTCCAAAACTTTATACTTATGCATGTTATGTTTTACAGGAACTATAAATAGTTCATAAGCGTTTCTCATCTTTAAAAAAAAAAAAAAACAAAATACACACAGATTTTTCTGGTGGAATATAGACTGCATGCAGAAAAGCACAGGGAAACCTGAGCAGCTCAAGAACAATAAAGAAATCTATATCTGTACGTACTTCACCCCATGCAAGAAGTGTATTTACTGTTTCCATTTTATTGTCTTGTTTTCCTAGGTAGCCCTTCAGAGGGGGCCCCTTATCCTGAATATTATTAATTATTCCCTTGCTTTTCTTAACTTTTTAAAAACAACCTTTGTAAGAATGTCTAAATACTATATTGTTCAGATTTGTCTGTTTTTGTAATTTCTGTAATTACGTAAAAGCATATATGGATTTCTCTGGCAATTCGATTTTATTGTTTAATATATTTTTGAGGCTTCACCGGTATGATAAATACAACCTTAAGTTCAGACTTGGCCATGGTATTAGAGTATTCAGGGGAGGGAGTGATCACAACTTAGTTTCCTTTGGAGGTACACATAGAGGTTTTCCAGTTTTATTGCTATTACAAGTAGCATAATGGTAAATATTCTTACACCTCTTTCCTGGGGGCACATGTGCAGGACTTTCTTCCCAGGATAAATATCTAGTAATGAAATACCTGCATCACAGACTAGGCACTTGTGTGGCTTCCCTACATGAGTTACCAAAGCAGTATCCATTTCCATACCTCTTTCCAGTGAATGAGAAACCTCTTTGTTGTATGTTCATGTCAGTACTTAGTATCTTGCTACATTTACAGTTTTGCCGACCTTGTGGGTGTGAATTGTATCTCATTACGATTTCAGTGTATGCTTCCTTGATCATTGGAAGAGTTAATGTTTTTCAGTATGTTTTGGGGTCATCTGTTTTTTTCTCTTTTATGAAATTCATGTTTATTTTTCAGTAGTGTTTGACTTTGCCTTACTCAGAGTTCTTTATATATATACTGCACAGTAACCCTTGATTGGTGTCGTGTCTTCTCTAAATTTGTAGCTTATATTTTTACTCCACGATGGCTTTTGAGGATAGAAGTTCTCATTTTTTAGGTAATTGCATTTACCAGTTTTACTTCCCATAATTTGCCTGTTCTGTGCCTTCAGTAATTCTACCCTCCCAAGATAAAATTGCTTAAATTCCTTCTAAAATCTTGTCTTCCACATTTAAGTGCTCAGTTCATCAGGGCTTGATTTATATGTATGGCTGAAAAAGGAGTTTTTCCCAAATAGGTAGTCAATTGCCCCAGTACGGTTTATTTTAAAATGTTCATCTTTTCTCCCCTGATCTGCATTATAACCTCCATCATCTGCTGTGACTGTCTAGTCCTCATTCTATTTCTGGGCCCTCGGTTTTTTTAAGTTGCTATATTTGTCCCTGTTCCAATACCTGGCTGTCTTTGTGAACATGGCTTTATAATAGTGTAGTATCTATTGGTCAGGTCCCATGAAAACATTCCTCTTCCTCATTAGATTATTGGTAATTATGGGAACTTTGAAATTCCCTATATATTTTAGAAACAGTTTGTCAAGCATCATGTATAAAATACACATGCACAGATGGAATTTTGATTAGAATTTATAGATCAGTCTGTGATCAAATAACATTTTTGCAGTATTGAGTATTCCAGTTCATTCATGTTTCCATTTATTATTTTAATCCCTAAAATATTTAAATCGTATTTTAATAAAGTATAATTTCACCAGAGTCTGCATACAGTTTTTATACTATTATAAATGGTATCTTTTTTTTTTGTTTTCATTTTCTAAATTTTGTTGCAGAGGAAGAGAAATTCACATGTCTTGTGCACAGATTTTTATGACTAGTCTTGCTAATTTTGTAAAGAGTCATAATAACTTACTGGCAGATAATTTTTTTATCGTTTACAAACATAATCCTATCATGATGAACAAAGAACTTTTTTCCCTCAATCCTCACACCTTTATTTTTTCCTTGCTTACTGTGTTGGCTAGGAACTCCAAAACAATGATGAATAGAAGCGGGAGAGAGCAGGCACCTTAGCCTTTCTTTGCAAACTCAAAGGAGATACTTTCAGTATTTCAACATGGGCTTCCCCTGTCTGCATTACGTCTTAACATGTAAGCCCCTAAGGACTGAGATAAATCCCTGAGGACAAAAGAAAGGATGCCAACTTAAGGTTTACTTTAGTATTAGAAATGTTTACTTTAAGTTTGCATCAGGGAAAAACAGTTTCTGGATACCTGGGTTTGTGGACAAAGGTACATGCCCGCTATATAGTGAATAAATTGAAGAAAATGATATGTCTCCCAGTACAGAAAACATAGTCCATTTCCTGAGAGCATTTTCTGGCTCTTTCAGTGGCCAATCTTTGTAAAACGTCTCCCTGTTAGAGAGCAAGACAGCGGCTGACAGATTTACCTAGCAGTCTTAGTAGTGCTTCCTGGAGGAGCAAAAGGTGGCGGGGTGCTTACAGGGCCCCTTAAATGCTCCCTTACGTGTGGGAAAGACCTAGTGCTCTTTCACCTTATGGGGTGGGATGTGGAAGTGATGGGGAGATGGGACAATAGTACTATCCAGCTGTCTTATTCTAAAGGCTTACTCAATAAAATCCCTCTGTTCTATCCCAAGTAAAAACAGAACTCTCAATGCTGGTCTTTACACAAAGAAGGCTTTCTCTAAAGTAGGCATGTGTCTTTTGAAATCCACTTGGAGACTTACAAAGTCAAATTCAAGGCATAATAAATCCAGGAACCCTCTTTCTGGCACCACTCTGCGACCGTGAAAGTGGGGCTGAGCCCCTGGGAGCAGCCTGGTGTGCAGGTGAGCCGGAGGATGGGGCAGATGTTGAGCTCACAGCTGGAGAGGAGGGGGGAATGCATGTTACACAGAAACTATTGCTAACAGATGAAGAAATGCGTGGATTTTTCTCCACAGATGTAGGTTATTCTTAAATACTTGCTCAGAGGCAAGGAGTGGCAGACTGTGTGTTGTCAGGAACTGGAATGGAGAGGCAAGATATCTCGGGGGAGAGTCTTGGAGAAGTGTGTGTTGGATGTAACTGGAATATTGTGAAGGTCCTACCATGTAGTTCCAGGTGGGCTACAAGGCATGTTTCATTATGCCCAGCAGATGTGTCTAAGGCGCAGCAAGCTGGGCTTTTGTGCCAAGAACAAGCATTAGAAAGATGCTGAAAAGTGAAATGACTTTTACAGTTGCATTATCTCCCCCAGTTATGGGCACAACGTGCTTAATTGGCACTTTAGGGAATAGACTCATAGCAAACAGTGTAAAGCACCCAGAATCACATAAAGCCTTCCTTTTGATGTTCTGTCCTCACTGACATCCTTAATGACAACCCTAATGGGGAAATACAGGGCATGATGCTACCTTATCGAGTTACCACTTACTGATACCAGCTTTCCCTGACAGTGCGAACTCCCTGTTCCTGTGCCAAAAGATGAAAGAAATAAGACAAGACAGCAAGATTGGTGGTGAGAGGTTGGGTCCAGCAAACAGTGTCCTATTTCTTGTCAGTACCACGTGTAGCAATTTCAGCTTGGCTCTAGTCATCCCTGTTGAAGACTGTGTAGATGGAATTGGACATACTTCTGATGGCAAAGGGGGACATAGAAGAAGCCACAATTTGATGTCTTCCTTTAACTTGAGAATTCTGGTCCTATAGAATTGTTTTAAAGAATCAAACATGCTTCAATACAATTTCTTTAATTTCATGTACATTCTTAGATTCTGGCTCCTGGTTCACTTACTAGAATCGTACAGTTGAGCTTTTCACATAGAGCACAATTATGAATACATAACATGATCATGTGAAATGATAAAATATATAAAAATTTACAAAGAACTTTTTTTAAAGATTTTATTTGACAGAACGAGAGAGAGAGAGAGAGAGAGATAGTAAGCACAACTACAAGTAGGCAGATTGGCAGGCAGAGGGAGAAGCAGACTCCCTGCTGAGCAGGGAGCCTGACATGGGGCTTGATCCCAGGACCCTGAGATCATGACCTGAGCTGAAGGCAGATGCTTAACTGAGCCACCCGGGTGCCCAAAGTATTTTTTTTTTTTTTAAGATTTTTTTTGGTCAGAGAGCGTGAGTGATTGCGCACAAGCCCGGGGTGGGGGGCAGGGAGAGGAAGATGAAGGCTCCAGGATCCTGGAATCATGACCTGAGCTGAAGGCAGACACTTAACCGACTGAGTCACCACGGACATGTGGGGGGTATAGTGGATACATCCATGTTTAAGCTTCATAGATTACAAACCTGAGTCTGTTTCATCTTTGTTAACTCTCAAGTCACTTAAATACTTAGGAAATGAGCAGATCCATGGATGAGTGAAAAAATAAGTGAGCTAATATGTAAGTACAGAAACACGTAACATGAATTTTTCTAGCAAATGTGGTTAGTACATACTGGCTTATTTGGGCTGTGTGCA
Organism: Ursus arctos; assembly: GCF_023065955.2. Taxonomy (NCBI): domain Eukaryota; kingdom Metazoa; phylum Chordata; class Mammalia; order Carnivora; family Ursidae; genus Ursus; species Ursus arctos. The sequence goes on along the minus strand of NW_026623019.1, from coordinate 12,091,676 downwards.
GGGTATTGCCAAATAGACTTTCACTTATTTTATACCCTTCACAGAAATATACAAATTTATGGGTTTTCTTGACTTGGCAAAAACTAATTTTGCTTAGATTCTAGCTATGTGAAAGTGTAATCACCTTTTAAAAGTGTTGGTTTCTTTCTGTGCCACTTCTGTTTTCTTGATATCTTAATGATTGAAAATGAAAAAAAAATTTTTTTAGGGAAACCCCAAACACTTGCCTTACAAGCAGGCATTGTGTGACTAGGATGTGCACTCATTTCAGTTTTCCACCTGCAGGGTTCATTTCTAGGATGCCTTTGAAGCACAGCTCTTCTGAGGTTTGATTTAAGAGGTATTCCCCCTGTTACCCAAAATTAGGTCTCAGACTCTCCATCTGGCACAGAAGTCTGGAGTAAGTAGTACCAATCTTCTTCTTATGAAAGGGAGGACAGGAGCCACCAGTTTGGCCCCCAGGAAGGAGAATGAATAGATCTTGATCCTTTTTATTTCCCACCACAGCCCTGCACACCCCTTTCCTTCATGTCTTTCAATTAGGAAGTTGTACCTCCAGGAATGCGTTGCAAATATGTGAGGATGTGTGCAGGTATAATGTTGCCTCCTCATTGAGAGCTAGGATTAAACACTTTGTGCAGCTGTGGCTTTGTTCAAATGGCAGGACCTCAGCCAGAGGGGCTGCAAGAGCTTTCTGAACTGAAGCCAAGAAACAGATCTGGCTTTCCCCACTGAATCTTTAGAAGAAACCACATGGAAATACATACTAGGCGTGTGGATATGTATGCTGGGTGTGTAGAGATCCTTTATCCCATTTTCGGTCATGGAATGGAATATGTGGTATACCTACTATCTGCTTGTGAAGTCTTAAGCCACGTACCTATGTTGAAACTTGCAGTTTTATTTAACGGAAGTAGTAGTTGGCTATAGAGCAGTTTTCCCTTCCTTGGCTCTTAAAACTGCTTTGGACAATTCACATGTGTATCTTTTTAGGTGGTCTGAAGGAAGCCAGATTACATATAATTGCTTTTCCATCTCATTTATGATACTTCTTTTCTCCCCAGTGATCATCTCTTCTACCTTAACTCTGAACTTCTAATATTTTTACCAGTTCTTTCTAATATATATATATATATATATATTTCTGCATCATGTTCATTTCTACTAGATATTCATATTCTCTGCCCTAAAATCTTCCCTAAATACTGGTTATCACCCAAAAAGCAAACAACACAACACTATCCTTTCTGCATTTGAGAACATGAAGTTTTGCCTGAGGGATACCTGAGACCCCTGGTTCCTCCTCCTTGCTGTGTACAAAATACTTCCTGACTCCTGTACAGAATCTGAGGCTGGTGAGAGCCACACTGGTTGGGAGAGGGATCCAATTAGGCAACCTCATGTATGCCGTGGAGAATAAGTGAAGTCAAATTTTCAGAGTATTAAGTTATTTTTCCAACAGGTATTTATTAAGCATCTACTCTAGCTAACCCAGTTCTGGACATAAATATTGATGAATTAAGCAAAGTTTCTGATTTCAAAAAGCTTACATCCCAGCGGAGGGAAAAAGCAATAACAACAACAAAAGAACGAAATTAACGAGGTATGCGTAAGTACAAGGACTAAGAGAACATTAAATAATTCTATACTATGTGACAGGCTTAGGGTTTTCTTAGTTTGGGTGTCAGGGGAGACCAGTATGAGAATGTGTAAGAGTTACTGCTTTGTAACAAATGACCCCAAACCTAACAGCTTAAAACATTTTTTTTTCGGTCACATGATTTTTGTCACACGGGATTTCGTTAATGACATAGGTAGTTCTGTCTCAGAGTCTCTTAGGAGATTACAGGTTCCGAAAGCTTGGCTAGAGAATCGACTCTCATGGCTGTTGAAAGGACATTTTAGTTGGCTTCCAGGTAGATATTTCCCTAAGGGCTGTGTAAATGTCCTCATGACATGTTGACTGGATTCCCCCCAAACGAAGGATCCAGGAGCACAAGGCAGAGCAGCAACACATTTTCTTAACCTTGGAAGTCACATGACATCCCTTCCATTCTCTTCTGTTGGCCACACATACTACAGCTGCTGTAATGTGGGAGGGGGCTCCTGGAGGGGTATGAATACCAGGAGCGGGAGTCTTGATGGGGCATCCTGGATAGCTGAAGGGATAGTTGAACTGAGGACAGAATAATGTGGGACAGTCTGTTAGGTGAATACTTGAGTGTGTAGGGCATTGTAATTGGGGGGAACCAACGACCCTGAGGCAAGGAAACCCTTGGGTTTTCAAGGAATAGACAGGAAGCTATGTTGAACACGAAGGAGAGTCCTATGGGATGAGTCCAATAAGCAAGGGCCAGAAGACATCGGACCTTACTGGGGTTTGGAATATATTTCGAGTGTGGGGAGAAACTGAGGCTTTTGAGCAGAGGAGTAGCAAAAACCGCATGACTCTATGGGGGAACAAAAGTATAATCCTAACAACCGAATTGGACCTGAAAAATTGTAAATGCTAAAGAGAACGAGTTAGACTAAGAAGATTAACTTTTACCCTTGATGGTCATATTGTGCAAACTCCTATAGAGATGTGCAAATATTTATTCTGTTGAGCAGAACAAAAGTGATCCAGGGATTTAAACATAAAATGTCAACTTCTGTATAGCAGCTCTGACCTTCTGCTCTGTCTTCATAAAAGAGGCTCTCCTTTTGATCCTGACCACTTACAGGAACCAAAATCCACAGGGAGTTTCAGGCAAGAATATACCTAGGAGGTATTTTCTAAACATTTCAAGGACCAAGTTGCTTTTCTGCTCAAGCAGTTGATGTTGCTCCTGTTATTTGCCAGATAGAATGTTGTTCACTCCAATTTTTCCAGTTCCTTTCATGCTGTTAAAAGGCAGGTTTTAACTCATTTTTAGAAAACTCAGTTCAGACATGAAAGAATAGCTTTTCTTTTGACCCATGTTTCAACCCTCCAGCTCACTGGCCAGTGGTGGGTCTTGCCCCTTCATAAGGTGGTTCCAACCTCCAGAGAAAATGCAGCCTTTTATTTCAAATGAGATTATTCTGCTCTGCTGCTCTGTGCAGGTGCTGAGATTCCGGCCATGGTTCACTGACTTCGGAGGAGGAATGTTTTGAGTTTTATTCTTAAATGCCTGCCATGCTCCTGCCATGCCCCCTGAAATACTTCAACGGTAATAGAATGTAGCACACTAAATCGTTCATAGTCTCTGGTCCCAATCATGTATGCAAAATCAACCTTTTCTCCAGGTCTAATGGTTTTGATGTGGTGTTCATATCTCTTCTTTTTACACAAGAAAAGGAATACTTGAGCTTTTTAGAGCCTTGCATATAACATACTGGCTCTTTAGATACGTGTTTACTAAACTGAGTGTCTTTATAATTCAAAGTATTTTTACTAGTAAGAATGTACCTACATAATAGAATTAAAAAATGTTTTGGTTGGCCCTCCGCCTGTGCCCACACCCTGAACCTGATGGTATTATTCACCATCTCACCAATAAGTATACCATGTAATTTCTTATCTTCACTGGTTTACACATGTGGTTTGCTTTTGCCTGAAATGTCCTCCAGCCTTATTTTTTTCAAATCTCATGCAAATAACCCTTCTACTGAGAAGCCTTCTCCGATCTCTGTGGACAAATATAATTCCTATTCCACCATAAACCCATGCTAGGACGTTGAGGTCTCCATTTAAGAGCATTTAGTTGAAAGCACCGTAACTGTTCAATGACACAACCTGATTCATAGTCTTTGATATGTCATAGACTCAATAAATGTTGTTGATGTTGGCCAGTCAGCTCAAAACCATCTTAAATAATCAATGTAAAGTATTGCAGTGTTTCCCAGCAAATTTGCTTCCCATGTCGTTTGGTCATCAAAACTTTGTAACAGCTTCAAGAACAGGAACAACTTCCGGTTGACTGATTTCAAGGGATTTTAAATATACTGAGCTAGAAAGTCATCTCTGTCCTGTCCATACACCCTGGAAGCTATGGTAGCAACAATCAGGAAGATCTGAGGTTTGATTGACTTATGCTATGATTGTTCTCATTTATCACCCACTGGGAATATTACCAAAAATGATAGAAGTTTGTCTTCTCTCATGTCCAATTACATTATGTGGCAGCAAACAAATGCCTATTTGCATCTCTGGGCATTCTAAAAAATAAATACAATTAATAATCACACCAAGAGAGTGAGTGAGCCTTGGCATTTGAAATGAGGTGTGGGCTGTGGAGTTTAAGGTCATCTGAGCAGGGAGGGCAGAGGTGATGAATCATCTGAGTCCATGGGACTTCAAAATCTCTCTGTGGCCAGGGGGAGTACTAGGCAGGAGCTGTAGTATAGAGTTCTTGAGGAAATTATCCATTTATTTATTCGTGCATTCCTTTACTCCCCAGCCATCTGTTGGGCACTCTCTATGGGCAGCCACCATCCTGGGTATTGGAGGTACGGTGATGAATGAAACAGAGTCAGATCTTGCCCTCATGGTGCTTCCAATCTAGAACGGAAGACAGATGTGATTACATGAATAATTTGTTTACTGTATTTTTGATAAGTGCCATAAAGTAATACTCTAGGGCATAAGAGCTTATCACAGTGGGTGGGAATGTGGGGGTTCTTAAGAGGCTTTTCTGAGGAAGTGACATTTAAATTTAGTTTTAAAGGAAAAGATTAGTTAAGCAAGGAGGATGGGACCTGGAGAGGAGGAGGAGGAGGGGCAGGACTGGTAGGACAGGGGGTAAAGGAGGTCAGCTGGTCCCAGTTGATGAAATAGGTCCTAGGACACTTGATGAATCCACCATGAATGACTATCAGAGTCAACTTTTTTTTTTTTTTTTAGGTTAAATCATGTGGAATTTTAAAATTAACTTTTGTTATTTGGCAGGACTTCTTTTTAGGGGGGAGGAGAAGGATATGATATTCAAAGGAATAAAATTGTGTTTTCTACCGAAAACCTAGAATACACTAAAACTGTACTCAAGCTTCCGTGCTCATTTTGCCACTTAAGGTGAGAATTAGAAAGGGGAGAAGGGGGAGAGAAGGGGATGGCCAGAAGGAATTAATGGGGGGCAAAGGCACAGGAAGAGAAAAGAGAAAAAAAACATAGAGTGATGCACTGTATGTACCAAATACTAAAAAGAAATGGTTTTGTCCTTTCTTGCTAGAACATCAAGGTTCAGACTGCTGTATTTCATCATTCCCTCATGGTAGAAAAATTACGAGATTAGTCCATATTTATTGCCCCTGAACTTTATTTTGACACTTTTTGGGGACATCTTTAAATAAATGATTCTCCAGGTTTCAGTACCCAGAAGCCTATAAACGTGGGTGCTGGGTGAATTAAAGGCAAGAGCCCAGACAAGCTTCAGGTCACTACTACTGTGCGTGGAAATCCAAAGGGGTGAACTAGAATGTGAAAATAGTAAGGAACTAGCAGAAACATCTTAGCTTTCTTGTTTGGGCTGCAGTAGGCTTCACGAGAGAGAGAATAGTCTTGGGTGAAAGGAGATTACAGTGTGAGGGTAGAACTACATCCACAGGAAGTAGTCCCATAAGCCAGCCAATTGTTGGGTATTAGAAAGGAAAATGAATACACCAAAGATGTTCATGTTATTACTATCAAGGGGAATTGTCCATCGTGCTTGAGACTTGTAACAGACGTATGAAGGGTCCTACGCTACTTATCATGCAGTGAAAACAGTAAAAAGAGGCTTGAGCATCTTTTGAAAACAGATGCTTGAAAACAAACGATGTGGGTAGAGAGGCGCTGGGAAATAAAGTTAGTGAAACTGGAATCAAGGATGAACTTTGCTCAACTTGATGTGTGTACTGCACTGACACAATAAAGCGATCGCCGTTTGGCACGTGCATTCACTTACACATCCCCACTTTATAGTTTCCTACTTTATAGTTCCATCTTTTATCCAAGGGAGTCTCTTCTAAAGGATGCGGGAGAAAACAAATTTGATAATCTACACAAACAATTTAAATGACTGTCAGTTGGGGCACCTGGGTGGCTCAGTTGGTTGAGCGACCGACTCTTGATTTCGGCTCAGGTCGTGATCTCAGGGTCTTGGGATTGAGCCTTGCATCAGGCTCCCTGCTCAGTGGGGAGTCTGCTTGTCCCTCTCCTCCCCCCATGTGTGCTTGCTTGCGCTCACTGTCTCTCAAATAAGTAAATAAATCTTTATGAATTACTGTCAGAAAGATAAGCCAGGGATTCTGTGGGACTGCTATTGGACATCTGTAATTATGCCCAAAGACGATTTAAAACTACAAAATGATAATTTGATTATTTTGAAGATGTGTGATATATTTTGTAAGTGATATGAGCTATGATATATGATATGAGCAACTTTCACTTATTTTCTTTGTGTTACAAAACTCCAATTCATTTTCCCCTTAATCCATTTTACAGTATTGAAAATCCCACACTTGGATTTAAGAGCACGGAGTGGGTGTTTTGTACTCATAAAAATACCTTTCTCTGCTGTCATCCAAATTTAAGTGTATTTCTTTGTTAAGACACCTTGTGGTAAGATGTACACGTTCTTTTCTCCAACATTAATGAGAAGTGATACACCCACATGGAAACATGCTTCTAAGGCTTTTTAAAAATAATTTGGCATTAAGTAGATTTCCAAAATATACTTTATCCTAGAAATACTCTGCTTTGGGATACAGAGGATGGAAGATGGAATACTTTTATAATGTGAGGAAAAAGGAAGGCAGACATGAAGCTTATGGAAAGCAGATAGGTACCATGGATTTCTGTGAAGATCTGAAGTTCACTTCACTGGATTCTTACTCAGGTTCTGTTCAAGGGCAGTCTTGAGTAAGTCAACCAAACTTTCCTTGCCTGTTTCCTCAGCTGCAAGATGCCCAGCTTGTAGGGGTGTAGAGCTCATAGGGGTGACTGTGTGTAAAGCTCATAGACCTTACATGTGCTAAAGGCTTGTCTGTTACGTTCTGCTGAGAGGAGGTGATTCCTATGCTGATTTGGGGACTTTCCTTTGGGTCACTTTCTGTGGTTACCGAAACATCATCCACTTTTGTTTCCTGGATGTATCAGGCAGTAGAGAAGATAGAGGAATTCAACTCCAGTATTGTCAATATTCTCTCCAGCTTCTAGAGGAAGCACACCATTCCACAGTGTGGTTTTCTTCCTCAGCTCATGGCCCTTTTCTTTGTCACTTTTCCTTTCTTTTGTACTTCAGAATCTTTTTTTTTTTTAAGATTTAACTTATTTATTGGACAGAGAGAGACACAGCTAGAGAGCAAACACGAGCAGGGGGAGTGGGAGAGGGAGAAGCAGGCTTCCTGCTGAGCAGGGAGCCCGATGCGGGGCTTGATCCCAGGACCCTGGGATCATGACCTGAGCCGAAGGCAGATGCTTAATGACTGAGCTACCCAGGCGCCCCTGTACTTCAGAATCTTAATTGGTCCAAGGTGATGGCATTAATAGTGTGGGATAGACCAAGAGGTAGGGGTTAGTCCAAATGAGAACTGGGGAGAGGGTTGTATATTTGCAATCTGGGGTGGTTCTTTGCTTGGCTGGTTCTGTGGCCCTTGTACACATTCAGGTACACCTTCTGTGGTTCTGGACCCACACAGTGGTTCTGGATCCCCTGTGATTCTGCCTAAATCAACAGCTAGCCTTGCTTCTCAGGGGAGAACAATCTAAGTGCTATCTAGAGAAGGTGAATAAGCCAAGATCACTTAGCCTAAGGAATGTGTCATTGCCAGCGTAGACCGTGTTAACTGACCATTCTTTTTTTTTTTTTTTTTAATAATGATTTTTTATTATATTATGTTAGTCACCATACAGTACATCCCCGGTTTTCGATATAAGGCTCGATGATTCATTAGTTGTGTATAACACCCAGTGCACCATGCAATATGTGCCCTCCTTACTACCCATCACCGGTCTATCCCATTCCCCCACCCCCCTCCCCTCTGTAGCCCTCAGTTTGTTTCTCATAGTCCATAGTCTCTCATGTTTCATTCCCCCTTCTGATTACCCCCCCTTTCTTTATCCCTTTCTTCCCCTACTGATCATTCTAGTTCTTATGTTCCATAGATGAGAGAAATCATATGATAGTTGTCTTTCTCTGCTTGACTTATTTCACTAAGCATTATCTCCTCCAGTGCCGTCCATGTTGTAGCAAATGTTGAGAACTCATTCTTTCTGATTGCTGAGTAATATTCCATTGTATATATGGACCACAACTTCTTAATCCAGTCATCTGTTGCAGGGCATCTCGGCTCCTTCCACGATTTAGCTATTGTGGACATTGCTGCTATGAACATTGGGGTGCATATGGCCCTTCTCTTCACTACGTCTGTATCTTTGGGGTAAACACCCAGTAGTGCAATGGCTGGATCATAGGGTAGCTCAATTTTTAACTTTTTAAGGGACCTCCACACGGTTTTCCAGAGTGGCTGTACCAACTTGCATTCCCACCAACAATGTAGGAGGGATCCCCTTTCTCCACATCCTCTCCAACAATTGTTGTCTCTTGCCTTGTCTATTTTTGCCATTCTAACTGGCGTAAGGTGGTATCTCAGTGTGGTTTTGATTTGAATTTCCTTGATGGCTAATGATTTTGAACATTTTTTCATGTGTCTGTTAGCCATTTGTATGTCTTCATTGGAAAAGTGTCTGTTCATATCTTCTGCCCATTGTTTGATTTGTTTATTTGTTTCTCGTGTATTGAGTTTGAGAAGTTCTTTGTAGATCTTGGATACCAGTCCTTTATCTGTAGTGTCATTTGCAAATATCTTCTCCCATTCCGTGGGCTGCCTCTTAGTTTTTCTGACTGTTTCCTTGGATGTGCAGAAACTTTTAATCTTGATGAAGTCCCATAAATTCATTTTATCTTTTGTTTCTCTTGCCTTTGGGGATGTGTCATGAAAAAGGTTGCTTTGGCTGATGTCGTAGAGGTTGCTGCCTATGTTCTCCTCTAGAATTTTGATGGATTCCTGTCTCACATCGAGGTCTTTCATCCATTTGGAGTTTATTTTTGTGTATGGTGTGAGATAGTGGTCAAGTTTCATTCTTTTGCATGTAGCTGTCCAATTTTCCCAGCACCATTTATTGAAGAGACTGTCTTTTTCCCACCGGATGTTTTTTCCTGCTTTATCAAATATTAGTTGCCCAAAGAGCTGAGGGTCCATTTCTGGGCTCTCTATTCTGTTCCATTGGTCTATGTGTCTGTTTTTGTGCCAGTACCATGCTGTCTTTGTGATCACAGCTTTGTAATACAGCTCGAAATCCGGCATTGTGATGCCCCCAGCTTTGTTTTTCCTTTTCAACAGTTCCTTGGAGATTCGGGGCCTTTTCTGGTTCCATACAAATTTAAGGACTGTTTGTTCCAGTTCTTTGAAAAACGTTCTCGGTATTTTGATCGGGATAGCATTGGAAGTGTAGATTGCTCTGGGTAGCATGGACATTTTAACTATGTTAATTCTTCCGATCCATGAGCATAGAATATCTTTCCATCTTTTTATGTCTTCCTCAATGTCTTTTAAGAGTGATTTATAGTTTCTAGAATAAAGGTCCTTTACGTCTCTGGTTAAGTTAATTCCAAGGTAACGTATGGTTTTTGGTGCTATTGTAAATGGGATGGATTCCCTGATTTCTCTTTCTTCGTTCTCGTTATTCGTGTACAGAAATGCAACTGATTTCTGAGCATTGATTTTGTATCCCGCCACGTTACTGAATTGCTCTATAACTTCTAATAGTTTGGGAGTGGCTTCTTTTGGGTTTTCCATATAGAGTATCATGTCGTCTGCGAAGAGAGACATTTTGACTTCTTCTTTGCCGATTTGAATACCTTTGATCCCTTTTTGTTGTCTGATTGCTGTTGCAAGGACTTCTAGTACTATGTTGAATAATAGTGGCGAGAGTGGGCATCCTTGTCGTGTTCCTGATCTTAAGGGAAAGGCTTCCAGCTTTTCCCCATTGAGAATAATATTTGCAGTAGGCTTTTCATAGATGGCTTTTATGAGATTGAGAAATGTACCTTCTATTCCTACACTCTGAAGGGTTTTAATCAGGAAAGGATGCTGTATTTTGTCAAATGCTTTTTCGGCATCGATTGAGAGGATCATATGGTTCTTGAGTCTTTTCTTGTTGATATGATGTATCACGCTGATTGATTTGCGAATATTGAACCACGCTTGCATCCCAGGTATGAATCCCACTTGATCGTGGTGGATAATCCTTTTAATGAACTGTTGGATTCTATTAGCAAGTATCTTGTTGAGGATTTTGGCGTCCATATTCATTAGGGAAATCGGTCTGTAATTCTCCTTTTTGAGGGGGTCTTTGCCTGGTTTGGGGATCAAGGTAATATTGGCCTCATAGAATGAGTTTGGTAGCTTTCCTTCTGTTTCTATTTTTTGAAATAGCTTTAGGAGAATAGGTATTATTTCTTCTTTGAATGTTTGGTAGAATTCCCCAGGAAAACCGTCCGGGCCTGGAGTTTTGTTATTTGGAAGGTTGTTTATCACTGACTCAATTTCTTCATAATTAATTGGCCTGTTTAAGAAATCAATTTCTTCCTTTTTCAATCTTGGTAGTTTATAGGTTTCCAGGAAGGATTCCATCTCTTCCAGATTGCTTAGTTTATTGGCATATAGCTGTTGATAAAAATTTCTAATAATCCTTCCAATTTCAATGGTGTTCGTCGTGACCTCTCCTTTTTCATTCATAATTTTAATAATCTGGGTCCTTTCTCTTTTCTTTTGGATAAGTCTTGCCAGTGGTCTGTCAATTTTATTGATTCTCTCCAAGAACCAGCTTCTAGTCCTGTTGATCTGCTCTACTGTACTTCTGGTTTCTGCTTGATTGATTTCAGCTTTAATTTTGGTCAACTGCTTCCTTGTGCGTGGATTAGGCCTGTCCCTCTGTTGCTGTTCCAGCTTCTTGAGGTGAGAATATAAAAACTGCATTTTAGATTTTTCTATTCTTTTGAGTGAGGCTTGGATGGCTATGTATTTCCCCCTTAGGACTGCCTTTGCAGTATCCCATAGGTTTTGGACAGTTGTATTTTCATTCTCATTGGTCTCCATAAATTGTTTAATTTGATTTTTGATTTCCTGGTTTATCAAGTCATTCCTGAGCAGGATGGTTCTTAGTCTCCAAGTGTTTGAGTTTCTTCCAAATTTTTCCTTGTGGTTGAGTTCCAATTTCAGAGCGTTGTGGTCTGAGAATATGCAGGGGATAATTTCAATCTTTTGGTATCGGCTGAGACCTGTTTTGTGTCCCAGAACATGGTCTATTCTTGAAAATGTTCCATGGGCATTAGAATAGAATGAGTATTCTTTGGTTCTGGGGTGTAGTGTTCTATATATATCTATGAGGTCCAACTCGTCGAGTATGGCATTCAAAGCCTTTGATTCTTTGCTTAGTTTTTGCCAGGGTGTTCTGTCTATTTCTGAGAGTGGAGTGTTGAGGTCCCCTACTATTAATGTATTTTTATCTATATGTCTCTTTATTCTGGTTAAGAGTTGGCTTGTGTATCTTGCTGCTCCCCTGTTGGGGGCATATATATTTATAATTGTCATATCCACTTGTTGAATACTTCCTTTAAGAATAATATAGTGCCCTTCTGCATCTCTAACTATAGTCTGTAGTTTAAAATCCAATTTATCTGATATGAGAATTGCTACCCCAGCTTTCTTTTGAGGTCCATTTGCGTGAAAGATGGTACTCCATCCCCTTACTCTCAGTCTGAATGCATCTTTGGGTTCGAAATGAGTCTCTTGTAGACAGCAAATGGATGGGTCATTTCTTTTTATCCAATCTGCAACCCTGTGGCGTTTGAAGCAAGAATTTAAACCATTAATGTTCAGGCTGAGTACTGAGAGATATGCTTTTAATTCTGCCATGTTGTCAGTAAAGTCTTTGTTTGTATTGGCTGTGACTTTCTGTTTTGTATCACTCTTGGGGCCTTTTTACTTTTATAGAACCCCCCGTAATACCTCCTGTAGGGCTGGTTTCGTGGTTACGAAATTGGCTAGTGACTGTCGATTCTGAAATGTCTTTATTTCTCCATCAATTCTGAATGACAGCCTTGCTGGATAAAGGATCCTTGGCTGCATGTTTTTCTCTGAAAGAGCTTTAAAAATGCTCCCCCAACCCTTTCTCTCATTCCAGGTCTGTGTAGACAGGTCTGATATAATTCTGATGCCTTTGCCTTGGTACGTGAGAAATTTCTTTGCCCTGGCCGCTTTCAATACTGTATCCTTGGATCTCATATTTGCGAAATGCACTATGACGTGACGTGGTGTAGGTCTGTCATGGTTGAGCTTGGGAGGGGTCCTCTCTGCCTCTTGGACACGAATTTTTGTTTCCCTTGCTAGATTAGGGAAGTTTTCAGCTACAATTTGTTCAAATATCTCTTCTAGACCTCTGTTTTTCTCCACCCCCTCGGGGATGCCGATGATTCTAACATTGGATCGTTTCGTTGAGTCAGTAATCTCATGTAGCCAACATTCGTGGGCGTGGATTTTTTTAAGACCATCTTCTATTTTTATTTTTTCCTCTATTAACCCATCCTCCAATTCACTAACCCTTTCCTCCGCTTCCGTGACCCTGGCCGTCAGAGCCTCTAGTTTTGCCTGCATTTGGCTCATAGAATTTTTAATTTCTGTCAAATTCGCTCTCATTTCCGTCCTTAGGGATTGTATATTCTCAGTAATATTTTCCTGAATACTTTTTTCAAGTCTACTCATTATCTTGACCATTGTTACTCTGAATTCCATTTCTGATAATTTGGTTACATCCATATCCGTTACTTCTGTGGCAGAGGCCACAGACTCACTGTCTTTTCTTTGTTGGGGGGGGGCTTCTCCTTCTTGTCATTCTGATGAAGAGAGGTTGCGGGGTTTCCAGAGCCCAAAATTATTGACTGGGTCCCAGGCCGTGCCCCTTGTTTTATAGGGATCTTAGAGATGTGGGCTTCTTCTTTAAAGATTTTATTTATTTACTTATCTGAGAGAGGGAGACAGACAGTCAGCAAGAACGAAACAGAAGCAGGGGAGTGAGAGAGGAAGAAGCAGGCTCCCAGCGGAGGAGCCCGATGAGGGACTCCTTTCCGGAACGCTGGGATCACGCCCTAAGCCGAAGACAGGCGCCCAACGACGGCGCCACCCAGGCGCCTCCGGTTGTGGGCTTCTTGATTTTTCAGCCTGCCTTCTGTGTTCTGGGGGAGGGGCCTGCCGCGCCCATACTCAGGCAACCCTGTTTGGTTAGAGTCTCCGTGTCCCCTGCGAGGGAGGATGGGGATGGGCACTCTCTGAGCCGGTATTTCCAGGCTTTTGTTCTCTGGCGGCTTTCCCTGGCGGCCGGCTATGCCTCTTCTGAGGGTCAGAGCAGCAGAGGCTGCATTGTCGCAGAACAGAGGGATTGCGGCCCGTTCTCCACTGATGTTCTGGCCACTTTAACTCTATTACTGTTGGTGCTGCTCAACCCTGCAGCGTCCCGGGATGTGCGCCCCACACCCTGCGTCCCTGCCCTCACTTCCAGGGCCGGCGCGTCTCTGTCCTTTGTGTTTCTAATGCCGCCAGCCACTGGCCCGCGCGTCTCTGTCCTTTGTGTTTCTAATGCCGCCAGCCACCAGCCGCCCCGTGCGCTCCCGGGTCTCCCGGTCTCAGTCTATGCCTGGTGAGCACACCTCGATTCCGGAGTTTCGTGAGAAGCCTGGTGGCGCGCGCACCCGGTTCAGGGTCTCAGTCTGCTGTTTCGCGGGTGCCGACCGCGAGTCCGCCCGCTCCCCCGTGCAGGTGGCCCGCCAGCCGCCAGCCGCCCCGTGCGTGCTCCGGGAGTTCCCGGTCTCAGTCTGGATCCCGTGAGCGCACCGGGATTCCGGTGTTCCGGGAGATGCCTGGTGGCGCACGCGTTCACGGCTCACCGGTCTCAGTCTGCTCTCTCGCGGGTGCCCTCTGTGAGTCCGCCCGCTCCCCCTGCAGGTGGCTGCCGCTTCCCGGAGCCCAAACGCGGCGGCTCCCTCCCCCTTCCGTTTATCTTCCGATATCCGTGCACGGTTTACAGCTCCCCTCTTCGTACCTCAATACTCAGCGCTGGAGATGTTCATTTGTAGAGATCCAGATGCATCATCCTGCGTCTCAGGCTGATTCCGTGGTTATTTAGGCTGGTCTGGTACCTATCCAGCTCGACTCAGGGGACCGGCTGAAAAAGAGGTCCCCTGCTCCTCCGCCATCTTAACTCCCCCCCCCCCCCCTTAACTGACCATTCTGTGGAGATCCGTGATGAGCTCTATGAACGATGGCTGGAAGAACTGAAAGATGAAAGATACTGTTAAGGGCCCAGAAATCTTCACTGATTTACCTTTTTCAGGGTCTTGAAATTAATTTCAAGCAAAATAGTCTTTTGACTGTACTATCAGTCACCTGCTCATTCTTGAAACTTGATTTCAGGGGCATCTGGGTGGCTCAGTCAGTTAAGTGTCTGCCTTTAACTCAGGTCATGATCCCAGGGTCCTGGGATAGAGCCCTGTGTGGGGCTCCTTGCTCAGTGCGGGAGTCTGTTTCTCCCTCTCCTTCTGTGTGCTCTCTCTCTCTCTCTCTCTGTAAAATTAAAAAAAAAAAAACTCTTAAAAAATAAACTTGATTTTATAGAATAACCCAAAAGAAGGGGAAAAACACGTGTACACATTTGGTCATTGTAACTTTAAGAAAAAATTTAGTTGTGAGTGAAATAAATGCAGATCAATGGAAGGAAGTTACGTTACAATGTCAAGGACGTGAAAGAAGATGTAGCCATTAAAAATGAGAACTATACTGTAATAAGTAAAATCAAGATAAGTTTTAGAAGAGAAAGAATTAATGGTAGTTATTGTAAATTGTGCGGTTATCTTGATTTTAGTTTTTTCCAATTTTCCTTAAGGCCGTTGACGTACTTACTAATGTAGTGTTCAGATAAAATTGAGGTGGTCAGGTATTCAACTTTGACTGTTATCTTCCTCCAGAAATTAAATTTATCAATCCATCTTAATTCCCTGAAAAGCAAGTAGTCTATAATTTTTAAGAGGACAATTTTCAGAGTGCTGAGACCAGGGAAATTTCTTTATGCCTTGGGATTTCAGATTGCTTAAATGTAATAGACTCTGTTGATGTTGGGAAGACTGTGATTGATGCACGTAAAGTAATTGTCACAGTATGTGGTGTTCAGCACTCATACAGGAAGATCTTAATGTGTTGGTATGTTTTGAAGGATTGACATATTAATGATAAAAACATTGCTTCAGGTGATAGAAATTAAAAATGAAAATCCTAGAAGGTGACTACCGCCTTAATATTCTAAGTCATTTATTTTTGAGCGGGAAAACAAGAGGTAAGAGGAAACTTATTCTCAATGGGCAAAATCCAGATGATGGATAGATTGTCCTCCTTATAATAAATAGACTCCATGGGGCATGAGCTTGAAAGGTCACTTCTGGGCAAATGCAAATAAGGTACAGCTGGGGTTCGAGAGCTCAGACTCTGGAGCCAGCCTGCCTGTGTTCAGGTGCTAGCTTTGGTGCATGAACTTGGGCACCCTACTAAATTTCAGTTTCCCGACCTATAAAGTGGGGTTAATAACCGCACCCATTTCCTACTGTTACCGTAGCAGTTAAACGAGTCACTGTGTGCGAAGAGCTGAGAGTGCTGCAATGGTACGTTAATAGTTGTGATGTAATATAGCTAGAAAATGTGACTACGAGGACTTAGGCTCTATCACATTTTTGTTGTCATAATTTTAATCATCCACTTTTGATTTAATGAGCATACAACTTGTTGATAAAATAACATTTTGGAAACGTAAGTCCTGATGCTTTTAAATGGTGAAATCTTCAGATGTAGTTCTCGAGGTATAAATACTTAGGAAATGAGTGTAACTAAATCATCCTATGGAGCCATTAACACATAGTGACCAAATTGCCCTTCCCCCAGTTTGAGGTAGTTAATAACAAAATCACTTTATTCTCAGGAAGTGATCAGACCACTGAATGAAAATTAAAACCATTTATTTAGTTACCAGGATATTAGCTATAATGGAGGAGACTTGACTGACAAATGACATTATCAGAAGAGCCTCCAGCACTCTGCTGGTCTCAGCTTAAAAAAATCAGTATGCATGCAATTATACACTTAATACAAGGAGACATTGAACTGTGATTACAGGCTTTTTTTTTTTTTTTAAGATGTTATTTATTTGGGGGAGAGAGAGAGCACAGGCAGAGGGAGAAGTAGGCTCCCCGCTGAGTGGAGAGCCCGATGTGGGGCTCGCTCTCAGGACCCTCAGACCATGACCTGTGCTGAAGGCAGACACTTAACTGACTGAGCCGCCCAAGCATCCCTGTGATTACAGGTTTTTTGAAAGTGTTTCCCTTATGACTCCTATAAATATACATCTTCTCTTGCTGCGCATAAACTCAGTTTATTTGCTTATAGATACAAATATGTAAAGAAAATATGTTTTAACTATCTTGATCATATTATATGGGGAAAATATTTTACATGTAATACTGTAGTCCTCACAATCCGTTTTGATTGAACAGCCATGGAATCCATGGCCTGTAGCTCTTCATTGCACCAGCTCTGAAATAATTATTTTGCTCCCAACCTGCCTTGCATCCTATTTCCCTCCTCTGTCAGGTGATGCCCCATCTAAGTTGCCCTGTTTGACAATTTGGGGTCCATCATCATCTCCTTCTTTCTTATATGGTGCCCCCACTACCCCCCCTTTCCAGACAGTTTCCATGGTTTCTAAAGTCTTTCCTCTAAAGATACTTTATGTAAGAGCTCATCTCTTTTGTTGTCTGGTTATTCGAAGGCCTTGTCACCTTCACCTGTACTATTATAGCGCTTTCCTACCTGTTTCTCCTTCTAATCCATCTGCTAGAACACTTGAGAAGATGGCCTCAAAGCAGTTCTTCTAAAATGCAAATCTAATTACATTAGCAGACATTTCCCCGTATTGCTCTGCAAGCACTCGTTCTGCAGAATGTTAAAAATGTTACATTAGGGAAATTCTGGGTTAATTCATGTTAAACAGGATTCTTTGTTGTAAGACTTAACAGGGCTTTTGGGATTTACACATCATGGTTATCTAAAAGGCTGTTACAACATACAATCTCTCCTAAAAGTTACCACAATCTTCATTTTTTTTTTTAATTTTTTTTTTGTAAGTCCACCAAAAGAGGAGCTGGTGTTTTCTGGAATACACTATAAAATATGAATTTATTTGCCTCTTGAAACCCTCACAATTCACAATGACATGTAAGATGTGGCAGAAATTCCTTAACATGCTTTCTAAGAGCCTGTATGGTCAGTCCCCTGCCTCACCTCAGCTCTACACCCTACATTTGTTCTTACACAACTGCTCTTCTGGCCCTAACTCTGCATCTAGATCCAACATCATATATATTGTCATGTGTGTTTTGCACAATCTGCTCTCTTGACCTGAAATGTTTCCCCCTACCTTATGCTTGATGAACTCCTCTGTCCTTCAAGATGGGGTGCAAATAACACCTCCTTTGTAAAACTTTCCCTGACCCTCCCAAGCAGTGGATCTCTTTCTCCAGTACACCCCCGTGACACTGGTGTCTCTTGCAGTTCTCATTCCACTTTGTACAGATACTTTACTTTTAATATAGACCCCCTTCTGTGCCCAACTGGGAATTCCTTAATAGTTCTCTTTAATCTTGTGTCCTGGCACATAGTTGTGGTCATCAAGAAAAGGAATTGTGGTACTGTTGGTGAATTGATACCCTGTTTTCAGAAGAGAGAGAGCTACAGTGCCATTAAGTTAGGACTGTAACGAAATCACAGAGGCAAGACTGTGTTTACTAATTAATAGACTGTAACTTCAGACATGAAATCGTTATCAGCAGGAATGGCATCTGAATTTCAACTTCGTTGTCTACTAAAAAAGATGGCCTCAAATCAAATGATAAGCATTTGTAACTTTGAAGGGTACTTCCTACCTTCTCTCTTTTCTGCTTTCGTGGTTACCTTATCTCTGAATAAAAGAGAAAAGGAACAGAATGGCCTTCAGAGGGGCTGAGATCATTATTGAATATGTCACATCTTAGATCTTGGAAGGAGATCAAAGGAGAAACAATAAATAGGTTTTTTTTTTTTCCTTTTGATTTAACCACTCACTCTTGGTTGGCTGTAGATCATTCATTTTTGAAAAGATAATTGTGGCAACACCTGTCTATAAGAAGCAAACAGCAGGGTCAGCTCTGTCCCAGGAGGAAGGATATTCAGAGAATGAATTTACGCAGGGCAATAACATGATAGGTTTTACAGTTAAGAGGCTTGTAGAACCTATATTATTGCACATAAGAAAATAATACCGGAACAGGATAAAAGACTTTTCCAAGGTCACAAGAATCAAACATACACTTTGTAGGTTGCAAAGATGTTTTTACCCATGTGTAAAGATCATCAGGCAAAATAATACTGTCAAGCTTTTCTTTTCTCTTCAATTTCTGTGTTGCATATGTCTTTTAATTTATTTGTACATGTTTCATGTCAGGAGTTCTTTTTGGCGGAGAGCTACATGGACAGGGTATCCAGGACTGGGTTAGGAAGAGATGGGTAGTGGTTGTAGACTCAGGCCGGGTGGGTGGATGCTTGGGCAGCCAAAGGGTGTCATGGTGGGTTCTTCTAAAGCCTTCTTTAATTTTCATTTATTTTTGTTGCCTACTTCAGGAGACCCGACATTGACCAACCAGTTGGGATTTTCTTCAAAGTGAGCATTTAAAAAAACAGTTAAAAAAACAACAGAACACTTCACCATTTACAGGAGCCAGATATTTTAGCTATGCAGCCATGGGAAGTCAGACCTCAACAGAGATGGCCAGAGTAGTGGCTTCTGGTTGTGTTTGCTCCGAACAGGCCCTGCAAGGGATTGATGGTAACTGTGGGGACTTTAATTCTGTGTGTGTGTGGACTCCGGTGGGCTGGCTAAAGGAAGGACACAGTTCCACAGCCATAGAAACCAGCATAAGCAAACACTGGATGTGGCTTTGCTGGAATGAGGGTGATCTATGAAAGAGGTAGGTTGATCTTTTAATGATATTGTGGAAACTTGAGTGAACCTTGCCTGAATGAGAGGTAAGGAGGGTGAGTTCCTCATTTCTCCTTGCTCTTACCTCCTCCGCACTTGAAAGGCTGCATGAGATTTGATCTTACCAGTGTCGGTAAAAATTAAAATCAGATCAGTAGAAAGTATTCAGTAAGAGGTTATTGTGCACATAAGAAGAGTTCACAAACTGGGAGCTTTCAAACCCAAAACCGGTACGAAGCTCTGAGCAATGATGTTACAAGATGGCTTATAAGATGAAAATGAGGAAATCGTGTAACCTTGGCAATGATTGATTATTACAATGGGGGTTGCCAGGAGGAAGGAGATTGGTTAAGAGTGATTATCTTAAACCATTTTAGGAAGATGTCTTAGGTTTGTGATTGCCTTCTGTGATTGTCAGAGGCTGTTTAGAAGGAAAAAACCTGAGTTTTACTTATGATCATGCAATCAGCTAGATTTAGGTTTGCTTACGTGATGTACATGGTTTTGCCTATGCAGGGAATGCTCAGGTTCGGTCGCCCGCTTGTATTTTACTTCAGCACATATACACACGAAGGCTTTACAAACCATCCGAAGATCTACAGGGCCAGGATGCTGAAATGTTGCTGCATTCAACCTCTTCAGAATACTTTGGATAAAACCAAAACAATTTCTAGTAGGATAAACTGGGGCTGGTGTTCCATCTTAATACGTGTGAAGCGTAAGTGAAATCTTAATCTAAAGGTGTGGATGTGCCTCCCTTGGCACTCATGTTCTGGAGCATATGATGCCTTGCTGTGTCGATGGCTGCCCTGTGCGTGCATGGCGTTGAGCAACATTAGTGGCCTCCATCAGCTAAATGACAGTAGCAAAGCCCAGCTCTCAGCTGTGGCACTACAGATGTCTCCAGATACTGGCATATGTCCCCGGGAGGCCTAGATTGCCCATGATTGAGAATTCCCTGAAAGGCAATGTGTGGTTTCTCACAGTGAAGTAAAAACTTGTCTTTGGGGCAGGAAATCTTTCAACCAGTGCTGATAGTCCTTTTTCATAATTCGTCATGAGTTGAGCATCTTACAATGAATCGGATGCTGGGGATACAAAGACAAATAAGAAACTAGCCATTGTAAACTTACATTTTAATAAGGAAGACAGGTGTATGAAATAAACTATCACTCTGTAGAGTTGGAGTGTGGTTCTCTAGAGGTAAGTCCCTGGTGCTGCGGGAGCCCACAGGCTGCAGAATCAAATTTGGAGTGAAGAGCTCAGGGGAGTTGTGTAATGGAAGGGATTCCTGCACTATTTCAGACTTGTTTCTCCACTGTTAGATCCGCACCCTAGAAGACAAGGCCCTGCATGGCTCCATAGATACAGGAAAGTCATTAATTTTAGTTACCAAAAATTCCCAATAAAAACTGCACAATGTTATGCTGAAAGAAGTTGGTCCTGCTGAGTGATTTTTTCACATTATTCTGTGTTGATGAGGGAAGACCCCGAGACAGAGGTCATTAGCATTAAAATTTTTCATCATTTTCAGAAATAGGAGAAAAGCAAAGTCATTGTCTGGTAAACAGGTGTCCTGGCTTTAAAGAAAATGAACAGAACCTAGAATATCACTTAAATGCCCAAGAAAAACTATTTCATCATGCTAATATGCTGTATTCCCCTTTTCTGAAGAGCTGAAAAGCAGATTTTATAAAGAATCATGCATTCTACCTCAATTGGCCATAATTAGAAAACTTAAATGCCAGATAAATTAGCTTGGATCTAATTTTCCTTTAGGGAGGTGAAGATTCTAACTTGAAGACTTAAAATTCTGTGGTACAACGAATTAGTATCATACTTCAATTTTTATTTAAATATTTACAATGAAGTTGCCAAATACAAAGGGGAGTATTCTGAGATTGCAGGGGGGAAAAAAAAGACACTTTCTTTTTAAGGATTTAGAGTCTTGGAGGAAAGATGAATGCAGAATACCTGTTAATTCCCCGTGGAGGTAAGATGAGCGCTGTGAAGGGAGAGTTCAGAGGAGAAGGTGAATTAAAACTCGTGAAGGAGGCAACATGAGTGTCACCTGTTCTTACTTCTTGAGTGCCAGAATATGTATCAGGAACATAGGCAGGTCGAAAAGTGCTGTCTACTAGCATTCATGAAGCTGCTCGGAAGCTGTGATGTGGTTTCAAGAGATTGTTAAGAAATTCACTTTTCTTTTTAGAAACAAAAGTAGAAGGAAACTTTCTTTTGAAATGTGAAAATTCCATCCCTTCCGACCATCCATCCACCTGCCCATGGCAGTTGTCCTGATCTTTTGAAAACAAATTGAATTGTTATTCCTGTGATTGAATCCCTTCCTGGACTTTCCACTGCTCATGGACTGAGTCTGACTCCTTCCGAGGACCTAGGAGAAGCTGCAATGACCTCAAGTCCTAGGGCTGTGCACCTGTTCATCAGCCCTTCAGCCTTTGCCCATCTCTGGATCCTGGCG
Source organism: Ursus arctos (assembly GCF_023065955.2). Lineage (NCBI taxonomy): Eukaryota > Metazoa > Chordata > Mammalia > Carnivora > Ursidae > Ursus > Ursus arctos. The sequence goes on along the minus strand of NW_026623019.1, from coordinate 12,070,083 downwards.
TATGCACCTGCAAATCTCTGCTCTTTGCTCTTCCCTCCTGTCCTTGCTTCTACTGGCTCCTTTTCATGTTTCACATCACTCAAATGTCACTTACTGGGAAAGGTCCCCATTACACACACTATTCACTTCCTCCTCTGTGTTTCAAAGCATTTCTTGAGAGTAGGAATCCTTGTCTGTTTTTTTAAAACTAATATATCCCTGAACACAGCTTAAGAAAAATGTATTCTTTTTTTTTTTTTTTAAGTTTTTATTTATTTATTTGACAGAGATTGAGACAGCCAGCGAGAGAGGGAACACAAGCAGGGGGAGTAGGAGAGGAAGAAGCAGGCTCATAGCGGAGGAGCCTGATGTGGGGCTCGATCCCATAACGCTGGAATCACGCCCTGAGCCGAAGGCAGACGCTCAACTGCTGTGCCACCCAGGCACCCCAAGAAAAAAGTATTCTTAATACATACATTTTGAGTGAATCAACAAACACATCTCTACAAATGTTCATGACCTACACTAGATTATAATCTTTATGAGGGCAGGGTTATATCTATTTCACTCACTGTTACAGATTGTTGATTTTTTTAAAGGTGGAAATGAATCAATTAATTGATCTATGAAGTCTATTTCAGGTAGAAAGCCAAAAACCAAATGGAAAGCAAAAACAAAACTATGATCCTACGTAGGCTGCCAAGGGGTTTGGAAAGGAAGAATAAAAATCTGATGAGCTAACTAAACCTATAGCTTCAAAGTTAAATAGAGTTGTAAATATCTACTCAATTTGAATTTATCATGGAAAATGCACTAAAAATCATTAAGCCAGATGGAATGGTTTTACACATCATTCCCCCTCTCCCATAGAGTTGAGACTGATATTCTATCAGTTATTAATATTTCTTAGAAATCTGTCATTACTGTAAATTGCACGATAAAGGTCATCAACAGGGTTTCCTTTGGTAATGGTAATAGAGAATTGTCAAGCCTTAAATTATGTATCACATGAAAGATCGAAATTCACATTGTGTAGTTTTATCAGTCTAAAATGATTTCCAGTATTGGCCACCAGATGGCAATGTCTGGGAAAACCATTTCCCTCTTGAGGAAGAATTCTATCTTCAGCCACTTGATGGCATCTCTCCATTGTTTTCAAAAACTCTTGACTTAAAACCGCTGCATTGACCTCCTCCTGCAGTTCTTCCCTCTCACACGTTCCCACCTGCAATACCGGTCATGTGGAAGGGTTCCTAAAGAGCAGGTCTTTAAGAGGCTTCTTTAAAGAACATTCACTGTGAAAATTTCTCATTCTCCTCGTTAAAATTGTACTTTAAAGAAGTTTTTCTTCTATTTTAAAGAAAATGGAAAGCAAAGGATTTTTTTAAAAAAATTATCAAAATTATATATATAATGGACACAATGTGTGTGTACGTGAGTGTGTGATGTTTTGGTTTACTTATTAGCTTGCACAATAATACCATGTTGTTGAACTATTATACCATGATTCCATACAGGTAACTTTAAGCTGTACTCTTCATAGTAAGACAGAACATTTAAACCTCTGTTGCTTGTTAAAAACTCCTGTGGGTTTTGTTTTGTTTTGTTAGCATTTAGGGTAAAATGTACAGCCATGTCAAAGCTCCGATGTATTGTTGACTTTGGTTTTATAGTATTTGCAGGCAAATTGAACCTTTCGAATGTATATGTTGTTTCTTAAGGACTGGTAACTTTTTCTCTGAATTTGGATATTTCCTCATTAACTTATTTGATTTGGTCTTATAAGAGAAATTTTGTTTGGCATTTTATAAAATGAAGCTTTGTGGGAATCCTGCTTTGAGGGGGACACTGGCCCAGAGCATTTTAAAGATGCTCCAGATGAGTTTGGCTATTAACGGTTTGCAAATGAAATGAAGCAGTTTATGCAAACGCTATTTCTAAGTCACAGTATATGCTACACAAAACATGGTTTTCATTGCCTACTGTTTAAAAGCAAATCATGGGCATCTTAAAGCTCATTAGAGATTATCTGCTTTGAAATAAATTTGATTTCATATTCATCCTTTATGAAGATTTTTATTTCTGTATCCTCAAATGGCTTTCTTTGTACTATAAAGCTCTCTTCTTTCCACAATACACAGAATTTAGATTTCTGACCTTGAGGGCTCTTAGAAAATGTTGGTGTTCATGGGGAGCTATGTAAGTGTATAAACAATAATTGACATACATTATGACACTTACACCAGTGCTCTGAGTGCATTGGCTGAAGGGGACAATCAGTCAGACAGTGAAAGAAATTAGTAATTAGATGAGAATAGGGATTTTACTCTCCCCCCCCCCTTTAAATCAGTTAAGAAGGAATTTGCTCCAAGTAACAACAACAACAAAAAACCCAAAACTCAACTAATGTGAAATATAAGATGAATGTTCTATCTCCTATGAAAAGGAGGACTGAGGTATGAGGTTTTCCTGGGTTGGTTAATACAGAGCCTAAGAGATACCCTGTCTTTCCCTTATACCATTCCCAGCTTGTGTCAGCTCTGTCTTGTGGCTTGTCCCCCCCACCTATTCCCCCCAGGGTCACAAGATGATTGTGTATTTCCACAAGTCACATTCAAACACCAGGATGTCCAGAGGCGGGGGGAGAGACAATATCTAACCATACTCAGAGGTCTGTAGCCAACTCCCTTGGGTCACATTGGCCAGAATTAGTTGAATACTCCATTCTAAACCAATCTGTGGCAAAGCAATTGGATTTCCATGCTTTCTCAGACTAGTTAGTTAGCTCCCGAGTCCCATAGTGGAGGGGAGAATTTTGCAATGGAAAGCACCCAAGAAGCATTGAAAGGGTTTTGGGTAAACAATCCATAATCCCCGATGCCCTTTCTCTCAGTCGTTGGAAGTGTAGGAGAGCTTGAACAAATTTGGTTATCAGGTAAGACTGAGAGTTTGCTTAAAATCACAGTGTTTTAATGTTCTTACATCATGGACCTTTTGGGAATGATAGTCCCATCAGCCTTTGAGATTTGGCTGCCAAGTGAGTGAAGCTGGTCTCCTCTTTTGTTCCCTCACATATTTCCCTATTATACCTAATTTGAAACCTTGACTCTAGCTGGTACTATAGTATTTATTATAGAGATTTGGGGTTCTGGGCCTCCTTGTTTTAAACCCTCGTTCATAATTGGCTACATGTCCTATTTCTGCCATGAATGGTAGTTCTAGGCCATCGTTACCGACTAGGTGGGAGAAAGGAATCTGTTCCGTCAGCTCATCTCCACAGGAGCTGTTCCTCACTCTGAGCTCATGGCCTTGTATCTCTGAGAAAATGTCGGTCAGTTCATATGAGTCCCATCAAATGATACTCCCTTTGTCATCTCAGAGGCTCCCCTTCTCTCCCATATTTGAGTGTAGAATACTTCTCTCTTCCAGTAACATTCTCTCTGCCAGTGTTTCTTTTTCTTCCTTCTGACTCTTGGAGACTTGTCGTCCCAGTCCTTCTCCATGTCACCCAGGCAGGACATTTTTGGATTTGACTTTGACTCTTCCCCTGACCCCCGCATGCAATGAGTTGCCAATTTCTACTGACTCTGACTCTCAGGTATCACTGCCATCCCTTCCTACTGCCCCTGTTGTCTCTTGCTGACGTAGCTTTAGATTTTTGGAGCTCGGTAGATATGTTCCTGGAATCTGGTTGTGCAATAGTCTGGCATTTGAAGTAGAGTTTCTATTTTGCTATATATTTTTTTAGCTTTATTAAGTATTCTGAGAGGTAACCTTTTGGTAATCTATATTTGCTTTGCAGTACACGAGAATTACAGGGTGTACGTAAAACCTAAAGAGGCTAAAATGGTAGCAAGTAACTACCAAGTACCACGAGAGCACTAATTAAAGTGTCTTAGCACTAAATCTTCCTGATATTAGGGTAGATAAATTAGAACTGTGTGAATTTACAGAGGCCAATTTTGAGATGGCAAAATAAATCCTATTATTATTCACACTCTGAAAGTAGCTTGATAAAATTGTAGGCGAGTGTCAGTTTTGTGAAACTAGTTATTTGTATAAATGGCTATTAAATAGAGCCAATTCAATTCTGGGTGCTTTTCGTTAAAAGCATTGTTGACTTTTCTTTCTTATAGTTAAAATCCCAATCCATTATATATCATGGCCCAGATTAAAGGGCTTGGTGAAACAAGTCGTTTCCAGAAGCCTGTGTTGAAAAGTGGGAAGGGGAAGCCCCTTAAGTAATTCCATTTAGTTTGTATACAATGCTCTGTTGACTTTCTGCTTTTGTTCTCATTGATCTCATCCATTCACAAATCCAAAATGTGATCAGTCTCGTTTGCAAACTTGATGAAAAACGTGACTTTTCTAATTGTATTCCAAAATATAAATACTTAGGAAAAAAATCGACAAACCCTAGAGAAGAACATAAAACATTCTTGTAAAGACGGTTAGAGTATTAGAATGGTCACTGAATTACTAGTCTGCCTATCAGCGGATCCAGTAAAGGGTCCATTATGCAACACAATAAGGATTCACATGCAGCAGTCCATTTCCCAACCTTTAACCAAGTTCCATTAGCTAATTTAAAAAGTTTCAAAAACAATATTTAAAACCCTTGGCCATATTCCAGTCTCTTCTTTCTCAATGGATGACCTCAGGCTTCTGCCTCACTGAGAAAATGCAAGACCTTCTTTATTAACTTCATCAAATATCCTAACTACTTCTCTTCTGTAAATTGCTCGTCCATTCCTCCCCTAACTGGGGCAGTTCAGACTCTTTTCCAGTGTAAACTCCAGCCCTGTGTATTGATAACTTCTGTTGCTGTTCCCTGAACCATTGGCCACTATCCTTTTAGTTGTCCAGGCTAGACCCTTTCCCGTCATCACCTGCCCCCTCCAGGGGGCTGTCATCAAGTTATTGCTTATTGCTGTTCATTTACCTTCTCCATGATTCTGTCCAGTTCTTTGCATTTCCACCACTACTGCCCTGATTAAAATTTCCCTTATCTGCACATCCTTTGCACTACTAATATATTCTCCTTACAAATTCCTTCAGTTGTGTTCCTAAAACAGGTGGATTTACGTGATTCCTTGCTTGGAAACATTCATTCAGTGCCTTCTGTGACCTAAAGATAAAATTCAGATGCCTTTGGATTTCATTTAGAATCTTCCTCGGTCTGGCACAGACCATTTTTCCAAACTCTTCTCACCAAGTATTCTGTGATCTACCCACTTTGGACTTGCCAGTGACATGGCAGTCACTGTGATTGTCATGTCTGTGCTCCTGTTGTTTTGTCAACTCAGAAGGGCTTCCCCACCGACCTGTTCAAGTTCTACTTGGCTTTCAGGATTCACTTTGAATGCCATCTGGATTTTCCTAGAATCCTTCTCTTGATTCTTCAGTCAGAATTAACCAAACATTTTCTTTATTCCTAAATCTAAATTCCATATAGGGCTGCCATATCACTTTACTTACCCTGCTTTTTACTGTATCTAGTGGCTAATCTGCATTATCCCCATTGGATGATACACCTTTTAAAGATGGTAACTATATCCTATTTATCTTTGTAGCCGATTCCATTTCCCCAAGCACTTAGTCGAGTGTTCTACACAGAGCAGGAGCTCAACTACACTTGCTGAAATAAAATGACCTATGCTCAAATAGTCTGGTTTATGTTTTGATGTGATCTTCATAATTTTATGGAATTTACAAGGTACAGCACAGTGCTCAACATTCTCGTGTTCAATGCACTGGTTTGCCTCAAGTGGATTTTTGATGTGTCTAAACATGGATCCTCTTAGCATTCAAGGCAGCATGACAGGTCTTGGGGTGGCTTGAATGATTTACCTCCAGTTGGCATTACAAATATCATTTTATATGTTGACTAGGACATCAACAAGGTTGTCAGAGTGGTCAAAAGCACGAGTCTTGCAGAGTGGCTGCAAAAGAGATCAGACTCTGCTGCTCACTTTTTGGAGATGCAAACTTTTGAGTCTTTGATTTTTAGAGTCCGGTTAAAGGGGCTTCTGCTTTGAAAAGCTCTGCTCTGGCCATGCCTGTCTTCACAAGGTGAAGTGTTTATGCTCCTAAGGGGATGTACTTCCCTGGAGCCTGTATCTCTCTTTCTAGAACAAGCTTTGGATTCCTGAGACCTTCTGCCCAGACATCCTTGTACCCAACTTCAGGACCTTGCCAGGCCTCTTCGCTCAGCCTGTCTTGGTGTGGCCACTCCACGGGAACAAAGTGTTCTCCAGGGATAGCTGTTTGGTGGGGTGTGGACCGAGCTCAGGCATGTGGGCTGGGATTTCCACAGACCATGCATGTGATGTCTCTCACAGGGTGGGACACAGCCAGGGAGAGAGATAAGGGGAGTAGACTGGCGGGTGGGGGTCCAGAATGATCTGTTTCTATGTCTCTGTGTCTCTGTTGTGGAATCTGGGGAATTCAAGTCTGATTGTACATGTTTTTATGAAAGTGTATTGCCAAGATAAGGTTAGAGAGCATATTTAATGGTTTCTTAGCGTGTTCATAACTTTTGAGAATTGAGACTCAGAATGTGTGGGTCTCCATTTGTCTTCTTCCCTAAGTCTTGCATCTCTTACAGGCTATAAAATTGCGACCATTAGCACTTTTTTCCCTTACAGGCTGATAGTATAGATCAGTTATGATCATGTAATCACAGCACAGTGTCTGGTTCTTAGAAAATGATGAGTTAATAGAAGCTCCCAGGAGTAGTAATATGTATTCCTCCATTCATTTGTTAAAAATATCTTTCCCAAGTATGTACAATGGATCCAGCACAATTTTACATGAAAGCAGACACGATTCCTGCCCTCATGAAGTTTACATCTATCAGAGAGTTAGACAGTTGAGACTTAAACAGAAAAGTTACAAGTTATGCCAAAGGCGATAAGAGTGGTAAAATGATATTCCAGAAAGTGAGTGATAGGGTGTCTCCATGAAGGGTAGAGCATGAGAGCTCCAGGTAGTGGGAACAACAGGTGCAAAGGCTCTGGGGCAAGAAGGAGGGCAAAGGAAGCCGGTGCACAGTGGGCAGTGGCTCCCACTGCAGTCTAGCTACCCGGAAGTGGTGTGAAATCAATAAGCAAGGGGAAGATGGTGTTTAATAGGATAAGTAGCTTGCATTTTACTTTGAGCTAATGGGCACTCATTGGAGGCATTTAAGCAGAGGGGGTGAGAGGATCTAATTCACACTTTGAAAAGCTCCATCAGGTTGCAGTATGGAGAGTGGATGATGAGAGGTAATTCAGGCAATAATGGTTGATAAAAGGGCAAGAGGAGAGGTAGAAAAATCAGTGAGAAGGCTGTTATGGAAGGCTGAGGCAAGGGGTGCTTGTTGTAATGATAGCAGTGGCCATAGGAATAGGAGCAGTACTAATGATCATTGTAAAAATGACATCAATATTAGCGTCAGTAATAGCACTGGGTATAGTAGTGATAACTATACGGAATTTGTCAGGTTCTGAATTGAATACCATAGAAAGCAAGTTTTAGATAGCCAACTTAAATTGAATCCTTGTTGCAAAATCTAAAATCCTTCCCTGGCATGTTCTGTTAACAAAAGTCAAGCATAAATAAATAGGTCATTTTCCCCACTCAACCAAGTAGGGACCTGCACTTTTCAGAGCGGTGATCTGTGCTTATAGAGGGTGTTTGGCTGCAGGGAACCACACATTTCCATAGCTAACTGCTAACAGAATCAGCCTCTTAGAGCTGAAAGTTGTCTTTTGGATTATGTGGTCATTTGGAGAGAAGAAACTGCATCTGAGGGCTTAGTGACCTAAGCTGGAGGTGCCTTGGTTTCTTTGTGGCTGCTAGTCTGGATTGGAGCCGTGCACCTTGTGCCGTTGAAGGAAAATGGAAGTTTATGCGTAAAATATTGCCTTCCACGTCTGTTTGCTACAAAAAAGTTACTTAAAGCTCTTGAGAGGCAGCGATTTCCCAAGGTGGCCCATACGCAAATGTGAGAGATGTTTTTGTCCTCAAGTTTCCTTCCCAAAGCAATAAGGTACTTCCCCTTATCTGTGGGTTCACTTTTCATGATTTTAGTTACCCGCTGTCAACAGTGGTCTGGAAACCAGTGATCCCCCTGCCCAGACAGACTACCGTCAGAAGGTCATTAGTAACGTTAACGCTGTGTCACAGTGCTCACATCGTTCACCTCCCTTCATTTCATTGCATAGGCACTTTATCATCTCACATTATCATAAGGGTGAGTGCAATAAAATAGGGAGAGACAGGATTTACATAACTTATTACAGTATATTATAATTCTATTTTACTGTTAATCTCTTACTGTGTCTAATTTATCAATTAACTGTTTTCATAGGCATGTATGTATAGGAAAAATTATACGTAGGGCTTGGTACTATCCTCGGTTTCAGGCATCTATTGGGGGTCCTAAAATGTATCCCCTGTGGATGAAGGGAGTTACTGTGCTCTATCTTAGTTCTTCTGCTGCTGTGTGTCCACTGGAGAAATGAGCATTGCTATTGGGCATCTGATGAAAGGAATGTCCTGAATAAAGTCACATGAGAGATTTTTACCCAACAATACGTAGAATCAACTCTCATCAACAACCATCAATATCAAGCACAAAGTCCCAAGTCTTTCTCTTCAGCCTTTAATTTTTTTTTTAATGTAAAGATTTTTAAAATTTATTTGACAGAGAGAGACACAGTGAGAGAGGGAACACAAGCAGGGGGAGTGGGAGAGGGAAAAGCAGACTTCCTGCTGAGCAGGGAGTGTGATGCAGGGCTCTATCCCAGGATCCTGGGATCATGACCTGAGCCAAAGGCTGATGCTTAACGACTGAGCCACCCAGGCGCCCCTTCAGCCTTTAATTTAAAGTGAGTGTGCATATATCACCTTTATTTCCAAGATTTCTGTTGTTTTGCATGATGAGTTTAGATTTCATAGCGTGTCAAATCCATAGACTTATGAAGTGTTGCTATGTTACATAATAGAGTTCCAATATATTCTATAAAAAACAGTATTAGACGAACCCAGATTTCAATCCAGAATTATTTTTGAAGTGTTGAAGCAACTGAATTGTTGGCTAGCTGCGGTTATGGAGGCCACCAAAGCTGTAGAGAAAGGAGCTACAAAGAGCATGAATGGGAAGAACTCCACTAGCTTTGCCATCTTACCCCTGGAGATGTTAGTGTTAAAGGTGTGAAATGAGAACTGGCTAAATGTGTGTTTACCTGAGGTTCAAGGTCTCCTGCAAGGACTTTGCATTTAGGTGGAGTGATATTCTGCTGTTAACTTTATACCCTACAAAGAAGTGGTAATTTGGAGGTATTGTCCTCCACTTGCATTTCTCCTGGAAGCCAAGTAACTCAGCCTTTTAAAAGCCTTTTGTCTTTGGAAAGAAAAATAGTTGAAAAAGGACACAATGTTCAGAAAAGTTCTAATGATCAACTCATAAAGCACAATCCACATTATAGGGAATTTTCAACATAAAAAAATGGGTATTCTAGAAGCCAAAACAGTTCAATTAAAATTTTATTCCTGGCATGACCTAGATACCACCCTATGAATCCTTTTTTGCAGGCTAATCCTGCAATGGGTAGTCTACAGACTTCTGTTTCATTGTGCTTTCCCCCAGAATGTTGTTGTTTTTCTCTCTCTTTCTTGTTTTTCCTCTTTTCCCAATTACTTGAAACACTACAATTGTTTTTGTGTAAGTCTTAAACACAGAAATTGTTTTCAAATTTCTGTCTTTGCTTCAACAAGAAAAGATACATTTGTTGTTGTTGTTTAATGCTGGGTATTTAATGCAAACATTTAAAGCTGTATTGACACTTGCATAAATTGTGTTAGAATCACTGTGGACTTGGATATAGGATGTTAAACTAATAAGGAAGGCCAGATGGTGGTAATAATGTGTCCCATTGGCCGATAGTCATGGCTAGATTTACAGTGTGTTTATTCTTTTGCTCACTGAAGACAACTCATGTGTTTGCTCACCAGGGAGAAAAAGATGAATATGATAGAATCCTGTCCTCCCAGAAGTAGTAATCTGGCCAATCTGTTTTGTCATTTTGAAGATTATAACAATAACTTAAAATTTCCCTTAAAAATCAAAATAATGACTCAGTGTCCTAGAAAATTACATTTAAATTTACAAAACAAAATTTTGATAAAGAATCTGAAACAGGTGCTAAAAGTAGTACATGTAGGATGTAGGGCTCATTGGTACCAGTGGGAGAGAAACTTTACATTTATGTAATGAATTTCAAGATGCACTAAATTATTCCCCTAAGCTATATTTAGATGCTACAAAGTTCTCTTCAGTTAATCCTGACAAAAGAATGAAACCTTTCAAGCGAATAAATTCTTAGGTAGCAAATGTGAATAAATTCAACAGGCTGCTCTAATTAATTCCATTTTCTAAATACAATGAAATCCCTCTTCTAGTAAAGATCTAAATAAGCAAAGCAGCTTTTGAAAACTCCCAATTCATGAGTCTCTGTCATGGTGATATAATAGTTTCAATGCATAACTTTTATTTTTGGTATACTCAAGGACTTGGAGTTGATAAATTGCATGAAAATATATTTTCCTCATCCCTATTTAAGTAGGAAGAATAAAAGGTCATCAAAAAATTACTCATTCTAAGAAATGCATGGTATATTACCACACTAAGGAATGAGTGAGTATATTACATTTCCTCTTAAATTATATTCTGAATTTGTATCAAAGGAAGTAGGCAAATTTTTCCTCTAACTGATGTAATCCCTGCTTGGATTCATAACTTTTGATGTAGAAAGGAGATTTTTGTTTTGTTTTGTTTTGTTTTGTTTTTTGCTACTTTTTAGTGACATTTAACTTTCTTCAAATTACTCATTTGATGATTTTTGAATGACAAATTCATGGATCAATGTGGTTATATATTTTCCTATGGAACATCAGATTATAGTGAATGTAGCTTGATATTTTAGCAATTCAGAAGTATGCTGAAGATACTTGAATTGCAAGAGATGTGCATTTTGAAATGTTTATCTGTGAGAAATTTTTCAAAACATACCAATAATTGTAGTAAACCTGTTTCATTCTGTCATAGGAAATGCTATCCATAAAAATGTATTAATGTTGCTAAATTTTACTGCATAAAATGTTAAAAATTCCACATTGTATTTGTATCACTAAGTTTTTATAAATTTTTTCTTCAAGGGAAGGAGGCAGGGAAGGCCATCCCAAGAAGAGAGGTACATTTGATCCAAAACAATAATAAACACTTTTGGAATAGTCCAGTCTGTGACCTTTTGTACCACTTTGTATTGTGGTGACCACAGGTAGAGTTGGTAAAGGGCCATATCAAAGAGGATATTGATACCTCTTAGAATGATGGTTGGCAGTTTTTCAAAAAGTGTTCTTCAAAAGTCATATCAATACTCTTGAGATCTACAAGAGAGAGAGAGAAAGCCCAAATATCCTTCCACATTGAAGAGTAGATGGTAGTTGGTGTGATGTGATTTTTGAGAAGAGCTGAGAAGATCTCCATTTTCCTTTTTTTTTTTTTAAATCTCCAATTTTCTAAGTTTTCTTGATAACTTTCACATAGGCTCATTGCTTAAAGTTCTACTGAGGAGAGATACATGGAGTTTGTAAGTAAATGGCCCCTGTAGACCCAATTTTATCTTCCTAGTACCTTCATTTTATCCTAAGTCCACACATACTGGAGCACTGGGGCCCTGAGGAGAACGGAAACCTGAGAGAGACTGGAGGAAGTGGCTAAAATTAACTGAGGGCTCTGCACAAAAAAGATGGACAGAGAGCCTCATTTCACTTTGAACATCTTTCCCATGGTGGAGTTGAAAATTTACATCATTGTGTAATATTTGGATAGGAACAGACGATTGCCATTCACTTGAGTTAGGGAATGATACGTGGAGAAGGAAACCAGGCTCACTCACCAAAATATCAGGCATCATCTTTGGTTGCAGTCATTGTTCATGATCCATGTGTGATAGAATAAAAGTAGATTTACTGAGGAGAAAATGGGTACCCCAATAATTAAATGCTACTACTGCTTTTTTTCTTCATTCAGCTGCATTGTGGGAATGCAGAGATGGTACTTTGAAAAACATGTACCTGCTAATCCTTCATTGCAGTGAGCTATTAGAAATTTGATAGGTATAAAATTTGATAGGTACTTGACAGGTATTCCAAGGGGGAATATGAAAAATCTGCCAATCACTTTTTGAGAGTCTTCTAATCTTTTGCTCGGGAGATTCATGTTTATGTTGACCATGGAGTCAAAATTACCAAAAAAATTTTAAATCTTATCAGGAATGCCTAAAGATTTTAAAATGGAATTCATCTTCCGGACCACCTATTAAATAGAAATGTAAAATGTGGGCTTTCTACTGCTGTCCACACTCTGTCCCCCTAGCAACCTTGTAAGAAAATAAAGGCAGTGTTCGAAACAATGTGCCTAGATAAGAAAAAAAGACTATTGAAAATGTCAAAAGGGAAATATTTCTAAAGGATAGGATCTAGAAAAATGTTGAAATCCTATTGGACATGCTCTAGAACTATGCTGATATTATCAGCACCTCATTCAGATAAAAATAACATTTGATTCAAGAGTATACTAACAAGGCTGAACAGAGTGAATTATATTTTGTCAAAACCACACAGCATAATACTACCCATTCTTTGCACAACTCAGAATCCAACTACTTCAACATTTAGCAGCTTTTTTAAAAAAAATTTTATTTATTTGGGGGAGAGGAAAGTGGGTGGGAGGAGCAGAGGGAGAGGGAGAAGCAGGCTCCCCGGTGAGCAGGGAGCCCAAAGCGGGGCTTGATCCCGGGACCCTGGGATCATGACCTGAGCCAAAGGCAGATGCTTAACTGACTGAACCACCCAGCACCTCTTCAACAACTTCTATATATGGATTTTATTTAATTTCTTGCTCAAAACATATGAAAATAAGTTGTACATAAACCTTGATGTAGTGAGAAACAAACTGACCTATGGTGAACAATTTTTGAGCATCCTAGTTAGATAACTGTTATGTAAGACACATATTCTGCTTCTGTCCTGACGGTACTAAATATTTGTGACTAGGGTGTCTTGTATGTGGAGAGGTCAAATTATGAAAGTCATAGTTAAGTGAATGATACCTGCCTTTATTTTAACAGATGTTAGCAGAGTGCTGCATTTTTTTAGTCTGAGGTGTGTATTGTCTGACCCTTTATAACCTGAAATGTAATGATTTAATTCATCCCTAGATGAGTCTCTGGCGATGTGGGAACAGCAATCAGGGAGAAATGAATAATAAATAACAACCTTGTGATTCTTAACTGAAATCAGATTATTTACTTACAAACTGCTATTCCTAAACTTGTCCAGCTACCTTGTATATCCATTTATAAACGGGGGGGGGGGGGGAGTGGAAGGGAGAGGATGAGGAGAAGTAAATGATAGGGTTTTAGAATCAAAGGAAACAATACACATTGGACAGTCACTTCTTGATGTATAGAGGAAGAAACTAATGTCCAGAGAATTCAAATGCCCTTACCACACTCCACATGTAGTTGTGACTCTGACACTAGAAATTAGGTCCTCACAATCCCAACTAAGGGACATACAATACACAACAAATTCAAGAATGGAGACAGATAACTTCTGTGTCTCTGGAAATTTTTTGTAGGTTATGCCTATTAACCTATCTTAATGAAGCCTTAGACCATAGAGAATTGCTGAGCCATTTTAACTTTTGTCACACCATGATATGTAAAAATTATTTTACAGGCCCACAGTTTGATTTTCAGGTAAGAAATTAATATATAGGGGCACCTGGGTGGCACAGCGGTTAAGCGTCTGCCTTCGGCTCAGGACGTGATCCCGGCGTTATGGGATCAAGCCCCACATCAGGCTCCTCCGCTATGAGCCTGCTTCTTCCTCTCCCACTCTGCCTGCTTGTGTTCCCTCTCTCGCTGGCTGTCTCTATCTCTGTCAAATAAATAAATAAAATCTTTAAAAAAAAAAAAGAAATTAATATATAATAAGAAAGGAAGTCATGAAGCATTTTGCAAGCCTGGTCTTTGGTGTATGTAATGTCAGAGTAAAGAATTACTTTCTACCTTTATGGTTGAGTTTTGGATAATGTAGAAACCATATGCATCACCAGAGAGCTCTTTGCAAATACAGGTACTTGAGTTTTTGAGAATTTCTGAGAAGCCTATCCAGATTGGCAGCCACTGGTGTGTTTGATTGTTCAGCATCACATAATATGTAAACCTCTGTCACATGTCTAAGGAAAACAAACATTTACTTGGAATTTCCCATGTGATTAAAGTGATTTGCTGAAATTGAAGGGGAAAAATACCCTATTAATGACCAGAAACCCTGGAAGATGTAGATCATACAACATAGATACTATCTTCATCTTTTTCTGGTTCATCTACTAGTCTGGTTGCCCAAACTAACCTAATTGTTAGTTATTTATTAATTTCTTCAACAAATAAACATATGGCTTGTCTAATACATACTATGTACTAGGCTCTGGGGATACATAGTGAACAAGGTAAATAAAGCTCCAGTGATCGTGGATCTCACTGGCTAGTGTGAGCGATAATAAAGAAGTAGAAATAGACCATTTCAAGTAGTGGTCTGTTCTATGATTAAAAAAAAAAAAATCAGAGTGAAAGTTTGGAGGCTAACTGGGGAGGAGGGAAGAAGAGTAAAAAGAGTGAGTGGTCAGCGAAAGTCTCTTTGAAAAGGAGCCATCTGAGCAGAGTCCCGAATGAGTGAGTAAACAAGCCATGCAACAATATAGCAGAACATTCCACAGAGAATAGCATGGGCAAAAGTCCTGCATGGCAATGAGCCTGTCCTATTACAGGAGCAAGGAGGAGGGAGCGGAATGAACAGGCAAGATGGGAAGGAATTAGGTTGAGAGGTAGTCAGGGGCCAGATCAGATGAGGGAGAGCTCAGTTCGTAGGACATTTGCAGTCCCCATCTTCTCAGAGCTTTCTCCTGAATGCCCTTGACTTACACATAAATAGATACGAAATAGTTACCTGTTCATTATTTAAGCAGTTTCTGAGTATGCACTTTGAATACTTGATTTTACAAGTCCAAGGACAAAGGATCTCTGCTCTGAAGAAGCGTAACAGGGTGTTAGGGACGGAACTGTAGGCCACTAGAATGTATACGTTGAAGCCTAACCTTAGTACCTCAGAATGTGACTGTATTTGGGGACTGGTCTTGAAAGAGGTAGCTCAGGTCAAATGAAATCATTAGGCTGGGACCTAATCTGATATGACCAGTGTCTTAATAAAAGATTAGGACACAGACACAGAAGACTATGTGAACACAAAGGGAGAAGATTGCCATCTACAAACCAAGGAGAGAGAGGTCTAAGGAAAAACTCACCCCATTGACACCTCGATCTCAAGTTTCTAGCCTGTGAAACTTGAGGAAATAAACTTCAATTGGAGCCATCTGGTCTGTGGATCTTTGTTACGGAAGTCATAGCCAACAGATGGATCTGGAGTCATCAGGATTTTATAGTTGAGGTAATCAGCCTTCAAGATGGTGGCCCCCAGTGATCCCTGCCTCCTGGCATTCTTAGCCTTGTGTGGTTCCCTCACACAAAATAGAATTGATTCAGGTAACCCACAGAAAATAATGGTGACTTCCAAGGCCTGGTCATAAATGATACTTTGGCTTCCATCTTGCTTTCAGTTGAGTCATGCACTGTGGGAAAAGCCAGATGCCATGTTAGAAGGACACACAGCCCTATAAGAGGTTCACAGGGCAAGGAACCGAGGCATTCTGACAACAGCTAGGCACATTAGGAAGGAACCCTAAAAGCACACACTGCAGCGTTGGCTGACATCTCAGGATGACATCTCATGAGAGATCTTGAGCCAGAACCACCCAACCAAGCTGCTCCCCAATTCCAGACCCATAGAGCTTGTTGAATAATAACCGTATATTGTTGTTGGGAACTGCTCAGTCTGGGGTAATTTGTTACATAGCAATAGATAAGTAATGTCATAAAGAGAAAGGCACTCTGCAAGATAACCACATTCCTTGTGAATCTGAAAGTAGGTCAGTGGAATCTCATTCAGTCTGAATTAAAGGAAAAGATTTTGGAGCTTCACTGCAAAGGGAAAACCCAAGCTTAGAATGACGTTCAAAAGGCCTAACTGAATTTTTGGCAAGGGTCTTTGAAATGTGGGCTTCTTAAAAGTGCTGAAAGAGTTTCTAATGCTAATAAAAACATCTACAATTTATTTAGCTATAATTTTAAACACATGTTCACATGTATTGAATTTAGTCTGGAAGATGGCAATTCTTTCTGCAGTTTCTTAGAGTTTGCATAGTTTTCTACAGTTATCAGGTCTGTTCCCCATGAAATGATAAATAAGATTTTTTTTTGTTTTTATGGCAGAGATGATGCCTCTGCAAAGTAGAATGAAATCCTCTGATTTTAACCTGTCTTTTGACTTTGCATAGACTACTTAAACCAAGAAATGCGCAGTTGAAGGTATGTGCACATAAAGTGGATATGTTGACTGCAATGTGGGTATTTGGTACAGAAGCTCTACCTTAATGATCAAATTGTAATTTGAAGATGAATGAGATGTCTGTTTTATAAAAAGAAATGAACCAGAGTCTTTGATAAAGTTAGTATGGATTTGTTCTCCTTTTGAATTTTAAAAGGGAAATATAGTTTATCTTCTTTGTCTTTTTACTAGGTTCATTAATTCAATAGTCTTAAGCTATTTTCACTAAGAATAGTGTGGGCTGTTGGACAGTAAAGCAGGATAGAAAAATGAAGGATAGAAAAAAAGCAGGCCTTTTCCTGGCTACGTGTGGCACTTGGAAGGGCCCTCCTGGGTAGAGGCTGAGGATGGAGAGTATATCCCAGCCCTCTCATGGAAGGAAGGTACTCTCCACCTCCCCTGCACACAACGGGGTGATAATGGGGACTAGGGGGTTAGCCCACCAAAGCAAAAGAGCAAAGACAACACAACGAGGGAGAAGCAGCACAGACTTAAGCATGGGGCAGGAAGGGAGACAGGCACAACTTAAAAGGATAAGTACCTGGATACTAATCCAATTGAAGATATGCGTCAGGGAGAGGATGGGGTAAGGGAAATGAACAGACAGTATTCTTGGAGCAAATGCATGGGAGGCAGGTTGGTAGAACATTGGTAGCTGGAACGTTGGAGTTAGACGTTTGGTTCAACTTCTGGTCCCACTATTTACTGATCAATAGTGTGATCCTGGAAGGTGGTTATGATGGTACGACAAGTTACCTACGACAGGCCAGACTGCCACGTAGGGATGCAAACAGTGCTGGTTCCGGTTCATTTCCAGGTGGGAGGCTCAGATTCCCTGTTTGTCTTTCCTTTTCCTCCTTGGACTCTGCCCTGTTTGGTAACGGGACTTAATTGAACCTTCTGTTTTCAAAGGCTAGCTTCATTTTTTAATTTGGAAAAGATGGTAGCTTGTAGCTAGCAGGCATTTTTTAAAGTTTCCACAGGAACACACTGCTTTTGGGATACTTTACTTGAAAGGACTAATAAAATGAGACATGGAAATCTGATTTTTGAAATTATTTTTCAAATGTAAGCATAGTCATATAATGTTTGTGTATGAGTTTCCTGTTGCTGTTATCACAAATGACCACCAACTTAATGGCCTTACAAAGCACATACTGATGCTCTTGCAGTTCTGGAGGCCAAAATCCTAAAATGGGTTGTCAGGGTCATGTTCCTTCTGGAAGCTCTAGAGGAGAATCTGTTCCCTTGCTTCTTCTAGCTTCTAGCAGCTGCCTGCATTTCTCAGCTCACAAGTCTCCTTTCTGTCTTCAAACCCAGCAGTGTAGCACCTTCCGTCCCTGTCTGTCTGTCTGTCTGTCTCTTTCCATTAGCACATCTCTCTCCAGTCCTCCTGCTTTTACAAGGCCTGTTGTGAAAATTCAGGTGAATCTACCCATCTCCAGATCCCTAACTTCATCACGTCAGCAAAGTTCCTTTTGCCCTGTACACTAACATATTTACAGGTTCTGGGATAAGGGCGTGGACGTCTTTGGTGGTCCACTCTTCAGCCTCCCACAGCCTACTGACTAATGGCAGTGAGACGGAGGAAATTCTCTTACTCACTTCTTTGTGTTTTATTCAGGCCCATTGACTAAAATGTGGATTTCATCTAGAAACACCACCACAGACACACCTAAGAGTAATGCGTGACCACATGCCTGGGCACCCAATGGGCCAGGCAAGTTGAAACATAACATACCCGTCAAATTCTGAGTAGAATTCATATCCTATCACAATATAGCTAAATGAATCCTCACCATATAGGAATATAGTTCTTTACTGTCCTGATCTAAACACGTCCACACTGCAGGTGTCGACTAGCTTGTCATATTCCATGACAGAACTTTATTCCCCATGCCAGAGTTGGGGAAATTGAGCTAGATGATACTGGTCAAATTGTGGCTCAGAAACCTAGTAAAACTGGAAAGTTATAAACCTATTTTCTCTCTATTTCACTATAAATACTTCCTGTGATATGAACAATTTGAAGTTTATCTTGCAAATGTAAAAGACAACCCAAACATCAAAAGAGAAATGCGTGCTTTGGAGCAAGGCTGGAGAAATGGCAGGCCTGCATTTGCAATCCTTCGGTCTTCAAAGCTGGGCAGTAGCCCTAGGTTGTCCTCTGTTTCTGTCTGGTTTTGGATCTCGCTGTCTTGAAAGCTATGCACATCAGGGCCCTTATCTGCTCAGAGTAAGAATATGAGCAGTCCCGACCAAGGCTACTTGGGGAATGCAGGGTTTGGGGCGGAAATCGGCCAAGTTGGCCTTTGAGTACCTTTTTATTAGCTCGCTTTGTTAACATTGCCTGTGTTAATGATTGGAAAGCATATCTGTGGGTGCCTGGAGAAGATCTTACTGCCTGTCCGCCCCCCTCCCCCATAAAGCAAACTAACAAAAGAATGAAGAAACACTTTCTGTTAATAGAACTATTCTTGGTGTTTGTCAATGAAACTTCATTTCTTCAAGTTTCAGATTCTGATCCTTATCCTTAAGTATCCTGAGGAGATCGACATTTTTATCAGCCACTGAAAACTGGTTTATTACTCTATTTTTAGCGACTCATGCAGACAATAATTCTTTATCTATTTAGCAACAGCCTATGGCTTAGTTTCAGCTTTAATATATTTGAAGCCCCAGCTAAGTGCCAAGTACCATGGTAAATGCCAGGATCACATACAAACATGATTCTAACATGGTTTTTGCCTTGGAAAAGCTAATGCTTCTGTAAGGGTATATAACAAATGTAAGAATTATTTCAGGTCTCAGTGGTAGGGAGAGTGACATTTAATTAAATTCCAGCTGTGCATACACACTTGCTCATTGTGGCTCTGGGTGGCTTCGTCTTCTGGGGCTGTCATTTCCCTCCGCCCTTCTCCCTCACGCATGCTCTAACTTTCCTGCTTTTTATCTTAGCTGATTTATGTTCTGTGATTTGTCTCCCTGAGGCCCCAGAGTGACCCATTGCCTGACTGGGGTCCCAGAGGCTGTGTGCGTGTATGTGTGTATGTGTATCAGTGACCTGGCCAAAGCCTGACCACATAGCCACTTCTGTCCTCAGGACCTTTATTTTTAAAAGATTTTATTTATTTGAGAGAGCAAGACAGCACATTGGGGGGGGGGCAGAGGAAGAAGGAGAATCTCAAGCAGACTCCCCACAGATGGTGGAACCTGATGTGGGGCTTGATCCCAGGACCCTGAGATCACAGCCTGAGCCCAAACCAGGAGTTGGAAGCTTAATCAACTGTGCCAACCAGGTGCTCCTGTCCTCAGGACCTTTAGACCAGTATTGCAGTATGTCACCAACAGCTACTGAGCCCTGGAAATGTGGCTAGTCCAAACTGATGTGTGCTAAAAGTACAAAACCCAAGGGGATTTCCAAGACTTTGTATGGGGAAAAAGAAAAATCATTAATTTGTAATGCTTTTAAATATTTTGGATTAATGACAATATTAAAACAATTCCTTTTTAAAATAGCTACCAGAAAATTTAAGATTATGTAATTTATGTAATACACATATTAGATAAGATTTAAAAATTAAAAGCACATTATACTTCTCTTATAGAGTCCTGCTTTAAGGCAGAGGTCAACAACTTTTCCAGTAAATGGATGCATAGTGAATGCTTTTGAGCTTTGGTCATAGACTATATGTGATGAATGAATGTGGCTGTATTCATGAGCTGTACAGGACAAGGGCAGGCCAGATTTGGCCAGTGAGCCAGAGTTGATGGACAGTTGATCTAGACTTTAAGCGATAGGCAACTGTTTCCTCCAAGGATGTTGACTTGGTTTGGTTTTTGGACCTCTGCCTCTACTTGAGACATTTTCATTAACAAATGCACACATCTCTCTGTGATTCCAACAATGCTCTACGCTTGACCATTCTCACATTGTACAACTGTCTTGAAGAAAAGGCCCCCACAACAGAGTCATAACTGCAACTAATTGGCATACAAGACAGAATATGATAAAGGTTAAAGCAAAGTGCTTTGATACAGAAGGTTGTGCTGTGGGCATGAGGTGGTGCCAATAAGCTTCTTCCTTGAGAGCACTTTTTGACTGAAGGGTAGTTCTATATCTTTGCATGAATACCCTGTCAGACACACATGTTTTCTCATTTACTCTTACGAACCTGTGAAGTGTTCCTAACTCCATCTTATAAAGAGACGGTGACTTAAGCTAAGTAACAAGATCAAAGCAATATCATTGATAAAGGCAGAACTGGGACTGGTACTGGAGCCTGAGACCAGAGCCCATATTGCTTTTTTGCTAAGTTGTATGACTTCCCATGAAGGTCCCCAGGATGTCTGAAGGTGTAAGTTGAAATCTCAGAACAGGGCATAAACTAAGAAAATATCATTTGGGCTTTGAGGTGGCTAATAAATTAAAGGCTATTCAGAATGTGTGGTCTGGGATCGGTTTTTCTTCATTAACTTACCTGTTTAGGTTAGTTGGTAAACTGAGCTCAAAAGAATCAGACTTTGAGAAGTTAAACATTACATGTAAGTATTAAGCACAGTGGCTGAAGAAGGGAGTAACACCTACTAACTGTTCTGTTTCCCCAGCTCCGGATAGCCTAACATCCCATAGTCTAGATATTGCCTTGGCGCAGGGTGGCTGGTTTCATGTGTGGGATTAGTAATTCCTCTTAGGTCACGGTTGACTCTTTTGAGTCAGGTTATTTAAAAAACAATATAAAAGAGGCTTTTAAATAGGGGGCTTCATGTGTACTTTTTATTATGTCGTCCACCAGGCATAACTATATATAGTAATGATTTCTAAAACAATGGGGACCCCATATCAATTTCTTTCTAACCAGTGAAACCTCTTGGCTTGACGGTTTTAAAGGTTTTATTGAGGGGGAGGATGGAAGGGAATATAGTCCATTCTGAGATTATGATAAAAATCAATCCTAGAAAAATGTAGGTTTGAGTGTACACATGCAGTTGTGTATACACTGTCAGGGTGTAAAGATCTTTGAAGGCTACCCATAGACTGTGTTCATAAACTCCTGATGCATGTTCATTGTCCCACATTTTCTGTTGATGCTTTGATCTAATCTCTGTTGGGAAATCTGCCTAAATTCACCTAAGATTCTGTGGTTCCCATCTTCCCAGACTAACATTGTTCACACTACATTAGTATCTAAGACACGATGTCTGTGATTCTAGAAAAATCTATATGGTATCTTGCAGCACATGCTTATGTCTTGTATTGAGAAATGTGGACGAAAGTTCAGTGTATGAGTATGTAGTTTTTAGTTATCCTGAGATAGTAGCAAATGGAAAAAGTTTTCTTTCTCTGAATTCAGGACAATTTTATTGGTTTCTTGGATGGCGGATACTCCTTCCTGTCAATGATCTAAATATTTTAAGAATGATGAAGCTGGTTAAACTTAGCCCTTAAAAACTTAAGGTGTACATTTAAATATACAGAGCTAGCTATAAAGAGTATCAGGAATTTGTCTACTTTTTGAGAAGTAGAGAATACATAGATGTGGGCTTTTTTTGTGCATCAAGGTAGTGATGTTATATGGATGCTCATAATATTTTGGAAATTGCTGAAAGAAAAGCAATAGAGAACCAGGCAAAAAAGCAAAAAACAAAATCACAAAAAAACTATAACAAGCTTTTCGTAAGCTTGGTTAGTCTAAATAAATCCACTGCAACGAAATAAAACGCAGCCTTTTCTTACTAGAAAATTTGGAGCACAATCCTAATATGGCCATGAAACCACCAGTCAATACGTTTCTCATTGTGTGTTAGACTTGGTTAAATGATCATTCACTACATAAAAGTCTCCTTGGCTTGGCACACAGTCTCCCAGGCTTCTGTGCTCCGGTAGCATTTTGAACTGGTGGTAGAGCCCTTGGAATATGGGCCTGCCTTTCCCAGTTGACTATAACATTGTCCTCATGCATCTTTCCGTCCCTGACTCTAAGCACAGTGACTTGTGTATAGGAGGGATATCAGATGAATGAGTAAATGGATAAATGTCTATAATAAAGGCAAAAAGAGATCAGTCCCATCAGATAGCTAGAGGAAGGACTTCGCTGTCTCTGATGGAAAACTAAAATTCACTCTTGGTGATAATCCATGGCAGATATCATAGATGAAGTCCTATAGTATAACTTAGTGATTATTGCTGGGTGCAGATCCTGTTGCTACTACTCACTAGCTTTGTGACCTTGGGCAAGTTACTTAACCATTCTGTGCTTGAATTTAGTCATCTGAAAAAGGTGATAAAAGTGTATTTATACTTTGTGTTGGTTATGTTACTTTAATTAAATGAGTCAGTATTTGCAGTGCCTACCATGTAAGAAATCCTACATAAGACGTAGTTGTACTGATGTTGTTGTAATCATTGAGTCTGTATATTTGGGGTGAAGAGGAATGAACGAGACAAATCACATGCCCTGGTCCACTTCCCAAAATTCCATGTGCAGGACACGCTGGGATCATGTGGACAGGAAGAGTTACAGCAAGAACCAGACTGACATTAAGTTAAAATACAAATAACCACACATCCCTTTTATTTTGCCTTTAATCAAATTTTGCTATTGTCAAATGGTAAAAATCAGTTAAGCAAAGCCATCTTCTTCTTACTGGAAAAAAATTATTTATAAACAATTCCAACAGCCTGTGATTCCAGTGAATTGATTTGCAGTTTGGCAAGGAGATGTTTGGATGGAAGTAGTGGTTCCTTCTTTTCCAGGTCCCAGTCCCGCCAGGGTAATGAGCTGGGTGGCAGACAAGGCCTCTGAATTCTTCCAGACGTCCAGGCTGCTGTCAAGTAGAGTCCCAGCAGGAGGGCCCTGGAGGGGACACTGTGGCCAGGATGCACTATTGCATAAAGCTTTAAGACCATGACTCCAAGTTTGCTAGTTTGGTTCCCAGGGAGACTGTCTGGCTTTCTCTGAAGCAGAATGAGCTGGCAAAACAAACAAACTAAAAAAACAAAAAACAAAAAACAACAACAACATTGGATTTAATCAGAGATAGTTTTCAATCCAGACTTCAATACCTTGCATGCATTAATAAGCCTTTAGATGTCAAAAGGTTTCCATTTGTCTTACCCTGGTATTTTATTAAATTACATGAATCGATACATTTTTATTGTGCACCCTGTAAGGATGAAATGCTAAATACCTGGACATAAATTCTGGCTTCACAGGGAAGTGATGAAGGTAGCTGAGCAGAAGACTATACTGCCTAACCCTTAGCTTGATCCCAGAGGACAAACCTGAAACATCTCTTGCTTCCCTCTCCACATCCCACACACATGTATACCTTCTTTGCTACATATGTGACCACTTACTTCGTTACACAGTCTAGTGAAAGTTCTAAGAGAGGGCCCCTGAATATGTATGAACAAGGCTCATTTCAGTAGGGTATTTTCATTAGATATTTTGATGAAGTAAATTTGGGGGGGGGGGTCAGTGTGGAAGTACTTGTTCTTTCCCAACGGACAAGCCTAGAAAATTGATATTCAGTTCAATGCTACAAATATGTATTGAACACTTATTATGTGCCAAGTGTTATTAACATACAGAAGTGAGGATAGAGATTCATCCCTTTTTAAAAGAAATTTACAGGGAGTAAAGACCTAAATATGCCAGGTAGTGTACTGGGTTCAAGGAAAACGTGTTCTTTGCTTAGCTTTTCACTTTTTACTCAGCCTTACAGAATAAATAACAAATGAGCTACCTTTCTCTCCCTATACAGGTGTCTTAAAAATCTTTATGGACCTGTGTACCAAAATGTAAACACAAAGCCCCAGCCTTCTGCCAAAGTAAAGAGCCACATTTTATTATTTTATGTAGATTAAAACATAACTGCATTAGCCCTTTTAGGTAATGACAGTGTGAAAGTGACTTATAATCTGATTCCTTTACCCCTCACCAAGAACTAGGCAGACATAAGAGACACATAAGCATACATATCTCTGAATCTATTTTAATCTGTTAGATAGGTATCTGTGAGATCAATTCATTTTAAGAGGTGTGCCCATGAGTAGAAAAATTTGTAGGAATTCTCATTTAATACAATCACATCTGTTTAAAAAAAACAACCCAGAATTTTTATAGGCCCCCTTTGTTGGAAACAAACTTCTGTCAGCCATTGTATACTTCAGTTATGATCAAGGTCTAGTTTGCCTTTAAGCTTTCAGCTTTCATGTTAAACATATGCTGGACCCTTTTGTGCAAATCTCTGCTGGCTCTGGCCTATTAGCTTTTGCTCCACGTTTAGCTCTAACCTGTGCCTCTAATCTTTAGTCCTCTGGGCTTCCTGGTGGTAAACCTCTCCATCTGGTATGAGTAACCTTTTGTGGGTTTCCCTGCCGCTTAGTGATACTGGCTTCCTCTTTTACACTGAGATGTCTGTTCATCCTGGCATTAAAAATTAAAAAAAAAAAAAGCCATGGAAAACTGTCAAAAAGTAAACAAGCAAGTACCTTATACAATTAAAACTACCATTAAAACCACCAGCAAAGAAAAATCTGTAATTCCTTCTCAAGGTGAAACTGGGTACTCTAGAGATTTCATTCAATTTTACTTTATATTTAAGTAAATCTCCCTTCCAAATTTGCCAGTTTCTTAATAATAGCCTTAATTTGCACTCCCAAGGATGTCAAGAAAAGTTAGTGCACCCACTGGTAGTGGTCCAAGAATGCATTTATTTAAGAGAGGTTCAATATGTTTTAAAAGTCTGAGTGCTTCTGGAAGGAATCCGTTAAGCTGAAAAATAAGAGAAGTTAGGATCTGTGGAATTATAGAATTCCCTCATATCAAACTTGTGATCTTGCTCAAAAGTGAATTGCAAAGCAGAGCCTCCCCATTCCCCCAGTCTCACTTAACTTCTCCAGCTTTCACAGATGAGACTCTAGGAAATGCCTGTTGCAGTCATAGGAACGTAACTGTTTTTACCGTTGGTTATTTGCTTGCTGTACTATGAGTTCATGTTCAGCATCTCCTCCATATGCAAGCCATTTTCAGTGTCTTCATAGAGTAAATCAGGTGTTTTTTTTTTTTTTTTAAGGTGCTTTCCAGAGAAAATGCGGGTAGACATATTCAGGGATATTGATACTTAACAAATACTTTATGAGCCACAACTTTTAGTTGGGTGTTCCCGTTAAGTGTGAATAAGTCATTTTTCCTATCCTCACAGAGCTTACAGTTATAAAGGTTTCTTTTCTGAGCAAGAATGGACAGATAGATAATAAAGTCTGCTACAAAGTAAAAAAAAAAATGATTTATGACAACTGTGAAGAGGCCTTGGGGTACAGGATGACAGAACAATTCACCTGGGAATGTGGAAGGACTCCAGAAAGGCAATCAAGGAGGAAAGACTATTTCTTTTGACCTGGCAACTGCTCTTGCAAGATGAAGATGGGAAAGGGCATTTCAGGCAGAGGCGTCGATAGAAGCAGGGATGTGGAATGCTCAGGGCTCAGCTCAGTCCTTAGCCCATGGATCTGGGATGTGGAGTGTGTGATACCTGTCCGTTGGTACCTGGAAGGGAGGTTTGGTGGTATACCAGTAGTTTGGGTTTCATCCTGCCAGTAACAGGGAGCCCTCAAAAGTTTGAGAAGTGACATGATACAACAAAAACTTGAGAATGACGAATGGAGCCACTGTGTAGGAAAGATCAGATATTTTGATAGCTAAGGCTAGAGGGTCTAGAGCAGTGGGCATTTGGGTTGTTTCTGCTTTTTTGCTGTATGGACATTTGTGCACAAGTTTTCGTGGGGTTGGATGTTTTCATTATTCTTAGGTAGATATGCAAGAGTGGAGTTGCTGGATTCTGTGATAAGTATCTATTTAACTTTTTAAGAAACTTCCCAACTATTTTCCTAATAATTTTTTGAAATGCCTGGGAATTCTGATGTATCTGATATATTAAGCTCTGATTCAGGTTCCATTCTTAAAACTCTTGGTCCTTTCCAACAAAACTTGCTTCCCAGTTCTCTCTGTCTGCTCATGCTGGGGATGCTGGCAGCCTGCCTGAAACCTTCTTGGTAAAAGTTGAGTGAGTTGGAGGCATTTTCTCTGACCAAAACTATTATGTAATTACTTGGTTTTTTTTGTATCTTTTAAGAAACTATGAGTTTTGAGATATAGTTCGGGGAATGAATAGCATATCCCAAGTAAGTTTTTTTTTTTTTTTAACTTGGAGGCAGAAAATGAAGCATTTGATGAAAAGATCAAAAAGATCACAACACAAAAAGCTTTGCACTTAAGTTTTCAAAGGAAGTATAAATCTACACCGGGCTCTGCCATGGCAAACAGGTTGTGTGTGTGTGTGTGTGTGTGTGTGTGTGCGCGCGCGCGCGCGCGTGTGTGTGTGTGTGTGTATTGTGTCAGAAAAATAGATACTCTTGACTTAGACACAGTGAATGGATGGGATCATTTCTTTATAAAAGAAGTACTTATACACTTAATGGAAATGAGGGACTATGTCTTAGACTTTTGGTCAGAATTTTTAAAATGGGGGATTTTTATAATATCTCTTGAAAGTACCTCCCCTCCCGTAGCCTTAAGAATTAATGTTAAAGGAGGGCATGTATTGCATGGTGCACTGGGTGTTATACACAAGTAATGAATCATGGAACTTTACATCAAAAGCTAGGGGTGTACTGTATGGCGACTAACATAATATAATAAAAAATATTATTAAAAAAAGTCAGGAAAAAAAAAGAATTAATGTTTTTCAGGGCATCTGGGTGGTTCAGTCAGTTAAGCACCTGCCTTCGGCCCAGGTCATGATCCCAGGGCCCTAGGACTGAGTCCCACATCTGGCTCCTTGCTCAGCAGGGAGCCTGCTTCTCCCTCTCCCTGCCACTCCCCCTGCTTGAGCACATGCTCTCGCTCTTTCTCTCTCTGACAAATAAGTAAATAAAATCTTTAAAAAAGAGAAGGCATAGGGAGATTAATTTTAAAAAATTAACGTTTTCCATTTGGTGTTATATCCCTTCCTTAAAAGAGTGAACTCAAGAAGATAAGTTTTGTGACTCATGATACCACTCTAAAACATCCTTAAAAATTCTTTATTCTCAGATCAAAGAGAACAAACCAAGGAAAGAATAAAAGCAAGTATCCAGTTCACGGGCTTGCAAACTTTTTCTGTCAGTGGGGTAGCTAGGACGTATTTTAGGATCTGTGCACCGTTCACGTGGTCTCTGTCACAGCTGCACACCTGTGTCAGAAATGTCCATGAGTATGCACGACTCTGTTCCATTAAAACTTTATTGATGGATGCTGACATTTATATTTCATGGAATTTTCATGTGTCAGGAAATGTTCTTTGAATTCTTTTCAAACACTTTAGAGTATAAAAACTGTTACTCGTGGGCTACACAAAAACAGACAGTGGGCTGCTTTAGCCTGTGGGCGGTAGTTTGCACCCCTACCACGAAGAGTTCCCTCTGTCAGCAGGTGCTCTTTCCTTTCCTGAATTTTGCCAAGCTCACTGATATTGTTTGTACACCTACCATATCTGGCAGATGTAAGGGAACAAATAACACAGGCTCTACTACTTGATATTTTTCTGTTTGGAAATATGTTGGAAAGTTTTTCTCTTACCCAATAATAGATTTTATATTCATGTTAGAGAAGACAATAAGTTCTCCAAGGATCCTCTCCTCTCTCACTCTCTACTTTAAAGCCCCTTTCCTTGGTTACATGTTTTAATTCATAAAATTACTCTTGGAACTGCCTTCCTCACTGAGAGTTTAAAATTACAAAATAAATTTTGCTTATGGGAATGCAAACATTCACTTCCTAATGTTTATAGAGAAATTACAAGCTTATTTCTTAAAAACAAGCAGTTAGGGTTGCCTGGGTGGGTCAGTCAGTTGAGCATCCAACTCTTGGTTTCGGCTCAGGTCATGATCTCTGTACTCAGTGTGGAGTCTGCTTGGGATTCTGTCTCCGTCTCCGTCTGTCCTCATTCCCTCCCACCACATGTGTGTACTCTCTCAAATAAGTAAATAAATCTTACAAAAAAAAAAAAGTTAGTCTTAACAATCATGATGTAGACTACACTTGATCTCAGCCAAAAGGCCAAGAAGCCATATGATGCAGAATCAAAAAGGGACATTGATTTGCTAATTATTCTTTTCCACTCCAATATCCTCCAGAATTCAGTTTCTGGCAAGAGTGTGCGATTGAAGTTTCATGATGTATGTTGTGTATGGAAGAGCAAAGATGTCTCTATATTAACCAAAATTCTTCACAAGTAAATAGTTTCATGTACCACTACTAAAAGTCTTGAGATTTGCATTTTAGGTTTACTAGGGTTCCCAGATACAACAAACTCGACTATAATTTTTAAATCACAGAAGCTTATTTTTATGTTTATATTTTCCTGGCCATTTCGGATTTTTACCTTGAAAAGTGGGACAATAAAAGGGAGAATTACAGTGTCTCCTTAGCAGATATCACAAATATCTGGAGATATTTTGACCCTGAGATCTGTTCTTGTGT
This sequence comes from Ursus arctos, assembly GCF_023065955.2. Classification (NCBI taxonomy): domain Eukaryota; kingdom Metazoa; phylum Chordata; class Mammalia; order Carnivora; family Ursidae; genus Ursus; species Ursus arctos. Next base: position 12,041,020 of record NW_026623019.1, on the reverse strand, counting down.
TAGTACATAATTGTGATTAGATAAGTTAAAATGGTTCATGTTAACTTCTTGTGTCAGCCTTGGTGACATTAATATAAATAGGATACTTTCATTTCAATTGACTTCAAAGACTGATATTCTTGATTCTTCCTTGGAACCTGACCTCACAGTCCATGTTAATTAATGCAAACCAAATTAGGCCTTCCCAGAACAATTTGAACTATTTATTCCTAACACTACCACCCCCCTCACCACCAAATGTTCGCCTATCTTCCACTACAGGAATATTTTCAACTGACTTTTATTCCAGTTTTGGGGGTAAAGGATAAAAATCAAAGTGTTTCTTTCAATGTTTCAAAAGCTTTTTGATACTTAAATTATTGAGAGTGTGTGTGTGTGAATGTTCTGTTCAAAATGAAAACTTAAAACAGCAATGACAGGTTGTATGCCTCCCTCTCCCTTTACCCTCGCAGTATTTTTGCACCTTTTTTTTTTTTTAGCCGATCTTTTTGCACCATTACTCAGTGGGCAGTTCTAGCTAAGGTGAATGTCAATTACTGTTTAGATAGGCGTGCCAGATAAAAATAATTGGCTTAAAATCTGCTTGGGTCCTGTCTGCCCTGTTGTTTTAGCAAAACACCTGCACAAAGTTAATTCTCTTTTTAGGATCTTTTCTTCTTGCTTTTCAGGGCTAGACAGGGAAGAACAAATTGTAAATCATTCTGGCCCTTCATGATTTTGCCAACTGCCCTCCTTCCTCCTCACCCCTGTGATACAAGACGCCTCACTCCCTTAGTCAAGTGTGGACTTATGACAGGCAGGCTTTGAAAGGAAACAGTCCCATCAAAGAGCGGACCATTGTAATTTTGGAGCTTAAAGGAAGCAAAAGAAAAGTTTAGTTAAGCTGTACTGGGGAACTGTTGGGAAAAAAAAGCTCGACATATGTCAGCTCTTTATATTCTTTTACATTGATTTTTCAAAAGGGTAGTAAAGATCTGTTCAAAGCATTAAAAAAGACCAAGTGGTTTTATATGGCATATTTTAAAATACTTTAAGTTCATTCTCATTTTTGAACAATAACTGATTCAGAGAGTTTCTGTGATTAGAGAGATTCTGTCCATTACTGTATGGAAACTTTATAGTACCACCCTAGAAAGTGCCAAATTTCCCATTGGTGAAGAATTAACCAAATGATGTACAGTATCTATTACAAAATATATGTTGAATACCTCACATTTATCTCTCCTGTCAAAAATCACTTTAGGAAATGCGGCCAATTTGACTTAATTGGGCACGCTGTTGAAGAAACTCAGTATGTATTTTTTTCATTTAAAAAGGTGAAATATATAAGAAACATAGTATTTGTCCCAGAAATCAGGTCAGTAATTGCTAGTAGAATGTTTGGTATTTTTATAGTGTCTTAATCCATTTCTTTAAGAAAAAGCAATTTTATTAGAAACTGGCTGTTTGTTCCACGAAGTTTTAAGGAAAAACATATTCTTTTTTTTTTTTTTTGAAGATTTTTATTTATTTATTTGACAGAGAGAGAGACAGCCAGAGAGAGAGGGAACACAAGCAGGGGGAGTGGGAGAGGAAGAAGCAGGCTCCCAGTGGAGGAGCCTGATGCGGGGCTCGATCCCAGAACGCTGGGATCACGCCCTGAGCCGAAGGCAGACACTTAACCGCTGTGCCACCCAGGCGCCCCAGGAAAAACATATTCTTATTCAAGCTCAGTCTTACTCAGCTTGGAAAGAAAGATGAACACTTTATTTTATACTGGTAGCTACCTTTTAGTCTTCCTGTTCAGTTTCTGTACCCACTTCAGTTGCTGAAAAGAGGACCATCCCAGGAAGGCTGTGTGGGTAGTTTTGGGTTCATGAATTATTCCTTGAGGTAAGTTAGAGAACCCATTTAGTGCATTATAAATCATTTTTGTCCTGCAAAAGCATTTTACGGACCTCTGTATTTTCTTTACTTGGTAAGCTTTCTCTTTATCCCAGCTATCTACTATCCCTCATTATAAAACTCCATTTTCCTTTCAAATTCCTAAGGAATGTTCATAGAATGGAAGCCAATGCTTCATTTGCCTATTTTCATCCCCTGAGGTGACTCTTTCACACTTGCATTTTTCCTCAAATCGTAGTGTACAAACACAGGGATTTCTGTCCTTTTGCGTAGAAACTACCAACAGACAATTCATCTTGCTCATTCTGATGACAGTCTTAGGAGGGAGACATTTATTAATTGGTGTGAATGAATCACTTTTACTACACAAAATGTAAATTTGGGAAGGATGAGTAATTAATTCTTGTGCTAATATCTTTCTGACTACATAGTATAATGGTTCAACGTGTATCAGTGTATTTTTTTTTTTTTCAGGAAAGCGCACGATTAGTAAATACAGCTTTTATTTTGTCTGTGTTTTCAGACAATCCCTAATGTGTTTTAACACTTCATGGATCATTGCATGTAATTTTATTTAAAAAGTGTTTGCCCAATACATGTGGCATGGGCACAATTCCATTTCCTTTTTACCCCTTCTGTCCAGACCCACTCTTGAACACTCTCCACCCTACTAAGAAAAAGAAGCACAGCTAGGCATGGACAGTTCCAAAATGCAAGCAAATTCAGTGTAGAACACGTTAAGTTCATTTTTACCTCAATGAGGAGCTTTTTTTTTTTTTAAGTTTGGAAAGACGTGTGTATTTTCGCAGAAGCAGTCTTTTTCCTTCATTTACACTCACATCTTTGAAATGGGATTACTACGATTCTATTGCTATATGTGGCACTGAATTAGCATTTAAGATGATGATGGTTGATGATGACTGATACTTGGAGAAAGCTCTTTAAAGTGCTCCAGGCACTGTCCAAGGTACCAGAGGTATATGAACTCACGTAACCCTCACAACAATCCTTAGGGGTAGTAACAACTATAATTGCTGTTCTATAAATGAAGAACTGGACACACAGAGGTCAAGCAACATGCTCAAGGCACATAGTTAGGCTAGTCAATAGCAGAGCTGGGGTTTCAACTCAGACAATCTGTCTCCAGGGTAATTCTGCCTATTGTCGTTAATACTCAGTTTTACTCAGCTCTTATTGAGCCTTCAAGACCTAATTTGAGCTATATAAACAAATGAACAGCTAAAATTTACAAATAGACTGGAATTTATGTCTTGCATTTTGATAGAAAATGAAGCCTAGTGGATTTGGCTACAAGTTAAGGAGATCTGTTAGAAGGGAAAGGGGGTCACAATCCTGCTGGTAATGCATGACCAGCTAACCATAATGGTCATGATGAGGGTATTTTCCAGATTTGCAGATAAGGGAGAAGGAAACCAAGACAGGTTAATACATGTGCCCAGCATGACCTCATAAGTGGTGCACCCGACATTGGGAATAGCTCTGTCCTGCTCCAAAGCTTCTCTGTTTCTCTAGAGAGTGTGTATGAGTCGGTGTCACCCAGAGAAGCAGCACCAGTTATACCCATATGCTGTCCAAGCAAAACATTTCTGCAGACCAACCTGCAGGCTACCGATTTGCAACCTGGCTTTCAGTATTCGACACTGATTTCATACAGTCGGTGCATTGGGCATACCACAGTATGAGTTGCCAATGTGGGAATGTCTCTTTTACCAAAAAATGCATTATTCAGTATTTACTATCCTTGCTTGGAGAACTTCTTTCTAATACCTACCATGTATCAGACACAATTTTAAGGTATTTACATAAATTTAATCCCTGTAATCTATGAAGTTAACTGTATCATTCGGTTCATCTTATTAATGAGGGTACAAACAAGTAAGGGGCCTTGTAGGGCGTATGGTTAGCATTCAGAACTCACCCAAGCATTCTAGCTGATGATTCTTATTCAAGTGTGACAGCAGAAAATGTTGGTTCGCATACTGACACACAATCACCGGTTGTCCAACTGAGTACCTGGGCCCATTAGTCTTCTCCATGAGGCTGGTATATATAGCCTACTCTATACCTGTAAAGATGCTCAGAGCAAGCACAAGGCAAAAGTTGGAAAGTATTAAGAATAGCAACTTGAAATCTCTCTGAAGTCCATGCTGGAGAAATCGGTAACAAGATTCTGTTGAAACAGTCATCAACTGAATCCTCTTTTGAAGTGCACACAGAGACCTAACTTAGAATGTGTTCTGCTTCATAGCAAAGAGTGCTGTGCAGTTGTACCTGTGTGCATAAAGAATGGCTTAGTTTCCTGTGCATATATTAGTTTTCTTTGGAAATGCATAGAAGTTTTGTAAGTATTGCTAAATAAAATTTAAGGAAAGAGAAAAACTCTTAACCTGATATTTATTTGATGTAGCAGGAATTTAATTGGTAGGTGTCAATTAGGAAACCAGACACAGGAAATGGTTGTAGCTGAAGTTAGTGTGGGGGTGACAGCATCACAATAGGTCAATATATGGGGACAAAGGAGAGGATGTGATAAAACACACATGACATTTATTAGAAAATGTAGACTCTCAAACTCCGTCCGTGACTGTCGGGTAGAAATGCAAATACTAAATATGCACATAAACCAGGACCAAAGGGTGACATAAATTTTAAAATATGCCACTGGGGATGGGAGAATGGGTGATTTTTTTCCCCTTCTTTTGGTTATCTTGCTACCATCTGAAATAAAGTATTTATTTATTTATTTATTTATTTATTTATTTATTTTAAAGATTTTATTTATTTATTTGACAGAGATAGAGACAGCCAACGAGAGAGAGAACACAAGCAGGGGGAGTGGGAGAGGAAGAAGCAGGCTCATAGCGGAGGAGCCTGACGTGGGGCTCGATCCCACAACACCGGGATCACACCCTGTGCTGAAGGCAGACGCTTAACTGCTGTGCCACCCAGGCGCCCCTGAAATAAAGTATTTAAAAACAAAGAAAGAGAAAAGACCAAGTGGTGAAATCAAATAAATTAACCACAAATAGAAGAAATAAGAACAGAACACTATTTTGTGGTAGTTAAAAAAATAAGTATATATCTGTTAAAATATTGTTGAATGTGATGGCTGGTGTCTATTCTAAACCACTTCTTATTAGTGAAATGATAGAAAGGGGTATCACTGTTTCTTTGTGCCACACGCATGCCTTCAGTCCTTAATGCACTACTTACTTAGAAATTCATTCAAGGCGATTGACCTAAAGTCAACTTCAGGCTATACACACAGACGCACCTGTTGTAAATTCCTTTAAAGGAATTTCCATTCATTTATTAGCATCCTTAAGCTTGGACCTTAAATTGCCAAATTGCTGTCAGAGAGGAAAACTTGATGCATGATTCCGCGCCCCCCCCCCCCGAAGCCTAGATTTGGAAGAAGAGAACATTAAAAATGCTATAAAAAGGAGAGAAGCACAGTGATACTTTTGGATTTCTTGTTCAATAATATGTGCTTTTGCTATATTTACATAAAGATTTAAGACACTGCCTTCCTTAAGCTTAGAAATAAAGGTTACCACATATGAGATACATTTTTCTTTTTCTTTCTTGATTCCACTCCTCAAAAGGCAGGGCAAAAAAAGTAACAAGTCTATTAGAATGTTAGGTTCATTTCTATGTAAGGGAGTAAAGCAGCCAAAGGGAACCTTCTCATCGGCTCTCCAGATAATAAGGAAGGAAAGGTAATGAGCCTCATAGGTATTATGTTACCCTGAGGCAGGGGCTCCCAGCGTGGCTGAATTCACACTTCACTTCTGATCTTTGATGATGTGGTGGGGTCAGAAAATGGTTCAATTTAAGGAAATAAATAAAATGATCCACAACAGTAGAGACAAACCTTATATCGGAAAGAGACCATTTCCAAATTGTCAAAACAACAGTGCTCCCAAAGAATTTTCAATCTCACAGTGTTACAGGCAAGTATAATATAGTCCATCATAGAAAATGCCTGTATCAACCGTACGTGGGGGGCAGACATTCAGGCAGGTGGTATATTCAATTTAAGAATGAATGAGATCATGTGAATAAAAATAAGTGAAAAACAGGAGCAACAAATATATAAATGTTACAAGGAACTAGGGCATCAGTAGTGATTTTCTAGTATAAACCACGAATTATAGAGACATGGAAGGGAGCTGGAAAGGCCAGTGGTGGAGAGCATTACGGGAGAATATGAACTGGAAAACGGTGTTGAAGATAGAGTGGGTGGGCTTTGTCAGTATGGCCAAAAAAAGCAAGTGAACATGCAGAGCCCACAGGATCCTGTTTTATTTATTCAACAGAAGTTTTTTGAGTGACTGTTGTATACTGAGCACGACACTGGCCACTGAGGATAGAGATAAGGGTTGAAGTCAGAAATTACAGACCTGTTCAATAGAAAGCTTTAGGTTTGGGACGCCTGGGTGGCTCAGTTGGTTGAGCGTCTGGCTCTGGGTTTCAGCTCAGGTCTGATCTCAGCGTTGTGAGATCGAGCCCCATGTGGGGCTCCCATGCTCAGCGTGGAGTCTGCTTGAGATCCTCGCTCCCCTGCTTGTGCATGCACGGGCACACTCTCTCAAATAAATGAAATAAATCTTTAAAAAATATACCTTTAGGTTTAAGAGGGTTGGGAATGAATATGCAAATTATAGCTACATTATTTTCTAGCTGTGTGGCCTTAGAAGAGTTACATTATCATTTTAGGTTTAGATTCCCTCAACTCTAATCCAAGACGTGATGCCTCCCTGGCAGGGCTATTGTAAGGACTAAATGAGTAAATAGACCTCCGCTATTAAACATGGTGCCTGATGTATACATAGTAAGAGCTTAGAAAACGAGAGTTGCTTTTCCCTGATGGGGGCTTATATTTAGTGCAACAGGAGATTTCATCAGGGTGCTTAGGTGGGAGACTGTGAATGGCTTTCAGGGACATTGGGCATATTCTTTCTCCAGGTCCTACAAAGCCCCACAGGTTTCTGCCCATGGTAGTATCATGATCATAGTGCTGGTGTAATGTGGACTGGAGCAGAGGAGTAAGGTAGCCAGTTGGTTTGCTTCCAAAGCTTGACATCCTGGAATAAGTGACGTTGTGGTTCTCTGTACTTACGTCCTATTTCATAAGGAAATGCGTGTCATCAATTTGTCATCAATTTATGGAATTTATGACATCTCCAGGAGTTTATGAAGTGTCTGTACAAAATTAAACATTTCCTTTATCCTACCCTTCAATATCCTACCCATCCCTCCTCATAGAGTGGCCTCAGATGCCTGGGAGACTTGCATGTTTTCAGGTACTTGATAAGTTATCAAATGTGAAAAGATGGTTGTCTTTGAGGTAATTGCTCTAAGTCTCTGTGGCGAAAACTTGAGCATGGTACTTGGATATGAAAGGGAATGCCTTAATTGGCGAAGATCTAGAAAGGGCTGGCATTCACTGAGCAGATAATAATTGAATGCTTCGTCCTGAGGCATTTGTGCAGGTCCCCAGGGGCAGAATGGACTGAGCTGCTTTGTTCAGCATGTTAGATACTGTGCATCCCAGCTCGGGCATTTCAGGACCATCGATACCCTGCCTGTGCATTTGCTACTGCTCCTGCTTTTCATACTAAACTGTTGACACAGTGAAGCCCATAGACTTGTAACACAAAGTCAAGGCCAAAGGCAAGGTATTTGGTTTGCTCTTTCAAATCCTTACATCTCTGACAGCCATTGGGGAAATCAACTGGTAACTTAAAATGTATAAAAATGACACAAAAATCCATTGAAAGGGTGGAAAGCCAAACCTCTGGTGGCTTTGCAAAGTCTTTTGGAGTTACATGGGCTGCAGGTGAATTTTTATGGGAACAGTGTGTATGAATGGAAAAAGCTGTATATGTTCTATGTAAAGTCTTGGATGTAAAAGACTTAAAAAGTACATCACAGGTATATGTTCTCAAGAGACCTAGAATCTCTATGAAGGAGGAGAGAGAAGCAGATAAACCATGATATATGTGGCAAGAGCTAACTTGAGACATACGCAGAGTGTTGAAGGAAGAGGGAGGGAGGAAGAAGGGCAAAGGGATGGAAGAGACATTTGACTTGGGCCTTGCAGGATGCATAGGAGTTTGCTCCGTGAGGGGTAGAAAGGACAAAGTATTTTTAGGCAGCAGGGGCAGCTTGGTCACAAGTACAGAGACCTGAATAAGTGGGGGCTATTAGGGAGTTGTGGAGGTTGGAAGTGAGTATAATGGAACTGAAACAAGAAAGCAGGGAAAGTTCCAGAATAATCTTTCCTGTCAATAAATCATCCACACACCAGGTTGAGGGTTTGTGTGTGTGCATTGGTACCCTACATACACATACGTAATTTTAAAACAACAGACACTCAGGTGGACCCAAATTAAATTTACATTGCTATTGTGATCGACTTACATGGCGGGAACAACAGGTTTTCATATGAACTAATGTACAGTAATCCTCCACTTGAAAATAGAGCTTTTTCTCTCTTGAGGGAAGGATAAGACCTGAGATAACCGTAAGCTTTTATGTCTCTTGTCTCAGGACTGCTTCCTTTCATGATACCTAGCTTATACTGGAGATGGAAACTTTGGCAGGGAAAGAGGAAGGTGAATTTTACTATGCAGCACATCAAGGGGAGTATGTTAGCCTTACAGTTTTTAACCAAATGGACCATAAATGCTGTTTGGAGAAGAGGCTTCCACTCCGCATCTGAAACAAGAAGCCGAATATGTTGCTTAGGAAGTGAAGGGAAGCTGTGTTTCTAAAGTACAGGGAACCGAGTTAACAGAGGGGCTTGGAAAGCGTTTCAAGAGGTGGAGTTTGGACTGGCTGACCTTTATCCCAGAAACCTGCGACACCAGAGACGCTGCTGCTGATGCAGTGACTTTCAGAAGCATCTTTACTGAAGTAGTGTTGGCACAGATGGATTTAAAACCAGTTCGGGGATTACGTGTTTAAGGCTTGGGGATGAGAACAATCTGTGTCTTCATTTCTCGAATTGGTAAAATTGGTCCCTCTTTTTTCCCCCTTTAACGGACACATGCAGAAAATGCACAGTAATATAAAAACACCAATTTTACACATTTTCTGTGTGCCAAGCATTGTGCTTATTACTTGAAATACATCATGTAATCGGTTTATACATCAGTTTTAAGAGATGAGTCTTTGTTATAATCTGCATTTTACAGAAGAAAAAAAACAAAGCAGCGATGCCAAGTAACTTGTTCATTGGCACAGAGCTAGTGCGTGGATGTTTGGATTTATATGCAGGTGAGAAAGCATGGTGGCTTCTGCGTCCTGGTTGGAATGCCCAGGGCTACCTGGGGGGGCGTGCTGGGAGGTCTGCCTAGAGCAGAGCTGCGAGTGTGTGAGGGACCTGTGCTTTCTCTGCAGCTCCTAGGCTGTTCTAAACCCTGTCTCCCAGGGCTCATCCAACTACAATTCAGTGTTTCTACGCTGCAGCATCGTAATCATCAATATTACATGGCAGCATCAAAAGATCATCTGGAAGATTAAACAAGAAGGGAAAAATACATAATTGTTTATACACACTGTGATTTCAGTGATAAAAACTGATCTGGGGACACGGTCAGCTTATGCATGTCAACTCTATGAATGGGCACTGCTGTCATGTGGATGTGAGGCTTTTAATTAAAAATTTCCCTTTTCCTAATCAGATTGGGAAAAATTAAGATGTTGATGATAATGGGGTTCAGCAAGGATGTCAGGGAGCGTGCACTCTCACACAGTGCTGCCAGGAACGTAAACTGGTCTGACCTTTGACATTTCCCACTAAAATTAAAACTGTGCAAAGTGTTTAGCCCTTCTGCTAGAAACTTATGCAGATTTATTTATGCCCAAAGAAAGGCAGGCACGAGGATGTTTATTACAGTTTATAATAGGAAAAAATGGAAATAGCCTAAATGTTCAGGAAGACAAGTGTTAAATAGTGAATTATGATAGAGAAATATAATTGGATATTGGTTAACTTAAAATGAACAAATACATATCTACATCTTGTGACATGAAAAGACAAGGTAGATTCACAGAGAAGAGTACTGCAAAGTAATGTAAGAAGTATGTTCTTTTTGTGGCATAAAAAGTATATGCCTATGTATAATCATAGATTCTTGGACAATGTTGAAATAATAAAATTAGGAGTCCTAAGCTTTGGGTAAGGGAGAAGCAAGAAGGGGAGCTTTTAAATTTATTTTGTTCAGCATTCTTTATTCTTAGTATTCTTTTGAGTTTTTCATTTCATAAACATGTATTTTAATAAAAATGAACCTTAGGTTTAAAAAAAAATCACTTGATTTTGTTACAGTTATCTCTGAGGTGATGATTCTGTGTTTTCCAGTTTCATGACTCCCAGTCTCCCTGCCCTAGTTTCCCCAAAATTTCTTGGAATGAGTGGTGCCGTGTGCGTATGCCTGGTTAGGATGACCAAGAGAGCACATCCTTCCTCCATATCCTCCATTCTTCCAGCTTGTCGGCCTTTGCTTAGAGTGCTGAGACCCTAGGAGGACGTGGTGGTAAATGAGGCGAGCACGATGTTGGCTTTGTGAGCAGGAATTTCCTGGAGGAAACTGTAAACTATGTGTCGAAAGATGATTCAGTTGGAGCAAACTATGTAGAAACAAAGATGATGGTGCCGGCATACAACCTCTTGAATGTAAATGGACTAATTAGAAATGAGGGAATATTTAACCTAGAGTGAACTGAAGTTTAACTTTATCTGATCTATGAGGAAATTTGCCAAGCGCAATAGTACTGTGATAAAGGTAGCCCAAAGCTTGTTTAATCTGCTCCATAGAGCTCCTATTAAAGATTTCGTGAGCTAATTATTGGTGTGCAAATAGGCCAGTAGTCATAAATCAGGCTTATCTTTTAATTAAAACTGGCCCAGAATTTTGTGTGTTCACCCGATAAAGTATTAGGCCCTGTTATAGATGATTTCTAAAAAGAGTTCTTAACTGATAGGGGAAAATATGTTTATGAGATACGTTTAAACCCCCTTGTTAGTCTCGGATTTGCTCATAGATGCAGTTGAGGCATAATGAGATGGTTAGGCTCCTGCTAGCTCTCCTTCAGGTACACAGTACCCATCTGACCACAAGACGTGTGAGAACAGCTGGAAGGGTCTATAGACATTCAAATCGTTTCTTTAAGGAGCTAAGTAGAATCATTACTAGCAAATTCTGCTGCTAATAGATTCCTAATTAGGAATATTACAAATCCTTGTAAAATTCTAACAGATTTTGTTCCTAATCTTGGTCTGGGCTGACCACAGCTTGTCATGATTCATTGGTGAACTTCTTCAGACACAGTCCATCGCGGGACATAAATCAGTTGCCTTTCAGACGATAATTTACAAACTAAATATGTTGGAGATAAAAAGTTTAAGTAACTTAGAGCTAGAACTTACCCTTAAAAATGCATATAGTCTAGGGGCACCTGGGTGGCTCAGTGGTTAAGCATCTGCCTTCGGCTCAGGGTGTGATCCTGGCGTTCTGTGATCGAGCCCCTCATCAGGCTCCTCTGCTGGGAGCCTGCTTCTTCCTCTCCCACTCCCCCTGCTTGTGTTCCTTCTCTCTCTCTGGCTGTATCTCTCTCTGTGTCAAATAAGTAGAATCTTTAAATAAAAATAAAAAATAAAAACGCGTATAGTCTAAGAGCAGAGCGGGTATGAATTTAAGGAGAAATAGAGGCTTGGTGGCCTTAATAATGAGTACTTAGATTTTTCTAAGTTGATAGTGTACAAATAACTGAAGTTTATTGGTTAGCTAATCTCTTCAATGTTGTTAATAAAGTCCATAATCTGAGAACTAAAATATTTACTTAGAATGATTGTTCTACAAATGTGTGATGATGATGCTTTTTACGTCACAAGCTCCAGTCTCTGCAAAGTGCTCTTGGATACTCAAAGTGGTTAGTGAGCCCAGGGAAGAATTCCCTTATCTCTGAGAGCCTCAGTGTCTTGATCTGTAAAACACTTAGACTAGTAGTACCTCATAGCAAGCTTATGCAGTGAGACCATGTATAAAACATGGAGCACAGAGCTTGGCATGGAACAGATGCTTAACTGTGGGGTTTCGAGCAGTGCCTCCCTAGGATTTGTGCAGGGCAGAAGATGGCTCCATGAGAAGCTTTGTCCAAAGTCTGTCCTCCTCAGTGTCTGAGGAAGAAGAGCTCGGTCTGTATCCGTGACTACGTTTATATTCCACCTGACCCAAAGGGCCAATCCAGAAATAAAGAAGGTTTCTCTACTTTGGAAACAGACTTTGTTGTTTCTGTTTTGTTGGGAGGTTTTTTGGTCACTCTAGGTGAAAATGCAGATATCTGTGAAATTTCTGCAGGTTGAAATCTTTGCTTTTGATCCAGGGACAATATTAGACTTTGCAGTGGTGAATAGCAGGGAGAAAGGGTGAACATGAAGCAGCTAGGGTCATGCTAAGTCTGTACCCGGGGTTGCTCTGAATTGATGGCTTTCATAATGTCTCCTCTCTCCTTTCGTGTATCAGTTGCACACGGGAATTTATTACCATAGTTTGTAGATTCCCACAGCAACTTTTCTATCCCAAAGACTTCCCTGTAGTTGACCCAAGAGTGCTATCTTGGAAAAGTTGCTTGGTTTCTCTGAATATGCACTTTGCTCATCAAGCATGTACTTGTGTGTCTGCTGGTTAAGACCAACAAATCTTAGTCCAGTCATCCTGTGTCTTGAATTTACTTTTCAACTTTGTGTGTGTTGACAGCCTATTTCTTAATTACCCCCCCTTTTTTTATAAGAATGAATCAAACCTCTTCAACAATGAGAAAGAGTACTTACATGCAAAATCTTTGGGAGTAAGCAACATATGGAGTTCAGTTTGGATAAGCAAGCAAAAGTTTGTCAGATCCTTGCCTGAGAGTAGGGTCAGAGACAGAAGTGAGCATGAGGAGAAATAATAAGTCAACAAGACAGAAGAAAAGGCAAAGGTTGAAATTGCTTAATGAGAAGTTTTGCCTTCTTCATGATTTTGCCCAAGGCTAGTTCTAGGTTAATGCCTCACAACAAGAATATTGTCTGCCTGCTCAATGCAAACACAAAATCTGCCCAAATGGCACCCTGGCAGAAAACAGTTATGGAATGAATTGAGGATGAGCAGATGTCAAGAGAGGCCCAGACCGCATTGATTTTTTTTCAGGGCTTCGGTAATTTTAAAAAGGGAAAAAAATGCCAAGCCAGTTCACAAGAGCTGTAATATCATTTAAATGATTACAATCAACAAGTAAACACTTCTTTTCATTTCTTTCATCAGTGTAAATTTGAGACCCTAAGAGAGATCAGTGGGCCAGTTGGACCTCTTGAAGCCCCCATCTCAGGTCCTGGCATGGATTGATACCAGTAGTTATCCTTTGATTTATTCCCATGCAGGATGGGATCAATTATTCTTGAGTAATAGCAATAGCTCTTTGCAGGTGGTATGCTTGACTTCTCTAACATCCACATACTGGTGACATCTGGAAGAGAATCTCCACAAACTCCTTCTGGAGTGTTAAATTAAAAAGTCAGCTACCCACCTAGCTAAAAACCTGTCCTGAACGTGGCTGAACCAGTGGTAGGAATTGACATTTCCTGACGAGGGTGTGAGAGAAGATGGGGCAGAGCTATAATACCATTGCTCACTATTTGTCAGTGAATGAATGAATTCCTGCTCAGTTATCTATACTGTGTTCAGTGGTGGGCATATGAGTAAGGCCTTAAAGCCATAAACTGTATTCTCTTCTTCTGTTCCCCATGGGGGAAACATACTAACAGTTTTTCATTCAAATGCCCCCTCATAGGTTAAACTGGGATAGGCATACTCGTTAAAGAATAGAGGACACGGAGAAAATTAGACCACTTACATCATTCATGTGGTTAGTATGTTCAGTAAGCCGTGTTACCAGCTACCATGACATGTTGGAAGTTCCATATGGGAAGATTTTCCTAGCCACGTCTATTTGGATGTGAAAGTGTTCTAAAAAAATCATACTTAAATTGTAGAATTAGCATGAAATTAATAAGCAAGGCTTAGAAAACAATAGGTTTGAATGTAGTTAGGAAAAACCTTTCTGCAATATAACTGTGCTTGACAAGGGCTGTTTCCAGAGACGTTTGTTAAGAGAAGGAGCTGATAATTGTAATAAGACAGGAAATGGAAGAGTCGAAGAGCGAAGGCGCTTTGAAAGGGACCGGTGGTAAAGAGGCAGAACCGCCTCCAGCGTCACGCCGAGGAGGACTTCAAGAGCAAGATCTGATCCGAGCAAAGTGTTTTCCTTCTCTGTTCTTCTACTTTAACTCTCCTTAGTGTGGCACAGGATGAACAGGTGGTGCTGAGTACCAGAAACTACAGCAAACGTTGTCACCTCAACCTTGCAGGGTACGTCCACTGTGCTGATCTGACTGGGACACGTTACTAAGTTCTGGATCACAAACATTTGTTTGATTTTAGGTCTCACCCTCATAGTGAATGATGGGTAGTCAAAGTACATGCATCTAGATACCAGAACCCGTATTTACTGCCTTGCCTGTAGATATAGTCTGTCTGTATTAACCAGACAGGTGTCTTTCTTATGCCACTTGGCAAATGTGTTATTTCATTCCCTTCCTTGATGTGCTTTTAAATTTTGCAACAGTGAGTACTTTTGGGCATATAAGTAAGCCATTATGCTATTTTGTGTTTTATGATGTTTAACACCATCAAATAAGATCTTAAAGTGCAAAAAAAAATATTTTTATGACAGATAGGCTCATGTATGTTTTTGCTAGATGTACCTCAAGTTAGGACTATTTTCTTCATTGAGGTCCTACTTGTCACATTAAAAAAAAAGAGTAATTATCAGATTTTACTTGGCCATATCAAATTACTTGATGACTCAGAGGAAGCCAGATTCCTTTTGTGGCCTCAGAACCCTGGAAGGCGGCTCTTCCTCCGTGGCTGTCATTTGAGGAGAGGAATTCAGTGGGGCAGGAAGTGTGCGTCTCACGTGAGGCGGCCTGGTGGGTCCACAATATTCCTCTCACACACACATCCACACCAATGATTGTTCCTTTTCCTAATAATCTCTGCTATGACTTTGACTTAAGAAACATCTTTGAAAATACTATGTACTTGGTACTAGTTTTAGGAGAGAGAAATATTTATTCAACGCATACTTCCAAGTGCCTATTGTATGCTTGTGTGGGTCTGGCAAAATACGGTTCATTTACGTTTTTTTAAAAAAGCTGAGAATGACCTGAAAAAATATTCTGGGGCATGCATCATGCAGAGGCCATTGTTCTGATCATTCATTGTGCTTTTAAAAAATGGTCTGTGGCGCTTGTCCTACATGCGGATTCCCAGGCTCCCACTGATTCTGATTCTGTATTTATGGAGTTGCTTTGGAATTTGTTTTTACAAACCCGCCAGGTGATTATGATGCAGGTAATATAGGAAACACAAAGGGGATAATCTTTTTTTGTTTTAGTTTTTTTTATTATTATTATGTTAGTCACCATACAGTACATCATTAGTTTTTGATGTAGTGTTCCATGATTCATTGTGTGTATAACACCCAGTGCTCATTATAACACGTGCCCTCCTTAATACCCATCGCCGGGCTACCCCATCCCTCCTCCCCCCTCCCCTCTGAAACCCTCAGTTTGTTTCCTGGAGTGCATAGTCTCTCATGGTTCATCTCCCTCTCTGATTCCCCCCGCCCCTTCATTTTTCCCTTCCTTCTCCTAATCCTCCATGCTGTTCTGAAGGGGATAATCTTAAGCCTGTGCTTTACACTACAGGAGATGATCTTAAAAGTATTTGGGGCCAGAGGTTTGCACAAAAGTAATATCGAAGGTAACTCGCCAGGTAGTTGAGGTACAGCAGTCCCATGTGAGTGAGTGTATAGCTGAGAAAGGATAAAGAAGGGAAAAAGACCTCCTGTTGCTAAAGGACATGGTGAAGTTGACATCATTAGTGTAAGTTTTAAAGAGAAAAACTGATCCGTAGAAATGCAATGTATTTACCTCAGAGGATTTAAACAAGAGAGGGATAGTAAAATACATCATTGTATTTCACACAGTGTCTGATCATAAGCTGTTGAGTGCGTGCCATGTAGTCCTCTCATCATTCTGTTATTATGTAAGCTATGCATTTCCTTTTCACTGATTTATTTTTAATACAGTTGACCTGAGGGCCAGGTTTATCATCCTGTTTGAAGAACGAGGTTTTCTCTAAATCAAGAGAAAATAGCGGTTTCTGACTCCCTTCTTCTTCTTAAAACAGGTATTTTGATTAAAACAGAAGTTCGATTTAAAAAAAAAAAAAGGCTTACATACTTTTCCTAATAGAGTTCAAAGCAGTAGAAGGCTGTGATAATACAGGATCAGTTTCCACACAATTTCAAAGAGAACCTTGGAGAGTCTGAATGGTGAATGACGGGCGTCGTTCCTTTGTTCTCTGGAAGATCACACATTTTTCTTGCTCTGTAAAGAAGGAGTATTAAAAAGAGGCAGTGTTTAAAAAAAAAAAAGTCAGAGTTAAATTAATGTTAATAGAAATGAATCTAACTTCAGAAGCATCCGGGTCCTCGAGTAAGGGCAGTCTTGTCAACGTCCTGTGCTCACATTACCATGATTAAAATAAAAATGATGGAGCCTTCACGAACACTTTGCTTTTATTCTAGCAACTTAATTCTCACAGAACTGAAAGGCCAAACCGTTAAATAGTACTTTTATTCTATAATTAGAAAATTCAATATGCCAGAGTTTTGGGAGGGAGGTGATGTGGGGACTCTTGACAATTGCTATTCGTTATTTATTTACTCTTAACCTCTTAATTGTGGGATTTAGGGCATTTTGACTGGGATCACATTGTTCAAACTTGCTTTATATATGAGAGAAATGCCTTATCTTGCATGCTTTTCATTTTGGTAAAAATTTTCAGAATTTCTTAGGCAAGAGAGAGAGAGCCTTTGGCCTTAGGACATCGTCCACAGATCCCCAGAGCAAACACACTGCTAGTTTCTTGGGGGAACTATAGAGCCACACTGCCTCCTCCTCTTCTATCCAGTAGGGCATGTTTTCAGAAATTAATTTGACCTTAGAGTGTCTGTTATGGATTCCCATGTGAGGTACTGCAACTCACATTTCTCACTAAGCACAGAACTTACAAGTATAGGCTTCTTTCTAGAAATGGGGTCAGGCCGTGACCCACACCTTAGGGAATTATGTCCAGGTTAAATTCCTCTTCAGATGAACTGAATTTCACATACATAAGGAATGATGTCCCTTGCTAAGAAAGGTGGATGGCAAGGATCTCCCCTTTATTGTGTCCTATAAAATCTATTACATTCTTCTGAGAGAGAGATTATTTCCAACATGGTAGTTCCAACAAAGCAATTTCCTGCAATGAACACCAGCATCCCAGACACATTAATGCCATATGGTGAGTCCTGCTGCTATTGTCAGGTGAACCACTAAAATTTACTTTCTATTTTGGGACACGGATTTGATTAGGAAGTCTGATTATGAGTTTAAAATTTTGTTTACATAAGGTGTTTGTGAAAAAATAGTCCCTAATGGAAAATTCCCCAAATGGGAATAGAGGTTGGTTATGTTTCATTGGTACGACAAGTAAAGTGCTTCTAGATCACAGCGGATCACAGCTATCCTCAGCTAAGTCCGTGTTCTGCCCTTCAGAAAAAGCATAGTCTGGTTTCTTATGGCCTTGCCTGGCTTAGGACCATTTTGTTTTAACAGTTTCAGTATTTACTAAGTAGATTGCATTTTTTAAAGTGATTGTTCAGAATTATCTAAACTGATTAAATTCACCAAAAAATAGCAAATTCCTCATTTTGTTCAGGTTATACGAATTTGGACTTGAGTTCTAATAAAGCAAAGTCAAGAACGTACAACAGGAATGTGGGGAGACTGCTTATACTTGGATGTAGTGGAAGCTTTACTGTTTTGCTGGACAAATGGATGTCTGGTGACTGTTATTTCTCTTGAGGATCACAGATGGTGCTGCCTCTTGCCTTTTCTTGTCCCCTCCCGCCTTTTTAATTTGAATATAGTTGACACACAGTTACTTAGTTTCAGCTGTACAACATAGTGATTGCACAATTTCTACATTATGCTGTGCATAATGTGTGCACCACAAGCATAGCTACTATCTGTCTCCATGCAAGCCTATTACAATACCATTGACTCAATGCCCATATCTCCCACTCCCCTTCACCCATTTTGCTGCCCCTTTTAACAATCGGCTCTTCTGATCAAGGCTTTCCTGCTCAGTCTGACTAGACCAGCTCAGTATCCCCCATTGGAGCAGAGCTAACTTTTTATCCTACACGGGGTTGCCAATTCCTTGAAAGCAGGCGAAATGCTGGGATAAAAGATGTGAGGAAAATCAAGTTGGATACCTCGTGGAAATTCCCCTTTACTGAGTTCATCATTCTAATGCATGAAGTTTTATTTAATAAAAGTTGAATCTGTGCTCTTAAAAATGTTTTTGAACAGAAGTTAAAAAGTTAATTTTTAGAATCTAGGTTCTTTGGCAGCTGGAGTGTCACAGAGGGAATAAAATGGATTAATTACCTTGACTTCATAGAAGTAAATCCTCTGAAGTAAGACAAGTGTCCCTTGCCTGTCAGGGCTTCAGAGCGAAGAAAGCAGACATTTGTAACAGCAGATTGGAACAGCAAGGAGAAAGGACTGATGATTCTGATAGTGTTGTGGGTGCTGTAACATTTGAGACTTCTATTTTGTTGGAAAATATTCTTAGAAAATGGAATGAATATAAAGTTGCTATTTTCTCTTCATCCATAGTATCTTCTCATAATTTGCCCATTCTTGAGTGATTCCTTCAAATCCTATCTTCTAAATACCAGTACCATAAAGATAATATTCTAAAAGAAATACCAGTAAAATGAAGATAATATCCTAAAAGAAATACAGCCTTAGATGTTTCCGCAATAGAAAATGCATTATGTCTTTTAAAAAATAATTGTTTGCAAATCTATGTCATAGATTTATTGAATCTTAGAAGTCTTAGATACGGACACGTCTGCACTCTTGTTTGACAGGGGCCTTACTGAGTAATAATAAATAGTGATTAATTTGAACAAAAATAAAACTGCCTGTGATCTTAGAGTGAAATTGTATTTTGTTTTTACTCTCCGTTTCATTTTATTTTTCCAGCTTTATGGAGGTCTAATTGACTTATAACACTGTGCAATTTCAAGGTATACAGCAATGTTGATTTGATACATGTGTATGTTGCAAAATGATTACCGTGGTAGCATAAACTACCACCTCCATCCCATCATGTAGTTACCCTTTCTTTTGCCCTCCTTTCCTTTTATTTATTTATTTTTTAAGTAGGCTCCATGCCCACCGTGGACCCCAACACAGGGCTTGAGCTCGCCAACCTGAGATCAACTGAGATCAGCAAACTGAGCCACCAGGTGCCCCAATCCCTCCTTTCATTTTAAATTGCCTTGATGTGTATGTACCCTCTATTCAGATGTTGTTCTATTAAACTATGAGAAACATGTTTCTACTACCTAAAACAAAACTTATTGAATTTATGTACCCACTTCTGTAGGATGCTCCATTCCATTGTATTTGAAGTTGTAAATATGGATAACGTGCATAAGAATTCCTCCCTGAAGTGTAGTCTTGGCAATTCAAATGCAGGGGTACCTTGTAAGTCATACATTACCCGTGGCTACATCTGCCATTGTGTCGGTTTATTGCATTCTTTGTTTAGTGTGGCTGTGTGATAAAAATCTTGTCTGGAGGAAAATAAATTCCCGAAAGTACCAAGCTGAATAAGGCTTACATTCCTACCGAGATTAAGATCAGGTCTTACTTGACTATAAAACATCCTATGTTAGCAAAAGGCAGGTTCATTAGAACCATTTTTGTTTTAAACTATCCTTCCTATTGTGGTGCAAAACTACAGTCCTCCTGTAGCCTTAGGAAAATAAGGCAAACAAAGTGAAAACCTCATAAAAGTCAGTGTAGGATATAACCCTTTATGATGCTTCCACAGAACTAAAAACTAAGCATCTGTGTGCTAGTCTCAAAGTCAGAGGAAGAAAGAGGCAAAAATCTAAATACTCCATGAAGGTTGCCGTGTGGGTCGAATGACTTTGGGGACATTTAGAATAGTAGTTGGATCTTCCTGAAATTGAGTATTTGGGTGTAGGGGAAAGCTAGGTTTTTCCTAATGCATGAATGATAGGAAGCGTGTCTCTGTGTGTGTGCAAACTTGGGTACTCCGTGTGTTTGAGAAGTATGTCTCGTGGCATGCTCTGAAATCACTGATTGCTTGTCGTACCTTCCTGTTCATGTCCTTTACCATTTGCAGATTGTGATTTCGATGTCAGAAGCCAATCAGATTCCTCCCTCACCTGGCTTTATGCCTTCTGTGATGGCACAGTCCTTCACCAGCAGCCCAGCACTGAATACAGCGAGCCCTGCATTGTCTCCCAGATCTCTCTCCAATCCTCAGTCTCTCACACTGCCCGCCTGCCACCACGGGGACACATCCTCACCCCCGCCTGTCGGCCACACCGACCTCACTGGCTGCCTTCCCACTCATCATCCACCTCCCTGTCTGTGGCCTCCAATCTTCATTATATTGGAGATTGATTTTCCCCACCCACAGTTCCTTTGCCCTGTGATCTGCCTCCTCACTTCCCATATGCACTGGTAACACTTGCAACAGTCTCAGCTCCTGTTCTCTGCTCTTTGGCTCCTCAGCTGCTAGGCTCACTAGGGGAGAAGCCTAGAAACCCACCTGCCAAGCCTCTGACAGGTTCACACAAATTGAGTTTGGTTGTTAAAGTAGCCCCACTGGCCGATTTAGTGCTCTCTTGTGCAACCCTAAGCTAATCTCCCAGAGGCTACATGTGACCTCCTTTCTCATCTCTGATGACGAGTCCTGCCTTCCCTCACTTCCACATGGATGGCAGAGATAGTTTCACTCTGGCGGGAGCTGTTCTGCCTCTTGGGTCATGTTCACCTCTGCCTGTCACTTCCTTCTCCTCGGTACTCTTCTCCCCAGCCCTCAGGTCCCAGAACTAGACTGCTTCAAGGCCCTTCAGGCTTTCCTCTGCTCCCGAGAGCCCCGGCTCCTCCTCTGCTACCTGTACAAGGAGTAACTCTCACTGTCTGAAAATAAAACAACCAGACAGCTTGTGCATGGCCCGGCTGTCCTCTCTGACTCCCCTGCTGCCTGTCCTCTGTCCCTGCGAGAACGTGTGGTCCTTACCTGAGGGCCGTATCCTCAGCAGCAGCAGCAGCAGCTTTTTATGGCCCTGGCCTCCAGCTGCTAACTTTGCTGAACCCGTGTTCTGTCTGCCAGTCCTGCTCTGATTCTCCCTCTCTTACCTGGTGGCTTCTTTTTCACCCTTCAGACTCAAACAAGGAACGTTGTGAAAAAGTTTATCCTTGATAGTTTTCCCTGCTGGGTTTTTGCCCAGTATCCCCCAATTTCAACCATCAACTGCATTTTCATTTCAACTGTATTTTCATGATGCCCCAAAATACACCTCCCCACAAATCTCTCTCCAAGATTACAACTCCATTTTCAGAGACCTGCTGGACATGGCAACTCAATTTTCCTACGATGTTTTCCATTTTAGCTTGTCTACAATTTAATCAGCTACATTTACCAAGACCTTTCTCCTTGGGCATCCCTTCCCCAGATGCCTTTTCATTTCCAAATTTATTTTATTTAAATTTTTGAGGAAGAAATATAACATAGTAAAAACATACTCTTTGGGTTTGCTGCTAAAACAATCACATGCACAGTTAACACTAGTACAGATTTGGAAATATTTTCCTTCAGAGAAAGTACATTGTATTGCAGATGATGATTGAGATCGGGTTTATCTGGGAGTGCAGTGAATGTGGAATGACTTTATTTTTAGCAATTTATAATACAAAGCAATGCCCAGATCTTGTCAGTTATTTGCTAATCAAACTTGTCTTTGTACAAGTAAAAGCTCACAAGTAAGAATAGTAATTTCAAGAAATAAATTGGTCTTCCTAGGTAATACATCTCAAAACAAATTAAAAGTTGACTCAGGCTGTCCCACAGCCCTTTCAATATCATTCGTACCTTAGATGAAGGTAGGAATAAATGTTTGGATGATGTGTGACATGCTTGTCTCCAAAGGTTCTTTACTGGCAGGTAGTGATCTGTCTCCCTGCAGCCCCTCCCCGCCCCGTGGAGTTTTCCATAAAGAAGCCAGACACCTCCATCAATACCCAGCTATGGCTCGCTCTTCGCCCAGAGGCAGGGGCGCCCTTGCCAACTACATTTTTAGGAAGAGCATTATTGCAAGTACAACTTGTTTCTTCACTACCAAATAGAAGACTTAGAAGGTAAATAAACTGCCTTTTCATATATGTTCTGTAGGGCAGGAAAAAGTTTCCCTTTATCCTCTTAGGGTCCCTGGCTGCTTCTGAAAATTAAACTGGCAAAGACAGTCAACAGGAGAAAAGCTTACAAATGGACTTAAGTTTTCTGTGACATGGAAACCCTCACCAGGAAATGGACACCTGAAGAAATAGTTAAACCTAAGTATTTTTAATGGTAGTTGTGACGAAAGAGTGTGTGGTCATGTGGTATAATAGGCCAAAGGGTATGAGGTAAGCGTGGTACCTCACATGAGGATTTCATGACCTGTTTCAGGGAGAAGTTATGTGGGAATGCCTCAGTGACCTTCCTGCTTCTGCTGTTTTCTCAAACTCCTTCAGCTCAAAGTATTCAATATGCTAAGTTCTCGTATCTTAGGATAGCATGTCCTGAACTCCCTAAATTCAAAGTATACTTCTTGTATCATTTGATTCTCTAGTTGTCCATATTATTCTGTAATTAGAAAAAGTTATTTATAATGCTTTACTAAGGAAAATGGGTGTTCAGAACAGGAAATTTTTTCTTAACTGCTGTGTGTGTACAGAAGTTTGGAGATTCTGGGGCAATGGTCAATGCATGAGAAAGAGGTAGAAGTATTGAAGGCATAGAAGAAAGATCAGGGCAAATGGTAAATATACTGCCCCAGTATATTCCCAGAAAATGGGAAGCCCCAGTAGGAGGCTGGGTGAAGGGACCCGAGGAAAAGGCACATGTCCGGTCGGGATTCATGAAGTGTGCTTGGAGAAAGGTACAATGCCCTCTCCAAGTATACTCAAGAAAGTCTACTTTGCTCGCTAATCTTTTTCAGTGTGGGTGGATCGTTGCTGGGAAATGTGAAGGGTCCTACACACTGATGGCACTCGTAAAGACTGCATGGTGGTGGTCGCACATGATGGTGGTACAATTCACAGATCTTAAAGCAGTCTGTGATGCTGTGGTGTCCTATTCCTATGCATCATCAGTATGTATTCGTGGCCCAGGTTCCTGCTCCAGACACTGTGGAAAAGGCAGAGTTACGAGAGGAGACGCGCAAAGTCTAGTACGAAGAGAGAACAGAACATCAGAAAGGCAAGTAGGGCATCATTGACAAGTCGGTGGCCCAGTCAGCAGGCATTCCAACGAGGGAGACATTATGGTTGAAGAAGAAAAAAAAAAGTCCTACTAGCTATATCTTTCCTTCTCATATCCATGTGGCTTTTCCAGGTTATGGTGTTTTGCTCATGCCCCTGTTTATTTCACTAGTTACAAAATGCCTTTGGCCTTCAGATATCTCTTGACCATGTGTGGTATCCTTGCTATACTTGACTCCATCTTTAATTTTGAGTTTCCTTAGGCTGCATCCTGAATCAGTCCATTCCAGTTCAATGAGAAGAAATCTATTCAGATGTTCTATTTGGAGAATTCCTTTATGCACATCATGTTCAGTAAATCTGGGCTACAATGAGAAAGCTTTGATTGTTTCTGTCTGAGGCCTCCCAATTAAATATATGACTCACTATTTGGTGGCAAATGTCCTTTAAGCATGGCAATGATGAAATTATCAAGGATGTTTAAAAGCTTTGGTTTTTCAAGTTCCTCTATAGGAATGAGATCTTTCCTATTTTCTCCTTCTCTCGCCCAACCAAATTTTGTATGGCTAAATTCTACTTTTTAATTCAGTCTAGGAGCTTTTAAGATTTAGTCCAGGAGGGATTTCCTCCAAAAAGCCTTCTGTGGCACTACACTGGTCTCAGGTAGTGACACTGCCACATCACACAGTTCCAGAGAACACCATTTACTTCCACTCTATGTGAATGGCACCTCCTGGATTTGTGCAGTTCACAGCTTGAGCAGCAGTATATATCAGCCTTGGGTACTTGTTCCAGAGAACCCAGTGTTTTCCTCCATTATAGTACTGCTTCTATTTATGTTTCTGTCCCCTAACACATGTATTTTTAGAGACAGAAACTGTGACTTAATTCTTGGCCCATCATAAGTACAGAATAAAGGCTTATTTTATTAATGAAAAAGAAATGAAGCTGAATAGAAGAACCACTTTGTAAAATTCGTACTTGAAGATGAAAGATCTAGGCTTAACTCAGAGTATTGCTACACATCCTGACTCAGGCTTAGTGGTCCAGACTTTCTCCCCAACTTTGACTCTTGATCCAAAATACTGGAGTTTCCATTTCTTCAGCCTTGTATGCTTGTGATCCTCTCGGCAACCTGCCTCTTTAACTTTGCATTCTCTCTCTGCTGTAACCTGGTATATTGGCCATTATTGCCTTATCTCTCAACCCATTAACTTTATAGAAAGATTAGTAGGGGAACCTCTTCAAAAGTCCACCACCTTGAATTTCTCCTCAGGGTCTTTCCCCTCTTACTCCGTTGTGCGTCTCTCACCACTCTCTTCCACAGCTGCCACCAAAAATTAGAAATTCAGCAATATAGATTGAATTTGGATTTTTCTATCACTGTGTGTTTCTCTTCCCTGCCTTCCATCCCAATGGGGGAAAATCATAGTTTTAATAAACTCAGTGTGGAATGAAATCTGTTTGTTTCACTGAAACTAAATCACTGAACAGAGCACTTGCCTCTGAATAGTTTTTCTCCTAGCTGTAGATTTCAGTTGGCTTTCCGGACCCATCCTTGATCTGTATGCTTGGCCCCATTCTGCCTGTCATGTGTCTATTGCATATAAACAACATTCCACCTACATACTCTTACTTTCCAAGGCTGCATTTCCCGATCTCCTCTGACACGGAATAAATTTTGGGGGTCTTTTTTCCAGCCATTGGTGAACATGAAGAGCAAGCCTTCCAAACTGGAGGCTTGAAGGTCACATTGGACCTACAGATCTGTTTTATTTGGACAGCACACTACTTGGAAAAATTATTTTTCAGTCAACGTATGAAAATTGGAAAGTTGAACATAAAAATTAAGCATTCCCGGTTTTCTTTAAAAAAATCCAACCGATGATCCGCTTTTACAACATGGGAAAACTTAAGCAAGGACTTAGTACGAATCTTCATTTGTACGGATATCCGCTTCCCACAGGCCACAGTCCCTGCCATCTGTATTTTTTCTTGGATGTGGAGGCCCAGGGCACGCTACCGTTCATTCATCTCTGCTCTTACATTGCATGCTCTTGTGGTGGGAACATATTGCCTTGTATCCATGGCTTGGTCAATTATAGGAAAATGAAAGATGTCTGAAAAGTGCAGCTTATTTCAAGCAAAAACTAGAAGCAAGCTTATTTCTTGGTGTCATTGGAGCACATTCTTATATATACCAAACACAAACCAAAACCTGGAACTCTAACCAGGCATCTTCACTCCTTCAAGATACTTGCTTCTTGGAGGCGTGGAAGTTTGTGATCATTGAAAAATGAAAAGAATGATTTTACTGTTAAAATTTTACCACCATCCCAGGAAGTAACTCATTGCCGGTGGCACAGGATAATCCATGGGGGAAGAAGGTGAGCGTAATAATGGTAAACTCAGCCTCCCTGCCACTCTGCATATTCACACAATACTCACTGCTCCCTTGCCCTCGCCACCCAAGTGGAATGGAATGGTGGCCTGGACTGAGAGAGGGAAGATAGTATGAATTCTGTCCTCATTTCCCCTCCAATACTAAGAAGTACAAATGAGTGAAAAATAGACCACAAAGAGAGACAGCAGATGAGTAGCATTTTCAGAGTCAATGTAGTCTGTATGCCACTGGGAAGCCGAAGTGTCTGGTGGCCTCAAAGCCAGGCGAATAATACCACTAAGGAGAGTACAGTGATGGGTGGTAGTTTTTAATTTGGTTTGCTTGCTCATTAAAGGAACATTTTTGGCAATCCATTTTTGTATTCTTTGCAAAATGATAATAACAGTTTTTCCTCTAGATGAAATATGTCATAGTGCACTTATTTTCAGCTTCAGCAAAAACAATTCCTTAGCAGTCTATTTGTCATGGTATTATACTGCTGCTGGTAAGATAACTGTGTACCTAATAAAAACGATTGTTTTATTTCTTCTGTTCTCCCACATCCTGCCCTCCACTTACCCTTTCTAATTTCCCAATTTTTTCTTCTGCGTAATGCGACTAGAATGCTGCTTGATTTTTTTTTTTAAATTGTGTTGTCATGATTCCCTCTATAATTGGTTTATTGGGAAAGTTGGATAAATCTCTCATAGCACAGCAGGGAAAACATTAAAAAAAAAACCAAATTGTGCAAGGGGTGACATTACTGGGGAGTCTTAATTGGAACTTCAGCCATGAGCCTATGGTTCTCAGGATTCCAAAAACTGCTAATTAGGTTCTAAATTAATCTTTGCATGCAATAGAGATTTGTTGAATTTAGGAATGCATTGTCACTATGTGGAAAAGCGATATCTATAAAGATTGCAAAATGAAATATGTCATGAGAGAAAGAATTGTGTTTGTTTTCCTTTTTTTTGGTGGGGTCACGGTGCAGGAGATGGTTGTGTGGTTGGTTTTATGGACAAAGTTAGGTATTACTCTGGTTACTTCACTCTTGTGTTTTTCAAGTCTTCTAGTTTAAAATTTGGGGATACCAGAGGACAGTGATAGTGAACTTTATTTTATCTTATTTTTATTACAATTTAAGGAAAAATTTTTTAAGAACAAGTGCATGCATGAGTGGAGAGAGAGGCAGAGGCAGAGGGAGAGAGAGAATCTTAGGCAGGCTCCATGCTCAGTGCAGAGCCCAACACAGGGCTCTATCTCATGACCCTGAGATCATGACCTGAGCCAAAATCAAGAGTTGGATGCTTGGGGCACCTGGGTGGCTCAGCCGTTAAGCATCTGCCTTTGGCTCAGGTCATGATCCCAGGGTGCTGGGTTCCAGCCCCACATCGGGCTCCCTGCTCGGTGGGAAGCCTGCTTCTGCCTCTCACGCTACCCTTGCTTGTGTTCCCTCTCTCGTTGTCTCTGTCTGTCAAATAAATTAGTTAAAAAAAAAAAAAAAGAGTTGGTTGCTTAACTGACCGAGCCATCCGGGTGCCCCGACAGTGAATTTTAAATAAAAGATATCTCTATACATACCCAGTGATCTTAAGGAAACCTATATGATGGAAATTAATAGGGAAATTATCTAAAGTAGGTTGAGCTGAAATGAAGACATTTTTTTCAGAATTATCTGGTTGTTGTTCCACAGCCAACCTCTGACAACTAACTAGCCCAAGTAATGTCTTAATCTTGAATTCTAATACATTACATATTTAAATTGATTAAAAATTTTGAAATTCTAGCTATAACAAATTTGTGGGGTTTTTTCTTTCTCTCTCTCTCTCTCTCTCTTTTTTTTTTTTTTTTTTTTTGGTAATTCTTTATCTGTGAACCAGTTAGTCTCTAAGATCTAGAGACCAACTCTACTAATACTTGCTAGGTATGAGAATGGAATAGTAAATGGAGTTTTTGAAAACCCTTCTGCCATTTACCTCATTTTTCTGACAAAATGATAAGAAATTGGAATGGTATTGACAGTACCTGGGATATTTCCAGGTCATTTGATTTGCTATAATGTCTGTAATCAGTTCCCAGTGAATGATTCCAAGTCCTTCGTATGAGGTTTCAGTCTGTACAAACCATTATTTTACTTTGTCACTCTCTTAGTCAACTTCCAGATATTTTATGCTTAATGATATGGCTCAATTTACTTCCATATCATCAAAGATAGACTGAAGTTTGACTTTTTAGCCTCTACATTGATGACCTGCCAGTCCTTTTAATTTTTCTTTTCAGAACACTTTCAAAAGAATACGCCAACACAAAAACATTATTTTTTATTTCCTTAGTCACGGCTTTCAACCTATTGCGTTGAATTTCCTTCTGGTCCATTTTAACCAGATGCCGTAACTTTCTGGTCACTTTGGGTCATTATAATTAATCTAATCCTGTTGAAACTCCAATGTCATATCTGATTCGGAGTTCTCTTCTCTTTGTCCAGGCTTGGGCTATGATCTTGGACACTTGCACTTTGCAGAGTAGGAGGGTGTGGTTTCTAGATCATCACTCTCTTTTCCTTTTCGAAAGAGGAGGGAGAGGAATATTGCAAGCAGAGCTTATTGTAACCAGGCTGTTCTAGTTCTTTCTGGTCCTATTTATGCTCTGAGGGAATGGTTTCTGTAGGTGCTTTGCATTTGTGGGGGAAAGTCATTGGGGGTAGTGAGGGCTTTGTTCATCCTCCTGTTGCTCACAACTACTGGAGAGAAAAACAGCTAGAATCCCCTGTGTCTTTCCAGGAGACCATGTTTCTAATTCCTTCTTGTGGAGGGTACTTCCTCATTTGTCTCTGCATTCCTCTGCCCTCCTTTTTCCTTCCTGTGGGGCCACATGAATCACAGGAGTTCTCTTTGGTTCCCACTGATGGCCTCTGGGACTCTTAAGGGGCCTGTCCCCCTTTCTTCTTCATGAATATAATGGGCTTCATCCTTTTCAGACTTGCCGACAATAGGCTGCTCTGAAGGGTTTTCTACCTTCAGTTCCAGCCCAGAAATGCGTACCAGGTTTACCCCACATTCCAGGTGACAGGTGTTAACCTCACCTAAGAACTTCGTCACTGTGCTCAGTTCTAGCTCAGCAATCAACCTGCCAGTTTCCCTGACAAACTGCTGTTCAGTGAGTCTCCTCCTCCCCGGAAATGCTTGGCTCTAGAAACTGTTCTTGGCTGTTACAGTTGGGACAGGGATGAGTAACATCTTACCACAAAGCGTGCACACCCGTGGAATCCAAGGCTGCTCTTCAGGCTCTTCTGCGGACTGGGGAATAGAGGGCTTGGCGAATGGGGAACACACCTGGCACGTGGCACGTTCCCACACTTCTTGCAGTGTGTGCAGTCCCACTTAATGTGCAGTTAGAATGTTTGTGTGCGTTTGTGTACATGTGTGATCGTTTCTCTCTCTTCCATGAATTTTTAAGCTACTTCAAGACAGAAATCAAGTCTTATGAGGGTAGTTTGTAGGGATGAAAAAAGTAACCATAGAAATAACAAGAACAAGGACACCTGGGTGGCATAGTCGGTTGAACGTCCCACTCCTGGTCTCGGCTCAGGTCATAATCTCAGGGTCGTGGGATCAGTTCTGCGTGGAGTCTGCTTGAGACTCTCTCTCTCTACCGCCCCCCCCCCCCGCCATGGTGTGCGCTCTCTCTCAAATCTTTTTAAAAAATAACCAGAACAATAGTAGCGAACACTTAAATGGTACTTACTGCAGGTCTGTCCCTGTCCTGAAAGCATTATATGTATTAATGCATTTAATCCTCGTGAACCTTATGAGGTCATTATTGCTGCAATGTTGGCTTGTGAAACTAGGTACAGAGTAGTTAAGTAACTTGCCTGAGGTCACACAGTTGATAAGTGGTAAAGCTGGGGTTGGAACCCAGGCAGCCTTCTGAGGCTCATCTATACTGATTGTTCTTGTCATAACCATATGGCACCACTGTGAACAGGTGTTGTTGGTAAAGCTAATTAGACACGAGGATAATTTGCTCAGTCTGGTATGTGAGGGAATATATTAAATTTTAATTTTGGTGGATTATTTTGTTTAAAAAAATCAGATTATTACTACCTATGCATGCAACTTCATAACTTATTTTTGAACTCAGTTAATAGGAAACTTTATGGATTTAAATGTAAGCAAAAAGATGACTCATGAAAGAATTGAGAATATTAAAGCAATTCCTTCCAAACAGTCAAAGCAATTATTTAGTTTGTGTCCCAGAATGTATTAGATGTTCAAAAACAAAAAGTTCAAAACATATGGTTATCTAGCCTCAGATGCTATCTAGCACTTCTGGTTTTGTTGATAGGAAAATAAACTTCAGAACAGTGTGATTCACTGTTCGCACTTGGCATCTTCTTAAAATTACTGGTGATCCTTTCCTGGCTTTAAACAGATACTTTTTGGACCTTACCTCTCCCTCCCCTTTTCACTTACCACCCCCCCCATCTCCGCCTCTGGCTCATCTGCGCCCACCCGTTTCTCCTTTAGTTCATCCACAGCACCAGCTGGGATGCACGCTGCCTCTGCTCTCATCCAGCTGTGGGTCTCTTGCCGCTACCCCTTCCTTGGCCAGCTCCCTTCAGCTCTAACAGTGGGTATCTGGGACAAATTGAAATCCCTTGACAATGCGATTATAGAGGGAGAAAATAAAGAAAATTGGTCAATTAAAACATGCATAATTTTTTTCACGAGCTCTTACCCCTTCCCCAGCTAATATTAATTTCTATAAAACATTTAAAATTATTAAAGCAACAAGTAAATTTGATGAACTAGTTGGTTGGTGAATGGGCTTTCGGAAGACAGTGGCCATTCAGCCAGTTGATGAAATGGTGAACTACCTCTTGGGATATTGGCCCTGAGGCTGTCCTGGTTTCTGCCTTCCTGGTTGTTGAGCTCATTCTGTGATGCCATAAGCTCTCCCAGCATGCTTTGTGCTTCAGCTGGTTCTGGTTGGCATCTGTGACTTGATGGAAAGAGTCTTGACTGACACTTCCAAACCGTAGTTCAACTAGTCCTTTGAGCAGTTGTTTTGGGAGTGGCAGAAGCAGAAAACTCTAGGTCAGCTGGCATTCCTGTTTTCAGACTTTCTGTGATCACATATGGCCTGTGTACCTGTCTTGCTGATAATATAAACCTGGACTTTTTAGTGTGTGTCTTCTAGATAAACATCAGTGGGGTTAGGGTTACTACTTAGCTTAAGGATGGATTTTTGACTCTCTAATGAAATTTCTCTGCCCACAGTGACCACTGACCTCCATATGGCCAAATTGAGTAGCTGTATTTCTTTCATTGTATTTCTCAGTAATCTTACTGCTTTCTTACCACGTTGACAATTCTCTACTACTTAAAATCTCTTTGGTTTTCAGAAT
Source organism: Ursus arctos (assembly GCF_023065955.2). Lineage (NCBI taxonomy): Eukaryota > Metazoa > Chordata > Mammalia > Carnivora > Ursidae > Ursus > Ursus arctos. The sequence goes on along the minus strand of NW_026623019.1, from coordinate 12,009,805 downwards.
CCTGCTTTTCAGGATTTATGGCCTCTTTTCCCGATGTTACCTCTGCCACCTTGACAAATCTGTCTTCAGCCACTTACTCCTTTTTATAGTGTCTTTCTCTGGGGCTGAGCCTTTGACCTTCTGGGTTCTTCCTTTACATCTGTAAATGTAATTCTCCATGTCTTTGATACCAATGGATGCATCTATATTGAACATCCCCAAAATTGTATCTCTTGTTTTGGCCTCTCCTGATCTCCAGATGCCTATACAACTGTCTAATTGTTACCTCGATTTGCTTATTTCACAAGCAGTTCAAACTTGTCATCATCCTTCTCCAAATTGTGCTCTCTGACATTTCCTATCTGGTAAATGGTATCACTGTTACCCACAACACGAAGGCTTCTTAGTCAACCTTGTTGACTGTTGTAAATCCCATTCAGCTACAACATCCTACTGATTCCACCTCCCAAGTCAACATCAACCACTGTCTCCCCACCCCCTTTCACTTCCTTATCCCCACTGCTCCTGTGTAGTGCAGGTCTGCCTCTCTTCCCCACATCACCAGAACTGTTCCTCAAAAATCATTTTCTTTCTGATCTCCTCTCCCTCCAGTCGACCCTTAAAGGAGCTGCTCTGATTGTGTCACTCTGGGTAAAAGTTGTCATTAGAGACCATTCCTTTTCGAACAAAGTGTCCTCTAATTATTGTCAACATAAGGCCCTTATAACCTGGCCCCTGCTTAGCTGTCTAACATTTATCCTTTCCTGCATGTATCAATTTTTCCAGAAAGAGCAAACATTTTCTAAATGTGCCATGCATATTCGTAAGGCCTGTTTGTAAGACCTACATAAAGCATCACCTTCCCAAAGAAACTTTCTCTGACCCTTCCCCCTCTCACCTGACATAGATGCTCCTCCTTTGGCTATAGGAAGGCCATACATACACCTTTCTACCTTAGTACTTAGCATACCCTTCTGGAATAGTCTGTTGGCTTTTCTCTTACACTAAAGAGTTTGGTTCAACTATTAATTTTATGTCCCCAAAACCTAGCCCAGTACACAGTCAGTAAGCAGTAAATGTTTATTGAATGGATGATTAATATACAAATGAATGAAATAGAAAATGAAGATACCAGCAGAATTTTTCTACATTAAAAAAATTCAAATGATTTCTCTGAACAATTCCGTTTATGTGATTTCATTTCTATCTTCAAATTCTATTCTGCATATTTGGAGAGTAGTTACATTCTTGCTAATTAAGTGTTTCCATTAATACTGTGTAAAGCTATTTATGCTATATAAAGTATGCCCATTTTATTGAATAAGAATATAATAAAATACATGATACAAAAAATTGTAGTCTAAATGATTCAGTCTACAGTGTTTTCCTGTCCTTTGTCCATTGTCATAACTGTCTGTTATTGTATGGTAGATAAGAGAAGTGTAGGTTACCAGAAAGTCAGAAGTATTTATATTTTATTATGAACTAATCTTACTCTAATCCCCAAAGCAGCTATTTCCTTTGAATAAGGTTGCTTTAAAAGATCTTCTGGCATCTGCATATACTCCGTAATTTGAATATAGCAAGGCTTTAAGTGTTTCACTCATCTCTGTGCAATGTTTTAAGTTACTAAACATCTCCTTTTAAATTTTTTATTTAAATTCAAGTTAGTTAACATATCGTGTATTATTAGTTTCAGGGGTAGAATTTAGTGATTCATCACTTGCATATAACACCCACTGCTCATTACATCATGTGCCCTACTTAGTGCCCATCACCCAATTACCCCATCCCCCCACCTCTCCTCCCCTCCAGCAACCCTCAGTTTGTTTCCTATAATTAAGAGTCTCTTATGGTTTGCCTCCTTCTCTGCTTTTATCTCATTTTATTGTTCCTTCCCTTCCTCTATGTTCATCTGTATTGTTTCTTAAATTCCACATATGAGTGAAATCATATGGTATTTGTCTTTCTCTGCCTGACTTTTTCGCTTAGCATAATACCCTCTAGTTAGTTCCATCCATATTGTTGCAAATGGCAACAAATTGACAATCTGATAGAGTCCTCTCAGAGAATGCACATACTCATTTACTCACAGATGTTAACAATAGGTTCAGGGGGTCATAGGTCTCTAAAGGCATTTCATTGACCCTCTAGGATCCATGGAGCTTTGGTAGGTTAGCTCTGAAATCAGGTTTGGTTATTTCTGGAGTGAAAGATGTTGTGTTGTGTTGGGACAGGGTAGAAGATGAGGCCAAACCAGAGATAACCAGAAAATGGAAGAGGGCTTAGATTCTGTGAAAGCAGTTGGAACTTACTCCTAATGAAACATTAAAATTTTTTAAATATTTTTTTTATTATGTTAGTCACCATACAGTACATTCCTGGTTTTTGATGTAAAGTTCGATGATTCATTAGTTGCGTATAAACACCCAGTGCACCATGCAGTACGTGCCCTCCTTACTACCCATCACCAGTCTATCCCATTCTTCCCCCTCCCTCTCCTCTGAAGCCCTCAGTTTGTTTCTCAGAGTTCATAGTCTCTCATGCTTCATTCCCCCTTCTGATTACTCCCCCTTTCTTTATCCCTTTCTTCTCCTACCGATCTTCCTAGTTCTTATGTTCCATAGATGAGAGAAACCATATGATAATTGTCTTCCTCTGCTTGACTTATTTCACTTAGCATTATCTCCTCCAGTGCCGTCCATGTTGCAGCAAATGGTGAGAAATTGTTCTTTTTGATAGCTGAATAATATTCCATTGTATATATGGACCACATCTTCTTAATCCAGTCATCTGTTGAAGGGCATCTCGGCTCCTTCCATGATTTAACTATTGTGGACAGAGCTGCTATGAACATTGGGGTGCATATGGCCCTTCTCTTCACTACGTCTGTATCTATGGGGTAATTACCCAGTAGTGCAATGGCTGGGTCATAGGGTAGCTCAATTTTTAACTTTTGAAGGGACTTCCACACTGTTTTCTAGAGTGGTTGTACCAACTTGCATTCCCACCAACAATGTAGGAGGGATCCCCTTTCTCCACATCCTCTCCAACAATTGTTGTTTCTTGCCTTGTCAATTTTTGCCATTCTAACTGGTGTAAGGTGGTATCCTAGTGTGATTTTGATTTGAATTTCCCTGATGGCTAATGATTTTGAACACTTTTTCATGTGTCTGTTAGCCATTTGTATGTCTTCATTGGAAAAGTGTCTGTTCATATCTTCTGCCCATTTTATGATTTGTTTGTTTCTCGCATATTGAATTTGAGAAGTTCTTTGTAGATCTTGGATACCAGTCTTTTATCTGTAGCATCATTTGCAAATATATTCTCCCATTCCGTGGGCTGCCTCTTGGTTTTTTTGACTGTTTCCTTGGCTGTGCAGAAGCTTTTTATCTTGATGAAGTCCCACAAGTTCATTTTATCTTTTGTTTCTCTTGCCTTTGGAGATGTGTCATGAAAAAGGTTGCTGTGGCCGATGTCATAGAGGTTGCTGCCTATGTTCTCCTCTAGGATTTTGATGGATTCCTATCTCACATCGAGGTCTTTCATCCATTTGGAGTTTATCTTTGTGTATGGTGTGAGAGAGTGGTCAAGTTTCATTCTTTTGCATGAAGCTGTCCAATTTTCCCAGCACCATTTATTGAAGAGACTGTCTTTTTTCCACTGGATGTTTTTTCCTGCTTTGTCAAATATTAGTTGCCCAAAGAGCCAAGGGTCCATTTCTGGGTTCTCTTTTCTGTTCCATTGGTCTATGTGTCTGTTTTTTGAAACATTAAAATTAAATTGAAACATATTTACACAACCAAGACCAGTAAGTCAGAAAGCAAACTTTTCATTTATTATGATGGGGGATGAGTGATACAATTTTACCTAAGTTTGAGAGGGAATACTGTATTTCCAGAATTGCCTCATTGCTCAACAAGTTGTCATAAGTAGGAAACCTCATATTTCGTCAGACTGAATGGATTTGCATTGAGTTGGGAGTAGTTAAGTACCATTGTCTACAAAGCCTAACATTTACTGTCTACTAGTTTGTCTAGTAACAATACACAACCACAAAGTTATGGCCAGTCCAATTTCATATGTATAATTAAGTGTCTTTAAAGTGTCAGGCACTGCACTAGGCTCTAGAGGAATAATAGATGATTTTTAAAAGACTATACCTTCTTGGACAGCTTGAAAGGGAGACACAATTGTGATAAATACTTGAAGTTATGGGAATGAAGAAAAGAGGCTTTAATATTCCCTAGAGGAATGTGGGGAGACTTTATGGAGGAGACAGAACTTGAGCAGGCTTAGAAGATAATTGGATTTTGACCAATGAAAGTGAAGTGAGGAAACCATTTTAATTACAAATGTGTTCCAAGCAAAAACATGGACATTAGAGCAAAACGAATAGTCAGTAGTCTTCTTGTGTTGGGGCAGAAGTGACATGATGCAAGGTAGGGAAATGTCCTTATATAGAAGAATGTGCTTTGCATTCAATGGGTGTTGAATACTTACAATGTGCAAGTGGAGAGAAATAAATGATAAGCAATAATCAGAAGGATTATAAAGGATTTTAGAGTGTGATTATGTGCTACCAAAAAAAAGGAAAAAAAAAAAAGCAGGGTAAGGGGGATTGTTGCGCCTTGCAGGCTGCAAGTTAACATGTTAAATTGGGTAGTCCAAGCATAATTCCTTGAAAAAGGCAACTTGAGCAAAGACTTGAAGGGAATTAGGGAGAGAATCATTCAGAAATCTTAGGGGAGAATGTTCCAGCAACAGTGATGAGACAAAACTGTGCCTGGTGTGTTTAAGAAATGACATGGATGTCTGTTTCACTGGAGCTAAGTACAGAGGAGAGCAGTAGAAGAAGCTGAGAAGTAAAGTGGTGTGTGGTGTGGGTGGGATGGGTCCTGTAGAGTCTGATAGAAGATTTATGGTATTTCTTGTTCCCTCTGCCAACTTCCCCCAAAATCTCTGTAGTTCTATGGTTCTGGGATCTCAACGAAAACATTGCTTTCCCCTGAAAGGGATGTGATGATTCATCTATTCATATCACAGAGGAAAGGAATCAACTTAGTTTCTATTGTATTTAAAATTTTAGACTCAGCTGCTTAGATCTCTGAAATGGAGATGATTTTACTAGATTTCAAATAGAAAAGAGGTAATATTTCAGATTGTTATGTGTTCCCTGTGATGGAGACATACCTGTGTTGCGTTAGACACCGCAGGTGTGAGTTATTTTCCTGGGAAGGGTTTTTACACCAAGGATATTCAAAAGAAATTTATTTGAAAGAAAGAGGGCTGTTACAAAATAACATTTTAAAAACAAAGGGTGGGGAGAAAAAAAATACATTTGTAGTTCTTATGCATGTTAAGAATTTTTTTAACATACGTGTGTTTTCCTTGATCAAACAAGGAAGTATGCATTTCGATATATTTGATTCCACATATTGATAGTTGAATTCCCTCTTCTACCTGACACAGATGGTCTAGTCAAGCCTCGTGTTTTCCATCTATCTACAGTAAGGGTGTAGAAAACATGTTTGTGTGTGCCTGAGTGTGTTAATGGCCTTGTATGGCTCATGTGTTCACTACTGTGTGCACTATACTTTATTTCTTATCCTCACAATGACTCTATAAAAGAGATACTTTTATTCAAATTCTAAAGAAGAGTTACCTGAAGCTTGCAGAGATTAAAACATTTTGTTCAAGCTGCACAGCTAATATGTTGTTGTGCTGTCGTTTTCGTGTTGCTTTGACCCCCACGTTCTTTGTATTTGCACATGATTAAGCTGTCATCTTCTTTTTAACTCTCTTTCAACCGTATGTAACTAGAGTCTTGTAGAGGGAATAAATTGTTAATAGGTTGATAGCTACTGTGTGTTCATCTTGACGTGATATAGCATCCTAGACTGCGGAAGGTAGTAAGTGGGTGAAAGTCCTGTATTCAAATCCTACCTTTGCCCCTCATGAATGGTATGACTCTGGTCAAGTTACTGTACAATTTTGAGCTTGCTTTTCCTGATCTATAAATTGAGCATAATCACATGCACACTCCAGAGTTTTTGACAGAATTGAATAAGGATATATTTTAGACTGAGTAAGCTTGGAGTTTTTGTTAGTTGAATATAATAGGACTTTTTCTTTGTGTGGTTGGCAAAGCATGTTTCTATATCAAGTATTAATAGTCTACTCTGTGTCACACTTAAAGATTATTATAATATAGCTCAAGGTATGATATGATAATTAGGTTGGAAGAAGAAAAGTTTATCACCGGTCTTGAATGGCAAGTTGTATTAACCTCATTTAACCCAGTCAAGTGTTCTGTAGCGCCAAATGCAGAAATTTTTTGACAATCTGCCTTCATGGTTTTTGCATAATTTAATTATCCCAGTTTCAACAATCTGTGTGCTCTTCGGCTTACATTGTCCCTTACTGAACTACTTGATTCCTCTGATTCACAAAAGAAGAATAAAAGTGTATTTTAACCTTATTAATTTTATTACTTACCATCTGCACTCAAATATAAAGTGTCAGTTAAATGTTAGGCCATCACAAATCTGTAGTTTTTGCTTCCTTGTAGTACTTAAACACAATAATAATGCAGCAAAGCATCTTTAGACCAAGAGAGTGACTAATTACTGAACTTGATCAGAGTTGTAAGTTTCTGCAAAAAATATGTATCAATGAAAAATTAGAATGGCTTTGCTTTGACTTGAAGTTTTTCATTGATATCCTTGTTGTATTTAATATTACTTAGTGTAATTGGTGTGATTTCATCCTGTTCATACTGTGAAAGAGGCAAGAGTTAAAGAAATGATGATATCTGTATCTTCAGATGATTGTAGGACAGAAAATCATAGAGATTAACATCTTTTGAAATTGATAGCTATAGCCTTTGAATCTTCCTGGAATAAAGAGTAATACTTAGAGGGACACCTGGGTGGCTCAGTCAGTGAAGCATCCAGCTCTTGATTTCAGCTCAGGTCATGAGATGGAGCACCCCATCAGGCTCTGTGCTTAATGGGGGGCTCTGCTTGAGGTTCTCTCTCTCCCTCTCCACTCATTCACATGCACACTCACACATACTTTTTCTCAAATAAATAAATCTCTAAAAAAGTAATACTTTTAAAGATGTTTTGGTAGCATTATAGAGACATTCATGATAATTTGTATCATATATATATATATATATATACACACACACACATACACATACACACACACACATATATATATATAGACGTGATACTGATACACGTATAGTGGTGATACTTTGCCACTTGTTTAGGCAAAAATATTTTTTGCCTTCAGAGCTGTAACATTTGTTAGCTCAGCAAACCAAAATGTTCCCTTAACATTGTGTAGGTGTTATGTTTTTTGTTGATAATGTACTGCTTTTCATCTTCTATTAATGTTTGGAAAATAAACCTAGAGTCTAAGAAAGTCACTAAGTATTCAGTGTGGATTATAACAGTCAGGGAAGCCCTCACTCACCCATGTGTGGGAAGAAGGCAGAAGTGGAGATTTAAATATTTGATCAAGTCTACTTTATGGAAATTATAGTGGACTTTGACATTCTTAGACACAATTTCATGGGCACCTTTGTGTAACAAGGCTTATAATTTAAGCGCTTTTGAGTGATTTGGTCTTGGAGAATGGTCATCATGAAGATGCCCATTATCACATCAAGCTATAATCATTTTTCTTTCCAAAGCAATTTGTAATGCATTCACAAGTGACATTGAGCATTCTTTCATAAAAGTCTGCAAATTTTCAAGAGGGTAAAAGTTGTCCCTATCCCATATTAAAAATAAATGTACAAGTCTCCTAAGGATCCTGAAGAATGCTTATAGCAAGTTTTGGTGGTGAGTAGTTTAGAAATAGAACTACATTTTTGTCTTACTCATAATTTGAAGGCATTTAACAAAATAATTATATGGTATTACGTGGGTAGTAACCTAATCACAATTAGTTCTTCCCATTTAAAGCATTAAAAGTGAATCTTGAGAACAAGAAATTATATTTGTTTTTTTAAGTAGACAAAGAGACTAGGCTAGTCAATTAATAAAAATAATGGTTGGTACTATAACTTACAACGTACTTGGTGCAGTGATAAGTGCTGTACATACCTCAGCTGGTGAACAGTCATGTAGACACTCACAATTTGTATAGAGAAATAAACACTTAAAGAATTCAGTGACTTGCCCAATTCTCTACAGCTGATGAGAGTATTCATTCCTGATGAGAGGAATGATCTGACTCGAGGACTCACATTCTCAGCACACAGAGTGGCCTTTCTCAAACTCCCAATGTACCTGAACTAACAGAAGTCCACCTAAGGTTCACCATTAGAGGGAAGGACTCCAAAACACAGTGTGGTTTCTAGAATATGGCATTTTCCAGATTAATTTAGAATGATGGCTTCCAGTTCTCCTTATGTATTAGAATTATCTGGGGAATTTTAAAATATCCTGAGATTCTGATCCACTTGATCTTGGGTGGGGCCTGGGCACCGGTATTATTAATTGCTCTGTAATCAATGTTCATGTATAGCCACTTATATGTGCATTTATTTAGAGCAAACTCTGTCTTCTAGGACAACAGAATTCAGTGGAAATGCTTCAGGTTTTTTTCAGGCTTAATTCTTAATACATGTGAACTACTAAATAGTTATAATAAAAAACACATTCAGATGTATGAGGCACAAAAGTTTAATCCCAGAATGAGCCAAGCTCACTTGACCCTTAGGGTCTTTGCAGTTGGCCTACGGTACTGAGACGCGTTGCCTGGGTGGTTTCCTCTCTTGATTACGGTTTCCACGCTAACGTTCCTTCAGAGAGACTAGACTGCCTGTGAATGTTCCCAAAATAACTCCCCCCGAATTGCTTATCATATTTAAAATTTTTTTTCTTTAAACACTCTTAATTTTCCGAAATACTATTTTTACTTGTTTGTTGTTGGTGTCCTTGCAAAAATGTGAAAGAGATCTTGTCTGTCTCTTTAAAATGGGTGTATCCCTCGCACAGGGAGTGGAGTTTGGCACCTGGTAAGTATTCAGTACATGCCTCTTGAATGAATGAATGAACAACAAAAATTTAGGACAGATTTTTGGTTAGTTCATCTGTCCTAACTTTGAACACAAATTCTATGGATCATTTTCTAGATAATTGGAAAGAGAACACAGCTGGTGCACAAATAGAGGTATTCTGTATTCAGTTTAAAATTAAGGTTATTTGATAAGGCCCTTGTCATAGCTGGGATGGTGACTCATTTGAAGATAATACTGTATCTGGAAAATATTATGTTTTCCAGTAAACTAATCTCTTTAGCATGTAGCAAGGCCAAGTTTTTAGACTACCCAGCAAAAAAACAAAGAAAAAAAACAAGATAATGCTTTTTGGATGAGTTCCTATCATAGTAACAGTAGATATAATTTGTAGTTTATACCAGCTTGAAGGGAATCTTGGGTGTTGAATTCTAAACAATATCATTCTTTCCTTTGGTGACAATGATTTCCAATGTGGGCACAATATTCTTTGGAGAAAATAAAACTGGGAAAAATTGGGAAATATTCCTTCCTCCCCTTCCCCCCCAATTCCTTTTTTCCCCAAGAGATAGGAAGTTGGACAGTACGGAGTAATGAAAAGTATCTCATAGCAGAGGGTCTTAGCCTTTATCTGCTTATTCCTGATGGCAGTTTCTACAAACTGCCCAAGCCAGGTACCGATTCCTAGAATAATAGAAAGTTTACATCTTAAGTAAAAATGGCTTGATGATGATTGTGGGGTGGGCAAGCTTCCTTCCCCTAGATTATTGTGAAGGAAGGGAAGAACAGTTGGGTTTCATTCTATGCAAATAGAAGTTCGTTGGCTTGCAAAATGACAGTGGACTAGGGGCATCTTAAAATGTAGAGAAACCTTACATATCATTTAGTTCCGTCACTTCATTTTACAGCAAAGCAAGTGAGGCCCAGAAAGAAGGAACTTGGGACCCCTGGCTTCCCTTGGTGATGGCAGTGTAGCATGTGCTGTGCTTTCCTAGCTAATGCACTGGATGGCTCGCTGTGTATCCTGTGTTTATTACAGAAGAATCATTTTGCTTCATACTTAAAAATACTGAAAATACATGTTTTAAAAATGAGGGTGTATGTATATTGTAAGTGCAAAATGTCCCTGGATAAGAGATCTAACGCGTATGCAGGTGTTTGAAGTGACAGTTTGAAACTGGGTTTTCTGCAGGCATACCTACAATAGAATTACATTTATTTGGAGAACTCCAGGATTATAAACTATGAAGTTTTGTGCTGCTTAAGAGTTGAGGTTTGCTATTGCATCTCCCTGCAGGTTCACTCTCAGGGTGCCAAATAAATCTCCTGATGTTGTAAAATCGGCCTCATAGAAAGATGGCTGGATATACCTCATATACACAACGTCAAAGGAGTTTGTGGGGAAATACCCAAAGTTAGGGTATGTGCCGGGAACCAAGGTTGCTGAATTACAAGAAAAATGAAGGTGCTCCTTGTACTTGGTGGGTCCCATTTGGCAGTAGAGAACTCCTTTTCCTTCTGGGAGGAAGTGAAAAAGTGGGGACTTTCAGAGTCCAGTCACCCAGAGTGCAAGTCTGAGTTTACTGCGTTAAGTCAGGGCCCTGTGGCAAGTGACAGGACATCCCTGACCTTCCTTTGGGTCAGCTGCAAAATTACCTTAAGATAAAAGTATCATAGTATCAGCAGGCGTGTGTCCCAAAGCACCAATGTTAAGGGCGTACTAGCACTGTAAAAAAAAAAAAATTTAATGCCATTTACAGTGGTGTAACATTTACATATCGATAGCATATGCATTGAGCTTAGCACCTGGTTAGCAAGAAAGAGTAATTAAAAAAGGAAGCTGCTATGTGACAAGCATCATTACTAATCCCTACAATCATCTAGACACATGACCAAGGTGATCTAATGCTATCACTTTTGGGCTCAGTGTTGCCAATGAGTGTTCCGACGATGCCAGCCTCATGGGCGTTACAAAGATTCCAGCAAAATGCTGCTATGACTGTGTAAATGGTAGGCATTGGTCATTATGACAATTTGGGGCTCCTTCTCAGTTCTCTAGATTTAACATGATGCTGACTACTTGATCGACCTGCTATTGTCTACCAGCCTTTCTGCAGAGTAAGGCCACTGTTTGATTCTTTGTGTCTACGAAGCCCTGTGCCTGATATGGAATAGGTCCTAATCTTTTTTCTTCTTTTTTTTTTTTAAAGATTTTATTTACTTATTAAAGAGAGAGAGCATGGTGGGGCGGGGAGGGGCAGAGGGAGAGGAAGAGGGAGAAGCAGGCTCCCAACTGAGCAGGGAGCCTGACATGGAGCTCAATGCCAGGATCTTGGGATCATAACCTGAGCCAAAGGCACATGCTTAACTTAGCCACTCAGGTCCCCCTGGAATAAGTCCTAATCTTTAAAGAGATGAAATGAATGTACACCATCATCTAAAAGTTACCTGATTGAAGAGCTTGTGATCATTCTGAGAGTTCAAATCTCTAACCTTAATAGGATCATGAGCTAATAAAGGAGTATTGAGTCCTGATTCTACTCACTAGTGTGGCTTCAACCTTCTTGGGCAGTAATAGGCAAGGAAGAGCCAGTGATGGCCACACCGATAATAGGACAGCCTATGTGTGTATATTATCTCTTACTGGCTTTTCTTTCTGTATTCCAGTTCACTTGAAATATGATGGCTTGAAATTCATAAATGAAAAAAAAATTCTCGTTCATTTATATGATTTTTATTGGACATTAATGATCCAGTTGAATGGAAAATAAAGTTTATTTTTTGGTTGGAGCTGTATTTGCTCTTCCATTTAACAAGTTCCTTGAAGTAGGAACCTGTCAGTAATGATGATTTACTCACTTAAGTATAATAATAACGATAAAGGAATTTGTCAGGTCCTTAAGTCCTTAGAAGCAAAGTGCAAGGCAGTCAACATGCAGCACCTTTCTGGAGAAGAAACAACATACATCCTCTAAAGTGACTTAGTTTCTAGTGGTGGCCTTGACTTGAAAAATGAATCCTCTAGATACTCATGCAGTAAATTTCAGGATCATTTCTCTCACAGTTTATAACAGAGCAAGTTGAAGGTGATAGAATTCTTATCAACAAGGAGTTTACAGTTTTCTATGTGATTAAGGACATGCACTTCTGGTTATTTATAACATGCATCGAGATTTTAAACACTCTCATGATCATAAAATCAGCTATGACATAGAAATTGATTGAACAACAAGCCATAGTTCTTACACCTCTAGATATATCCTAGTATGGTTTTTATAATGTACATTTTTCACTTGTCAATGGCAGATACTGAAGTAGAAAACTTACAACCTTCACGTGAGAGCTTGGCAAATGTTTCTGCAGTAACGGAAATAGGTATTACTCCCTGTTAGCCACCTTGCTGTTTCACTTGGAGCTCCTTCCATATTTGTATATAGGATTGCCTTATTCTTTGTAAGGGCTTCCAAATATCCTTTTATTTGAATTTACACAATGTAGGTAACCATTCTTCCATGGATGGAAATTTCTGTTGTTCACAAACTTTTGCCATTATAAATGATGATGTAAAGAATATTGGTGTGTGTTCCATTGAGCTAATGGGTTAGTACTGTGCAGAAAGAATTCCTAGGTAAAACTGCTAGGCCCTAGGGTCTGTAATATTAAAAAAAAATTTTTAAAGATTTATTTCAGACAGAGCACACTTGTGGGGGGGGGGGTGGGTAGAGGAAGACAGGGAGAGAGAATCTCCAGCGGACTCCCTGCTGAGCGTGGTGCCCCTTGGTGGGAGGGCCCCATCCCAAGACCTGAGCCGAAACCAAGAGTCAGATGCTAAACATACTGAGCTACCCAGGTGCCCCCGATTTTTAAGTTTTTGACAAGGATGCCCAAATTGTCCTTTATAGAAGATTTGTTATTTATACTCCCACCAGGAGTGTGAGAAGATACATAATTTGTCACTATGTATATCAAGCTTTTAGGTCTTTGCCAATTTGATAGATGAAAAATACTACCTGTATACTTTTAATTTACACACATTTTGTTACAAATAAGAGTATTTGAGGTTTTATCTATTTCATTTGCTTTGAATGCTCCCTGTCTTGTCTGTCCATGTTATCTTGGAGAGTTGGTCTTTTTCAGATTTGTTGAAAATCTTCCCATGTTGGGAAAAAATGCCCTTTTTGATAGGATTTGCAAATATTTTCCTCATTTGTCATTTATCTTGAGGCATTTTTGTGATATGTTTTACTTATGCAAGAATTTTTTTTTTTACCAATATTAATCTTTGATTATTTGTCCCTGCAAACAGACACACACACATGCATCCACACACAGGCACTCTCTTATTTGTTTCTAGTGGTTTTATCTAGAATTTATTTGATATGAGCTAGATATTTATCTTTAGTTTTTCCCAGATGGCTTCCAAATTATCTCAATACATTCCAGTCTCATTTCCCTGCTGGTTCAACATGCCACTTACATCTTAGCCTAAAGTCCCAAGTGTATCTATTTGGATTTTTGTCTACACTCCATTCATTGATCTATGTCTTTATGCAACAGGACCACAATATTTTAATAGCAGAAGACTTCTATGACTTATAATAAAACTTATAATTTATAAGTTTTCACTCTATCTCCTCTTCATCAGAATTCTTTTCTAAAAATTTCCCTTTTGTATGCATTTATTTTTGCATAGGAAAATTAAATAGCGTGGTGTAGGTCTAAACAAATAGGTTGTAGCTGTATTTAAGGTGTCTGTTACCGGTTTTCTGAAGTGCTATTGGTTAGTGGTTTTTTGGGAGATTGTTTTATTGGGCTTTGGCATCCATATTATACTGGTATCATTTTAAGTAACTTCGGGGATTTTTTTTTTTCCCTTTCTCTCTGCTTTGGAACTATTTCAATGGTACTGGAGGTATTGGAGGATACAGTATTGGAGCTGTTTACTCCTTACAGTTTTTTTTCACCTGGGAGTTACCTGAGACTGGTACTTTTTCAAAGGTGTAAGGTCGTGCCTGGGTGTGATGGGGGGAGGAGGAATTACTGTCCTAGCGTTTCCTCAATTTTATTTTCACCAACTGGTATATTAATAGATTCTGTCATTCTACGTCAGTGTTTTTTATACTTTATTTTTTAGAGCAGTTTTCTGTTTACAACAAAATTGAGAGGAAGGTGTAGAGATTCCCCATATAATGCTCTGCCCCCACACTATAGCCTCCCTCATTATCAACATCACTCACCAGAATGGTAACTTTTTTTTCTTTTTTTAAACCAAGGAGGAACCTACATGGATGCATCATAATCATCCAGAGTCCCTAGCTCACCTTAGGGTTCACTCTTTGTGCTCTATATTTGTTGGGTTTGGACAGATGTACAATGACATGTATCCATCATTATAATATCATAAAAAGTATTTTCACTGCCCTAAAAATCCTCAGTGTGCTGCTTACTTGTCTCTTCCCTGCTCTAGCTCGGTTTTTGCAGATTTCATTTTCCTAGCGAACCATACGTTTTGTACAGATTTTCAAGTTCATTTTCAAATTGCTGAGAAAAGTAGCAGTCTCTTATTTCTTTTAACTTCCTCAGTTCTAGAGATTATTTCCTTTCACCTTGTGGAGGCATGTGCTGCCCATTTTTTTTCTTGGTTGTGTTTATTGCTTACCTATTCGATTGTATTTTTTAAGAAAAGGATCTCTTGTGTTTTTAAATTGATTTTTCAACAGTTCTATATTCTAATTATCTGCTTTTCCTTTTTCTTTACCATTTCTCTTTGCATTGTTTACTCATTTTGCTGCTCTTTTTTGACTTTCTTGTGTAAGATTGGATAAATCTTCTAGTAATTTCATTTTTCATCATTCTACAAGTATTTAAGACTGTACATTTTCTCCTTAATCTGGCTTTAGCTATTTTTTAAACATTTTTAAAAGAATTTTTATTGTGTGTATTTTCTAAGTATTCTGTAATTTTATCTTTATTTCCTCAACTCATGTGTGTATTCTATTGTATTTTGAGGAGATTTATTGAGGTTTTTTTTATGTGGCCTACAACCTGATTTTTTGTGACTATTACATCATTACTTCAAACGGAGTTACTGTCTTGGTTTGTGGGTTACAGAAATCTGTATCAATTACCTTATTAATCTTGCTCTTTAGGCCTAAAATGCCTTGTTATTTGTACTCTGCTTTTTTGTGAGCTGGGAAAAAAAAGTTAAATCCTCTATGTTTGATATGATTCTGTCTATGTCTCCTGTGTTTCCTGTAGTGTTTGCTTTATGAATTTTAGTGCTAAACTGTTTTATTCACAGATGTCATAACTGTTAAATCTTCCACAGGTTTCATTCTTAATCATCACAGAATGCCTTCTTTGTTTTTGTTCAATGTTGATGGCCTTGAATTGACCTGTTTGGTATTAATTCTTGGCATTTTATTTACCTTCCCTGGAAAACCTTTGCTTCATCCTTTTATTCTCAACCACCCCTAATCCCCTTATTTTAAGTGTATCTCTTACATGCATATTTACTACATGTAGTTGTTCTGCTTTCAAGAGTATCATTCTTTCAACGGATAAGGATATTCTTTTTATAATTAGAAGACCAATTTGGCCTAATTCTGTCATTACTTTTTGTGCTGTGGGTGCTCCTATTTATTTAGACAAGATGTATCGGCTCTCCTGCTCTATATATGTGGTGTTTAAATTACTAAACTTCCACTTCTTCTCACTTGCTTTCCCTCCTGTCTTTCCTGTCACAATTTAAGGTGATTATATTTTAATTAATACTAATACTTTTGTTTATATCTTTGAATATGCCTCTATTTCTGTTACTTAATATATCAGCTGTATATGGTAACTTTTGAATCCCCAGTTATGAAAAGACCGTCAGTATATAATCCAATACCGTCTCTTTCTCATTAAGGTTCTGGTAGTTACGTTATTTCTACATTTTACAATTCAGTTACCATAATGGCCACAGGTTTGATTTTTTTTTTTCTTTATACTAGGATTAAATGGCTTCAGAAGCAACTGCTATTGCTTTCCTTACTCCATTTTTCTCTTCTTCAGCTGGAATATATCCTTAGACTTCAAGAAATTTCAAGCTATTTCAAGAAAGCTATCTTGGAACAATATTTTCTGAGTTCTTGTATGTTGAAAAATACTTTTCTTTGGACTCCATACTTAAACAATTGCTTAGCTGGGTATAAAATTCTTGGTTCGGGCTTTTTCTAAGATCTTCTCAGGCATCACTTCACCATGTGCTCATTGTATATTTTGCTTTGGAGAATTCTGTAAATAGTTGACAGAAGAACAACAGAGGAGATTTTTAAAAATCATGAAAATCTAAATGAAGCCCCCAAAAGTAAAGCCTTTCAAAACAACATCCCATACCACTTCAGTTGTATCTGAAAACATTATTGCAGCATATCACATAATAATGATGTACGTTATAATGTCTCAGGGTGTTAAGAAGAATGTAAATTACTTTCAATGTTAATTATAAAAATTCAGGCAAATGTATAATTTGTTTTGGAAGTATTCTAGTAATTAAAGAGATCTAATTTTTTTTTTATCATTATCTGGTAATTTTAGCTGATGAAAAAATTTGGTTCTGTGTAATTTATCTCCTAAGGATTCAAACAATATGTGGTACTTACACCTACAACAATTTTTCCAAAATGGGAGAACAAGTATGTCATAATCACTTGGGAAGATTTTTAAACTTCAGACAATTCTGTTCTACCAGTTCCTATCATCCCCATTTGAGAATCAGTAATTAAGTCCCAAATGAAACCTGTTAGTGAGAGGACGGAGGGGACATTGTCGACTAGCTTTTTCAAAGCAGGCTTCTTGATGAGGTGATTCTTGGGCTGGAGAGATTTTTGTCAAGGTAGAGAGGAGAGGGGGAATATTCTAGATTGCTGGAAAATATTGGTCAGAAATTGCCATATAGCGAGCGCCTCTTGTGAGGCCCCTGCTTATCTTGTTTCTGCTGCTTCAGCAGGTCTGATTTAGGAGTTGAGTACCTGCCTTTGTCCAGAGGCAGCATTTTCTATCTGCAAGAACTTGAATCAGCAAAGGTTGGCAGCAAACAGTTATTTTTTCAGGCTGCTTTGTGATTAGCACACTTGAAATAGGCTGAATTCCAAAATGCAATTTTAACCTGATTTCCATTCGGAGTGGAGATTAGTTTAAAAAATCACTGAGTACACAATCCAGATCTCTTGAGGGTTTCTGTCAAGTATGGGCATAGGATTTCAGAGAAGCTCTGGGAAAGAGTTCTCTTATGAGACAGAACCGTTGACGTTGGTTTCCATTAACCTTTTCCAGCCAGTCCAAATTTTATTGCCCTGGGTGTGGGGGGTGGTATTGGTGGGAATGTTTAATGATAGGCATGTTTATTTTGTTTTAATACTAAAGAGAAATGGTTATCTGAACTCTGGCCAGTTATAGTTTAGATACTTCCTCTATGAAATTTCTGTTCTAAAGGTTCCAAGTTCTATTTTTAACACATAACAATTTTAAAACAGGCACAAATTAACCCATGCCTTTCAGTACACTGTGAAACCTCCCAGTAATTTCTAGACTTTTCTATTTTCTAGGACACAGAAGTATGTTACTTTTTTTTTTTTTTTAGATTTTTTAAAAATTTATTTGAGAGAGACAGAGAGGGAGAGCACAAAGGGAGACTAAGAGGGAGAAGCGGACTCCCTGCTGAGCAGGGAGCCCAAGGTGGGATTTAATCCCAGGACCCTGAGATCATGACCTGAGCCCAAGGCAGACGCTTAACTGAGCCACCCAGGCGCTCAGTATGTTACATATTTTTATTCTTTTATTCAACAGACATTTGCTGAATACTGTGAATTGGGGAAACAAAGGTGTAGAGGAGCACTGAGAGTCAATGGGAACGGTAGTCTACAGAGACTCCATGGGAACTTTGCAAAGTACCCAGAACTAAATAGGAGCTCTGGTGTGTTTGGCATTTCCTGGCCTCAGGGCTTCTTAAGCATCCAACTTCCATTTCCCACATTCTGTGGACTCCCTGTGCACAGCACTTATAGGTCAGGTCTGTGGCGCAGCCTTCTGTCTACCTTTTTCCCTCTAACGAGTGCTCACCCAACACCAGAGAAGGTAACTGTTTTCATTCTAGATGCAGTTTATGACATGTTTATAAGCCTGGTATTTGCAGGCAGAGGGATTAGGTTCAAATCACACCTCTGAGCCTTATTAACTATGAGAGATTAGGCTTTTAATCGGATCTGTAAGACGAGAATGATGTGAAGGGTCCTTACGAAGACTAAACGTGATAGTGTACGTGAAGGACTTAGCCAAGTGCCTAGCACGTAATAATTGTCAATAATTATGTGTATATGGTATATATTCCTCTCATAATTATTGTGTTTAATAAATTGTGAATTCCTTAAAGGCAGGAAGAAAGTTCATTACATTTTTCTATTTGAGAATTAGCGACAGTGCCGTGCCTGAGACAGTAATGTAACAAATGTTTGTTCAATGAGGGAATATTAATAAATTATGTAAGGCTACCAGCTGCTGAGATCTTCAGGAGATAGCGTGTTCTTTCAGGATTCTGAGGACATGGGTATTGTCTCATTTCCTACCACCAACAGTGCCATCTAGGGCACATAGAAGTCAGGTGCTGAGTTTGAGAGACCTGGAGTTGGATGTTCAGTGTATCATTGTGTAGAAATATAAAAGAAAAAAATTCAAATAGTATTAATAGGAAAATGAATAGACACGATGATGCATTGACCTCGATGAAGCTATTTCATAGCATTTACAGCAGATGGACCAGCGTCCGCTGACAGTTGATGGAGCTCTACAACATATTGATAAGCAAGTGGAGCAAGATGCAAAAACCAAAACCATACATAAAAGGATTCAATTATTTAGAACCATGTGCAAGGTAACTGTCTGTTCATTTACCCACACTCATAGATCTATTCTTTTCATACCGATACCTCTAGAAGAGGCTCTGATTCCTTCATACATCTATCCGTTGGCCCCACTCCCCATCTTCTCTTTGTAAACATGAAGAAAAAGTAGTTCTGAGGATACAAACTCAACTGATAAAAATGGGTATGGTGGAGGATTGGGATGGGCAAGGGAAACTTATGGTTGATCTGTAACATCGTAATACTTTGCAGGGAGAATTCTTTAAGAAATTTCCTGTTTGTGTACTCAACATTACATAAGAAAGCCATGGAGCTATTTTCTTGTGGAAGATGTTGTATCCTGTCTGTGGGTTGCAGGTGACAAAAACCGTATTCAAACTGGCTTGAGCAAAAAAGGAACATTTGGCCCCCAGACTGGCAAGTCCAAATTGGTGTTACTGGTTTTGGACAGACTAGATCCAGGGGCTCAAGAAGTGTTACTGGGTTTCTTTCTATCTCATGGTTCTGCTTGCCTCTACTTCACTTCATTCTCGGGTGCAATTTCTGTTACAGTGTATAAATACAAGGGAACATTACTCAGGCATAAAAAAATAAGGAAACCCGGCAATATGTGACAACATGGGCAAACTTTGAAGACCTTCTATGCGAAGGAAACTAATGTGGAAGGACAAATACTGTACAATACCTCGTTAGGTATATGAGGTATCTAAAATAGTCAAACTCCTAGAATCAGAGAGTAGAATGGTGGGTGCCAGGGGCTAGGGGACAGGAGAAATGGGGAGAAGTTGGTCAAAGGTTGTCAACTTTCAGGTATGAGATAATATTGCATTACCTTGATTGGGGTATTAGTAATGGTGTCATGGATAATGGTAACATGGCTACTTTCCTAGGTCCAAAACCATCCAACTGTACACATTAAATATGTGTAGTTCATCACATGTCAATTACACCTCAGCTTCCGTTTTAACAGAAAAAGAAGATGAATAAGTTTTGGGGATCTAATGTACAGCATGGTGGCCATACTTAATGCTTTTTTGTAACTTTGCAGTTGCTGAGAAACTAGATCTCTTTTTTTTAGTAGAGTTGATAAGAAGGTACATCTTTAAAAAAACACACACATTTTATTTACTTGAGAGAGAAGAACTGGGGGGAGGCGTAGAGGAAGAGGGAGCAGCAGACTGCCCAGTGAGCAGGGAGCCTGATGTGAGGCTCAATTTCAGGACCCTGGGATCATGACCTGAGCCAAAGGCTGATGCTTAACTGACTGAGCCACCCAAGCATCCCAAAAAATTTAAAAAGAATTAAATGGTTTTATTACAAATGGGCTAATTTCACAGCAGCAAATACAAAAAGACAAGAAGTGTTTATTCATGTTGTCTGCAAGTGGAGAATTGATCTGAACAGCAGACATGCCTGAAACAGTAAATAGCACCTACCTCAGTATCAGAGTACATCAGATTGACCTCCGTATGTCTGCATAAAGAGCCATGCTATTAGGCAGACTTTTTCTTCTTCAGAATTTTTGCTAGACTTGATGCACTGAGAAATATAATCTGGCATCAGGGGAGGAATTAAAATGTTTAATTTTATACTTCAGCATCCCCTTAATTTTCATGTTTTATTCCAATTTATAAGAGTTTCCTTTTTAAAAAGAGATGTTTAAATACTATTGGAAAACTTTAATCTGAAATTTAAATTATATATATATACATATATGAGAGAGAATCTTCAGCAGGCTTCATGCCCAGGATGGGACCTGATGCAGGGCTTGATCTCACAACCCTGAGATCCTGACCTGAGCTGAAATCAAGAGTCAGACACTTAACTGACTGAGCCACCGAGGTGCCCCTAAATTCCATATTTTAAGACCTATTTCTTTCAATGTTTCTTTTTCTGTACATCACAATAGCAGTATGCTTTTCTTTTCCATTATACAAAAGAAAAATTAGTATTCTACATGACAATATAGACTTTGCAATGCCTGTTTTATCCATTCTTCGTATCATCGATATTTTCTTTCCCAGGAATTCAGTTTTCCTGCAGGGCGCCTCCAGAATTTGTCACCGTTGACTAGGGTTTTCATTGTGCTCTGAGTAAACACAATGGTGTGGTATTGGCTGCTTTCTCACGGACTGAATATTCCAGAATCCATTCTTAAAGTCTCATTTCTAAAGGAGATCACACCTCTTACTGGAAAAAGAAAAGAGTTAGCAGACGCCCTTGCCTGGATACATTGACTCTTGCTTCAGTGGCAGTTTTCCTCTCGCGTGTATCAGCTCCAGGGAAGTGACTCTAGCAGCCTTCCAAATGGAGTTCCATCTGCTAGCTTAGGTAGCATGCATATTTTCTCTTATGTTCCTATCCTTCTGACTTCAGGACAGTCTGAAGGATATGTGACCCCTTGCCTCTTGCTCTTCACTACAATTATGATAATAAATAATCTACTAAGAATAATCAAACATTTCATAATCTGTGATTCGCCGTGAAGTTTTTTGTTGGACTATTTGCTGGTGGATATTTATGGAAACAAATCATTTTATCTTATTACAACATTTTAAATAATTTATATACTTCTGGTGGCACAGCTATTTGAAACTCAAAAATATAAACCTGAGTTGTCATGGATACATACATGCAGAAGCTTACTTCATCAATTTATTACAAACTATTTTTAGCATGTAATGTAGTTTAACCAAAAATACTGCTCTTTGATTGGGGTTCATTTTCTTTTTCACTAGGTTTATTTTATTAAGCATATTGTTCCTTAATTGTTTTTCATTTTTTTTCCTGAAGTCTTTTTTTTTTTTTTTTTTTTGCCAAAAGGCACCGTTTAAACTGTGTCAAAAGGACTGATCAGCAGTCTGGGTTGACTTTTGCTGTTTTTCCTTTCTCCTGCTAATGTGTCAAATAGAGTTTATGTATAACCCTCAGAATAATGCTTATTATAATGCGTTGGACCAACCCACTAGGGAACTCATAGAAATCTAATTGACCCAGAGGGGAAAAAAAGTGAAACCTTAGCTTCCCCTTAAAAAAAAAAAAAAAATGTCCCCAAATCTCACTGTGTGCTCTGCCTATTTCAGGGTACTGTAACAATCATTAAGAAGGGACTAGAAGCAAAAAAAAAACTAAACTCACTGAAACCCAAGAAAGGAGGAGACAGAAAATGCATGGAGGGCTAGATGGGACCAGGTCCGGGTCACAGTGCCCTTGAGCAGAGTGTGTTGGATGGAAGGATTTGGGAAAGGTGGTTTTGCTGTGTGTGTGTGTGTGTGTGTGTGTGTGTGTGTGTGTGTGTGTTTAATAGGACAAGATTGGGTAGAACTAAAATTAAGTAATCAGATGAGTCTTTTTAAGGTAATTTCCTTGGATAAAATATACTGCTGCTAGGTGCATAGACTCAAACCTGGGTAATAAATTGAAAAAGAAATGAAATTTAGAACTCTCTTAATCATTTTTTGTACTTCTTCTTTCCCATGGGGATGGCATAAAGTAAGGGATATTTTGTTGAACATAGAGAAGACATGCATTTCAGAACTGACCAACATGAAAAGAAATAAAGTTGTTTAGAATATGCTTTTAAAATGCAGTTCTATTAACCAATGTAATGGCTAATGGGACAAAGTTCTAATAGTGGAAAAATACACAATTGCTTTGAAGACTGTGTACTATTTATATAAAGTAACAGAATCTGACAGTGCATGAAAAACTCATCTTCACATAAGCAGAAGAGACAACTCTAATATAAATTGCTAGACAAGCTGCTTTTTATAAGTTATCAGTGGAAAGTAAATCTGGGGATGTTACCTTTGTTAAAGTGACTGTGCTCAAAATAGCTTGGTTGGTGGTTTTTGATGATCTGGTTTTAATAGTAAAATGTAAATATTGGATCTGATAGGTTAAATTATATCTATTACATAGTTATATATTATATAATTAATAATATCAATATGTTATATATAATTATATAATTATACTTATAATTAAATAGTAACAATTATTTATGTATATATAACATATAGAATCCTGGAAACGTCCTACGCACTACAGTGCTTTAAACATACTAGGTAGACATCCAATATATGCTTGTTGGAGCTGCCACTGCTGAATGAACTTTAAACTTCTTGGCCCACCACGTTTTTGATGTTATGCATTTGATAGCAACATTAAAATATCAGTATAAACCACTCAACTATTTAGATGTCTAAGTAGCTTAAGAACTGCGGACAGGTATAGCTATTTGGCGCAAGCAGCTGTAGTAACTTCTGTATGGTCTGTTTCGATGGTTTGGCGAAGGGTAAATTTATACAGAAGAACCACAGGTTTATCCAACAGCATCAATCAAATAGATGGAGGTGGGCTACAAGGTAGAGAACTTGAAGTTTAACAGGGAGATAGGTGCATGATGTGACCATTTCTGTAATGAAAACAGGTGGTACAGCACAGCTCGGGAGTCAGGGAAGCTGTTCACAGATGATGTGACATTTGAACTAGTCCAGAGGATGGTCTTCCTGGTAGGTACTGGGAAAGGGGCGGTGACCGTGGTGCAGCCACCCGTCAGGGTACCGCCCGTATGACCCACATCCCTTCAGCGTACTTCAGTGCATACCGGCCCAACTTAAAACTCCTCCCATCTGCATTTCTGCTTGCAAACGTCCTTCAGCAGCTGGAGCCCCGTGTGTGGCAGGATGGTTGTGACAGCACAACACCCTCCCCTCTCAGTAGCCCTCATCCAATGACTGACAGGAGTTGGTATACAAATTCCATGGTTCCTTCAGCCTTCAGATGGGATCAGTCTGGGGAGCGAGTTCTGTGTGTCTCAAAGCATAGAAGCTCCAGGTGCTCATTGTGGTGACTAGTAACATCCTCATTGTCTTTCCCTGACCAGCCTCAATTCCTACTTTCCTTCTGTCGGCTGGGGTAGCCACCAAACAAACTGCTTGCACTCACATTCTAGTTGCAGGATTTGTTTGGGGGAAGAGCCCAACCTCAGACATTTCAGAACCAGGTGCAGAGGCATTTTGGAGATAATGCCCTGTCAAGAAATGACCCAACTCAAGCGCCCCCCTGCCTTGAAAAACAGGAGACAGGAGGTCCAGAGAGCCTGGGCCTATTCCAGAGTCACAAACACAAGAGAGGGTATGCTACCCCCTGGACTCCAAATTTAGTGGTTTTGACTTGAGCATCATCAACATTGAAAATATTTAAACATAACAGAAGTAAAGATGGAGATAGAAACATTTTAGTTGCGACAAAACCCTTTCTGTTCAGTTTTGAAGACATTCAGATATATACTTGTTTTTTCGATGACCTCCTGCATAGACAAGGAGCTTGGTGATATTACAGGCCAAGTGAATAGAATTCCAGGAACAGTCAAAACACAAGGTGTTTAGTAACACGGTATTATAGTTCTATGGTGGAAGAAACCTCATTTCATGGGAAATCAACAGGCCATTCCCAAGTAATTGGGATTTTGCAAACACAGCAACTATCCGAATTACAAACATGACCGAAAGTGGAATGTAAAACATGTCATCAACCTATGAAATGTAATAAATTTATTGTAAGTGGTAGTAATACTATTAATTCCATTGTTTGAGGCCTCGGAGATACACTTCAAACGTTGTCATGTTTTGCTACAGATCCAGACAGTCAGATGCACATGTAACCTCATTAACTCAGGATATTCTAGGTTTGTGTTTGAAAAGCCCCATAACTTAATAAATAATGAATGGCGAAAAAGCGTAACTTAAAACAAAAATACGAATTAAGAAAGATATACTTTGAAATTATCAGTTAAAAAAAAAGGAATCAGAAGTCAAAGGACAGAGTTATAGCCATCATCAAATTAAAAACTAAATGTTCACTTCTTGCAATCTTTTTGAACATTAAAATCCATTTTATAATGTGAATTTCAGTATTTTTTTGTATTAAGTGTTCAAAATGTTTGTAAGTTGTACCAGGATATCAGAATCTCACTCAAGTGGATGCTATTTAGAAACATCTCTGAAGTCAGGTGCATTTGATAATACTTTAATCCTTTAAGAACATGCCAACGGTCTAGCCATCTTAGTTTTTTATGGAAATTTTAATTTTACATGTAAAGTTAAATGTATCATACTTGATTTTGGTTCTTGTAAATATAAAAAGATGAAACTAGGATGTACATAATTTTAATATTTTAACATGAATGAACACAGGACAAGTGAATTGGACATCAAGGGTTTTATCTGCCTACTTTTGAGGATAAAGACTAATTAAATTTGAATGATGTAGTCCACCCCAGGCACATAGCCTGTGAACCCCTCAGATATCCCCAGACAGAGCCAGGGGCTTTATTCCTCTGCTAAAATCATAGCTTGTTTGTTTATATTGTGCTCATCACTGTGATATATTTATGCAGGATATTAATAGTATTTTCCTCTATAAGTACACGTATGACTCAACTGTTAGGCACTAGTCCCGTTTATCTTTACCCTTGCTACTTATATCTCAAGGCCGGGCACATAGAAGCTCAGCACATGTTTGGGTGCGTGGATGGATGGATGAAATGTTAATTTAGGGCAATCATTGAGGAAAGATATATGCCTCTTGGCTTGAAAGGTACCATGACATTAAAATCTTTCCAGACATTATTCTAGGATGGAATAAAGGACCAAATGTGGCAAGATGTCAGGCTGCTGTGTTAAGGAAGTGGGGGAGAGAAGAAGGTTGAATTGAAACAAATTAAGAGAATAAAGAAAGCAAGCAAAGTAAACTCTACTTTCAAATACCGCACCATTTCATTTGTAAATGGAATGCAGTGTAGACCAGATACTTAAAACACTGTGGACAAAGTGCTTGGGTTGCAACCAGGTCTCTGCCACTTCCTGCCTGTGTGGCTTGGAGGAGGTTAGCTTTTCTCTCCTTCAGTCTCTTCATCCATAATTTGCTCCCTAGGGCTGTTTATACTGAAGCATCAAGCTGCAAGTAATAGAAACCCTGTTAAATAATAAAGGGATCTACTTATCTTGTGCAACTAGAAATCTTGGCGATAACAGATTCTCGGTGAGCCCAACAGCTCAGGACGCGAGGCCACTGGGTTACCACGTCTGCCTGCATTTTGGCCTCTCACTCAGGGTTTCAGGATGATTGCTGCGGCCCCAGCCATCCCCTCCTCAAATGACAGCATCCTCAAGGTAGGGAATAAGCGGAGGGAACAGTAAGTGGCTTGGCGAGGCGGCGGCCAGACAACTGGGTGCCTTTCTCATTTTTCAGAAAAGGAAGTCTTTCCCCCAAGCCCCACATTCTTTCTTTCCCTTTTTGACCAGAACTGATGGGAAGGGAGGCTTAGAAAACAAGCATCTGATTCTTAGTTTTTCTAGCAGAAGGACAAGTAAGAAAGAGGTTGTGAATGGCAGTTGGGGCGCCAGCCAAGAGGATATGTTGCTGTTGTCACAGGATTGTTACTGCTTCACACCATGCCTGGCACAGATTTGATATATATTTTTTAAGAGAGAGAGAGACCACACAAGTGGGAGGGGGGAGAGGAAGAGACAGAATTTCAACCAGAGTCCACAATGAGCGTGGAACCCAAGGTGGGGCTCAGTCCCAGAACCCTGAGATCATGACCTGAGCCAAAACTAACCAGCCAGAGGCTTACCGGCCACCCAGGTGCCCCCACCCAGGATATCATATCCTTAATACTCAGTATTACTCTTATCACTGTGACTTGGACTGCACTTACGAGAAATATTCCAATGTAACTTAAGATTTTCCATGGCAAAACAGGCTACTTCTTACCACTTAAATTTTTTTATAAATTATTTACAAACTCAGACACTATTATAGTCATTTACGTATTATTTCTATTCCTGCCTTGTCTTGAATCCCAACCCCACTCTGTTTTTGTGAAGATTCCCAGCCAAGAGAAGGAGTTGTCATACCTGTTTTCAGGACTGAAATATAAACAGTGGTTTTTCTAAAATATCAATTAAGATGAGTGGAAGTTTTTCTTTTAATTATTTTTGATGTATCCTCAGGAATTAAAGTGAATTTTCAGAGCTTCACAACTTATAAAATTTTCATGGCAGAAAATCTCTTGGGATAGTATCTTGCCACACAGCCATTTCTGTGTGGTCTATTCAGCCAATGGGGAAAATTCTAATATGCTATTGTCATCAATTTAATCTTGGAGGACATCCCTTGTTTCAGTTACAACATGAGTTGTGCTGAGAGCAGGCAGCATTTGGGGAAGATAAAATAGCATGGATTCAGGGAATTAAGTAAGAACACCAAAGAGGTAAACAAATAAAATGCAAATCTGCAAAGGAGAGAAAAAAGCTTGAAAGTAATAACATCTATGAGAGACCCTTTGAACATACTAATCACAAGACTTTCTGTTATACAAGTTATATGCTAGTGTAACTTGCCAAGTCAGGAGACTTTAGGAGCAGTATTGTTCATGTTTGTAACTGAAAAAACAAATCACATTACAAAAATAATTTTTAAAAATATTTTAATTATTTGAGAGAGAAAGAAACGCGCACAGGTGCGAGTTGGGGGATGGGTGGGGGGGGGGGAGAGAGAGAATCTTGAGCAGACTCCCTGCTGAGCATAAAGCCCAAGGTGGGGTTTGATCTCAGGACCCAAGATCAGAACCTGAGGTAAAACAGAGTCGGCTGTTCAATCGGTTGAGCCGTCCAGGTGCCCCTAAAAATCAATTTTTATGTTGCAGCAAGCAGAAATGTACATGACTTTGAAGTGTATGTCATTAATATACTGAAGGAATCAGAGGGCGAATTAGAGAAAAGAGAGATTCTCACCAGAGAAATCTGATGAATTCCACCTAATAAATAGTTGAAATATTGGGGAAAATGGGGCTATAACCCAGACCTATTATTGTTTACTTATTATAATATGTTTCATTTTTTTAGAAGAGCTTTATTGAGATATAATTTACATGTAATAAAATTCATCAATTTGTGTGTTTTTTTTTTAAAGATTTTATTTATTTATTTGACATGACAGAGACAGCCAGCAAGAGAGGGAACACAAGCAGGGGGAGTGGGAGAGGAAGAAGCAGGCTCCCAGCGGAGGAGCCTGACGTGGGGCTCGATCCCAGAATGCTGGGATCACGCCCTGAGCCGAAGGCAGACGCTTAACAACTGTGCCACCCAGGCGCCCCAAAATTCATCAATTTGAAGTATACAATTCACTGTTGGTTCTGTAATTTTTAAGTAAACAAAGAATGGACAAAAAATGCTGATTTTGAATTAGAAACTCACATGAATACTGAAAAACTATTTGGATAACATTTTTTTCATTTAAAACCTGAATGCAAATTAAAAATAATATTTACGCACTGCTTTGGTGTTTATGCCCTGAGTTTGAGCTTCCTTAGTATTTGTGCAGAATCCACCAGGAAACAGAAAAGCACCAGATGCCTGGGAGCAAATGAAAACACAGAGGAAAGGCTGGGTAGAGAAAGAAGTTAAGGAGATCAGGTGCGTGAGTTTGAGGACTAAGGTTTCGTTGGCATGTTTCCTTTCTGTTTTTTCTTGATTCCTAATACAGTAGTCTCTCCCCCAGCCCCCCGCCCCCTTATCCACGATTTTGCTTTTTGAGGTTTCAGTTACTGTGGCTTGTGGTCAGCTGCTGTCTGGAAGCAGATAATCCTCCTTCCAACATAGTGTCAGAAGGTCAACAGTAGTCTAATGGGATGTCACAATGCCTACGTCATCCCTTCGCTTCCTCTCATCACGTAGGCATTTTGTCATCTCACATCATCTCAAGAAGGGTGTGTAGAGTACATAAGAGATTCTGAGAGAGACCACATTCACACAGTGTTTATTATAGTGTATTTATAACTGTTCTATTTTATTAGTGTTAATCTCTGGCTAATTTATAAATTAAATTTTATCATAAGTGTATATGTATAGGACCAAACATGGTAGATGGGATTCAGTCCTGTCCACAGTTTCAGGCATGCGAAGGGGGTCTTGGAACATATCTCCCACAGATAAGGGGTGGGGGGACTAGTTTCTCTTTCCAAAGCTCCATTGTCTATTTCTACTTGCAAAAGTTACTTAAACATGTATTTAAACTACTTAAATAATAGAAAAACGTTACTTTCCTAAAAGTAATAGTTGAAAAGTATCATCTAAGCCTGAAGCTTCCTTTTGGACATTTTTCAGAACTCTTGAATCTTTTGCGTATGAGACTTTCAGTGACCTATCAAAATCAGGAGCTGGTGAGGATTACAGCTCAAAGTCATGTGCTATTCCATGTGGAAAATTAAAGAGAAATAAGGGAAGAGCCATCTTTTTTCAAGAAGAAAAAAGATTAAAATAATTGGAACTGCTCAGCCATCTTACCTAAGTTTATTGACACCTGCCAAATACATTGTCTATAATCCCACTAATGAATCTTCAAAACTCCGTTATTATTTCTTCATGTTAGTTATGTTCAGACAAGCTTGTCTTAAGTATTTACTGAAGTATTTAAGGTAATCTGTTCATTTGATATTTATCAGATGATGAGATTTTTATTTGATGTTCTTGGTATAGGGGAGAAGCTACCTCAAACATAATAGATATTTGTTTTCGTCTTAAGCCATGAAAATGGTAACCCTTAATCTTTATTTCTTTGAAGTAATATCCTTTTCTTGTCTCTGTTGTGTGAATTTCAGTACTTTTGTATTAGTTTTCAAGAATAGTAGTCACAACATAAATAACTTTGGATTATTAAGCATATGCTTGGAGCATTATGTTGGTCTCAACTCTAAGAAAAATTTCACCTTTGAGTCTAGAGGTTAAAGAAAAATTTGGTGTCAACCACAACAAAAGTGAATTACTATTTGTTTTCCTTCCTCTAGTCATCCCCCACCATGATCCATTGTCTACACAGATAGGAGAGTCATTTTCTGAAGTGCAAACCTGATCACACTTACTCCCAGGCTTCAGAACCTCAAGACTGCCCCCACCCCAACCCCTTTAATTATACAGTTCAAGCATCTTAGTTGAAACCATCACTGTCTACCCCCAGCCTTTTCTTTTGCCGTACAAAACTACTTCCTGTCTTCAAAAGTATCATGGGCCCTCTTCCTTCCTTGCCTTTACCAGGGCTGTTCTGACTATCTAGACTTCCTTTCTCTAGCTAAATTGTCAAAAATTTTGGGCTCCCAGTAGTAGCTTAGAAATTACATGTCTTCCTGTGCTCCATACTGTGAGACCACCCGCAGGTACTCCCTCTCGTATACTCCTTTTAGCATTTAGTGCACCTCCTGATCTAGACCTGGATCAAGGAGCAAAGCTAGGAGCACCTACCTGGTCTTTTGTATAATGGACATTTTAATGTCATTAGGCATACCGTAATACTATTGGAAGTGTCCTAAAGAGGAGGATGATATATTTATTAGAACTTCTCTCAAGGAGAATAAGGTATAGGGTTGGGAAGTCCTGATTGAAAAGTCAGTAGGGTTGAAGAGTAAAAATTCCCAGGAAATAGTTTCCAATCCTAGCTCCAAACTACCTTCTCTGGTGGATGAGTCTGGGTACCTGGGACCCTTCTGTTTTACCAGATGGGAGTGTCCATATTTGGTGTCAGAGGTGAGTGACATAGGGCAGTAGAGGAAAGCCTGGGCCTCTGGATCTTTAATTATTCCCCACATGACTCAGCCACCTCCAAAGTAAGATTGAAAGGGTTAACCCTTCTTGAGCCAGTAGCTAAAGAATTTGTGTTTTTAGTTTGTCTAGGAGGCTCTCTGTCCAGTCTTGGCTTTTTGTCTGGCATTTACTATGCTGTGTGAACTTCTTGTTTTCTCAAGTAATGTGCTTATGTGTTCTGTCATTATGTGGACTATATTTTAATCTCTTTTATCCTCAGAAATTGGCATAGTGCTGGACGCATAACAGAGATTCAGAAGGAGTTAGTTGGACTAACCAATCTGTCCAATTAGTACAGTCAGTGTTAATTAAATCACTTTTAAATGTTGTCTTCATAAATGTGCAAAAATCTTAAATTCATAATCAGTTCATGAGTATGGCATCAAATAAATTCTAGGCCTAGAGAAATACGTTTATGTAATTCCTCAGCAAACAATATTTGTCTTGTATATTAATAGCCTTTGACACATGACTCTATTTCACTCAGAGAAAAATAAAGCACATCTAAAATTTGCTAATATTTTTTTTTTTTTTGCCTGAAGATAACCATATGCTGAGGTATATCTGGTCCAGATGTTTCACAGCATAAACTCCTGAAGGATGCAAAAATTTATATCTGTGATTCCATTCCATGTGGCTGTAGAGATGAATTTAGCCTCTTAGGCTGTCCTGTTATAGGTAAATATTAGGCAGTGGTAAATATTAGGTAAATATCTATGGTAAATATTAGGCAATAGTCACTTTTTATTCTTAGTAGATAATTCCACAGGTGCTTTATTTGTACTACCCTGAAAATGGATGGAAACAATCTAGGAATGCATACATCTTAAAATCTGAAATGTTAGCTCTGGAAAGAACTCACCAGAACATCAACATCACTCTTACTTTATACCATCATCCTGAGGCCCAGAGAGAAGTGAGGTGCCCTGGCAAAGTTCACAGTGCTACTTAGTGGTACACAGGGAGAAGAATCCAGCTGCCTTGGTGTCCATACTACTCTCATTCTGTATTATCATGTCTCCATGGCTTCTGCTTAGTATCCTTCTCTGTTGCCCTACCCCCTCAGTAACCTGGAGATAACAGATGGCAGGATTTGTGTAAAGAGGGGATACCAGGGAGGGTGAACGGTGGCTGAGAATTTGCTGTCCAGTGTATGGACAAACTGACAACAGAAGATGACCTTCTGAGTCCAAAAATAAGTTTTGGCTCCAGACGAATGCTTGAGGAGTCACTAGTGTCATTCAAGGATGCTGAAGATTCTCACAATAATTCCAGAATGTTGGGGTTTAGGTAAGTATGCTCTTAGAAGGTATATTTATAATGTGTTACTTTTGTTGACTTATTCTTTGTCTGTTTGCTTCTTGCCCGTCTTTACTGCTGTGAGGGTTTAGTGTGTTTTCAGATTGGATTTTCCCCCAACTGGTTTGGGGCCAGGTTGACAGCTCTAAGAAGCAGAAGTTCTCTATTTTCTGGCTTCCAGTCCAGGGCGCTTAGTTCAAGGTATTGGCTCTGATCTTCCAAGTCTCTAGTGGCTTAGATTCCTTCATTCAGTGGCTGGCCAGTAAGATAGCATTCAATTCACTCGTTGCTGCTTCCGTATATTTTGTGGTAGAGATCACTGCCACGTTCAATGTTGCAGGATTGCCTCTATCAGAGACTAAGATGACCGAGATTCCAAGGCAGTTGGATTCTTTACTCTATGGAGAGAGTGTTTGTGAGAAAGAAGAAGCCCTTAATAATATTTGAAAATATGAAGCAACAGGCCTCACTCAGAACAGATTGTAGATGGTATCATGAAACAGAAGATCCCTGTATTCACAGTTGCTGTTTAAGGAATTATATCACACCATTTGGATGGGACTATAATAAAAAGATTAATAGAGGATTGCAGTTTGGTTAAGTATCAGCAAGGAAATTTTAGTCAAAATATTTAAAATATAATGAAAGGGAGAGAAATGGAGATAGGCACACACATGCACACGCTTTCATAGGTAGTAGGCAAACTAATAAGGTCATGAGGAAGGAGAACAGAACAAAGATGGTGTTGATAGCTCTAACTGACCACGGAACAGCTATGAGAATATATAAGTGGGTGTTGATCTGAGCGTGAGTCGGCAACGGCCTTCCTTTAGCATACCATCTATAGTGGGAGCTACAAAGGAAATGATGGCTGGATTAGAATGTATAAATGTTAAAAATTTCTTCTAACAAAACAGACAAATGGAAAATTGTAAAAATACTAGCAACTCCTACAAGTATGAATTAATAGGGGCTCCTGCCTTCGGCTCAGGGCGTGATCCCGGCGTTCTGGGATCGAGCCCCACATCAGGCTCCTCTGCTATGAGCCTGCTTCTTCCTCTCCCACTCCCCCTGCTTGTGTTCCCTCTCTCGCTGGCTGTCTCTATCTCTGTCGAATAAATAAATAAAATCTTAAAAAAAAAAAAAGTATGAATTAATACCCTTAGTGTAAAAGAGTGGTTATGAATTTATAAGAAAAATAAAATGCTAATACAAGAAGAAGCAGTTTACTAGAAGAATTACAAATGGCCACAGGAAAAATGGAGCTTTATAAGTTACCAAATCAGTGCATGATGTTTCTTTTTCTGTGATCAACTTGGCCAAAAGTTAATTAAAATTAACGATATGACTAGTTTTGTCAATGATTTAGTAATAGGGACTATTTTTTATCTATTGCTGAGGGGCATGTAAAATGGTACATTTCTGGATAGCAATTTAAAAGTACCTATCAAAAGCCTGACAAAATACTCATGACTTATGAGCCAATTATCCTTCATCTTAAGTTGTATCTTAAGGAAATAATCAGAGATGTGCACAAAAATGTATGATCACATATATTCAGAATAGCATTATTTATAACAATAAAAATGGAAGCAGGCTGATTATCTTGCAGTAAATAACACATAAAATCACATTTAATCAGAAGATTCAATAACTTGGAGACTATTTCATGATGTCATAATCTGATTAAGCTATAGGTAAAGCATGATTCCTAAAACACCTGGAATTTCCAATAATCAATGTTTTTTATGAGTAATGGTATTAAAGGTAATTTTTATTTCTTTATACTTGTATGACTTTTTAAAATTTTCTATATTAAAGTTATTTCACAGTCAGAAAAAAAAACAGTAAATGTTTTCCCCAGCTTTTTCAGGTACAGAAAATTTTACAAATTTTACTGTACAGGTTGATAAATTGCAGCAATTACATACAGTTGAGTAACTGCCATTGCTTTCAAGATAGAAAACATTTCCATCACCCTTAAAAGTTCCTCATGTTCCTCTGCAGTCAGTTCCATCCCCCCAAATAATTCCTGACAACCACCGCTCTGCTTTCTGTCACTGTTGTTCTGTCTTCTCTAGAACTTCAGTATGATTTTAAGACTGATCCATGCTGCTGTATATACTGTATTTTGTTCTAAAAAATATATTCTGCAAGAATATTCATTGTGTGGCTCATTCCAAAAAATAACCCTGGGATGAAGAGGCAAGCCATGGGCATAATGAGAAGAACAATATTACCAACCAATTAGACCTTAGATAAGTCATTACATTTTCTGATTCTTAGTTTGCTCATCTGTAAAGTGAGATTAATGGTAACACCTTCCTTACCTATGCTTCAGCATCGTTATGGGTAACAAATCAGAATACACTTGTTAAACTACTTTGTGAGGCGTGAGCATTAGTTCCTGGTGTTATTGTCATTATGAGTCTAATTAAGATTGTGGATGTGTAAGTCGGTCTTCCAAGCCTTGAAAAGATTTGTCTTCGCGATTTCTGACATTAGGGTTAAGCCCTTAATGAATTGCCATCATGGAGATTGTTGAGAAATGGGCCAGATGTTTGAGAACACAAAGTTACCACAAAGGGTAATTAATAGAATTCTCTAGCATGAGTTATATTCAGATCCAAGTTCTGATATCCAGACTTTTTTTCCCCCTCTTTTACTTTCTTTTCCAAATCCCTCTGTGTTGAGAGCATCATCTCTACTAGTAGGTTAGAATCTCAGAACATCCTCCTTTTGTGACTCTTTAGTTATCTAATAAGCAATTCTTAGACTTTTCAAGGCAATGGAGTTAAGATTTGGGGGAAGAAAAAGGCACTGAAAAACCAGTAAGTGTTCAAACCAGTTTGCAGGTAAGCACTAGACACTAAGAAGTAGCTTTAAATGACTTGAAAGAAAGGATACAACGAACAGTCTGGGTCATTCATGCCTTGTTTATTTATTCATTATTCATTCAACCCACCAAATTTTGGTTGAGTTTCCGTCATGTTCTCGATGTTCGGTAGACCTGAGATACAGTTGATAATTGCCTTAATAGAAATTACATTCACGTAGGAGATGAAGACCAAAAATAAATAAACCAACCAATTAAATAGCTGCAAATTCTGATAAGTAAAAAGAATTTAAAGAAGAGCTACAACGGAGATGCCCGAACTCCATAGGGAGAATTGGATGATTTTTTTTTGCAAGAGTGACTTGATAGGTTTTAATTCTGGATGTTTTCATAAAACAGAACTGATCATTCTCGCCTCTATTGCCAGCAGTTTACTTGCAAAGAGTTTAATTAAAATGCAAGGAAAAATACATTAAAGCTTTACTTACCTGCTCTTTCCCAAAACAATAATTTATCAAGATTTTCCCTTTGGGATAATGTGAGGTACTATAGAACGCTGTAGTCTTCCCTCTATTAGTCTGTCCACTTTCTTATTGGGGAAGGCTCCCTGCCTGGGGTTCCCAGTGCAGTGAGCCAGATACCCTATGCCAGCACATGTGTCCTTTAGGCTCCTGTGGGTGGTTTTGGCTGGATTTAAAATAGTAGCAGTCAGAATCTGATTTATTAGCCAATTGGGGGGCTATTTTACATCAAATTCTTTGTCACCTTCATTTTCTAACATAGCTCCAGGTCAGTAATAGAGTTTTGATAATATTTTTTTTTCTCCCCAGATGTTTTGCATATATCATGCAAGGGTCACGTAACCTTGAAGAATCATCCTAATTTTGTTTATATGGTTACACAGATACCTTTGGTATTTACTTACCATGATAGTTATCAGGTTTTCTGGCCAAGTACATCTTCTGTGTTAATGCAACCTCCTATTGCCCTAATAAATATTTGAGAATATGGTCTTTCAGTCATGAAGAATGATCGTTGTGGTTTTATAAGATATCTAATTAAAGTATCTGAAACTAAGTTGCCTTAAAAATAGATGCTGTTTTCATTGATATATTCTAAGGCGGTATATATTACATCAAGAGTTTATATTTGAATTAAAACCATGGCTCTGAAACTTACTGTGTGAACTTGGGCAAGTATTTAAACTCTCTGACTCGCCGTTTCCTCATCTAGAAAATGCAGGTGGGTATAAAAGTAGGATAGTAGTGAGAATTAAATGAGTTTGTATGTATAAAGAATTTAACTTGTACTTGCAAGAATCATGTGAGTCTTTCAGGAGCGTTCATTTTTCTACTTAATAAATACCCTGTCCTAGGCATTTGTGTTATGTATTGGCATACTAAATGAGGAAGGATAAATCTTTGTCTCAGCGAGACGCATGAGCTTCTGGCCCAGCCCAGGCTGCCCCTGCCAGATGGAAGTGGAGAGTAGGGGAGTGTCGAAACCCAGAGCCATGGGGAGACCCTTGGTACTTCTGTGCTCTGCAGGATTTTGATGTTAAGGTTAGATCCATTGAGTTGCTTTTCCTCTTTTTGGATTATATTAGTGATCAAATGCTACCTTGCTTTTGGAAAGCCACAGGAAACTTGTGTAAGTCTTTGTTGTTCTTCTTTTTTAATTTTAATTGGCAGCAGCACCTGGTTGTGGATAAGGGAGCAGATTTTAGAATCAGATGCACACAGAGTACAAAATCATAGACTTGGATTCAAGTCCATTTACCAGCCATGTGACCTGCAAGTTTGTTAACCTCTTTGAGTCTGTGGTTCCCTGAGAGTATTACCTCATCTATTACCCATACTAGGAATCATAATGCTGCAAAAGTTGTCTGCAAACAAAATAGCTTTGTTGTAAGAACTAAGAGAGCTGTGCCTTTAGAAGGCTTAGCACATTTCAGCACATGGTATAAGCTCACAGTTACTAATCATCATCTTAACATTGTTATAATTAGCCATTATGTTTCTTTTAAGATAAAGATTCATAAAGGTTATTGGAATTGCCCAGTGATGTAACATGGATTCAAGCCCAGTTCTTCCTGATTTCAAAATCCATGTTGTTTGCATAGATGTCATGCCTCCTCATGAGAGAAATGAAACAAAAACTGGACCAACCTCTCTGAAAAACTGAAGTCATGTAATTCCTGCCACTACTATCAGTAAGAAGAAAAATGAAAGGCTCACGGTTGTTAAAAATGATATTGGAGTAAACATCAACAGTCATACATTTTATGGAAGGATGATCAAAGTAGATGGCAAGTACGGTTTCCATTAGCTTTCTTCATTGATATTCTCTACCGTGCAGAGCTACCACTCTGAGGATTTTCCAAATCCCAGCATGTCTGTTTCCCAGGTGAGCAGACCTTACGGTTCAACCCAGGGCGAGCCATTTGTGTCAGAAGCCCAGATGCGGAAAGGGGTGTGTGGCTGGGGCAGGCTCTCGGTTCTCATGGGTGGGAGTCGGATGGTATCTGAGAAAGGTGTATGTGAGGCTTGAGCTTGAGCTTCTGTCTTGAGCATTCATTGACCGAAAGATCTGACTTAAACTGCTGTCCCATGAGCAATGAAATGCTGAGCTTCCCTCCAATTCACACGATTTATTCAAATAGTAATTGGAGACTCAAGGCTTAAAATCCCTTTTCCAAAAGGTACTCATTCATGAGTTCTTTACCAAGTTGGTCAGATTCTTGGTTTCATAATGGAAAATTAGCTAAAATATCTATATTCTGTATGTGTATATATATTTGTGTGCACATGAGCGTGTGTGTGTGAGAGACAGTGCGAAGTCTAGGCTTACAGTAGAGAACATCTACACTAAGGAATAGCATTGCAGATATTAGAAGAAGGCATATATTAAGTGGTTTAGAAATGCATCTCTCAAATTCTCATATTTTTAACAAGCCTCTATGGACTCATTAAAATTTCAGAATCATACAAAAAATTATCCCCTTTGTAAATGGAAGTTTTAGATTTTCAGAGCTTGAATGAGGATGTATTTTAGCTTTTGGCCTTTGACTATTTGTTATACATTGTGTGTGTGTGTGTGTGTGTGTGTGTGTGTGTGTGTGCACGCGCGTGTGTAGGGTTTCTATTTTTGGTGAGACAGAAGCTGCTTATACGTCTTAGGGTTTTTCAAAGGGAAACATTTTTATATGAAAGTTTTGTACTCTGTTAATGGAATATATGATCCCCTCATCTGCAGAGAAGAGCGCCATAAGCAAAGCCCCTCGTGCTTCTCGTCTCGTGTTCTTTGCAGCTTATCTTCTTCCTGGAGGAAGCAAAGGAGGGCTTGGAGATGTTGTGTTTTGCTTTGCTTTTCCTAGAGCAGTAGCTTGGGGAAAGACAGTACATAGGACTTTATTTTTTTTATTTTTTTTAAAAAAGATTTTATTTATTTATTTGACAGAGTGACAGCCAGGGAGAGAGGGAACACAAGCAGGGGGAGTGGGAGAGGAAGAAGCAGGCTCCCAGTGGAGGAGCCCGATGCGGGGCTCGATCCCAGGGATCTGGGATCATGCCCTGAGCCGAAGGCAGACGCTTAACGACTGAGCCACCCAGGCACCACCACATAGGACTTTATATTGGTAGCTTCACTTGCTAATATTTTTTGAACTTTCACTGTCTACCAGTTTCTCTTTAAGGACTCTCTACATACTACCTAATTAACTTTGCCATATTCCTCTGACATAGGGAGTATAATAATCCCCAGTTTGCAGGTGAAGAAACTAAAGCACGGTGAGGTTAAGAAACTTCTCCAAGCTACATGTGCGTGGTAAAGGGCGTTCAAATCCAGGCCATTGGATGTATGGCTTGGGCTCTTAAGCACTATGCCAGTGGTGTCAATGAAAGAAATAACGATCATCATCATAACCATAATTCCATTTAAAAGACATGTTTACTCTGTAAGTGTTGTGCTAATTGTTTCTTATCTAAACAAAGCCCTCCTAGGGGAAACTATCGTAGCCGCCATTTTACCACATGAAAACCAAGGCTGAGTGGTTGAGTAACAGGCCCAGGGCCTGACAGCTAGTGAGAGGGGGGACTTGAGTTTGAAATGAGTCTGTCTGACATCAAGGTGGGCAGGGAAAGATACGGAGGACGAAGCACAGACGGTTCAGTCTCTACCCATGTCTTGATACAAACATGGGCTTCTCCTTAGCCAGGGCTTACCACAACATCCCTGATGAGTTGGGGTCCAAAAAAGTAAATGACACACAACATTTCAGGCGTTGGATAGCACCGAGG
This sequence comes from Ursus arctos, assembly GCF_023065955.2. NCBI lineage: Eukaryota > Metazoa > Chordata > Mammalia > Carnivora > Ursidae > Ursus > Ursus arctos. Next base: position 11,970,809 of record NW_026623019.1, on the reverse strand, counting down.
CCACTTTGCAACCGAAGTTCTGTTTGGCATACTCACTTCGGAGGTTGGGGGAAGAGTAAGTGTGTGTGTGTGTGTGTGTGTGTGTGTGTGTGTGTGTATCCGCTGTTACTTAAAGCTCTCAAAAGGACCTTTATGAGAAGTAATTGAAGGCATTTAAGAGGATTAGATACCACGATATTGAAAGTACTTTTATAATGTAATATAGACGATCACCCTGAGAGGGTTTCTCCATGACTGCACTCCATCATGTGAAGGAGTACATGTCAGAGATGTCCAGTGTGGAGAGGAGGCTCAGGGAGGGGAGCTTGTTGTCTGTCTGTACATTTGGAGAGCCATTCTCTTGAAGAGAGACTTGCCTCGGAAGTTACAGGGGGGACTTTCTGTCAGAGCTGTCCAGCCACGGAGTGGCCTCCTCAGAGCCTCCCCGCGCCCCATCACTGCAGGTATCCGTGCAGAGGTGGACAGCAGGCAGGGAAGTGGGGAGAGGTCTGGCACTGGGGGAAACAGAAAAGGAAACTTTTCTGATTCTAAGATCTTGTCATTTTACACAAAATAAATGCCATCGGAGCTATGAATGCAAGTCATTTATTGTAATAGATTTGAATGTACTTTAGAATCTATTACCTATAAAAGATGCCAAGAGGAAAAATACCTTTGGTAGAAGAAAGAAATTATTTCATCGATTGGAAGAAGATATATTTGGAAGTAAGTTTAAGGATTCTTGAGTATCAATGAAATCTATAAAGAGATTTGCTATTTTGGAAAATATTGTAGAAGCATCTAGAAATTCCTAACAATATTATAGCTGTATTTGAGTGTAGTGAAAGGGAAGAAATGGGAAAAACATGGTTATTTTAATAAGGATGTTAAATTGTCAGAGTTCGCAACATGAATGATTTTCTGATAAAAATGGTGAACTATCACATGCAAGAAAGCTAATAACTGAGGCCAATCACAAAGCCAGCAGGAAGTTAATATCGAGGTTACAGAATATTGTGGCAAATGGAGTTACCTACAAAGGCTTGACCATTGGGCTTCTTCCTGCTGTTTCTCTTGGACACTTGCATGTCACTTTTCTACACTTACGTATGTGACATGCACTGTTAGAGCTTGAAAATAGCTCTTCAATTAACGTCCAGATATCTGTGAATTTCAGTGTTCTATTGTGAAAAATTACATTGGAGCTTTTTTTGAGTGTTGGGTATAGGCAGCTTTGGAACACTGAACTACCTGGACACTGTGTTCTTTCCTTTCTGTTGTCTTAGGTTTTCGTGGGTCAGCCTCTTTTGTACTAAAGGGTGTAAAGGAAGACAGTGTGCAAAGTGGTACCTTGAGGGTGCCGTGTTTTTCCTTTTCTTTCTTTTCTCTCTCTCTCTCTCTTTTTTTTTTTTTTTTTTTTTTTTAAGAGAAGGAACTTGGTTTTCAAAAGAAAGAGATGCAGAATGTCTATACTGCGGCTCATTGTCAGCCATGAGATAGCTCAAATCTTACCATGATTCTTAAATATAGCGTCATTTACATAGGAAATAAAATGCAAAGATGATCACTGGGAAGTGGGCTTATGTAGCATGAAAGAGAATTAGTTTGTGCGAAGGCAGACTGCAGACTGCAGAGGTTTGCTGTGTTGGCTTTGCTGTTTGTTAGGGTCCTGAAAGCTGATGTGGTCGCGTCAGATGTTTAAGCCTGCTAGAACTTCTTCTGTACATTTGTAAACATCCACGTTCATAAAACTGGTAAACAAGCATTTTGGATTATTTCTGAGACGCTAACATCCAGGGCCAGACTTGCTCCTCTCAGCTCTTCTCTCATTAGACTTCTCTCTCCAACCCAGGAGAAGATATCATTCCATGTGAAAATTTCATTTCTTGAAGGGGGCGGGGTCCTGAAAACCCCGGCTTGAGACGTTTTGATAGCAGACAATTCTGGCACAAACGACTCCAGTGATAGAAGAAAACCCTCTCTCGCACTGCCTTCCCTTTGATCTATACCTCTCTTGCAGTGTAGCCTCCAAAGCAGTTCTCCAGAGGTTCTGTGCTTCTCTCTAATTGCTATTAGAGCTGAGAGTCCTCCTCCTTTGCTGTTCTGCAGGGTTCCTAACTATTCTCTTTGACTCAAGTTATTTGCTAAAAATTAAAGGGGCTAGGAGGATCAAAGGCTATGTGCTTTCAGAATGAGGCTGGCATTTTTCTGGGGGTCCTTTAACAGTTTGGAACAGTGAGGGGGCAGGGGGAGAAGCAACTGCATGTTTCAGCATTTTCTTGGGGCAGACTTTTTACAACTACAGGGGAACCACCACGTGGCATTTAATAGCTCAGAGAGCCTGGAGCCTTGGAGCTTCACAAAAGGCAACACTTCTAGTTGGCTGAGTACCACCCTGCAGTATAGCATGAGGAAATCCTGACTGACCTCATAGGCTCCCACCTTTCTCTTACCCCATTTATTAAACTCACAGTAACTCATAGGAAACATTCAGATTTAATCTGTCTTGCTCAGCTTCATGATCTGGTCCTAGCAGTGCACACTCTGGTGCATACTTAATGGAAATGATCAGTGGGCCTCTCCTTCCTTAGAAGCTTCCTTAGAAGGTGGGTCATGGTGGAAGGGACTTAGTCGGTGCTGGGCACCGTTCTGAGTGCTTGGCTAATAGTAACTCATTCAGTCCTCACAATAACCTTAGGTGTGTGGTTTCATTTTATCTCCGTTGACAGATGAAGACTCTAAAGCATGGAGCAGGTGAATAGATTGCCCAAGACCAGGGTCAGAATTAGAATTGGAACCATGCAGCCCGATTCTAGAATTCGTGTTGCTTATGACTGCGTCAACGTCACACCAAAGAAATGCTCCGAAAGAAATGTGGAGCATTTCTTCTTCAAGGGCTTTTTAGCTCAGCTAGTATACAGTTGAATCACCAGAAAACTGAGGCACCGGCTTTATTGCTGGATCCCCTTAATTGTGAAAGAAAGATGGAAGAGGACACTTGTCTTTGTAGTCTAATAGACTGGTTTCAATCTAAATTCTGGTTTTACTAGTTAGGTGTTTTAGGCCTGTTACTAAGTTCTCAAGTCCTCAGTTGCTGAATCTTTGAAGTGGGGATATGACCATAGCATCTACTTGATAGGGCGCTGTGGACAGGAGCTTTGGTAATACATTCAGAGTGCCGACCACAATGCACGTGAGCTGTTAGTATTTTGAAGCTATCGCTAACCCTTTGTGGAAATAGAATGGTGACAGAAAATGAACCAACTGTGTGGGGGAATCTATTAAAGTAATATTGTTGAGTGGAAGATACTCAGACGCTGAATTTCTACAAGGCAAGTCAATGGTCTACCACTGGATTCCACCAATAGAGGAGATTTTCTGCAAGTGCCCTTAGCTTCCTAACGCAGGACCGTCGTGGGGGAAATAGCGTTGTGATGCAGTGTGTCAGGTATCTGTTACACTCCAAGGAGGATTCAGTTGTCCCCAAATCTGAATTACAGCAGGGTCCCAACGTGTCACATCTGCTGTCCCCTCTGCTGATTCCGCTTCAGAATGCATAAGCTGTGGAGCTAGGATTTACTAATCTCCTTGAGGTCATTAGAAATGGAAAATCAGTGTAATCATGGGGAGGGACTTAGGAAAAATCAGGAAGATGGCAATGCTGTGAGGATGTGGGGATTCTCCTGGGCAGCCAAGGGTCAACTGCACCCACCTAGGTCTAATGCCCGGTGGGGGGCGGGGGGGGTGGGAGTTCACACTCAGTTATGACATGAACTTCCTCTTCCCAACACTGAGAACTTCACCACTTTCAGTAAAATTATCCAATTTCTAGCTTCAGACGGAAAGTTCTCCTTTATTCTCTCTTTCGCCACAGGAGCCAGAATCACACTAACTCAGCCATGCTCTCTCTCTCTCTCACTCTTAAAGCCATCCTTAGAAAATGGTGGGGGTGGGTCTCCCCACTTGAGGAAACTCGATCTTTTATAGGAAGCATCCTGTTTGGCACCTTGAGGGTTAAATTTTTGTTGCAGAGAAAGAGTATCAAGTGGCTTTCCAGGAAGATATAAGCCCCAGTTTAGAAACTGCCATTTCTAAAAGGTAACCCCAACATACATTAGTTTGCCCTGCTTTCTATGAAAGGACTAACTTGCCGCTGCCCGTGGCTGTGTGTTAGTTCGCTTCTCTCTGTCAGCCTGCCTATCCATCATCTATATAACATATATATCAGGGCAAGGACCTTCCTCACAGTTCATAAAAATCCTGCAACACGACCGAGCTCCCTTTTACTATAGATCCATTTTACAACAGCTATCAATTTATCATGTCATATAAACCAAAAGGCAAGTGTTTATCTTATCATTTGGAGGCATCCCTTCTCCCTCTGTGTCCTAGCCCCTCCCCTTGTGCCAGTTTCCAGCCCCTCAAAGATGCTTTGTGCAAGAAAGTGCAAGTTCCTCGTTCTGGCTTTATTGATTTTTCCCTCTTGCTCTCCTCCTGGCTCCCCCCCAAAGCAAGCGAGCAGAGCAAATGGCCCGGGTTCTCCCCCAACGCCTGACTTGCGTTCGCTGGGAGGAGAGCCGGAGAGGGAGCGCGCATTCGGAGCAGGCTGCTCTGACTGCGACCACAGGCTGGTTCGTGCAGGCTGTCCTTCTCCTTCAAAACCGTGCATCCCCTCCCCGAAGCAGCAGGCAGTGTGCCTCCATTCAGCCACATTTGGTATGCATGAGCACGGCTGCAGGGAGAGGGGAGGTGGCTTTCTTAAGAAGGTTCAGTGGCTCAGGCAACGCCACTTGACTAGTCTCCCAAGTTCCGGGAAGCCTCTGCCCTGATGGAATTTGCAGGTGTGGAGATGACCATGGGATGCCAAGGCCGTGGGGGAGAGTTTATTTTCTAGGTATTGCTCAGGTTTGCAGTTTTTGGTTTTCCTGGTGGAATTTGGAAGGGGTCATGAATCAAACTGATGCTCCTCGTCCCCTAAACTGGACCATCCGGAAGCTGTGCCACGCAGCCTTTCTCCCATCTGTCAGACTTCTTAAGGTACTGTAACTTGCTGCTTTGAATGGCTCTAATTGTGCTTTTCAGGTCTGAATACCCAACTTCGCACTTGGGCTAGGACACACCTTTCGGGGAGCACAAACGCTTATGGTGCTGGCTCCTTTTCCCAAGGCTGGAGAGAGGATCTCAGCGGTCCATCACCCCCCATGGTGTCAGGGTGGAGAGATGGTCTGAGCCACAATTGAGAATGAGATTATGGTGGCAGAGAATGGGCTGCCTGAGTGCTCCCCCCCCCCCCCCCCGCCAAGCCCCCCGCCCAGAACATCCCTAAAATAGAATTAATTAACTTCTTTGGGAGGGTGGGAACTGTAGTGGGAGTGAAATCTCTTACTCCTGGATGTTTGGCTCTTCGGGTTTTTTTCCCCCTCCCTGGGGAAGCCCTTCGACCCACTTTCCCTTTAAATGGAACCTGAGAGAACAAAGGATTCTCCTCACTATTTTAAAAGCCCTGTGTCCTTAGGTGGTCGCTCAGGTAAAGACAAAGAACGAATCTCATCAGATTTGTGACTTCTTTGGTGTCCTTGTTTTTAGAAAGCCATGATAATTTTAGTCTCCTAAGTGAAGCCAGTAGTGGGAAAGTGTTGTTAAATATATATTGAATGTATGCCTTGAGCTCCCGCTCTGAGTTACACAAAAGAATGGTACTACACCTGAGCTTAGAATTGTCACCTTGTGTTGGCAGCACTCCTCTTTCTAGAAGCAAATACGGTAAAGATACTAAAAAAGTCCACACAACTCCATAATAATTCACCTTCATCATCTGCCTTAGAGGGAAGAAAATACAAATAAAATTTAAAAGGTGCAAAAAACAAGTATTTTTCCCTAGAAAAGAGAATGTGCTAACACTTATTTGGGGGGAAAAGTACGTATCTCTGGATGTCCCACACCCATGTAAAGTTAAAAAGGCAAAGCAGAGTTCTTTATTCTCTTTTCCGTATTGATATGATACTGTGATTTAATGACCACTGGATATTGAGCCTAATTGACCACAGTGGAGGATTAAAGAATTAGTCCTGAATAAATGACACTTGCAGCATTTCTTTCTTTCTCTTTCTTTCTTTCTTTCTTTCTTTCTTTCTTTCTTTCTTTCTTTCTTTCTTTCTTTCTTTCTCTTTCTTTTTTTCTTTCTCTTTTTCTTTCTCTTTTTTGGCTGAGGCTGTGTTTTGGTTGGGTCAAGTTTGATGTGGACAATTAGTTCTGTGCAGCTAAGTGGCTCCTCGCAAGAGAGAATTACCCACCATCTGAGTTTTCCTTATCCTGTTCAACAAAAACCCCATGTTAACTTTGACAAAGGCTGCCCCATGTCCTGTTCAAACCCCCATCATGTTGTTGTCATGGCGATGGTTTGCTTCCCTACGAGAGTATTGAGGAGGAAAAGCCAATTTGGGAATACGGAGTGGGAGAGAAGTGTCCTTGGATGTCAGTGCTTTCACTGTCTTGGAACAACATGTGTGATAGGGCAGGAGAAAGAATGAGGCCAGGGAACAAAACAAATGAATGTAAATTTTCCTCCAGAATCACTATTGAATCAAGGGTCCGGGGCAAAGAATGTCTTGGCAAATCTACCGAGGACTGAGAAAACTGACTCTAGCAATTGGATGTGCAGTGAGAAACATTTTTCACTTAAAGTCATTCATTGGCCCTACCCCCCAAATAATGCTTTTTAACTTACATAATGACCTTCTTAACAGGTATGTGCATGGCACTCTCAATATATTATTCATTAATACTCTAGGTTTTTTTTTTTTTAATGGAAAACGTTATTCATCATTTCCTGGTCACAAAACCAGCAGAGAAGTATCTATTTGAAGTAGATGACTTATTTTGAGAACATCTGTCATCTTTTTTAATGGAAACTACTGTTCATGCTCTGTATCATCAGGCATTGTCAATATTACACCAATACTGTGATTTGTATACAGTTTACTCCTACCAGGCTTTTTTTTTTTTTTTTTAACATGGTGCTTTATAACAATTCATCTACTAAAGTGTACTGATGAGTATCCTTCCAATTCTCTCAATACATGAAAGACAGGATGGTTATTACTAGAGAAGTTCCTTTCCAAATGACCTCTGTGTTTTTGAAAGATCATACCTATCCTAGGAAACTTCAGATAGTGAACATATTTCAACCTCTTTAAAAAAGTGATACCAGATTCTTTCAGCAATACTTATATAAAAGTAGCTTTCCTTTCTTTTTATCAGTTTTACATCACCAACATTCTGGATATGAATATTGTATAATCCGCCCCCCCCCCCCGGATTGCTGCTATCATACTTGCTTTGCTAGTCCCTATGTATTCTTGCCCTGCTTTTATATTTCAAGTAAATTGGAAGTTCCTGAGTAATCGTTTGCATCTTTTGGTCTGTGTTCTTCCTGGTTTAGTTTATAAATTAAATATTTAATAACTGTGATTCTTACTGTTCTTTCCTATTTCTCTCCCTCCCTTCCCAGTCTCCTATTCTCCCTCTCCCACACTATCACCACCATGGTAATTTAGTGCTTGGGTTCTCTGGGCAACCTGGAGTCTATTGAAATCATAAGCTAACAAACCCAATTCTCCTACTCAACAGGTAATTTTTGGTCCCCTTCTAAGCATTTTTCTGATGTAATATGTTTTTCCCAGTGCTCTGACTTGTTAGTGACGCAGTAGAGGGTGTGATGGTATGGTCAGATTTAGCTAAACTCTGGTCACTCACCATTTCTCACAAACTGGCCTCAAGATGCTTTCCCTCCCTGCCCTCTCCTTGAGGATGTGTGTTTCTTTGCTAACTTACTTGGGCACCATGTTAATATTTAGAGATGGCGTTATAATCCTATTTTCTCTGTTTCCTATTTCCTCATAGAAACAGGATCCTAAGGAATTAGAAGGGGAAGGCTGGCATCTGAAGCATAAATTAAACTCAATGAATGAATGTTGGAATATACTCATTATTCCTTCTGAAAACATCTCATTTGTTGCTTTGTCCATCTCAGAGCAAATTTTGAACATGCCAACCAACTCACATTTTGAATTTGAGATTGCATTTGGAAATAACATTTGAAAATGAATTTTTGGACAGGCTCATGATGATGATAGCCAAAAGACAGAGGCTGTTTTCAAACGGATACATTTCAAATGGGACCCTGTCCAAACTATTTCTCTTCATTTGTCCTTTGCTTCATTCTTATGTGTTTTAAGATTTCATCTTACTAATCACAAGAAGTCAAGTTTATTTCAGTGACAGAATGTTCTTAGCATATTTCATATTCATTATTAGGTCTGCCTCTGCCATTGTTTTATTTGGGAGATTTTATTTTGGTAACTTACGATGAATTTGAAGATTAATTTCAGTGCAGAGAGCTTTGTATTGAAGTCTCAGTGGACTTAATAAAGAGAAGACTTCTGAAAATGGGTTACAGTAGAGGAAAGGGAAGCTTTGTACTTGAAACAGATTTTGGATACAAACATTTAAGCCAGTTTGTCCATGAAGACCAAGACCTATCATTTTAGGATTTTCAAAGTTTTGTACTGAGGAGGAGTCTGATTTTGTACTTGGAGCAATGTCAAAATAGATTAAGAAATTATATTCTGGAGAGTTAGATCTAGACACTGGATCCTAATTCCGTTGTGTTCCTAACCACCTGTGTGACCTTGGGTAAGTTACTTAACCTCTCTGTAACTTGGTGTCCTCCTCTTTAAAATGAAAAAGTTAGGTCTTCGGATCCAGTGCTAAGATTCCATGTAGTAAAGGCTACCATGCTCTGTGGGTATGAAAGAACATAATCTCTTGAGGCTAAAAATAGTTTAACTGGATTGGATATTCAAATAGAAAAGGACTAGAACATTCAGCAGCATTTAAAATCATAGAGGAAGGCCTTAGCTGCTACGCTATTTGACGATTATCCTGAAAACTATGGAGTACCATCAAGGGGAATGCAACAGGGAGGTGACTTCCAGATTCAGGTGTTAAATAGATTGCTCCAGCTGTACTGTCTAGAATGGGTAGAAGATGGTAGGATCGAAATCTTAGAGGTAAAATTGGAGGCCCAGAGAATTGATGAGGATGTGGGCTAAGGCAGTAGGAATGGAGGTAAAATAAGCATGGCTTTGTTAACTTGATAAATTGTGGTGCAGGGAAGAACTTAGGCTAACTTCGGAGTTTGATCTTTGTGGCTAGTTGGATGGAGGTCCCACTGCCTGAGAACAAAAAGGTATTGAGAATAAAGGACAGAACTTCTGATTTCTGTTTGTTGAGTTAGAGAGGGTATGTCAGTTATTCTAGAGGGATTGAGGGAAAAATAATAATTCCATGTCATTGATGAGTATGAGCCCCATTGAATACTTGATCACAGAACTCTTTGAAGTAAATAATATACGATCAGGAATATCTCTTCTAATTTTTTTTAGATTGTATGCATAGTAAACTCCCAATTTTTTGGAATCTGGTCAAAAAGCTAACTTTTCTTTCTTTTCTCCTCTCTTTCATATTTTTATCCAAAGGATTAATGAAAAGAGAACTGGGTCACAAAAGGGAAATAACTGAGTAGTGATCAAGGTAGGCTACAAGATGAACATAAATTCTGCTCAGTTACTAAGGTTTTCTACTTCTAGAATTCCTTGTAATGGTAACCAGTGTCCATTATACTGTCCCTGAAGCATAGTGAGATCGTCATGACAAGATGAATTGAGTCTCTCTTCTACAGTTGATGCCAGGCATTCCGGAAATTGACTTCCTTTTGATGGTCTTGAACTTGTAGGAAACAATTAAATTGAGATTCATTTAATGTGTGTTTTAAATTTAAGAAATCCAAAGTCTCCTTTTCCCATCTGAAATCCTGCATTTTTATATGGCACATAGAGGAATATCAGTAAACCAAAATTTTTTCCTTGGCCAGGACGAGGGACTCTTGAGCTGCCTGCTAGTGAGTAGCAGTTAAGTTTCCACCACAGAAGAGAAAACACACACCTGTTCTATCTAGACATGTCAGTGAACCGTGGCAAGGTCAGGGAATGTCTTAGGGCCCAATTCCACTAAGTCCCCTAAAGATGAGATGAAGAATAAACTGCTTTTAGGCCAACACAGTGTATTGTCAGGAAAAATGTTAAGGGCTACTAATAAGGAAACTTCCATCTTTTCATCTCAGCAAGACAGCCTCAGATTTCCTTTAAGAAAATAAGAAAAAGAAGAGAAAAAAAGAAAAGAAAATGTGCTCAAGCTGAAACCCGGGAAAGAGAGAATCTGTCCGGTGTGTTTCAGATGGTGGCTTGATTCAGGCTGCTGAGCGGTCACCATGTGACTTGCCTTTTTGTGAAATGTTCCTCGGGCAGCCTGACGGAAATTCCTGAGGCAACAAGAAACCCTCCCGTCTCTCTGGAGAGCTCTGTCTTCTGGTGCCCTCTATTATGGAAAAAAAGACTGAAAGCGTGTGGTCGCTGGGCAAAGGGGGAGGATGTGGCTGGGAGAGTGAGTCCAGGGCCACCTGGCTCCGGGATGACTTGTTGAGTCCCAGTAATACGGGGCCAAGGTCTCTCTCAAGGGAGAGGGTTCTGCCTTCCTTGTAGATAGGATTTCCGGCAGCTAAAGAGAACACTGCCTCTCCAGCAGGAGGTTTTCATCCTCCCCTCCCTCATCTTGGTGCTGTAACCTCAACTGGCTCCAAGCTCATCTGCAGACAACTAGATCGTATCCTTTCTTCCTCTCTATTAGGGACGTGAAAAGGAGTTTTAACAGGTCTGGCTGACCAAAAAAAAAAAGTATTCAGTAAATGTTTATTGAAAAATAAATAAACAACGCAAGTATGTGAAATCCTGAAAATGTTTAGGAATCACCTGGGGAGCTAGTGAGCAGAGCAAATAGCCAAGCCTATCCCCAGGGGTGCTTATTCAATAGGTAGGTGGTGGGCCCCAGGAATTTGCATTTTAACGACCTCTTCAGTGATTCTGATGTGAACAGCTCTTAGAAGGACCACATGTAGAGAAAAGCTGACATAAATTCAGCTGAGCTGGAGGGAAATTACATTAAATGCCCTTTCTTATGCTGGCATCTGGGCAGAACAGATTTTGTGATAGTAAACAGAACAAAAGGTTTTAAGTAGTTCTCAGGTTTTCAAAATTTAATCATGAGCGGTCATTTACAGATAAAGAAGTAATTGAGTTCAGCTGCCTTGTTTTGATTTGTAGATGACAAAATAATCTGGAGGAGTGGTTGTCCCTATTTCTCTGCTTGGTTTATTTATTTATTATTGTCACGAGTTGTTTTCAGTCATGTGACATACAACTTCAGGTGTTTCTATTCTATTGAATTCACCTGGAGATTTGTGAACCAGAGCTCCCAAAGACGGTGTATATGGTAAAAATTCTGCAATATCGTGTCTATACCCCCTTCATCCTTCACCTGTGCCCTTGGAATTGCAGAGGTCACTCAAGTGCATGTTCCTTTGATTCCCATGGAATGTGGTTTTACCAAGTGAGCTGTGTGGCCTGCTTACTTGGGGGCCAAGGCCGAAACAGCCATAGCCAATGCCTACAATGGTAGAGTTGCTCCCCACTACCCCTGGTCACTCTACCCTACAGCCTTCAAAAACTAACCAAGGAAGAGATTCTGGACCAGAACTGGGAGGGGAGGAAGAGAACATTCCGGACTTTCATTTGGAAAAACACATTCAAAATTAAAATTAATTGTGTACGTAAAATTTTTTAAAAACGATGCCTAATATTAATTATTAAATAAGGAAAGCTGAGCTGAACAAAATTTTCTTGGCTCTTGAGTATATGAGAAAGATAGAGTAGTATAACTGCTGTGGTGGGGTGGGGACAGGCATAACAAAATTTCCAGGAGAGGGATATTGAGTTTTTATGTTTATCACACATAATTTATTTTTAAAAGCATTTAGAAATTCACCAACCAGTGGCTGCTCTGTACTTCCATTTTCAGAGGCACGTGCATAGGAATTGCAGTTTCGGGATAGCATTGATAACTTTTACTTCTTCTCCAAATAATTAAAGATATTTCAAGAGTGGATGGGCAGATAAATAGGTGGGAAGGAAGGATTGAATCTATAAATCTATTAGCAGCATCTTTTATATTAAATTGCCTTGGAGGAAGAAGTATCCACCACATGAACCTTTGAAGTGTTCTCAAAGTGTGGTCCAAGACTCCCTGTTACAGAATCAATTTCTTGGGATTCCACCCAAACCTACTAAGATAAACCCCTGGGAGGACCTTGAGAATCTGCATTTTAACAAGCAATACAGGTGAACCGTAGGCATTGTAATATTTGGAGACTATGTCTTCTGGAATGTGACACTTAAGTAAAGAGACATTAGCTCATTAAAATTATGCCTCTGGCATGACCACACCTTGGTATTTGATTTTTATTGTTAAAAATTGAGTACAAAATCTCTCTCTATATGTAGGCCCATGATGTCTCTATATCTTAAAAGTTCCCGTGCTCACAGAGCATTGGATGACTTTCATAATTGTTTCTTAAGGGATCATGCAGGGAGCTAGTTTAGGTGTTAGAAATGGATAGTAGATAAGTGGTATCCTGTATTAAAAGAAAACATGGGGGGTGCCTCGGTGGTTCAGTGGGTTAAGTGTCTGACTGTTGATTTTGGCTCAGGTCATGATCTCAGGGTTCTAGGATAGAGCCTGGCTTCGGGCTCTGCACTCAGTGGGGAGTCTGCTTGAGATTCTTTCTCTCTCTCCCTCTTCCTCTGCACCCCCCCCCATTGCTCTCTCTCTAAAATAAATATTTTTTTAAAAATCATGGCATATCAAACCTCTTTCTTGTTCATGTAAAGAAATGATGTACTTACATGGTTTGGAGGCAGAAAAACTCTGCAGCAAAGACAGCACTAAGTCTAACATTTGCCCTGTTGTTCTGCCATTGCTGAATTAATCAAGCTCCCTCACATCTGCTGCTTCTCCATACTTTCTCCCATTTACTAGTATCTCCCATTCACCAAGTTGTCTGAACTGGAAAACCTGGGCTTATGCCTTTTACTTTATTGGCTCTCATCCCTTCCATAATCAGCCAATTAGTTCTGCCAGGTTTCCTCATAAATATGTCTCTGCTCCACTCCTTCTGTCTATTCATAGTTCCCAAGATCAGTTTCTTATTCTTGGATCCAAAATACTATAGTTGTCTGCTTCAGATTGATCCTTCTCACAGTCACCAGAATGGTCCACTTAAAATGCAAGTAAAAGTAGGGTGGGGCCATATTTGACATTCTTCAGTGGTTCCCTTTCTCCTGTAGACTAAAATCTAACCTCCTAGGTATGGTATATAACATCCTCAGTGGTCAGTCCTTTGCCTACTTCTTTACCTTTATATTTTGTCTTTCCTTCCTCAAACATTGAAATTCGTTATAGCTGGGCTTTTTGCATAAGCTGTTTCCACTGCCTGGGAAATCTGAGTCACACCTACTAGCTAAGTCCTGCCCATATTTTAACACTGAACAGGTGAGTTGGATGAATTTAGGAAAAATTTCCCTGAATCTCCAAAAGCAGATTAGGCTCTCCTTGTATGCATGTCCATAAAAATCAGTGGGTATTTCTATCTTTGCTTTTAGCATGTTGTAATATTCTTTTGCCTCATGGGAATCCTAGTTTAGACAATTTGGTATGTGCATTTGGCAAAGAGCTTAGAATATTTTGAGTGCTAGATGAATTACCCTTGACTAGGTAAATGTCCAAATAGATAGCTGTGCTCTTGATGCAGTTCTCTGAAGTTATTACGCAAAAGAACCAAGTGCTATTACAGGGTCTTGGCATTTTTGTCTAATTAAAGAAAACTTTGAGCTTGAGTTGATACAGTTCATATGTTCCCCAAATTGGATGATTAGTTAAGGAATTGAACCAATAATTAATACTCGGTAAAAGTGACGCAGGATAAAATTACATACTCAAGAAAGGAACTGTAAATAGCACCAGTACATGCTTTGAAAATACTTGCTGAAAGAGAAAGTGAGAGATTGTAATTACCTCATCTATTGATTATGTCAGACAAAGGGCTTTCCTTAATTTAATGATCTAAGAGACTTTAACATACTACCTTTAATAATGTTGTTGGATGGGTTACACTGAATTAGAGAAAGTACTATTAGAAGAAACACTACATAGTTGTCTTGCTGGGCCATTCTTTATTTTTTTTTATTTTTATTTTTTGAGAGAGAGGGCACATGAGAGAGTGTGATCGAGGGGAGAGGGGCAAAGGGAGAGAATCTTAAGCAGACTCCACTCCCAACACAGAGCCCAATGTAGGCCTCTATATCATGACCCTGAGATCATGACCTGAACTGAAATCAAGAGTCAGATACTTGACTGACTGAGGCACCTAGATGCCCCTTGCTTTCTTTAAATGTGCCTTTGCAAGTGTCTAGAGATAACTATGTAGGTATAATCCTATTGAAATATCTTGACATTTCCATTTAAAGTAAATGTGACTTAGAATTTGTTTTTCTGTTAGCATTAGGTTATCTTACTGTATCAGCTATTACGGATAGAAGTCAGATAGAAGCCTTAGTTTATCAGGTTCCTACTGGGAAAAAATAGGTCAAAGTCAAAGTAAGTTTCTTAGGAAAGATACCAGAGTCATTAGAAAAATTATCCTAGTACTGGTTGGTTAAGATCAATAAAAGAAGTAGCTGGAAAAAAGGTAAATTATATATATGTGTGTATATGTGTGTGTGTGTGTGTATATATGTGTGTGTGTGTATATATGTGTGTGTGTATATATATGTGTGTGTATATATGTGTGTGTATGTGTGTATACACATACATATATGTGCATTTGGCAAAGAGCTTAGAATATTTCAAGTGCACAAAATATATACATATATATACACACATACATAATTTAACATATATATATTTTATATATTTATTTCTTGCTTCATCTCTGTGCTTATCCATCTATTTGCTGGGAGAAAGAAATGAATAAAAATATTTAAAAGAATGAACTATTATACAGGCATCCATAAAACAAGTTTGCTCTATAGTACCAGTTCAGGAATGGATGATGGCTTGACATTTAAGCTCTGGAGATTTAATTTGTAATTGTTGAGTGCTTTGGGCTAGCCCAGTGATTTCCCTTTAAAACAGGGTTCCCCACCTGTGGCACCACTGACATTTTGGCCTGGATAAATCTTCATTGTGAAGGTTGTCTGTCCTGTGCATTGTAGGATATTTAGCAAGTTGTTTGGATTTATTGACTAGGTTCCGGGAGTACCTTCCTCCCATATCCCATTGTGACAACCAAACATGACTCCATACATTGCCAAATATCCTTCAGGGGACAAAATCACCCCCAGTTGAGAACCAGGGCTTTAAACGTAACCTCTTGAAGATGAATATTTTAAGAGCTGGGTAGGTAATTGATTTCACCAATACCCAGTAGAGACCTTCTGGTGATGTGAAGGGGATGCTTTAACTTTAGACACACTCTCTTTTTTATAAAAAACTGAAATTCAGCTTACATTTGGGAAATTAACTGGTCAATTTCTATTCACTAAACATAGACTAAGGAACTATTTTCTCAATCTTATTGTCAATCATCTCTTGTAAGAAAATTCAATGTGTCTAATTTGTCTGCAAGTGTTTGAATGTTCCATATATTATTGCTTTGTAATTTAAAAGCAGAGCATATTTTCATTTGATTGATGTATCAAGTGAAATATTGAATTTTTATCATCATTTTGTTCTACAATAACTTCTACTTAGAACTATTTAAGAATAATAAGATAGAAAATCCATTTCAACGAACACATGAAAGTATTTTATTTCAAGGTGAGTTTTTTGTATGAAGTTAGTTCATGTGAGCAATCAAAGATTTTAAGATATATCCAATAATTAGCACAGGGAAGCTATACAATTTAAAGATGAGTAGCATGACCTATAGCTATGTTGTGCACCTGAAACTAATATAACCTGGTGTGTCAGCTATATTCAAATGAAATTAATGCCATAAAAAAAGAAAAGTTTATACTTATGACAGCTAATGACAGCTAATTTTTCAGACATTAAATTCAGCGTGATCAAAAATGGACATAAAACCTGGATTTTTGAATCTGCATTAAATAATATGCTAGCGAAGTTTTTGAGAATAAGTAGTTTAATCTTTCAGTGCTTTCATTTTCTCATCTATAAAATAACAAGATTGGGTTAGATCATGGTTGGCAAACTTTTTCTATAAAAGGCCACATTGTAAATGGCTTTGTAGGTCATACAGTCTCTGTCACAGCTATTCAACTCTGTCATTGTAGCTTGAGAAAGCCGCCATACACAGTACGTAAATAAGTGTAGGTATGTTCCAATACAACTTATTGGGAACACTGTGCAATGGTCTGAATGTTCATTTGGCGAAAATTCATAAGTTGCAATCCTAATCCCCAGAGGTGGTGATGTTAGTAGGTGAGGACTTTGGGAAGTTTTTAAGTCTTGAAGGTGAAACCTTATGAATAGGATTACTGACTTGTCAAAGAAGCTCACTAGCCTCTTCCATCATGTGAGGACACAAGAAGTCTCTGACCTAAAAGAGGGCCTTCACCTGACCATGCTGGCACCCTGATCTTGAACTTGCTTCTAGAGCTGTGAACAATACGTTTCTGTGTTTTATAAGCTGCTTGGTCTGTGGTATTTTGTTACAGCAGCTTGAGCAGACTAAGACAGACTGATAGTTGAATTTCATATATTTCCCACATGTCATAAAATGTTATTATTTTCAACCATTTTTAAATGTCAAAGTGTTCCTAGCTCACCGGCTGTATACAGAGGGCAGGCGGTACTTGGCCTATGGGCTGCAGTTTGCCAACCATGCAATGATTGTGAAGGTCCCGTACAGCTCTAACATTCTTGGATTAAGTAGGAATGAGAGAAAGTCATTGCATGTCCTTAGTTATTTTAAAACTATCTTAATATCTGAAAGAGCTGAGAGTAAATGGTTCATTAATTATAAGAATGTAATACTTATTGGGGAGTGGTGTGTGGTGGGCTTGCTGCCTCATGATGTAGCTCACATTTAGCAAATGTTTGCAGGGGGTACTTCTTTTCTATTGCTCTGAGAAAAAGGAATGTTCCAGTCCTACAAAAGATGTCATTTTTCATGAACTTTATTGAAATGCACAGAGACAGAAAGTGAAATGATTTTAAAATGTAACATTTGTAAAGTTCTTTTCAATTTGCAGAGTTCCTTTACATCAAATGAACTCAACTTCATAGCAACCACGCAAAGCAAGTATAGTAAACAATTACTCTCCTTTTTAGCTGGAAAAAAAAAAAAAATAGCCCAGGTAGGTTAAGCCACATACTAGTGGGCTTTTCTGATTCTAAATTCAGATTTCCGTCCTTTGCACTCCTCTGCATCTTATATCTGCCCTCCATTACTCTCTTCATCTGAGGCCCAATTAGACCATCGAGTTTTCTTATGTACTGGTTATACAAACAAATACATCATTTAAGTACTTGACAACAAAAAAATTACATGGCATAGCCTCAGAATGATCACTGACAAGAAACAAAACTTCTTAGCTTTCTTAGTTGTGAGTTAAATAAAAATACTGCTTTCTGTTTGTTCGGAAATCAGTGTGTTTGGTTTGGGCATACACTATAGTTGGTGTTCAGTAAATCTGAGTCCCTTTTCAATCTAATAAAACAGAAATGGTACAATGCAGATGAACAGAATTCAAGGTGTCTTTGTAGTAATTTGGACTTAGGGAATACATATTATTTATGTGCAACTAATTACAATTTATAGCTATTGCACATTGTGTTAGTAAGGGTTCTCCAGAGAAACAGAGCCAACAGGGTGTGTATGTGTGTGCATAAGTATGTATATCTATATCTATATATGAGGGGGAGGGAGGGAGACTAATCTGATTTTAAGGAACTGACTCACATGACTATGGAGTCTCAGCAAGTCCAAAACCTGATGGCGGAGACTGGCAAACTGGAGACTCAGGAGAGACTTGCATTTTGAGTCCAAAGGCTGTGTGCTGTAGATCCAGGAATAACCAGTGTCGCAGATGAAGTCCAAAGGCAGTTTTCGGGAGAATTCCTTCTTCCTTGAGGGGAGGTCAACCTTTGTTGTATTCGGGCCTTCAGCTGGTTAGATGAAGCCCACTTACATTACGAAGGCCAATATGCTTTTCTAAAAGATCACTGATTGAAGTTAAATATCATCCAAAACACTTTCACAAAAATATCCAGAATAACATTGAACCATATATCTAGGCACCGTGGCCCAGACAAGTTGATAAAAATTAACCATCGTGTAAGTCATTGTTACGGTTACAGTAAAATTGCTGTTTTAGATGTAGTTTGCTTGCAAGTAACAGAAATCCACTCACACTAACTTAAATAAATGTTTTTCTCTAAGGCTAATCTCTAGGATATCCAGCAACTGGAACGGAAGTAAAACCATATAACACAGGGACCTGGGCTTCTGTGTTATGGGGCCTTAGAGTTTCATTTTGGCTTCTCTTGCACATCTACTCTATACTTGTATTCTTCTTTGTAGACCAGCTTTTTCTATTACTCCATATTTTACTGAGACTTGCCATAGTGTTCTGTACTATATGATCTTACAATTGGATTTCTTATATCTCACCAGTTTGTCTCTCTCACTGTCCTATGGATTCTCTCTGACTCGGGTTTGGACAGATATCCACCCTTGCCAACATAGCTACAGGTCGGGAAATTGAATCACCAGATAAATATATGGCCACCTAGAGCCATTCTTCTGGTAGGTGATGTGGGCCAGAACAGGTTCTCTTTAACATGGATGTGGGCACAGTGCTTCACTAATTCAATTAGCATGGATCCCCTAGATACATAATAGCTTAATGATTCTGGAAGCCACCCAGGCCTAAAAGATACTGCAATTCATCTAAAACTAAGATTTCACTCTGAGGTGAAATCCTCACTTGAGGATAACCAATTAGTCTGCAGCGTTTGCTAATATATAACAGGAGGAGATGGACTCTCAACTATAGAGCCTGATTTTAGAGTGCCGTAAACGGTGTTTCTGGGGAAGAGGCTTAATGAACCTGGAAAAATGGTAAGGTCTCCTCCACTTTAAGAATACATTGAAATCCAGAAGAGATGCTTCTAGAGTCCCAATGCAAGATGGCATGATGGGCTCCCATGTCCCTTCAGATGTCTCCTTGAGTTCTCCCTTGTTCGTGGTTTCATGACTGCTGAAAGGTTGTATGGAACGTTTCATGGGCTTTGTCAACTCTTCTGGCTTAATAAAATGGTGCCATCCCAAATCTATAACCCAGACAAAAGAAAGCAGAATAACACATTGTTTAGAAGTAGCAATAGGATGGTAAACTGAATATGAGTGAAGTTTTTGGATTTTTTAAAATTAACTGCATTTAAAGGAATTCAGTATAAATACAAAATTAGCTTTTCTTGCCCATTTATTCATGTTTAACATGAATATTCTACAGTCATCTATTTATTCTACAGTCATCTATTGCTTTGTGTCTAACTACCAAAGGTGTTAGAAATTCAAGGATGAAAAGATACTAGGCCCCGATCAAAAGGAGCTAATCATGGAGTTAGAGAGATAAGCAAATTGGAAATGACCCTAGGGCTCGATAGATGTTTTCGTAGTGATGAGCCTAGAGAAGGGGCACCAAATAGAGTCAGGGAGTTAGTAGTATGAAGCATTGAAAGGGATGCCTAGGAGAAGTTGGAATAGAAAGAATATTCCAGGTAAGTAGAGTGGCATCTACAAAGGCGAGTAGGCATCCTAGGGAGTCTAGCCATGGAGGGAAGCTGCAGCGCGAAGTGTGAAGGGAATGCCAGGACAAGACGTGGGCCTCCTTCAGGTGGCAGGTGCGGGGTACGCTCCGATGCACAGCTCGTACTCAACAGTCTGCACAGTTGAGGCTGCTCAAGTTAAAATGCAATGCCACCACCTCCTCACCCCCTACCTCAAAGAACTCTGTAGGTAGCACCACTGTCACCAGCTGAGCAAACACACAGGCGAGCCCAGATTCGTTAGTCATTAAATGAAGAATGGTCCAGCAGCCGCAGGATGCTTTCTTGAGAGTTACACTGTAGCAGGGACCCTTGCTTTGCTTTCCTTTTTTTTTTTTTTTTCCTAGTTTTTGGTTTTTGTTCTTGGTGCCCATGACAAACTCATTTTCCATATTCAGACCTTTGCAAACTGCCCTATTACAGACAAGTGTTTCATTCTGTTGAATACATGCTATTTATTTTTAAGAATTTTTTTTTTTAAGTGTTCTGTATGGCCAACATGGGGCTCGAACTCCTGACCCGAGATCAAGAGTCGCGTGCTCTTCTAACTGAGCCAGCCAGGCGCCCCCTGTTTTACACATTTTAAAATGTCTTCATCCCGAGTGATAGAATGGCCTTACGAGAATTCTAGTAAATAGCAGCTATGGCACAGAACACTTTCTCTTGTTCTGGACGGCTATGAAATATTAGGCAAAGGGAACAGTGAGCTTACTTTGCCGTTGTTAATAGCGCTGTATCACTGAGGAGGAGGAGTGAGTATGCATTCGCGTGTGTCCTTACGCAACAAACAAATGAACTTGAGACTCAAGGCTGTTTTCATTTAAACTGACTTCTCCGGCATGGTTGTGTTTCACCATCCTGCGAACATTTCTAATAGGTGAACCACTCAAACGAACTTGCTCAAATTGAGGTAAACTCACATACGGTAAAATTAATGAGTTTTAACTATAAGCTCAGTAATTTTTTATAAAGGAAATCACTTATGTAACCACCACCCATATCAAGACACATCCATTTACATTACCCTCAAAAGTTCCCTGGTGACTTTCCCAGTTAAGACCACCGCAACTACCACCCAAGGGAACCCCTGGCAGGCTTTTCTCATTCTATTAGTCATCTTGCCTGATGAAGAACTTCTGAACAGGTGGAATCAGACCGTATGCATTCTCGTGTCTGGGTTTTTCCAGTCTACGTGATCTTTCTGAGAGCCATCCGTTTCATTTCATCGGTCATTTTGTGTAATAGCACATTGTATGAAGATAGCAAAACTGATTTGTCCTCTTTCCTGTTTATGGACATTTGGCTTATTTCTCATCTTGAGTTCCTACAAATAACGGTGCTATGAACATTCTTGTGAACATATGCACTCGTGTGTCTCGTGTATATGGTAGGAATGCGATTGCTGGCTTATAGGGTAGGCGTATGCTTGCCTTTAGTAGAAACTCTGTTTTTTCAGAGTGGTCATACTGTTCTATGCTCCTTTTAACACAGCGTATCAGAGTTTCAACTGCTGCATTTTCTCACCAAAATCAGCATTGTCTTAATTTTTAAAATTTTAGCCCTTTTGATGGGTGTATAGTTTTATCTTAATATAATTTTCATTTTCCTGATAACTACGATACTAAATTTCACATACAGTATTTTTAAAAACTATAATAAGAAGAAAAAACACATGAATAAAGTTAAAAGGGGAAGAAAATGAACTTTGATCCAGCTATCATGGCTGGAAACCAAGACACGTAATTATACCATGTCATTTAATCTTTAATAATGAGGTATTAGGTCCAGTTTTCTGATGAATTTGTGATAGACGTTACTTTGCAATGTAGTTGGGAGAAATAAATGAGTTATACACATTCATAGACATTATGGTTTTTATGTAAAGAACTGAGAATAGTATCTGCCACATGAGAAACACTCTGGGTTTTTGCTGTTTGGAAATATAATACTATAAATTTTAAAGATTTATTTATTTGAGAGAGAAACACATCGTGAGTGGGGGTGAGGGGAGGGGCAGAGACAGAGGGAGCGGCAGTTTCCCTGCTGAGCAGCGAGCTGACCTGGGGCTCAATCCCAGGATGCCAGGACCATGACTTGAGCCAAAGGCAGACACTTAACCCCCTGAGCCACCCAGGCGCTCCTACTATAAATCTTAAATAAAAACAAATTAGCTTTGTGGCTTGGGAAGATGAGGTTGTGACAGGCTATGGATTTAATCCAGCTGAAGTTAACAGGAAATTTTATGAAATGTTGGCTGTACCACTAGGGATGTGTCCATATTAGTGGTAATGGGCATCCTTGAAGAGTTGCCGAATGGGTCTGATTGTTCTCAGCTATAGTTGCTCCATGGACCTTGGTTTAGGTGGAGAGCGTCCACATTGCAGAAAGGGAACATAGCCTGTTGTTAATTGAGCGATGAATTCACTGACTCCACCAGACTTCTCAGATGCATTCTATGCATAAGATATACTGAGTGCTGGTAATACACACTTGTACAGTGAGTATGGTTAGCCTTCATAGAGCTGAAAAGAAGAAAAGGCTCTCTCTCTGGGTATATTCTATCACCCCAACCTCACGTGTAGTTCCTTAATTAATTATACTTGGATCATCTAGGGTGGTCTTTTCAAGGCTTGCTGGCTTCCAGACTCTGTAGTTAGATCTTTGTGTTTGGGGCATGGGGTAGTTTGTTTTGTTTGTGTTTGTGGGTTTTTTTTTTTTATGTCCCTTGTAATTAAATTTCAAAGATCACAATGATGCATATTTCTGTGTCAGTATTTCATATATATATTTTTTTCAACTCTGGCTCCTGAAATCTCAGACCTTATTTGGAAGACTTCTCAAATACATAGTCTTTCTTTGATTTCAGCAGGTAGATAGATTAGTTTTCATAGGATTCTCAAGTAATAAGAAGATACTTGTCACTTTATTCTAAGATTCCTATTCCACTGTTTCTTTTGAATTCTGTTTATAATAAAACTTAATAGGAGCATTTACCTTGGTTACAATCAGGATTCAATGGAAAAAAGTAGTAAAAGTATTTGAGAAAACTTCAAATTCAGTGTGTGATTTACTAGGGATAAGTATTTTTAAATGACCAAAGTTGTTATCTTTTTTACTTATTCATGTAAGTACGTATTTACTGGCCCTCTTATTTAATTTAATTTAATTTTATTTTTTAAAAGATTTTATTTATTTGACAGAGAGAGAGAGAGAGAGCCAGAGAGAAAGGGAACACAAGCAGGGGGAGTGGGAGAGGAAGAAGCAGGCTCCCAGCAGAGGAGCCTGATGGGGGGCTCGGTCCCAGGACCCCAGGATCACGTCCTGAGCCGAAGACAGACGCTTAACGACTGAGCCACCCAGGCGCCCCAGGCCCTCTTATTTTAAAGAGGATTTGAGTTCTGTGACTAATTGTTAAAAATTTTTTATTCTAGAATTTTATTGAAATATTGTTAAGGGGGAAAATATGAAAATATGTACTAGTTAATCAGAAAGGGGCAGAGTGAAGTATATGTTTTGGACTTAGAACTAGAAATCAATTTAATTCAATAAATATTTTTGAGCATTTCCTATCTTCTAAGCTCCATGCTGAGCATTAGCAATACTGAGATGAAAATGTCTTAATTTATACATTCTGGGATCTGACCAACTAATGGGAAAATGGACATAAGTAATTAATCATAATGCTTTCTAATAAAAGATACCATAAGAATATTCCAGATAGATAAGAAGAATGTAAAAATTACGAATTTTGCCCAAGGAAAAAAGACATCGTAAAATGGGTTATACGAATTGTAAGAGATGATTAGGGAAGGAGGGAACGAACATTGCAGATGGAAAAATGAGTATGTGTAAAAGCATCATGGTGTGAATGGGCATGCCATGTTGGGTGCTTTGAAGTTGATCGGTAGCTGAGTCAAGTAGGCTTGAGGGGAATGTAAGCAATGTGAGAGGAGCTGGGACAGGAAGTGAGAAGGGCCTCATGCGCCATGCTCTGTAATTTGGATTTTACATCTGAAGTTGTTTCTAAAATGTTCTTAGAGGAGATTGTATTTGACAAATGATTACAGAAACCTGTGTGGCAGAATCTGAACTAGGCACTAAGAATACAAATGAATAAAAATTCACTCCCATCTCTCAGAAATCTTGGGATGGACCAACATAGTAACAATGGCAGTTGATTCAAGGATGTGTGGCTCTTTGTACTTCATGGGAAGGGAAATGGAAAAATATGTTTTCTTTACCGGTAAAGGAATACATTCCACTCACTACCACGATGAAAATCTTCATGTTGTGAACCAAACACTTAATGTGTCTGTAATGTCATTTCTGATTTTGCTTTGGTGTGGAAGAGATGATTGAAATGTATTTGAAAAGAACAATTCGTGCTAAAACTCTTCTTTCACAGACCTGGTGTTTAAAACACATCCCTCTAAATAGGAAAGCTGGAGCAGAATCTTGATCTAATTGCTTCTTCCAAACAGCCCAGAAAACTGTTGGACTTTGCAGGCCCTTACCAATTTTGTTATCAATAATACAAAAGATGGATACTTAAATGTAGCTTCCTCACAAGGGAAATGCTGCCACAAGAGCCAATGACCTAAATTGTCTTTGAGCATCAAACTTTCTAAAGTGAAGAGAACACATCTGCCCTTTGAATATTAAACTAGTCACTAAACTGGGTCAGAAGGCCCACAAAGAGTGCATTTACAGCACTCTCCCCTCTTCCTTTCAGGAAGAGATGTCTTGGGTGTTCATTACCTTGAAGAAATTCATACAAATGAATGCAAATTGCTTCCGATGGAAGATGTTTTTTGCAGTATTCATCTTTGACAACATAGCCCTGTGCCAATTTTTTTATTTCCTTGACTGAGTTTGCACGAGTTCCCTGGAAACTACTCATCCTACCTTACCTATGTTCCCACTTTCGTCTTCTGTGTCTGTCCTCAATTACACAAACACACACAAGCCAGCCCTCCCTTCAGTCATTAGAAACATTGAGCAGTTGGTTGAGACTACTGCAGGTTTTGTTGCTTTAGCTTCCTTGAAATGAGGAAGTCAGTGAGAGCTGAGAAAAGACCCTTGGCATGAGTGATTTGGAGGATCAAGGGTGACTCAATGAGGAGCTATGCTAGGGTGCTCAAGGAACAAAAACACAACCATCTCAAGAGCAGAGATCGTAACACCTACACTGAAGTCATAGATGCTTGTATGTTTCCTGAATGGATGAGTCCATGGAGTGAGCAGAGGTAGAGGCAATGGGTATACTCTAAGCCGTGGAGGAGAGGACATAGAGAAGGTGGGCTTCAGATGGAAACATGGCCCCAGGTGAAAGGTATATTTAGCTTTTAGACGCGTAAGGGAAAGCAAAAAGAGAAAAGGGGATTTAAACTTGAAGCATGATTTAAGAAGACAAGAGGAGTCAGAATCAGAGGCAGAGTTTTTCTTGGAGAGGAGAGATCTAATAGTGGGCACATAATATTTGTTGAATATGCGAATGTGTGAGGAATGACACTTCATCTTCTAAGACAGAAGGAAGATGGGTTAAAAGTACAATGGTTTTGATGGAGAAAGAAAGGAGTTTGGAGAATCATGCTTTAGTCCTCCAAGGTAATTGTAGTAAAGATTTAGGAAATGATGGCTGTGTGCCAGGTAGCATATTGTGTACTTTACATATGTTGTCTCATTTAATCCTTACCGTACACCTGCAAGGCGGGGGGGGGGGGTAGGGTTAGTGTTGTGGTCATTTATAATGAGGGGAACTAGGCCCAGAGAACAATTGGAACTAAGCTAGGATTTGAACTTCGAGACTATGCCTCCAGAGGCCATCACTTTCTGATGGTAAGGGAATAAGACTGGGAACTTGAACATCCCTCTAATTTTCCAATGCTTTCTTCAGTGTTTATGTGTCTCTTGCTTTGTGGATTATGTATTCACTAAAGGTAAAAACATTGCCTTGGTGTCTCTGATTCTCTCTCAGTGGCTAACAGAGTGCCTGGCTCAATGTAGTCATTCAAATATTTGTTAACAGATTTTTTAATCAAAGGGATTAAAGTTGGGGAGATGAAAATTAAGAATTGAAAGTCAGAGATAATTTTTCTAAAACATGATGAAAGAGAAACATAGCAGTCCCTTGAAGTGTGGCCAGTGAGATCTGAGGTCCTCCTAGGGTAGCTAAAACTTCTAAAATAAAGGCATATGTAACTTCTTCCAGGGTTAAAAATATGGGAGAGACTACAGCCTACCGTCCAGCACATAACAGGGTCACTATCCATCCACAAGGATGCAGAATGCCATATGCATTATATATGCCCAAATCTCATCTCAAGTCCCTGGAAAGTTTGGGCAAACCAATTTCTATAAACCTCCATTTCCTTGTCTGAAAAGGAAATAATACCTCCTTCGGTTGTTACAAAGATCAAATAAGGTAACACACTTAAAGCACTTAAGGCCTTATACACAGTTAATGGTCAGTCAATATTAGCTCTTATTTGATGCTGAATGAATGAAAGGGAGCTTGGGGTGCTAACACAAATGTAGCATGGATCAGGTGGAGGCCACGTTGCATCTTCTGTCGTGGCATGAGGATAGCTGGCACAGGGGGCTTGCCCCAGGCATTTGAGGAAAGACTGCATCTACGGGTGCAGTCACATGTGAGCTTGGATCATTAAAAAGGCCCTCCACTGGCGAGGAGGGGGGTGCAATATGCAGCCTTGTGCCCACCCTGTGCATTTCAGGAGATGGGGATTATTAGAGTGGGGAGATGGGGAGCTCTTTTGCTCTAGAGTACCTGAGATGTTGGAAGCATGAGGTAACATTGCTTTGGATTTGGTGTCCTGGTTGTGATGCCTGCGGACTGGGAATGACGCACTCCCCCCTCACCTGAACAGCCCAGCTTGGCACCGCCAGCAGCACCAGGCTCATAGCTCTGGAAGAGAAGGAAGTAGGGATGCCTAGGCAGGCAGGGGTATCACTTCCTCAATGATGGCGGCATCACTTGTGATGTTTCACTGGCCACTGACATCTCCAGGGGGCTCAAAGACCTCTTTGGAAAAGACTTGAGAAGAACTAGCAATCCTTTGGTTGACGTTAGAGGTAGAGAACTACGCTACAATTATCCACCCATTTCCAACTTCCAGGCCAGTGTGGTTGAGGAAACTGGAATTACATGGAATTCTAGAGCTGAGAACAACGTACCAGCTCATCTGGTCCAACTGTAGCCCTTAGCCTGTGGTCCAGAAAGTCTGAGTGATGTTCCTAAGATCACCTGTAATAAGAATCTGTTTAACAAAGTTTGGGGAACAGGGGAGCATCTGCCAGCACATTTGCCCATGAGCAGCCAGCATTGTGAAAAGCGTGGCTGGCTTGAAGAAGGTGTCAAGGGGGTTGCATTAAACTAGAAAAACACCAGCATGAGCAGCCAGGCAGCACGGCTTGGTTTGTTTCCCCACACATATCTGCTCCTTTCTTTCTGTCTCAGGGTCGCTAGCTCACTGATGATGTGAAAGCAGACGTCCTTAACTCCAACACACTAAATCAATTAACGTTTGGGTACTGCTAGGTTCACACTGAGAAGCGCTGACTTCTTTATTTTTAGTTGTTGCTTTCATGACTTTTGGGGTTGGGGTTGTGTTAGTCAAGCGAGGACAGCTAACATGATCCACGGTCCTGGTACAGGGGTTAATCGGAGGTAAGTAAACCTATGACACACGTTCCAATGTTGACTACTTAGCCTTCGTTACGCAGTGCAACTCCTGGCGAAGCATGCCTCCGAGAGGCCATGCTGGGATTGGCTGAGTTTTTGCGTCCTGTTTCCTTCCTCTTTATAGCAGGATCCTCACGAGAGTCCTGGATGGTTTTAGGAGCTTTCCTATCTGAATCTTTGCCTTCCTTTTCCTACACCTCTAACTGCATACCATCTGTGATACTTGGCAGCTGCTAGCTACATTCAGAGTACCCCTTGGCCCCAACATCTATCAGAAATATTTCATCTGTTGGCAGTGTCTTTCAAAACTGTAATTGCTTATTTTGTCACCTATGATATTGGGATAATCATTTCCCTTCTATGTGGCACTGTTGGGCACTTGGACTTCTGTTCACAGCTATTTTTAGGCCCTAAAATGTAGAGACATATGAGCTTGAATAATGGGAAATGTGTTTTTCCTTTGGGGTATATATTTGGTTTCAGGAGAAAATCAGTGGTACCAATAAGAATAAGGAGAACACAGGGTTGAAATTGTCAGAAAGTTCACCATGGTGAGTTTTAAGCTCAGAAGAGTTTAGAAGAACCCAGGAACTTGGGGCGCCTGGGTGGCACAGTCGTTAAGTGTCTGCCTTCGGCTCAGGGCGTGATCCCAGCGTTCTGGGATCGAGCCTCACATCAGGCTCCTCCACTGGGAGCCTGCTTCTTTCTCTCCCACTCCCCCTGCTTGTGTTCCCTCTCTCGCTGGCTGTCTCTATCTCTGTCAAATAAATAAATAAAATCTTAAAAAAAAAAAAACCCAGGAACTAAAAAATATGTATTTACATATAAATATCTTTTGTAAGCATAAATTAAGTGTAAATACTATATAGGCATGAATGTTAAATATACCCTACCTTAAACTACGTAGATATGCACGTACGTATGTGAGAGAGAGAGAGTGTGTGTGTGTGTGTGTGTATACATAAAATGTTGGCCAGGGGGCACCTGGGTGGCTCAGTCGGTTAAGCACCTGCCTTTGGCTCAGATCATGATCCCAGCGTTCTGGGATCGAGCCCCTCAGCGGGAAGCCTCCTTCTTTCTGCCACTCCCCCTGCTTGTGCTCTGTCAAATAAATACAATCTTAAAAAAATAAAATGTTGGCCACTTATATATGTATATGTATCTGAAAGCGTTCATATTACTAAATGACAAAATTACAGACAATTTTACATTTTCTATGTATTTTGAGTGTTTTAAAAGTTTTTCAGTGAGCATGGAGCCTTTTTATAAAAAGGAACAAACATAAATGAGTCTTTTTGACGATAAACCATAAAAGCTGCCAGAGTCAGGAAGAACACAGAAATTGCCAAATTGCTCTGGCCAAATAGGTCACAGGAATTGGTTTGTCCCTCCCTCCTCCTCCTGAAGCACGAGCTACTTTGAGCCCCAGTTACGTATGTGAGCAATGAAGTGAGTGGTAGTGTATCATCAAGCAGATCAGTCTGGCACCTGCTCTGGGGACACGAGTCTGACTGTGTTTGAATTCTGCATCCCTATTTTCTTCCCATTAGTCCCACATGTTGTCTTCCACTTGCTCCCAAAATTTGCAGAAACCTAAAATCAGACCACCGGCTGATCGGAAAGTTAACATTTAATGATGAAGGATTGTTTGTTTACAGGTGATGTTTACAGCACTCCGGGTATGTAAGCCCTGCCGGTGTTGTGGTAGCTTCTCGTATCTTCTTTATGGTGTTGTTACATGGAGTGCGTGCACACACACAGGATGGGGGTTCCAGTGATCTGCGGGGATCCTGGGGCTTACCACCTGCGGGGTCCCATTCTCACTCTGTCGCCTCTGGAAGAGTTCCGTATCGCCCTGAGGCACTGCAGGATGCACTTTGTGTTTTGCTTCGTCTGAGGTTTCGTGACTTGGGTTCTTCTAATGATTTTCAATTAGAAATTCAACCATGGACATGATTCTCTTTGTCCTTCGGATCCTAGCAGAGAAGCTCCAGTGGTTTTTAGTAATAAAGAGAAAAGCAAGTAGGCACAAAAATCAGTTGCAGAAAGAAGCTACCACCCTCTGCGCTGTCTTGATTCTGGACAGAAGCATAACATGTATAACATTTTTTTTGAATTTCCGTTTTTTTCTGACCACTGATCTATTTTTAGATGGGAGCAACTGACCTTACGGTTTAGAAACATAAACTTCACTTAAAATCAAAATTGGTCCTCCAGAGGCATGAAAGCTAATATTGGAAAGTTATCTTGCTTGAATAAATGCCTTTCTTTAACTCTTAACTGGATAAAGCCATGGTGGTTCCCGGGAAAGAAAACCACAGGCCTGCTTTGATTCTTCTGACTGATCTGATAATGGGGAGAGGAGAATTGTAATTCCTTGAGGAGTTATTCTGATGAAAATCTCAAGTGTCCACTCCATATCACTGGTAGGTATTCAGTGAGCAATGGAAATAACCTCATACTACTAGTAGAAAATAAGCTTAGGTAGAAAATTCTCAATTCTCTCAGGTCTTCTACCTGTTTTAGTTTGTGGTTAGGGACTCATAAGAAACAGTTGAAAAGCTAATTAAGGGCTCTCCCTTCGTGCCCCATGGTATCCCCCCCCACCATTCCATGTTCTTTCATGAGAGAAGAAAAAGCGTGGAATCTGAAAAGTGGTTCTAGCTTCTGTGCATGGCAGTGGAGTCAGTTGGACCCCTTCTCTATTCATTTAATAAGCAGATCTTTTGATAATGAAAACAGGAGAGTTTTTGTTCACATACATTTTAACAGGCAAATGTAATCAGAAACTCAGTCCAAGAAGCACAAAAGGGAAATAGTAATATGTTCTTTGAGCCCTACTCCAGATAAAAACCAAGGCATTTCCTGGGGCTTGGATTACAGTCCATATTGTAGATAGTTATCTATGGGGATGGTACAGTTCCTTTTAGGAATACAAAGTAGTTGTTTTGGATGGAGTGTGCAGAGAGGAACTTCAGACCTTCCTAGGACTATATGTACGTCCCAAACTGGAGAGCTGTGTGGTCATTCTTTTCCTGGCCCTGTACTGTAAACCCTGACTGTATCCAGTGCGACCAGTGTCCTTTTGCTAAGTTGAATGTCTGTATTTGGAGGATGGATTTTTTTTTTTATTCTTCAGTGATATAAGTGGTTAAACCAGAAGCAAATTTGATTTTTAGAATGTGCTTTTATGTTATGTAATGTACCACAGAAAAATTATGGTGTGACACGCACTGTGCTTACTGTCTTTCATACATTTATCTCGTTGATCTTCCCAGCAGCCCTGTGACTGACATAAGATCACCCTTTGTACATACAACGTAGAGCGTTAGATGGGACTCTGCTAGTAGGTGGTGGTAAATGGTAGCTGACGTTTGATCTTGCTCTGTGCCCTTAACTACTAATTGATTTCTTCCTCCTGTGTTCATCTTACTCTGCTCTCCTCCTCCATGGAACAATAGGGATTCTCTAAAACAATAAAGCACAGCACATAAAAGATGGAAGAAGAGGAGCAGTCAAGCTAATATAATGAGAATACACAGGCTTCAAAGAAGTTTCAATTTTTTAATCCTGAACGTCTGGCGGAGATTCTTTCTACCAGAAGAAGTACCTTGTCTTTTCATTCTTGCATTGCTAGCCCCTGGCACAGTGCTTGGCAAATGGAAGCAACCAAATAATTTTAAATAAATTCATATTTATGTTATACCATCCATAAATGTATCCCAATGTTTAATATGAAAGATACATTATAATAAAAACCAAAGACCAGAGGACATTGATTTTCTCAATACAAATGAATGCTGCCGTATTGGTCTTAAAGATTCAGAAATTTAGAATCAGAGCAGAAAAAAATGAAATACTTACTTTGTCTGTGTTACTCTTAAGTCACTATTACAGTCAATATAGTATTGCAGCTATAGAAACACCACTGACATTATTTGTGGATATCTGATTTCCAAATCAGACCCTGAAATTTCAAAGTGAGTGTGTTTTATAGCTTATAAAATATTAAGAAGGGAAAGCACAAAAATCTATACTTGGTAAGTGAAGAAGTTAGTCTTACTGCATTAGGGAAACATATTTGTGAGAAATCACATTTAAATTTCAATAAATCCACGTCTCCTCGTGTTTATCATGAAGAGAGATAGCAGTGTTGTTTTATTGTCTGTCATTTAGAAGCCTTGCTCAGGTGGCTCCACCGCACAACTCCAGGGGGCACTGTTCCCATCGTAGTGAATCCGTGTGAACGGCAGCCTGGCCTAAGAGGTGCTCCAGTTTCGTAAACATCAGTAGCCCTGCCTTTCCTTCTTTTCAGCTAGATTGTTGAGTCCAAAGCAATGATTTCTATTTGCAAAAAGAACAATTTATCCAGGGAATTTTTTTTCCATATTCCTATGACAATTCATTTTATTATTGCATTTATTGAGTACCTCTGTCAGATTTTGGGCTAGAACCTTGCAGATGAGTAAGACATGATCTCTAAAAGAGATTTACCATCTGTCAGAATGAAAAACACTAAACTGATGTGACAGTATCTACAAGCAGATATGATTGATCTAGTGGTATAGATAGATGCATAGACGTGTAGATGTATAGAGATATAAATAATGCATGCTCATGCTTGGATAGCTAGAAACCACGGTTATTACGATACTTTAAATTGGGGGCGTGCACACACAATTCTTTACCCCTCATATTCACTCTGACCACAGTAGCTAAGACTCCTTATTTCCATGGGTTTTCTGATACCAGAAGATGCTCAGAAACTGGCCTTTTATAGGGTTTTTATATTCTTGATTTTCTTTAGTGATACACAGAACTAGTGATTTCACTTGGATCAGCTTTGCCTTTTTGTGAGCGGGAAATGACAAAAATGCAATCCCAACCAACTGGAAGCACAAAGTGCTTGATCGGGTCCTCTAACTGTAAGCTCCAGGACTTAGTTGTTCAGTTTCAAGTAGATTATGTTGCTAGCATTTGGTTTCTCTCCTTCCATCTTTTTATTATGTTGTTTCTGGGTTACTTCTGTCCTCTGCCTGGTCTCCTCTTGAGGCTCAGAATGACTGTAGCAGGCCTGGATTTGCATAGTTGCTTCACAGGCTCTGATGGGGTCCTGCGGCAAATTCAAACCAGCCATTGTTGCAAGGGGGGTGTCGTGCTCTGAGCAGCTTAGGCCAACTTTACACCTTCCAAGTCTGAACTGGGATAGCTCCACCAGCCGAAGAATGGAGGCCAAAACTGAGAGAAAAGGGATGGTACCTCAGAAGTTTAACTTGCCATTACCAGAAGTGGGGTGAGACGAATTCTGGAAGCAGAAACAGTAGATGTCAATTACAGAAGCCATAAAAAGAAATTTGACCTTCTTTATTCTTTACCAGAATCAACTCAATTTTCATAATAAAAGCTATCACCATGCCAAAGAAGGAGATGTTCTGTCTGCAAGGGAATGGCAAGTGTAGTGTTTTCCAGCTTTGAGGTTTCAAGGAGTTCTTCACTGAGCCAGAATCAAAAGATAGGCTCAGTAGCCATTAAACAAAAATTAATTTAGAAGGTAGAAAATGGAGTAATTTTTTTATGACCTATTACAAGAAAAAAAGGGTAGGGGCGTGTTTGAAAATTTCCTGATAGAGCTAGAAATCAAGAATCTGAAAGTTTTATTGGAGCTTTTACAATCATTACGTATGAATGTGCTACTAATACCATCTAACGTTTTTTAGGTACTTGCGACATGTCTGGCGTTATACTGAATACTGTTAATCCTCACATAAACCTCAAAGTAAACCCATGGTAAACCCCACGAAAGTAGCTACCTGTCATCCTCATTTTGCAAATGCGGACACTGAGGATTGTCCAAGTTAAATCATTTTCCAGGATCCCAGAATGAGTGAGTAATACAGCCTGCCTTAACCTTTGCTAGGTTTGAAAGACAGTGATTGAAGCTGTGCCCTCAGCTTCTCCCATCCACGGAAACAATCCACAGTAGGGGATGTATTGGTTCATCAGGGCGCGTGGAAGGGCAGTGTCACAGCCTGGGAAGCATATTGTAGGGGAGACCTTCAGAGACACAAGGGCGTGGTGTGGAGAATGGATGCTGATGAGTCTGAAAATTGGCCAATGAGTAGGTTTCTATCAAGGAAAGGTTTCTATCAAGTAGGTTTCTATCTATCATGATGGCTTCTCCTATGTCTTAGTTAGGCTGTTGTAACCATAGCCTGGGTGCTTTACACAATAAACATTTATTTCTCACAGTTCTAGAGGCTTGAAGTCTGAGATCAGGGTAGCAGCAGTGTTCTGGTGAGGGCCCTCTTCCTGGTGCCCAGATGGCAGTCCGCTTACATGCCTCACGTGGCAGAGGGAGGAAGCAGGCCCTGTTGTGTGTCTTCATGTAACGGCACTAATCCCCTCAGGTGGGCTCCACGCTCATGGCCTCATGACCTCCCAAAGGCCCCATCTCTAAATACCATCACCTTGAAATTAGGATTTTGACGTATGAATTTGGGGCGGGGGGGACACAAACATTCAGTCCATAGCATCCTACTTGGGAGAACCAGCTCATAGGTAGAGAATTATACTTACCCTGCTTGGAATGGTTGCTGGATGTTTCAGGGAGGCAGTTTACAGCTAAGCAAAGACGTTAGCAATTACCCTTTGGCATATACTATCCCTTCTGTCTAGAATGCTCCTTCACCCTTTACATATCTAAATACAACCTGTCCTTGAAAGCTCAAAATGCCATTTATTCTATGAGGCCTTGCTTGATTCCTTTCACCACTGCTGTCAGTAAGGTATCTTCTTCCAGTAACTCTGAGTGCACTAAGACTCTGCTATTGCTAAGACAATCACCCCTCCTGCCTTGTGCTGTCCTTTCCTAATGTCGAGTTCTTCTCTCTGAGCCTAGCCCATAAGCTCTCTGAGGACAAGCGCTTTCCTAGCCTTGTCCATGAACCCTTTGGGAGTCCTCCATTAGCCTTGCACACAGTAGATGCGTAGGGCAGCTGGCCGGTGAGACACAGGGCTCCTGTCCCTGGTCATCTGCAACAGAGAACTGAGGAGCATAGTTACAGTGGTAAATTACTACATTAAGCAGATGGTACCTTATGCGACTTCAAAGACCCCACTTCATTCTGTGATATTTATGGCATTATTTTATGCCTACTCTGTATTTCTCTCACAGCATTGTTCAAACATCACTTTATGCATCTGAGGAAAAAAAAATCCTTAATGAGTTTCTGGCAATGAAGTACCTGGATGTCTCTACTTAGATAGAAATAGTTTCAGGTGATACAAAGGAAGATGCAGACGATACATAGAGTCTGTTACTATTTCTTATCTATTCCTAAGGAGATGATCTGTTTAAGTTATATGGAGATTGAAATGCTATGTAAAGGGGCGCCTGGGTGGCTCAGTCGTTAAGCGTCTGCCTTCAGCTCAGGGCGTGATTCTAGGTCCCTGGGATCGAGCCCCGCCTCGGGCTCCCTGCTCCACTGGGAGCCTGCTTCTTCCTCTCCCACTCCCCCTGCTTGTGTTCCCTCTCTCACTAGCTGTCTCTCTCTCTCTGTCAAATAAATAAAATCTTAAAAAAAAAAAAGAAATGCTATGTAAAGAAAAATATGTATAGTATGTATGTATTCTTGCACATATGCTCTTTTTTTAAAAAGATTTTATTTATTTATTTGAGAGAGAAGAATAGAGATCATGGGTCAGGGGGCAGAGGGAGAGGGAGAAGCAGACTCCCCACTGAGCAGTGAGCCTGATGTGGGGCTTGATCCCAGGACCCTGAGATCATGACCCGAGCCAAAGGCAGATGCTTAACTGACTGAGCCACGCAGGCACCCCTGGCACGTATGCTCTTATATACCATGTTCAGAGTTAAAAAACACTTCTGCAAAACTAATTTTATAGATATATAGAAACTATACATGCATATAAGCTAATGTTCATATATATAGCAGAATATACATAGCCAGATATACATACACTATATATGTGTGTGTGTGTATCGTTTTTCAGAGACAGAATTTACTAGAGAAAGAGGAGAGCAGTGTCTCAGAAGCTGTGTCCTTCCCCATCCAGTTTCTATTACCCTTCTTCCCACTCTCTTTCCACCCCTTTACTTTTGGATTTTATCATCTGGTCTCAATGCACAAGTGCAGATAGCAAGTTTGGCTTGAGTGACTTCTAAAATCAAAAGAGCATGGCTAATCTTTCAAAGAGAGGAACAGTGGGTAAAATGGTGTTACAGAATTTTAGAGCCGGAAATGAAATCCCCAAAATCCACCTGCTAATTATGTTACCTTAGATGAATTAAGAATGAGGAAACCTCATTCTGCCTTTGAAATTCTGCTGCTAATATCCAGAAATGTTAGTTGGCTCTTCAGTTAGCACAAACAATTTTGGACTTTCTAAAATTAAGTGCTAGTAGTCAGCTTGAATCTAGAACCAGAGGGAGAGAAACACCGTTGATCTATTTGGAAACATTCGGATAACCAAGTAACTATAGCTTAGTTTGTATAATAAACTATTATTAGATTCTATATATAGATTATCTTGGCTTCCAAAGATATTTTATGTCAATCTTTAAAATATTATTTAGTACATCTTCGGATGCGTCAGACCCATTCAGAATTCTCTACATTTTTGTTCCCACTTCATAGACTATAGCTCCTCCCTTGCTGTCTGGAGCAGTCCCACTCAATCTCCAGAATCTGCTTGAACAGCTTCCATCCTGCAAATCCATTTTCTCTTTTTTGGTATAACCAAGTGTCCTGTCCTCTTCCTAATTTGGGTTCCCACATGCCTCCCTCTACCAGTGCTTGTCTTCTCTTCCACAACAGGTTATGGAGTCACTGGAACCTGACAGGTATGACTGTATCTCATTATTGACAGGAGCTCACCCACCGTTTCCGGTCTGATTTCTATTTCCATCACCGAGCCCAATATGAAGCACAATGGAGATACACAGTAAACACTTGATTAAAAAAATGAATAACAGTATAAGAGTTAAAGCAGATGGACTGCCATAGACCCAGTTTCTTCGTGTCACCATATGAATCCAAAGAACATCATGTTCACATTTTTTGAGCTTTTTAAATATTTGCGCTTCTAGTGCTTATTTGCTTTGTATGCATGCAGATTGTAATTTTCAAAATATAATTACACCATGTCCTCACCCTGAAGTCATTTATTAGTTATAAGTGTTTTCCTAGTCTTTATACCCAGTAGAATTGGCCTGAACGTTCAACAGCCTATGTTTAAAATCTACTTTGCTGATTAAAAAAGAAATGAGCTTGCACTCGCTTGCTTGCTCTCCCCAAAAGCTTATTAATCCATGTACACTTACTTTACTAAAGAATGTATTCAGTCATGCAGTGAGGTGCAAATGGATGGAGGCCCCACCATGGGCCATTTATTGCTGGCTCCTATGGGAGAACAGAGACAAGGGAAATAGGCTCCCTCCGGAGGCCGAAGGGTGATCATAGAACAGATAAAACTGCAAATAATGTTTTTATAAAAGGAGCACTGACATCCATGCTCAGTTATTATTGTGAACAAAGGAACTGGTAGAACAAGGGAGGAAAAAATTAATTCCTATGGGTGGGATGTAAAAAGGCCTCCCAGAGCAAAGGGCATTCGAATCAAGCTTTGAAGTATACGGCGTAAGCATTGCCCAGTATAAGCAGGATAGAGAAGGGAACTTTCAAAATGAAGACGTGTTTTGGTCATAAGGCTGAAAACAGCAAGGTTAAAAGCTATTTTTTAGCACAGATGGGATGTAGGAGTGGTGACGGGATATGAGATAAGGCTGCAAAACCAGATTTGGATCAGACATTCTTGGTGAGAGGTGAGGATCTTGGTTTAATTTCCCAGGCAGGTAATGAAGGTTTTTGAGGCAAGGAAAAGAAGAAATAAGCCAAGGTGTTCAAAAGTTTTCAAGAAGCAGACATCAGAGTTAATGGCCAGTGAATTGATAAGTAGGAGGAAATTTGGTTATTTCATAAGGAAAGGAAATGTTCAGACATAACTCTCCTTCCAATAAAGGCTGGGAATATGGAAAAGCGTGTGAGGTGCATAGGATGTAAATTTAAAGGAGGCATTCATTCTGCAAATGCCTAAAATGGTACCTCACTCACCTTAACCTAGCCCAGGCCCCGCCTAAAATATTTAGTATCACTGTGATAGACATTTGTAGCATTTCCTATCTCTCTTCCTGCAAACTCTCATGGTGGTCAACTGGATTCTCTGCTGCTGGGCCAACATTTTCGATTTCTGTAAGGGGAAAGGAGGGCTAACTCACCCAGAAATGTAGCACTGCAATGAGATCTTTCAGTCAACCAGGCCAACTAGAAAAAGGAGACCTTAGTCTCCCTGAGGCTGAAGCTCTCACTTCTTACCCTGACAGGAAATGCATAATGACCCTTGGCTCTTCATCACTTTGACCTAGGTTAGCTTTTTGGTCTCAGGTAGAGAAAGGACATCTCTGATGGGTGATGAGCACCTAACTCTGAGATTGAGTTTGTCAGTGGTCTGTTATGATAATCCAGACTTACTACTCATATTTGAGGTTGTGGAGAAGGAGAGAAAAAAAAAATTAGAATCTCTTCTTTGTAAAACCAAGAAGTAGGTGTTCTAGAATACTTGCTCATTCACTGACAAGATCCCTTCATGTTGTTACTAATTCATTATTGAGTGCCTTCGTGAAGCCATCTACAACCACACATCCTTAGATCAGTTTATTCTATAAATACACTGTGCAGCCATTGTTACAGTTAGCCTACACTCGCTATGTCTAGCCAATCAAGAATGTCTACTAAACTACAGTCGGTCAGCCTGTTTGTCACCCATGAGAAATAAAGGAGTTATTCAGGAAGCACCTGTCACAACATTAGCACATTGTAGGCCTTCAGTCAAATACTGGTTTGCTTTCTCCTTCTTTCAAAAATCTTTTTCCCTTATAGAATTGCTTTCTTTCACATAGACTGGGTCCATATCACTGTACTTCAAGATTCCCCTGCTAAGGTAATTGCATTCTTTGGACATCCTATGCCAGACGACTGACTGGTTTTACTACATGTCTTACCTCCACTTCAAAGGAAAAGTTGGTTAAAAATTACATATATCTGTGTGTGTGTGTGTATATATATATATGTATGTATATATGTGTATATATGTATATATGTGTATATATGTATATATGTATATATATACACAGAGATATACTGAAAATATATATATATATATATATATATAAAGAATGTATGTTGTATATGCCAGTTGGTGTACATACACTGTGCTGGCATGGTGTATACAGTATTGATATATTGGGGTGTGTGCGTAAATATATATATACACATACCCCCTTCAGCGTATGGGTCTAGTAATTTCAAAAACAACAAATAATGTGTAGAGTAATAGTCATTAAGAATAAGGGCTACAGGGGCACTTGGGTGACTCAGTCGGTTAAGCATCTGCCTTAAGCTCAGGTCATGATCTCGAAGTCCCAGGATCGAACCTTGCGTTGGGCTCCCTGCTCAGTGGGGAGTCTGTTTCTCCCTCTGCCCCTCACCCTGCTCTTGCTCTCTCTCTCTCTCTCTTTCTCAAATAAATAAAATCTTTTTTAAAAAAGGGCTATATTTACTCATTTATACTTTCTCATCCATTGAAAACAATGCAGTGTGCAGTCAGAGTTGTGCTGTTTACAATTTCAGAGTATGTGGCTCTTAAGATTAGTTCACCCAATAAAATGTAGAGGCAAGGTGGATGATGGGAAAGTACATGAGCTTTCATTCAGTATGGCTTGGGTTTCAATTTCCCATCTACTAGCCTTGTGACCTTGATCAGGGTGCTTGCCTTTCTGAACATTTGCTTCAGATATTAAATTGTTTCTCTGTGATGCTGTATTAGATGAGATGATGTACATAAGTCATCCAGCAGAGTTCCTGATCCATGGTACGCACTCAATAAATGGTAGCTATTATTACCAGCCTGACATTGATTACAATTTTATGAAATTATTTCCAACTCATACAATCACTCAGCCACTTCATTCCCTGTATATTTCAAGGGATTTGCTTGGAATTCAGACTCCTACCTCTTTTAAGTGTTCATTAGATTCTGTGAAATGCATTACCTGTCATAGTGTATCATCTAAATGAAGGCTATTCTTCAGAACACACACATAGAGATATTTGAAAATCTTCCCTATTCAGGACAAACTGGAAATTTCCACATGAAATTTCCATATAAAGACTTTTTCAATTGTCTTCCTCGATGTTATTGGCCCTATTCCTGCCTTTTTAATTCCTTCCTGCTATTCTAAAGTCTCTTACAATAGAAGTAAAATTTAGCACCTTGTGTTTTTATGTGACTTTTCTTGTCTCTATCCCTATAGAGGTATTCCAGTAAAACCACTATCAGTGGTTACATTATTAACCTTTCAGCTTCTTTTTCCTTGACGTGGGCCATTGTAATTTCAGTAACAAATGGTTCCCTCTCCCCTGATTTGACAGGGGATCAGGCCTGTAAGATCGCATAATCCACTAACCATAGAGTCGTAGACCATTAGAGCGGGAAGGCATTGTACAGAGTATTTCCAGCTCCCTTTGTCTTTATACACAGGATGAAAGGGAAGTTCTGAGAAGTTAAGCCACCTTGTGAGCTATCATTTAATAGTGTCTGTGACTTAGGTCTTGAAACCAAACATAAATTTCCTTTACCCAGAATGAAGTGATAATACAACTAACTTACCTTACAGCCATCCTCTCTCTGTTCCTTATGTGAGTAGGAATCATGTGAGAAGGCAGTAATGAGTAAACTTTTTTTTTAAAGGATTTTATTAATTTATTTGACAGAGAGACAGCCAGTGAGAGAGGGAACACAAGCAGGGGGAGTGGGAGAGGAAGAAGCAGGCTCCTAGCAGAGCAGGGAACCCAGTGTGGGGCTCGATCCCGGGAACTGAAGGCAGACGCTTAATGACTGAGCCACCCAGGAGCCCTAGTAATGAGTAAACTTATACAGCTGTGTTAATAAGATGACATTCCAAAAGAAAAAGGAAATAAGGTGATATTCCATCAATGTCAGGAAAATTGGCATCATTTGAACAGTTTCCTAACTTTTATTTTTGACATCAGCTATTTATTTGGCCCTCTTTTAGGAATGAGTGCTCGTAATTAAATCCAAAGTACCCAAATGATCAGTAAATGCCAAGGGAATTACCCTTCGTACATTTGATATATTTCCATGATCCTTGAGGTTGGTGCTGGGGTTAGCTGATAGTGTACAACTGTTAATTGAACACACAGTTACCTAATCGGTATTTTAGGAACCCTATTACATGTAAATATTCACAGCTAGGTGGATGCACTTTTTCTGCATTCTTCCCAACAGGATTTATTTTAAAACATAAGCTGAGGTTCCATCCGTACAGGGACGTAAGGTTCTGCTTGTAGTAAAATAAGAGATTGATGGATAGGCAGATGCGGCTTTTATCTTATTCAGAGTCATCCTAAATTGTAAATCAGTGTGTCAGTGTAGCTAAGGAAAGAGCACACTTTCATTAGAACTGCTTAATACCAAATCGGACTTGTGAGATTGGAAAACCACCCGTAACTGTTTAAGAAATACCTTACAAAGGAGACAGTTAAACTAAGTCTCTTATTTCTAAGTGGTCCCCTGTGTGTGTGCACGTGTGTGTGTTTTC
The DNA here is from genome assembly GCF_023065955.2 of Ursus arctos. Lineage (NCBI taxonomy): Eukaryota > Metazoa > Chordata > Mammalia > Carnivora > Ursidae > Ursus > Ursus arctos. The sequence continues at coordinate 11,929,626 of NW_026623019.1, read as the reverse complement.
AAATAACAGCATAAAGCATTTTCATCTAGATATTATACCAAAGACCCTTTTTGATGAAAGCTCTTATATTAAGCTCACAGTTGCCGCCTTAGCAATGCCATACAAATTTTCAGTATACTTAACCTTTGTCTTGGCACCTTACAAATCTTTCCCTGATGACCCTGAGTCCCTCAAAAACTTTTGTTCTTTGAATCTTTATTTTTTAAAGATTTTATTTATTTGATAGAGAAAATGAGGGGGGAGGGGCAGAGGGAGGGGAGAAGCCGACTCCCCACTGAGCAGGGAGCCCTATCTCAGGTCACTGGGATCATGACCTGAGCCAAAGGCAGGCGATTAATGGACCGAGCCACCCAGGCACCTTTCTTTGAACCTTTATAACATTGATTAAAGCACTTTTATGCGCTGGGCACTATTCTAAGCATTTAATCTTCTAACAGTTACTAAAGGGAGCTGCTCTTATTAGACTATTTTAAAAGATGAGAACACTGTTTAAAACAAAGAGGACAGCTTGTCCAAAAGCATGCAACTAGTGAGGGATGAGGGAGGAATGCAACCTAGGGACACTCTTCTTCGAGAGCCCACCTTCCTAATTGCTTCCATAGATCACCCTGAATGTTTGCTACTATTGTTCTCTGTGATTATATCTTTCCAGGTAGTTTTTTTTTTTTTAAGATTTTATTTATTTATTTTAGAGAGAGAGTGAGCAAGAGAGAGAGCACTCGCACAAGCAAGGGGGAGCAGCAGAGACAGAGGGAGAGGCAGACTCCCCACTGAGCAGGGAGCCTGATGTGGGGCTCGATCCCAGGACCCTGGGATCATGACCCTAGCTGAAGGCAGATGCTTAACCGGTTGAGCCACCTAGGTGCCCTTCCAGGTAGTTTTTGAAATACGTTATAGGCATTGTTCTCCTTTATACCCTTGAAGGCACAGTAAATTTGGGTTTGCTAAAAACCAGTTCAGCTTCATGCCCGGAAAGCTGAGGGTAGAGTTCGTGGCCTGGACCTGCTGAGGACAGACCTGGAAGGGATTGTCCTGCCTCCAACAAACCTGGCATCTCCATCCTCTCCCCTCAACTTCTGCTCTCTGGTCTTCCCTCTTCAGGAAATGATTGACCCCACAGTGTGCATGTAGAAGGAGTTTAGGATTAGCCATCCTTGTGGAAGGAGGAACTTTAGGGACTTGCATGCCAGCTACAGGATTTGCTAGGCCTAGTGCAAAAAAAAAATGTGGGCCCCTTATTCAAAACACAGGCAAAAGTTTATTCCTTTCTTCTGCGGTCTCTCTTTCACCTGGTCATGGTGATTTTTATTTGCTAATTCATGTTGCTCTCCCTCAGCCATGGGGATACTCACTGGGTGAATGCACTGAGGACCCCTGAAGGAGAGAGAGGGAAGGGGGTCATTGCTGGGTGGGGCTGGGATCGGGGATGACCAAGAATCTGTCCCAAGTAGCAGTGAGAGATGGGACTGCAACTTAGTCTAGGCTCCAAAGCCCCAGAGAATCCTCCCTTGTCCCATCGGACCTCACAGAATATACAAAATCAAAATAAAATTCCTAAGAATTTCAAGATAGCAACTGCGGAGTATTAAACCCCAGTGGCAGGTCCCCCTCTGAGTAGGGGGCCTGAGCAACTACACTGCTTGCAGGTCTATGAAGCTGACTCTTAATACGTAATTATCTATTTTGGCTTCGCAGTCAGAGCTGATGAAAAGTATGGCTGAAGCTACCTCTTGCTCCCGCCACTATTGGGGTGATGGCATCCTTTGAGGTGGTGGTGGCTGTCTCATCCCAGTGACTAGATTGCAAATCGTAGAGGGTAGAGTATCTTCTATGTCCTTAGAAACACTCCTGTGGTAAGCAGAGAACCACAAGAGTCCATTTCAGGGTGGACCAGCCTTCCCAATCCGATGGAGGAGGATGTGTACCATGATGACAGTGTCTTTGGGGCCAATGGAACTATTGAGACAACCAGCTGGAGAGGGAGCAGCTGGGTGCAATTTGCATAACCGAGCACTACATTCCATTGGGAAGACTCGTGTGCATTTTTAATAAAGAACGATTTACTTTCCAGCTCATCTCCAAATGGTACAGGTCTGAACGTGTGAAAAGAAAGGGACTTTCCAAAGTATTTCTATGCACTCAGACACTTGAGCAAAGAGAAGGAAGAGGCCTAGAGAGGTGACTTGACTTACTAAGGTTACACGCCCCCTGTGATCCAATTTTCCTTTGGCCTGGTTTTTATTACATATAGCACACCTTTCCCTGATACTTGGTACAAGTTCCTTGGGACAGAAGCCAACCCCAGGGAACAGTGCAGAAATCCTCTCATATATTTAATGATTAGGGGATGATGATTAGGAGAAGATAGTTTTTGGTAATCCCTTTAACATTGCCAGCTCTTATGTAATAAAACGTTATACCTACGTATACACATGTAGGTCTAAATACTTTAAAACTTTCCAATGATGGTGGTTTCTTTTTTTTTTTATTTTTTTTATTTTATTATTTTTTTTTATTAATAATGATTTTTTATTATATTATGTTAGTCGCCATACAGTACATCCCCGGTTTTCGATGTAAGGCTCGATGATTCATTAGCTGTGTATAACACCCAGTGCACCATGCAATACGTGCCCTCCTTCTACCCATCACCGGTCTATCCCATTCCCCCACCCCCTCCCCTCTGTAGCCCTCAGTTTGTTTCTCATAGTCCATAGTCTCTCATGTTTCATTCCCGCTTCTGATTACCCCCCGTTTCTTTATCCCTTTCTTCCCCTACTGATCATTCTAGTTCTTATGTTCCATAGATGAGAGAAATCATATGATAGTTGTCTTTCTCTGCTTGACTTATTTCACTAAGCATTATCTCTTCCAGTGCCGTCCATGTTGTAGCAAATGTTGAGAACTCGTTCTTTCTGATTGCTGAGTAATATTCCATTGTATATATGGACCACAACTTCTTAATCCAGTCATCTGTTGCAGGGCATCTCGGCTCCTTCCACGATTTAGCTATTGTGGACATTGCTGCTATGAACATTGGGGTGCATATGGCCCTTCTCTTCACTACGTCTGTATCTTTGGGGTAAACACCCAGTAGCGCAATGGCTGGATCATAGGGTAGCTCAATTTTTAACTTTTTAAGGGACCTCCACACTGTTTTCCAGAGTGGCTGTACCAACTTGCATTCCCACCAACAATGTAGGAGGGATCCCCTTTCTCCACATCCTCTCCAACAATTGTTGTTTCTTGCCTTGTCTATTTTTGCCATTCTAACTGGCGTAAGGTGGTATCTCAGTGTGGTTTTGATTTGAATTTCCTTGATGGCTAATGATTTTGAACATTTTTTCATGTGTCTGTTAGCCATTTGTATGTCTTCATTGGAAAAGTGTCTGTTCATATCTTCTGCCCATTTTTTGATTTGTTTATTTGTTTCTCGTGTATTGAGTTTGAGAAGTTCTTTGTAGATCTTGGATACCAGTCCTTTATCTGTAGTGTCATTTGCAAATATATTCTCCCATTCCGTGGGCTGCCTCTTAGTTTTTCTGACTGTTTCCTTGGCTGTGCAGAAACTTTTAATCTTGATGAAGTCCCATAAATTCATTTTATCTTTTGTTTCTCTTGCCTTTGGGGATGTATCATGAAAAAGGTTGCTTTGGCCGATGTCGTAGAGGTTGCTGCCTATGTTCTCCTCTAGAATTTTGATGGATTCCTGTCTCACATCGAGGTCTTTCATCCATTTGGAGTTTATTTTTGTGTATGGTGTGAGATAGTGGTCAAGTTTCATTCTTTTGCATGTAGCTGTCCAATTTTCCCAGCACCATTTATTGAAGAGACTGTCTTTTAAAGCAGGAAAAAACATCCGGTGGGAAAAAGACAGTCTCTTCAATGATGGTGGTTTCTGTTTTAAAAAATTAGTAATAATGCAGGCCATGGCAAAACTTTTTTAAAGAGTACAAGACAGCATTCAATGAAAAATATTATGATGTTTCATCACCAATAATAAATTGTAAATTCTCCTTCCCAAGATGCAGTTACTGTTAAAATATTCTTGCTTTATCTTTCTAGAAATTTGCTATGTATAAATGAAAGTGTGTGTTTATGCACATGAGAAGAAACTTTACATAGTATCCTGGATCTTTCTTTTTTTTTTTGCCTAAAATTATATCTAGGAGACCATTACGTATCAGTACAAATAGATCTGTCTCACTTTTTAGCATCTACATATATTTCCATTTCAAAGATGTTCCTTAATTTGTGTAACAAGTCATCTAAAGAAGATGATTCCTAGATTTTTGCATTACAAACAACAGTGTAAAAAAAAAATCTCATTAGTATGTTTTTGCCCACATGCTCACATAAATGTATAAGATGATTTTCTGGAGGTGGAGTTACTGGCTCAAAACATACATGCATTTAAAACTTTTGATAAGGGTTTCTACACTGTAAGGAGCTTGTGTTACTGGCTAGCATTGGAAAAACTGATGGAATAGGGGGAAAAAAAGACAAATATGAAACCCAAACAGGTGACTATGAATTGATTTAAAATGTTACAACATACTAAAAGCATATATATATAATACATATTTATTTATTTATTTATTTATTTTTGAAGATTTTATTTATTTGAGAGAGAGAACACGCACACGCACAAGCGGGGGGGAGGAGTAGAGAGAGAATCAGTGTCCCCACCAAGTGGGAGCCCAACATGGGACTTGATCCCAGGACTCTGGGATCATGACCTGAGCTGAAGGCAGACACTTAACTGACTGAGCCACCCAGGTGCCCAAGGAGATGGTTATTTAAAATGAAATCTAAAAACAATGTGTTTAGTCCAGAGTGTGTGCTGAGCAATGCTAGGTGGATGGGGAGGAGCCAGAGGGCATGGGGGGGAAGGTGTAACAAGTGAGTATGGCTGCAGGCTTATCTTACCTTTCCGAGATCTCCGGTCCACTTGTGCAAGTGGGTGATACAGGAGTGCAGGTGAGAAATTTTAAGATAGGGATGGTGCTGATGGGGAGGGCACTAATGTTCACAGGACGCGTTTGTACCTCAAATATTTTTCTGCTTCAGCCTATAGGGTTTATCAACAATTCAGGACAAACTGATTGAAATACAGGCTATTCCCTGTTTAACCATGGGTTGAATTCCAAACTCCAAAATTTGGTTAAGTCCACTGGAACTCGGAATACCTTTCCTCACAGAAACCTTGGCATAAATTGTCTCAATTCCTAAACCGTCATACAACAGTATATCTTGACGCACAATGTAGCAGAAAAATTGTACATCTGTGATTAAAGAAGGCAACAATATTGTAAAAATAGGTAATTCCGCAAAAGATAAAAACAACCAATTTAAATCGGTAGCTTACCATTACTTGGAGACCACCAGGTGTTGGTAGAGGAAGGAGAAAAGATCTTTGGAGATTCTGAAGGGTGATCGTTGCTTCTCTGGAAACTTTAAGGGGCTTTAGGAGTTAACCAATCTATGCTGATTTTTCCTTTTTCGTCTTTGCCTTTTTTTGTGACTCATGGAAATGGATCAGAGGGAGAGGTTTTCATGAGGTGAAAGGAGTTGCAATAAAGAGTAGAAAGAAGAACGAAAGGGGTGTCCTGCAGTGGAATGAGGCCTGTATGATGAAGAGCCAGGTGATAAAGCCAGCATCAGACATTGTGCAGACTGCCCAGCGGCTCCCGATGTTTCCCAGACCCCTGGGCTGGCCTCTGCAAGGAGGGTGGGCTTTGGCACTGCATGCTTTACACCAGTGGTTCTCAAACCTGGGAGAACGTCAGTGTCCCCTGGAAATGTTGGAAATGCAGATTCCTGGTGAAGTGGGAGAACTAGGATCTCCTCCCACAGAGTCAAAGAATCAATCTCGTGGACAAAGAAGAGTGAGTAAAGCGATAAGAGTTTTATGAAGTGAGGATACAGAAAAAGCCCTCAGGAGTGGGAGGGGTCCCCAGGGAACTTAAATCTTTTAACATCTCTATTGATAGCACAATTGAGTAAGGGCTAGTGATAACACCCTCAATGGCTTACATTCTTTTTAGAGTCCGGTAATTCTTGGTTGGTCACAAGTAGCTGTTACAACAAGACCCCACCTCTGACACCTACGACAGGATGGTCTGATTTGTTTCCTGATCTCTGGTTTCTTTTCATCTATGCATTTTTGGAATTTTGTGAGCCTGATCCCATGCCCTCCTACCTATCTCCCCCTATCCAGCCCCGCCTGTCCCTTACTCACTGGTACCCAGTAGTGGAGGTTTGATTGAGGATATTCAAAGGCAGAGCCCAGGAATTGGTGTTTTCCTGCCCATAAGGTCTATGGGTGATTCTGATACACAGCCAGGATCACCACAGGGTTGGACGACACAGCCTTGGGTGATAGGGAGAGAAGACAATGGACACCTGTTGATGGTGTAAGAAACCTTTGTTCAGACCAAGTGTCTGTAATGGATAGAATGCTTGTTTGAATCTCCAGAGAGTGCCATCTCTTTTTGAAAAAGTGCAGGTTGTAAATCCTCTGTTCCTGGGCTCAGGATAATAAATAAGGTAGATCCCTGCTGTCTGAGATTATATTCTGGTTTTTGCTCTATTCAGTGATCCCAATGAGTGATTTTCAGTCGCACGGTACCAAATGCCCGGGCTCCATTCTCAGTTGAATCCCATTGGTTTCAGGATGGGGCTCAAACACTGACATTTTTTAAAAAAATTTTTTTTGTTTATTTTTATTATTATGCTATGTTAGTCCCCATACAGTACATCATTAGTTTTTGATGTAGTGCTTCATGATTCATTGTTTGCGTATAACACCCGGTGCTCCATGCAGTACAAACACTGACACATTTTTAAGGCTCTCCAGGCAGAAGTGTTGGGAACCTTGTCAGGATTTACATGAGTTTGAGGAGGCAACAGTAACGTCTCTCCAGCTCTTCTTTCCCAGCTTAGCTCCCTTCCCCTCCTTGATTTCCAGTGGAGGAAAAGATACTGGTGTTATCGGACATTTTTGCAACAGGGAGAGTGAGCGTGTTGTTCACTGTCCTAGCAGTGGAGGAGGCTAAGAGCAGCAGAACAGAGATCTTCAGTGACTCCAAAAGGCTCTTGCTTGTGTGTGTAGGAGCCCTACCTTTCCCAGGTGATGGTTGCTGCAGAGAACCCTACACCCTGTCCAGGAATCTGAGAGCAGATAAAGCTTTTCTCCTCTTTCCCAGGATGGCTGCTGGACCCAGCAGCAAATTCGCCCATTGTTTTTATCATGAGTCAGTGCTGTGCTGGTGAATGCTTAACAACCAGCTCTGGGAAAAGGCTGAATCCCGCATTGGTAGCCTTTGCTAATTTCGTGGTGTAAAGACTCTCTGGTGGCTGATTTCACACTGATGGCAGTTGAACACCTGGCTTGCAAGTTTCCAGAAACCTGGATAAGCAGCTCTCCTGAGTCAGTGTGAACCAATTTCAACACACCACTAGATGAATCCTTCCCTGACCACATTCCAGTCCTGTGTAAAATTTTGGTAGTTTCTTTTGCATAAATATACAGTTGGCACTTTATTGTATATAAGTGATACCGATGCTGGCAGGATGGGTCCAAGGACCCAGAAGGGGTCCTGCAGGACCAGCCAAGAGGGTCCCTTGGCTGCGCTCAGGACAGAACTCAGACGTGAGCCAGCAGCAGGTGAAAGCAGTTTATTGAAGGTACAGAGAGCACAGGTACTGATGGAGTGTCTGGGAGACTCAGAAAGGAAAGAAGGGAGTCTCATCTTTGTTCGGAGTCTGGGGTTTGTATTGAGAATTATGGTCTGGTGTACATGTCCCCTCAGGCATCGAAGAACCTGTTAGAACAAAGATGAGGGCCCAGGTGTTATTCCTTGGAGCCAGGGGGCCTTGGTGTTAAGCTGTCTAGCACAGTGCTCTGGAATATGCATATGAGAGCTTCATTCTCACCTGGTCCTTCCTTAGATGTCATTTACCCTAAAAAAAAATCATTAACTCCTTGTCCCTTACAAGGAGGACATACACGATTTGCAAATGTTCTGAGGCATGTGTAAAGTGGGGTGCCTTCTTAGCAAGAATGGAAGCAGGAAAAGGAGCAAAAAGCAGATTTTTATGGAGTCCTTTGGCTTCCCTATCTCAGTATTTCAATTACACAATAAAACAAAAACCAAAATGAAGGATTGAGGTTAAAGTTTCATTCCTTTCACCTTGACTGGTAATTTTTGTTGATTTTCATCTGTGTCCCGTTTAGTTTTCCGTTATAGAGACAACTTACCTAGTTGCTAGTTAATATGTACTCTTAAGAATCTCCATTGACTTGAACATCACAAATAAAAATAGTATACAATATTTCTATTCTGAGAGATCCAGTTATAAAACTTAGGCCAAAAGAATTACAGTTTTCCTTAAAGCACAAAAATTATTTTAGTTACACCTATGACTTATGGTTTACTTATGAGACACAAGTCGCTTACTGGATGGCTTTTTGAAGCATTAGCTGGGCTCATCACATGGAAGTCTTGTGGACTTTTAAAGATAAAACAGATGTATATTTAAATTAAATCTATCAAATGGTATGTGAGAGGGGGTGGTTTCTTTCTAAGCATTTCTTATCCAAATCTCTATGGGAACAAGCTTGCACAGGGAAAGCAAAGATGACCATATCATGCAAATATTCACAAATGAGTTGACCATTTATAAAATTAGCCCCCATTCAAACGACCCTCCCACTTGATGTCTTGTCTGTTTAAACACTGACGAAAATGTAATGAAAACTGATTAAGTGAAGTTAAAAATCCTTTCGTATGTGGAATTTTACTGATGGCAGTGTTGGGGAATGGCCTGAATCTTCTGCAAAGCCACAAAACAGATGATAATCTGATTGAGTTAGCTGAGTCAAGAATTGAAGAAATCTGAGGATGAATAGGATAGGCTCTTCAGAAGTGAATTATTCAAATATCAAAACATTGAGAGAAACCTTTGCAAAAATTGGTATTTTTTACCAAAATGGCTTTCCTAATCTATGTGTTAGTACATGATATGTACTATGACATATCACGCAAATTTGTTAGGAAAGTTAGCTACGTTCCCATCCACTGAAAACAAAACAAAACAGAAACAGTGAGGCATGTATCCTTAGAAACAATAGGCTCATTCTAAGAATCAGCACATCAATGGAATTAAAACTTAATTTTTTGACATAAAATTTCATTTTTCCTGGATCAAGTCCCATTCCAACTTTTTGCCCCCACTATTATAACAAAATGTGTTTTCCTGCCTTGAATAGGGTCATTTCCAGTTAGCCTTTCCTTGGTAATGGTTAGTCTTAAATCACCACAGTGATGTCCTTCTCAATTCTATCCAGAACTTGGCAAGTCTCTGCTTTTTTTTAGTAATAATGACAACAGTAATAACTGTTGAGAATCTGTGTACTGTTCTGGGACTATGTGACAGACACATTATGTGTCTTAGAATACGTGTCTTCTCTTTTGATGTGTCTGAGAACAAGTATCCTAGAACATAGTGTGTCTTAAAGTAAGTGTGTCCTGTTTTAATCCTTAAAACTCTGTGAGGGAGAAAGTTACATTGTTACCATTTTAGATATGAAGCCCCCGGAGCAGGAGGATGGTAAGTCACTTGCTGAGAAGGGGAATCTGATGCTGGAGCTTGCTGCCAGTGTTTACCAGTGACATCACGGGGTCGAGAAGCACCAAAACTATCAGCTACTGAAAATCCAATGGTGAAGTGACCAAAAGCCATATTCATTACTACTTTAAAACACGCAAAAAAATTTATATGAGCAGCAGTCAATAAATATCCATGCCAGGAAATTCCTCCAAAATGGCTCATTCACATACCAGTTAGAGTAAAAGCTGCAAGAGTCAGCTGCGCAGATTGCTTACCTCATGCCTAGAAAAATACTGTGTAATATTTAGACAATAATCGAAGAGCTAACCATATACAACTTACCTGTTCTGATAGCTACTAAAATAGAATTAATTGCAGGCTGTTGAATTATATTGTTAACTGTAATCATGATGCTACTGGCCTCTCTGTTTGATGGAGAAAAAACTATTTTTGTAGATTTTAGAGTTACTCATGTAAAAGCCCTGATTTAATACAATCAAAAGATGCATTTTTACAGAGAAGGAAAATAGGTCTAGCAAAGAAAGTTTAAATTAGAACAGTTTTATATGATAGATGCATATTCTTTTCCTTCGACTAGTGATTTTCCAGCTTTCTAATAGCTACTTGGGGAAATAACATCAAGATAATCATAAATGTCTTTGTATCACTAGAAAATTAAGCATTACTTTCTCAGCATTATCTCAGCAATATTTTTTCTGGGTCTTAAAAAACTGAATAACATTTAATTCCTGCATATCATGGAGTTCCTGCTGTGTATAAGCTACTGGTTTGAAGAGCAAAACACTATGCTTTTCATATAGTATGGTTCTTCTTCAAAACTAGTAGTCTTCCCTCTTCCATATAGTGAAAACCACACCCTAAATCCTGTTTTCCTTTTTTCCTCAACCTCCCAAGAAGTTGATACGTAGGATTTTGGCCCAAATTCAGGATCTTGCACTAAGCTTACATTTTCGGCTATTTGGTCTCAACTCTCTGCCACCCTCCATCCTCATCCTTTTTACTTGGCTCTCCCTGTTTGGTCTTTTTTTTCCTAGTTTTATTTTCTCTGGTTTCTGTACCTAATACTGTGTATAGTTTTAGTTTTTGTAACTTCTCATGAGACCTTGAAGAGACAGTATCAGTGCATGGGCTGGAGTAAGACTGCCTGTGTCTTGATCTTGGCTCTGCCACTCAGCAAACTGTGTGATCTTGGGCAATGGGTGAATCCAGCTATCAATTGTTCTCCTCATCTGCAGAATGGGGTAATAATGGTACCTGTTTCCAAGGGTTAATGTGAAGATTAAATGAATTAATATATGTTAACTGCCTTAGAAGGAAGTCTGACACATGGTAAGTTCTTAATAAGTATTAGCTATTGAAGAGATCGATGGACAGACGTAGTCTGGGGGGAGGACAACTGGGCAAATACTTGGTAAAATGCTTTGTAGAAATAATGGTAAATTTAGCTACCTTAACTTAAAAAAAAATTAACGGATGATCTGAAAGCAAAATATGGTCCTGATACTCACCAACCATAGTAGCAAATAGAGAAATCTTGAGTGATGTAATAGTTGTCATAAATGAAGGCATTCCATAAACTGCTGGAAACTAGACCTGAAATGTTAGGGTTTCCCTCTATAAAGAAATCAGATAGGCATGTATTCTGTGATACTATTTTCACTCAGTTTCTCTCTGAAATTATGCTTTAAAGTCTGAGCCTAGTAATCTGAGGATTATTACCTAATTAAGAGATTAGCCTTACCTAATCAAGAGTTCCAGTACTAAAAACATTCAAATTCCATTTCTTACTCTTCCTTCTTACCTCCTTTTTTTTTTTCTTTCCTGGCACTAAGATGTCTGTGATATCCCTCAAAGGAATAGAAGAGAGATAAATACACCTGACATTTATTGATTTCCTCAGTATGAATGAGGTCCGCTGCTAGAAGCTCTAAGCCACATCCTTTGCAACAGGCAGGTGTCTGTATCTTCACTTACACTATAGGTTCAGAGGAGTTATATGAATCTCCCAACATCTTTCATTTTAAGTAAGTGGCAGAGTTGGAATCAAACCCTGGTCATCATGGCACTAAAGCCCATTCTCTTATCAATAAGCCCTGTTTTGCCTCTCTCATTCCTGCAGCACAGAATCTATGGATAAAGCTGTAGCTATAATGCACTAATTTGTTCTTGCTTAATTAGGAAGCTATAAACAATGGATATAGAGTCTGAGTTACCATTCCCTATAGTTAACTTTTGAAGAGAGGTTTCCCTGGGTTGTTTAATATTACTCATTTCATTTTCATCATCATATTCCTGTGGGTTCAACTTTCTAATAATTTCTCTCCTTTTACTTGATTACCGAAAGCTAAGCTCATTTCCTAAAATGCTCCCCTATATCAAGCCATCTTTATTAGTTAAGGCATGAGGTATATTTCTCTTCCATGTAATACTTCAAGACTAGCAAACAGCTTTGCCATCCTCAAAACATGGCTTTGAATGTTACCTCTTTCCAAGGAAGGGAGAAACAGGTAGTCCAAAGCAAGGAGATGGCCCAGAAATGGCACGTGTTACTGCTACTCCCGTCTTATTGGTCCAAACTCACTCATACAGCAAAACTAGCTACAAAACTGGTGAACCTTCTAACCAGGCAGGTGCAGGGATGCAGTTCTCCTGCTGAAAGGAAAACATACTGGGGCACAATCCAGGGGGTCTCTGACTCCTCCCCAAGTAAAGAACCTTCATGAGTCCCACTGTCTCACCTACTGAAGCTGATCTAGATTCCACTGCTCTCTCTGAGGTCCTACTTTGCCCACTCAATTTTTTCTCTGGACACTCACCAGCATAGAGTTACATCACTTTTAGAGCTGAAAAGAAATCTTTTAAAGCAACAGTTATGGTCTTGGTATATATAAAAGTCTGATCAGCTGAATTTGAAAAATCTCCAGCCCTTCTCCAGGATCGGGGAAAATGAAATTTCTGTTCATTCTAACTATAGAGACAAAGACTTATATTTGTGTTACAAAGAGGCAATAACTAGACTGCAAAGATAATTCCAGATTTGCATATCTCTTCTTATCCTCTCTCCCTTTGCAAACGTCAGCATTTTTCTAAAGTGAATATGTTGTTGTTGGCAGGGACCATTCGGCAACTCGAGTTGTGCAAATGTTGTCCTTCTAAAATATCTTGCTCTGGTTTTTTGTTGTTTTGATTTTTTTTTTTAAAGAAAATACATCTGATAAGAAATGTAGCCCAAGAGAATCTAGGGAACAAAGCTTACAGAAATTGTAGTGGGTTTGTTCCATAAGCTCGTTGGTGCGGAGGCAAAAGCAAAGTGAAGACCTGTTTGTGCTTTTCCCCCAGTCTTCTCTGTTTCAGTCAGCGGTGGAGAGCTTTGTAGCTGAGCCTCTTGTAGCACCATGCATCATTCATGACCTGATGGGGTAGACAGTGCCTAACAATCGATGCAGAAATCCCACTGCGCAAATAAGCTTACCTGTAGGTTACAGACCTCCCCTGTTTTGTTTTCTGCCGATCTAGGACATTTCCCCCTCCCATTTCAGGAACAAATAACTAATACATTTTAATAATAGCTCCTCATCCAGCTATGTCCCCCCTTAATTTGCAAGTTGATTTGGGTGATGAGAGTTTTGGCAACAGAGCGAAATAGAATAATGTCGTGGTCAACACCCATTAAAGTCTAAATTAAACAGAAGAATGATAACTTGGCATATTAAATTGCTAGACTGGTGGCTTTAAATCCACTTTTCTTTGATTAGAATGAATTTATATTACAGGAAGAGACTAAAGGGCATGCTTTTAAAGAAATTAATTTGAGATCCTCCTGTTCCTATCTACCTGTCTATTTCTACCCTGTGACCCCGATGCTAACCATTTTTATTACTTTCTTTATACACTCAATGTATAAAGGCACATACGTATTCCCCTGCCTTTCTTATGTGAAAGAGCATTTAAGTCCTATATATCCTTCTCTGTCCTTTGCGTTTCTCACATAAGACATCTTAGAGATCTTTTGATACAAGTATATAAACTGTTTCCTCATTTTTATGGGGCTGCCTGCTTTTCTCCTGTGTGGTTGCATCAGAGTTTATTTAATTAGTCTAAGGGGAATTATGTACTCAGCTGCTCTAATATCCTCAAATACTCTTAAGGTAGGCACTGTTAGCCTGGTAACCAAAGCTTTGGGAGCTTTCTTGTGCTTCTGTGGTGATCTCTGTCTCTCACGGTCTGAGAGCTGGATTCCTATTCGACCACCCCGTGAAAGCAGTCATATCGGTTCTTAAATACTGGGTATTCTTAAGAAAATCTTCCTCTGTATGCTCACAGATAAATTTTTCTATGCCAGAGGTTCTCAACTTCAACATACAGAAGAATCCATTGATGCCTTTGATAATGCAGATTCCCAGGCTCTGCTCTCATAAGTTTTCGCCAGCACGTCTGGGGTGAGCTGCTGGGACACATCTGTTAAGGGAGCCCAACTCTAGCATGGCCATTCATGCAGAATGGTACCTAGATGTCCTGCTTGGCAATCTTCATTTTGAGCCTATACCCCAGATGATCTGGGGCAGTGACCCCTGCACCACACTTGAGCACATAAATGTCGATAGTCTCTAGAGGCGCATGTGATTTGTGGAGGGCGTCATGCTGGTAGTCACAGCATTCCCAGATCCCACTGCCATCTGGTTCCATGGTAGTGCTTTGGGCCAGGCCTTGTTCTCCAGGGCACTTTGCACCCTGGCTGTGCACAGGCTGCCTTAGGCTCCAGTGGGTGCAGCAAAGCATAAGGCTGAATATCTCTTGTGCCTTTGGGATTGAGAAAGACCACAGTTCTCTGTAGCAAATTAGCATATAAATAAGGTGTTAGATTCCCAGATCCTGAGTGCACCAGGAATTGAAAGTATGTGCCAGAGATTTAATTAGGAAACTCTTACAATCTCCAATAAGGCAGAAAACAGAAAAATCTTCAGTGAGGAAGAGTTGCTTCCTGAATTTACCTTTCACCTTTTTCTTGTTTCCATAATAGTCAGGTCAGAAATCATAAGAATGGGACTGTTTTTACAAAACGGACCACCACAGAATGTCAGAGCTTCAGGACCCATCAAAGATCATATAATGTAAGGATGTTTCATCTGAGTTCCCTAGAAGAGACCCTTGATCTTCCAGGGGTCAGTGGACATCCTGAAGTCATTAACAGAATGCTGTGTCAAAGGAGTTTCTGATCTCCTCACAATGATTCAGATCCACCAATGTAGCCTAGCACCTTCCTTTTCCCAGTGATGAAGCAAGGATCCAAAGGATTGCAGTGACTTATGAAGGTCACATAATTATTTGCAGCAGGGATGGGCCTGGAATATGGGAATCTTAATATGTGGTCATTGATGTCTCCAAGACTTTGAAAATCATCGGTAAAGGTGGCCCCCAGTATGAGCCCTTGACAGTAAATAAACGTGCCATTACCAAGTCCCACGGCCTTTATGATTGAAAGTGTGAGTTGACCACTTACTTGGTGCTAGTAACTGTCCTAAGTACTTTACATTTTAACTCAGTTGGTTCTCATTATCATACCATAAAGTAAGTGGCATTATTAGTGTCATTATTACTGTTGTTGCCCTCTCCATTTTATTTATGAGGAAAATGAAGTACACAGAAATTAATTCATTTGCTGGTATCCCAGCTCCAGCAGTTTGGCCCCCAAAGCCCATGCTCTTCATTATTACATTAGGGCCATTTCTTTCTGGGAAATGGTGATTAATGCCACTTCGAGAGTAACGACCAAAGCTTTACCTATCCACGTTTTTATGAAACATAATAGAATCTTGGCTCTGTGCCTGCTAACTTCTGCACTTGAGAATAAGCCCTAAAATGAAGAAACACTGCTGAGATGTTTTCAGTGATAAAAGACTAGATGGTTATGTACTCAGATGTCAGCAGTGATTGTCTCTTGATCCTCCAGTACATGCAATTTTATTTTTGCTTGGCACTGATCTGGATTCCAAATGTTCTACAAAGGACATCTGCTACTTTGATAGTCAAAAAGAAAATATTATTTTAAAAATACTATACACGGTATAAGCAACCCAGAGATTCATTGTCTTATTTTTGTCTCAAACCATTGAAAGGCTTCCTTGACTTCTACAGATGTTTACTGTCAGGTTTTGGGCTTCAGGGGTAGATTCTTGTCTGTCTTCAGAGTCCTCTTGTACTGCAGGGATTTCAAGGGCTGACGGAACAGCTTGAACGCCTTCTTGGGTTGAAATACGGCACCATAGCACCAACCCCTAAAATCACTGAAGGAGAAAGACCTTCTCCAGATTTTACCGGTACAACATGATGAATGGGCGGATTGCAGGAGTTAGCTTTGGGGTACAGCGAGGTGAACAAAGACTGGATACTGTGGACGGATCAGATGAAAGGGGAACAGGGACCAGGAGGGATCGGCAGGGGGGAAAATGTTCAGATGGACCACACAAGAAAGAGTGATCTAAACAATAAATTATGTTCATCCATAATTTCCCACTTTGGGGGGGGGGGAGTAATTTCCTATGCAACAGCCTTCATTGCTAGTCAGTAGTAATTCCTCAGTGTGTGTCTGTAATGCCAAAACTAGGAGTTGTTAATTCAACAACAGCCCGAAATGTGACCCTGCTCTGCGTATCAGGCCGTCTGGGGCCCTCTCTGTTCCTTGCTGTCACAAAACAGTATTAGCATAACTTAAAGACTGCACCCCATCTGCCAAGACCCCATTTACAAAACAGTTTCAGAACCCATTATTTATGACCGGGAAGGCCTGTGTCATTCAGTTTGTTGCAATTTCAAGTCTCGCGTTCATGGGCAATTTCTTGGAAAGTCTGCATGGAATTCATCTCTTAGGATTGCGTTTCTTGGTATGAAAATAAGACCATATGTTAGTTTCTCACGCAACCTAACATTTCTCAAGAGTCAAGCTCTGCCTTGGGCAGGTTTTCCAATATTTTAATAATAGAGGCTACAAAGTCAAGTCTTGCTTAGATATTGCTGTCATCAGGATATAAAATATTTCACTTGAATGAATTTTTTTTTCCCAGAAGATAAGAGTTTTCTAACTCAAAGGTGTCACGGTGTACTGTCTCTAACTTTAAACACGTGGGTAGGAACAATTCTCAAATGCGTGATCCATTTCTGTCCCTTTTGAAACAAAGCCCTGTACTTTGGGGTGGCTGGGGAGGGACGTCACCATTGTACACACAACTGATTATTTTTTAAAAGAATTGATGAGTATGTAGTAGTTTTTCTGCGCTTAAATTCCAGCCTCCTGTCCAGGGTCAGTTTGTGTGTCTGCACTCTTCCTTAATAGTCCACTTCCAAGTATCCTTCCTTACTCTTCCCAGCATGATAGTCACAGACATGTTCTAAGAATTTTGGCTCTTTTGCTCAATCTTCTGAGTTCCAGGATTACTTTAGGTAGTTGAGACCATAAGGTGAATGCTTTTTAGGTAAGTGAATTTTTTCCTATGGGCATCAATAGATACTTTAAATGGTTTTTTTTTCTGTTTTTTTTTTTTAATAAATTTACTTAATGATATGCCCTCAAAGTATTCAGAACATGTTAGTGGCCCCATTGTTGAGAAATGTAGGATGAACAGCTGAGTCACAGACTTTGGTGAATGCGATTTGACCATATTACTTAGCCACTTGGAAGGAGCACAGGTGGTTTCTAAAATCTCCCAGTTTTCCGAGCTCTCATTCAGTCATTCATTCATTCACTCCCTCTTCAAAGTGGTATTTAAGAAGGGTGAATTTTGTACTTATATGCAGAATGATTTCAAAGCTACAGAGGCTGAAGAGGGAATGGGGCTTCAAGGAAATATAATGCTCAAAGAACTTTAAACCGTTAGAGGCATTTTCAATTAAGTGAGCATGAAAAAAATCACCCTTACTTGACATTCCTCCTTGAACATGTTTTCTCTATCCATTAGCTTTGAGAATCTTCAGTGACTATTACCTTTTCCAATAAAAATCAGTTTTATAGCTTGGTTCATTACAGGGATTTGGACAAGTGACATCCACAAAATATTCTTCAAGATCTATATATAAATGGCTGAGAAGCCCTATCACCTAACAACGGGAAAGCATGTTATCAATAAGCAACTCATACTGGTCATTGGCCTCTAATTCTCTTTGTTTAAAACTAGATTTCCTAGATTTTTTTCTCAAAATATCTTCTATATCTAATATGCCTGCATATTCTAGTTTTTGAACAATTACAATATGTCATGCCCTACCCCCAGGCACTCGAAACAGTCCCAGCTTGTAAAAGTTTATGGGTTAGAAAAGAGTAACAATAGGGGCGCCTGGCTGGCTCATTTGGTTAAGTGGTAGGTATCTGCCTTCGGCTCAGGTCATGATCTCAGGGTCCTAGGATCGAGAACCACATCGGACTCCCTGCTCAGTGGGGAGTCTGCTTCTCCCTCTCCTCCCCCTGCCTGTGCTCTCTTGCTTTCTCTGTCAAATAAATAAATAAAAATTTTTTAAAAGGATAACAAATAATTATCATTATTTTGTTGCAATTATGGTAAAGATTATGAATTAGAAGTGCAGCCCATTATAGGAGTATAGTATTAAACCCAACTTTTTAAAGCTTCTTTTATGGGGGCTCCCTATCATAAGAGTTTCCACTGCTCATTGGTTATTTCCTCATTTGGCTTATCATGTCTATGTCTTCTTTCCTTTTTTCATGTTTTCAACCCAGTTTGAGCTTTTCTCATTTCCGTAGACATGCTTTCCAGCTCTCTCCAATCCAGGACTTTCCAGATCTTTATTTCAATGACTTAGGACCTCTTCCACACATGTCTCCTATTTTGTCCTTTTTTTTAATGCCACATCCCCAAATTAAGCATCCACAAATGTCACCTTTGGTCTCCTGTTGCTTGCACGTGGAAAGTCAACGGCCCTGAGATCATGACCTGAGACAAAATCAAGATTCAGATGCTTAACCGACTGAGGCATCTAGGCACTGCTGCATTATTTCTTTAAACACGCTCTCCCCTCAGCCACTCTAGTCTACTCATTGTCTCCAGAGTGTGCAGTTATGTACATAACCAACTCCATCACAAATGCTTTCCTACGTCAAAGCACTGAATCCACCAATCCTCATATTTCAGCTTTGACTCTTTCTGGAAAGACTTCAGCATCCACAAAGGGTTCCTTCCTTTCTAAGTTCATACTATCAGTCTGCATTTGGTATTTAACAACATTATCTTTTCTATTGTTTTATTGTATTGAAACATATGATTACATATCTAGGGCTGACAGTGTCTAGATATCAAGGACTATGTCACCTTCAGGACACAGCGCATGCTTTGCATGAAGCGGCACCAGGTAAATATTTATTGATTTCATAAAAGAATTCTGACTGTACTCAGCAAAGGTGACGACATTTTATTGATCTGCGTCAGTGCGAATCTCCATAGGAACCAGGCTCCCCAGAGGTATCAGATTTAAAAGCTTTAGGACTCTCCCAAGTGGCAGTTTATGGGAGGAAAGTAAGTGCTATGATAGGAATGTGAACCTGCTTCGAGAATGTGGCCAGAATGGCTGGATTCCAGAGATAGAAGAGCAGTAGTGTTGTTTGATTGTTTACTTTAGAAAGTAAGATTTGTCTTCCATGCCAGTTCTTATCTCATCAATATTTTATTGCTATTTTTTTTTTTCTGGGAATGTAAGAGTAAGTATATTGAATTTTCATTTACTCAAACAAAAGTATTTAGTAAGCAAAATCAACAGCTTTAAGCATTGTTCCCTTGACTATAGTGAAGTTGGCTTATATTTTATAAAATTTGCTTTTGTTCGGTTTCTAGTATGTTTATATTGCTAGATCTTGCAATTAGCAGAATGTAAAGTGCAAAGAAATGACTAATTTTCCTTGGTCTTGAATAAGAAGTTGAAAGCATTAAAAAGAAAAAAAGACACTATTAAGACCGTAACAGTGGCTAGCTAACATATAAAGATATAAAACTGAAATGCCCTAAAGACCACCTTATTAGACTCCTTGGTACATCCTGCATTTTAATAAAGGGCAGATAGATTAAAGCTATAGAGCATTACAAAATTGGCTTTCTGAGCTTCCGATGGTAAGATGGCGTGTTCCTGGCAAATTCAGGGCTGTGGGTTTGGGGATTGCAGGGGGTTGTTTAATATTTATTATGAATCTTCCCTGAAAGTTGGTGTTTGTCTTTAAATTTTCATTTCACAGCTGTGGATCACTGCAGACATTTCTAGACCTTAAAGTAGTGAAGTAGCTACAGAAGCTGGAGTTCCCCAGAAGCAAGGAGACCATTTCAGCCTACCTCAGTACGCTCTTGTGCAGTCAGAGGGGATCTTCGGATTCCATGGCCACTGTGGGGGAGTCAGCAAGGTCACACCCTGTGCCAGGGGTTCCCAAGACCAACCTCCCCCCATGCTGGTGATTCACTAGCAACACTCACAGAACTCATACACTTGTGCTCACGGCTAAGATTTATTACAAAGAAAGGACACAAAGGCAACTCAGCCATAGGACAAAGATGCGTGGGAGAAAGTCTGTAAGAGACCAAGTTCAAGCTTCCTGAGCCCTCCATGTAGAGTCACACAGGGTGTGCTGATCTCTCTGTCAGAGGTGTGACAATATGTATGAAATGGTGTTTGCCAGGAAGGCTCATTAGGCACTCAGTGCTCGGGATTTTCTTAGGGGTTGGTCATGTAGGCAGCTTTCTGCCTACCAATTCCAGACACCCGAAAGAAATCAGGTGCTCAGCAAAAGCCATATTGTTTCCACCAACAGTTTAGACACACTGAACCACTCTTATCGGTTGTGGGAATGCTGGGAGACTTCTTAATGTCCAAGTTTCCTGATGACAGCCAAGGGACCCACCTTGCAGAGAGGACTTCCTAGGGATGGCAATCTCCATTCTGCTCTGTTGACTTTTTCTACGCACCGCCCAAGCCTCAGACACAGCTGCACTTGAGGGCTATGACTGGGTTGTCCAAAGCCACCAAGTTCTCTCTCTCCTTATTCATTTAAAACAATTTCATGTTCTGCATAGCCATGCATGAAGTGGTCTCTGTCACCTTTCCAGCCACATCTCATGCCCTTGACTTTTGTTGTTGTTGTTAATTAAAAAGTCAGCCACACCGGTCGTCTTTGAGTTCTCCCAGTGGTCTGACTGGTTTTCTGTTTCAGGGCCTTGCTCTGCACTGCCCCCTGGCTAACATGTGCTTACTTTTGTGCCCACCCTGACTCCCCCTTATTGAGGGTCTTCCCTGACCCTGTAGATAGGAAGAGGATCCATTTGTTGCTCATTCTCAGAGGATGCATTTCTTCCCCTTCTCAGCATTGATGACCATTGTAATTAAATACTTAACACGTTTTAATTTACTATTTGCCTTCCCCGTTAGATGTAAGTTTCTCAGTGGGATCTAGGCCATGTCTGTGTTGTTTGTAGCTGTGTTTCTAGATAACTAGTACCTGTAGCCAACTGGTTATTTGCTCAATGAAAGAATACATTTCTTTCCGTTTCACTGCTTTGGCAAATAAGGCATGACTGTATCGCAGAGAAATTCACTTCACCATATTGGACTGAAGGCAGCTGAACGTATAATTAGGATGCACGTGCTAAGGGTTGAAAAGACAATGGCCTGTGGCTCACCCGTGCGATTTTGACTCCTGCTGTCACAGGGAAGCTCAGTATTTCCACGTAGGGAAGGCTTGAGAGTCAGGGGGGCCTCGCTTTGAAACCTGGTGCTTCTCTACTTGGTGGATGACTTTGGACCAGTTATTGGATTTTCAAGAGCCTTATTTTTCCTGTCTTTAAAGTGAGGATATGCTAAGGCCACCTTAGGACTTGGAAGGATGATGTGGTGAAATCAAATGTATGAACCCCTGAGCACAGTGCTTGACACCCATAGGAAGCACTTGGTAGCCTGCCATGCTGAATCCGAGCTTTGAGGTCACACTTTTTCCTCTCGCCTCATTAAGGTGTCCTTTTTCTAATTTTCTTCCATATATCACAGTTCTGTTGGAAATCCCATCCCTTGGGAGCTGACACAGCTCAAAAGGGATCTGTTGATCCCAAATCTACCTGCTGTTACCTCTAACCTTACTTAGGGCCAAATTCTGGTTTCTGGGGCAACAGAGAACAAGTCTGATCCCTCATCCACATTTCAGCCTTTTAAATGTATGAAGACAGCTGTCCGATCCTCCTCCTTGCAGAAATAGTATCTCTAAGTGCTATCAGCCACTCCTCACAGACTGGCGTTTCCAGGCCCCCCTGCTTTGCAGACCCCTTGCAGTCTTGGCTGTCTTTCTGCACACATGCTCCAGATGGGCCGCGGATCCTCAGAGTTCTCCAGAGAAGCAGAACCCAGGGATAGATGTTGTTTTTTGTTTTTTTTTGTTTTTTTTAATTTTTTTATTTTAAGAAATTGGTTCGTGGTATTATCTGGGCTGCCAAGTCCAAAATCTGTAGAGCAGGCCCTGGCAGGCTGGGAACCCAGGCAGGAGTTGATGGTGCCTCTTGAGGCAGCGTTTTTTCTTCCTGGGAAACACGTTTTTGCTCTTCAGGCCTTCACTTGATTGGAGGAGCGCCCCCCCCCCCCGCATTATTGATGGTAAACTCTGCAAGTCAACAGATTGTAGGTGTTCCCCACATCGACAAAATACCTTCCCAGCCACACCTGAGTTACTGTTGGATGAAATAACTGGCTGCTCTTGGCGAGCCAAGCGGCCATAAAATTAACTTTCACAGGCAGTATGCTTAAAGCGTGATGCCAAAACATTTGCTCTGACTAGGGTCCAACGCAGGGAGAATGTTAGCTCCCTTGATCCGGAAACCACGTGTAGTGTTAATGTGGTCTAAGATTTTATTAACTTTTTAAAAATAGACCACACTTGTTTGCACCGACTGTATATACTCCCCTTGCAAGCAGGGGACCTGGACCCCATTAGAGAAGCCCCTGGTCCTGGTGGGGGAGTGCCTGACAGCACAGGAAAACCCCAGATCAGAGGGAGGGTAGGGAAAGGGAGGAACTCCACCCAGGAGCCTGGAGGGAGGGAAGGAGGCACTTCTCTTTGAGACACTCCTACTTTGTTTTCAATAGCCTTTAACATGCCCATCCCCCAACTCTGGTCCAGCCCTTCTGTTCACAAGTCCCTTCCTGCCACCCAAAGCCACTAGCAGTATAGTTAATAATGACTTAGAGTGTTGTTTTTCCTGCAGGTTACTTATAATCTAATACACGGCTCTTGAAATTTCCCACACAGGGCATAGAAATGTATTTATTACAGCACAACTTCAGACTTCAAAGACAGGAGGAGAGGGAGATATTTTGGGAAATGGGCACAAGATTCAGCAGGTGAACCAACTGTATCCTACTTTCCTGAAATCTGTTCACTCTCCCTGACCTCTCCAAGAACTGCTTATGCTTGATTGGCCTATAAAGCCAGTCGCTCTACAACTAGGTGACTGTGCTCTGTCTGTGCCTGGTTTGGCTTCCTGATTCCCCTATCGTTGATATTGATTCCCATATCAGTATCGACAGGCACTGTGGAGGTAAATAATTGACAGCAGAAGACAACAGTGGAGCCGATTACTCCAAAAAATAGTATAAGTCAGGGAGCCTGGGTGGCACAGTTGGTTAAGCCTCCGACTCTTGATCTCAGCTAAGGTCTTGATCTCAGGATCATGAGTTCAAGCCCCGCTTTGGGCTCCACACTGGGCATGGAGCCTAGTTAAAAAATAAAAAAGTTAAGTCTGCAATACCCATCAGGCAAAGCTCTAGATTTTAAAATACTGCCAGATACTTGCTTAAAACATATGGCTAGCAGCTTCTGGGAAAACATCAAGACTTATGCTGGGCCCTGCCCTGGGTTCCTTCTGTTCATAAGTAGTATCAGTTTGTAATGCAGTGTTTCAGAGAGTATGAGATCTATACCAGGGGTGACAAAGGACAATTTTAGATTCTACATGGATGTTCATATTTTATTCAACTCATGAGCTTGTTTTAGTGTGTATTCATATAAAATGTACTGTTGTATTCATTTTAATGAATATTTAAGGAGTATAGCTATTGCATTAAGCTATAAAAAAACATAGTTATTGCATATTGCTTAAAACAACATTAAGGTAAAACTTTGAAGAAAAATGCTAAATACATAATAGTACGGACAGTAGGCAGATATGCTCAGCACTGTGGCAGTGACATGGGAATGGCCACAATTAGAAAACACATGCCCAATGAGAAAAAGCTGGGTTTTACTGTTAGGACTTTGTTCAGATTTCACCTCCTTTATAGCCTCTTTAAAGTCTTATATTTCTCATCCGTAAAATGGAAGTGATCATACTTAACCTTTAGGACAGGTTTGAGGATTCGTGCTAATAATACACAGTGCTGGCCACATCATAGACACTCCATAAATAGAAATTATTGCCTTTAGTATGTTATATCTGTTAGAAAAAAAAATGGCACACCTCTCAGAAAGATGGGAACCAAGGTAGAGATCCAGCAGCAAGACATAGAGACAGAAAATGCATTAAATCCAGGAGGCTGCATCAGTATAACTAAATAGTAGTTGAGCTGAGCCTGTCGGGAGCACTTTGCTGTCTGGCTAGCTTCATACACAAAAGCAGAAGGGGGAAGACAACCATCAGGCCGAGGCGAGTCTCCACTCTGTGCAAGAGGAGACTCAATGGAGCAAAAAGAATCATGAAAGATTCTCAGCAGAAGGTGCAGAGGGAAAGGTCTAACAGCCCCCCGTCCTTCAGAAGAGGGAAGAAAGTGGCACAGACCCCCTGGTCAGGTGCAGAAGCACCCAGAGGGGCATGGAATTCCAGGTCTCTGTAAAGGGCCTCATGAACTCATCACTTGGGTGTCTGGAAACTTAAAATGACAGTAACACTGCAGACCGAATCTTCGGTCCCCTTCCTCTGTTTTTTGAAACCTAAAATGCCTCCAGAGCATTTCTTCTTACCATTTTACCCATCTCAGTCAATATACTGATATGATTTTCCTCACAAGGGAGCCCAGGTTCTGGAGTGTGGATGACTCTAAGAATGCTGTAAGTTTGCTCGGGCTTCTGTAACAAAGTACCACAGATGGAGTGGCTTAAACAACAGACATTTCTTGTCTCCTTTTCTGGAGGATAGAAGTCTGAGGTCAAGGTGTTGGCAGGGTTGGTTTCTTCAGAGGCCTCTTTCCTTGCTTGTAGATGGCCTTCTTATCCCCATGTCTTCACATGGTCTTCCTTCTGTGCCTGTCTCTGTCTGAATTTCTTCTTCTTGTCAAGACAGCGGTCATATTGAATTAGGGCCTTCCCTCATGACCTCATTTTACCTTAATTATCTCTATAAGACCCTACCTCCAAATGTTGTCGCATTCTGTGGTACTAAGTGTTAGGACTTCAGCATGTGAATTCGGAGAGAGAGAACTCCATCCAAACACATGCCCATTAACTGCTCCTGGAAAGGAATAATTCACAGTGTGACCCCACTGACTAGACCACAAGCTTCATCTTCATCTCCATGAAGAGTGCCTAATTATCTGTATCTTTGCAGTGCATCCTAAGGATTAGAGTCAAGTAATCATCCTATTCTGAAGTTTTGAATCTAATAACTAATAAAATTAGATTTCCTTTGAATATATGAAAAGATTGCAAGAGGCAGCACACTGTGATTGGTGTTTGCATTCACAGCTAGTGAGTACTTTGTAAACACTGGAACATAATATGTTCTTCCTCAGTTCTGGTCCTAATTTTCTAGTCTCCAAAAATTTCACCCCCAACATAAGTTCTTTTACTACTCCTTTGAACTTGATTTGAATTGTGGCTTTGACAATAGCTACTTGAGTGGCCTTGGACAAGTTTGCTTATATGGGTCTCAGTCCATTCCTCTGTAAAATGGGGGTAATTTCCTGATAGGGAAACTAAGGAACTAAGAGGAGATGGTCTTCTGAAGTGTTTTATACAGTGCCCAGCATACAGCAGGCACTCAATGCATGATAGGTAAAGCTATAAGGGTTATTTCTATATACGGTATATGGGAAAAGGAGTGAATTCTTGGATGTTGGGTTGAGAAGAGGTTGAGAAAGTGGTGCTCTCCTTCAACTCTTGTTCTCTGTCAGGAACAGAAACTGTTCTGGGTTACTTCCAAATCACTCATTCCGATCGACATTCGTTTGTGAACTCAGGACACGCTCACCTTGAGCTGTAGCGTCCGCCGGTACATGTGATACTGTCAGAAATTGGTGTGAAGATCTGAACTCTTATGACTTCCATCTACATCATCGATTTCTTTAAGAGAGCCAGCAGTGAGGCTGGGGGCTCTATATTGTATCAGGCCAATAGTGCAAAGCTGTAGGTCATACTGCCTGGACATGTGTGCATTTGAATTCTCCCACTGAAGCTGCCCTTTTGGAAAAATTTTTCATGTGGATGTAAGAAAGGATGTGTATAGAACATTATTTGGCCACTCACAAATCCTGCATATATAAACACATGCTGAAAAATAGGAAATTGGAAACCTTGTCTTTCCCCTCTTGATTCGATTGCTCATCCCGAATTGTCTCCTTTTCTAGGTGCTATATTTTAAATCTTGCAGACACCTCTAATTTTCTCTCTTTTATTCTCTATCACTAGTGGTGTCTAATTATCCTTAGACCGCCTCTTTGTTATTTTCTGTATCTTTTGCACTGACTTTACTGTAAGTTCCCACTAACTCTTGCCAGGATTATTATTTTTATAACTAGTCTCCTTGACTTTATTCTCTGTGCTCTCCAATCCATCCACTTGCCTGATTAAGTTTCTTCAAATGTAACTCTGTTCAACCCACCACCTGAAATAGGGAATTTTTAGTCAGCAGGCTCCCTCCCATATAGTTGAAGCACGAGCTAATCAGCGTAACTAAACAATGCCTCATCTCCTCACTTAGGTTTCAAATGAATTGGAATCTCCAAATGTATTCTCAACTCACTGCTTAAACTACAAATGTAGCTAATGTTTATTGCGTGCTTCCTAGCTGCCAAGCCTTGTGTGTCATGCTGTATAAGCACTGTTTTTTTAAAAATCATCACAATAACTCTTTTTTTAAATTTTTTTTATTATATTATGTTAGTCACCATACAGTACATCCCTGGTTTTTGATGTAAAGTTCGATGATTCATTAGTTGCGTATAACACCCAGTGCACCATGCAATACGTGCCCTCCTTACTACCCATCACCAGCCTATCCCATTCCCCTACCCCCCTCCCCTCTGAAGCCCTCAGTTTGCTTCTCAGAGTCCATAGTCTCTCATGCTTCATTCCCCCTTCTGATTACCCCCCATTTCTTTATCCCTTTCTTCCCCTACCGATCTTCCTAGTTCTTATGTTCCATAGATGAGAGAAACCATATGATAATTGTCTTTCTCTGCTTGACTTATTTCACTTAGCATTATCTCCTCCAGTGCTGTCCATGTTGCAGCAAATGTTGAGAAATCGTTCTTTTTGATAGCTGAGTAATACTCCATTGTATATATGGACCACAACTTCTTAATCCAGTCATATGTTGTTGGGCATCTCGGCTCCTTCCACGATTTAGCTATTGTGGACAAAGCTGCTATGAACATTGGGGTGCATATGGCCCTTCTCTTCACTACGTCTGTATCTTTGGGGTAAATACCCAGTAGTGCAATGGCTGGATCATAGGGTATCTCAATTTTTAACTTTTTAGGGGACCTCCACACTGTTTTCCAGAGCGGCTGTACCAACTTGCATTCCCACCAACAATGTAGGAGGGATCCCCTTTCTCCACATCCTCTCCAACAATTGTTGTTTCTTGCCTTGTCTATTTTTGCCATTCTAACTGCTGTAAGGTGGTATCCTAGTGTGGTTTTGATTTGAATTTCCCTGATGGCTAATGATTTTGAACACTTTTTCATGTGTCTGTTAGCCATTTGTACGTCCTCATTGGAAAAGTGTCTGTTCATATCTTCTGCCCATTTTATGATTTGTTTATTTGTTTCTCGTGTATTGAGTTTGAGAAGTTCTTTGTAGATCTTGGATACCAGTCTTTTATCTGTAGTATCATTTGCAAATATATTCTCCCATTCTGTGGGCTGCCTCTTAGTTTTTTTGACTGTTTCCTTGGCTGTGCAGAAGCTTTTTATCTTGATGAAGTCCCACAAGTTCATTTTATCTTTTGTTTCTCTTGTCTTTGGAGATGTGTCATGAAAAAGGTTGCTGTGGCCGATGTCGTAGAGATTGCTGCCTATGTTCTCTTCTAGGATTTTGATGGATTCCTGTCTCACATCGAGGTCTTTCATCCATTTGGAGTTTATCTTTGTGTATGGTGTGAGAGAGTGGTCAAGTTTCATTCTTTTGCATGAAGCTGTCCAATTTTCCCAGCACCATTTCATCACAATAACTCTTTAAGAACTCATTAGAAGATACTATTATTATCCTCATTTTATAGAATGGAGGTGGGGGCTGAGGAGGTTAAGGGGCTTTCCCAAGGTCACGCAACTAGCAGTGGTGGAGGTGGGTTCACTTGACTCTAAAGCCATCCTCCTGCCCCAGTCCCTGCTGCTTGGAATCTACCAGTGAGACCTTTGAGCATCTCCAGTAGTAAGATTGTGAGCTACTTTATTACTGGGACCATGGAGATATCAATGGAATATATTCTTTCATTACTCATAAGATCTACCATAGTGTTAGCCTCAGAGGAGACACTCAATGAATGTTGGATGAGTGAATGGATAGAATGGATGATTTCAGAGAAAGCATAACATGAAAGTAAAAGGCAATGTGGTACTTAGTGCCACTGTATGGACTTACACCAACCATGAGCCAAATTAAATTCCATTTTATCTCATAACTACCTCAGTCTGCCTCAAGGGCAGAATAAACTAATTCTCTGAACTTGATGAGTTGGTACTATGAAAGAACATTGCTGGTGTGTGCCTCCTACAAGAGGGAATAGAGTTTCATAGCGGGCATCCTGAATAACCAAAGATCTAGAACACTGAGCGTGGGACACATCTCAAGCCAGTTCATAAAGCAGGCTGCTGCCCCTCCTGAGAACCGTTCTGTTCACTTAGCCTCCATACAACTGACTGTGTTGTCTTGGTCAAGCCCCTTCACCTTTTTTGACCAAGTTCCTCATCTCTGATGTAAAGAGGCTGCTAGAGATAGTAACAGCCAGCAGGGGCCCAGGGGTCAGCATGCTAAAGGCATACATATGTCGACGGTGGATCCAGAGCTAGTATTGGGCCAGAGCTAGGATTAAAGCCCGCTAAGTGAATTTGAAGGTTTTAATTCCATCACCTTCAGGCCTCTTCCAGCTCTAGAATTCAGTGATTCTACAAATTCTCTTTGACTCTGAAGCTCTTGAGTTGGCTGGAAGCTCTCACACGCCACTGCCTAAAGTTCCTTTACCCCATTTTGTGAGGTTTGGCCAATATTCTATATTGTATACGTCCTTATGTAGCTTAGTCTGGCTCACGTCTGCTAGGAGCCTCCTGCCTGGGAAGTGTAAGGACGCAGAATGGACACTAGAAAGAAGCCTCAGTTGCCAAGTCCTCATCCCTGAGAAGCAATGCGATATTTAAACAGAAATTTTAAAACGTTTTCAAATTGTCAGAAGACCTCGCTAATCTCTGGTGGAGCTGAAAAGTAACACACATTTGTCAAAATTGGGCTGTGGAATTATGAATGGCGTCTGTACCTCTTGTCTCATCCTGTGTTTCACACACAGTAAGCAAGTTGGCACTCTTCCTCTGCCACCGTAACCTTGAGAAGGGACCTTCCATTCTCAAGGCTGCAAACTCTGCGTGTGTATGTAGCAATAAATCTCTTCACTTCTGGGACACGTCTTCTCCAAAATCTCTGTGATGTAGGAAGCGCCGAAATGAATGTGATGGGAGAGGAGATGGGCTGCTCTGTAGACGTGAGGATCATTAGGCAGAATGCGTTAGTGGGAGAGACCCAGCCTTGCCCAGACATCTGTAGAGGTCAGTGTGGCTCAGACTTCCATCCACTTTTCTTCGGCAGGGAGTTGAAATAAATGATCCTGAAGTCCCTTCAGGTTGTTGATGGCAAGATTCTAAACATCTGCTGCTAGGCTGACAACTTCCTCCTCTCTCTGCTCATTTTTTATTTCTCTATAGCATGATTCTGTGAAAGAGGCACATTGGTTTGCTGATTATAAAATTTCATGTGCATCATTGGTGCCAAGAGAGTTACTGAAACCACTTTGGGTAGGTGTAAATGTTTTGTTGTTTTGTTTTTTGTAATTATGTGTCTTTTTTTTTTTCTTTTGCCATGAAAATAGAGCTGCTGATGGTCATTTCAGTCAAAAAGAGAAGTAATTGTCTCACGTGGACTTCTCGGAAGTTTGTTTTATCTGGTAAAGTGAGTTGTGTTTTGCTTGTGTACTGAAGAAAGCATATGATGGTACCTTGGCCATTTGCAGAGAACTCCTAGATACTTGGAATTATAGGGTTGTCTAGATAGTTACATGGTTTTTGGTTCAGCTAGTGAATAGAAGTAGAAGAAAGCTCTTTGTATGACTGTCATGGTTAAGAATTACTGTAAAGTATTTGCGATGAGCGTTAGTTATTTTCTGATTTCAGTAGGTGGAGTAAAGCTCATGAAATACGGAGCACTCATGTCCCCACTCCCACTTGCACACTCCTTAGACATGACTAATCGAACACGGCACTTCTTCCTACTGGTGTGGGTCAAGACCTCAGAATCCTTTCTCAACACAGCAATTCAGGAAGCTACTACTGGCTCCTAAGAATTATTACCCCAAATCCAGTTGGTATTCCAAGATTCATCCCTGCGGGCATCCAGGAAATAGATCTGGGTTCTAAGTACAGTGCATTTAATTTTGGATTAATGAGCTCATACCTCTTTACTGTAGCTTAATTGTAACTTCATATTAAACATCTACTTGGATGAGACTATGTATCCTTGATCTGCTCTTTACTAGCTGTGTGACTGTGGTCAAGTTTTGGGGTTTGTTTTTTGTTCTTAAAGATTTTGTTCATTCTAGAGAGGGAGAGGGAAAGAGAATCTCAAGCAGAATCCACTTAGCGTGGAGCCCAACCTGGGACTCAGTCTCATGATCCCGAGATCATGACCTGAGCCAAACCAAGAGGCAGACACTCAACAGACTAAGCCACCCAGGTGCCCCTGGCCAAGTTTTTTAAAACTTATTTCATTTCCCTGCTATGAAGTGGGAATAATAAGTACAACAAACATATTAACATGTTTCTTTAACATGAAGCTACATTGTGCCCTAAATTTTCACTCTTCCCACGACACAGAACCAACTGCCAATGACATGACGGCATTGAACTGCTGTTATACTTCCTCTTTCACCTTGCCCAGCTTTCTTCTCCTTCTGACGTGGTTATTCCAATGTCAGGCATAGATTTGATTAAGAGATGTCGTACAGAAGCAGGTAGGGCATGCTAGACTTGAACACTAATGGGGATGAAATTAAATGATAATTAGGTTTTTCCTCCTATCTCCTAGATAATGATGATGGAAATAAACACCCAAATTGTGTGTTCTGTGATAATCCATGGTGACAGAAAAAATAAACAAATAACATATCAGCCTCAATACTTAGGGCATATTTGCAATGCAGAATATGACTATGCAGACTGCCATTTCCCTCTGTCTCCTCTCAGTGGGCGAGTCCCCTACGTGTGTGAGGCAGTGTGCTGTGGGGGAGGGCCACTGCCCTTGGGACCAGAATACCTGTGCTCTTGTGTCAGCTCCAGGACTGACTACGCAGGTCCGTGGTTGACCTCAACAAGCCTCAGCTTCCTAATCTTCAAAATGGAGGGGAATGGTAACGTCGACCTCACAACAATGTTGAAGCAAGACCGTGCATGTGATTTAGTGCATGTAGTAGACTGCCAAGCACTCAAACATTTTTAGTCTTAGAAGCTCAAAGATCTGCCAAATAAATGCAAACCAATTAATTTGCTTAGCCCATCAACTCAGCAGATTTTTTTTATAGTATAATACCTTGTTCAAAGAAAATCTTACTATGGCAAGCTAATAATTAAAACAGATAAAAAAAGAAGCTGCCCAGATTGAAGGAGAGTTCCAAAGCCCAGCCCAGTAATACCCCCACCATACTGAAACCCCCTAAGGACCAGTAGAGAGTTTGCAGAGCGCTGGCCAGATCTAAATCTTGTTTGATAGATAAAGATACTAAAGCCTATGGATGTGAGAGACTCGTTTGTCATGAAATGAAATCCATCATTCGTTATTGCTGTTTAATCAAAACACCAGTTCTTTCCCCATCCCATCTTATCAGTGCCCTCATTGAGTTATACATTCATCTGAAACCCTCCCTCTTCTATGAAGACCAATTTTGAGTTAGTATTAGTTCATTCATTATGGCGGCCGACCTGTGTTCTGTTGGCATGGGCCCATTTGCAAGCGCAGACGAGTAAAAAAAAAAAAAGTCTGAACAATCCGTGTACATCAGAGGTGTATACACTAGGGTAAAACAGAAGTGTGTTTTTAGAAAGTGACACTTCTGGTCAACAAGTAGTATGTTAGGATAGGACTTTTTTTGTGGTAAAATATACCTGGTATCAAATAAGACATAATTTTTCTTATTGAATTATACAATAATAATTACATTTTGATAAACCAAGATATGTCTTTTGTTTTCTATGTGTCCTTTTTTCCTTTCCATTACTGTGGGTTTCCTGTTTTTCCTGTCTGACATGGCAGGAACCTCAGGACACATCTGAAAAATGCTTCCTTTTCCGTAAGCAATATTGTACCTTATCGCTGCCCTTTTAAAGGTACAAATTGTACTTTATTTCTATTTATTTTTAAAATTCTCTGTTACCAAGGTGTGTTTTGTGAGACCTTCATGAGTCTCACAAAAAATAATTGATACAGCTCATTCATATGTATAAATTTTAGTTGAGAGCTTCTTAGGTCCAAAGGACCATGCTCCACGCCTGCAAAACAATGATGAAAAAGTCATGATCTCCACAGAACAACCTCCTGTCTGCGTTGTTTCCTATTATGCGTGTGGTGCTGAGGGGGGACTTTGTAGAATACAATTAATAAGGCTCTTGAGCACCTTTTGTGTTCCAAGCCATGTTGTTATTCCACTTTGCGTTATTTTATTTAAGTCTCAAAATAACCTGGAGGGTTTTTTGTTTGTTTGGGTTTTGTGGGTGTTTTTTTTTGGGGGGGGGGGTTCTGGCAAGAGCACTTAACATGAGATCCACCCTTAACAAACTTTTAACTATACAGTACATTGTATTGCTGATTATTGGCACAGTGTTGTGTAGAAGATTTGAAGAGAGTTATTATTAACCCCAGGGTCACAAACAAGGGAACCGAGTCTCAGAGAGTGAGGTAACTTTCCAGACTCAGAAGTGGAAAGTGAAGGAAATGAGACTTTAATCTATGCCACTGGGACTCTAGAACTTTTGTTTTTTTCCATCACACCTCAGCACCTACTATGCCTTCAAAGAGTGTAGTCCAGCAGAGCCAATGCGATATACCCGTAATGACCAGGTAAGGTGTCAGTCTCCCTAAGAACCTTCTTGTTGGGCCATTTTTTCCCTTCCTCTCCCA
This sequence comes from Ursus arctos, assembly GCF_023065955.2. Taxonomy (NCBI): domain Eukaryota; kingdom Metazoa; phylum Chordata; class Mammalia; order Carnivora; family Ursidae; genus Ursus; species Ursus arctos. The sequence goes on along the minus strand of NW_026623019.1, from coordinate 11,896,382 downwards.
AACATTGGCAACACATATGCTCTGTTATTGGCATGGGCTCTTCGGAGCCACCCTTTCCCCCTTCCTCTCATGAACCAAATAGGAGGTGGTTAATTTGGTTTCTGGTTTAATTATAAAATGGTGTTCTAGGGACTAAAACCTACCTTTCAGATCTGGATGATGTCAGAGCATTATTAGGTAGTTTTCTCATATGCTGAAAGATGGCCATGGCTCCGAGCGTTTTGACTGCCGTGCCCATCCCTGGGTGCAAGACAGGAGCTGTGTGTCCAGAGATGATCGAGCCACTAGGACAGGTCAGAATAGCCTTGGGGTGGGAGGACTCAGAGTGTGCTTCAGAATAAAAAAAGATAAGTGAGCTGGAGTCACTTGCTATTTTCTTTAATTTAAATTTTAGTTAATGAACAGTGCAATACTGGTTTCTGGAATAAGAGAGCAGTCACCTATAATGCCCATGACACATGAACAAGGATGGTGCTGAAAATGTTAGTGCAGCATAGATACGGTAAAGAAAGCAAGGCTCCTCAGGCTGCTTTGGAGGCTCATTTGTCCTATTTCCCTGGAAGTGAAAGATTGTGGTGAAGCTATTTCCTAAGATGGCATTTTAAGAACGTGAGTTTGGAGGGAATGAATAATTTCCATATGCTTTCATCTCATAATGGCGAATGCAGGCAAGAATGGAGCCAGAGCTCAGGCTCCTGATGAAAAATCGTGTGTCCTTTTTACATTAGCAATGAGCGATTTCCAGTCCCTTCAGTGATTTAATATCCCCATGGATATCCATCTTGACATTCCTCTCACATCAGCATCAAAGAGAGTTTTGCTCTCTGAGGCAGTCTCAAAAATTGGACACTGCTTTTCAGTCACCTGCAGCTTCTGTGCACGAGGTTGACTGTCTGCAACTGTTTACATCCTTTTCAGGACAAGGCTTAGCTTCTAAACACAAGTAAAACACAGTATTCAAATCACAGAACCAAATGAGGCACGTGAAACAAGGCTGTCCCCCTGGGCTGGAGCGATAAAGTGCCCAGCGAGGAAACAGAAACAAGTAGGTATTCTCCTGATTTATATGGTAGATGAGAACCACAGGATTGTTGCTGAAAGCACACGCTGCCCAGCATGCCTGCTGGAGAAGGCTTGGGTACTTTGTAAAAGGCCGTGAGTGAAGTACTCCCAAAGACACGAGGATTTGAGGCCAGTTTCCTTGCCCCTAAGTGAAGGCCAACCTCTTGAGTAGTTATTTATTTCTTTGGCATAAAATGACATAAGTAATTCAATAACTAAATGCTCTAAAAAGTTAAAAGATAGTCTTAGCTATCCTTTCATTTAAAAAACACATCAAGCACCCATTGTGAGTAGAACATCGATCTAAGCTGTATGTGGGATGGGGTGATGAAAATACTACTCTTCTTTTTTTTTTTAACTGTCAATATCATCTTTGATTAAATATCAATTAGAGTTGAATAATGATATGAGTAGAGTAGAAAAGATGTAATCATTCATTTCTTCAACAAAGACTTTTTAAGCACCTACCATATCAGGCACAATATAAAGCATTGGTATATCATTGGTGAATGAGAGAGTCAAATTCTCTGCCCTTAACATGCTTTTGTTCTAGAAGGATGCAACCAGTAGGTTTGCATTTTGAAGGCAATGATTTTCTATGGTGATTGCATATGTATAAACTTGCAGTTGTGTATTTCTGACTGTGAGGTAGGTGGAACCATTGCTAGCCTTCCCTGATCGTGAAGGAAGGACTTCTTGTGTGTGCTGAACCAACAAACTAGGTTGCATCTTCTCCAGATACTTTTCAAGTGAAATAATCAAATAAGCAGTGTTTATCTTATCTGGAGGATAATCCAGGTTACAGCAGTCTGGGACAGTTTCCTTTCTACAGAACCTTTCAGTCCCTGAACAATATCAACCCATCAGTTGACTTCTTTTTAACCCTATTTGTGCCATGCCTAAATTCTTAATGAAGGATCTTGATTCTGAGACATTCAAGTAAAATATTTCATAAGAATTTCAGGAAAAAGAATTATTAAAATTTTCTTACCTGATGATCAGTTCAGACTAGAGCATTTGAATGTATGGAAGAAAACCAACAAAAGCTGGTTTAATATAAAGAAAAAGGTCCATGGATGATCAAAGAATATAACCTATTTATGTATCTACATAATCAATATATGGTAATTCCTACTAATCCAATTATCTTGTTTCCAAGTTGCCAGGAAGATATCCGTATATGGGATTAATTTGGGACCCTCTCCATCTAGTGGGAAAAATTTTATTTATTTTACACACACACACACACACACACACACACACACACACACACTCTTCTTTCCCTAAAGGAACAGTCCTGAGGAATTCAGCCTCAAAAACATTGCAAATGCAGCTTGTATTTTGCATGCAAGATACTACGAGGGGCAATTCTTAAGGATTACAAGGGTAAGATTATTTTGACATATGGAAGGAACTCGTGCGGTATTTGGTGCTTATTATTTTAAATTATTATTTTGAACATTTCTTAAGTAAATGTAATGGCAAAAAAAATAATGGACCACAACTATGAAATATCAAAGTCCAGATGGAATATTTATTTCATTCTAATCAGTTTCTTATCCTGTGCCCACATGCAAATATCTATTTATTATATATGTTGCTTTAGCAACACTTTGAAGTTGTGGTAAATCCATTTTAAATTATAAGGGCCTGAGAGTTGTGTGTGTAGTTAATTTTCTCTTTTCTACCTTCCTGGGATTGTTAAGAAGATCTCTCCAGAAAAAAAGTGTCTCACAAAGTGAGAATAGAAAAGAGGGGTGGGTGGTTGGTGGTTGGTGTTTGGTGGTAGGGGATAGAGCTGGAAACAGGCAACAAATAACTGATAGTCTGGGCAATCCTCTTGGGGGAGAGGGCTGTGAAACAGATAATATTTTGGATGCTTAAAAGAGAAGTGCCCCCTGTCTTGCCATTTTACAGGCTAGCTAATTTATTTTTTTCAATTTCTAAGGTCCTGAATATTAAAATTGCCTTTAGTTTCTTATTTAAAACTCACAGTGTTCCCCAGCATGAGTTCGTCAGCAATGCTATTCCTACATGATGCTCTGTGATAAAAGAGTGTTGTGCTTATAGAAGTGTAGGAAAAACCTGGCGCTGCAGACCATTCTGGAAAGTCACACATTAGTAAGTGGAAAGACCAGGCAAGAGCCCTGTTTATTTTTGTTTGTCAGATTTCCCCCAGTTATTTGATTATAGAACTCCTGATTTTATGGATTATTAGCTATTCATTTTCCTCAAAACTCAGCACACAAATATTTATTAAGCATCTTTCCCATGACAAATTGTGCACTAGTTACTAAAGTGAGGAAGAAAACCTTAAAGACCAGCTCAGTATATGTCTTCAAGGAGGTTACAATCTAGCCAAGAAGAGAAGGCATTGTATGTGTTATTATAGTAACCTGCAGGTGTGTCACCTGCCATGAGAGAGGTATAAAGGAGGTGAAAATAGGGAAAAGGTAATGTCCAGTTAGGGGACACCTAAGAAGGAGACATGGAAGAGAATTGAGATGATATTACACGTTGGGTGAGAGCGTTAAAAGGTACGGTTACAGAAATACAAAAACAGTAAGCCTAGAGACTCTTCCGTGGAGAGGCCCCCAGTTTGGCTGGACAATAACAAGGAGTGGTTGGAACTAAGCCTGGAAGGAAAGTTAGGAGTCATATAACAATGCCATGTGTCAAGATAATGAGTGAGGATTTTATGTGGAAGGCAGTGGCAGATACCATAGAATCATTGAATGTCTTTATAATGATACGTTATGGAGAAATAATTATCTTAGTAGCATTGAGAAAATTAACTTAGTAGCAATTACCAGGGAAAAAAACTCACATGAAAGAAGACTAGAAGCTTGGACTACTGGGAAGGTGGTGGAAATGCCAATGTGGCAGAAAGAAGGTACAGAGGCTCAACAAGACTTGGCGAATCATCAGTCATGGAGTGAATTAAAACCATGCATGAGTCTCAGTCTCTGTTCTTGCCTGAGAGCTGGGAGAGAACTAGGGTTGCAGAAGAGCAGCTGCTTTGGGGGTGGTGAGGACAGGGTGTTTGGGTTTCCATGTCTTGCTTTTAAGAGGCCATGGAACATGGGGATGGCATTTCCTTGCAAGCATTTTGAAACACAAACTTGAAGACTAATACAAAAGCTTGGATTAAAAAAAGAACAATTCTAAAACTCTTGTAATTAAATAAATACTTGAGGTCATCGAGATGGCTCAGATCCTCATGAGAGAATGTAGAAAGTGAAAGGAGGGGAGATTTAACTGGACAGAATGCCAGATAATGGAGAAAAAAGAGTCAATGAAAGAGATCAAGGAATGATGGGAGGTGAAGAGAGTTGGGGTAGTACAAAACCACAGGAAACAAAGGAGGAGAAAATCTCAAGCAGTGATGTGAAATGTGGACAGAGTGTGATGCTTACAGAGGTAAAGAAGGATCCAATCTGAGGAAAGACCAGTAGATTTGGTGAATCAGAAGTTATTACTGAACTTCACAAGTGTGGTTTCCAACAGGGCGGTGGTTCTGACTGTCATATGCATTCAGTCCCATTGTTACAACACAGATTGCTGCTCAGTTCTCCTCCCTAACCACCTCCCGCCAGAGATCTTGATTTTGTGGATCTGCGGTGAGGCCAGACGATTTCCACAGCTAACAGATTTCTCGCTGATGTTGGTATTGCTACTGCAAGGGACCATACTTTGAGAACCACTGTAATAGAGTGATGGAAGATTGTAACAGGTGTAAGAGGATAAGGGAATAAATGATAGTTCAGATGTTTATGCAGCAAACAGAGGCAAGATCAAAATAGTTGCTTATGAAAAGAAGATGGGGAAAAGGCTGTACTTCCAGGGACTAATCTTCCCTCCCATAGCACCCAGCACTGCAACTTACGTGTATTAAGTACTCAGAAACTATTTCTGCGTTGGAAATAGCCAATGGCCATTTCTTTCTCCTTGCTCTGATAGGTAAGACTCCATAAAGGTAGCCTTCAATATAGTCACTCATCTCTTCTAAACTCCTTCATCTCTTCTCCCCAGAAACTGCCCCCATATTCCATCTTCTATCCAAAATATACCAGTTGTGTGACAATCACCCCCATCAAAGTTGGGCTGTAGCAAGGTTTGAGGCTCTCAGCAGAGAGTTAGCTATTAAAGGATCTGGGGATTGTGTCAGACACCAGTTTAGTCTGAAAAATGCAGCAGTGTGCGCCTTCTTACAGTTACGTGCTAAAGCTCGAGATCTGTTTTGCAAAGATATCAAAATTTCTCTTTCTTATAAAACTGCAAGAAGTTGGCAGACAGTGTCTCCTTTCCACCAAATGCAGTCATGCTCGTGTGTAATCCTGGGCAACACAAATTAATGCAACTCTTGCAGTTTAGAAAAGTCATTTCAAAGTCTATATAGTGGTTTTCTTTATGACACTTTGATTTTATTACGTATAATTTAACACACCGTGGTGCTTCCTGATGTACTGCTTATGGCCCTTTCATTTTTCCCAACTGCCAGATATGTAATGCTTATTTAAATTAAATTTTTCCTCTCTCATTCAAAACCCTTTAAGGGCTCTGCTCTTTGCAAAATTGACCCTTACCTGGGTAAGAGGAGGATGAAGAGTTACACAAATGTAATCAAAGGCTGTCAGAAGGCTGGCGTTTCTATTAGTGGTTACAACTCAGCTTCAGGACATCTAAAGGTCAGTTAGTTTACATGTAAATATTAGCTTGGATACAAGAAATTGGAGGAATGAAAATTCAAGGAGAACTACGAAGGAATACTGTAAGAAGAAAGAAGACCATATGGGAGGCCGAGTGTGCCCTGCCAGTAATCATCGGATATTTATTGAATACCTACCATGGGCTTAACACATGAAGGAGCCTGAAGTATAAGGCACATCCCATTCTTCAAGCAAATATTATCTATTTGAGTGTCAAGACAAAATTACATAAAATAGCAACACTTTTTGGAAAGGAGCTGTCGAATGGCATGACATTAAGTAGGGGATGCTGCATAGTTGCATGCACATTGAAGGACAGCAACACAAAATAGCACAGTAGAAGCTAAGTCACTTTCATTTAATGCGGTCTGTCCTCGGTGTATTTGATCATCCTATTCTCCCCCCTCCTTTTTTTTTTTTTCAAATAACCTCCTTGGTATTCTAAGGTACCTACTTTAGGAAATAAGTAAGGAAAGGACAAAGCCAGACAACTAAAAAATTGTCTTTTGATCTGTTTCCTGAGCTCTAAAATTGCAATAATAATGGCTACCCCATAGAAAATATAGGGATTATATTCTGTGTGTGTGTGTGTGTGTGTGTGTGTGTGTGTGTGTCCGTGCGCACACACGCATGCAGTTATGGATCATCTTTACCCTTAACTACTTCAATATATTTCCACCAAATGAAGATGTTCTCTTTCATAACAGGAGTGTAATGATCTAATTCAGGAAATAGGGACAAATACAATATAACCTAATCTACATACCTTATTCGAATTTTGCCAGATGTTTCCTTCTCTCCTTCCCTTGTCTGTCATGACCTTGACAGTTTTGAAGACTACCAGCCAGTTATTTTGGCGACTGTCTGAATATCTGAAACAGTACTATCGCCTAATTCAGGTTACGTGTTTTTGCCACAGAAGTATCATTGTGTTCTTTCCATCACATCTGGAGGCGCTGGGTGTCTCTTTCTCATTGCTGGTCCTAATTTTCATCACTGGATTAGAGTGGTACCGACTAGGTTTCTCCTGTTCACTGCGTCACTTTGCAACCATGTAAAAATACCCTGTTACTAAATACATTAGCTTTAGTATCCACTGGTGATTCTTTCTCACTCAGTTATTACCATGATGGTTCCCAAATGGTGGCTTCTAAAATTCCCCACCAAGAGCAAGGTTTAAAGACTGTCTATTCAGGGAGATGCTACTCTTTGTGAATGACTCCAGTTTACAAAATGCCACCCTGAAATCAAAATGTTTTATAGAAAGCTTGGAAAAACCTCTCTAAGCCCCAGCTGTGACTCTCAATGCCGAGGGGCTGGCCCTGCTGAGAAGGTATGGGGAACACTACCAGGCTGATGAACAGCTAAGCATTTCAAAGCTTCTGTTAGAGTGAAAACTTTGTTCAGTAACGTTCATCTTTAAAATAAACAGAGAAATAATATGTGCTTTGGGATAAACTGTTTTTGTGAAGAACTCCAGCTCTGGCCACCAGGATGTGCTTCTGCTTAAAGACATGAAGCATTTTGTCTTTTGCTTTTACTCAAGCAATAAACTTGTTTGTATATCACTGAAAGCAGACGGAGAAGCCTTAAACCCCTTGTCTGAAACAGGCACAGGCTTTCTCTTCCCTACGCAGGGGTGCCTGCTCTCTTTTCTCCTTCCTTGAAAATGAGGGCAAAAAAAATGAATTCTCATAACCTCTACGAGATGGATTGGACAAAGAAAAAAGTTTGGCCACTTTTTTTATTACCGTTAAAATCAAATTATCAAGTATTAGCAGTTCAAATATTGCACTTTGAAATAGGACCTTCATATGCCCCGAATAAAAAAGTACAATATCTGCTTATCACATATGATGCTCTAGGTACAAAATATACTAATATGTTCTATATATTCTCATTTAATCCAAAGCCACTCTGTGAAGTACTACCCCCATTTTCAGAAGACAAAACTGAGATGGAGTTAAGGGCTTTTCATTCCATTTCCAATGTTGATGAGTCTTACTCATGAATGCTGAGAGCTGGGGTCTGTTTTTTGTGTATCTGTTAGTGAGGACAGTCTTGAACAGAGTTGACCATGCCTATGGCCCAAGAGGCTCATGCATGTCTCCATGCCCACATCTGGCTTTTCCAGTCCCAATACATCCTCTTGAAATAGAACATTCTATCATCCCTGGCCATGTCTAGTTAGAAAATAAAGATTTACATTTCTGTAAATCCACTGGTATCATTAAAGAGCCTCTACTGATAGTATAATTTAAAACGTTTATTTTAAAAATGTTATATACCTTTTGACCCACTCGTTGCATGTTTTGAATGTTTGTTGAGTCCTTAATATGCCTGGCACTGTGCTGGGCTCTTTACATGTATAACCTGCTGGTTTCCTACCTTCTGGATGATAGTTTTGAATTTTAATAATGCACATGAGAAAGGCTGAAGCTTAGCCATAGAAAGATTTGCTCAAGACCAAAGCCCCAGGAAGTTCGGAGTCAGAATTAGGTTCTCTGAGTGCCCTGATGTCAGAGTCCATAATCCGTTTACCACACTGACCACATGGGCTTGCACAAGGGTGCAGGGATGTGTGGGTAAGAAAAAGACCACTGTGCAAGGTTATAGTGCCAGCATCTTTTTTCCTGACTTATTAGGTCAAGGTTTAAAGACTATACAGGAATGAAAATATTCTAGAAGGAATGTGGGGCTGGATACTGGGGCCATAACCTTGAGGACAGAGTCAAAAAATAATCTTCTGCCATTGCCTATTGTGTCAGTTTTGCGAGATTCCCCTAATGGCCTCTTTGAGCAGCTTTCTGCCATGGGACATTAGCACAATTTCCTCTGCCCAGAATGTTATATTCCCCCGTTCCATGACAAGCTTTCTTCAGGTCTCGTGGTAAATAGGACTTCCTCAGAAGGCTTTTCCTGACATGTCCATGTGCCCGGTCAGGGACCCACTGAATCCCTAGTCCCTAACACTATGCATGGCACATAATAGATACTCAGCAAATAATTGTTAAATAGATGGATGGTTGGGTAGATGAGAGAGAAAGAAGAAAGAGAGGAGGGAGGGCTTTCAGAGAGACAAGAAGAAAGGGAAGGAGAGGGGCGCCTGGGTGGCTTAGTAGTTAAGCGTCTGCCTTCAGCTTAGGACGTGATCCCAGCGTTCTGGGATCGAGCCCCACATCAGGCTTCTCCGCTGGGAGCCTGTTTCTTCCTCTCCCACTCCCCCTGCTTGTGTTCCCTCTCGCTGGCTGTCTCTCTCTCTCTGTCAAATAAATAAATAAAATCTTTAAAAAAAAAAAAAAAAAAGAAAGGGAAGGGAAGGAGAGGAGGGAGAAAGGGAGGTGGAGAGGGGAAGAGACTCTTTGAGGCAGGCATATGATAAACATAATGTAATGCAAAAAATTACTGGACTGAAGGCTAGTAGAAATGAGTTCAGGTGCCCCTTTATTTACTTGCTTTATAACATTGAATAAATTATCTCCCCTCTGAACTTCTAATTTTTTATCCATAAAATTGGAATCTGAACTTGAAGACAAGAGGTATCTCAGATTTCTTCAAACTCCATCATTCTCAGGAACTACAGTTGTTAGCAGTTAAGTGTTCTCAAATCCTAATATACACTAAGATGCACTTCTCTTCCAACTCCCCCCAAAATAAAATGACCTGTGGTCCTGAACAATGCAAATCTGTTTGAGAACACCTTATACTTTGTCACTCCAGCTTTTATCTTACTAAGCTGTCTAAGACTATTGAAAATTGAGTAGGGTCATTAAAATCAATTCTTAGACCTCTATTCCCTTGTAATCAGTAAGCCCTACTATATTTTGACTGAAGAAGACTAAAAAAAAAAAAAAAAAAAAAAAAGCTTTAGCTGCAAGAATGATAAGCTGCACCATTTATTTGAATGCATAAATGCCATTTTCTAGAAGCACCGATGTTATTACCAGGTACTCTTGATTAGGATTCTCCTGTGGCATCCACGCTCAGTGGAACGGTGAGCAGGCAGGAGGGAAGAGCAGCAGGTTGGCTTGTTTATTATACAGCAAATGCGCTCTTGTACATTACTGATTAGATCTGATGTGATCAGTTTCACTGAGTGTTTTCTGCATGGGCCGGCCACACTGTACCAAAGTTCTGCAGGCTGTTAGCTGAGAAATGAAGTGAACCACACAGCACACAGCTACAATAGGAAGATTTGAATAAAGAAGAAGTACAGTCTTGTAACTCCACACTGGAAGAGTTGTGCTCCATGGATGGGTTTGCGTGCGCACACACACGGATGTATAAGCTTGTCCCATTTGAAACCATCATGCTACCTGCACACATATGTACACATATAAATGTTCGTGAACACACAAAGTCCCACTGACTTTTAGGAAACTCTTAGATTCCACCCAGAAAAATTAAAAATCCAGTCAAAACATTGGATGTGTATTACCTATTCAAACTTTAAACGGGATATGTCCCAGGACACCAGAACTTATTATTCTGAGGTTGAGGCAGAGCCTACTGATTGGTTAAATTAGTCTAGTCTTGTATACCTAAGTATCCAAGTGTTGAAACTCTTCTCACTATCATAAGTTGGAAATAATCATAATAAGAGTTGATCAAGGCTGGGTGATAAAGGTACAACCTTTACAATACAAAAGGTACAAAATACAATACAATACAAATACAAAACACAATACAAAAGGTACAAAACTCTCAATACCCTTAAGAGAAAAGGAAGTAAGTGTAGAGTCATATGTTATACAGTATACCTTGTCACGTGGGATGCTTTTTAAAGTTCCGTGTTATTGCTAATGCTTCTCCTGTTGCTACTGTTATTGGTCATGAACTATTTGAGTATAGCAACTAGGTCTGATATTTCTTGGTATCTCCATCATGCCTTCTTGCCTTTGTAGATGTTTAATAAATGCTTGCAGTCACATTGGAGTGGGTTGTCCTGAATTTTGCATAATTTAAAAATGGCCAATTTGTGTTCAACTTTAGAATATGTTTTTATGTATATTTAAGTATTTATTGGTCTTCAATTCCCATTGAACCACCTAGTGACATCCCCATGGTACAAAGGAGGTGTCCACTTCCCTGTGCTGCCATAAGTTGCCTCGTCATGGTAGGCAGCTACTTGGCTTCAGACTAATGCAAACTTAGCCTTCTTTCACAACAACTCAGTCTGGGCGAGGGGACAAAAACTTCTGTTTTGAAGAGCTCTCCTCAGGCAAAGTAAATCGAGGGAGTTCCCTCATGGATTCACCTATTCCTTCAAACGTATTGTGCCAGCAAATGTGTAATGAAGTCATTTCACTGATAATTTTCCAGTTAATGCCCAGCAAGTGGAGATAAATAATTAAATGAACTGGGCTCTGTGGAAAAAACCAGAAGGCAGTGAAGATAATATATCCACAAATAAGTGAAATGTGGTTGCCCTGAGTTTCTATGGTCTTACTAAAAACTATGTCAAGGTGCCTGAGACATAAGTGCTTTTTCAAGAAAATTGAAGAGGCATAATTTACAGAGATGTGACCTGGAGGTCCATGCTTCATGCATCCTAATTAAGTAAAGCAGTCACTGAAATTGCTTTCTGTCATCTGGATATGAAGCAATTATAGTTACTCTTCAGTTTGCTGGTTTGGTTAGGGAATAAGGTTTTATATTTAGCTGACTCCTCCAACCAACTAAGGGTTAATAAATTAATGTCCATTTTTGTGAAAATGTAATGCAGCAAAGGGGGGGAAACCCCTTAACTGCTCAGAAGCTGGGGACTAAAAATCCAATCTGAAACCCACCCTTCCCAGACCACAAAGTTAGGGTTGGTGATTATTTTGGTTTTGTCTCTTAGTAAAAACTGAAAAACAAAATCCCCAAATCACTAAAAAGCTTATATTTGCATCACCAAGTTGAGTTTTAACATGGGAGAGAATAAATTTGATTAAAATAGATCTTTATAAAACATCTTCTTATCTCTGTGTAAAAATATTGCAATATAATTTATGATCTGGCCTCCAGTAAATGTTGAGTTCTTCAAGGGTAGAGGCTGTGAGTTTTTTCTTGAAGAGATCCTAACTATAATGTACCTCCATAAAATTTGATGAAAGAGTAAATTTTTATATTATGTTTTTACAGAATATAGGAATCAGCAAATTTGTGTCTCCTAGCATCTGTTCTTGAAATATACTAAGTTTCTAATGGTAGTTTCTGGCTTGTTGTTACTGTTTTTGTTGTTAGATTGCAAAGTTTGCAAAACAAGGGTTTCGCCTTTCTCTTCCTGATCGATCGATCTACACTGTATGAATTGCCTGTTACTTGATGGGTGCAGTTAGCGGAGTGGTTGTTAACCAAGTTTCTACTAATAAGAAAATCAAATGAGCTTAAAAGGAAAAGCTTTGGAATAGCTCTAGTTAAGTTCAAAAAAAGGTTTGGCCTACTAAAGGAAAGAATTGGGCTGGAATTCTCAACAGGTTGATATTAGTCTGCTGTTAACAACTTCCCACTATAAAAAAACGAATAAGCAAAAGGAAAGAGAGAATAAGCAAATAGGAAATAGAGTTGAGGTTTATAGCTATTAAAACATGTATCTGATCATTTTTTTTCAATGCATGGGTGAGCTGGAAGCAGTCTTTAAAGTTATTTTAATTTTCCAGAAATTAAATTTCCAGAATGTGTGTGCATGTACACACATACAGACACACACTGAGTGGTGTGCTGATAGATATTTAACAGCACAACAGCTCTCTGAAAACAGAAATATACAGATGCACTGATTTGTAACATTGTTAATTTCCATGGTATGAAGACTCCATCGTTTCAAGCTATGAAGGTTACATCACTGAGTGCAGAACTGGAAATAGGTGCTCAGTCAGCTCTTCCACTGAACCAAACCAGCTCAAGCAAACCACTGCACACCCCGCCCGCGTATACCACTTACCCTTACATCTCCTGTGAATCCTATATGCAGGTGATCCAAAACCCAGTATAAAATCCTCTAAATACGTAGAATGATATATTCACCTTTCTTTATCCTATGTTTCAGTCAATGGAATAGAAGAGTGAGGTTTGCCTCTTCTTGTGAATAAGCTCATTAGTGAAATACATTCAGTTGATAAATGATCTGTATAAACATGAAGATCTCACCAAACCTTCTTTCAATTTGCCAATGACTCAGACTTACCAACTGAACTGAGTGCTGACTGGGTCACTACTATTCCAAGCACAGCTGGGGCATGACCACCATGAGGAAGAGAAAGGTCAACTGTAGAGTTACTGCTTTGAAGGTATTAGAGGCAGCACCAGGGACCCTGCTCTCAGTACAACCTGATTCTTAGAACAACTCACTCTGGCTGTTTGGCTGTACAATAGTCTAGGACCCCCTTTTTTTTTTTTCATCCCCTATGTTCCTGTTTGCTTTCTAGACTGGAGGCCCCAACTTGTTTGAGATGGGGAGATGACTCATCACTGAATATTAGATGGGTGCTCAAAGTATCCAAGAGAAATAGATCTGATTGTTTAACTCTACTTATGATCAATAATTGGTGCTAAGTGAAGCAGGGGGTTTTAATAAAGGTAAATGAGACTATGATGAATAGATAGCTAGATGGAGTCCAGGAAGTAATGGAGTCCAGGAAGTAATAGAGTATAATTTAAAAAGTTTACATTTAATCCGAATATGTAAAATGCTTCTGAGAGGGAGGAAGGTTACTTCCTTACACATTCTGGAAATACAGTTAGTTAATGAATATATACTGAGAACCCTTGTGGTATAAATAGCCGTAGACATGGTTCTAACACTCAAATTGTTTTCCTCTAATCAACAAATATTTTCCAAAACCTACACAGTTAAGTCTTTCATCAAGTCAATTAAAAACTTAGATGTATATTCATCCTTGATGCAATTTTATATAATACAGAATTGATGGATAAGCTATCTAGCATGCCTTTCCTCTTAAGAAAATAAAATACTTCATTACTTCAATATCCACTGGTAAAAGGCTGAAACTTATGGTAGAAATTATCACAGAAAAACTGCCATAAAACAAATTTAAAGCATATGAGCACATACATGCCCACACAGTGTTGTGATAGAAAAAAGAAATGCTTACGTTTTCAGACTGAAGGTTAATTGGACACAGGAGATTGCTTTTGCACCCTGTGGGTCCAGACCTTTTCATTATGCACACTTTTATATCATCCCTTGTTAATAAAATATTATTTACATTTATGTAGACTTAGAATAACTGTTTTCTCTTCCTCACTTTTAAAATTTTTCCTCTTTCATATTAGCTTGTTCACTTCTGTAACATTTAGACTGTATTTCAGGAATATGTTGAAGTTAATGGTGGATTTGTAACTGATGTCTATGTTTTATTTTATTTTTTTAAAGATTTTATTTATTTATTTAACACAGATAGAGACAGCCAGCGAGAGAGGGAACACAAGCAGGGGGAGTGGGAGAGGAAGAAGCAGGCTCATAGCGGAGGAGCCTGATGCGGGGCTCGATCCCATAACACCGGGATCACGCCCTGAGCCGAAGGCAGTGATGTCTATGTTTTAAAACCCTGATATTAGTAAATATGTCAAAGGTGTCCCAGTATCTTCCATCTAGTCAATAAGTAGCAGCAAGTGTCAAATTTCAGTGGTTTTCCAATTATGGCTCACGAAATAGATTTTATGGAAGAACCTGGCTAAACACACTTGGGGTGGGATTAACACAGTGTCTCCAGCCTTGACCCTCAAGTTCAGGTTTTTACATGTGAAAAGAGAGTGTGTAAATCTCCCATGATACCAAACACTGGAGATGCCAAGGCCCTAGTTGAATATAACTTCGCATCATACTTTTAAAAAATAATTAAAAATACCAGCAACCACAAAAATGACAACAATGAGTATGCTTTTAAAGTATCTACTTTGTGCCTGGAATCTGATTTTTCTTAAGTACCATTATTGTACTGAATGCTACATTTGGTACTTCAGTGCTTTTTCACAGCAACTTTGCATAGGAGTTGTTACTATCCTGTGTTTATAAATCAAGAAATTGAAGCTTAGAAAAGTTTAGAGAGAAATATGAGGTGGAGTCAACATTCAGACTCAAATCAGGCTGGCATAATTCTTCTCTCTTACTACTGTGGCCATCAGATTTCAAGCTTTTGAAAGGGCAAAGACTGTGTTGGTCATGCACACCTTTCTATTTCTAGCACTTAATAATTTGCTTGGCATTCAACGTATGTGTCTGAGTTGAAAGAATAAACGAGCATTTCTCCAAAGTTCTTGTTAGCTGTCGTGTTTTTTTCATCTGTAAAGTGAGAATTATAATGTTGAAGTTTTGTTAAACTTCCAGACATTTAATGAGACCATATGACTTAATGAGTTTGCAACTGTCGGGAGTAGTAGGAGCCCCAGATATAATCTAGGAAAGACTACCAAGATGCTGAAATCCAGAAACCCCAGGAGTTCAGCAATTCACCATTTGACTCCTGTAATTTGATGGGTGACCGGTAAATACTCTTTGCCTGCGTAATTTCTTTTCAAAAATTTCATGTCAATACCAGCATAATGCAAGAATTGAAGTCTCAGGGAAAAATAGCTTGATATTCATTCAGTCTCTATAACCCAGATAGAGCTACCAAATAGCATTACTGTTTCCTGGGTGTTGAATTCACAGATTTGCTGTTACAACTTAGTACGTTTATTCTTTACGTCCAAGCTAGGGTTGTTGCACTAGATTCCAAAATGAATAATCTTGTCCATACTGTAATGATGTCTTGTGTTCTTAAAGTGCTATTTACCATGATTAGCCAGGAAAAACCTGCATGTTATTTTTATTTTACCTATCTTTAAGCAGCATTAAAATTGAGAGTTTTATCGTAAGGGAAAAATAAAACTGTTACCAAATGGATGTCTCTGTCATCTCTAAAAATGAATTGATGACAAATTATTTTTAAATAATTTTAAGAACTAAAAAAGAAGTATATGTTCTTTGAATAAACTTGAGAAACTATAATCAAAAATAAGAAATCCATTTCTTGGGCCTAAGATAACCACTGTGAATATTCATTAACATTTAGTTTCTGTGTCCTAAGAGATTTTATGCTCTATATATAGATATGCAAGTCAGTAGAAAAGGAATGGGAATCAGACATTCTTGTCTTTAAAGAAAGCTTCAAAATGTCATTTCAGGTATGGAGACTCCCAGAGTAGCTCCTTGTAGCTAAGAGATCAGTGTATATCCTGGTACATGACTCAAATGATAAGAATGACCCACTAAAGGAATGCCCTAATTGCACTCTGATTTTCCTTCTAAAGATTCTTTTCTGAATTCAGTTGTCTATTATTTATGATCAGTATATATAATATTGATATTTCAACTCATAGCTCTGTAAGGGTCTAAAGTGACTTAATGTGGTTTCTTGCTGAAGGTCTCTTAAAATGCATTCTTATATAACTTGATTCATGAAGACTTTATAATGCTTGATGGACTGTTCTCAGGAATACATGTATTGAAAAATCTCTTGATTTTTTTCTTTTTTTCCTTAAGCTTAAATTGTCTAAACTTTATTATGATATTTTTCTTCTTTTATCATATCTTCATATAGTAGTTGAATTTTGAATGGGTAAGTCTTGAACTTTTTATTGATATAATTTATACATATTCATTCACTGTGATTTTATACTCTGGTCATCTTTCAATATGTAGCTTTTATCCAGTACTGAATTTTGTAGATCTTTGGCATTAGAAATTTGTGAATATATAGAACACATTAAACAATCTTTCTTACTAATATTAAGTTGACTTCTGTAAGTATTTTATTTTTTTACTTTCTCTTCATGAGAATGTTTTGGTCTTGCTATAGTTAGGATTTCTTTACCTGGAATCCACAGACTCCCAAAGCATTCAGAGATTAAATTCATATGGTCTTTGAACTTGGATAAGAAAAATATATACATCTTCATATTCATTAACCTCTAGCTGAAATGTATCAGTTTCTCCAATTATAAATGTAGACAACAAACCATAGTAGTGTTAGCAATATCTGTGACTTTGTCACCAATGAAATTCAGATGTTTTCTTATCACTTTACAGGTGTTAGAGATATCTTAACATAGTACATTCATCACTAGTTTGAAATTACCATAGTTAATAGACCTGATATTGATATTCAGTGTATTAATAAAGGCTTGAATATTTTATTCTATTAACAATTTCTTTTAATTTTTTTTAAAGATTTTATTTACTTGACAGAGACACAGCGAGAAAGGGAACACAAGCAGGGGGAGTGGGAGAGGGAGAAGCAGGCTTCCCGCTGAGCAGGGAGCCCAATGCGGGGCTCAATCCCAGGACCCTGGGATCACACGCTGAGCCGCAGGCAGATGCTTAATAACTGAGCCACCCAGGCGCCCCTCTTGTTTTAATATTTTAACAACAAAATTTGGTATTTTGTTATTTAAATATAATAAGTTTTCTTTGTATATATAGTTTATTTTGTGCATAAAAAACTATTTTGCAAATAAGACTTGAATCTACCTATTTATTTTAGTTCCCCACAGACTAGGGCAATATATCAACACATAACAATAATGATATCATAGCTTACAACATTAAGAACTTTGTAAGAATAAGGCTAGATGACCTTTAAAATCTGATTAGCCAGATCTTTTTATCTAAGATGCATATTTTTAAAATACATATTTAAAACAGTACTGATTTCAACCTATTTTTATTTGATTTATGAATGGATATTGGCCACATTTCCCACTTAGAAGTAACTCCTGTTATTTGATGGGTGTTCTTCCAGCATTTTCTTAGGCACACGCTTTATTTTTTTTTTTTTTGGTGGGATGATACACAGAGTTTTATAACCTGATTTTTTTTTTTTTTTTTTTTTACTGACAGTATGCCAGAAAGATCATGCTTTACCACTAATTTTTTAAATACGTTATCTTAGTGGCTATGTAGTACCAAGGAATTGTATAGATGTGCCATATAGAGCGAATCTTTCTTGATACTTAGGCTTCAAAAATATCTTTTGATTAGTTTTCATAGTTTTTGTTTGTTTGTTTGTTTGTTTTTAAGATGACTATAGAACTTGGAACATTGCATCAAAAACTGGGGATGTACTGTATGGTGACTAATATAACAAAATTATTTTTTAAAAAGGACGACTACAGAACTTGGATAGGAAATTGGGTAGAAAGAGCTGGATAGAAAACTAACTTCAAAACAAAAGAGAGTGACTAAAAGATAGATGGAGAAAAGTAAATAAGGATACACTTAAGTGATCCTTTTAAAAGAGGAAAGTTCCAGTCTTTCTATTTAGAGATGATGCTAATTTCATCCAGGGAATGAGTTGTTGCAATAAAAAGGACCATTTCGAAAAGACCTGCTAAGACATGGTAGATGTGCTTTCATGGGGAAAGGTAATAAGTTTTCAGAGAACTGTTCCAGGAAGAGGATTATTGCATCTTGAAGCGATTATTGACTCTTTCCCAGAGTGTAGTGTTCTGTAGGCAATGGTGCTTCCCCTTCCCCACTCGTCCACGTCTCTGCAAAGCTGATAAACTTCAGGAAGAATTCCAGAAAGAAAAATTGAATATCTGGTTCAGATTATGTGTCTAATCATTCTATGCTCTTGTCCAATGTGTGTTTCTGGTGCCTGACCCTACACAAAAAGAAAGGAGAGTATGGAGGAGAGGAGGTTCACAGGTGTGAACTAAAATGAGCACACTCCAGGCCGATACTTTCCAGGGAGTATAAAGAAGATGGAGATGGTTCTTTGAGCCAAATTCTGGAGCACAGAACTCTTAAAGGGGGTTTGATTTAAGAAATCAAATTGCAAAAGTGATAGAACCACTATGCACAGCAAGCACTAAACATAGGGAACTGGTCATCTCCAAAGATGACATTCGTTAATATTAACATGGAAAGGAGGCTCCAAACAGTTGTGTGAATGATACGTTTCTAAGGGGATTTCATTGAGGGAAAGTAGAAATGATAAACTCACATTCCTAAATTTCTGAAGTTACTGACAGGGCAGCCACTGCCTGTGACAAAAATTTCTTTCAGTGACGTTAACAGGAGCCACACAACGGACTGTATCCTGATGTTCCCTCTGTGTGTTTCCATGGCTGCGTGTTATGTGTGATATGCCAACAGCGATGGCTGCCAAGTCTGTGCTTGTCCTTATTAAAGAAGAAATGTTCCTGTACCACTGACACAGTATTTTCACTATGAGTGATCATATTATGGTTCATTAGAAGATAACGAGTCTCCTATAGCTCATGCCCCTAAATTAAAATATATGTATTTCTTTTTTCCATGAATCACGTATTCTTGCCAGTAAAGCTGATGCTCTCACAGAGTGGAATTCTCTCGGCTGTCATTCTGTAGGCTTCAGGGCTACTCCAACACCCACTCCTGCACCCCCGTGACAGGCTAGCTAGTCTATCTGTAGGGGATTTAGAACCGACAACTTCTGGCTAGATCATTACCGTCTGTCAGTCTTTATCAGTCAAGGGGATTGCAAAATAAGGAAAAAATTTGTCAGCAGGGCTAGGAAATGATGATGAGAGCTTCTCTTTGGGGAGTGAGTGTTGCATTTATGCTCTGGCAAAGAATAAACAGATTGCTTAGTGCCGAGAGGGTGAAGAAACTGCAGAATTACCTCTGATTTGTGCTGGACTAAAAAAGATATGTTGGAAATGAAAGCCAGGAAAAGGGGGACAGGTTCTAGTGAGATGTACTGATGAGCCAGTTTCTCTGTCCAAGTAGTATTGTGTGTACCTGGATGGGTAAGCGACCATCTACACATTGTGCTGCGCGGGTCTGCTTTCACATAAATGGCTTTCGAAATCAGAGATGGAGAGGTAGCAATTCCTCTTAGACACTGTGGGATGAGCTCAGAGAGGGGAAGCTTCAAAACATAGTAAATGATAAGAAAAAACAGAAAAATGATCACTTCTGTTATCATATATGATAAACGCCCTCCGGTCAGGCAATTGCATCACTAGCTAAGACTGACTGACTCCCAGACAATTTTCTATGATTTTTATAGACATTACCCTCTCTAGCCTTGATGGTAACCTTCTGGGGTCCATGCATTATGAGTAAACTGAGGCATGCAGATGTTTCAGGAACTTGCCCAGAGTCATGACTGCTCATAATTGACAGAGTTGATGTCAGGCCTCAGGAAGTCTGTTTTAGAGCTCATGCTCAACCACCACACTCTGCTATATATTTTGGGTGGTGATGTATTCTGTTCAAGAAGGCACCATGATATGCCTTCCCTGGATTTTCATCCCTGGTTAGGGAAAAGCTTGCTTCCTCCTTGTTTAAATCTCAGGTTCAGTCTTTTTTTTTTTTTTTTTAAGGTTTTGATTATTTATTTGAGGGGTTTGTGGGAAGGAGCGGGGAGGAGCAGAGGGAAAGGGACAAGCAGACTTTGCACTGAGCACAGAGCCAGATGTGGGGCTCGATCTCATGACCCTGAGATCATGACCTGAGCCGAAATCAAGAGTCAGACTCAACTGACTGAGCCACCCAGGCACCCCTCAGGTTCAGTCTTTGCTGGTACTTCTAGTTCTCTGATATTATTATGTTCAATTTGTTCTTTCTTTTCCAGAACCTGATAATGGCTCAGTTCCTCATATTTTGCCTCTCTGTCCTAATGTGTCCGTGAGGTAGCTATATCTATCTGTCTCTCTATGTACACATACATAGATGTATATACATGTTTATACATATTTTTTCCTGTGAGGTTATTGAGGAGATTTTTTTGTGTTTATTTGATTAAAACTTTCAAAATTCTATTTTGGGGCACCTGCTGGCTCAGTTGGTAGAACATGTGACTCTTGGTCTCAGGGTTGCAAATTCAAGCCTCATGTTGGGCATGGAGCCTACTTAAGATAAAAAAATTTAAAAACTTATTATTTTGAGATAAATATAAACTTAAATACACTTGTGAGAAAAGGGGAAAGGTCTGTGCATCCTTTAACCAGTTTCCCCCAGTAGTAACATCTTGTGAAACCATAACGTAATATCATAACCAGGATATTGACATTGGGCAATTCACTAATCTCATTCAGATTGCCCAAGTTTTATTTGTACTCGTGTGTGTGTGTGTGTGTGTGTGTGTTTAGTTTTACACAGTTTTATCATGTGTGTATATTCATGTGTCTATATACTACAGTCCAGATACAGAAGAGTTCCATCACAAGGATGCTTTTGTGATCTCCCTCCCACACCTCCCGTTCCCTGCCCCTGCCCCTGGCAATAACTAGTCCATTCCCCATCTCTAAAATGCTGTCTTTCTGAATGTTTAGTATAAATGAAATCATGTAGTTCGTAACTTTGGGGGACAAGTTTTTTGTTTTTTTTTTAATCTCAACATTATCCCCTGGAGACTCTTCCAAATTGCTGCATGTATCAAAAATGTGTTTCCTTTTATTGTTGGATAATCTTCCACAGTTTAGCAATTCACCTACCAAAGGATGCCTGGGTCATGTTCACTTTGGGGCTATTGTGAGTAAAGTTGCTATGAACATTCATGCACAAATTTTTGTGTGAACATGTTTTCATTTTTCTCGGATAAATGCCCAAGAGTATAATTGTTGGGTTATATGGTAGTCAATCTTTCGTTTTATAAGAAAGTCCCATAGTGGTTCCCAGAGTGACTATGACTTTATGTTCCCACCGGCAATATATGAGTGATTGAGGTTTCTCGCCGTCTTCACCAGCATTTAGCGCTGTCGTCACTCTTTTGTATTTTAGCCTTACCAACAGGCACATATAGTGATAGCTTATTTGGGTTTTCATTTGCATTTTTCTGATGTCTGATGATGTTGAACATCTTTTCATGTACTTATTTGCCATCTGTATTCTTCTTGCCATCTGTATTCCGCGTCTTTTGCCGATCTTCTCATTGGATTGTTTAGTTTTTTCTTTTTTACCATTGAGTTTTGAGAGTTCTTTGCATATTCTAGGTAATTGTCTTTTGCTGGATATGAGGTTTACAGATATTTTCTCCAATTTCGTATCTTGTCTTTTTGACCTGTTAATGGGTTCTTGTGCAGAACAAAATTTTTAAAATTTTGGTAAGGTCCTCAAATGGTTTTTTTTTTCTTTTATGGCTCATGCTTTTGGTGTCAAGACTAAGAATTCTTTGCCCATCCTTAGATTTAAAAGATTTTTCTCAGTTTTCTTGGCCAAAACTTTGATGTTTCATGGTTTACATTTAGGCCTGTGATCTATGTTGAGTTAATTTTCATATGAGGTGTAAGGTTTAGGTCAAAGTGAACTATTTGTTTACTCATTTTGCCTTTGGATTCCAATTGTTCTAGTATTATCTCTTGAGAAAACTATTCTTCCTGATGAACTGCTTTTGCACCCTTTCCAGAAGCCAGTTGGATATATTTGTGTGGACTGTTTGTGGATTCTCTATTCATTTTCATTAATCTGTGTGCACAGTCCTCTACAAATATCACACTGTCTTGGTTAATGTAGCTATTCAGTAAGACTTGATTTTGGGTAGAGTGATTCCTTGCACTTTATTCTTTTGCAAGTTTGCTTTAACAATTTTATATTTATACTGTTACTTTAGAATGAAAAGCAATAGCCCCTGCTCTACTCACATCCTACAACCTCTAGAAGGCAACAACTATAGACTAGTTGCTTTTAGGTTATTTTTGGCTGCTGACTCTATCTCTCAGTAACATGCTTATATTGTACCTCTTGATCAACTTTTGGTATTATGCATTTTTTCTGCTATGACATATAGGGTCTGAGCCCACTGAAATCAATCCCCACTCCCTCTTCCTCTTTCCTTCTGCTATGATTAAACCACTGTTTTTAGTTCGTTTACTAGCTTCCTGTGCACCTCCAAAAGGCATACTTGAACCTTCATCTCTTGACTCCCCACTTCGTAAGAAGACGTATTGTTCCCCCAGTCCTTTGACCTCAAATTCTTTGTCCTGAACATTGTCTGACTTTTCAACTTTTGCATTCTCCTTTATAATGATAATTATCTTATTTGTCTGCAGTTGGGTTTGAAAAGTTGAAACTCATTCAACATTTTCAGCTTTTAAAAACTGAATATTTAGTTGTAAATTTCTGTACCGTGCCAGTAACAACACTTGGGCCATTCCAGTACACATATTCCTAATACCAAGTTGAAATAGACCGTGCTCACCAATTGCTCAAAATTATGTCACATTACTTCATGCTTAAATGATGTATTTCTTGATTCCTTACATTGCAGATTGTCAGTCATTTTGGAATACATTTTTTTATTGAAGCATATATGTCAAAAGCATACATATTAAAAAGTGCAGATGATAACTGTATAGCCCCATAAATTTTCATAATACATAGGACATTACCAGCACCCCCCAAAACCTTGTTATGTACCACTCTAGTCACTAGTCCTTCACCAAAGATAATCATTATTCTGACTTCAAACACTACATACTTGTTTTACCTGATTTTGAATTTTATATAAATTGAGAGGTACAATATTAATTTTTTGGTCTAGTTTGTTTTACTTAAAATTAGGTTTGGGGGAGATACCTTGTTGGGCATATGTTAGGAGTGCATTTACTATTTTATAGAATATGAGTAGTTTCAAGTTTAATAGATACCGATAATAGTATTCCAAAGTTTTGCTGTTATATAGTCTCATGAGCATGTATGAGAATTCTGCTTGATCAACTCCTCCACCAACATTTGGTCTTGACAGTTATTTTAATTTTATCCAGATTGGCGAGTAGATGTTTTTATCTCATTCTGGTTTTAATTTGCATTTTCCTAATGACTAATGAGGTTGACTACCTTTTCATAAGTTCTTTATGTATCCTGAATGTGAACTCGTTGTTACTATGTGTTGCAAATTAATTGTCCTGTGACTTTCCTTTTCATTTTTAAAAAACTGTCTGGATAAGCACAAACTCTTAATGTCCAATTTATCAGTCTTTTCTGTTTGAATTAGTGTCCTTTACCCCTTTAAAACATACTTGCCTATCTCAAGATTATAGAAATATTGCCTAATAGTTTCATCTAGAAGCTTTATTGTTTTACCTTTCATATTTAGATCAACAATTCATGTGAAATTAATTACTGTGTATGGTGCAAAGTAGGAGTCTTTTTTTTTTTCCATATGAGTATGCAACTAATTTGGTTCCATTTCTTTAAAAGACTATCCCTTCCCCAAAGTTCTTGAAACCTTAGTCATTAATCAATTGTCCATATATGTGTGGATCTGTTTCTACACCTGCTATCCTGTCGCATTGTTCTGTTTATTGTCTTTGCACACTCTGTATTGACAAACTCTAGTTCTGTACTAATTCTTGAAATGTGGTTGTTTAAGTCTGCAGGTTACGATTGTTTTGGCTATTCTTGGATCTTTGAATTTCCAAATAATTCTATAATCAGAGTACCGTTTCATTTTAATCTATAGGTGAATTTGCAAAGATATGACATCTTTATGATATTAATATTCCAATCCATGGATCTGCTATAAATCTCCCCCATTATTTAATTCTTTAAAAACCTTTAAATATTTTTGTAGTTTTCTGAGTACTTGCACTTCTTTTACTTTTTTTGTTAAAATTATTACTGGGTATTTAAAGATTTTTGATTTAAACAGGAACTTACAAAACTTTCATTTTGTAGGTGTCAGTGATGTATAATAAAATGATTTTTTTCTATATTGACAGTTTAGTCAATGACCTGAATAATTTTACTTATTATAAAAACTAATTTGTAGATTCTTTTGTATTTGCTATAATTCTTTTGCATTTTTAGTCATAAGACCATTTTATTCATTCCTTGCCATTCTTTTTATTTTATTTTCTTGGTTTATTACATTGTCCAGTATCTTCAATAAAATATTGAATAGAAGTGGTGGTAACAGGCATCTCTGTCTTGTGCCAGGACTCTAGAAGGAGGCTTAATATATATTCCAATATATTAAGAACATATTTCCTATAGTTTTTTTTTTTTTTTAGGTACACCTTATCCTATTAAAGATATCTTATTCCTAGTTCTTCATATGCATTTTATATTAATTTTATCACCTTTTTAAAAATATAGCAAAATAATCAAATTTTAAATGTTAAATCATCCTTACATTCCTAAAATAAATAAGATTTGGTTGTAACGTAGCATCCTTTTTATATATCACCGGGCTTAGATTTACTTAATTTTTATTTAGTATGTTTTAATCTAAGATTTTGAAAGCCTTTGGCTTGTAATTTGTCTTTCTCATAAGGTTCTTGTCAGTATTCAGTATCAGGTTTGGTTGGTGTCATAATAATTTGGAAGATATACTCCCTGTTTCTGTCCTCAGAAGTATTTGATTAAAATTGACGTCATGTTTTCCTTAAACATTTGTTAAGAATTTTCATCTAGGCCAGTAGTTTCCTTTGTAAATGGATTTGAAATTATGGCTTTTATTTCTTAAAAAAGATGCAGGATTTTCATATTTTACCATTTTTCTTGTGTCATCTTTGATGTTTTATTTTTCTAGAAACTTGCCCTGTGCGTCTGAATTTGCAAGTTTATTGGCATAAAAATGATCACAATATCCTCTTTTTGCGTTTTCAGAGTTTATTGGCTGTAGAATAATGACCACTTTTACAACATTGGTTTTGTGCTTGTGAATGACCTCCACCGCCGCCCCCCGCCCCGCAATATATTTTATTAGGACTTTCTGAAAAACCTCCTTTTGGCTTCTTTATTCTACTGGATGTTTGTTTCTTATTTCATTAATCTCTGTTCTTGTCTTTATTATCTTCTTTATTTTACTTGATTTCATTTGTTCTTTTTTCAGCTTCTTGAGATAGAAGTTTGGATCATCAATTTTCAGGCTTTTTTTCTTTTCTAATATATCCAAGCAAGGCTATAAATTTTTTTTTTTTTAAAGATTTTATTTATTTATTTGACAGAGACAGAGACAGCCAGCGAGAGAGGGAACACAAGCAGGGGGAGTGGGAGAGGAAGAAGCAGGCTCATAGCAGAGGAGCCTGATGTGGGGCTCGACCCGGGAACGCCGGGATCACGCCCTGAGCCGAAGGCAGACGCTTAACCGCTGTGCCACCCAGGCGCCCCAAGGCTATAAATTTTTTAAGCTTTAAATATATCCTTTACATTATGTTATAATTTCATTATAATTCATCCTAAAATATTTTATAATTTCATTTTGATTTTATATTTGACTCATGAGTTCTTCAGAAGCATATTGTTCAGATTTTAAACATTAAAGATTGTCCACTTAGCTTTTCATTATTGAAGTCTATTGTAATTCCACTTGATCAGAAAAATCTGCATGAGTTCATGTCCCTCCTTTTACTTATTTTTAATTTTTTCAAAAATGAAGTATTACTGACACACAGTGTTACCTTAGTTTCAGGTGTACATCACAGTGATTGAACAAGTTTATACATTATATTGTATTCACCACAAGTGTAGTAGCTACCATCTTTCACCACACAACAGTATTTCAATACCACTGACTATATTCCCTATGCAGTATCTTTTATCCCCATGACTTATTTATTCCATCACTGCAAACCTGTATCTCCCACTCTGCTTTACCCATTTTGATGAACACTTGGGTTGCTTTTGTATCTTGGCTATGGTAAATAATGCTTCAGTTATACATAGGGGTACATATTACTGAATGAGTGTTTTGTTTTCTTTGGTAACAAGCCAGTAATGGAATCATGGGATCATATGGTTATTCTGTTGTTGATTTTTTGAAGAAACTCTACACTGTTTTCCACAATGTCTGTACCAGTTTCATTCCTAACAGTACACAAGAGGTTTTCTTTTCTTTTCTTTTTTTAAGATTTGATTTATTTATTTGAGAGAGAGAGAAAGAGAGAAAGAGAACGTGACAGAGAGCATGAGCAGGGAGGAGAGGGAGAAGCAGGCTCCCCACAAGAGTTTCCTTTTCTCCATAGCTTTGCCAATACTTGTTATTTGTCAGCTTTTTGCTTCTAGCCCTTCTGGCAGGTGTAAGATGACATCTCATCGTGGTTTTGATTTGCATTTCCCTGATGATGAGTGATGTTGAGCATCTCTTCATGTGTCTGTTGGCATCTGTATGTCTTCTTTGGAAAAATGTCTGTTCAGGTCCTCCACCCATTTTTTAGCCAGATTGGTTTTTTGGTGCTGAGTTGTGGAAGTTCTTTATATATTTTGGATATTAACTCCTTATCACATATATCATTTGCAGTATCTTCTCCATTCAGTAGGTTACCTTTTTGTTTTGTTGATAGTTCCCTTCACTGAGCTTTGATTTCATTTTTAAAAACTTTTTAAGACTTGTTTTATGGCCCAGAATATGAACAATTTTGTCATTCTTTTTTGCGTTTAGAAAGAATATATGTTTAACAATTGTTCAGTGTAAAGTTCTCTGTATGTCAGTTAGGTCAAGTCTGTTAGTTGTTTTCTATATCCTTGATGGTATTTTTCCCACTTATTCTATCAGGAGAAAGATATGTTATCATTTTTCACTATTATTATGGAATTTCTTTTATTGGGTGTATCAATTTTTGCTTTATAAGTTAAGGCTATGTAACTAAGTATATGCACATTAATTCTATGTGAACTGATCTTTAGTTATTTTGAAATAACCTTCTTTATTTCTAATAATGCTTCTTGCTTTAAAAAAGCCTGCCCTGTCTGATATTAGCATATCTTTTTTTTTTGCTTCATGCTTTTTGCTTCATATAAAAGGGTTTTTTTTATATTCTTTTTTTTATATTCTTATATTTATGATCATGTTTTTTATGATCAGAATATAGTTTCTTGGTTCTTTGGGGATTTTTTTTTTTAGTGGTTTGTTATTTGTTTGGTTGTTTTTTTTCTGATCCAGGATGCCCTTTAAATTAGCCCTTACATTTTTTGTCTGTTTATATTTTATATACTTAGGTGTGTGTCTTATGGTTTAAATATGCCATCATACTATTTGTTTTCTGTTTATCCCATTTTTTATGTACCTTTTCTTCTCCTTTCTTATTTAGAAGGTTAAGCAATTTATTTAAGGAAATCAGAAAGCCTAGCAGAGCAGAGATCTGTCAAGGCTGCTTTATTCAGGTGTCCTTGGGCACACTTGGGAAAGTTTCTTTGATTTATTTACATAAGAAGTAAACTAGCTGGGTTTTCTATATGAAAATCTTTGTAAGAGTATCTCACACAATATCTGGTTCATCATGGCCCCGGTCTGCTCAATTCATTGCCTCCGAATCTTGTTCTTACAACATAATGGAATATAGCAATAATAGAATATTGAAATATAACAACAGAAGCACAAAAAGCATGTTCCACAAGGAGATGCCGTTTTATACCCACCAAAATGGCTATTATTAAAAAGTAAAACAACACAAAAATCCAGAAGATAATAAAGTGTTGCTGAGATGTATAGAAATTGGCACCCTTTCCACTGTTGATGGGAGTAGGTGATACAGCTGTTGTGGACAGCAGTATGGTGGTGCTTCAAAAAATTAAAAATTGAATTGCCGTGTGATTCACCCATTCCACTCTGCATATATACTCAAAAGAATTGAAAACATGACTTTAATCTTCTTTTTTTTTTTTTAAGATTTTATTTATTTATTTGACAGAGATAGAGACAGCCAGCGAGAGAGGGAACACAAGCAGGGGGAGTGGGAGAGGAAGAAGCAGGCTCATAGCGGAGGAGCCTGATGTGGGGCTCGATCCCAGAACGCCGGGATCACGCCCTGAGCCGAAGGCAGACACTTAACCGCTGTGCCACCCAGGCGCCCCTGAAAACATGACTTTAAACAGATATTTGTGCCGCTACGTTCATAGCAGGATTATTCATAATAACAAAAGGTGGAAGGAACTCAGGTAACGGTGGGCAGGTGAATGGATAAACACCATGTGGTATGTGCATACAATGGAATATTATTCAGCCCTAAAAATGAATGACATTCTGACACATGCTCCCATGTGGATGGACCTTGAAGACATTGTGCTATGCAAAATAAGCCAGCACAAAACTCAAAAACTATATGATTCTATTTATATAAAGTGCTTAGAGTTGTCAAAGTCATATAGGAAAAGAGTAGACTAGTGATTACCAGGGGCTGGGGATAGAGAGGGGAATGGAGACTTACTATCTAGTGAGTACAAGGTTTTAGTTTGGAAAGATGAAAAAAGTTCTAGAGATGGATGTTGGCGATGGTTGTAGAACAGCGTGGAGATACTTAATGCCGTTGAAGTGCATGCTATAAAATGGTTAGAAGTGTACACTATAAAATGGTTATGTTATGTATATTTTACCACAATTGTAAAAAGGGATGCTAGGAAGATCAGTAGTATATGCATGGTTGGTAATGTCTTCAGAAATTCCTTACCTCTCTTTTGATATATTTTTATGAGGGCAAAGGAAACTCTAGGGAACTACCCAAAACCTGCTCCTCAGTGTGACATGTGAATAGTTCATTCAGAGCAAAAATATGACAGAAATCTTTAGTGAATTAAACAACACAACTCTGGTTCATTGGCCTTCTTTTTGCTTAGCCTGTTTTCACAAGGAAAACTTTGGTTTTTTTCGATTGAGAATGCAGAACGAATGTGAGATAAAATTCAAAGTGTCGTGATAATGGGAACACTCTTTAATAATGGCCATGAGTAAACACCTTGAAATCAAGAAAATTTTAAAATTGTTTATGATATTTTGCACTACTCTATGCAAATAAATTAGGAATCTAGCTAAAATGGATTTCCTAAAATAATACAAGTTGCTAAAATTGGCCTTGAGAGATTAAAAAAAAGACCCTTAAACAGACCAATTTCCATAGAATAGAAATACTTATCAAAGTACTATCTCACAAAAAATTGCTCCTTTAGATATTTTCACAAACAAATTATACAAACCTTCAAAGGCTTGACCATCCTAAATGTACCTACATTGTTTCACAGCACAGAAATACAAAAAACAAAGGTGTCCAAAGTATTCTTATGAAATAAGTATAGCATCAATTTCTAAATATTACACAGTACAACAAAGAAAACAATAGTTTGATCTCACATATGATTATAAATGCAAATATCATAAATAAAACCAATAGCACCTAAAAATTTTTTTATAACCAAGAAAGTTTTATTCCAGAATTCAAAGATTGTTCAGTAACAGGAAATCCCCTAATAAAAT
Organism: Ursus arctos; assembly: GCF_023065955.2. Classification (NCBI taxonomy): domain Eukaryota; kingdom Metazoa; phylum Chordata; class Mammalia; order Carnivora; family Ursidae; genus Ursus; species Ursus arctos. The sequence goes on along the minus strand of NW_026623019.1, from coordinate 11,866,444 downwards.
TTACCATAGCCATAGATCTAAGGAGAAAAATCATATAAGTACTTCCATTAAAAAGGCATTTATTAAAATTTTCCACCCACTCCTGAGTTAAAAGAGAAATCAATAAAATAGGAATTAATAGATCCTCCTTCAATATGATTCTTCTTTCTCTTCTCTCCCCTTCTTATATGTAGACCCATGTATGTAGCATGTATATACACATATTGCATGTGTGTACATGTATGTGTATATTGCATGTACATGTATATGTATATATATTTGGCATATACATGTGTGTACATGTATGTGTGTATATATATATATATATATATTGTGTGTGTATATATATATATTTGGCATATATATATATGCATCAAACCCAGCACCACTAAGGAAACATGAAGTATTCACATTAGATCGGGAACAAGGGGAAGAAGGCCAATACCCTACTACTGTTAAATATTGCATTGAATGTATTAGCCAATGAGATCAAGCAGGAGTAAATACACAGTCATAGGAATTGGGAAAGAAATAAAAGTTATCTGTATTTATTAATATGATATCTAAAAAAAGTCTAAGAGTCTCCATAATGAAGCCAAGATAAATCATAAAAGAATCCAGTAAGATATCAGATATAAAACAAACAATATTATTAGCTTTCATGCATACAAACAAAAGCTATTAGAATAATGGAAGGAGAAACTTCATTTCAAGAAATGTGCCAAAACAATGAGGAAAACTCCAAAGCTCTCATAAAAGACACAGAAGTCTAAGTGAACAGGTTAACATAGAAAAGCAGTACTTTCCGAGACAATACGTTTTGTTCTTCCTGGCAACAGACAAGTTGATGCTAAGTTCTTATGGAAAAATTAACATGTATAATAGCTAAGAAAATGCCAAAAAAGACCAGCAGTAATGGAAGGACTGGCCCTACCAGATATCAAAGGGAGCTGTAAGCTTCTGTATTTAAAACAGTGTGGGACTGGCATATGAATAGATACACAAACCGAAGAATGGAATAGAAAATCAAGAAACAAACATGCATATGGAAATATAGTATATGAAAAAGTGGTATCTCTAATCACTAGGGGCTAAAGATAGTCTTTTTAGTAAATAGTGTTGGGAAAACCAAAAATTGAATCCATACCTCACACCATGTAGCAGAGTATACTTCAGATGGGTCAGAGGTCAAGTGTAAAAAATGAAACCACACACAACTACTAGAAGAAAACTTGGGTGAATTCTTGTATGATCCCTGGATGAAAAGCCTTTTTGTTATAACTCAAGCAAGATTCAATTAAATAAAGAAGTTTATAAATTTCATTGTATAAAAGTAAAAAGAAATCTCTTACATAAAAAAAAACCATGAAATTTGAAATCAAATAAAAAATTTGGAGAAGATACCTGCAAATACAACACAGCAAAAGGGCTTATCTTCCTAATATATAAAGAACTTCTTAAAAATGATAGGAAAAGAAATACCAGAAACCTGATAATAAATGGGAAAAAGGTACAGTGGACAGAAAATATAATGCAAATAGTCTTTGAAATAAAAAAATGCCAAACTTTATCCAAAAAAATAATGTAAATCAAATTATAGTGAGAGCTAATTCTCATCCATCAGACTGATAAAAGTTCAAAAGATTGGCAACACACTCTATTAACGGGTCTGTAGAGGAACAGACCCTACATTGCCAGTAGGAGTGCAAGATGGTACCACGCCTGTGGTGGGGAGTTTATTACTGTCTACAAAACATACGCATTCATTTACTCTTTGACCCACCAATTTCAGTTCCAGTGATTTACCCTGCAATTGCACCTTGACAAATAAAAAAAATGTATGTACACAAATTTCTTTATTGCACAACTGTTTAGTGTAATGAAATACTGGAGACACCACAAATGTCCCTCCACAGAAGAATGTTTGAGTGAACTTTGCACAGCAAAGTACTATACACAGAAGAACACATGGAATGGAGAAAATGTCCTGAACTGTGATAGGGTGATTTCCAGGATATACTGTCAAGTGAAAAAAACAAAAAAAAAACAGAACAAAAAAAACAAGACTCAAGGGATTCAAATCTTTACACTGAATCTAGTCTTTTTTTTTTTTTTTTTAAGATTTTATTTATTCATTTGAGAGAGAGCATGAGCAGGGGGGCAGAGGAGAGGGAGACAGACAAGCAGAATCCCTGCTGAGCAGAGAGCCCAACGCAGGGCTCCATCCCAGGACCTGGAGATCATGACCTGAACAGAAGGCAGACACTCAACTGACGGAGCCAGCCAGGTGCCCCTACACTGAATCTAGTCTTGAAGCTACAATCGCACAAAGCAAACTGTGGAAAATTTCACCAGATATCAGACTGCAGGACTCTTTAAAAATGTCAGTGTGATGAGTGAACCAGAAAAAGAGGACTATACAAGGCAGTGGACCTGTTCTAGATTAAAAGACACTGGAGAGACTTGGCAACTGAATGCAGTAATTAATTTTTGATTGAGTCCTGGATCCAACAACAACAGTTATTAAAGACAATTTTGGAAAGCTCGAATATGAACTGTATATTAAATCATACTTTTCAGCATTAAATTCTTAGTCGTGATACTGGTATTGTGGTTGTATAGGAGGATGTTCCTATTCATACTGAACAAGGTACATGCTGGGGTATTTAGGGATGGGGTGTCATGGTATCTGCCACTTGCATTCAACGAGTTCTAAGGGATATATGTAGATAGGTAAGGGTATGTAGGTGCTCGTTGTACTGTTCGGCTCAAAAGCAGATTTGAAATTATTCAAATGAAAATGTGAGAGATAAAATAGATGTCCATAATAGAAGAGAATTTAGAGCTATGCCTTTTATGTACTTTGTAATTCATTGAAATTTAGACTTATATTTTAATAATGTTTAAAGGTAAAACATTGGCCATCCTAACCAAATAAACATTCATTGATGCCTGTTATATGTGAGGTACGGTAGGGGACAGAGAACCGAATGAGGTTCCTAAAGGATAGACGTATATAATGGAAGGAGAAAAGAATCAAGGAGAAAAATGATCAACATACTGGATGAAGTTTTAGTGAAAACATAAATGTAGGATAACTATATCGTGTGTCTAAAAAGGTGGTCCTTCATTTCCTCTGAGAGCTCTCATTAAAAAGAAATGCGGCCCCTTGTATTAGTTTCCTAGAGACTGACATTCCTCTTGGAAGTTCAAAAGCTAAAACCACTGGCTCCAATTTCAATCTAGAGAAGTATTTTTAGCAACTGATGATGGCTTACAGTGTGCAGTACATGAAATTACCTCGTCCATGGAGTCGGGGAATGCTTCCTTGATGAAATGATGTCAAAATGAACTCTAAAGGGTCGGTAAGAATTAACTAGGCGGGGCGCCTGGGTGGCTCAGTCAGTTAACCGTCAGACTCTGGATCTTGGCTCAGGTCATGATCTTGTGGTTGTGGGATCAAATCCTGAGCTGGGCTTCACATTCAGTGAGGAGTCAGCTTCAGATTCTCTCTCTCCTCTGCCCCTCCCTACTCATGCTCTCTCTCTCAAATAAATAAATAAAATCTTAAAAAAAAAAAAACTAGGCCAATGGGTGGATGAGAAAGTGTTGAAAGCCCAAGGGACAGCTTGTGTAAAGAACAAAAGCAAGAAAGAAACATGGCACATTTGGGAGCTAAGAGAAGGCCAGTATGGCTAGAACACAGACAAGGAAAATGCGAATAGTAAGAAAAAGGATTGCATTTTTTTTCACTTCCCCTCCCCGCACTGCTCAGTTCCACCACCTGTATTGGCATGGCAACCACAAGGGGGCACCCAGGACCTGATACCTGGTCTGTGGCCGGTGAGCCATCCCAAAGGTATTTCCTTTGTTCCTTATGGTTCTAACAGAACCATCCTGGGCGGCTCCCACCTCCATCACATACACTCCTGCCAACTGAGCAGGAAAAGCAAAACAGATGTGATTAAGTTTCAAGTTGCTATCACCGCACATTAGATGCCATGTGTCTCATCCTCCCTCTTGGGTTAGAAATTGAAATAGCTATCTGAACACATGGGAATCAACAACAATACCTTCCCCTTCCCTTTAGAATGCCTTTTTTTTCTTCTTCTTCTTTTTTTTTTTTTTTTTTTTTTTGGCTTGAGTTCAGCATCAAAAAGACTAATCTTTCAGGGTTAGGGACTTGATGTTTTTACAGGAGAAAAGAAGAGAGGACAATGTTTGGTTTTATTTTTTACAATGCCTCTGTTGTGCCTGGCTCCCCCCCCCACCCCCCACCTCAATTGGACGGGCATTGCATGGTACAAAGACATTTAGAAGTAACTCAGCATGCCCGTTCGGAATGAATTTGGATCAGCAGGAATACTGAAACTTATTATACTAGAAGTATGAAATACCAGAAATCTTAGGTTTGGTGAGATACAGTGAAGCTCAAAATGACCTTAATAAAACAAAAATATAAAAACCCGAGGGAGAATTTTCTCGATCTATCTATGTGTTTGTTATCCTAGGGTTTATAAACTGAATCAGAAGTCACATGACTCTTGAGTTGGTTATAGACATATAACCCTACATTGGGCTTACTTCTGGGGACACCCCGGCATTGTCAGACCCCATCACCTATCACAGCCTGGGCTCCTGATTCCCAGGACTGGAGTGACTTGGAATGGGCTTTTGGGTTCCAAAGCCCTAATCAGAATTTACTAGGTAACCCATCCCCCAGACGCTGCCCCCATATATTCCATATGAACTTTTGATCAGAATGGAAGGCAGTTAGGTAGAACAGAGGAAATTTAGCTGCCAAACTCTCACTTTGTACCCTGCATGTAATTTGTTAAGACCCTTCTAATATGTTTTGTTATCTAGCTGGCATCATGTTGATAGAAACAAAATTTATCAGATGAGTGTCAGTTTCTTCTACAGGAGTGACAGGACTGATAGATTGGACAGAGTGACTGCAATTTATCTTGATTCTGTGAAGATTGTTATCTATGCATATTAGTGAAAAAAATGAGAACAGCCCACCTGATGCTTCAAGGTGTGTCCCCACTATGAACTAAATGACAGATGCACCTTTTATTGTCAGCTTCTTAACCAGGTACAGGGTCTTGGTTAATGAGGTAAATCCCAAGATCCCTTCCTTTATGATGGTAGATGATGATGCTACTTAATCAGCAAACTGTGTTTAACTACTTCTAAGGGTAATAACGCTAGGTAAGTTTCACTATTAATTGGCAGAGCAAAGTCAAATAAATTATGAAGCCAAATCTGAATTTCTCAAGATCTCAATTAGATGGAGAAAAATTTCTTCCAATTATACGTTTACACTTAAAATTTATTTTTCACTTAACAATACACCTCAGGGGATTATTTTTGCAGCAAGAAAGCCTGCTTGTGGATCTGAAAACCAGTTTAGCGCTTTCTTTATTTTATTTCCAGAATTTAGCAGTATTTTGGAAGTGGTTGAAAAAATAATAATAACTAAGATGAGATGGAATTCAACACTTCAACTCCAGTGTTCAGCCAAACAGAATCTTAAGGCTCTGAATTGTAAACTCATTCCATTTGACTTGATTTTAGGGTCACATTGAGCCAAAACTAACTTATGTGTCTTGAATTCACTGCTTTGAACTGAACAGTAAACTGTTTACTTGCTCCCGATGGGAATACATTATGCTGAAAGATCGCTTCCTGTTTGTCCTAAAGGGGTTTCCCTTCCCTGAAAGAAGTCATAATTTAGGTCAGTTGTCTCCGCAGGGGCCATCCCTGACAGCTCTCTCAGGACAAGTGAGATCAGAAAAACACCAGGCTGTTGCAATATATGAAACTAAAGGCTCAGCACGGCCCCTCCCTCTACGCGGGGCTTTAACTGTAAAAATGGCCTGAATGCTGAAGACAGAGAAAAAGAACACATTTTGCCCCTCGTGACTCCTGCTTCAATATCGCGGTGCATCGTTTCAGATGCTCCTGAAAGCAGTAGGAATACCAGCCCATGTGGATATTTTAGGCCATCAGTAGGAGTGCCCAGAAAATGTTGTACCTTTTTCTAGTGTGACATGGGGAGGTGCTGGAGTATAAAAATAACCCTGCATCAACCAGAGTGAAAGGCTGCGCTCGTCCATTCTGCGATTAGGAAGCAAAAACTTAAAATGCCACCTTGCCAAAAATAACAGGCCATTAAAGTGCCAAATTCATGATACTACGTGTGATAGCCAAGCATTCTCAAGCATCATTAGGGAGGAATAATTAGACTGGAGTTTTCAGTCCTTCACTTCCCCTGAACTCTTTACCTTCTGCGTGTGAAAAGAAGTAAAGGTGTCTGTCTCTCTTTTCCTCTTCTGGATTCATATCACTTCTGCTGATTATTTCTGATCACTGCCCCATGAAAGGACTACTGTGCCCCATCCTGGTAAATTGTAAGTATGACGCTGAATTCTGGCAGGAGCTGTTATTGCCTGAATGAATCCCAACAAGAAAGTGTGGACATCCAAAGACGGCCCCTGTCCACACAGCTGGGAAAGTCAATTCAGTTGAAATCACATATGCGATCTCCTTCAGGTGTGATGGGCAGCATATTACTAGGTCAGTGCCTTCATCATTCTTTCTAGCGAGGCCCTGTGGAGCCGGGCCAGATATTCTGACTCATCTTTGCCGAGTGCTTTCATTCCAGAATGCCCCGAAAGGCAACTGGAATTGAAGAAAAATGGAAAACCATTTGAGGTGAAATTGGAAGGGACCAAGGAGCCTAAAGGAGATAGTGACTGTCAGTAAGGCAGCAACAGGGGGCTTTGCTAGACCCATGCCTTTTAAATGTGGCTGCCCTCTACCACAGTGTTGCAAGGATGCAACAACAAAAAAATGATGAAAAGTATGAGAAAGGTACATGCACTGTGTAGCATGACAGGGGATGAGAAGGTAGAAAGCTACAGTTTAAGAGGATGCAAAGATCATTATTTTAAAACAGATGGAAATGCAGTTCTGGGCCTTGAAAACCACACTCGTGAAATTGTGTGTTTCACAGTGTTTTCATCTCTGTTCTAAGAGTAAATAATGTATCCTTCTCATGCAATTTTGTACACAGAATGGGAGAGAGGGAAAGAAGACTGCACTAGGAAACAATTTAAAAGTAGTGATAGTGATACAAATAAAATTCCACGACAGAGGTTACATCAGGATAAGAAAAATCCTAAAACGGAGAAATACAATTGAAACCTAGTGTGTGGAGTATATAAATAGAGAAAAAAATTTAAAATGGAATTTTTCAGCAACAGCCATACCTCAAGAACAATAGGAACAGGCTTGAAGGCATATGGACAAGGTATTTCTTGTTACCGTGTGGGCTGTGTGCTGTGGGATGTGGGATATTCTGTTGCGAGGCTTGAGAGAGCCTGTTGGGTGTTGTTTAGCGGGTAATAAAGAAGTGTGAAGATTTTGTAAATTACTATCACGTTGGAGAAAGTAGACACACAAGCAGATCAGGCAGGGCACACAAGTTCACCCAAGAAATGCAAAAAACAATTTTTTAAGTGAAATTTCTAGTAGAAATCCATAGTGGATTATAGTTAACATTGATACCCAGGAAGCCTGAACACGAAAGACGTTGTCAAATTACCTACACAGTGCTTGTGTTATGAATATCATCTGGAACGAGACAACAGTGATGGGCCCTAGGGAAGAAGCCATTTTATTTCTTCAAGGAGAAAGTGAAAGGTTTGGAGAAGTCCTCTACCCTGATTTACTAGATTCCAAAAATACAGGAAATGATAGTCCGGGACAGAATGTGGGAAACTCCAATTTTGAAAAGGCCGAAGAAAACTGAAGTATTAAGATGAATGAGTATTGACCAAAAAAAAAAAAAAAAAAAAGTGACATAGGGAGGAGAAGAAGAGGAGGAGTAGTAATACATTCCTAAAGTTATAAAACAGTTTTGAGGCCTGTTGTTGGAAAGGATGTTGTCCATCTAGTCCTTCTTAGATGGAAACAATAAACCATACTCAGTAGAGCATTAAAGAGAATTAGGGCAGACGAAGCCCCAATACTACCCATGGGAAGAAACCAAACCAAACCAAAACAGGACTCATAAACCCTAGGAAAGGGATATTCATGACTGATTAGAAGTTGTTCTCAGTTGTGAAAAGAATGGCAAGCCCTACCCTAAACTCATGAGACCCCAAAAAGTAGTTTCCACATCTACGTGGTCATACATGCCAAATAGCACCAGAACAAATTTAATTAACATTTTTAGCTACTTTGACACACGAGGTGATCAGTATTAAAACTTTGGAAGAAATCTCCTCAGATAGTTAGCAAACCCAATCAAAGAAAGCTTAAAGCTGCTGGTAAAGTAAAAGGAAAAAAGTGAAATTCTAAATAAACTGTTAAACCAGATAGTATTCAATACATTAGAAATGACCCAGTGAGCTGAACTAAAGGTACAAAATTAGTGTGATTTAATGCTGTGACTCAGCCAGTGATTTGCTGTTAGCATTGGAGACGATCCGACTGCCGTGGCCGTGGGACGTAACTGGAAGGTGCGGCCCTATAGTTACCATCCTAGTTGGTTCAGTCCTTCATAAGCCAACATGACAAATCTTCCGGGGTATGTTGTTCACTTGGCTTGATTATCAGAGTTTGTCTGTAGTAGACCTGGGTAGTCTGAGTCCTTTGGTGTCATTATAGAACAGGAAACAAGGAGAGAGCTTTTTTTTTTTTTTTTTTTTTTTAATACCGGATTTCTCATCAACTCCAACTATTTTGGATCCAAATATTTCACCACCTAAGACTTCACCCTCTAGGTAGACCAAGCAAGGTGAGTTCACATCTGTAGAACAAAGTCCTTAACTCCTAAAATGATAGGCAGAATTTTGTCTCTACAGATATGTGGTCAATTTTTTTTTAAAGATTTTATTTATTAGAGAGAGAGAGAGCACAGAGGGAGAGGGAGAAACAGACTCCCTGCTAAACAGAGACCCCAATGTAGGGCTCGATCCCAAGACCCTGAGATCATGACCTGAGGTGAAGGCAGATACTTAACCGACTGAGCCACCCAGGTGCCCCTGGGTCAGTTTTTTTGAGGAGAGGATATCATTGGTCGTTTATCTGAAAAGGTTAAGAAAGACCTTTTGTTAATTCAACGGTATAGTGCCTTCAGTGTATATGACAGCAGATTCTGTGATTATAAAAGTGAACGAGACAGTAATTGCCCTTAAGCCATTCCGAGTCCAATGGGGTAAACAGGACCCAGCCAATTTCAAAAAAATGCATTCTACTTTACAGTAAGGAGACACACACAGCTAATGGATCCAGGGAATTACAGAGGAAAAAGTGACAAGATGAAAGTTTCTTCCTAAAATTGTCTGAAGCGGTGGCAATTAGAAACAAAAGTCAAGGGGCGCCTGGGTGGCACAGCGGTTGGGCGTCTGCCTGCGGCTCAGGGCGTGATCCCGGCGTTCTGGGATCGAGCCCCACATCAGGCTTCTCCGCTATGAGTGTGCTTCTTCCTCTCCCACTCCCCCTGCTTGTGTTCCCTCTCTCGCTGGCTGTCTCTATCTCTGTCGAATAAGTAAATAAAATCTTAAAAAAAAAAAAAAAGAAAGAAACAAACAAAAGTCAAGACACCAAGGCAGGACAGTTAAGTAAATAAGTCCGGAAACTTAAGCCCATGTGTGTATGGGGATGTATGGGGGCAGGCAGCAGCTGGGCTTTGCAGGGATTTATTTTGAGCAACTGATTTTTAAGAGCCTGGAATGCTGAGTTTATGCGCCACCTTGTCCACACATCTGGAAAGATGCTAGGAACCTCTGACATGGCTAATTTAAATGGCTCTTGTGGCATTACCAATGGCTGGGCAAGCAACAGCTCCCTTTCTCTAGCACATTCTGTCACAGCCTAATGGAGGAAAAAAGTCCTGCCAGATGTCTTTCCTAATTGATACAAGGACTTGATGTGCAGGGATGATAAGTGCCAAAAGGAAAGGGAGATATAAAGAAAAATGGATCCAGTGTGTTGGGTTTGCTGTTTACGTTGTTGAGAATTTAAAAAAAAAAAAAAAAAACAAGTAATCATCTAACATGTACACTTTAGGAAAGGCAAGAGTTAAAAGCAAGTCATCCATCTCTACTTCTCATCTGCCTTGATCTAGAGAAAAATTGCTTGAACTGCTGATTTAAACGTATTTTTGAATTAATCCTAAACCCTGTTGAGGAGAGGTCAAAGTGAGTTAATTAGATCTTCTAACCTGAGAAAAAGCTGACTGTTTAAGAAAGGGTCAGCATCCACGTGTTGCACTATAAAGACTTGCAGATTACTTTTCAGCCAAGCATACAGCAGGAAAAAGCTGATGAGATTGCACACGCACGCGAACACACAGAAGAGTGAGCAGGTGTCATGGAAACCTACATGCTGAGATCTGCCGAAGTCCCCTATCTGTGCGTTGGCAGTGGTGGTTCCTGAGCAGTGTCTGCATGGATCCAGTCAATCACTGGTGCAGATACCAAGCAAAATGGAGAGCACACTCTGCAGAAAACAGGGGGGTTTTGGAGGTGACCATACAGGGCTGAATGCATGTTTCTAATTGATCAGCAGGGATAAATAAATTGTCTACCATCTCTTTGTTTCTTACATCCAGAGTGGCTGGGGGTTTATTAAATAGAATGCACCGTGAAAGCAGAGTCAGCAGGAATGAAGCTACCCAAGTGTTTAACTGCAGGTTGAGAAAAGAGCAGTCTTGATGCTTTGCTGGCAGGCTCTGGATGCTGAGGAAGCTGGCGAAGTTCCCCTGAGAAGCAAGGTGGGTTGGGAGGAGAAAACGGGGAAACAGTGAGGGGAAGGAATTGGCCCGGACTTCTATTTGAGAGGGACATATCAAATCGAATACTTGCCTGTCTTAGAGCAGAAAAAAAAACCAGCTTCAGGAAAGAGTACTTTCCAATAAAATAAAATGAGTTCAATTAAAAAAAAACTATTTTTAGGGAACATTAGAGAAATAAGAGAAAGAAGGAATAAAGCCCAGGTCAGGTAGTTCTCAAGCATAGTCATGGAACCACGGGAAGGAAGATCACCCGCTTTGGGGTTGCATACACCTGCGTACCTTTCTTAGGTGTGTTGTGCAGTAACCAGGACTGCTAAACTGGTCAAGGTATTTTGTGTCAATAGCTAACAAATTTTGGTCATTTATCATGTGTTAGGCATTGGGATTTTACACATTATTTTACTTAAGTCTCTCTGCAGCTTTATTTTATTGATGAAGTTCGGGAGACATTCAATATCTCATCTGAGGTTGTGCAGCCAGAAGAGAGTAGAGTTGGGATTTTAACTCAGGTCTATATGACTGTTTATTTGTATTCTAATTACATTCTCTGTGAAATAAGGATGCTGTTACTATCTTCTCCAGGGTTGGTGGGTGGGCATTGTTAGCAGCTAGTAATGGTTGGTTTTCTCTCTCACTGACTGTACCCATTTGTTCAGAGCAAAAATCAGACTATGCCTTTGTGTTGTGCACTTTGGGTCACTGACGGTTGGGCCCTTGGAATTGGCCCATTTTTGCCCCAAGGGAAGAGTGATCCACACCCGAAGGGAATAACCACCCTCTGCAGGCACTGGTCCCGCTCAGTCGTCCTGGAGTGCTTTCTCTTTTCTGCCTGTAGCCATCCCAAAGGTGATCTCCTCTAGCCCCCCAGCTTCAAAAACCATCTCTAATGGTTAAGTCCCAAATCCACATTCCCAGTCCCGACATTTCCTCAGAACTCCAGACACAGCGGCTCCACTTGGATGTCTAAAAGGTATTACACTTGGCATATTCAGAACTGAACTCTCCATTTCTCACGCCCAATCTGCTCCATCTCCAATCATATCCTAGTCAGTAGCACGATCCATGCCATTGCTGCAGCCCCAGATATAAGAGCTGTTCTTGATCGCCTCTCTTCATGAGTCCAGAAAATTTTGTTGACTTCACTTGTACAATATATGCTGATTCTATTAACTGCTCTCTACCTCCGTAACCATGGCCCTAAAACAAAACTGCCATCCCCTCACACCTAGGTTACCGTCACACCTGGTTTTCATTCTGACTGGCCTCCCGGCTTCCATTCTGCGATCCATTCTTCTCATAGGCATCAACATGAGCTTTATGCAATCTGGATAAGGTCATACTGTCCCCTTCTTGAAACCCCTCCAATGACTCCTTTTGCTCTTGGAAAACAAATCCCAATTCCTTACGCTGGATTACCGACCCCTGCAAAGTCCATCAGCCCTCCTCTGACTTCATGTCCTACTTCAGTCACATTGCCCTTTGTATCCTTCAAACAATCTAAGCACATCTCTCCTACAGGTTTGTAATTTATTCCATCTGCCTAGAATTTTCTTTGTCCGTTTCTTCCCATAACAAAATCTTTCTTAATATTCAACTCTCGGCTCAAATGCCACCTCATCGAAGACACTTTTTCTGACACCCCATTGACTCTACACTGGCCTATGTAATTCTTAGCATCGGCACTTCTCAATATCTGGGGGATTTCTTGTTTTTCTGGTTGTTAGGCATTTATTCACGTGTTTGTTCACTTACTCGTTTCTACCCCACACTGCAGACAGTATGGTGCCCACTGTCAACATACGGCTGTTTCCACATACAGCTAGTGGTTACCATATTGGACAACGCATATATGCATTTCTATCATCACAGAAAGTTCTATTGAACAGCACTACAGAACTACATTGCAAGCTTCGTCAGAGCAGGGGCAGGGTTTGACTCCTTCACTGCTGAGTTCCCCCTTGACAGTACCTGGCAGGTCGTAGACTCTTGGAAATATTTGCTGAGTGAGTGAATGAGGAGATGGACAAGTTATCTATAGAAAGAGGAGTGTAGTTTTTCAGGAGGACACAGCACTTGGAGATACCACAAAGAGTTAAGCTGTTGACTGTGGCTCCTTTACCGGAGAAGCTTCCTTAGGAGCATTCTGAAGATATAAATTAATCCACCCAGAGGGGCTGGGAGAATTCAGCACTCATATTTGGAATTTAACAGCTCTGCTTCACAAAGAAGCTATCAGCAAGACAAATTAGTCCCCCTTCACCTCAACTGAGAATCCTACACTCACCATAGAACCAGCTTTGGGGCCAACTCAAAGTTTATTTTTTCATGTACCCCTTGTGGACAGTAGTCAAGCTCAGTTGCATAAAAGGCCTATGACGTGCTGGGCACCATTGGAGAACAGACGGTTCAAAGAGCTCCCACACTCACAACCCCTTAAAGAGACCTATACATACACAACCATGGTGCCCTGTGTTAGGTGCTGTAATGCAGGTGGCGAGTACAGGAGTGGAGCAGGGGAACACGGGATTCTCCCGATTCTGGAAGGGATGAGGAGTCATTATGTCAGAGTGTCTCAAGGAGGTGACTTTGAGCTGGGTCTTGCAGAATGAGTAGGAGTTTACTAGCAGTCAGGGAGAGACCGTTTTTATCAGAGAGAAGTGCACCCAAAGACAAAAGAGAGTTGTGATGGCTCAGTGCATCCGGGAGCTTGAAACAATTTGGAACAGATGAAATGCAGAGTCCAAGGCTCAGCACACAGGTGGCAAGGCAGTAGAGGGAGAAGAGATCACGGAAGGCCTTCTGTGAACCACAGAAGATTTGAACACTATTAGGAAGATGACCCGCTACCATTAAGGAAGTTTAAGGTCATAACATTATGACAAGTTTATTTTAGAAAGATCCAGAGTGGAGGTTGTTAATTCTTGTGTGTGCATGGCAGGGACTCCCTTTTAGCAGTCTGGGAAGGCCAAGAGATCCTTTCGCAGGATTAAAAAAAAAATAAACACCTAGAATTTAAGGAGACCAATTCCATTAAAATACAGTGATCTAAATATAGAAAAAATAAGTTTGTGATATAGCAATATATGTGCTTTCTGTATTAAAGGTGTTAAATAATAAGATCTAGCAGCAAGTCTAATAACTATGATAATTTTGGTGGTGAGCATACATGATAGTTGGGGATATTTACTGCAGCTATAATGAGATAGGAAACTGATTTTGTTTGGTGACAACAGTCACTGTTATGACAAATAATACTGAGATTTGTCATCTCCATTCTTGACAGAAAGAAATGCTAAATTTTAGTTAGATATTAGTGAAAATACAGTTTTTTTTGTTTTTGTTTTTATTTTGTTTTGTTTTTAATCCAAGTTGATGGACCACTGAGCTCTGTCCAGATTCAGGGCCCCTGCTCGAGGTAATACAGGGGATGAACTTGGGGTAGGAAGGAGTGAGAGCAGGTGCCGTGAGGCTGAACACGGGGAATGCAGTTAGAAATACATTAGCAGAGGGGCGCCTGGGTGGCACAGTCATTAAGCATCTGCCTTCGGCTCAGGGCGTGATCCCAGCGTTCTGGGATCGAGCCCCACATCAGGCTCCTCTGCTAGGAGCCTGCTTCTTCCTCTCCCACTCCCCCTGCTTGTGTTCCCTCTCTCGCTGGCTGTCTCTCTCTCTGACAAATAAATAAATAAAATCTTAAAAAAAAAAAAAAAAGGAAGGAAGGACGGATGGAAGGAAGGAAGAAAGCAATACATCAGCAGAGTTTCTGTGAGAGGAGCAGACGCCTGAGCCAAGCAGTTCCTTTAAAACCAACGTGGCACATACTCACTTCTAAATTAGAACATTTAAAGGGCAATTATTTGTATCGGAAATGATTCACTGACCGTCTCCTACAAATAGGCACCCCCCCTTACCTCATTTAAGGTATAATGTAATTTACAGAACTTGGCGATGGGCAAGCTTCAGAGACACAGTGTTCCTGGAGAGATACAGTTGTGCTCATTCTATTTACAGAGCTCATTTGGAACATGGTGGGAAGAAAACTGAGTAGTCCTAAAATCTGTTCTTCCAGGAAAATAAATCCCTTTAGTGCCTCTTATGGCTTTGTTTTGTTTTTAATTATGTACACACACACACACACACACACACACACACACACACACATATTTGAACATCCTGACATCAGTGATAGTAGCAAACAGCTGAGGACTGAGAGGAGTGGGTTGTGCCTTCCTTCACTTCAACCCGAGCACAGAGTGTTTTGGACCCAAGAACATGCGATAAAGGAACAGGGATCCAGGGAGTCACCTCTCAAGGCCTATTTATCTCATAACTTGAACTGAAAGCTTCTATCTTGTTATAAATTCTTAAATTGTACTGTCTGTTTTATGGCGCCTTATTGAATTTTTGAGGCTCTAGGCAGACTCTTTAGAGTAGGCTTTCTTATTCTTCATTTTTATTGCCAATAGCAGTGGGGAAGAAGAGAGAAAGGTTTGGGCTTGATCACTATTCTTAAAGTCGTCTCCTTGTCTCACGCCTGTGCGTGCCACCTCTCCAGGCAGAGAAAACATGCTTCGACAGGAAGGTCCTGCATCTTCTGCTGAATGCTGCGCCTTGCAAGCAGCGATCTGGAGACTGAGAGGAAGTAGAAAAGGCATGAAATACAAAACTGGAGAGCCAGGATTTCTGGGTTCCCAGCCCCTCCACTTATTAGCCATGTGATTTGAGGGAATTTATTTAAATACTCTCTGTAGTTTCCTCATTGTACAAGAGGCACAAGGTTAGACCCCTCGGTGCCTTTCTCAGAGAGATGTTATCACAGTTAAATCAATACACCTTAAGTGCCCACAACAGGGTCTGGTACATAATTGCTCAGTAAATGGTAGGTGTTGTTATCTATGTGGGAAATGCACACATGGCCTCCTACGGAAGTGGAAATGCCTACATAGCGTTGCTTTAGGCTGTAAGGAGAAGGAAAGAGATCATTATGCTTCTATTAGATCAGACTTCAGGGAGACTAAAGATGATTTATTTTTATTTGAAACAAATTAGAAGATACAGTTACCAATCTGAGTTCCTCATTTAAACAATCCAAACCAACTGGGATTTAGTTTGAACAACATATAAAGCTTACTGTTATTACTGAAGCCTCAAGATTTTCAAGGAAAGTCTTGATGTTGGTCCAGGTCAGAAGGGCAGAAAGTGCCAACCCCTTCCCCCCAACAATATAGAAGGACTAAGAAAACAAAAAGTCAACAACAGTAATAAGGGAGAAAGCTCTTCACAGTTGTAAACATTTGGGATTGCTGTTTCTCCATGTAAAAGTTCAGTTGCTGTTTCTTCTAGACTCTTAGCTAAGCCTGTGGGCAAGATGGGAAGATTATTTCACTGTAGGGCATTTCTAACAGAATAAGGAGATGGAGTGAAAGAGATGTGCCTTTCTGTAGCCTTCCATGTTATTTCAAAACAGTAGATACATTGTTTCTCCTTCCATTTGTCCCTTGGAAGATAAGAACTGTCATTTTGTACTTATATTATAGATACAAGTATAGGTGAGTGGCAAAAAAGACAGGAGGAAGAATTTGTTCTTCAAATAATGTTACCTTTTAAAAATGTAATCCTATAGCACAATTACATTGTAGGTATTTTCTTCTATTGCCATGTCACAAATTGTCACAAACCTGGAGACTTAGACCAATACTCAGTGTCTGAGTGTTGTGTAGATCAGAAGTCTGACACAGCATGACTGGGTTCTCAGCTCAGGGTATGGCAGAGTTGAGATCAAGGTATCAGCCAGCTGCATTCTCATCCGGAGACTCAACTAGGGAAAGATCTCCTTCAAGCTCCTTCAGTTTCATTTTCTTGCAGTTGTAGGACTGAGGTTCTCCTTGTGGGCTGTCAGTCGGGGACTGATCTTAGGAACTAGAGACCACTCTCAAGTCCTTGCCACATGGCCCCATGGCAGTTCACAACGGGGATGTTGACTGTCTTCCAGGCCTGCCTGAGTGCATCTCGCCGATGTCTCCTATTGCTTTTAAAGGGCCCATGTGAGTTGTCTAAGTTCCTTATATATTTTAGATATTAACCCCTTATCAGATATATGATTTGCAAATACCTTCTTCCATTCAGTAGGTAGTGATTTTGTTTTGTTGATGGTTACCTTTGTTGTGCAAAAGCTTTCTATTTTGAAGTAGTCCCAAAAGTTTATTATTTGCCTTGCCTCGGGAGACATATCTAGAAACTGTTGCTGTGGTTGATGTCAGAGAAATTACCATCTATGTTCTCTTGTAGGATTTTTATGGTTTCAGGTCTCCTGCTCCTGTCTTTAATTGATTTTGAGTGTATTTTTGTGTATAGTGTTAGGAAGCAGTCTAGTTTCATTCTTTTGCATGTAGCTGTCCAGTTTTCCCAGCACGATTTATTGAAGAGACTGTCTTCCCCATTCTATATTCTTGCATCCTTTCTCTTAGATTAATTGGCCATATAATCATAGGTTCATTTCTGGTGTCTCTGTTCTATTGATTTTTGTGTCTATTTTGTGCCAAGTTCATACTCTTTTCATTACTACAGCTTTGGGGTATATCTTGAAATCAGATTTGTGATTCCTCCAGCTTTTTCCTTCTTTCTCAAGATTGCTTTGGCTATCTGGAGTCTTTTTTGATTCCATACAAATTTTAGTATTATTTGTTCTAGTTTTGTGAAAAATGCTCTTGGTATTTTAATGGAGATTGCATTGAATCTATAGGTGGCTTTGGGTAATAATGGACGTTTTAACAACTTACGTACTCAACATAAAAAAGATCCAATTAAAAAATGAGCAAAGGACGTGAATAGACATTAAAAGAAAACGACATACAGATGGCCAACAGACACATTAAAAGATGCTCAACATCACTAATCATCAGGAAAATACAAATCAAAACCACTATTACATATCACCTCACACCTATTAGAATGGCTAGAATCAAAAAGACAAGAAATAACAAGGCTTGGTGAAGATGTGGAAGGAAAGGAGCCCTCATGCACTGTTGATGGGCATGTATATTGGTATGGCCACTTGTAGAAAACAGTGTGGAGGTTCCTCAAAAAATTAAAAATAGAAATATGATGTGATCCAGTAAGTCTACTGAGTATTTACCCAGGGAAAACAAAAACACTAAATCGAAAAGAGATATGCACCTCTATGTTTATTGCAGCATTATTTACAATAGTCAAGGCATGGAAACAACTGAAGTGTCCATCAGTAGATAAATAGGGAAGATGTGGTATGTTTATGTGTACACACACATGCACACACAAACACACATGCACATGTGTGCGCACAAACACACGCACGCACAATGGAATATCATGCAGCCATTAAAAAGGATGATATTATGCCATAAGTCAGAGAAAGACAAGTACCATATGACCCCGCTCATAAATGGAATCTAAAAAAATGAATAAACTAAAGCAGAATCAGAACTATAAACACAGAGAACAAACCTATGGTTGCCAGAGGGGAGGGAGTAAGGGGTTGGGTAAAGTGGGTGAAGGGAAGAGGGAGATACAGGCCTCCAGCTAGGCAATGAGTAAGTCACAGGAATAAAAAGCAGAGCAGAAGGAATACAGACAATGATACTATAATGGTGATATAGTGGGACAGATGTCAGCTACACTTGTGAGATTAGTGTAATGTAGGAACTTGTCAAATCACTATGTTGTAACCTGAGACTAATGTAACATCATGTGTCAACTATACTTAAGTAATAAATAAATAAATAAATAAACAAACAAACAAACAGATAAACAAGGAAAGGAATGGAAAAAAAGGAAGAAGAAAGCAACCTTGATAACAAAGATCCAGGAAATGTCAGCAGGTGTCATCTCATAGGGGAACAAGCTAGAGTACATTAAAACCTTTGAAAGAAAAGTTATTTAACCCAAAAGAAAGGTTTATACCCTAATTACACGGTAGAACTAACACAGATCACCAGGTATAAAACCAAACATAAAAACAGAACATAAGCTCTGCTCAACTTAAACTGCAAAAGTCAAGAACCAAACTTAAGGACATTTTCTAGTCATTAAAAGCTTTCAGCTTGTAGCTGAATAAAGCCATCTTGCTCTCAATAAAATAAAAATAAAATAAAATAATAAAATAATAAAAGGCTCGTGTGATTAGGTCAGGCCCACCAGAATAATCTTCTTAAGATCAATAGATTTGGGGCTTTAATTACATAAGCAAAATTCCTTCACAGCAGTACCTAGGTTTGTGTTTAATTCAATAATGGGTGATCAGGAGTTTGGGGGGGACCATCTTACAATTCTATCAAAATATACATATGCAAGATACAGCGTGGTAGATACTTAGCTCGCATCTACAGGGTTTGGAGGAGAACTGGTGCCCTTGGGTTTCTATTCTAGACCAGGTGCTATAGGAAACTTCCCACTGATTAACATTTTCTCTTCTAACAGCCCTTCCAGTTTATATAAGTTGAGATGATGAAAGCTGAGAGACTTTAAGTAAAGCACTTTACATCACTCAGAAAACAGCAAGGCAAGCTTTTGAACTTTTGAGTGTCTGGATTCAGAGTCTGCATGCTTGACTCCATACTCGTGGTTCTCAAACATCGGGATGTATTTGAATCAATGGAAAACTGGTTAAAGATGTTAATTTCTAGGCACTCCTCCAAGACATTCTAATTCTCTAGGTCTAGAGTTGAAAGAATCTCAGTGGCTAGTGTAAGCTCACCTAGTTTAAGAACAGATATTTTAATACCAAAAAAAAATCTAGAAATATGTCATTACAGAATAAGAGACAATCATTTGTATCCTTATTTTTCTAACTTCTCCTTGGAACGATAACAAATTTGTCAGTGAATGCACTAACCTCAAGTCTGGCATTTGGGAACCAGTCCTCGTAGTTGGAGTATTTTCTGATTAGTTATTTATATAACATGCATAATATTACTCATGAAAGAAACTTTAGTATAATTTAAAATATATGAATATTTTAATATAGTGTTAAAAATTTTTTAGCACTTCAAAGATTTTTCACAGTCCAACAGGTAATTAATCTTTGTTCTGTTGGTGTGCTGAGATTACTTAATGGAAAGTTGCAGCTGGTAGATTACTAGATTAATAATATACTGTGTCTGCATGCTTGTATCTTCAGAATGATGATAATGACAGCAAGAATCTCTTTGATCTTCTTTCCACAGGCTCTATTCCTAAAGAGATTTCATTGCTCCCAAATATAGTAACTTATTGGTGTGTTTTTACCCACATAGAACCAAATATATATGAACATAAATTCTGACTTGTTAGTGACAGTTAATGTACCACATATGCTTGTTTCCAAAAACACCAGAATTAGTCATTGGTACATAAACTCTATGGCAATAAACTAATATCACATCAGAAATAATATTTATGAAATGTTAAGGAATGCAACAGATTTTAGAGACCTCAGAAAGTGAAGGGCACAAGAAATGGAAGAATGAAGCAGAATTTCCCAAAAAGTTGAGTATATTTCAACTCCTATCTACGTCAGACAGGGCACATCAAAGTCACATCTTACTCAGAGCCTGTGCCCAAAATTCAGCAGGAGATACAAAAATTACATGAAGTCAAAATTATCTTCAACAACTAGATAAAGGAATAGAACAGATCACACTTTGTTCGGTTAAGCATGAATTCAGATATTTGGCTGAAGCTTAGGGGCAGGCTTTGTATTTAAAGAAAGCACATCAGTTCTTGTTTGTCGCTGTTCTTGTACCATCCTTGTTGTCGTGTTGATTTTGCTGAGTCCACGTGACTGCACTTGAATTTAACGGACGTATAATACAGTGGCACTCTTTTCTTAAGCTTCTTGGGTTGGATTTCTGTCCCTCACTGACTGGGGCGGGAGGGTTTACAGAGATGGTGATATTTGAGCTGAATACCACTCAGTTTGAAAAAGTATAGGGAAAAAAGGCATACGAAGAAAGAAGAAGTGAGCTGATGATTTAAAAATAAAAGGCAAGTGTCCACGTGTGTTCCCACCATTATTTTAAATAACATCTTTCAGAAACTGCTTTCATGGAAGCTAAAATAGTATTTTTAGTTTTGTTGATAAGGAAACTGGGAATTTTTGCTAGGCTTGCGTCAACAAAGATAGCAAACCCTTGCATTTTACTTGTTTTTTGTAATTAAAAATGTTTTCCACCTTTACTGATTTCACTCCTTCCCCAGCACCCCACTCCTTCAGCCCCCACTTCTGGCAGCCACAGTCTGTTCTCTGTATCTGTGGGTTTGATATTGTTCTGTGTTTCAGATTCCACATACAAGTGAGATCATATGGTATTTGTCTTTCTCTGACATATTTCACTTAGCATAATGACCTCTAGGTTTATCCATGTTGTCACAAATGGCAGGATTTCCTTTTTTATTGCTGAATAGTATTCCATTGTGTGTATATACAAAAATATGTACGTATTTTATTTTTTATCCATATAGAATGAATAATACTCTGTTGTATACATATATAACACATCTTTTTTAATCCATTTATTCATCTGTGAAAGAGATTAATGAGAACTATAATCTGTTTCTGTACTCTTCAATAAATTAAATTTAAATAGAAATTAATTAAAAGTAAATAAAAAATCTAGTGTCTCAGTCACACTAGTTATAATTCCAATGTGCAAGAGCCACATGTGGCTAGAGGCTATGATATTGGAAAGATACAGCAAAGATAAAAAACATTTCCATCACCCAGGACACTATTAGAAGATCCACCATTGGCTAAATGATTCTCCTTGAAGAGTAAATGTGACCTGTGGTCTTCTGAGGTGTTAGTCTTTTTTTTTTTTCCCTAATATCAGAGATCTGAAGAGAATCGACTACATTAAACATCTATTTTTGCATGCCTGCCTATATTCTATTTGTCTGTGTTTTTTGGGAAATCATAAATGCTAAAGAAAGAGGCAGATTTAACTTCCAAAGGCCAGTCACCCTAGGTTTCTAGGTTTCTGAAATGGGACAACAGTAGTGACCTCAGGTGGAAATTATCTGATTTGACTTAGATCATTCAAGGGGAAGACATCTCAAAGCAAATGGTTCTGAATCATAACAAACTTGCTCTCGAAATGAATGTATAATCAAGTCTATATGTTTATTAAAGTATAAATAATAAAAAGATACTGATTTCAAGCAAACATATATATTACTAAAACCCAGTTGCAACTGAAGAATTATCTGGAACTTGGACTCAAAAAGTATTTCTTCCAGGAGGAATATTTGATCATTGACATTATTTAGAATTGCTGGTATGTGATAAAAAGCAGACTGAATTTTTTGTCCGTTTTATTGTTGGTTTAAATTCCCTCCCTCCGTCCTGCCTCTGGTACATCTGGGTATTCAATATACCTGTTTCAGTGGCTCATTCTCTCTCCAAATGCTTGGCTCTTTGAATTCCCCTCCACCTTTTTGTTAAAGATTTATGTATTCTGTGGACAGAATTTCTGAAAACAGAATGTTTGTCTTCCCCTGATTATAAGTTTCTTGAGTACAGGGATCATATTTGGACCATTTTTATACCCCCCAGTACAGCAGTGTAAAGTCAGTTCTCAGAAGACACTTGACTTCTGAGCTGAGATGACTAACAAGTAGTTAGTTTAGATGGATTTAGAAGCCAAACTTTATTTTTATTTTATTTTTTAAAAGATTATTTTAGAGAGTGTGAGTAGAGTGGGGGGAAGAGGCAGAGGGAGGGGGAGGGAGAGGCAGAGAAGCAGACTCCCCACTGAGCATGGAGCCTGATGGGAGGCTCTGTTCTAGGACACTGAGATCATGACCCAAACTGAAACCAGGAGTTGGAGGCTTAACCAACTGAGCCACCCAGGTGCCCCCAAACTTCATTTTTTTTAATATAACATTTTAGTTATAATGCTTTTGACCATAAGTGACAATAAATTTTTGACTAAAAATTAATATAGATATTCCATTGCCTATATAAAAGGAAGTTTAGAAGTGTGCATTCCCCACGGCTGATTCAGAGGCTCAGTGTTACAAGAACATTGGGTTGCCCTCCCTAGAATTCTCTTTGCCTCTTCCTCGTGGTCCCAAAATGGCTGCAATAGCTCCATGCTCACATCAAGCATGCCAAACAGGAACAGGAGTAAGGGAAGGTCCTTTCTTCACCCATCTCTAAGAAAAGAATTCTTTCCCAGACACCCTCCAGTAGAAGTCTCTTTAAATTAGTCAGCACTGGGTACCTGGGTTACTCTTGGCATTTTCCATCTAAGGAATGCCTGGTATTGGCCCCAACAGCTGCACAGTACAGCTGGCCCTAACTCCTATAGATAATAATGCCATAATTAGACCTTCTTTGTGATCTCATTTCCTTTTCCTTTCTCTTTCTTTTCCCCCATCTTTTCCTGTGGCCCTCTGTGCCATCTGCTGGGTATTATTAACATCTGCATCTTAAAGTGTATTTAATTTAAGATAACCCAACAGCAGAAAGCTGGAACCTGGGATGGAGATGCAGGAAGCCCCACATGACCCCATAATCTGTGGGGTAAATGAGACAGTGGGTGACATTACTTTACTAGTGTTGCTGTGACTAATGATGACAAATTTAGTGGCTTGAAACATTGAAATATATTCTCTTACAACTCTGGACGTTGAAAGTTTAAAAGGATTCATAAGTGGCTAAAATCAAGGTGTCATCAGGGTTGCCGTTTCTTGAAGGCCCCAGGGAATGTTTCTTGCCTTTTCCAGGAGGCACAAAATGCACCCCCTACCCCACCCCCCTGCCGCCAAAAGCTGAGCTAGGCAATGAACAAAATCCCTGTCCTTGTGGGATCTTGCATCTCGAGGCAGCATGCTCTCCTTCACAAATGAGACGTGACTTACTTGCATTCACTGTCTTGGAATCCAGGTCCAAGACCAGGGGTCTGAGTCACAGCTTCTAACAAGGATCAGGCAAAAAAATGACCCATCAGACGCAGCGGTGTGTTAGTGCTATTATGCCTGCCTGAAGGGATTACGTGTGATACTCGCAGGAGCTTTAATTTGTAAGTTTTTAAGGGGCAGTCCTGGGGGTAGAAAATCAGAAAAACAGCTAAGGAAGCTTCTGTTTTCACACTGCATCGCGTCTCCTTTCTACTTACTGTGGACATCATTCTCATTTATTTTCAAGATGTCAGGCTGATACCAAAACAGATGTTGTCAGTGTGGATACCAGTGCCAATGACAAATAAAGTAGGAGGTCACAAGAGAACAGTCTTTAAAAGGCCACTCTCTGAAGTTTTTTCCTGGTTCCAAAAGAGAATTTTCCAAATTGAGGGCATTTTGAGCATAAGATAAGGTGGGTTTGAGAGGGGCAAACAGCACATAAACAGTATGTATTAAGCACCTAAGGGCTACAGAGCATTACTGTGCCTCAAGAGAGCAGTTACAGGAATCCTTGAGGGGGACTCATGCGTCCAGAAATAAGCAAGAGGTTGAACCATGGGTGGAGGTATTTGGGGAAAAATTTATGAGGATTGGCCCAGAAACAGACTTTAAATAACGGAAGGATATAATAACGAAGAGAGGAGGAATTCCCATAAAAGCATCTAGGTACTAGGTACTCAGCCTGATACACAAATAATGGCAAATCCTTACAATGTGCATTGTCCACATTGTATAGGGAAAACTACTGAGGCTCTGAGATAACTTCCCAGGGTCATATAGCTCATCAGGAGCAGGAGCCGAGTTCCAAATGACAGTCTAACTCTAAAGCCCACATTCCCTGCGCTACTCTGCTATGCATCCTCTAGGGACTAAAATGTTTATTTCTTGAGTAGTCAAGAAATCTTTGAGGAAACAACGTGCTAAATTGACAGCCCCTTTTGAATGCAAAGTGAAGAAGAAGGAATAATCTGCCATGTATGTGTGTCAGAATAGACAAGAAACCTCTCTCTTGTTGAGATCACACTAACAACGTCTAGTAAATATAAAAGGAAAGAAACTTTCTGTGAAAGCGTATAACAAAAGAACTTGATTTGGACAGGGGATTTTAGAAAGGTTTCCCTGAAGTTATGCTTTAGCTTGAAGAATGAGTAGAAGCAAATTCAGCAAAAGAAGAGGGGTGGTTGCATTCCAAATGGTGGGGACAGCACATGCAAAGGCCCTGTGGTGGGAAGGAGCAAAGTTCATTCCGGGAACTGAAATAAGTCAAGCATGATTGGAATACAGAGAGCAAGGGAAAGAGTAATAGATAACAATGTGGCTGAAGAGTTAAGCAGAGGACGGGCTGTGGAGGGCTATTGTAGGCCATGCTAAAGATTTTGATCTTGATCCCAAGAGTGAAGCCACTGAGTTTTTAGTTGGGTAGGAGAGGAAAGACAGGTTCACTGTATGATCAGATAAGCAACGAAGGGGCTCCTGAGTGGTGCACTAGAGATGTTATAGTAACTGATAGCTGCAAGGATGGAGAGAAAAGATGTCAATGATACTAAGGAGATGATGATGATGATAGGAAGAATTTGGTGAGAGGTTGAAAAACGGAGGTAGATAATTTCAGCTAATATTTATTAAATGTTTACCATGTGAGATGTGATAAACAACTTTTTTCATGAATTACCTTATTTTTCACAACACCTAGACAATAGCATTATCAGTATACTTTGGCTTCCAGTCGCAGAAAACACATGTTACCATGTTGCAGAGTAATAGTCAACAAGTAGGGTAGTTTTGATGTAGAATGAATTCATCAGCTCTAACTTTATGTGGGATTGAGAGTCATTCTGTGTCCACTCTGTCACTGTCATTGAATACTCTGACGATTCTTTGTGTAGCTCCCATCATGGTTGCAAGCTGGCTACAGCAGCTCTGGTCATCACTGCCTCCCCAGGTAAATCCAGAAGGAAAAACTTGCCACCTCTGTCTCCTTCTTTACCTTCCTTCTTTAGTAAGCATCTGTTTCAGTTTGGGGGTTATCCTTACATTGCGTCTCTATGGAAACAGAAGCAAACATGTGGATGCATATCCCTTCTTTCTTTCATAAAGGTAGCATGCGGTACACATTGTTCTGCCCATATATTTTTATCACTTACTAATATATCCTGAAGATCACTCATATAAAAGGTCTTCCTCACTTCTTTTTAGAGCTGCATAGCACTCCATTTGTGGCTGTACCATGATTTATTCAACCAGTCCTTTATTGATAGACATTTGGATATATTGTAGCCTTTTGCTGTTACAAAGAGTGTTATATTGAGTAAGCTGTTTGTATGTCATTTCCTATATTTTCCAATGTGTCTTCAAAATCAATTCCCAGAAAAAGGATTGCGTTGTTAAAGGGTAAGCACATTGCAGTTGTAGCAGACAGCACCAAATTTCCCTCTGCGGTAGTATGCTGTACCTCTTTGCCTTCCCGTGAGCAACATATGAATGTTTGCTTGGTGATAGCCTGACCGGTGATGGTAATTGTCAGCCTTTGGGTTTTTGACAATCTGAGAGGTGACAAGTGGAATCACATTATATTTAATTTTGCATTTACCTTATTAGCAGCATGACAGAACATCCTCTCCTATGATTAGGACCATTTATTCTGTGAGCTGTCTGGTCTTATCCTGTGCTCATTTTCTATTGGCTTGTTAGTCTTAATTTGGGGAAAGCCTTTATATATTGCAGGTTACTGTTCTTTATGATTTAATCTGCCAATACTTTTCTCATTTTTGTCACTTGGCATTTTATTTTACTACTGATGCTTTTTGTTGGGCAAAAGTTTTTATTTTTATGTAATCAAACAGTGATTTTTTTCTCATAATTAATGAAAGCACTTGTGTGAGGTAATTTTGTTTTATAATCAGCTCTCTGCTCTTCTGTGGAACTAGTCTTGGCATACTGTGTGAGCAGTCCGTCCCATTTTATCTTTGTCCCTATTTTCACTCCATTGTCCAAACTTGGTGACCGTATTTCCCCTCACATCGCTG
Source organism: Ursus arctos (assembly GCF_023065955.2). NCBI lineage: Eukaryota > Metazoa > Chordata > Mammalia > Carnivora > Ursidae > Ursus > Ursus arctos. The sequence goes on along the minus strand of NW_026623019.1, from coordinate 11,839,711 downwards.
ATATGAGATGTTGTACTGATCATATTCTAAATTTTAATTCATTCTTGGATCTATTTCTAAATTTTCTTCCCTGTTCTATGGGTTTGTCTCTCTCCTCATTACATCATTGCATACTATTTTAATTGTAGAAGCTTATATAATATTTTAATATCCGTTAGCTATCCCCGCCCCCCTCCCCAACATTGCATTTTTAAGTTTTCCTGGAAAGTTTTGCTTGCTAATTCTCCCAAATAAACTCTGTGGCTGACTTATCTGGCTCCAGAAAAAGACTGACTGGTGTTTCCATTGGAATTGTGTCCCATATGTGAATAAACTTTGGAGAATTGACCTCTGTTTGATATTGAGTCTTTCCAAGAATGTTGGATATCTTTCTATTTGCTCAATTATACATTTTTTTAAAGACCTTATTTTTTTAAGAGCAGTTTTAGGTTTGTAGCAAAACTGAGAGGAAGGTACAGAGATAATCCCATATACCTTCCCCCCTACACGTACACAGCCCCTCCCGTCTTCAGCATCTCTTTCGGGAGAGGTGCATTTATTGCCATTGATGGACCTATGTCGACACATCATAATTACTCAAAGTCTGTAGTTTGTATTATAGTCATTCATGGTGCTGTGCATTCTGTGAGTTTTGAAAAATGTATAGTAATGTATATCCACCTTTGTCATACAGAATAGTCTCACTGCCCTAAAAATCCTATGCGTTCCACCTGTTCATCCTCTCACCCCCCCACCCCCACTGCTATGTCATTGTCTCCATAGTTTTGATTTTTCAAGAATGTCATATAGTTAGAATTATACAATATCTAGCCTTTTTACATTGGCTTCTTTCACTTAGGAATATGCATTTAAGATCACTCGATGTCTTTTCATGGCTTGATAGCTCATTTCTTTTTATCACTGAATAACACTCCATTATGTGAATGTTTCACAGTTTGTTCATCTACTAAAGGACATTTTAGTTACATCCAACTTTTAAAAGTTGTGAATAAGGTTGCTGTTAGGTTTGTGTGCGGGTTTGTGTATGGATATAAGTTTTAAACTCCTTCGGGTAAATACCAAGGAGCATGATTGTGGACGGTAAGGTGAGACTATTCTTAGTTTTGTAAGATCCTGCCAAACTGTCTTGCAAGCACTGAATGAGCATTCCTGTTGCTCCACATCCTCCCAGTATTTGCTGTCGTCAGCGTTGTGATTTTTGACCATTTTTAGAGGTGTGTCATTTCATTATTGTTTTATTTTGCATTTCCTTGATGACATATGACATGGAGCATCTTTTCATATGCCTGTTTGCAATCTGTGTATCATCTTTGGTGAGGTGTCTATTAAGGTCTTTGGCCTATTTTTTAATTGGGTTGTTTACTTATTTGTCAAACACCTTTTCTGTATCTCTTGAAATGATCATATGGTTCTTAATCCTTTTTCTTATCGATGTGACATATCACATTGATTTGCAAATATTGAACTACACTTGCATCCCAGGAGTAAATCCCACTTGATGTTGGAGAATGATTTTTTTAATGCATTGTTAAATTTGGTTTGCTATTATTTTGTATTATTTCGTTGAGGATTTTTTGCATCTATGTTCATCAGAGATATTGGCCTGTAATTGTCTTTTTTTGCAGTATCATTATCTGGTTTTGGAACCAAGGTAATTCTGGCCTCATAGAATGAATTTGGAAGCTCTTCTTCCTGTTCTACTTTTTGGTGTAGTTTGAGAAGAATAGGTATTAACTCTTCTTTAAAAGTTTGGTGGAATTCACCTGTGAAGCCATCTGATCCTGGACTTTTGTTTGTTGGGAGTTTTTTTTATTACCGATTCAATTTCTTTGCTGTTAATAGGTCTGTTCAAATTTTCTATATCTTCCTGATTCCGTTTTGGGAGGTTATATGTGTCTAGGAATTTATCCATTTCTTCTAAGTTGTCCAGTTTGTTGGCATGTAATTTTTCATAATACTCTCTTAAAGTCCCTTGTATTTCTGTGGTGTTATTTCTCCTCTTTCATTTATGATTTTGTTTATTAGAGTCCTACCTTTTTTTTTAATCTGGTTAAAGGTTTGTCAATTTGGTTAATCTTTCAAAGAATGCTCCTGGTTTCGTTGGTCTATTTTTGTTTTGTTTTGTTTTTAATTTCTGCTCTAATCTTTATTTCCTTCCTTCTGCTGGTTTGGGGTTTTGTTTGTTGTTCTTTTTCTAGCTTGTTTAGGTATAAGGTTAGGTGGTTTGAGATTTTTCTTGTTTCTTGAAGGAGGCCTGTGTTGCTACAAATTTCTGTCTTAGAATAGCTTTTGCTGTGTCCCAAAGATTTGTGGACCATTGTGTTTTCGTTTCATTTGTCTTTCTGTATTGTTTTTTTATTTCCTCTTTGTTTTGATTTCCTCTTTGATTTCTTGGTTGGCCCCTTCATTGTTTAATAGCATGTTAACCCCCATGTATTTGTGTTCTTTCCAGATTTTCTCTTGTGGTTGATTTCTAGTTTCACAGCATCGGGGTCAGAAAAGATGCATGGTATGTCTTTGATCTTTTTGAATTTGTTGAGACTTGTTTTGTGGACTAACACGTGATCTCTTCTGGAGAATGTTCCATGTGTTCTTGAAAAGAACATGTATTCTGCTGTGTTAGGATGGAATGTTCTGACTATGTCTGTTAGATCCATCTGGTCCGATATGTCACTCAAAGCCACTATTGCCTTGTTGGTTTTCTGTTCGGATGATGTGTCCAGGTGAGTCAGTCAAGGCATTTGCCAGAGATGCAGGAGCACTGACCTGCAGGGCACTTTGCCTGCTCTGTCGCCTGAGAAGCTTTCATGGGTGGGCAGCGCACAGTGGGACTGGTGTGGTGTGTGTGGTTATCTCCCCCTTAGCCCAGGGCAGCAGTCACTTTGGAGTGGGGCTGGCCCCTGTCAAGGCTGCTCGCACACTGCCAGGCTTGTGGCACTGCTTTGGATGGGCTCTGGCCATGAGCATATTGGAGGGGGGTCAGAGCCACAGGAGAACAAGGGGGTGGGGTACATGATGCCAACAAGGTCTGTGCTGGTCCTCTGTGGGAAGGGACCTGCAGTGACCTGGGAAAACTCCTGCCAGGTCAGGCGAGTTGCTGGGGGTGGATCCACTGAAGGGCACAGGGGTGGGGTGCACCATTAGCAAGACAGGTGGAGAGTGTTGGGCTGCACAGATTCCTGCAGGTGTCTGCATGTCTAGGCTGGGGAGCTGGGGAGAGAAATGGCACCCACCAGCAACTCGTTCCTGGAGAAGTCTCGCAAAGATACCTGGCCTCCAGTACATGCTCTGAGATTAGTAAATAAATCTCCTTCCTGGGGGCGCCTGGGTGGCTCAGTTGGTTAAGCCTCTAACTCTTCATTTTGGCTCAGGTCATAATCTCAGGGTCATGAAATTGAGCCCTGCATCTGTTTCTGCACTGGGCGTGGAGCCTGCTTAAGATTCTCTGTCTCTGGGGCGCCTGGGTGGCTCAGTCATTAAGTGTCTGCCTTCGGCAGGGCCTGATCTCAAGGTCTTGGGATCAAGCCCCGCATCGGGCTCCCTGCTCCGCTGGGAGCCTGCTTCTTCCTCTCCCACTCCCCCCTGCTTGTGTCCCCTCTCTCACTGGCTCTCTCTCTCTCTGTCAAATAAATAAATAAATAAATAAATAAATAAAATCTTCAAAAAGAAAAAAAGATTCTCTGTCTCCCTCTCCTTCTGCCCCTCCTCCTCCACCCCTGCTCACACAGGCACACACTCTGTCTCGCAAAAAAATTTATAAATAAATATAAATAAGTAAATAAATCTCCTTCCTGTACACCACCGCCATTTTTCAAACGGGGCTTCTGTGCTGTATCTCCATGGGCTATTTGTTGTGCTGTCTCTTTAAGGGAGGGGACTCAGTTTCCTTTTGTACCCCTGCTCTCCCAGAGCAAGCCTGATGATTTTTGAAGTTCCAGGCATTAAACTTCATTATGAAATTTAGTCCTTTCGGTTTTCAAAGCCAGATGTTATGGGAATTCATCTTCCCTGTGTGGACTCCCCAGTGTGATAGTCTATTTCTTTCCCCTCTTCACACCCTTGGCCACCTTCCTCTGATGGCCAGAGCCATAGGGTTTAACTCGCCACTGCATCTCCACTCTTCTACACTCTTCAGTTTAGCTGTGGGGTGTCTGTCCCGCCAGTCTTTGGGTCATTCTCTGGGTGACTTAAACTGGTGTGAGTGTTACCTAGTTGTACCCATGGGATGAGATTAGCGTCCTCCTACTCTGCTGTCTTCCCCAGAAGTCTTGGATAAGAGTTCTTGATCAGATGTGTCTTTTGCAAATATTTTCTCCCAGTCTGTGACTTGTCCTCTCATTCTCTTGGCATTGTCTTTCTCAGAGCCCAAGTTTGTCATTTAATTAGGTCCACTTTATAATTATTTCTTTCATGGATCATGCTTTTGGTATCATATCTACAAAGCCAACCCCGAACCCAGGGTCATCCAAGTTTTCTCCTATAGTCTCTCCTAGGCATTTTATAGTTCTGCATTTTGCAGTTAGATTTTTGATCCATTTTAATTTTTGTGAATCTTCTAGAGTCCATGTCTAGATTTATTATTTGCAATTGGATATTCAGTTGTTGTAGCACCCTTTGCTGAAGAGATTATCTTTCCCCACTGTATTATCTTTGCTCCTCCATCAAAGATCACTTGACTGTATTTATGTGGGTCTGTTTCTGGGTTCTGTATTCTGTCCTATTGAACGATGTGTCCCTTCTTTTACCAATACCACACTGTCTTGGTCACTGTGTCTTTAGAGTTAGTCTTGGAGTCCAGCAGTGTCTGTCATTCTGCTTTGTCCTTCTCCCTCAATATTGTGTTGGCTGTTCTGGGGTCTTTGCCTCTCCATATAAACTTTAGTACCAGTTTGTCAACATCCACAAAATAACTTGTCGGGATTTTTATCAGAATTACATTGAATGTATAAATCAAGTTGGGAAAAACTGAACTCTCAACAGTATTATATCTTTATCTCCATGAGTATCTTTCTACTTATTTGGTTTGTCTTTTTTTTTTTCTTAAATCTTTTTTTTTTTTTATTTAAGTATAGTTGAACCACAATGTTCTATTAGTTTCAGGTATAAACATAGTGATTTGACAAGTCTGTGTGTTATGCTACCGTCTGTCACCACACAGCTCTATTACAATAGCATTGACTATATTTTCTATGCCGTGCCTTTTATTCCTCTGATTTTTTTATTCTAGAATTAGAAGCTAGTATCTTTCAGTCCCCTTCTCCCACTAAATCAAAAAGATAAATGCACCCCTATGTTTCTTGCAGCATTTTACAATAGCCAACATATAAAAGAAATCTAAGTGTCCATCTATAGACAAATGAATAAAGAAGATGTGTGTATACAAGCACACACACACACAATGGAGTATATGTGGCCATAAAGAAGGATGAAATCTTATCACTTGCAACAACATGGATGGACCTAGAGGGTATTATCCTGAGTGAAATAAATCAGATCAAGAAAGACAAACACTATGTGATTTTACTTATATGTGGAACCTAAAAAAACAAACAAATGAATAAACAAACAGAAAAAGCGAAATCAGGCCTGTAGATACAGAGAACAAACTGATGGTTGCCAGCGGGAAAGGGGGTTGGGAAATGGGCAAAATCGATCTTCAGTTTGTCTTTGATTTCTTTCATCAGAGTTTTGTAACTTTCTTGATGTAGATCTTGTACATATTTTCTTTGATTTGTACCTAGCCATTTCCTTTTTGGGGGTGCTAAAATAATGGTCTTTAGAATTTTTAATTTCACTCTTTCATTGCTAGTATATAGGACAGTAATTCACTTTTGTATATTAATCTTATATCCTGTAACCTTGCTATAATCACTTATGATCATGTTATCTAAAAAGGCGGTTTTATGCTTTCCTCCACAATTTGTATCTCTTATTTCATTTTTTTTATTGCATTAGTTAGAACTTTGAATATGATGTTGAAAAGGAGTGGTGAGAAGAGACTTTTTGCTGATCTTAGTGGGAAAGGTTTGAATTTCTCACTAGTAAGTATGATGTTAGCTCTAGATTTTTTATAAATATTTACCAAGTTGAGTAAGTTCCCTTCTGTTAGTTTTTTTAAAGGCAAGAAAAATATTTCTAGAAACCTCTCAGCATATTTATTATTCTGTCTTATTAGCCAGAATTGTATCACGTACTCATTCCTAGAACAATTCCTGGTAAAGAAATGGAATTACTAAGATTGGCTCAGACTAATCAAGATTTACCATGGGGCTGAAATGAGACCCAAGTTGTACTAAGCATATGATCAGTTTATACATGGACATAATATTTTATCAGGAAATAAGCAGTAAGGGAGGGGAGACAGAATGAGAATGACTGTTGAATTAGCTGCCAGCAGCATCTGCCAGAGTCCACCTCTTTTACTGCCCAAGGCCCATTAACATCCATCACCCCACACACTCACTGAAGAAATGGCGTATCTACATAAAATACACTTGCCTCTTCTCCTATGAATAAGATTTTGAATCTTCACCAATTATTTATTCTGCTGGGGTCACTGGTGAGAAGGTATTCCCCTGCATCAGATCTGGAAATGATAACTCATGTTCAGGTCCTCAAAGTGTAGAAGACAAGTTATTCAAAGCCATTTGCACCACATCACTACGTCAAAGAAGTAAATGGATGACTACAGTTAAAACTACTTTGCAGAAGAAGGGAAAGATGAGAAGTGACACACACAATGAAAAATGGCATATATCATATCTCATTATACAGGAAAGTTGAGGACTCTCCACTCTGGTAGAGGTCATTCAGTCAGTCTGGTCTTCTTCATTCTGTCCTAAGATCTTTCTTATCTGTTGTCTTCCAGAGTGATATCTGTCCATGGGTAGAATGTCCTTTTGAGCCACACAGTTTTAGCCATCCACTGTTGAGCCATCTGCTCCATATTGTAAGATCAGAGCCAACAGTCTCCTTGTGCATAATCCTTGAGAATATCTGTCTTCTGGTCACTCCTCGGCTACTCCCAGTAGCTTTTGTTTTAATGGCTCCAGTTAAATATGAAATAGTATCTTTAGTAGTATGGGAAAGCACCGCTCTTAAGCTTGACTTTGCTGTCACTTTTCTCCTTCATCAAGGAGAGAATAACTAAGAGGAGATGCTTGGAAGATGCAGCAGGGCTGGGGGGGGGGGGGGCATAGTTTTCCCAACAGTGTACTTCCTGCCTCTTTCTGTGGGTTTGCACTAATTCAAGGTGAGAATTAATGTATTCTAACACTAGAAGGCTACAAATTATAGGAGTCTTAGTTGATTTACATTTCCAGCTATTGGCAGAAAGAGCTTCTCTTAGCAAGTTTGACTCTTAAAAGACTATACTGAATTCTGCAAGGCTGAAGCTAACATAAGAACAGGCCGAATTTTCCTTATTTTAGTATCAGCCTTGTTAGTAAAATTGTCTCCATTCTAAAGTAATAAGGCAATAACCAATCCAAACATTTTGACATTGAAAGCTTATTAACTTCGAATCTAAGAATAGAGTTCTCAGCACCCCCATCTCTTTTCTTCCTTCAATCAAATTCTCATTTTAGGCTCTGTTACTTTTAATGTGCCATTCCTGATTATCCTTGGACCAAGCACATAGCTACTAGATAATGCTGTTAACACTTTTAGAAAAGTGTGGGTAGTGGCTGTTGGGTAGGAATAACTGTGTCAGACTAAGATAAGTCTCTCATTCTCCTAATTTTTAGGGTAAGTAAACTAAAATTAAAATAAAACTTAAGTAGCTTATCCAATGTGCACAGCTCATGTGTGCTGGACCTAGGAAATAAACAGTGTGATTCTAGAACTCACATTCTTATCATCATGCTGTATTGCCTCCTTAGCTTCTGGTTTACACAGCTGGACTCATGGAGTTGAGAGACTATATATACAAATGGGTAATGGGAAAACTATATATAAAATAGAATTCTGACCCAGCAGAATTCTGATCCCGCAGCAACCAGCCCAGGAAGCTAACCTACTATTTATGGAGTACCAGTCCAGGAAATCAGACTACTGTCTCTAGCAACCCGTTTAGGAAACAGACAATAATCCCTGTAACAATTGGCCCCAAATGCCCCACGCTTGATTAATAACTGACATCCTTCCTAATTTTTGCTTCCGTTTCCAGTATAGAGCACCAACTGGAGAAAGCTAAATATCCACCCTAACCAATCACACAGGACGCTCGCCTGCATTTCTCCATGCCACCAGCCTCTAACCAGGGCATACCTGAAGCCTTTTTTTTTTCTTCTCCACTCTGAAACATTCCCACTCCTCTGCCTGCCTTTGAGTCTCTGCCAAACACCAATAATGGTGGCTGACTCCCTTACTCTTAATAAATACAGTTGACCCTTGAACAACATTGATTTGAACTGCTTGAATACACATACACATGGAATTTTTTTCAATACATACACTTCAGCACTATAAATATATTTTTTCTTTCTATTTTCTTAACATTTTCTTTTAGCTTAGTTTATTATAAAAATACAGTATATAGTGTATATACAAAATATGTGTTAACCAACCATTTATGTTATAGGTAAGGCTTCTGCTCAACGGCAGGCTGTTAGTAGTTAAGTTTGGGGAGGAGTCAAAAGTTAGACAGATTTTCAACTGCATGGGGGGTCAATGCCCCTTACCCCTGCATTGTTCAAGAGTGAATTGTAGTGTTTACTTGCTCCCATTTGGGTGATCTTTTTTATTTCCACAGATATATCTTTCAATGAGAGAGAAAATGCTTTAGTGAGAGAAAATGGATCTTGGATAGGGTGGGTTTCATGTCTTTGAAGCCTTGAAGTCTGCATGTCAAGTTGACACTTAGATATACTGGTCTGATGGGTCTAAGCTGTAGAGGGTGGGTAAAGTTGCCTAGCAAAATGTATAAAGTGAGAAGATATGGAATATTACAACTGATCCTGAAGGAAAAAGCAACATCAGCCCAGAAAAGAGTGTGAAGAGATAATAGGGGGATAAAAGAAAAACTAGGGCTGTGGGATCATGGGCATCAAGGGAAGGGAGGTTTCAGAAGGAAGTGATTGACACCACCTAATGCTGAGAGCTGAGCGAGTTAGCAGTATGGATGCCCCGCACAGAGCCTGATGTGGGTCTCAATCTCTGGATCCTGAGATCATGACCTGAGCCAAAATTGAGAGTCAGACGCTTAACCAACTGAGCCACCCAGGCACCCCAAGTTTGCACATATTTAAATGTTGACAGGGCGATGCTTGGGTGGTTCAGTCAGTTAATCGTCTGCCTTTGGCTCAGGTCATGATCCCAAGGTCCTGGGATCCAGTCCCCCATTGGGCTCCTTGCTTAGCAGGGAACCTGCTACCCCGTCTGCTTGCTGCTCCCCCTGCTTGTGCTCTCTCTCTCTCTCCTTGGCAAATAAATAAATAAAGTCTGTAAAAAAAATTTTTTAAAATGTTGACAAAAAGGGTCCACTTGAAAGGGGTTGGGTTGACTATGTGGAAGAGGAAAATAAATAACCATGTCATGGTCCTGAGGAGAGAGAGAAAAAGCTTAAATGATAGAAGGAATAACTCCTTTAATCTAACAAGAGAGAAGATGAGGATTGTTGTGTAGGTCAGTGGGTTTGTTATTTTCACATGGTTTCCTTTGGAAAGCTTTGATCTTCTGAGTAATATGAAGTGAGACTGGAAATGTTTCCAGTAGTCACTGTGGAAAGTAGGAGATGCAGTTTACCCAGGAAATAATGGTAAGAATTCCAGGCATAGGTGAAGGCCCATTTGAGGCTTAAATCTTGCATGTATTTGTACAACAGTAAATTGACCCAAGAATATGAGTTTGTACAGTATTACTGACTTGGAGAAATGAAATCAACAGAGAGATGCAGGGCTGGGCTGAGAGGGAAAAGAGAACATTCATGAAAGATGAGTTGGATTAGTTTGAAGAGTAGATATCACAGAGAACTGAGGTTTGGTGAGGGGTCCATGGTGAAATAGTCCCAATCCTCCAAGGCTTCAGAAAGAAGAGGAAGCTTTGCAAGTTTTGCTTCAGTCATATTAGTATATCAAGGTACCTTAGCATACATTCCTCTCTGGATCATTTTATAAATCTCCTAAGAATACGCTTAGAACTTTACTGGATGGAGTCTAATTTGGAGATAACAGAAAGATAATATTTTCTAAGCTTGGGATGCTTCCATGCTTTCTTATTACTTTTTTGGAATTTCTATTATGTATGTCTTATACCCATGAGCTTCAAACTGGAATGGGGGAAAAAGATGTTATTCTAGCATCATAATCATTATTAATTAGCATTGAGTGTTTACAGCGAGCCAGACACTGTGCCAAATGTTTGTCAATGTTACCTCATTTCATCCTTGCAGCTACCATATAGTCTAGATAGCATTATTATTTCCATATTATAATCAGGGAAACTAAGGTTTTTGGAGTCTCTGGACTTACCGGAGGTCCCTCTGCTAGGAAGGGATGGTGCCAGGACCAGACGCCAGGCAGGACCTTCTCAGGAGATATTGTGGTGTCAGCAGAACTGAACTTCCCAGTTGTCCTACAACTGTCTCCGTTTACTTTTCCTTCTCAGACCTTGTCAGACAACTCCACCTCCCCAACATGACACATCTTCCATCTCCTTTCTAAGCAGAGCAACAAAAACAATCTTTGATGATGGGTAATCATGCACTCCCAGAGGTCATATTCATAATTTATTAGGAAACTTTCTGAAGACTGTGGCCTAAATCAAAGAGATCGCTCTAATGGTGCTTTTACTCTCCCATTTTCAAGCCATTCTGTGCTGTAAAGCTGCAGAGGAAAGAACAGTACTGTTTTAATACACTAGGGCCCTAAAATCAAGACTTTCAAAGCTCTGGACCAAATCACATTGTCCTCTTTCTCAGTAGAAGTAAACAGGTCTGTGGGGATGGGAAAGGAGAGACCTGATAGAGATTCTAGGCTCATCAGAGCTCATGCTAATTCCGAAGCAACTGCTTTGATGAGTTGGGGACTCCTGAAAGTCCTGATCACCCAAGAAAAGATGCATTTTTTTTTTCTTGGGGGAGAGAGAGAGAGAGAGAGAGCGCACGCGCACGCACAAGTGGGGAAGGAGCAGAGGGAGAGAATCTCAAGCAGATTCCACACAGAGCGTGGAGCCCAACTCGGGGCTCCATCTTACAAGAATCAGATGCTTAACTGACTGAGCCACCCAGGTGTCCTGAAAAGAGGCATTCTTGTGCATGTGTGTGCTTGTGCAAGTGTATGTGTGTGTACACTGAAATTCCTTTAAGTTTCTTTATGTTCTTTTTTTTTTAATTCAGCTTTACGGAAGTATGATTGACAAATAAAATTATAAGCTATTTAAAGTATACATCATGGTGATTTGATAGATGTATATATTGTGAATGTGTCCCCTCTCCCCATCTAGCAAATTAACACGTCCATCACCTCCTGCTTTCGTATTCATCTTTTCATGCGTGTGAGATAGATTTCTTAAAACAAGTGAATACACTGTGTGCTTCCTGGCTCCTAAAATGTAGGCGACAATGGGAAAAGGAGAAGAGTAGGCTATAACCAACACTTAGCTTACCGTCCAGGCCAAGACAGTGGAATGCACCCAAAGATGGGGTTCTCACATTTAAAAAATAGTTCGCTTGATTTTTAATCACCTGTGCCCACTTTTTAAAATTTATTTTTTTAAGAATTTATTTATTTATTTTAGAGAAAAAGGGAGAGAGCACATGTGTGTACATGTGCAAGCAGGGGGAGGAGCAGAGGGAGAGGGAGAGAGAGAATCTCAGGCAGACTCCCTGCTGAGCGTGGAACTGGACTCAGGGCTCGATCTTACAATCCTGAGATCATGACCTGAGCCGAAATCAAGAGTCGGATACTTAACCCACAGGCGCCCCTGTGCCCACTTTTTTAGAGAGAAGATCGAGGTAAGGCAGTTGCGGGGGATATGTATTGGCAGGGGCCAGGATGCTACTAAACAAATTAATTGGGGGGGTAGGGAAGCAAAGGAGATGGAACTAGATGAGTGAGGATAAGAGATGAGTAAATCGGGCAGCCTGGAGAGAGACGGGGATAACATAAGAAAATGAAGCAGATGCCTTCAAACCCCAGGGAGCAGCAGACAGAAGTGTACTGGAGGAAAAGAAAAATGAACACCTACACACAGCCGGTGCTGATGAGCCTCCTGCATTAGGAGCACAAAGGCAAACCACTTTAAAACCACTTTAGAAACGCAAAGGGAAGAGAGGAAAACTCTCCCCGACGGGCCTCTCTGTGTATCTTTCTTTCTTGTAACTCCAATCCCTCTCATGCTCCCGCTCCCGCTGGTCTTATTATCCTCTCTGTTATCACTTAAATCTGTCTTTCTGCCCTCCAGACAGCACCAGAAATCCCCGTTTCTCTAGAAAGCCTTTCCTGGCTAAGTGAAGAGAGCTCACAGTGACCTCTCCTCCTTCCAGCAGACTGTCAGCATGCCTCCCAGAGCATACTGTGGGCCTGCTTCCAGAAGGTTATCCTCAGTGTAAATGTTCCATCACCAGTGGTCTCACCATCCCATTAGCTCTTGGCTTAGCGTGCCGTGTGGCTGAAATGCTGTGGACTGAATTGCACCCCTGCCAATTCATAGGTTGAAACCCTAACCCCCACCGTGTCTCTATTTGGAGATACGGCCATTGGGAGGTAACAAAGGTTAAGTGAGGGCCTGTGGGTGGGGCCCTAATCAAGTGGCCTTCTAGGAAGAGGGAAGAGCGAGATCCCACCTTCCGCCCAAACCCCCACCTCTCACTGCCTGCCACCACTTGAAGACATGCAGGATGGTGGCTATCTGCAAGTCAGAGGAAGAGTCCTCACTAGAAACAGAATCCTGCTGGAACCTTGATCTTGGACTAGTGGTTCTTCAGAACCACGAGAAAGTAAACTTCTGTTGCCTACAGCACCCAGCGTGCTGTCTTTGGCTATGGCAGCCAGAACAGTCTACGACAGTGTGTGGGTACAGGGTGGTGGCAGTTGTGAAGAGTGTTGCTTGAATTTAGGTCATCCGTGATAGAATAAAACTCCCACAAGGCAAAAATTGTCCACTTAACAACATTTACAATAAGCAGAGTGTTTATATAAAGCAAGTATCTAGTAAATACCAGTAAATTCTGCTGTTTCTCTTAATGTGGGGGTGACACATGTCTTCTGCATATTTTCGATTATGCTTCCAGTTGGCTTCCCCCCCTAGGCTTTCCCTCTCTGCCTTTTGTAAACTTCTTACCTGACACCAGGTACAGCGATACTGCGTGCTCTGGATTATGCAGGACAAGTGTGGAGTCAAGTTAGCTAACGGCCTGGAACGTTGAGAGGCCGTGCCGGTTACGTGCAGATCTTTCACACTCTGTAGAAGTTCCATCAAACTAAAGCGGTAGTCATCTGTATGCATTTTTAGGTGTAGCATTGAACTCAGATAAATTGCTTCAAGTAAGGGCTTGCACAGTTATCAAGAAGTAAGGACTTGCACAGTTATCAACCACAGTTATCGTGGTGAGCACCGAGTTATGTATAGAATTGTCAAATCACTATGGCGTAGCTCATATAACGCATGTCAACTAAACTTCAATAATAATTTTTCAGAAAAGAGAAATAGAAAAAAAAAAAGTGGGTCCGTGACAGCCTAGCTGAAAAAGTGCTTCTCCCACTACCTGAATCACTGTGTTGTGAAACTGTCTAGAAACCTGGAAGTAATTAGATGCTGTTAAAAGGGGGTGGAAGGACAAAGCTTTGTTCTGGTCCCCGAGCCAACACACCCACACCATGGTTTATATCAAGGAGTCCTTCCCTCTGACTCAGAAAGAGGGCGTTTCCTGGGGGGCTTCTCTTCAGGTGGGGAGTAAATGCGCCCCTGCAGACACACCCTCTTCCATCCTCAGATACTCCAGTCCAGCAGCGTGAACTTTCAGGAAAAGTATTAGCACAGTTGGCAAAAAGCACGTGTTTGCCTTCTAGAAGGCTTGAGAGCCAGCGGGGAGACTAAAATGGTCGTGGCCATTTAGCAGGAAGATTCATTCTGGTCCTGTTCCCATTACTGGTGGGGAGAGGGGTGCATATGGAGATCTTCATTCTTCTGACATTGTTTTTTCTACATTATACCTTGCCACCCCAGAAGCTTTCTCCGTGCTGGATTTTGTATTGCGTATATCAGTGAGCCAGGCTGATCCCTAACTCTTGCAGTGTGCTGGCCAGTTAGGGGGAGGGGAGGGAGCCCATGATCAACACCCACCCCTCCCACCTCCATCCTTACCCTGTAAGCCCCATAAAATCCAACAGGGGTCCTGAGGTCAGGAACCAGGGCCCAGAGTTATTCCCACAGCGGGGACCACAGGTGTCTTCCTCTCCACAGCATGGCAGCCTGGGTGGGATTAAGACTTTCAAGGCCGTAGGGGCGCCTGGCTGGCTCAGTTGGTTAAGCGTCTGACTCTTAGTTTTGGTTCAGGTCATGATCTCTGGGTGTGAGATCAGCTCTGTGTCGGGCTCTGTGCTCGGCAGGGAGTCTGCTGGAGGATTCTCTCCCTCTGTTCTTCCCTAACTCGTGCTTGCACTCTCTCTCTCTTAAATAAATCTTAAAATTAAAAAAAAAAAAATGGTGAGACATTTAAGGCCCTAAACCATCATACAGCAATTTCTCATACGTAAGTCAGATGTACAAACATGTAAACAGGCCTAAACGGAACAATCATAGAGCTTACCCAGACCTCATCACTAGCAAGAATGCAAGAAGGGGTTGTTGACACACAGATGCTGGGACAGTGGGTGTGAACCAGGAGTATCCTGAGCAAAGGGTTGTGTGGTCCCCTAACCCCAAACCATAAAAGGTTTAAGAAAGTTCTGTTTCCATGATGACTGATTTGATTTGGAAATCTGGGAATTTGGAAATTCTTACCAAAAATATTTTCTCTTACATAGTTGTTTTTTTGTTTTGTTTTGTTTTTGAGTTGATACTTGGTCTGCTTGTTATTGTTAATGGTTCTCAGGTATAGTCCCTGGACCATTATCATCAGAATCATGTGGAAAGGTGTAAGAAATACAAATTTTCAGGCCTGTTCCACACCCACCGGGGATGGGGCCCAGCAGCGTGTGTGTTTTAACAAGCCCTTTGGGCGATTCTGATGCACGTAAAAGTTTGGAGAAGGATTGTGCTGGTTAGTCCAGCCCCATGAGTCAGCTCGTTATGGAGATTCACCAGGAATTTGCCTGGAGTGGTTTCCTCTCCAGTGGGAAAGGGAAATGCCCAGAAAGCTGGGAATCCTGCTGGGGGCAATCCCACCTGTGTAGGGTTTTATAACTTGCTTTACTTCCTTGGGACTGGTCCTCAATTTAAAGCCTGCAAATATATTGTTTGACTTTCAGACCATTGTGTTTCCAACATACCTTCAGAAATTTGTTATGTGTCATAGAGGAATGTCTGGACTTCCTGGCTGTGTGACATTGGGTAAGCAATTTCTCCATCTTCCATGCATTGATCAGGGTAGGTTAGATGATTCTGTGTTCTCAAACAACCCCCCAGTCTCAATGGCAAGACAACAAGGCTTATTTCTTGCTCGGGCCTTATTCTGTCATAGTTTGATAGAGTGGGGAAGGTGGTTCTGCTCATTGGAATAACCCAGGGATCAAACACACCATCCACAAATGTTGCTGATCTCCATACAGAAAAGAGAGTTCTAGAATATCTCACACCAGTAATTAAATGCTCTAACCTGAAAGTGACACATTTAACTTCTCACAGCTCATGGGCAAGAAGCAGTTACATGACACAACCCATGAGGGCATCAGGTATTAAACACAAGACAGAGATAAGTTTCATGGTAGGTGAGAAAATGGTAAATGTGGTGGGGGAAGAAGACCAAGTAGGTGATGAGGATGGGTGTCCTGGGTGAATGAGAAAGGGTGGAAGGTTACAGTTTTAGGGTGGTTAGGGTAGATCTCAGGGATAAGGTAACTTTTGAGCAAAAACCTAAAAGAAATGAAGTCAGCCATGAAGATACCAAGGGGGAAGAACATTCTAGGCAAAGGAGCAGAGGCAGCAGCTAATTCAAGCACAATGCCATTATGTTGGAGCACACCAGGTGTGTTCAGGGCTAGCAAAGAGGCTGCTGGTATGACACAATGCGGGGCAGAGATGGGGGTGGAGGCGGTCAAGCCAGAGAAAGGGACCAGGTCTCAGTCTTTATGAAGATTTGGCTCTTACTCTGACCATATCGATATCGACCTAATTACAAGCATTTGGGAAGAGTACCTACATGACCTGACTTGCATTTTAAACTGATTGCTCTGACTGTCTTATTGAGAATAGACTATAGGATGGCAAAGGTAGAAGGAGGGACTTTACAGGAAGCTTTGTCATAATCTGGGCTTAAGATGGTAGTTCGAGCCAGGGAGGTGGTGGAGAGGTAGGGAGCAGAGATCAGATTCCAGATGCACTTGGAAGGTAGAGACAAGTGAGATTTCCTTACAGATTGGATGTGAGGTGTGAAGAGAAAGAGAATAGTCAGGGACCCACTTACAGGATTCGGCCCAGTAAGTCAGGAAAATGGAGTGGCCATCACTCAAGATAGGGAAGGCTGAGGGGGGAGCAGGCTTGTGGGGGGAAGGTCAAGAACTCAGATTTCATGTGAAATAGGGAGACAGCCTCTTTCAAAAGGCAGCCCAAACCGATGTGTTGACAATCTCTAAACATCAAATAAGAGAAATAGAGAATCCCACACTTCAGCACAGGCTAGATTACCTGATTTCACTAATACAGTCAGATACAAAAGAGACTTAGGACAATTCTTTAGACAAAATACTATGATTTTACTAGTTATTCGATTTTCATAGAGATACCGCAGCATGCAGTAAGCTGACTGACGTTGAAAGTTAGAAACCTAGCAATTTGCCCTACTCATCTGTGTATTCCTCATGAGTAGAAAATCCATGGCACATAGGAAAGTGCAAATATTTGATAAATGAACGAATGAAATCCCTGTGCCCGCCCTCCATCTCCCAATGATGAACAATGGCTTGGCCCAGAGAGATGTAACAGGAGGGAAGGAGAACCACTTGAAAGGCTTGGGCTGAAAAGACTAATCAGGGGTCCCAAAGGGGACGTTGTGTCTTGACCTATCACTGGTATCAAGAAGCAGTTCACAGCCTTGCTTTAGAAGTAGTTGTATTAGTTGGAAGTTCTTTCCTGCTCTAGAAACTTGTTCCCTTGAGATAACTCATCTCACGATAACTGCCAGGACTGTAATACTCAATCTTCTGATTTTCTTTCTTCCCTGTGGGGGTGTGGGGGGGAAATCTCTCTGGCATTTGTGGAAGAGGTATCATTGTGGCATTCTGGAGCAATTGTGTTCATTTCCCTGGAATATGGGTGGTGTCCAACCTCAGTGCTTTATGTTGAAGGCCCTGGCAGGGTACCCAGTGAGCCTGTAACCATGATACTAACTTCCTCCCATCAAACAGAGGCGTCGGCCACCAAAACAAATGCATTTCCATTTCATGCCATTTATATTTTATGAAGTTGTTTAAATTATGCTGATGGCAAATGAACGCGAAGCTAAATGCCTTACCCCGTGACAGGAGCTACAATATTCCCTCGTGAAGGCGGGGTTTCAGGAATTTATCTTGCAAACAGAAGCATGGAAATAACAGGCACACGGATGTTTCTGGGGCCCTCGCAGTGTCTCGGTTGTAGCTGCAACTAAATAAACAGGATTGTTTCTGGGAAAAGAGAACGAACCCACGTTTTGGAAAGGGAGAAACCCATAAAGGGATTTTTTCTGAGCAATGTCAATGGACTGCAAAAGAGCAAAATACATTCTACTGAGAGATAGTGGGGTGGGCCTGGGGCTGGTTTTTTCCTACACTTAGCAAGCTGAATTGCATTTGCCTTTGTCACTGGGCAGAAATATCTAAGCAAGCAGCAGCCCTGAGAAGCATCCAGGATGTTTTTATGTTTTTTATTTCCTGTGTTTCCCGTTAGTCAAAGCTGTGCTATAGAGGGCGGAGGGGGTGGGGGGGCTGACACACCCTGTGTCTCCCCAGCACACAGGTAGAATGGGTTTTCGATTCTTAGTATTCACATGTATTTCTTAAATGTTTTTTTTTGTCCTTCATCCTTAACGTAATGCCGTGCCTTGCTTTTCTTCACCTTCTTTAAAAAACAAAACAAAAAAACAAAACAAAAAAAAAAAAACCTCTGTAATTAAAGGAGAATCACATCACAGTGATTCACAAAAGAGAAAATCGCAGATCAAAGGGATCACTTAGAGATTTGCTCACTGTGCAGCACCAGCAGTACCAAGGGTCTTTCCTTCTCAGGCAGGGAGTTTGGGTATCAATTCCTTGTTTACAAAGCACTCATTAGATACCAGTATACAGTGCATTGTCTCATAATCCTCCCCGTAATCCAGAGGGCCAGAGACTCTTATTTGTACACTTTTCCAGAGGAGAAAAGTCAGGCCCAGAGAGGTTAAGTTGACTTGCCCAAAGCTGCACAGCTGCTAAGGGAAGGAGGCAGGCATTAAAGGCAATCTGATTCTCGGATTCCATGCCCTTCACCCCTGCATAGACTACCTTTTTAAAGACATAAGCACTTTCAAAGAAATGAGCTCCTTTGAAGCTGCTTGCAAATTGTAGCCATACGTAAGAATCTCCAGGAACCATCTGATTTAGAAACCTTTTCCGTTCATTTCCCTGTGACTGGATCCCATTCTTTAAGAACATTTGCCATCTGGGGTGAGCTAGGATGCTTTTGAATCTCTTGAGTTGAGCATGTACTTTGGACATTCTGCTCAGGGCCCTGGTGTCGGGAGAACTTTATGTGTATGTGGCTGTTGGTGAATCTCGTTAAGAAATCACTAGCTCCGTGACCTCCTTGGAAGAGGTTGGGCTTCCCTGGTCTGTGTTTACCTTCACCGGGGCAAACCTCTCACCGCCTGCAGTATACGCTCATGGGATAATATTTAGTTCACCTTGCTCCTTCTTGACCAATGTCTCCTGCTTACTTGTTCTGCACCAAGAATGTGAGCCTACCTGTGCTCTCCTTCTTCTTGTCCAGGGAATCTCACCATGGCTAGTCTGCTCTGCCCTGCAAGGGAGACGGCCTCTCACTGAATAATTGTACTGAAAGTGTGTGCTGGGCGCAGTGAAAGGAGACCCCCCTGGATTCAGTGTCAGGCTGGGAATGGAGGTCAGGCGTGGGGGAGGAAGAATGGAAAGAAAGGAAACTAAGACATGTGTCCTGGGCACTGTGCTTGATCATTTGGTTAAATGATCTTCAAGGAACCTGATGTCCATGTTCTTACAGATGAAGGCCCTAGGCACAGAGAACTTAGGTCACGTGCCCAAAGGTGTATCGCTAGAAGGTGACAGACTCAGAATTCAACCCGGCTGATCTGATTCCAAAGACTCTGTTCCTTCCATGATATCACGCTGGCTCCTGAGAGGAAGGCTGGCCAACCTAGGGCCGACGGCTAGCTGGAGTACGCTCCTGGTGATGCTAACACAGCCGAACACAGTGTCTTTAACCTTTGAGCTGCAGCTGCTTTCCAGCAAGTGTGAAGTCCTCCCTGAGAGGTCCCCAGGGCCAAAGGGCTTGCATGGCCTTGATTGCCTGCAACAGATTCGAGAAACTGCCTCAGAAATTGTGACTACTTGATGTTAGATAAGTGTACATATAGACAGCTATCTTTTACTGATAGGAATAAAATACACTCTGGCTTAAAGCCCTGGGTCACGTTCTGTATGAGTTCCAAGAGGCCCATAAAGATGTTCATAACGTTGTAGGTTTTTCCACGAGGTATTTCCTGGGAATGGCTGTGGTGCAAGTAGTTCTTTCCCAGACAGAATCCTAAATTCATCTCTTATTTCTTACTCTTGAAGGCACATTTTGAAATAGGGGTAGCTTGATACCATGAAATGGCTCAACAACTCCGTTGCCGGAGTTTCTTTATCAGATACAGGTGGTCTTTCATCCTCGTGGAATTGCGATCGATTTTGAATTCTCATCTTTATGAACATTTGTTAACCTTTCCTGAATGTCAGAATTCTCTTGTTAAACACACACACACACACACACACACACACACACACAACCCTTTCTCATTTATATCTGGGAAGGGTTAATATCATTCAAAAAAAAATAGTGCATGTGAAAAGCTTCAGTAAATTTATCATGCTGCACAAAGAGAAGGAATTTGCTTTCACTAAACCCTGATGACTGGGTTACTTTTCAGGATTAGCCTGCTGATTCCTTTGGTTGGTAGGCAGTTAATAACATTTGTATAATTCCTTTTTATTTATGTAGCGCACCTGTGTACTTCACGGACTCTACGCCAGGCATTTTGTGAATAATAACTCGTTTAACTTACTGGGGAGTATTACCCTTTTTAGGCAGCAACCCCTTTATAAAATTCTTTGTCCGCTGGTATGGAATTTTACCATGTCTTTGCAAGTAACCAGGTCTGTGCTGTGTGATTTATAGAACTTTATTTAAAAACTGTGTTCAGTGATGTCTTTGTTATAATTAGTAGTCCTTTTCCAGTGATGTTAGTCTGAGTTTCTAATTTCTTTCCAATGGGAGATCGTTCTCATCCAGTGGTGTGCTGTAAATATTTAATAATCAGATGGATGATGTTTAATAACCAGGTCAGGGGAAAGGATGAAGACCCTAATTTGTATCATTTGCCAGTTCTCCTGGTATAAATACCCGCACTGTGGCTGATTTAATGCTCCCACCAGGATGTCACAATGTGGAACTGGGAAGAGATGCCAACAATCAGATCCCTTGAGTGTAGTATTTTTATTTCTTATTCTTAAAATGCTATAGATTTTAATTGAATTTAAATTTTAAAGAATGCTGTATATTTGAGGTTAGTGAGAGGGACCTAAATACATAGATAGGCTCAGAAAGAAAGTTAAGTGTCTCATAAAATGCCCGGTGTTAGTTGCCTACTTTCCCATGTAGATATAACTGAGAAGGTTTGAGATGTCAGGTGAGCACAAACCAGTGGAAGGACCATGTAAGGAGGAGTACACTCGCATGAGTCACTTTTACTAGAAATTAAATGCATTCACCACTGAATAGGAACTCCCTGTACTTAGACTAACTCAGCTAAAGTAAGCAGAGTAAGCAGTGGTCTTATCAGCATGATGAGAAGACTAAGAAGAAGAAGCCCCTGTTATTATGAACCCCCACAACCTGTCCCTGATGTGATCTATCAGCCCTTTGAGTTGGGAAGTGATTGTACATAGTAAGGTGTAAAGGGGACTCTGGCTGTCATTCAGAGTTGCTTCCTGCCTATGTCACTTAAAATCTGATTTAGGCCCCAGTTGTTGTGTCTTTATATTGGAAATGATCATTATTCTTGAAAGCATAAGTGCCAAGGTGCCTTAAAAACTAAAGGCGTTATACAAATATCACCCATGGATGATGAGGTGTCAAGAGGATGGTTATAGCTTATGTAGGGAGTAGATTCCAAATCAGGACATGAGAAGGCAGAAGTCATGTGTAACCTCCATCCACACTTCCAATCTTCTAGATTTCAGAGTTTTCATAGAAAACAATAGTAATGGCCAGTCACACTGGGCATCCAGCTGGATGACACTTACTAGATGAAACCTTATAGATGTGAGTCAGATATCATCCAGGGTCTCCCTGCCCCTGGAGATAGAGGGGAGAAAACACATCTGCGCTGGTACAAGTCCAAAGATCGCTTCAAGAACCTAAACAATTCCTGGAGCACTGATGCCCTTTTTAAAGCTACTCAATGGCTTTGTTGAGAGGTAATTCTCATGCCATAAAGTTCACCTTTTAAGATTGTACAATATAGTGGATGTCAGTATATTCACAGGGTTATGCATCCTTTCACAAATTCCAGAACAGTCTCACTACCCCCAAAAGAAACCCTGTACCAGTTAGAAGTCAGTGTTCATCTCCCGCGTTCCCCGAGCCCCTGGCAAACCCTAATCTACATTCTTTCTCTATAGAGTTGCCTCTTCTGAATACTGCATATAAACAGAACCATTCTATATGTGACCTTTTATGTCTGGTTTCTTTCAGTTTACCATGACATTCTCTGGATTCATTTATGCTGTAGCATGTATTAGGGTTTTATTCCTGTTTATGGCTGAATAACATTCCATTTGTGGTACCCACATCAGTTGATGGGCCTTTGGATTGTCTGCATTTTTTATAATGAATGATACGGACCTCAACATCTATACGCAAGTTTTTGTGTGAATACACATCTTCAGTTCTCTTGGGCTTATCTAGGATAGGAATTGCTGAGCGATGTGGTAACTCTGTGTAACACTTTAAGGAACTGCTCTCCAAAAGCAGCTACACTGGTTTACATTCCCACCAACAATGGAGGAGGATTTCAGTTTCTCCACATTCTTGCCATCAGTTGTTATTGTCTGCTTTTTTCATTATAACCATCCTAGTGGGTGTGAAGTGGTTACTTATTGTAGTTTGGATTCATAGTTCCCTAATGACTAATAATGTTCAGGATATTTTCATGTGGTTTATTGGCCATATGTATATCTTCCTTGGAGAAATGCCCATTCAAATCCTGTTCCCATTTTTAGTTGGGTTGTCATTTTATTATTGAGTTGTAAGAGTTCTTTATATATTATGGATATAAATTCCTAATCAAACGTATGATGTACGAAAAGTTTCTCTCATTACATGGGTGTCTTTTTAGTGTCTTGATGGCATTCTTTGGTGCACAAAAGTTTTTAATTTTGATGAAGTCCGATTTATTTTTTACTTTTGTCACTGCTGTAGTTATATGTTTTCTTCTAAGAGTTTTATAATGTAGCTCTTATGCTCGGGTCTTGGCCCATTTTGAGTTATTTTCTTCTATATACAGAGATACCAATGCTTTGATGGTACCTCTGTCTTTGGGTTATATGTGGCCTTTTAGTACACAGTGTCCCTGTTCTCACACCGACACAGAGGAAAACAAAGACCTTCCTTGATTTGTATGCACACATAGAGACACACACACAAATACCCAAGTTCCTCTTTCGTAAAACATCCATGGGATAGACTTCACAAAAATTTTATTAGTCACATCATATATCAGATGAACCACCTAAAATCACATTTTAGATATTTCTAACCTTCAAAGTTATTTTGGCTGAGGGATGTTTCTCTGTTAATTATTCCCAGTATAACCCACTTCCTAAATGGTTCTTTTCTTCACCTTGGTCCTCTGTCTCTCCTGCTCTTCTCTCCAAGCCTCTCAAGAACCAAAACACAAATTTCTCTCATTTCCTCATGCAGCACAGCTAAACGTCTTCATTTCTTTCTTGAGTTCCTCACTTTCTTCCCCACAAGAATTTATCTGCACCCCCCCCCAAGACAGTTTTCTCTGTAACAAGAATTCTGGTACCATTTTTTCACACCATGATTCCAGGCAAGTTTGGGTACGGTAATGGATGGAGACTAGTCCTGGGGGTAGAGAGCCCGGGTACCTGAAAAGCAAAAAATAAGAATCACCAAATGAATAAAAGAGAGGCACCAAAAGGGGAGACCAAAAACACTTACGATGATGAGCTTCAACTGTTTTTTGCGTGTTGCCAACGGTTGAGGTGGCAGAAGGGGTCAGTCGTCTAGAGATGGTGGGGATAGGGATTGTGGAGACATTAATCCATGGAAGGGGGAAAGAAACCTGCTTTTAAATACACAAAGTTATGATATTGTGGTTATACAGAACTACACTCCATTGGAGCTAGGTACATTTTGTAATTCAGTCTTTTTCAGATTTTAGAAAAGTATTACAGTAGATGTACCATATGTTACATAATACCCTGGGAGGGTCTGAGGCAGTGTGCCATAATCAAACACAACAGCAAATGAATATAACACAAAGGGGGATGAAAACTCTAAATAGCTTTGTATCAGTTTAGGTCTGGTTTCGTTGCCAAATGAGTTAGAGAAAAAAATTTTCTATTTCCAGTTTTGGTTTTTCTTTTCTTGGTTCTAAGTGCCATATTGTGGAAATACAAGATCTCTGTGTAGGCAATAAGCTGCTCTTCAAATGTTCTCTTTTGCTGAGACCACTCAGCAAGGCTGGTGATGATGAGGATGAAGATGAGGATGTCTCCCAAGTGCTGAGCTTCTTTCTAGCCAGCGCGGTATTTGCCAGTCATTTGCCACGCAGATGAGCTTTGCTGCTCAGAAGCATTCACTTTAGCCTCATCCTCCTGCCCCCACTGTCTTCTTAGCTTCCATCTTTTATAGTTTACTGCAAGGAAAATAGAACGTAAGATGATAAGCAAATGCTGTTCAGGACAATAATGTGAGCTCAAACCAGGAGAAAGAAATCACTACAGAGAGAGAGGAGCGGGGCAGAAAGGAAGGGACCAGACCAGGTTTAGGAGATTGCTTTGCCTCCCCAGCAACAAAGGGCCCATTGGCTGGAGAGCTCTCTTTGGAATGCTTTGAATGATAACAGACAGCACAGAGATCTAGAAGGCATAACTGGCAGCCTTCATAGACTTGATTTGCCTTTTGCTTGAAAGGAATTCCGGTGTACCTTTGATGTAGTAAAAGATACTCAGGATTTGGATTCAGGGCACTGGGTCTTACCAACCTCCTCCTCCACATCACCCGAATAGGCATCATTCTGTCATTAGTGAAGATCACCATTTTGTCAGAATCATTGTGATAGGAACATTTTGCATTAATCAGCTCGCGTATTCATAACTGCCCTGTAGTCCAGGTCCTCACATCATCCCAGCAGTGAAGGAATTGAGGTTTGGAGAGGTTAGCTAACTGACTCACATTGCGCAGTAAACGATCTCTTCTCCTGGCATGAGACACAGCTCTGTCTGATGCTGAAGCTCCTGCTCTTCCTATCCCTCAGCATCTGTCTTTAATTGATATGCTGATTTTGCCATTGTCCACATGAATATTGAATTTACTGCTTAGGGTAGAGACACACAAACCTGGTTTCAAATTTAAGCCTTACCATATGCTAGTTATATAACCTTGAAATAGTAATAATAGTAGTAGTGGTAATCATTACCCTTCACTATGTATCGGGCACTACTCTAAGAAGGTAACTAACTAGCTAGCTGCTAGATAGATAGAGGGGGATATATAGCTATATAGAGGGATATAGATACTAAAGAGAGAGAGACAGATAATGGGATGATGACACTAGCTTGGTTTCCATGGAGTTCACGTGGCATAATGTGAACCAGCATTTTCCAGGATGCTGTGTAGTAACTACTAAACACTTGAAATATCCCCAAGAGAATGTTATGCTAAAATAAATTTGAAACCCCTAAATATATTTCCTGTAATAGATTTTCAGTGAACATTTGCATCATAATGATGCTGAGAAGTATTTAAGACTAAAAAGAAATGGTCAAACCTTGGGGGTTTCCAAATATTTTGACCATAGAACCTCTTTATACATAATTTATCTGTTGACACCTGCATGGAACAGACTTTGAGAAATGCTAACACACATGCAAGTCCTTTGTAGGCCTGTGTAGAGTACATGATCACCCACGTTATTTTGTGTAATTATAGTGTATGTTCACAAAGTAAACAGTTTCTTTGGGTCAGAAAAATGTGTCTGACACTAGCTTCTCATCTATCCATGGGTTTTGTCTGCTTGGATTTTTTAAAAAATATTTTAGTTATTTATTTGACACAGAGAGAGTTAAGAAGCAGGGGGAGCAGCAGGCAGAGGGAGAGGGAGAAGCAGGTTCCCCACTGAGCAGAGAGCCCGAGGCAGGGCTCTATCCCAGGATCCCAGGATCATGACCTGAGCTGAGGGCAGACGCTTAATCGACTGAGCCACCCAGGTGTCCCTTAGATATATATATTTTTTTAAATAAAAAGCATTTTTAGAGTTATGTCTAACCATCCAATTCAACCCACTGAAACCCTCGTCAAGGTTTCTCTCTTTTACAAAATCTTCCCAGCACTCCCTCCTCTCTTGCCCACAGGGATCCCTCTGTTCTCTGACCTGTCTTAGTACTGACTGTCCCCAAGGAACTGGGTCTTCGCAGGCGTCTCTAAGAAACTAGAATTATGCAGAATTAAAATGTCCCACATTTGATGGAGTTGAATAGGATTAGAGTGAAATTTGTGAGAAAACCACAGTTTTAAAAGAAAAGGCAGCATTTCTTCATGAGAGTTCCAGAAAAATTGCACAAAGGGAAGCTGCTTCTTTATTTTTTTTCCTTATTTTCCTTCTTTCTTATTGTTTTTTTTTTGTTTGCATTATGATTCATTCCGGAGTTCACAATTACAAAAATTTCATTTATCCAGAATAGATATTAAGTTCGAGTCTTCTAAACTTGAACATGAATTTACATTTAAATTCTCATCTATCTTTTTGTAAAAATACAGCTGCAAAAGATGACAATTCTCTGCCCTGTATGAGTCCTTGATTATTTTTGACCTTCAACTCTTTCCAACTGTATTGAAAACTATGAGTTTCTATTCAAAATCACTTTTAAGAAAGTGATTAGATGTAGCATTCCTAATTGAAATTTATCAGATTATTTGTTACCAGGGGCCCCTTTTATTGAAATTATAAAATCAAAGTACAATGTTTACCCAATTTAAAATCTCATAAATATGCTCAGTGCTGCTCTTGCAAATGAGATGCTCTTTGGCCTTCTGACTAATGCACTGATGGAAATGTTATCTGTGGTAAAAGAAAATGCCCATTAGCCACTTCTGTGAATTTCAGGAGGAAAAAAGGATAGCTTGAGGTCATGACACTAGCTACACTTGGAGAAGCTAGGTGTCAGATGGAGGGATGAATGAGTTAAAGAATTAGAGAGTAGTAAGATCAGCAACAGCAGGGTGTGGGTACAAAGAGATGGTGTCAGATGCTAGTTTGCTACACTGAAAACAACCTCAGTGTGGTGTTCATATTACAGACAGAATTAAAATTAGGCAGAGAAAAAAAGATTGATGCAAATTTCTATTTCATATAATAAAAAAGAGTCAGAGAAGATTTGATTTTGACAGTCTAGTGATTTACGAAAACAGAACTAAACACCTAAGCAGGATCTTTGGAATGCAAAGAATGATTTCTTTAAACCCTGTCCTTAATTACAGTATCATTATTCAAATCCAAGTTGTGATTGAGGAAAATGAATCAAGGTAAGGAATCATACCGTGTCTCAAATTCAAATTATTATAATACTTCACATTGGTTCAGAATATAACTGAAGATCTGTCTGTGAGCTCCTCCACCAGATTTTTCCCTCCCCACATACACGGCCTTGGATGTAGTTAACTGCTCAATAAATACTTGCTGTCTGGACGCCTCATGTCGGTAAATAAACCAGAACGAAGAACCACACGGAAACGAATAGCAGTCAGTGAGATTATTGCCTTGACTTTAGAAACATGCTTCTTCCGTTAACTAAGATGCCTCATAATTTTTAAATTCATGTCATTCTGCTTCTTCTCTGTTAATTTATGCGTTCATTTACACACCCATTCATTCACTCAAAGCCTCTTCCTTGAGCTTCTTCTCTGTACCTGGTACAGGGTACGCACTCTGCCCTCGTAGGGTTTACGATCTAGTAGGAGAGATAGGCCAAAACCCTGAAAAAATATATATGAAGTAGTTGGGATAAATAGTAGGAAGAGTGATGACAAATGATGACAGATACCCAGGAAGGATGTACTACTGCAGCATGGCCGCTCCAAGTGAGAAGTTTCACCTTCCTTTGAGAAATCACTGCACTGAACTGATTCGTATTCACTGATATGCCAGCAAAGCACCACAACGTTTATCTATTTATTTTTCCATCCTTGCCAACGACGGATGTTGCCTAACTCTCCTTTAGCTATTCTCGCGAGGGTATCCTGACCTCTCACTGCGAATTTAGTTGCTCTGATGCCCACCGGTTGTCGAACATATTCTTATGTGCTTGTTGACTCGTCCATTATTTTTTTAATAAAGTGCGTGTCTGTTATTTTGCCCATTAAAAATATTTGACCATTTGGATTATTGATTTGTGGGACTTTTAAAAATATATTCTGGGTTCGAGTCCTGTGTTAGAGATACAATGTGGCAAAAATTTTCTCACTTTTCACTTTCTTACTGTTGTCTTTTAAGGAGCAGAAGTTGTTAATTTTAATGAAATCAAGTTGATCAAATTTCTCCTTTTAACATAAGTGCTATTTTTTACCAATTTAGGAAGTCCTTGCCTACTCCATTGGATATTTTTTTATATTTTTTAGAAACTTTATAGCTTTTGGGTTTAATAAAACTCTGATCCATCTTGAGTTAATTTTTCTGTATGCTGGAAGATAGGAGTTGAGGTGTTTATTTTTTTTTTCTGTAGAAATATCCAGTTGTTTAAGCATCAATTCTTTTTTTTCTTTTAAGATTTTATGTATTTATTTGAGAGAGAGAAAGAACAAGTGGTGGAGAGGGGCAGAAGGAGAGAGAGGGAGAGGGAGAGGCAGACTCCCTGCTGAGCAGGGAGCCCGATGCGGGACTTGATCCCAGGACCCTGGGATCATGACCTGAGCCGAAGGCACGACTGAGCCACCCAGGCACTCCTTAGCATCAATTCTTGACAAGACTTTTTTTTTTTTTCTTTTTGAATTGCTTATATGACTTTGTCAAAAATTACTTAACTGTACATGTCCGGACTGTCTATTCAGTTTTAATGATCTGTTTATCCTTATTATACTGACTCGGGTCCCCGGACTCTCCAAACAATAGACATTTACTAGAGGCCAAACCAGATGTTCCAGGGAAGGCTTTTACTGGGGCTGATGCCTCAGTTATAAAGGTTAGAAACCAATGAAAACATCACCAGAGAAAAACCACTTTGCAAGGAAAAGAAAATATAAAGATGATAGACTCTTGAATGTCCTTCAAGACAATTATGTCAAAGGACATAAATGTCCTTTAAAACATTTCTTTCTGACCCCAGGCTCTTTCTGACCCCAGACAGAGGTTTCTGGACCAAAGCATAGCCTATCATTGATGCAGAAAACTCATTTTTTATTCACCCTCTTTGAAAGCAGTAGAGCTTGGGTAAGACTGTACATTTTCGTGCCCAACCTGAGAAACACGGATGTGAATCCATAGTCTTCCACAGGTTTTCCACATGAACTTCAGAGCCTCATTTTTGTAAGCATTTTAGTTGAAATACAGCTCATATAAAAAAATGCACAAAATATGGATACATAGCCCAGTGCATTATCACCAAAAGAAATCTGTGTAGCTGCTGCCTAAACCAAGACATTGGCTGTTGCCAGCCCATCAGAATCCCCTCTTAGGAGTTGGGGACCCTTCCAATGGCTTCCCCTCTCCCCTCTCCACAGTAACCACTTTCTTGACTTAGTTTTAACACTGCAATTTTGTGTTGTACTCTTTTAAAACCTTTATACGTATGAAATCAAGCTAGATGCATTGTGGGGTATCTGGCTTCTTTCCCTGAGGCACGCTCTTGTATCTATAAAATGGGGGGAAAGTTGCGTACCTTATACTGTGATCATGATAACTATGTGGGAGCTATGCAACAGGTGAGGGGCTGGACGTCTGTCCAGGGGCTGGAAAAGCTGAGCGTTTTAGCCTCCCTAGTTCGGTGCTCACAAGCAGTGCATACACAGACAGAAGTGCTAGTGACAAGGATGGGGGTGGATGTGGAAACGCTGGATAGACCTGACCTTGGCTCAAGGTCTACTGTGAAAACATGGCCCTTGATCCTGCAGTTAATTCTTCTCTATGCCATTCCCTCCTGTGCCATAGCTCTTCCTCCTGCATTCATCTCCAAACATGCTTGGTTGGTTTGTGCCTTGGAAGATTTATAGAAGTTGACCCAAGCAGGTTTCCAGATAGAATGATAATCACAAGTAATCTCTCATGAAGACCCATTACAGGCTGGACACTCTACTGTAATCACCTCCCATGCCTTACCTCATTTAATCCTCACTACAGCAAACGAGGAAGGTATTCATATTATTCCCATTGTAGAGATGAGGAATGGAGGTCAGAGAGTCTTGAAAGTTGGCCCAACCGCTAAGAGATGAAGTTAGGATTTCAATGTAGGCTCTTGGTCTCCAGAATGTGGATTCATTCCTGATAGACAGAGGCCCGGGACAAACAGATCCTGTCTTTTTTTTTTTTTTTTTTTACTGCAATTTTGTGGGAAATGCTATTGCTTATAGATTTCAGCTTACCATTGGAGAAAGTCTTGGTTGAAAAAAATAACAGGAAAAATCTATTACACACTCCCCTATATCCTTACTAGGAAATGTCCTCAGTGTCTAGCGCTGAACGGAGGTTGGAGGACACGGGCCATATAAATGCCTCATTGAAAGCCCTAAAATTTAAAGCCCAAATCTATTTTTATGTCGCTACATCTGCACTAGAGCATGTCAGGCTATCTGGGAAGAGCTTTGGGGGATTTGAGTGCCTCCCTGGTTGTACTACCATTTTCTTCTTTTTATCTTTATAATGCTTGTACCTGTTGCTTTATTTTCCATTACTGACCAGTAATCATAGCCTGACAGAGTCATTCTGTGATGCTGCTTTAGAAGTCTAGAGAGCCTCTGTGAAAACCCACTGCTGGGTTGAATCCTGTGAAGTTGCTGCTAAGAAGGGCTATTTGCACATTTTATAGTAAGTCTTACAGCACTGTTTCATATGTCTTTGTGGACAAAATAAAACCTAACAAATACCTATTTAGTGCTTTCTTTGTGCATGATATGACACTAGGAACTGTAGGTAAAGCAAGAAAATAATATAACCCAAGCCCCATCTACAGAGTACTTAAATTTAAGCTGGGGAGGAGGACAAAAGTATAGTCATAGAAAGTCAAGCATTAGTTCAAAGTAGTAGTAGAAATGTGATGGTACAATATGAGTAAGAGGACATCAGGGGCGATTTCAGAATAATTTCTGGAGATGTCCAGAGAAATCAGGAATCCCTTGTCATAAAAGAGACGTAATTGAAGGTGCACCTGGAGAATGAACAGACTCTGTAGTCAGACTGTAAAGCACCTGGCTGGTGGAACGTGGCTTTAACCAAGGATTCAGGAAGATGGGTTGGGGGAGAAGGTACAAGGTGAGTGTGCTTGTTGCCTCTTGCTGCTGTAACAAATTACCACGGACTTGGTGGCTTCAGAAAACAAGTATCTTATTTAACAGTTGTGTTGTTAGACGTCAAAAATGGGTCTCATAGCTAAAATCAAGGTGTTGGCAGAACCGCATCCCTCCTGGAGGCTCTGGGGGAGAATCTCTTTCCAGGACTTTCCCAGCTTCTAGAAGCCACCTACATTTCTTAGCTGGCAGCCCCATCCTCCATCTTCAGAGCACATTACTCCAACATCTCCTTAGGTTATGCCATCTTCCCTGACTAGGACCCTCCTGCCTTCCTCTTGTAAGGGTCCTGTGGTTGCCTTGTGCCCACTGGAAAGATCTGAGATTATCTCCTCATGTCTAAATTAACTCAGTCACATCTGCAAAGTCCTTTCTGCAGGGTGAGATGACATACTCGCAGGTTCAGGGAATAGGACCTGGACATG
This sequence comes from Ursus arctos, assembly GCF_023065955.2. Classification (NCBI taxonomy): domain Eukaryota; kingdom Metazoa; phylum Chordata; class Mammalia; order Carnivora; family Ursidae; genus Ursus; species Ursus arctos. The sequence goes on along the minus strand of NW_026623019.1, from coordinate 11,808,134 downwards.
GGTGGGGGGCCATCCTTCTGTCAATTAGAGTCAGCGCCATATTGAGGAGCTTTTTAAGTGAGAGGCTTTGAACTTTAACTCACAACTCAAAACCACCGAACATTCAATCTGGGGAGTGACAGGAGCAAAGCACAGAGGAAAAGGCAGAGCTCTGTGAGGCAAAGTGTAGAGAGAGGGAGACCAGAGCAGAGGTTGTCGAATCTGTCATTGGACAGTGTAGGTGTCATGTGGTGTGGTGTGGTGTGCTTGCTTGGCTGTGTGTCCGTCACATGGGAGCAAGACAGCACCCACATGCCCGCCTACATTTGTACTTGTGAACACACTCTTAACTTACTCCAAGTGGGATTTGCTTCGCCATGGAAAATCAGCTACCTGTGGAGGAGTGACCCTTCCTGCCTCCCAGTACACTAGAATAGGAGTTGTATGAGCATATATTGGTTTCTGAGGAATCACTGTCATGCTCAGAGAGCTCATGGGCTATTCAGAGAGCTGGGAATGACCTCTCCAGACGGGCTTCCCGGGGGTTCCCAAAGGGACTTCTAGCCTTAAACAGATAAAGTAGACTGTGAGGGACAATGCCACCAGCCACAGTGCTCTCCCGGAGAGACTATTCTCATCCGTGGTAGAGACGATCACGTGCTGGCAGCCAGGAGAATGGGTCTGATTCAGAAGAAGCCTGAACGGTGTTCACCATAGAGTTGAGATGCTGTGCACGTACTCTCTGTTGCTGTCCCTTTCCCTGTTGTCCGCAGCTTAAAATAAGTTGTCACATACTGTGAGTCTTGACTCAGATATTACTCCGTCAAAATGTGGTCTAGCTATGGCTCCATGTGGTGTGAAATTAGGGGAAAACAACCAGCCAACCACACACAAAACCCAAGAATCAAATGAATGAGCAGACTTGCAACAGACCAAGAGATTTTTTAGGGGAATTCTCACTAATGGGAGCAAGAGCTGGAGTCGCCTCTCTGGCAACACAAATTCAGAGAGTTCAGGAGTTAACAAGCCCAGATGGTTTATTAACTCATTAGGGGGCCCTATTATCATTATAGTTGCTTATCTAGGGTAAAGCAATTAAGATGGGATCAGATAGCTGTACCCGAAGACTTGATAACATGGAATTTTCAGAACAAAAGTGGGTGCATTCTGCAATGGGAGAGAAAATTATAATGTTGACGTTCAGACTTTGAAGAATTACAACGCGATCTGAGAGGGATGGACGTTACTAAATAAACACGTTCTCCTCTTTCCAAGGCAGAACGGTGCAGCAGAGTTATTTTGGTGGCATTTAACTCTGATGATGTTCAGTAGCAAAGAAGGATCCTTAGAAATAAGCCCAGAAGTCTCTGAGGAAAAACATAAATACTCAGCTGTGTTTTTAAAGACTCGGTATTTTCTTTCTTAATTATGTTTACCTTTTAAGCAACAACAAACAGAAGCTAAAAACTTGGCAGAGGGCTGCCTTTTAAGGAGAATGTCTTCCTTTGCTGCCAAATGAACACGCCTCTCTTTTTCACTTGGTTCTTTTTCCTTGAAAAAGAAAAAAAAAGTGATCTTTCCCATCTCCTTCATTCAAGAACATTTTACCCTTTAGCCATCAGGAGTACTCAGATTTAGAATGTGGGGGTCCTGAAGAGGACAAGTCAAGGGCTCTGCTTATCATTATAATCATCATTATTGTTATATTCTTGCATTAAATTATAATAAGCATTTATCGAAACACAGGGTGTGGGGCATTGGAGATAGACTAGACTGAGAGAAATATTTTCATAAATAATGACTGCATGGTACAGTAAGACATTTGGGCTTAAAAATTACTGAGAGCTTTATTTTGATCAAGGGAGGTGACCTCCTAGTGACTTTATGCACATGTTTGCTACCTTTAAAGAGTTTACCTTCTAGAGCAAAACCAAACAAACTGCAGCCTACTCCCTCTGTCCCTGTTTCCCATGCTCAGGATGTAGGACAGAAGGGGACCAGTGCTCTGGAGTCACTGACATCAGGGAGTAGCCACAGTGGTCATCAGGAGAGACCCCAAGGAAAGGTGACTTCAAGTCAGAGCTCTCTGGCCACCCAGTGTCCCTTTGCAAGGCTCCATGTCCAGTTATATGTCTCCTGCATGTTATTCCTGATTTTCTGGTGGTTAAACCCTCTTCCTTGAGAATATTTCTGGAGAAGTTTGTTCTGAAGGCAAAGCGCTCTCTTTTTTTTCATGATATTCCTTTACAGAGGCTAACGATTGGCAAGAGTGCTGAAGAACCAAAGGGACTTTGACACAATAGGAGAAGAAAGCTTGTTTCCTAAATGTAAAAACCTCTGCCTCTTCTTACTGATTATGTCTGCGCGGGCACCACAGACCGGATGATGTCTGGGGAAGGGAGAGCAGGGCAGCTGCTGAGCAGTGCTGGGATCATTGTGACCTTTATGGAAACCGAAAGGAATGAGCATTTATGGCCAACTGTGAGCCGGGTACTCTGCAAAATAATTTAAATACCTGTGCCATTTATTATACTTTTCGAAACAAATTATGAGGTTCACCGATGTGAACATTTACAAGAAATTACCCAAATACATGATGGTTCCACAACCACTGGGTGGCAGAGCTGGAGTTTGAATTTGGTCCATTTGACCCCAGAGCACTTTTCCACCTCGATGCTGATACCACCTGGGCTAGTGTGTAACGCAACATCGGTGCTTCCTAAGTGCTCATTGGGTCTAAACTTAATAGATCACGTGTTCTGTTCCGTGGCTGACTTTGTCATTGCAGTTGTACACAAGTCTACTTACAAAGCATTTGCTTTAAAAATACAACTTCAAAATTTAGAAGAATTTTTGATGTAAGAAGTAAGAACCATGAAAACTTTCATTCATTGAGGCATGATACGCTCATCAGCACGTGCACATCCAGCCATGTCTTCTGTCAACACTACGTTGCTACAGATTTTCCACATCTCTCTCTTTGCTCTGGGAGCTGGCTGCCACTATTCTATTTACCTTGTTGACATATTGCAGTTTATATATTTTTCCTTGTTTTTTTATATTTAAAATTTACTATCCTTAGATGGAAATGTTGAATTTATTAATGGAAACCAATGCTTTCTGAATTTAAACATGTACATTTCTCTTAGTAGAGTCTTAGCTATTTTCATTTACATGATTTAAAAAATCCTAAGAGAGGCACCTAGATGGCTCAGTCAGTTAAGCATCTGCCTTCGGCTCAGGTCATGATCTCAGAGTCCTGGGATCGAGCCCCACGTTGGGCTCCCTGCTCAGCAGGGAGTCTGCTTTTCCCTCTGCCCCTCACCCCACTCTCATGATCTCTCTCTCTCAAATACATAAATAAATAATCTTTTTTAAAAATCTTCAAAAAATTTTTTTTAAATCCTAAGAACTATCCAGATTCTCCATTTATTCATACATCCAGTATGGCCTGTGGTCTGTTACTTTTAATGTTACCCAACTCCTTTATTTTTATTCTGAAAAGTTTATGTTTGAGTAGGCAAGAAGTTCTGTCCCTCTGATTCTCAGTTGGGTGCTCTTTAAGTGACATTGTCGGGTACTCCAATTAGAATCTTGGGAGTTTCTCCAATATGAAAACTCATTCAGTAGATATTAGACCATTGACTAATTGGTATTAGCCACTGAAAGGTTGTCAGAGATAATGATATATTGTCACTCCCATTATTATACTTTGCCAGTATACCAAATATATTTGATGCCAAATAGCAATCATAGAGCTGCCCCCCAATGATCATGTAATTACCCATTGAGCTTGTTATATTAATTTGAAGAATGAGATTCAAAGCACTGACAAAGACTTGGAATGTATTCACACAAAACAAACGTGGTAACTCAAGAGTTCATAAGGCTTAAACTCTAGGAAATTTCCCACATCAGGAAAGTTACATGCAGAGAGTAGCCATCTTAACTTGATGAGATAGTAAAACACTATCAGACACCCTAGAATAGTAGTGGTCAAAAATCCTGAAGTCTAGTCCTAGTACATTCCCTGATTTTCTTTGTGGCCTAGAATGAATCACTTAACCTCTCTGGGTCTCAAATTTTCCACATATAAAATAGGAAAATATAATGCCATTCCATTCAAGTGATAAAATTGCCGTGAAGATCAAGTGAGATAACATGTATTAAGTGTGCATTAAAAAGTGTTAAGAACTAGAGAGATGTTAATTGCTACTGCTATTACTGTTATACAGCCATGTGGGTAATTGGAGAATATCTACAGACAGGAGCATGAAGTATAAATAAAAATAATTGCATGAGACAAGGGAACTAAGTAAGGCCAAAGAATAGTAAGAATAAGTAAGGCCTCAGTCTTCCTGTAATGCTTTTAGTAACACAGAAACAGCCTCTAAAAAGACTACCCCTTAGCTGTTAAAAGAATCTGTTAGCTGAGAAGAGAGGAGTGTTACATAGGAAAAAGAACGTGATTATCACATGTTTTCAGTCACTCTAAGCATTTGGCATTTGGAGCAGAAAAGGGTGCAATACAGAGAATTAGAGGCTGATACAACTGTTGGAAGGGCTGCAGGAGCAAAGGTTGGGGAGGGGGGAGGAATTCTCCTGGTTTTCAGGGACTCTGGAAATGCAGGAAACACCGAAGAGCTATTGCTAATGATCTTTATTGCCTCCAACTCCCAAGTGAGTCACAGGCGCTCCCCTAAAAAGCCCCTGGCAAAATCTTCCATAGGTGTCTGTCCTGCTCTCCTGTCTATGGCTGGAGGCTGCAGGCTGAAGGCTGCTTCTCCTCCTCTTCTCTCGGTATTTCCTGCAAGTGATTCCCATGGGCAGAGCTCATGTTGGAACTTAGCTGGCAAGGGATCCCAGGAAATGGAGACTCCAGGCTTCTCCCCAAGGATGAGCAGTGATGTCCAGTTGATAGTAGACAGACTAACACCCCAGCTGGTACTTCCCTTCAGAGCCATTTCTTTAATAACACTTGCATGAAAATACCAAAGTTACAAACCAAGGATTTCAAATATTAACTGAGGATCATTTGAGCGTGTGAAACTAGACTTGATTCCTGTGCTCTTGGACATTATACTGGTTCCCCAATTCCATGATTCCAATGCTTGGGATGTACCATTAACTTAATAAGAGCTTTTAAAAGAACAACAGCAACATGAAAGGCACACATCAAACGTGAGACTTGCCCTCAGTCACTGTTGTGAATAGTGTAAGAGTCAAGGAAGTAGGATTTCACTGCAATTCGGGGGGGTTCTAGTGGACACAGAAAGCCCTCATTCCCTCTCACATACCTCTACACACTTATATCTGATCCTTTAACAGAATTGAATCAGGATCAAGGCATTTCGCTCCTCCACTGAAGAGGCTGGGGGAGATGCTGAAGGATATCGTATTGGTCACTGAGCTGTAGGAGTAACAGAGAGAGTGTTTCATTGTCCTGAGTAGAGAAGGAAGGAAGAAGAGGGACTGTCACAGTCTTTCTAACTCTACATGGATTTTCTTACAGTGCACTAGAGAGAAGTAGCTCGTGCCCTCTTTGTCTTTGGTTTCCTTCTGTTCCCTTCTGACCTTTGTCCCTCTGTGACCAGAGTGGAGAAGGTCCACTTTCTTCTGGAAGATACCTAACTTTTTCTCTCTGCTTCTTTGTGGGATGCTATTTTTTCAGGGATGTTCCTAATGACCCCAGCCTCAGAAGACCTAAGGAAGCTTATCTAGACCAAATCTGCAGTAGGCATCACAGAACACATTTCTTTGATCTTCCTCTTTGAGCTCTTGGGCTGGCTCTGCATGAGAGTCTTTGTAGTGGCATGACGAGGTCTGAGATTTGGGCTTGCGCATGGTGGCCCCCTCAGTCTGCTTCAGCCTTTGGTCTTTTCAGTCAATCTTGTTTAAGCCACAGGGGTTGAACCTGGGGTCCCTCCCAGGTCCCTGGAGAATTCTGTACTAGAGCTTGGACCTGGAGAGCAACGGCTAGTTTATGACCCAGATTCTTAGGTTCTTGGTCACATCGTGTAGTCATCTCACTTCATATTGAGTAATGCCATTTTTATTGCCTACAAAATAATTTCCAAGAGTCTTATCATACAATCCATGTTGAACAATTGACGTATGTTGCCTCTTATCAAAAGTAGAAGTTTGAACACTGTTGCCCACTGCATCTTGGTATCAAAGTCACCAAGGAAAACAATGCAGTCAAGCACTTGAAGAAATAATGCTTAACTCACACAGAGCAGTAGTAGCTTCTTTAATGGATGTTGGTCCCACATGGCCAGTGAGTCCTTCCCAGCAGCCAGTGTAGGGCCATTGGCCTGCCTGTCCCCCAGTTTTGCCACTGAATGAAGGACACCCCCCCTTTCCCATAGAGGACCAATACAGCAATGGGCTTGACCAGGCGCCATATGACACACATACTCAAGCTGAGCAGAGGTGGACACATTGAATCTGTGAGTCTGAAACAGAGAAAGATACTCTTACACAAATGGTAAGTCCAGCACAAGCTGTGAGGACTTTCTTTCTTTCTTTCTTTCTTTCTTTCTTTCTTTCTTTCTTTCTTTCTTTCTTTCTTTCTTTCTTCCCTTCCTTCCTTCCTTCCTTCCTTCCTTCCTTCCTTCCTTCATAAAAAAGTATTTTCCATACAGGGTCCATTCTTATGCAGCTAAGAGGTGGTCAAAAACTACATGTCTAAAACTGTTTTCTCAATAATCAGGATTCTCAAAAAATAGATTTCCTGGTTTAAAAGAATATGTGTTTATGATGAAACATGTAAAATGCTTGACAATATCGCAGATTTTTCTGGAAATACTGTTGTGTTCTTACTCTGATTTTTCTTTTTCTTCTTCTTTTTTTTTTTTTTTTTTTTTTTTGATACTAGAAGAAAAGTATTATCCTCAGTAATCATCCCCAGGGATGATTAGTTCATTCTTCACTTTGAAAGAATGTCTGTGGACCCCTGCCCTAGTCATAGGTGTTAAGACAACGGCCTTCTCATTGGAGCCTCAGTTGGTTAGGTGACCCTGAAAAACAAAAGCACTTTGAAACTCAATGACCATTACATGGGCCATTCTCAGGCAAACCTCCCTGCCCCCTATCAGAAAAGAAAAGAGATTATTGAAGTTCTGTTGAGTGGCAATGGAGCATGAAACATTTGGTGTCTCAGAATTGTGGCCCATCATTTGACTTTAGTCAGTATACCTGTATAACCAGAAAAGAAGCACCTAGTTTTAAGGCTATTTTTATGTTATTTGGGTCAGTAGAGAATCCATTTTTGTCAGTACTTGGCATAGTTGCAGAAAAATGGCTTGAATGCTCTGCCATTTTTTTTGATGATTCTAATTGGTTTTGTCACTTCCCTGCTTAACAATTCCTTCTGTGGCTCTCCCTTATTTTCTGAATAAAGTCCAAAATCTTTCACATGGCTCTACTAGGCCTGTCAGCAACTAGTTCCTATTTCTCTCTCCAGAGTCAGCTCCCAGTGACCTCCCACAGCCTTTCTTCACTGCAGACTCAATAAACTGCTGTTATCTCCCCCAGCACTCTGTCTAGATTCCTGTCTTTCCTCCCTCACTTCTTTATTCAATCTTCTAGGTGAATTTTTACTTACCCTTCAGGAGACTACACTTGAAACTCCTCCCAAAATTGGCCATGTCTCATTCATCTCCAAATTCCTGGAGCCTTTCGGAAAGCCGAGTCCATCACAAGTGCTCAAAACAATTAGTTTGAGATAAATGAGCTAAATAATTGCACATTTTCTACATTATCTCTATCCGAGTGTCAAAAGTCTTCTGCTTATGCCATGTAAACAAGTATTAGAAACTGCTCGTTTAATTTTTGTGACATCTCACTAGCAAATCTTTTTGGTCATTACCGAAGTGCCTATTAAGAGCTGTATTATGAATTTCACACATAAAAACACGTCCTAACACACCGTTTAAGAATTCAACATAATCGCAGTCGTAGGAGCAAGACATCCCCTGACTATGGGTTCAGGCTGTAAGATGAGCAATAAAATTTTGCTGCTCAAGAAAAATGTGTTTTCATGAGTGCCATGAGTTCATCAAATATGAGCGTCTTAGTTGAACAGCAGTGAGCAGTTCTTTTAAGGAAGAAACGTGGGCTCGTGGATGACTAGCAGAAGCATTTTTCTATTCAGGGAATTGCATTTGTTTTCTGGAGGATCCAACACTTCTTGTTCATGGATCCCAGGAGCCTCCTGCCCTTGAACATTTGGTCTGCCCTAGAACAGCCACTTCCAGTGAATGAATCAGCCTTGATGTCCAGGGTGAAGTTTTGTTCAATGGATCACAAATTCTGGAAGGATGAAACGCAGTGACACAAGTTATGATTTTTTGTTGTTTTGGAGGTTTTTTTGGAATCCTTATAGTTGGTTTGTTTGTTTAAGTAGAATTCCATCTACATTACCAAAACGCTTGGCATGTTGAATGGTAATAGAAAACAGGAAAGAACAAGAGGGCCTTCCAGAAGACATTCCTTTCACTCTGCAAAAATCTGTGTTTCTCTGGAAGTTACTGGAGAGACTCAAGAACAGACTGTAACAGAAATGTTATCAATGAGCGTCGCTGCCCCTGGGTTACGTAAGCAACAACACTAGTTCTGTCCTATTTCTCAAATTCTAAAAGTATCATAATGGTACAATATGATTTATAGAGTGTGTTTGGTGAAGAAGAGCCAGCAATGTAATAGGATAAAATTGAATGGAGTGTTAGTACATTTTAAAAGATTTACTTTACCTCTTAATGTTGTACCTCTATTTTCCTTCATCTTTTATATGCACAGTATGTATTTTGTCATTTAAAGTAAACTCCTCTAATCCATAATGTGATTACTTATACGATAATAGAATGCTGTCACTGTCCTCTTTTTTTTTTTTAATTGACCATCTAGTCTGCAGATTTAGAGTTTCTTATCTTGAGCTGAAAATTATTCAAGAAGTTTATCATCATTATCTGCTGACATTGTATCTCCCCACCCATTCAAATATAGGTTTATTAACCATCTGTGAAAGCTGATTCTTAAGATGTAAAATCTAACAGTTGTTTTCCCCAAGCTCAGTTGATTGAATCAGAATATTTTCCTGTGAGAGATCAGGAAGCCTTGAAGCCTGAATAATTGAAAAACAAATCAAGTAAACCAGCAAGGTCGAGGTGCTATACAAAAGACTACATGTAGGCTGGACAGGATGGATGGGGGTGAACAGGCCTTTTCAGATTCTTAATTCCAATGAAGTCATAGGCCATCATGTCACCTTTCTCCTCTGCTCTTCATTCTGGTTAATTCCATTTGCCTCAGAACCCGTCTTTTCATTAACTGTGGAGCAACCTCGATTCTCAGTGCCTCAACTCAAAGAATCCCGATTCTTGAAAAAGATGCATTTTCCAAAGGATTCTCGTGCAATCCGTGTAATACTAGGTGGTCTCAGTTTTATCTATTCTCAACCACGTTATTTTTCTTCAGTGATACTGTCAGGTGCACACAACTAATACAGTACCCAAACCCATGAAAATATTGTGGTGTTTGCCCATCTAGGCTTGATGGATCAAGTCAAAAATGTATTCTAGGCGCTTGAAAAATAACACCATGAGCTTGTGACAGCTCTTTGTTAAGAGCAAATAGAGATTTCTGAAAAGGTTTTTTGAGACCACAAATCATGCTCTGCTGTGAGTTTAAATGCATCTATACTGTGGCACTACTTAAAAAGAAAGCCATTTTGCTACTTAAATACTTTCTAAATTGTTTAAATAAGGCAGCTTTAGAGGGTTTTGTTAGAAACTATAACTCTGTATATACTTTGCCATTTCAATTTAAGAGAAAGCTCATGACTGCACAGAGAGCTTTTCAAATCATTTTTTTCAAATCTAGGTAAACAAGGTATGAACATCTCATCAGTCATGCCGAAGTGATTTGCATTAGCGTTCGTCCAAGCTGCAGTGCCAAATTAGTATTCGGGGGGCTTGCAAGTTGCACATGGACTCCATCAGTGGGAATCAGTTGGCCCTGTGGCTCAGGGGAAGAAAAGCAGACTACCTTGGCTGGGCAGTGACTCCCATGTCTCAGATGAAGGAGAGGATTCTCACCACTAGAAATGAAAGAATGTTGAATCTCTTCCAGAAACTTACATCATTTAAAAAAATAACTCCTATGAACACACATCTGATCACTATTATATTTCCTTAGTATCCTCCATTGGCTCCCCATTCATTATCTTTAGGACTTTTTTTTAAGATTTAAAAAATATGTGTTTTTAAGTAATCTCTACACCCAACATGAGGCTCAAACTAATGACCCCAAGATCACGAGTCACATGCTCTACCAACTGAGCCAGCTGGGCGCCCCCCATTGTCTTTAGGATTAAGTTCAGATTTCCTAATGTGGCAGAGAATTCCTTCCAGAATCTCACCTCCTCCAAGCTCACTTCCTCCTCTCCCTGAAGCTGCAGCCGTTTGGAAACCCCCGTGGTTCTGTACATCCCATGCTGTCCACACGTAGCTTCCTCTGCTTAGAACACTGCCACCCCCACCTGAACCATTCTGTTTGTCCCTTCCTATTTGCCCAGGCCCACCTGATGGTCATGTCCTTCATGAGAACTTTCAGACACATAGCACCATTTTTGGTACCCAAAGGACTTTACATACCTATTACTTTTCTGTGTATCTCAGTTAGATTGTAAGCTATTTAGAGGGGAAAATGTCACATTAGTTATCACAGTATCCCTGGTGCTTGACATAATGCTTAGCACATTGGAAAGCACTTTTTTTTCTTTTTTTTTTTTTTAGAGGGGTAGAGAAGGAGAGAGAGAGAGGACCAGCTGGGGGCAAAGGGGAAGAGGGGGAGAGAGAATCCCAAGCAGGCTCTATGTCCAGCATAGAGACTGACACGGGGCTCCATCTCGCCACTGTGAGATAATGAACTGAGCTGAAATCAAGAGTCCGAGACTTAACCAACTGAGCCATCCAGGCCACCCTGGAAAGCACTTATTTAAAAAAATTCAGTTAGCCAACATATAGTACATCATTAGTTTTTGATGTAGTGTTCAATGATTCATAAGTTGCATATGACACCCAGCGCTCATCACATTACATGCCCTCCTTAATGCCCACCGTTTTTTAAAATTTTTATTTATGAGTGAGAGCATGAGTAGGGGGAGAGACAGAGGGAGAGGGAGAAGCAGGCTCCCTGCTGGATCGTGACCTGAGCCGAAAGCAGATACTTAACCATCTGAGCCGTCCAGGTGCCCCCTTCATGCCCACTTTTTAGTGGCAGGTGAAAGAGAGAAGGGAGCTAGCCATAAAAAGAGGTGGCATTATGTGATTGCCACTACATAAATAGATTTTTGCACCAGTATGCTTTGAAATCACTTCGCTGGAAGATTTTAGAATGGAAATACAAAAATGTGTTTTTATAAAAGGGAACTTGCTTTATTAATCTGGTTATAAAAGTAATATAGGCTAATTATATAAATCCAACACAAACAATACAGAAAAATGAAAAAGAAAATTAAAATCATCATCCATATATAGCCACCATTAATATTCTCTATTATGTTCTGTCCTTTTCATGCAAGAGTAATAAAAATGTATTAATACTATTTGTAAAGTTGTGTAACCTACATTTTAGACTTTGTGATGGCCAGCTTTCTAAGTCAGTACACGATGATAACAATATGTCCATGCAAGACACTTTTTAATTCCTTTACATATATTGACTCATGTAAATTTCAAAACAGCCCTATCTTAGATTATTATCTTCACTGTACATGTAGGATAACTAAAGCACAGAGAAGTTGTATAACTTGCCCAAGGTCACATGGCTATTAAGTGGCGGAACCTCAGTTTGGACAGAGTTTTGTTCCAGGAGCTATATTCAGAGCCATTAGACAGCACTATCATCTATCTCCAATCATATTTTTAATAATGAATACTTTTGAATTATAAACATAAGCCTTAATTTATTGACTAATTCCCTTATTGTTAGACATGAAACCTATTTTTTCAGTTTTCCAGTATGATAAACAATGCCATGATAAATAGCTTTCTGCAGTCATCCTTGTACAATTGTCCGGTGATTGCATTATGATAAATCCCCATTTACAACTTGTTCTTCTCTTGCCTTTAGACACTATGCTCCTGCTATGTGTGCCTTTTGTCAGTTTTACAAACTCAGAAATTCCTTCTGTGACTGTTCCAACTGGATCCCCACCTTGGATATTCACTATCATGGCACGTAATTTATTTCCTTTAAAGCACTGAAATTCTCATAAAATAGACATCTGACAGTCTACCTGTTTATTGCCCCCTCCTCACGCTCATGAGCTCTATGAATCTGTGGATCATGTCTATTTCATAGAACACTATTTGTCCAGGGTTTATTTCCATGCTCAGGTGGTAGTGGGTATTTAAATACTAATTAAACAAATAAATTTAAGTATAATTGCCGAGTCAAGGAGATGTCATGAAAATTTAAACTGAAGGCACTCTCTCCCTAAAAACACAATGTAGAAAAAAATTCCAGAATCAACAAAACAGCAGACCTGTTTGTAGTAAAGATACAATGTGATTAAAACTTTGAAGCTCATCTATGGAACAGAAGAACTAGGAAGATCAGTAGGGGAAGAAAGGGATAAAGAAAGGTGGGGTAATCAGAAGGGGGAATGAAGCATGAGAGACTATGGACTATGAGAAACAAACTGTGGGCTACAGAGGGGAGGGGAGTGGGGGAATGGGATAGACCGGTGATGGGTAGTAAGGAGGGCACGTATTGCATGGTGCACTGGGTGTTATACGCAACTAATGAATCATCGAACTTTACATCAAAAACCAGGGATGTACTGTATGGTGACTAACATAATAAAAAAATATTCTTATTAAAAAAAAAAAACAAAAAACTTTGAAGCAAAAAATTTAGCATCTTCCTGCAATAATTACCAGGAAAATCCATGTCCAAGGTGACCCTGAGTGCAATGTCATGTTGGGAGTTCACCAGGAGTAGGGACTACTTTTGGGCCCAGCCACCTACCGCAGGCAACAGCAGAAATCCCGTTTGCTGATTCTAAATTCCTAATGAGGGTGCTGTTTGTTTAATAGTCTCTCTTCTGCCTTAGCCATGTTTTTGAAGACAGTCTTTGCAATTGTTAATAGCTTCATTCATTTTTAACCTACAGCCCAGACTGCTGGTCACAGTCTCAATTCTTCATAGATGTACCCAAACCAAAGAGCATGCCACACTCTGACAACTTACTGCCCTCATCAAAGGGCTCTTTGTTTTTCAAGCTTAGTGTTTCATTACAGAGAAGGACAAGGCACGATCAGAATAGGGCTGAATGCGTCCAGTTGGAACCCGTCAGGTATATTTTGCTTTCAGCAATGTTCAGATTGGCACAGGTGATTAAAAACGTACCTCCTGACCCAAATTTCCCAAGCTAAAAAAAAATCATTTTAAATAATTTATATTTGAGAAGACTTCCTGAGGAAGAAGTTTCTTTCACATCCAGAAGAAAAACTGTCTGTGATTTGGACATAAGCCAAGAAAATAAATTCATTGGCTGAAACCCTCTTATGAGAATGAAGCACAATTTAGTGTTTTATATGAAAAGTTTTTAAAAGGTTGGCTTTAAGAGTGAGAATGAAAATGTAGGCACTGGGGGGGTGCCTGGGGGCTCTATCGGTTAAGCATCTGACTCGATCTCAGCTCAGGTCTTTTTTTTTTTTTTTTTAAAGATTTTATTTATTTATTTGACAGAGATAGAGACAGCCAGCGAGAGAGGGAACACAAGCAGGGGAAGTGGGAGAGAAAGAAGCAGGCTCATAGCAGAGGAGCCTGATGTGGGGCTCGATCCCAGAACGCCGGGATTACGCCCTGAGCCGAAGGCAGATGCTTAACCGCTGTGCCACCCAGGCGCCCCCAGCTCAGGTCTTGATCTCAGTGTTGTGAGTCCCAAGCTCCGTGTTGGGCTTGGAGCCTACTTAAAAAAAAAAAAAAATATATATATATATATATATATATACACACACACACACACATACACACACATATATATATTTATATAAAAACATGTTTATATGTAAAACATATATAAAAAACATTTATAATATATGAAAAAATAAATGTTGGAGTTCTATCCTGAATGATACTAATGCTATTGTTTATAAAATCAAGTGAAGTTGAGAAATCAGGTGGTAGTCCTGCGTGCTGCTGTAAATACAAATAAAAGCTAAAATAGGGTGTTTTACAAGTGATATAGCTTATAATAGCAACTTTTCTCTGCTTAGTGTCCCTGCCAAAAATGCTTTGCAGGGAGTGCGGGAAACTTGGGGATACCTATATGTGTGAACAATGAAAGTAAAACTTAAAACCCAAGACTGCAATCCTGCATGGCCCTGCAGAATACTCACAGACTTTCTGTATTGTCATTGTTCTCAGCATACACCAAACGTGCTTCCCCACTCACACACCTGGCTCCGTTTCAGATATAAATGTTGTGAAAGCACCTTGCAGTGACTAAAAATGGTGTCAGGGAGCCTCCAAAAGTAGGTCAGCTTCCCTTACTGTGTGCTCCTTCCCCTCCTCTTTCTCTGAGCCAGCCTGCAGAGCCGAGATAATTTTTTAATCCCGCTTTGAATGGCAACAAAAGGAAAAGCAAAAAATATCTTTTATGGAAGACCCCCTTTCTTCCCCTCCATTACCAGAAGATAATTCTCTAAATTACAAAAGGGAAAAAAAAAGTGAACACAAAATAAAAATAGTGAATACCCTCAGCTTCTAAATCAGGACTTAGAATTCTCTGAAAACCTTTGGAGGGAGAGATGTTTTTTTGAAAAAGGCGGGGGGATACAGAGAGACCACAGGCTTTTGACCTAGAAAAACCTAAGTTTAAATCTTGGCATTACTTCACAGAAGAAGAGATCCAAGTGCCCGTTAAACAGGTGTGCGATTGCGTTAGTCATCAAGGAAATGCAAAGTAAAATCACAAGGCGGTGCCTCTCTGCCCCCTCCAGGATAGCTGTAATGGAAAAGAAAAAGAAGTAGACTCCCTTTCACTGCGGATGGGGGATCTCTTGTAATGCCTCTTTGTTTTACAGCATATTCTAAAGCTGACTGTGTTCATACCTTGCGAGCCAGAAATTTCACTCATAAGCATGTAACACATAAAAATGTGTACACGTGCTCACCAAAGAGCATTGGGAGAATGTTTCTAGCACTACAACTGAGAGTAGCTTAAATCTAGGAACTACTCAAATGCCTATCTGCAGTAAATTGAATATATAAATTGGTAAATTTCCAATACCATACAGAAGGAGGAATAAAGGATTTTTATCTTGTTGCTATGTAGCAACATGAATGCGTCTCATAACTATGATGTTTGGTGGAAGAGGTCAGATAAAAAGGTTATGCATTGTGTGGTTCCTTTTATATATAAGTTACAAAAACAGGAACGCCTGTGCTGTGCGTGAGAAGTCAGACCGTGGATTAATCTGGAGGAGGGAGGGCGATGGGACGGGAAGGGGAGCATGAGGGCAGCTTTTGGGTGGAGACAATGTTCTGTTCCACGGTCTGGGTGCTGGTTGCGTGTGTGTTCCATGTGTGATGTCCATCAAGATACATATAAATTTTACTAGCTTTATAAAAGTTCTGGTTCTCTACAATCACTAGCTGTGCATCCTTATGTATGAATAGACAGTACCTACAGTACTACTATATAGTATGTACAGTACCTACTCTACTGTGCCAGTGTTCTGAGTGCTTTGTAAATAGTAATGCAGTTAATCATCCTAACAACCCTAGATGGTAGTTACAATCATTATTATCCCTGCCTCACAGAAGAGGAAACTGATGCGTGGGCATGTAAGTAACTTGCCCAAGGTCCCATGGCTGGTACATATCAGAACTGGGTTTCTAGAGGCGCCTGGGTGATTCAGTTGTTAAGCGTCTGCCTTCGGCTCAGGGCGTGATCCCAGAGTCCTGAGATCGAGCCCCGCATCAGGCTCCTCCGATGGGAGCCTGCTTCTTCCTCTCCCACTCCCCTTGCCTGTGTTCCCTCTCTCACTGGCTGTCTCTCTCTGTGTCAAATAAATAAATAAAATCTTAAAAAAAAAAAATAACTGGGTTTCTAACCCAGCCTGTCTCTCTACAGATGGAGTGTCTTTACCACTGTACTGTTGCTGCTTCTCTAGGAACTGAACATCTGTGAACTACCATTGCCCCTCTCCTAAAATTGGGATAATGGTACATCAAGAGTCACGTTGTATTAAGGATTAAATGATAGTAATATATGGCAGTCACTGGGGCACCTGGCTGGCTCAGTTGAAAAAGTGTGTGACTGTTGATCTCAGGGTCATGAGTTCAAGCCCCATCTTGAATGTGGAGTCCATATATATATATATATGGCGGTCATGTAGCCCACAAGGGATTTAACTAATGTTGACTAAAAGCATAACCATTCTACCTTTCTTATCAGAGCTGACCCTAGACCTTCCCAATTCAGGGTCAACAAAGTTTGTCACTCACATACTTCTCTCTCCTTTTCTGGTCCCCTTGGGACCCAGTGTCCTCCACACCCTATCCCATTGTTCTCCCCCTCTCCATCCTCCTAGCCAGTTCTTTGTACAAACCAGGGCTGTCCTGCCTGACTAGGACAGAATGTCCCTCAATTTTACATTTATTTCAAAATTAACTTGTCCTATATTTTAGAGTTGCTAACGGTTGCTAAGTGACAAGAACTCACCTAATTAATATCATTCCACCGAGGTAAGCAATTTACATTTTAACAATAGTCAGTCAAAAGCCAAATGAGGGAATCTGATGTTGGAAATTGTAAGCCCAGAACTATCTGGGGAAACATTTTGGGTTAGCTAGTGTCTTGTAGTAAAAAGAATAACATTCCTTGGCATTTCACACCATCCACTTTAGTTTATGTAGACGTGACTTCACTGGATCTTCACGCAGTCCAGTTGGGTAGGTAGCAGTATTTTGCTCATTGCAAGATGAGAGAGCTGATGTGTCATGCATTTAAATTTGTCTATTTGACAAATATATAATAGAGCAACTACCTTATACCATATACTGTTCTCGGTTCACTGGAGCTACCGTTCTTAAGAGAGGAGAGGGGCCATACGCAACTAACACACAAGGCTATGAAGGTAATTTCAATGGTAGTAATGCTATAAAAAAAAAAAAAGGCAACGAAACCTAATGATAGGTTAGAAAAGAACCTGCAGGGCTGGGCAGGGGCTCAGTTTCACCCTGAGACATTCAAGGCAGAATCTCATGTACCTTCTCACTTCCTTGTAAATAATATTAAATAAATATGTAAGAGTAACCAAGGAGCTTTTAAAAAATACCTGTGCTCATCCTCTACTCCCAAAGAGACTTTCTAATTAGACATGATAATTTACAAACAAAACACAATTGAATGTGGCCTTAAAAATGACAACCCTTGCTTCTGTCGATGCCTTAAGTTTAACGTAAAATTGGACACACATACGTAGATCTCTGATCACTCAGTTTTATTGAAGCTTTTATGTGTTGTCATTTTTTTTTCCTGTAAGCATGTAGTCTGTTTCTTTGCAAGAGGAGAAAATACAACCTACAAAATATAAACGAGCAGAAATATTTCCTTGCAAACCACAAATGATCACTGTTAAAAATTTAAAAATCAGGGGATTGATGCGGTCCTTCTGGCCATTTTAATCAAGAAATCTTGCGGAAGTCCTAAGGGAAATCTTAAGTTGTGCTATCTATTTTCCTAAGTGTCTCTAAATCAAGTTTCTCTTGCTGGTGTACACTCTCTGCATGGAGGAATTTCAATTGGTATCAAATGACATTATCATCCACACTGAACCCCTTCAGGCATGAGGGGCGTTTGTGGAGGAGGAAAAGGGGAGTCTGTAGGGAGAATGTAGAATAACTTTTGTCTCATGACCTCATTCATTGAAGAATAAAGAGATCAGAAAAAAAAGGAGGAGACAAGGGAAAGGAATAAGAAAATAAGAGAAATTTGGGGGTATGGAAATGAAAGGGAAGGATGTGGGCTCTGTGGTGTAAAGCCCACTCAGAAGTCAGAGAACAAAATAAAGAAACACTAGAGAAACACATGCCTTGTTCCAAGGCTGTTGGTCACTTGGGCTTGTGGCTTCCTTTTTGCTGTTTGGAAGAGGGATTATTCAAGCAGGGTGGTCATTCATGATGCTGCCGCTTGTTTTCTCTGGCTCCATTCATCCACCTCCAGCCCTCCAACTACTTCCTTCTTTGTACTGCCAGCTAGACCAGAGGCCAGACCCAGCTTGCTTCTCTCTTGCCTGTGTAACCCTATGGAATTCCCTTTTATTAAAAAAAAAAAAAATTTAAAATAATCATCATAATCATAATGACTAATACCCAATACAATTTTTATTCAATATCAGAAACTTTGGAGACCTTGAAGTCTACACAAAATCTTTTAACCAAATGATAAGATTTTCTTAATTTAATAAAGGGAGAGAATGACTTAGCTCGGAAGCATAGTTCCATAACTCTGACCCATGTTTGCGATTAGCTATGATTTGGATCAGAAGAGGAAGTACACATAGTTAATAAAAATAACTTCTAACCCAGCAAAACAAAATGTGTTATCAGTCTTTCTAGAAGGTCAACTCAGGTAATTGAATGGATGTAAGAAACCAGCAGATTTTATAGGAATTGTGTATTACATAATCAAAGCATTCTGTGTCAGAAATTGTACTCAGTTTCAAGGGTAAATGCGGTCAGTGGTAGCCATATATTCAAATCCTACATTCAAGAAATGTGCAATCTATTGGAAAATTCTTGAAAGAGTTTTCATGGAGCCAAATCCACACAAGTTTTGTGTCTAGATAGTTCTAAATGGGTAAACACAGATATAGGAAGAGATTCTGCTTTAGCCAGCACCCATGAATCACCCCCCA
The DNA here is from genome assembly GCF_023065955.2 of Ursus arctos. NCBI lineage: Eukaryota > Metazoa > Chordata > Mammalia > Carnivora > Ursidae > Ursus > Ursus arctos. The sequence goes on along the minus strand of NW_026623019.1, from coordinate 11,789,217 downwards.
TGAGCCACCTTATCTCATTAAATTCATGACACCTCAGTGTGGGAATTACTGTCCCTATCTAACAAAGGAGTACATTGTGGGTCACGCAAGTTGAGTGACTTAGCCAAACTTAGCAGGCAGTAGAACCCACCTAGGAAGTCGGGTCTTAGACTCCGAAGACAAATCCCCTTTCCATTTTACCACAAAATCCCATTTAGGAAACATTTACAGATGTCCAGATGCTTGTTAAATTAGCTCATCTTTAATCTCCCAAATCACTGAGTATCAGAATCACCTGGGGAGCTAGATGAACCTACAGATGCCCGGACCCTAGCATCCTTTAATGAACTTGACTTCTGTGTCCTTTATTAGCTCCCCACCAAAGTTTGAGAGCCACTGGTCAAAACCATCCATATTACAGATGATCTGCAGAGGTTAGTAGTTTCCCCAAAGGCAATGGTGGAACCATAGGTAGAGCTCCAAATAGTGGAGCCAAGGCTCAACCCAGTATGACCCCAAAGTCTTTGCTTCTGAACTTAAAATGCAATACCAAGAGAGATAGAAAGTATAGAAGGTATATGCTACATAGAACTTATACTCATTGCTGAAGAAGATTAAAAAAAAATCATATGATCACTGATAAAAGGAGCCTTGCCCAGTGAAATTTTCAAGTAATGTTTTGATCTCCAAGAGCCAGAATTGATTTATAAATAACATGTCCATGTGCCAACGTGCTTATTGGTGTTGGGATGCTTACCTCTTCTTTCTGAATCTTGCCCTCATATTCTTTTGGATCTCCTCTTGGACTTCCATGCATTTTTCACCTAAATGTGTTTCTCAATCTCTGCTTTCTTTGAGACTCCCTACTATACCTGAATGGTTATTTCAACTGTGTGTGTGTGTGTGTGTGTGTGTGTGTACATGCACATGAATATGTAAGTGTTTGTTTGGGACTCTCAAGGTTAGCTCTAAAAAGAATAGCAGAAGTAATGGTGCTGGGGTAGAGTTTTGGGAAGGAAGATTGTCTACTTTTTCAAAGGTCTGTTTCTGGAAAATATCTCAGTCAAGGGGCGGACAATTGTTCTTGCTACTGCTGGCTAACCTGAGCTGCATGACCCATTTGTCTCACACATGAAAAGCAAATGGCATCTTAAGAGAAGTTGAAAAGCATATATAGGAAGATTTTATAGGAAAAAACCTATACGTTTAGAGCAAAATATCTTACAAGATTTCCAAGACCACTACTGATTGTTTTTGGAACTGATAGAGACAGATTATTTTTTCTAAGTAATGATTTGGGGGTGGAAACAACTTGCTGAATTGAAGAGTCAAGGTAAACAGTAATCATATTCATTTTTCCAGAGTCCACCGAGTTCCCAGAAGGAGCCTAAGATTCAGGGGAACAAAATCTGATCAGATGCTCATTTGGCACAACACAATCCCTCTGGGTCTTTCTCAGTGTGAATTGGAAGCTGGTAGTTTGCCACCTTCAATAAAATGCCTCTTGCTTTTCTGCATCAGCCTGTGCATTTACAAAATCTGCAGGACATGGGGTCACCACTCAGCCCACGGCAGATGCCACACCGATACCCCCTCAGAGTTTGCTTTATGCTCTAGGATGATTTTCAGATTCTATTCTTGCATTCTTTAGGTGCAAACTATTAGAAGTCATAAATTGTTCATCATTTCAAAGAGGAATCTTAAGTGAATGCTTCAGCTGTAATGCTGTCTGAAAAGAGAGTGAGTTCTGTCCCTTATTAAGACACCATAATGCTGGCCATCCTTCAAGTTCAATATTCAAATACAACCTAGCTCCTTCTCTTCTCAAGCCCGGGCATGGTGCTCCCTCAGCATCTAGCACTCCCCTTCTCTCCACTCCCCATCCCAGCCCCCCAACTTCTCACTGCTAACTTCTTACCCTTCCGTCTTAGCTCCACTGCAACCTGCCTGGGGAGGCCTTCGTAAGGGAAAATTCCTATTTCTTAATGGGAATAGGTCCATGCCTTGGTGTTCTATTCGCTTCATGATGATTTCTTCCATGCCATTTTTATGATACACTGTTATATATTTATATACATTTTTTGTTTACTTCCTTTGTTGTGTACCTCTTTGTTCAGTGCCCCAATATCCTGAGAGCCCCCACAGTGGCCAAGAACATCCCATCACTTAGCATCACACTTAGCACATAGTAGATGCTCAGGAAATTTTGTATCGCTAGACCGGCAAGACCAAGAAATTGAGGCTGAGCCACTTTCTTGTCTCCATTCTCTACCAGTTACCCTCCAATGGTGTCTTTATGTTCCAGTGGAGCCCCAGCAAGTTTTCAAATAACCTTAAAAGGATAATACCACTTGATGGTGAAAAAACATAAGCTCACGCCCCAGCTTTGCCACTTCATAGAGAACCTAAGGAGAATGTTTTATCTTTCTGTGGGTAAGTCTCCTCATCCATAAGCCACCCATAAGATAATGTCTGCATCTAATTCAAAAGGTGGTAGTGAGTCTTAAATAAGTTAACACATGTTATGCACTTTTTTTTTTTTTTTTAACAGTGGCTGGCGCATGTGTTCTGGCTAGAATTCCTCAGGAAATAGTTTCAAAGGCATCATACAGGGGCTCCAGCACCTGCAGGAATCCTAAATTCACCGCAGGAGGATAAAACCACCCAACTGAGTGCCAGTGTTGTGTGTTTTAAATAATGATTCCTCACTTTAGCTTCTTGAGCTAGGAAGTAGGGTACTGTAATTATAATGGAGAATAAGCTTCAGCGAGCTGAATTCCAAAGGACTTTTAGCTCTCTCTATCCATGCCACCTTCACGCTTCAAGAAGCAGCATCTTATGTCATTAGCAGGATTAATTAATTTTACCTTAATAGATGGGTACATGGAGGAGAAAGATGCCCAGGGCCAGAGAAAGAGTGAACAGAGATGCTTGGGCGAGGTTGTAGCAACTCTAGTTCATAATTTAGCACTCAATCAAAAGACGGCGCAGTCTCTCCTTCAGATTTCCTCTTCTATCTCTCAGTATAAATTTTAATTGGATTGATCTTAGGAAATTTCTCTTTCCAATTGTTTGCTGGCAGAATCAACCCTTGTAGGCATGTCCAATCACTATAACCCAATTAGGGATTTGTTGATTTATCTCAAGAAACTGTTCCTTGAAGCATTTAGGTAAATCTCCCCACTGCTATTCAGATCCTGTGCTGCTCTAAGCAATTGGGCTAATATTTGCTCTACTGCTGAAATCAGAGTGAGAAGTCATTAATCTTACTGAATAATTAACATATATGAGAGAGAGGGAGGAGTTACTCTCCACAGCTGAGAGAAGTTTCAGGGACAATTGGGTAATTAGCAGAAATAGTAGGTGGATCTTCCAGCTCACTTGGGAAGGTTCTGTCATCAAGAGAGACAATAGCTTTGGTGGGAATTTTGGTAAAGAGGAACAACTTTAAGCCAACGAAGAGTCGTTGGTGACCTTAAAGAGAGCAGATTCGGGGCTCAGTGAACTGAGAAGGGAAAAGGACCTGAGGAAGGAGAGATGACGTGGCTGAAATTTGTCCTTCAGAATCTACCCAGGTCTCTGGAGTGTTCGAAGCAACCTCACCCAACAACTCAAAGCTCGTGACAAAAACTGAGCATTGTAGTTCCCTCTGCCCCAGCTCTGCATAGCCAGCACCCCCTTGGCCTTACAGGGATGCAGCCCCACGTCCTATTCCCCAGCCCAGCAGAGGTAAGAGTCCTGAAGGGGGCCTCCGACTTCTGCTTACTTGACAGAATATACCGGGACACTGTAATAGAAGAGGGTCCTTATAGGAAATTAGAGAACATATTCTCAGAAACCAACTAAGAGGTCAACATTCAGAACAGGAGTTCTTTAGAAGCAACCCCTCCTAAAACATTGCTAGCTTTTAATGTAAGCTTCTAGCCAGGGCCTCAGCTGATTTCTTCAGGACGTAGGAGAGTCTCAAGGAATCACAAATAGAATTTCTTGAACCCTCCTGCCTCAGGAGCTTGGAAAGATTTCACAATCTACCCAGTAAACATTCAAATTTCTCTTCGGTGATGGCCACATTTTCAGTCAGGCACATTTTGAGGCTGCTTTCCTGGTGAGATTTCTACACCAAAGACTCAATGAATATGCTACTTACAAATATGTTTAATTTATTTTAACCCAAGAATGGCAGTCAGTTAAAATATTGTGCTTTTCTTTTCATTCTTTCTTTCTTTTTTTCCACAAGGAAATTTCTATTATCTCAGTAACTTTGGACACTTCTGTCTGGAATGTGTTACAAAGTTATTTCCGCAAGAATGAAATGAAATATTCAAAATATTGCCATGTTTACTGTTTCTACTATAGCATCTTACCATTTAGATCCTCAAAGGATTGATTTTAGAATCATAAATAAAACTTTTCATGGGGGTGTGGTGGTACACTGAGGGAGAAGTAGCTAAGAGATTTGCCCAAAGGTAGTTTGTGGCCAAACTACCAAGGGAAACTAGAGAGTAGAGCCTGAATCTAATTCCAAGTTCAGTGCCTGTTTATATACCTATCTGTCCACTTTTAACTAACCACTTTGAAAATTTTATTTCATTTTGAAATGTACATTTATGAAGTTATCTCAACTTTTGCCAGGTGGGGAAGTTACATCAAAATGTGTAACATCGTTCCTTTAAAATTCTTTTCAGCTCATGGCACATTTCCTCATTGTGTTAGTATTGAACAAAAGCATAAGATAATTAATACCTTGAGCTGATTTGCTTTGAAACGTGTATGAGAGAGCAGAGATTGAAAAGGGGTGATAAGCCAGGTATCTTTTGTATGGTCTGGGATCTTGAGAGTCTGCAAGTTCTTGATAAATAGGAGTTAGAGCAGAGAAATCATATTTGAATTTCCTCTTTGGGATGCCAAAGGCTGGAGTCCTATGAGCTGAGTCAGAATGGGCTTAGTCTTCATTCCCATCACCAACAGGGACTGCTTTTCTTCTGAGCAGAGAGTGTACCCATTAAGTCCTAATAAAAAATCTATTTACTGAGTCAGAGGTACTTTAAGCATTGGAGGCTCATGTGAAACAGAAACCCCCAGAACTCCTGAGGGCAAAGATGGTAGCCTCCAGTTCACCTGAACCATTACCCAAAAACCCACTAGCCTGGGAGTGAATAAACCATGGTCGGTGCTGTTCGCCACTCCTCTGCTAACCCATAGTGGTGTCAGAATAAAACACTTGCTCTCCAGCTGAGCTTTCCCATTTCTGCCAATTCAGCCCACTTTCCTCATCTGATTCTAAAGAGCGAATAATGAAGCATTCTATCAGAGACTATAAAGTACAGAACCCCACTCTTAGCTGAAGCTTAGCAGAGGATGGACATACTTCTCTCTTTCCCTCTCTCCATGGCTGCCAGGTCTTCATAATAAAATTTACTGAATGGACTTAAGTTTTTGCTATATTTTATTTTGTTTCAGAAATCCCTGAAAATTGAATCAAAGCAAGCAGTACTATTGTTCACATCTAAAGATCAGTCCATTTAGTCATTCCTTTATGTGTTAATTGGCTACGCTCATTGAACTCACTGTACATTTATGCCATACAATTAACTGTAAAAGACTTACAAACTGTAAATTATGAAGTTACTTCTATGGAACGATTGCCCCAAGAAAGCTCTCTCTTCCATGTTGTGAGGCCAAAGTGAACCCTATTGCTAAGCAATCCCAGGTGTCCTTGGCATTACCAGAAAGCGTATGAAGAAAGGAACATGTATAAATGCACCAGTATTTGCAGATGCGTTTTTCTCCAGGACTTGCTGGACCACCAATACTCTTCTTTCAAAGCCTTGCAGCTTTGAAGCACATAAGAGCAAATTTGAAAATGGGGAACTGATCCCAGTGAACAGCATGTCAGAAGATCTAATGCAGAGCATGTGTCATGCTAGGGGGGGGGAAACATTTCCTCTTTTCAAATTCACAAATATAAACAAGATTTTGTTTAAGTCTCATCCAGAAAACATATGTACATATGTAGGTGTCAACCTCTTCTTGGAATCAGACTAATGATGAGATATAGCTAGTTTGCCAGGGTTCCTGGTGCTCAGTGACCCACACAAATATATAGAACACACATCACTGAGGAAAGGGGGCAGAGTAGATGCAGAAAGACAGTGAATAATCTGTTGCATTTTCAATATGTACAGCTGAAAGGTATATTTGCAGGCCATTTGAAAAGTATGAACAGCTTCCTGTTTCAATGGCATTATTTTGTAATAGATAGACACATTTGTCATTCTTTACTTCACCTCATGCTTGTTGAATGCCATGATCCCCTGGCATCATAGTAGACACTGATGAGATTCCAGAAATGAATTGAGTTCTTTTCCCCCGAGGTGTTCACAGTCTGGTATGGAAGTCAAACCCATTAACAGATAAATTCAATACAACCCAGTATGTATTACAGTCAGATATGCTCAAAAGCCTAGAGAAAAGAGGAAAACCAACTACCTGGAGAGTTTGGAAAGTCTTCACAGAATATGTGAACTGGGTGAGTGGGAGTTAATGAGTTAATGAGATAAGCAGCGGGTGTGGAGAGGGACGGAATGGGCTGAGATGGAGAGAATGCTCTAGTTGCAGAGGAGGGCATTAAATCGCCTAGGACTGTACCTCCACAGCACCCCTCCTCCCAGAAGACACTCGTGGGTGAAAGACAGACAGACATTCAACTTCTGTTCTGAGGGAAAGGGAAGATTTATTGTAGTAGGCATTTTACATACAGTTCAGCGAGTCTGTGGTCATAGGCATTATTCATTCCTCATTTTTAGGATGAGGAAGTTGAGGAAACACATACTGAGAGTAGTTACCTAGCCCAAATTCACCACCATAATAACTTTTCAAGTTGTACTTAATGTATTCCGGGTGCTATGCACATAATATATATATATATATATATATATATATATATATTGTGTATATTGCTTGCTTTAATCTTCACAATCCTATGAGATCATATTTTATTCCCTTTCAGTGGTGAGGACACCGAGGCTAAAGGCTAAATCACTTGCTCATGGAACCACTGGGATTTGAACCCAAGAGTAGCACATTCCCAAACCTATTTTTCCCCATAACAGTCGCTCATAAGGCAAACCTGAAGCTCTCTCAAGCTTTTCCCAGGCCTAATCCTAGAATCATCAAATACTACATTTTTTTTGCCACATCCTCCCATCATCCTTCCATGCTGCACATTTATCCTTTGTGTCCTTCTTTGTTATTCCTGAGTCTGCCCAGGACTCAGCACAGGCTGATCCTGTCCTGTGTATTCCAAGGACCTGGGCACACGTATAAAAAGACATTGACAAATACATATTGTGGCCAGCCAAGAGAAAATCCTTTAGCACCCAGCAGGTTGGGAAAACAACAGAAACCAGGGAATGTGATTATATGACTTCCTTAATTTCAGGGCCCGAGTTTAATGAGAGTTGATGCACTGAAGAGAATGTTCAATTGTATGCTCATTAATCTAGAAACGTACAAATGTATGTGATAGGAAAACTGCAGGCTTTATCATAAAATTGTGATTTTAAAGTTTTGCACTAATCCAAGAAGCATTGGTGAAAATACTAAAAGATGTGTCATTCGGAGAAAATACTGTCTTTCTCCAGAGAGTTCATTTTTCCATTTCTTGTTGATCTTTCTTCTACTCTGGGGAAAAAAAAAAAAGCAAAGAAAAAAGACTGAAATGGTGTTTGGTCCTGCCTTTCACTTACTTAAATGAATTTTTTTTTTTAATCAAACCTCATTTTATTGTTGCCAGTTGAAAGCCAGGAGGTATATTCTTTGGATATAGCTCTATTTTCCAGGTTCTGTCTCTATTCAGCTTTAACCATCAAGAGTTCACATTTATGAAGCTATTCTTGTTTTTAATTATGGACATATTTTCTTTATGTATTCTCTTAATGCATTTGAATACACTGTCTTAAAATTACATAACCTTTGCATTTTTGTTTCTTGGATTCTTTGGGAAATAAGAGTTTTTAAAATTTACTCATAGTTTGTTTCCAAATACAAATTACACATTTCTAATTATTCTTAAAACTTACAACGTATACATGGATATAAATACATTTACTGTAGGGACAGGGATTATTAGGCCAAGCACCCTATGGAACATGAGTGTCTGCAGATGGTGAACATTGTCTACCCAAAGTTGCACTGCTAATCATTATTCTTACGTATCTCATAAAGGTAGGAAACAAATCGGTTACATTCAAAACCAAAAAAACAACTTTATTGGAAAAAAGTCAGTAGTACGCTCCTTTATCCAATCTGGAGCTTGGAGGATATGGTAACTGGAGCCCCAGCGTTCAGGGTTACCTGCATCTTCGCCATCGGGTTATTGCATTTGATACAGGGGAGTATGTGTACTCCTCAGCCATTTCCCTCTGCCCTGCTTCTCCTGGTCTCTCTAGCCCCACATCTCAGCTAAACACACCAGCAAGATTTGGTCTTGTTTTTAATGAATATTGAAAATGAACCCTTCTGGCCTTTGCCAGAGTGTTTATGGAAATGACTTTTGATATTTAAGTTAATTGAGTTTGAATCATATTTCGTTACAAGAGACAGCCATGCGATCCTGTTCCGGGACATCCTCGTTCCTCGGTAATCCTGCATTTCATTCCGTAGCAACTCCTAACGTACATCAGTAAGAATATGTGATGCTGCGCTCTCTCGTTAACTTTTCATCTGTTGTGGGCTCAAATCATGTGGCTTAAATGTTAAGATTTCAATAAGTAGGCCAATGATATACAAGTTATACTTTTTAAATAGAAAACAATTGTAAGCAGAAGGTAATAAACGATGATCAAAAGAAATACAAACATTCACCCAGAGAGACAGTCTTCCTGGCACCGCGGAATCCTTACATCGGAACTGACTGCATCTGCATGAAGTAACAACATGGACAGTTTCTTTAACTGCAATTTTGAAAATGGTGGTAAGAAGTAGCCCTCATTTACTGTCTGCTCTCAGTGTAAGGCAATACACTAGGAACTTTACAAAGGTGACTGTGTTTCTATCTATTAAGTTGTTTTTTCCCACCCCGCCCCCACCCTCCATTGTCTCCTGCGGACCATTTCTCCCACGCCCCCTACCCCCTCCCCTGCCATGGATGGATATAGAAAGCTTCCCCCCTGTGGGAAGCTCAAGATTCTGCCTCCCACCTCCACCATTTACAATATGTACTTTGTCTTCTTCCAGAAAAGAGGAAAGAGCCGCAGTTGCAGAGGTAAAATGGGAACAACATACCTACCTCATAAAAATTGTTGTGAGGAATAGATCACATCGTGTACATCCCATGGTTGACACTTACAATTTCACAGTTTCTTTCTCTTCTAGCTGGCAGACTGAAGAGCTGACATTTTGAGAGTTAATTCTAATTCTATACAGGGAAGGGAGGCTAGAGTGAGGGGTTGGGAAAGACGATAGCAAAGATGTCCTAAAAAATAAAACACAAAAAAACTCTTAAGTATGTTCAAGCACTTAGAGAAGCTCTTGGTGAAGGTAAGGGCACTGTGCCAGAAACTGTAGGAGAAGCACTTTTTTTCCCCCGAAGTATTGTTGACACACAATGTTACATTAGTTTCTGGTTTACAGCTTAGTGATTCACAACTCTACAAGTTACACTACGCTCACCACAAGTGTGGCTACCATCTGTCACCATACAACGCTAGTACAATACTGCTGACTACACTCTCTATGCTATGCCTTTCATCCTCGTGACATACTCTTTCCATACCTGCAAGCCTGAACCTCCCACTCCCCTTCACCCATTTTGCCCATCCCCCCACCTCCCTCCCCTCTGGCAACTTTCAGTTGTTCTATGTATTTATGGGTCTGTTTCTGTGTTCTGTTTATTCATTTGTTTTGGGTTTTTTATAGATTCCATACATAAGTGAAATTGTATGGTATTTGTCTGGCTTATTTCATTTAGCATACCCTCTAGGTGCATCCATGTTATCACAGATGGCAAATCCCATTCTCTTTTATGTCTGAGTAATATTTCACTATGCACGCCACATCTTCTTGACCCATTCACTTACCAGTGGACACCTGGGTTGTTTCCCTATCTTGGCTATTGTCGCTGCAATAAACATAGGGATCTTTTCAAATTAGTGTTTTCATTTTCTTTGGGTAAATATCCAGTAGTGGAATTACTAGATCATACGGTATTTCTCTTTTTAATTTGTAAAGGAACCTCCATACTCTTTTCCACAGTGGCTATACCACCAGTTTACATTCCTGCCAACAGTGCACCAGGGTTCCCTTTTGGGAGAAGCAATTTTTGTCTGCCCATGTTAAGGATAGATTTTCCAGTTTTCGAGATCAGCCGTAAAGAGACTCATTTAGGAATTGGTAAACATGTGATTTTGGATAGAACCATCCTCAGAGACCACCCAGAATGTGTGATTTTTGTAAAACACAGCCTATCCTGTGGCTTAGAAGAATTATATTTCAGAGATGAGGCAAAAAAGAAGGCAATGTTTGAAAACCACTGTTATTTATCAGCTGCTAACTAAAACCAAGAGACTTTCCCCGATTTGTGAATATGGCTAGAACAACTATGAGAATGTAGACTCCCTTCTCCCCTAGTCTTCCCCAGACTGTAAACCACAGTGGGTTGGCCAACTAAGAATTAGTAACTCATATCACACATGGTGCTGTGCCAGTATGGGAACCTAGGGGTTTTTTAGGGACAACTTGGTTGCAAGCTATAGAAACCTATTCCAGCTAGATTCTGTGGTAGGTGGTTCATTGTCAGGACAAACTCTGAGATAGCCAAGGGCAAGAAGCAGAGGTCACCCAAGTGTCTCATGAAGTTGCATGATACCCTGCTCCATCCTCTCTCCACACACCTGCTTTGTCCTCCCACTTTCTCTCCATGATCATGTTTCTCAGAACCTCCTGGTTTCTATTCCTCCATGTCATCAGTGGTTCTGGTTTGTCATCTTTCCTTTAGATCCAGTTGAAAATGTTCAGCTGCGATATACAATGAAGCATCCAGAGGGGCAATCTCATGTTGATAGTATCACAGAGTTCCTGTGGTCTGTATTGTCTCAGCTGTATTTTGTGTGTGTCTTTTGGATTAAATTCTCAAGAAAGACACTGTAATTGGCTGTACTTAATCCCTAGATGGGTTCCCTTGGGATCAGGTGTCCATGTTGCGCTGTCAATGTGGCCAGAGGGTGCAGATCAACTGACTGTCCCTAGGATCACTCTTTTAGCATAAATTAAAGAGAGAAGGCAATTTTTAAAAAGGAGTGAAGGACATGGTCTGTTCAGACAAGGCCAGCTGTCTTTCACAGAGCGTTAACTTGCAATCCTGGCAGTTCACAGATGAGGAAAGTGAGGCTCCAAGACATTAAACCTTCTCTTTCCACATACCTAGGAAGTTACAGAAACGGCAACTGATCCCAGATCTCTCTCTCTCACCCCAAAACCCATGCTCTTCCCATCTTGCCTTACTAGCTAAATATTCAGATGGCCTGCAAAGATGGGGGCAATTAGTTTGAAGTCATGAGAACTCAGAAAAAATGAAGGTCTCTAAAATAGCTTCTACACTTCCAAGCAGTATGCTCATTATATTGGAAATAAGAGAGTTCTCAGAAAAGTTATTAATAAAAAATAAATACTGCCTACAAATGCTATTAGAAACTAGTAATTCATGAGAGGTGAAGAAGCCGCTCCAGAGCTGAAAATGGGGAGGAGGCAGCTTAAATTAGGGGGCAGTGGATAAGACCCAAAAGCAAAAGAGAGACCTGGTTGATTGTGCTGGTCTCATGGTTTTGCCATAAGTCATTCCTGCTGGCAGGACCTATAAGCTGCTGTGACTTTGCCACATCTCCCTTTTTTTGTAAATGGGAACTTCAGACTCTCTGGGTCCCTACCTTGGAGAAACACTGGAAGAAGAAAGAATATGGGAGAAAAGTATTCAGAAAATACTTGAGGATGACAAAATCATTAAACCAGTCATCGGAAGCTGGCAACCCAAGAAAGTATGTAATAAAACATATTCTCTCTCTCTCTCTCTCTCTCTGAGAGATGCACTTTTCTTTTCTTTTTTTTTTTAAGATTTTATTTATTCGACAGAGATAGAGACAGGCAGCGAGAGAGGGAACACAAGCAGAGGGAGTGGGAGAGGAAGAAGCAGGCTCATAGCGGAAAAGCCTGATGTGGGGCTCGATCCCAGAACGCCGGGATCACGCCCTGAGCCGAAGGCAGACGCTTAACCGCTGTGCCACCCAGGCACCCCAGAGATGCACTTTTCTAATTTACAAAATTAAATTGGAAAATTTGGATGCCTTTAAGCCTTTGCTAGTTGCATTAAAACTCCTTTACCTTTTCTGATGCTGTGAATTTCCTGAAATTTCGTCCATTGATCTACATAGCTATCTGACAGCTGCTTTGTGGATGGCGTTTACCAGTGTCATTCAGGGAGCGTTCAATAGTGTCTTATGTGCAGCTTAATGTGTTTTCACTTCCTATAGGCAGAACATAATAGTATGAAAGGAAATTTAAATTTCCATAAAAATGTAAGGAGACACTCTCTCTCTGGCTTCCACATAAGAGAACTTTCCATGAAAGCTTCCCATGAAAAGAGTGCTAGAGGGCAATAAATTCAGATACAAAGTGATGATAAACAGAAAACATTTCAGTATGTTGGTAATAACGTGTAGTATAAAACCATGATCAGTAGGACTGAGCCCTTCAATTGTGACAGTCATGGAGAATTCTAGAATAAAGTTGTGTGTTATTTGAAATGGAATTTCCTTCTATATGGTGCATTTTCAGGCTAGCGTTCAACCTTCAAGCTGGAAATTTTCTGATTAAACCCAATGCCTGCCATGGGGAGAGCTGTCAACACAGGTTTCCTCCGATTGGAAGGTCTAGTTGACATGTTCTGCATTGTGGATATCTGTGATCTCAAATCTGCAAGGTTGCAGACAACTTTGAAAATGCAGTCTTTAAAACACCTTCCCTATGCACACCCGGCACTGAGATGATTGCCTACCAGTTATACGGCGTGCAAGAGCAACACAGCCAAGTGCATCAGAGAAATACGTGGAACACTAAGTAAATTATAGCAAATTTCGAATAATGGGTCACAGAGAAGTGGTTCTGCTTGTTAACTTCTATTATTAAAGCCTCAGACTGGGTTGTGAGTTAAATTAGAAAGTGCTGTCCTGTTTCTTTGAAGGAGTAGTAGGTGAAGAAAAAGTTGTGGCTTTTTTCTGAGATGTTTTAAGATCTAAAAAAGTAATTTTATCTTTGGTATCGTTCTGCGTCCTTTTCAAATGCCACCTCTTTTTGGGAGAGCCTACTTTTCATTTTTTGGTGAGTCTCTCCATGGAATCACTTGTAGTCTTGTAATTTTGCAGAAGGTTAGGGTTCATATGTTAGTCTCTCTGATTTATATAGCCCCAAATCTTTATAAATAAATACAGATAACTTCACAAGTACATTAGTTTGGGCTAGACCTGAAATGTTTTACAAATGCTGCTCTGTCTCACGTTAGTCTTTGGGACCCCTCACTCTCAAGATGTTTAGTTTATTGCCATTTCTTGTCAAATTACAAATTTGGAAAGGAAACCATTATAGGTCATCTTCTTGTCAATACCATTGGTTATCGGTCTCTTCACCAACCTATGAATCGTCATTGGTATTCCTGAGACATGGATGACTTTTCTGTGTGGATTGAGAGTAATTGTTTGAGATACGCAGATTGTGCTTTTGTTTTAAAGGTGGTTAGAGGTGTTTTGGATTTTTTCCAAAGATTTTGTCCTTTTTATTTCCTGGTTATGAGCGGATCATAAGGTGCCTCACTGAAGCTGAGCCCTCCTCTAAACTGATACTGTTTGGAGAGGAGTCGGACTGGCTTCGTTTCTACATTGCAAACAATTTCTGCACCTGGAAAGGGGCTGTTCTCCTCCAAGCCCTAATTGTGTTTAAGGGAATGTCTAACTTATTGACGGTGAGACATTTATCTCCGTTGGGCTGAAAGGAGATATTGTGCTTCTTCATCCATGTTAACATTAAATTATTTTGGAAAATGAGACACTGCTGATATTGCCCTCCACCACCCCCTCCCCCATCATCTAATCCATATTCCACAACACTTGTTCTGTGATATCCACCATCGAAACAATATAGAATCTGTAAAATGACTCTTAATCTTTCTAGAACAACTGTTTGAGACCCACCCGTGATTGCTATATAGCCTCCCCAAAACATTTGCCTTTGTGCCTCTAGGAAAAGGGTCATTGCTTAAGAGGTCATTGCTGTTGGGTGGTGATTTATCATTTATTTGCCCTTAGTACTCTCAAAAACGTATTGTTTCCATCAATACTGAGCAAAGACTGGTTTTGTATTTGAAGTATGCTTCTCATTTTCAGGTTCAGTTGGGGCTTGTGAGCAATTTCAATAATGTTCATGTGCAAAGTAGACTTCATTGAACACCCTTAAGCAAGCCTGCTCAAATCAATCAAAAGTTGCTGTGTAGCAGATTTAAATGTTGGAAAAACAGCACCATCTGCTGGAAAGGGGCAGGTAGGGAAACACTTGTTAGCCAAGTATTGGAGAATCTGAAGGCCAAAATCCTTGACTAGCTCGAATCTGTGCATGTCTGTGTTCAAGTAATTCACATTACAAAATGGCACTTGTGTTATCTCAGTGATAACGAGACTTCATGGTTGAGTAGAAAGAGCACAAATGAAAGTAGACTTCTTATCCTGGTTCAGCCTTCTTCATCTTAGTTTGTCTTCTTTTTTAAATCTGTATATCCTTGAGGAAATCACTTCTTCAGACTAAGAGTGCCTTGGGAGGGAGAGATGCAGGGTAAATAGGGGTTAGGAATTCTGGCTCTGACATCAGCATAGCTGGGTTCAAATCCAGGACTTCTGGCTGTGTGGTCGTAGGCTGGTTATAACCCTCTTCTTCATCCTCGGCTATAAAATTGTTGGAGGGGTGGTAATCAAAGCAAAGCCAATGAATGAATGAATGAATGAATGAATGAAAGAAAGAAAGAAAGAAAGAAAGAAAGAAAGAAAGAAAGAAAGAAAGAAAGAAAGAAAGAAAAAGAGTTCCTTATGTGTGTTGGGGGGCGGGGAGGGAAATGGTACCTAAACTTCCTACCTCCCATTAGTCAGCTGAGGGAATGGTTGCCGAAGTGCTTAATACCCTGTATGTCACATTAGAGCTGTAAGATATAAGTATTAGTGTTACCATTTAGTCAAATTTTAACTGAGCAAGATGCAGTAGAAACAGCATGGGCCTGATGAGTGCTCTAATACACTGCCAGGCAGACTGTTAATTGAAAAAGTAATTTGGCAACAAGAGGAAAAGCTTTAAAAACATTCATTTAGTTTGACTCAGTAATTGTACTTCTAGGAATCCATCCAAAGAAAATCATTAGAGACATGGAAATAGGTTTATGGTCAAAAATGTTCATACCAACATTGTTTTTGATGTTGAAATACTGGAAAGACAATGATTATCAGGAAGGAATAAGTAAATCACATGAAAAAGTATTATGCAGCATTAAATATCATGTTTTGAAGTATCCTGATATAAGGAAATATTCACAATATGATTATAAGTAAAAAAAATAATAGGATATGAAAGTAGATGGCCAGTGTGATTATAATATTGGGAGGAAGAAGAAACGGAATCAAGGAAGGAAAAAAGATATTAATGGACACTCAACAAAATGTCAAGAGTGGTTATTTCTGTTTTTGGAAGATGTTCAGCAGCTCCCCTGGCCCCCAGATGTGACACCCAAAAATGTCTCCAGGCTGTTAAATGTTCTCTGATTTGGGATGGAGAATCACCCTTCGTTGAGAACCACTGGTTTAAAGGAAAGAAGTAAAATCAAGTTATTTCTGTGCTTGTACATTACGAAGCCCAGCTTGATCAATTAACTGGTTAGAAGTATCAAACTTAAACAGTGACTTACTAGCTCTCCAGGGTCTTGGGAAGTGGATTTGACATCTGGCAAGAAGGACTCATAGGAGATACAGATCTATGCACACACTGAAAAAAAAAAAGATTTTCTAACTCATGACCCCAAGAACTGAGGCATCTTTCCCTTCGTGCCAGTAAACTCTTGGGCAAAAGAGATTCAATTCCTATCACTGACAGGTGATGATGACTTTTTTTTCCTTCTTTGTATTTTCTACCTGTTCCATACTGCCCTACAATTAACATGAATTAATGTTATCAGAAAAAAAAAACCAGTATGTTTAATTTAACATATGTAAATATGTTTAAACCCCCTGGAGCAGGCTAGGAAGCAGATGCTCAAACCCTGGCTTGTAATCCTAATACATTTCATCTTCTTTTTGTTCCTTTTCCGTCATCTTAACATAGGACAAACCTGCATAATTGCAATAGTAAATATGAACATGTACTGAAAAGTGTGAAATGCCACGGGAATGAAAGTTTAGTTGCTTAAGCTGCATTTCCCTTCAGGTTTTCTAGGCTTTGTTTTCATCAGCTCGTTTACCCAGATTGTCAAAGAAATGAACCAACCGAGCCATTTTTAGGCTACAGTGAATTGTCCCCGGAGAGACACTGTAGTTGCTGATAGGTCGGCTAGCCTACGCCATTTAGGAAGCCAAAGTCAGGAAGGCCAATCACTTTTACCCTCAGCGTCTGCGCGATTTCTGATAAGCCAATCAGGAGCCCTGCAGCAGATGAGCTCACGGCCGGTGAGCTTCTGTGCAACGTGCTTACTGAGTCTCTTCTCTTTCCTCAGGACCCAGATATTACATTCTGTATAACCTGCTGGTTACCTGCAAAATCTCCTTTTGAAAAAGAACCTCTTTGGAGATCCAACCTCAATACGTGGAGGGAAAACAAGCGTGAGACCACTTAGCTCCACAACAATAACCGAGATCAAATAAAATGAGCCGGCCGTTTCCCTTAACCACTTTTTGAAATGAAATTTTCTCACCAGTGGAGTATCAGTGTGTGAGGGTTTAGCCACGAGCTAAGTAAAAGGAGTTTTAGTAAGTTCTGAAAGCAATGATTGAGTAGAAAACATGGTAACCAAAGGAAAAGTATTATGTATCTTCAAATAGCAGCAGGAAGAGTATCTGCAGAAGACACGCAGAGATGCAAAAATGTAAAGACTCACTTTGTGTTACGTAAACTCCTTTTCTGAATAGCCTTATCGAAGTGTAATTCACAGAACATTAACTCATTTTAGGTGCGTCATGCAATAATTTTTAGGTAATTTACAGAACTGTGCATTTTCAGCACACCAGTTGAACTTGTTTTTGAGCCCTAACGCACTGGTTTGTCCAAGTCTACCCTAAAAACGTAATGCATGGGGACACGTGCGTGTGGCTGAGGACAGGATTTGGGGAGGTGGTGTTTATTCAGCATTGAATTCCTTTTGCCAGGAATCTATTCTAAAGCAACACAGTGCATGCAAAGAGAAAGATGCGTAGGTTCTTCAGAGTCCTAGTTCAGAAAATCTTTCTTCAATCTGCACATAGATATGCAGGGAATAAGGTATTCTTTGGTATAAGAATTTCTGCTTAGGGGGCGCCTGGGTGGCACAGCGGTTAAGCGTCTGCCTTTGGCTCAGGGAGTGATCCCGGCATTCTGGGATCGAGCCCCACATCAGGCTCCTCCGCTATGAGCCTGCTTCTTCCTCTCCCACTCCCCCTGCTTGTGTTCCCTCTCTCTCTGGCTGTCTCTATCTCTGTCAAATAAATAAATAAATAAAATCTTTAAAAAAAAAAAAAAAAGAATTTCTGCTTAGGATTATGTTAATGAGAATCACCCATACACGTGCACGTAAGGGGAGTTTATTCTTTCTCACTGCCACGTAGTATTTCGTTGTGTGAGCATGCCACAATTCATTTATCTCTTCTAAAATGAATAGAAATTTGGATTGTTTCCAGCTTGAGGCTACTATAACTAATGTTACCATACCCATTCATCTATACATCTTCTTCTGAATACGTGTATGTGTTCCTGTTGCTATTTGCCGAGGAGCAGGATGGCTGGATCCTAGGGAATGCATATATTCAACATTTGTAGAAAATTCAAAGAAGTTCTATCAGTTTACACTCCAACTTATAGCAATGTATGCCCCGCCCAGCATTCAACAATTTCATTCTTGCATCATCATTAATATTTCTTGTTGTTGGTCTTTTTACTTATAGCCTTTAGGTGGGAATGTACCACTATTTCAGTATATCTTTGTGGTTTCGATTTTCATTTTCCTGATGACAAAGGAGGCCAAATACATTTTGATATGTTTATTGGCCATTTGGATTACTTCAAAGGATCTCATCAAGTACTTTGCCAACGTCTCATTAGACTGTGTGTTGGACCCAATTTATGTGTCCTCACCAATTAACTCAGTCCTTCTAACCTCTACCCTTGAACCCTTAGCTACTTGCTGAACAAATGGCGCAAATGGCCAATGCTGTTGCCTCCTTTCCTACACCACAAGCTGCTTAGGGCTCCCCCAGCATAAGGAGCTGGTCATTAGCATGGTCTTCCTCATGCCCACCATGCTGGAGCTTCAGCACTTCTGACTCCCAAGCCCGACCTACAAGACTATGGAGGGTCTACTTCTCCCACCACCTCCCTGGAGGCTACTTGGAAAGGCCAGGTGACCTAACCTAGAATGTAGAACAGTCAATGCCCTAGTGCAGAGTACTTTGACAATAAGAGATAGGAGCTAGAAGAAAACCAGCATACAAGTTCTTCCCCTTCCCTCCTTGTGTCTTCTGAACTAGGTATCTATGTCCTGTCCCTATGTCTTGTATGGAGACTGAGCAGTCAGCTATGTTTTCTTATCAAGCTCTGGGTAGCTAGGTATGTGCCATTCCCGCTTCCCTACCTCTCTTCCCTGTCTCCCTCACTCTTGCTGCCCTGGACTTTTTATGCTCCAGTAAAGCAGTTTCTCATTAGCTTTCCCTCAAGGATGGTTTTTTAGAGGACCTGGACTATTGATTTGTATTTGTTGATACAAACTCTTAATTGATTATATGTATTGCAAGTATCTTCTACTCCTGACTTGCCTTTTAATTCTTATAATGGTTTATCTCTTGAGCATATTTGTTAGCCATAGAGATGACAAATGGTTATTCATTGCATGTCTAATTTCCAGGTATTTGTAAAGTGTTGTTGCATCTGTTTATGGCAGTAAATCTCTTGGTCTCTTTATACGGTGGTAGGTTACTCATCAGAGTAATCAAATTCACTTTTTGAGAAAAATGGCATACAGCTAAATAGAGGCCATTCCCCTCAGTTGGTTTTAATGACAGCGAAAATTCTAGCATAGGCACTTTGGTACCTTCTGCAAGACGTTCACAGTTGCTACTGGTCTCTACATAAAGGGAAGAGGGACTTTTAATTAGTTTTGAAAATGTTGACTTAAAAGTTAAACAGCTTTCTTTACTGCAATATTTGTGCTCTTTAATATGTTAATGTGTACTGGGTATCTCCAGAAGGAGATTACAGTGTGTACAATCTCCGACGTACAGATGTCTGTTAAGTGACATCTTGCAGGAATCATGCTATGAAAGGCATAGATTTGAAAATAGTACTCCAGAATGTGACCTGTATTCCACCTGTAGGCCTAGACATTCTAGTGGAGGAAAAAGGATAATTAATGATTGGCAGGAGCCGTATCTATTTATTATTGATGCTCAGGAGATGGCTTTTCAGGGTTATTGACGTCTCCCCCACGTATCTTGAAACCTGCCAAAACAGTTGAGTTTTTGCTTACCTGCTTCATTAAACCACACTGAGTGAAGCAGATGTGATGAGACTCGGGGATCATGAGAAGAAAAGCTTCACCAGCCGTAAGGAAATTCAGGCTCTGGAATATAAACAAAAATTTTAGAAAAGCTCCTTTCAGATTTTGTTAATATCCAAAGAAACCAGTGTTCAGTGAAGAGACTTCCCCCTTCGCTCCTCCTCGAAGGTGTCATTAAGTTAGTAAAACTTTATTTCAACACCTTTGAAGAGAAAATATTCTAAATGATCACCCTGTCTTCCCAAACTCAGTACACCAAATCCAATTTAGTCCTTCCTGGAAAGTGGCATCATTTTGTGACATTTTGTGCTGAAATCAGCACTGCTCCACGTCCATTAATATATGTTGGCCCTTTACCTCGTCTCTAGGTGGCCCCAGGTTGCTCTGTTTTCTGAAGTTACTTCTTATCTGCCTTTGAGATCCTTGCTTATCCCCCTTCTTCATACCCCTCCCCGTCTGCTTCTAGTCTGCTGGGCCCTTGGAAACCACATTCACACACTGTTGGTGTAGATAGGGAATTAGAGGAGCGCACCCAGAAGGAACATCTAAGTTGTGCTTCTTTGATTAGAAAGAAGTAACTTCTCAGAAGCTTTCTTAGTTTTTTCTTATTAGGCAAGTATTAAATTAACAAATATTATGGCTTGGGGCTGTGTTATGGATAGTCATGTTTGCCAGAAAAGTAAGGAATCTTTATTTGTACTAATTAATCTTTATTTGTGTTAATTTCAAATAAACAAAAAAAAAATATATGACAACTTCAAATTCTGTGCAATTCTGTACCTCAGAGAAAACATTTTCTCCTTTCTATTCCTATGTTCACACAATGAACGCTTAATTAAACAACAGTTAAATGAACTCCTTTATCGCACACCTCTTATATATGAGAACCCCTCTACTTGCAAAGGATACAACCAAAACTATGATGAATTAGATCCTAGTAGTCTAGCCAAGGAAGTGAAATAATACTCTACAGTGAAATTTAACTTAAATCACTTTTTAGTGTTTTATAGTCAGCATTTTGCTTTTTTCACTTTTTAGTGATAAATAAACTCAACAAAATTTCTTTCAGTTTCCCTGTCAAGAAAAAAATACATTGGCTCCTAATTGTGATTCCTTTCTTTTTACCCAGTTCCACTAAAACAAACAAACAAACAAACAAAAAAATCTCAAGAACACTTTAAACAGAGTATTTTAAGGGAAATTAACTTTTTAGGGAGGTGGGTGGAAGCCACCATTCACACTTTAAGAGAATGTTCGTGTAGGGATGCCAACTTGGCATTTCCATACAATGAATCTAATCCCCACAACCAAACTTGTCAGTCATCTCTCTGTGTATTAATGCCCAACTCTCATTTAAATAGCCAGGAAAACTCTGATCTTTGTTTCAAGTGCAAAGCCCTGCTGATGAGCCAACTTTGTTCAGGCCTCCGGCACATTGTTTGTGCTTCATGACCTGGAAAAAAGACCCATTATATCTGAAAATGTTAACGTTTCAACACAGGAAAGGACAGTAAGGTACAAACCAACACGGAGTCATCTTTCCTTTGTACTGGGTTTGGTTTCTGAATTCTTTCCTGGGAAAGAGCTCTGGCTGTAATTTCCCCCCCGGCCATCTACATGGATAACATCTTCACATCCCCCATCCCCTTTGCCTTCTCTTTCACGTTTACAGCAGAGTACATTTTGCTTTGTATCATGGAATCATATGTGTCTGGGGCAACCTTTATGCCAGACTATAAACCAGAGGAAGGAACAGGGCTCTGTTACTCTATTTATGGCACAACTGTGAGTTCTTGCAAAGGGTTCTGTAACTTATTCTAATGAGATCCAAGCCAACAACTTTCTTCTCCCCAAAACATTCTTATGTGCAAGTCAGAGGTCATTCACTCATTCATGTATTCATTCATTCATCAAGGACACATTAGACATCAAGCACTGTGACATTCTTGGGGCTCCCCACCACCTAGCGTGGTGCCTGGGGCAGAGTGTGTCCACAAAAATTGAAACATTGAGTGAATGGCCTGTGTTAGGTCATTGTAGCTTCTCTGGAAGAAGAAAAAAAGCAATTAACATGTTTCTTATTCAAATAATAGATGAAAGATTGGGAGGAAAACCAAAGCGACCCTAACTTGTCTCATTCAGATGCAAAGAATTGTCTCTTGTACAAAATCTGAAATCTGTGTCCCTCTCTTATCTTCCTCCAAATTAAAATACTTGGCCTTCAGAGTAACAAAACCTTAATTGGTTCCCATTCAGTCATCAGCATTTATTAAATAAGTACAATGAGCGTCAAGCACAAAAGGGATGAGCCATCCCAGATCTTGAGTGTGATAAGGTCAAGAATAACCAGGGCTTTGCTGAGTACAGAGTGTGAAGAGATGAGGGACTTGCCTAAACCAGAGTGGCAGTCATGACCGACCTTGCAAGATTATGCTTATTTATTTGCACGTCAGACTTTCTGATCCTGCCTTTGCCATGTATCATTCATTTGCAGGTGTGATGAATTCGGATCCTTATCACATAGCCATGTTGCAGAGAAGCAGGCTTGGTAAAAGGAGAGTTACATAATGTAATTACAGCTGTACGATACTCAGTGGTGACTGTCATGTCTATATGACTGCACCCCAGCCGCCAAAGGACAAGAATGTCAGTGTGTAAAGCTTGCTTTATGTGGCTGCAGGTGTCTGTCAGTATCCTCTTACCCTAATTGTAGCAACAAGCATAATATTTAGTAGATGCATAATGATGATAATGGAATTTATCAGCTGGTTGAAAGTTTACACAACACCTTTATCTATGAGCTCTCGTGTGCCCTTCAATCAGAAGTCATCCTCGGGGGACATTAATCAATTATTAATAATTTGGAAATTAATAACTTGAAAACAAAACTCACCTTCTCTCTATTCTTTTGTGCCATTAAGTCACATCAAAGCTTTAATGCTTTAGGTTGTCCTAGTCTAGTGATGGTTCACAGCTGCATATATTTCTGCTCCTCCCATTGTAAGCGATTTTTTTTGACTGCTTAAATTTTGTAATTGTTTAATGAATTTATTTCTGGATATAAAATAAAATTCCTGACTATATTTTTTCCACAGTGTATTTCAGATTCGATCAAATGGTTTACCACTATAGACATGTGGCTAACCAAAGTCACATTTAGCCTACCTTGCCAAGATAGAAAAGGTGAATGAATATCTTGGTGAGCCATCAGATTAAGGAATGTACCTCCAGAATGTCTGGGCTTCCGTGTTACTTGGCAATACTTGGCACTACCTCATGGGGATTTTTCTCTCCAAGAACTGGCTCTGTATTATTTGGAAATGCTTCAGGGGGCATTAATCTACTGTTCCCTCTGAGTTTAGTGATGAAGGGTGTTTCCCTTGGTTTTAATTTGTGTGATCACAGCCACACCCATAACCACTGTGTAGGTAATTACCCTATGCAATTTCACCTACTTCTTATTTACATTTTGGGTCCCCCCTTCTTTTTTTCCTTTTTTTTCCATACCCCTTTCATTTCAGGCTGTTCCAGTTCCTTCTGGAACAAGGCACTATATAAATAACACTGAAACAAAGCACAGTGTTAAGGCAAACCAATCAGGAATTTCTCTTGAAAGCAAAGGAGCAGGCGGGGGGAGTTGCCCTTTCTATCCCACTGCAAATGTCGTACAACACAGTTTTGAAAGCTCTGTATAAACCTCAAAAACAAGTGTTCAAAGTGACTCTGGCCCAGAAGGAAACTATTGCCCTCATGAAAGTATTGTGACTAGCTGTGTCTGAGGCCAGACACACACTCTTCCTCTAGGCTGACACTGCTCATGTCATTTTCATTCTTATGAGTCTGGACCATCAGCAAGATTTGGGGTAGAATCATACGCCCTGCCCTACCATCAGGGTGTGTAGTAACTGGCTAGGAGAAAAATGGGAAGAGTGTAGGTGTAAAGGTTGGTCCAATTGAACCATCCACTTAAACTGGGAAAAGACCAAAGATTCTTATTAAAAGTTATTTGTGGAGGGGCGCCTGGGTGGTTCAGTCGGTTAACTGTCTGCCTTTGGCTCAGGTCATGATCCCATGGTCCTGGGATCAAGCCCCGCATCAGGCTCCCTGCTCAGTGGGGAGCATCCTTCTTCCTCTGCCCATCCCCCCCAACTCATGTTCTTGCTAGCTCTGGTCTCTCTCTGTCTCTCAAATAAATAAATAAATAAATAAATAAATAAATAAATAATAAATCTTTAAAAAAAGAAATAAAAGATATTTGTGGATACTTCCTAGTTTTGTGCCGTAAGTTATAGAATATGCCTTTTGAGGCGAAGTACTTAATTACTTGATTCTCTTTTAATTTTCATAATGGATTTCTATAATGCTGTGGTCTATTTATTTTTTTTCTGTTATTCCTTATTTGTGTCCTTAAGTTCCAAACTCTGTTACTATTTTTTTCTTTTCTTTTAGCTTTCTTGATCTCTGCAAGAAGTTGCTAAATGATGACCCACACGTGTACCTCATTCACTTGATTTTCTAGAGAGCTATTTCTTGACCTCTAACATGTTTGATTGTATCTAGGCCATTAAAGTTATGATTCCCATAGTTGGAACTTGATTTTTCTGTTTTGATGAATTTATTTTTAAGGGCATTTTCAACCCTGAGATTCTCTAAAATGTCCCTTTTGTCCAAGAAAGGAAAGGATAATGAGACTTTATACAGTGTGTGTCCTTACATCCTTTATGGATACTTTAAAGCAATTATAATGCCACAATAGTATAATTAAGATCAATGTCTTCAAGTATACATTTATCCTGTGTTTGGTTAATTGACCCATTCATTCATTCATTCTTCAAAGATTAAGTGACTTGTCTATGCAAGCATAATGCTAAGAACTATTTCTATGGTAATAAAGCAGAGAGGGTTGCTAACCTGGAGGAGTTTACAGTCTGGTGCAGATAAACACACAGTTAAACAGATGCCAGGAAGTGTAATCATTACTATGGTCTAGGCATCTGTGGGGTGCTTTGGGGCACAAAAGAATGGGTGATCAGGTCTCCCTCAGATATAGGTAAGAAAAAGCTTTATAGATGGCCTCATGATTCAGTTGAGTTTTCAAAACAGCAGATCCCCAAGAGACCAGGGGAGGGGACAAGAACTTTGGTGGTTTGGGTGGAGGGTACAGTATAAAAACCCCAAGGAACATAAACTGATATAAGCTGCTCAGGATCTCAGATGTGGTTTCGTGGCTCAAGTGTGAGGTGTGTCGGGGGAGATGGAGTAAGAAATGAGTAAGGATAGAGACGGAACAGGGCTCAGAATGCTATAAGAAGTTTGGACACAAACCTTTAGACAATGAGGAACTATTTGAAGGGTATGGTCAGATTTGCCCAAGAGACCATGTTTTCATACATAAACTCTAAATGTAGGATTATCTGCAGGAATGGCAAGTCATCTTTTAAGTCTATAACAAAATGTGGTGCAGGTTTGCAATTAAGGATAGTTGTTTGGGGGCACCTCGGTGGCTCAGTCGGTTAAGCGGCTGCCTTCAGCTCAGATCATGATCCCGGAGTCCTGGGATCGAGTCCCACATCGGGCTCCTTGTTGAACAGGGAGTCTGCTTCTCCCTCTGCTCCCCCCGCCCCGGCTCGTGTTCTCTCCCTCTCCCATTCTCTCTCTCTCTCTCTCTCAAATCAATTAATAAATTAAAAAAAAAAAAGGATAGTTGTTTGAGTTATCTTAGAAAATGGAAGCTCTTTCCCTCTCTCTACTTTGTCTGCTCTATTACTTTTCCATCCCTGTTCCACAGGTGTCTCTCAGCCTTTTTATAGAGGCTTCCATGCCTTGCTCCTTTCTCTCGGCAAGAAGAGAGATCACCTTCATTCCCAGGAAAGGTTCTCACTTCTAGAGACTCGTTCAGCCCAAATTCTATCCCAGGCTTCTGCTATCCTTTGTCTACTTTCAGATTGGTAGAAGTAGAGAAAAACCAAGAACACCTTTCAAAAACATTTACTTTGAAATGTCCGGTGAGTTGCTGAGTGAGAGTTTAGGTTCCCGCAATGCTAAAATAAAGACTGTTCTAATGGGTCACTTAGTAGGTGGCACCTGTCAGGGATCTCATTCGAGCAGGGCTATCTCCAGAGCTAGCAAAGCTCCAGAAATTGGAGTTAGCGCTTTATTTTATCTTGAACTGTTAATTATCTATGGTTTAATGACAATTGCCCAGACAGCTTGAGCCTTGCTATAATTTATCAGGCTGCCCCTCCTTGCCCTTCACGCGAGATGCTGTTAATGGCCAGTGAGCTGGTGCACAGCAGTACAGAGAATTGTCTTCTAGGTCATCAGCATAATTTAGAAGCCATTGTTTGCTTAATTTTACAAACCATTAGCATACTCTGCTTCTTCTCTTCACTAATTATAATCACTGCCTTCTCCTAGATGGAGACATCTACCTACAGATTTTATCATTTTTTCTAGGAGACTGCCTCTGGGAAAACAATCTCCTCTTCAAAACTTCAGCCTAGACTTTTTCAGACATTTTGGAGCAACTGTCCAAAATAATCAAAGATCTCTACAAGGAATGGTTGGAAAAGCCAGATCTAGTTCCAGCCCTGATACTCACTATCCCTGGTGCACCTTGGTTTTCTCACCTGTCAAAAAGAGGAGTCAGAATGTCTCCTTTGCTCTAAAGGGCTCTGTGGTACGAGGCAATTCTTTCCACGACTCTGTCACATAAAAAACTGTAAACTAGAGAAATTGGTTTTAAAAAGACATAAATCTCTTGGTTGAGGGATTAGTCCCTTGAAATCTCTCTATTGTTATTTGTCAGAGGTAATCTTTTAATTAAAATCTGCCTAACCCAATCCAAGAGTGATATACAATGAACTTTGAGGCTTTTATTAATAAATGTTAAAGTATCTCACTGTACAGTGAGCCTCAGTCATGATTAAACAGCTGTATTTTTTTGTTTCTTTTGTTATTGAAAGTACTCATTGTCTCTACACGTTCAGAAATTGATTACTGCTTTTTTTGTATAATAATTCATACGCATTCACTTTGGAATTCTTTTGTCTTCTAGCATCTGGTTCTTTATTTTCTGTGACTGTAACTCATAAGAGAAATCAAAGATATGGCAGTTATCTGCTTAATATAATCAATATGTGTAGCTGAAGTCGAAAATTCATCCAGACCCTCAATATATTTTGAAGGGTGTCAGCCTTCCAGTGATCAGTTTTGCTAACTACATTTGTAAGATTAAATCACCACTTTCCACTAGACTGTAGAGTCATTCTGTGCACCGAAGGCTTATCTAATACTTGTGCTATCTCTAGTCAAATTTGCTCTCTCTTCCAGATGTGTTCCTTTACGCAATTACCCCTTAAGTATTGGGGGTGTTTTGAGGGTTAGTCGGTAGTCTGTGTCTTTTTGTAAATTATCAATATCATTTCATTTTTGAGGTCCTTCTATACCTGTACAATCTATTCTCAATGCTATTTCCCTCAAAATGGCTTGTAGCACAGGAAATTCCTTGAAAACGGTGTTTTAAAATATACGACAAAGTAGAAAATTGTCTAAAGGAATTTTCTTCACTTATAAATACTGGGAATTTTCTGTAATCCATTCATCTTATCATAAATATTGGGAGTTGTCACAGGTCACCTTTAATTGATCTGTTTGTTGTATTAGGTAATTCTAATGAAAATATCAGATGGGAAGGAAAAGAAAGGATTCCATCCAGTTATTAGTTACATAGTTTCATTTCACATAGCTTGGGCCAGTTAAAATGCTCCTGTAGATTTTCAGTGACGTAAGCTATTTTGTAGATAGATGTGCCTCATTGGAATGGGACGGGTAGTCCTGCCCAGTTGCAGGAAATTTTAAGGATTTAAAAAATCTTCTGAAAAGTTAGTATGCATGAAAAATAAGAACAAAATTCAGGGTGGTGCGCACTTGAGAATTCTGTAAAGAACATGAAATGCAGCAGCGTCTGAGCACACATCTATGTGTGTTTGGACTGGGATACAGAATGGTCATACCACTGCTAATGTTTATATCGTACTTGACACTCTGCCAAGTGCTTTCATGGACAAGATCTCATCGGATGTTCAGTACACCCGATAAATCGTGACCCTTGTCATCTCCGCGGGTTTTCAATAGAGGCTCTGAAGAGATAAGGATCTTCCCAGGTCCTCGCCCCAGGCCCCAGTAAAGCCAGCACTCAAACTGGCTGTTGTCCAACTTTTAAACCTGTGCTCTTTTTCTCACATCAGATTTACAGACCTAGCAGCAGTGTCCAAGTACTTCAGTAGGTCCTGTTAGAATCAGCGTGCACTAAAATGTAAGCTTCTTAGAGACACAGGCCCTCAAGAAGGTCTGTTGTAAGAAGTGGTATTGTCATGATACTACTAACGTTTATGTAGCAAACTGTCAAGTGTTACATAATTGTTAATAATACTGTGACAATTTCTTGTGACAGCCCAAACAGAGATCTGGGCCCCGGAGACACCCAGTGCCTTATTTTCTATTCTTGACAGAATTTGCAAGTGCACATAACCTTGTATTTTATTCTCATCTTCAAAACTCTTGATCAGCACTGTACAACTAGGTGCCTAAAACAGTGCCTGGGACATGGTAGGTGCTCAAGGAACATTCGTTGATAGAAAGTGATGAGAGTAACCCTGGTCTTTGTACCAAAGGCTAGACCTTGATAAATACAGAGATATAAACAGTGAATATGCCAAACCAGGGTAAAGCAGTCCCAGAAAGCCCGTGTGATGTCACATGGTCCCTCTCACCCAGGTATCCATTCACCCCGTAACCCCAGGCAAATCTTGGCTGGGTCCTAAATTTGGCTCTCTGTGCTCCTAGACAGCAGAGCCATTGGACAGCTCCACTGAAAATGCACCTTTTTCTTGGCTTATGTAACAGTCCCCAAAGTGTTTTCACAGACATTGCATTTGAACTTCAGAACAGCTCTGAAAGGAAAAATCCCAGGTCCTTGCACCTTCCTAGGCACGTCGATCTCTAAAGTTCTTTGCCATTCTGGTGCTGTGATATTCTTTCCTTGCTTGTAAGTTAGGCGCATGAATATATCTGTAAGGAAAATACTTCGCAACTTTTAAGCAAAGCAAAGCAAATTTTTCCTCTAGTAATTGTCTGCATATCTTTTTATTTTGGTCTTAGATCGTATTCCTGGTTGTTTATGATGAAAGGACACAGAACCCAGATCCTCCACGTGTGTGTGTGTGTGTGTGTGTGTGTGTGTGTGTGTGTGTGTGAGTTCTCTGGCTACACGTCATA
The DNA here is from genome assembly GCF_023065955.2 of Ursus arctos. Taxonomy (NCBI): domain Eukaryota; kingdom Metazoa; phylum Chordata; class Mammalia; order Carnivora; family Ursidae; genus Ursus; species Ursus arctos. Next base: position 11,760,143 of record NW_026623019.1, on the reverse strand, counting down.
ACTAGATGACTGTGTACGTGCAAACACAGACATGTGTCTTCTGCATTTGTACATGATGCCATATAAGAAAACTTGCATCTTGTAGCTCAACAAGAAGCACGTTAAAAAAAAAAAAAACTTGTTGGTGTTGAAATTTGGTGAGATGACTTTAGACACCTTTTCATCCTATCTACTGTACGTGCTCTCCTCTAACCGTTCAAACAAGATTTTCAAGTTCCTGGATATCCATGACCCAATTTGCCTTCCGGTATAGTATGATTTCCCATATGTGGAGTAATGCCTTAAGCATATTATAACTTCTGCTATTTTCCGGTCGAAAAAAATTGTGCTTACCTCGTCATATTTTCCCACTTCTTTAAAAATAACTGAGAGGCTTAAAATGCTTTGCATAAGGACTTCTTTGGTGTCCCAGGCTTTCTTTGGGAGAAAAGAGAAAGAATCCTTTGATGTAAATCTTTTTTGATGTAATCCTTTTCTAATATTAATCTTATTCACTCTGTGTCGATCTTTAATTACCATTAGCCCTTTAATCTGACCACGTGTGGGATTTGGGGTGGGGGGTACTTTGCTACCACAGTAACATGACTCTAGGTGCATACATTTCAGTTTTCCTTTTCCAAAAAATAAGACTGCAGAGCCCTAACCATTCCAGGTCTAAGAGGTACACTTTTTTTTTTTTTAAAGATTTTACTTATTTGACAGAGAAAGAGAGGCAGTCAGCGAAGGAGGGAAAACAAGCAGGGGGAGTGGGAGAGGAAGAAGCAGGCTCCCAGTGGAGGAGCCTGATGTGGGGCTCAATCCCAGAACGCTGGGATCACACCTGAGCCGAAGGCAGACACTTAACGGCTAAGCCACCCAGGCGCCCCTAAGAGGTACACTTTTAATCCCAAAGTTATCAAGCTACAACTAAAAAGTTGATGGTCACCATGGGGCTTCATGATATTTATATTATGCTGTTATTTGTATTAGTAGTCATCCCTTTATAACTTGTGTCTTTATGGTACAAGCATGAGGGAAAGAGTTTCTTGTACAGTACCCACTCACATTATGTATTCATCTGAGCCTAGCAAAAGCCCTATGAAGCAAACAGGGCTTCCCTTTTATGCATGAGAAAATTGGGGCTCGGAGTAGTCTAGTTTCTGCCCAAGGTTCCTTGTGATGAAGCCAGCTCTCTGACCCCAGCCCTGAGCACTGTCCATGTGATCTCACCAAGCAAATCTGTGCATCATGTGGGCCTTCCAATTTGGAGGACTTATGGGGAGTAGTTTTGTGAGCAAATGCGTTATTGCTGTCTCAGACAGCACCTGCACTTAGATATTATAATAGCCATCCAGTGTGGGAGACCGTGCTCTGGGGAAAGAGATTTCAGTGTTGCTTCTTCTGCAGAACAGTCTGTGGAGGGATGGTGCTTTGTGCTTGTTTAAAATGCCATCTCATGGGGGTGCCCAGGTGGCTCAGTCTGAAAAGCATGTGCCTTCAGCTCAAATCATGATCCCAGGGTCCTGAGATCAAGCCCCACAGCTGGCTCCCCCCTCAACGGAGAGTCTGCTTCTACCACTGCCCCTCCCCCTGCTCATGTGCTTTCTCTCTCTCTCTCTCTCTCAAATAAATAAATCTTTTTTAAAAAATAAAATGCCACCCATGTTGCAGCATGTTTACAATATCATAAGTAGTTATAGCAGCTGGCATGTTTTGTCACTTTTATTTAAAGGCATATTTGGTCCTGTCATTAAGGGACGTGCCCAGACATATGCAGGTAAGTAACAAACACAACAAGGAACCTGTAGTATTTTTTTTATTGTTCAAGTTATTTCCTTTTCCGCATGTGGCATATGTATGATTAAAATAATAATTACCAGTATTAACTACTTACATCTCATATTGATTAAGAATTAGAATAGCCTCTTTAACTGAAAACCCTTAAACTGCATTCAAGTATAGTTTCCCTTATAACTGGTTTTAGCCATCCTTGAACATGATAGTTTTTCATAAATGCTTGCACATTGGCTAATTTGTTAATCCTCCTTTTCTCTTTCTTTTCTTTCTTTCTTTCTTTCTTTCTTTCTTTCTTTCTTTCTTTCTTTCTTTCTTTCTTTCTTTCTTTCTTTTTTAAGGTCAGACAGGCAGGTATAAAGCTTGACTCCAAAGTAGAAAGAACAATGTATTAATTTGAGACTTTTTTTAATTCCGAAAGCATGAAAAAACTGAAGTAACAAAAATTGAATCGAACCACAGTATTTCTTTCAAGATAATTATTTAAAAAATAAAAAGTGGTACAACATCAGTAAGTCAGGTAAAAGTACTCCCCAGAATATAATAAAATTCCAGAAATTGACTTTATTTTTAATCATAAAACTCAGGGTCTGACCCCATCAACGTAAAGGAAGAAAGTGTTGATCTAGAAGAATTATCCTATTTCTAGATATTCCTAGCAATTTACAGATGCCTACTTTCATGTTCTTACTGTAATAGGGGCTTCTTACTCTGAAAAACATTGAATATTGTTGACTCATTCCACGTTTGGTAATGTACACTACCCAATTGACTAAAAAAGGAAATCCTCTATGCCCACGAAGAGTTAATTTCTAAATATAGTTTTTCAAAACTTTTTTTTTTTAACAATCTCTGTGTTTTATGCCAGAGGCTTTCCTCAGGTCCCAGAAACATTGGTTATTATTATATCTTAAAATGAGGCACTAAATTGCAAACTGGGAATTCTTTGTCCTGAGATGGGACTTACTGCCTGGTGACCTGTTCATTGAGGTCCCCAGATTTTGTTGGGATAGCTCCAAAGCCCAGACCATTAGGTCCTTGTTTGGTGCTCTTTAGTATTTCCAAAGAAAAGTCCTCCAGTGTCATACCTGAAGATGTGTGCAGAGTGCGGTAGGTGCGGACAGGGGGTCGTGGGGAAGGCATTCAACCACATTGCTCATGTTCTAGCAGCTGAGAGAGGCAAGGAACCTGGGGGCTCTCAGTGGCCCTTCTATAGACTTTCACTTGATCTTTTTGTTTCCAGTCTCGTCCCTTGTGCCTTCTTTCAGCTGTGCCTCAGAACCCAATCCTCTGAGGTTCAACTTTTTCAAAAGAATGAACTTCCGGCTTCCTACCTGGGTAAAAAAGGGTCATTTTCTTGGCTATGTGAAATGGAGGAGGAAATTTGGCTGCTTGTCTTAAAGACTCTAAACCAATTGTTCCTATGGGTTTGACCCCACAACTAACCACTCTTCAGCCTTCAAAAATACCTGGTGCCTCTATCCCTGAGCCTGTCTGAGATTCAGCGAAGTGAAACATCCTGTTTCTTGTTGGCTAACGCCATGCTTTCCCATCACTTATCTTGGAACAATCCCAGTCAGGGCTACCACTCATCCACTTTTTAAGCTTTCAAAATGTTGTTGGCATCCGTCATGAATTGTCACCTCCTTCTCCATGCTCTTATCTTTGGAGGATATGCCTTTGTTTTGCTTTGTTTTTATTGTTCCTTAACTGTCATTTTAGGAGAAAATTTGAGAAGATCCAGGAAAAATGCACACATTCAATCCCCCATGTTTGATCAGAAGCGCTATGAATGAGCGCTGTAAAATGTACATTATCACCTATTCCGAATGTACATCATCACCTCCCATTCCAAAATGTATATCATCACCTCTTCACGTAGACAAAGGTCAGCCTGAAGGGAGCCATGCCTCCTTGCTATTCTCTAAGTCCTGGAGTCAAGTCAGTGTCTTTACTGAGCCAAAGTAGCCAGATGGAAATGGTTAGGGAATGATCACTGGCTCAGGAGGAGGATATGTACAGCCACACCTCCCACTTATCACAGACATTTTTAAAAATGGTATGGATTATACATTAACAATGGAGATAAGACAGTAGACAAAGTTGAAAGCAAGATATGTGTCTGTCAGTGGCAAAATAAATTCAAAACCAAAATCCCCTAACAAATAAAAAGATAAACTTTTGAGAAAAGTCTTGGAGTATATATACTATTGGATCAACTATTTCCAATTTTATCTTTATTATCCAGAAAATGTTGTATCCAAGATTGGACAAACCACACACACACACACACACACACACCCCAAAGCAAAAAATATTCTTAATTCCTATTAACCCAATAAAAAATCTTAAAGAGTGAATACATTGTCTTAAAGATTCAAATTTTCAGGCAAGTACTGTGTGTTAGGTGGTTACAACAGTTGATAGTAAAGACTGAAGCTAAGCTTCCTTCGGACATAGAAAGCCTCATCATTATAGTGACTTCGGGATAGCCAAATCTAGTTAATACGCCTTCTTGGTTCTATGGAGCATACTATAATCTGTGCCAAATGCAATTAAAGAATGGTTCAAATGGCAATCTGTGGAGCTTTGAAGATATCCGTGGGAAATAGGCTGCCTGACTGTTCATTACTGTTGTAATAGATTAGAAGTGACATTGGTTTAAAAAAAAAAAAAAGCAACTCATCATTCTGGTCCAATTGACCAATTAGGGCATTCACACTTGTCATACTGCAGTTGCACAATTGTTGACATTATTGTTCATCGGATGATGGTTATGGGAAAGATACATGGTGTTTGATAGACACTTGTAATATCTCTGCCTCAGTCCAAGTTTAAGTCTTCATGCACATGTGAGTCTAAATACGTGTATTGAGGCACATAGGTAAAATGGACCAAACCAGCATCGGGTGATAACAAATCAGTGGGTTGATAACTTAAAAAGGGGACGTTGGAAAACAAGGTAACCAGACAGCAAGAAAAGTCAAGATTTGTATGAGCTGCCTCACTCCCCTGTGACATACATGAGAAGACTCATAGCTATAGGAATTGGAAACTTATTCCCTGACAGAGCTTTTCCTTGTCATTCCAGATATCAAGGGAAACTCTCTTCTATAATAATTTGTCAAAAGAAGGCATTTATATTGACATAAATTTTTATCATAGCTTCAAATTATACCTATTAGGTTTGCATCGTATATCCATTCCAGAATGCTCTTTAAAAATGGAACAGGAAGCATTTTTTATACTTATGATCCTTATATTGTTTCCCACTGTTTTATTAGCACTTCAGATGAGGAACAATATAGTCAGGGATTGTTTTGTCAGTGAACAATTAGCTCTTCAAAGATCTTTCCAGAACGTAAATCATCTTCCATTTTCCTTTTGTAACTTCAACACCGAAGTTAGGAAGAAGACTATATGTAGATGTACCACAATTTGGACTTAATAAGACCTGGACCAACCTAAACTAAATCACCTGAATTCCTGTTCTCAGCCCTCTTTCTTTTCTAAGCAGGAGCCCAACCAGCTAGACTCCGGTGAAGTGTTTAAAGAAATCCAAATGGCATAGGGCTTAGGCTGTCTATACTGGTAAACTCTAGGCAGAATTACAGATTTCCATGAGGAAGGAAGATCCTCTTAACCTTTGTTTTGGTTTTATTTCCTATAGATTATCAGTTATAAATGTTGACACCTTATAAATGAAAACAAAACTCTCAAAGGACCTCTCCCACCACCATCATTTCTTCCTCAGTAGTCCCCGCCCCGCGGGGACTGGTCTTCCTCTCCCTCTGAATTCCAGGTAGTTAAGGTGGTAGAAATAAGCACGTTAGACCTGAGGCTGAGCCTGGGTGGTGGGTGTGGACCGGATGCATTTGTTATGCAACAGCAAGAAAGGGCACGGGCAATGGGGGGGAAAAATGTAGACAAGTTAATTGCTGTGAATTACTGCAATTGTTAAGCCAATAATAGAGTAATTCCTAAAACCTAGGACTCCTTGGGAGTTCTCTTTGTAACAATTCCACCAAAGGTGCTAACACAGCACCTACCTGAATTAGTGCTTTTCAAAGATGACTTGAGGTATAATTTATATCTATTAAAGGAAAGGAGAAATACTAAAGTGAACATGACTTATGGGCTGGTTTGGGGGGGTGTGGTTTTACTTAATAGAAGCTGCTTATGAGTAGTTTGGTCACTTGTTCTTACTGGTTTTAACATAACTAGTTAAGGACTTAATGCCACTTAACTGTTCTGTTATGTCGATGGCTAATACCCTGGCTCTAAGCATAATGTTACAGGTCTATAGTACACACATTTAATTTTATTTCCATTATTTCTGGTGAGTCAGTTGTAATATATGGATTTTAAAAAATGTTTACTTTCTGTAATGGGCCTTATATGTCACATTTTTATTTATTCGCACAGATACTATTAAGAGCCAACTTGGGCTTTCCCTATGCTAAGTGTTAGTGACCTGGACAGAAATAAGGTCTGGTCTTTGCAATCCAAGGGAAAGAGATGGGAAAAACTTTGGTTGCAGGACAAGTTTGAGTAAGTTCTATGTTAGAGGTGCAAGTGAACGTGTGGTACACAAGGAGGGAGTTGAAATAATTAGGAAAAATCAAGAAAAACTTTGGAGAAGATGAATTTTTAGCTAACCTTTGAAGGAGTCAGGTTTTCCTGGGAAAGCAAACAGAAAAGAATACTCAAGGCCTGAGAAAAAGGAGAAGCAAATGTACAGAGATGTGAATGGCCTAGTTTGGTGAAGAGTGAGGGTCATCGAGGAGTTTAACGGTAGACAAGGCTGGAAATGTGGTTTGGAGTTAAGTCACACAGGTCTTGAACGCCATGGTAAGACATCTGTACAACAGCGAGACCAGCCCATTCTTTCCTAAGTTTAAGAACTGTGGTTTTCAACCAAGGTCAATTTTGCCCCAAAGGGACATTTTGTGATGACTGGAGACAGTTGTGGTTGTTGTAACCGGGGTTGGGGATGCTACTGGTTTCTAGTGGACAGAGGCCATGGATGTTGCTAAACCCCTACAAGGACAGGACAGCACCCCACAACAAAGAATTATTCAGCCTCTAATGCCAGTCGTACCGGGATTGAGAAATTCTGGTTTCAGAAGATATTTCTATGGTACCAGGGAGGATGGAAGAGGGAGAAGGGGCTGCGGGCAGAGAGGCTTGCAAGACAATTCCAGTCACGGTGTTGGAGCGGGATGACAAGACTATAGTCAAGCAGCAGCAGGGGGCTGGCGCATTGTAAAGAATCCTAAGTAGCCAACTTTCAGAAACTCAGACCCCAATCAGTGATGGAGAGCAAACATCAGCAGTTTATCTCAGAGAGTCCTTCCCAGAATCGCCTGTGGTTGTTATTTAAAAACCGAGAGGCTGGAGACCCCACCTCACTGACAGATGCAGAATCCGTGAGCCAGGGACCAGCATGCACGTTTTTCACAAGCTCCTGGGGTAATTTTTCAGCAGGAGATCCCCCTCAAATCCTTGATTCCTAAACTTGTTCTCTAACACGTCAAAGATGCTTATGATTGTCCTGATTTTTTTTTAATCACTCAACTTAGAATGTATGTCCCCCAGCTTGTGAAGTAGGGACGTAAAGCAAACACAGGGAAGGTGTTGCAAAAACAAAGGTATAGCTGTGTCTTCTGTATACAGGAGCTGTTTGGGGGTATTTGTGTAAATGTCACATCTCTCCTGAATTAAGGCACACCTTCGCCACATTTCACATGCACACTTTGTCCCATGCTGGGGCCATCGCTAGTCCTGCCCCTCACATGCGTGGTCAGCACATTCTCCGATGAATGGTTGATTCAGTTCTGCATGCTCTCCCCGGGTCACCGCATCCCAGAGAGAAATTAGACATTTGTCTTGTAGACTTCTGGGCTCTCCTGTACTTTTCTACCAAGAACATATGCCAACATGTTACCAGGGTTCTGTCTGAGTGGGAGTCGGGATTAGAGGTAATAGGTATTTTCTTCTTCTTGTATAAGTATTTTCCCGAAGGCCCTCACTGAATCAGCACAGCTTTTGTAATACAGAAAGAACATACAAAACGAGTTGTCAGAAAGCAATTTGATGAGTTTGCATTTGGGCACGGTCCCTGCAAGAGATCACCGTAAACCACCCGAATACAGAAAGACACCCCAGGAAGCCCTTTATTGTCAACAATGGCAAAGGATGGAGCCCAAAGGGGATAGATTTCACTATAAATATCTGTCCCTATATTTCTTGAGATCCCTAAACTATGTTTTCCACTACAGTCCAGAAAGAAACTGCCCAGATGTTCAAAGTCGGGTTCCTTTAGATGAGTCTCATTAAGTGAAAAGTTGGGACAGCCAAGACCCATGGGTGTCAGAGTGAACACTACAATTCCAAATGCAGAATAACAACTCGGATCCTGGCCCTGGTACACACAGAATGTATCAGCCTTTTTGTATTTGTCCTTCAAATTAGCCCCTTTCCAGAGAGGAAAATGCCCTCATCTTAGAAGCCAGCCAACTCTGCCTTCCACACGGAGGGGGGAGTGTGATGTGTCTGGGTCAGAATCGTTGGCTTGAATCCTGGCTTTGCTAGTTGCTAGTGGTGTGACCTTGAGCAAGTCATACCCACTCTCCAAATGTCAGTTTCTTCCACCCTGGGGCTCCGGTAGACCAAATATGCTGCGCTTGAGAGCTAGATCTGTGACCTCTGAAGAATTAAGGGTGTTTTTGGTGTCTTTTGGCTTATTTGATTTTACTGGTATCTTTCCTAGCTGCACACGTAAGAATACACTTAAGTCACTTCAGGAGAGAGGAAATTATTGTGAGCTTAGAAACTGACTGGAGTTGAAATGGGAAAAAAAAGATCAAGGAGCAGGACTTTGCCCTCCATCTTTCTGTCTTCCATAGGCTACCTGCTTTCTCTCTCAGACACAGCATCTCTGCTTCTAACTCCTTAGGTCCTATAGAGGACTCTGAGGATGCCTGTGTTCCCCTCCTCCAGTTTCTAAGGCACAGGGGCTGTTGCCTGTTTGGAACTTTCTCTCCCTCAAGACTTCCTTTCATTAGTTCCCCATGGTTCCTGGCTCATTTTTTCCAAGTTTCTACGTTTGAATTTCCAAGAAAAGGAATGCAAATAACCGGCTTCTCTTGGGCTAATGCGTAAGTCAAAGGTCGTGGCCCACCTATCAGTTTTTTGCTGTGCAGTCAGGCACCATCACTGGTCCCCTGGTCTGTTTTGCTCTGACCATTGCGGCTGGGCGAGGAGGTAGGATCATAATAAAAATGGCCACATGTGGATAGAAAGGCACTGACTGAGAGTTCTAGGAATTATACTGGTATAAATACTCAACTCTAACTCCTGGCTTTAGCACTCTTACATATGTATCCTTTTGGAGTTTGCTACCGTTCTATGTTGTTCTGTGGTCTAGGAAACATACATGTCTAGGGCTGTTGCCTTGGGAAATGGGTCCACAGCCTAAAAGGTATGCAGTCTGGAAAAAAGTTACTACTCCTTCACATGAAAGACCAGAACCAGGTTTCATTCTCCTTTGCTCTTTATGCTATCATAATGTCTCAGCGGATCGTTTCCATGACCTGCAGCAAAGCATCCTTGCTAAGTCACTTGGTGGAATCTTTAAGGGAGAACTTTATAATAATTCAGTGTGGAGCTCATGTGATCTAGAGAATGTATTGGGAGACAGGGAAGTGGGATTGAGTTTAAAATTACTTTTAAGGACAGTGATATCTCCCAGAATACTCAGCATTGCTTGCCGAGTTTGAGGTTTTGGCCGTCACTCTGAAAAGGTGAACTACCTAAAAAGCCAATGGAGAAAAAATCCAGCATCAGTCCCCGAGGCCTGAGTCTCCACACCTGCAGTCTTGCTGATGTTCTAATATTCAGGGATAGAAGGGGGGAAAAAAGGAAAAAAAGATTGACTTTAGGAATTCATTTCCAGCCATTTCAAACAGCTTTGGCATTTCCTGTTAAGAAATGTTATTTATGTCAGCTCCCCCAGTGTAGCAGTTTTCACTGTCTGGTTTGTGACCCCGTTAGAATATGGTAGCCCCAGCAATCCAGCGCAATACGGACTCTTTCTCTTCATGCATGCCACCAAATCAGCTGAAGTCAGGCTGCGTCATGTTAACACACTAAGTTAATTTGTTTAACCAGCTGACTCGGACTAAATGCTCTGTATGGCCAAGAATCTATCAGATAATAAATCATCATTTCACTCATTGATAGAATCTCTTCCTCTGTTGACTCAGTCTTTTGGCTAAAACAGCAACTTGATACCCCCTCTAAGGCTAACTTCCTGGAATTTGAAAGTTTGGTGGTAATGTTATTTGCAAGCATACTTTGTAATTATTTAAAACAATTCCTTAGTTTGGTGGGCAGACTGAGTGTCACAACAGTCAGATTCTGTACTCACTGCTAAGGAACTGGAGGAGAGACCTGGCCTCTGCCCTCAAGGGACTTCCAATCTGGACAAGGGGATGAACGAAAAATTTTAGGAAACAGTAGAAAAGTTATGACTGAGGTAGAAGACAGCCTGCTCTGAATATTTGCGTTCATTTCATGTGACTATGTCTATAATTGCTCTTGAAGTGAAGTAATTTACAGGTGCTAGGTTGGGTGTCGCCTGAGAGACATGCACAGAACTCTAAAGGCCGGGCTCCAATAGAAATTGCAGAAATGCAGAAATGACCCAAAACACCATTGTGATGTCGCCTTTTATTAGCCCACTGAGGAGATGTAATTATTCTGCTAAGTCTTTGTTTGCTATTTGAGAGCAACAAATTAAACCCCACTAATCTACCTTGCTGGATGGTACTTATCAAACCTAAGAGGCTTCAATTATCAACAGCTTAATAAAGTTACTAATCTGCATTAAATGAAATCCTTTGCAAAATCACATTGAAACAATGCTTAAGTCATAATCAGCCTGCCTGGTGTCTACAGCCTGCTGTGGCTGAGCCCCAGAATGCACTGTGTAATCAAATTCCATGTTACTTAAACTCAGAAAAATTCCCAATGGGGTTGTGTGTGTGTGTGCTTTTTTAAGTCACGTTAATTTATAGAGTGCCTTTTTAATCCAAAGAAAATTGACATTTAGGTATAAGACAAATAAGAATGTCATTTAAAACTGCTTCAATTCAGCCACCTGTTATACAAAGGAAGTTTAACAGAATGTTTTATTTTGCATACAGCAAGCTAGCACTGTAGCTAACAAGTCTTCATATGATACTCAGAGAATCCAGAGCTGTCATCGTGTTATCAATCCAGACGACAGTGCCTTGGGAGGTAGTAAGAGATAGGCAGTATGCTTTAGGTTTGCAAAGGAAGAAACAGAGGCAATGGAGTGCTTTGTCCTCAGTCATAATCAGAAACACAAGCAGGCTATCATTGCATCTCTCTCTCTCTCTCTTTTCTAAGCAGTCCAGGTAAGAGGATTGTAAGAGCAGAATCTCTGAGTGGTTTAGCATTCACTCTTCTCCAAAGTACTTGTATTGATGTCTGGCACAAAAGCTCAATTTGGTAGTAACAGTGTCTTGGGGAACTCATCAGTTAAGTCTGGAATGTTAAGTAATGGGCAGAGCAGTACAGATGTGGGTAGGATTTGTGCATCTAAGAAGCCCTAGCATTAAACTGAACAAAGCACTTCAAGATTTTTGTCCTCAATCTTATAGACTAATTTATCATTTAAACCTGTCCAGGGCACAAAGAACTCCACACATAGGGAAATACCAGCTCACATCCAGCCATTTAGGATTCTCTTGGAGCAATGTCATTTTTTAAACAAAGAAAATGCAGAACTTTCTACTTGGCTAGAACAGAAGCTAGCAAGGACCCTCATTTAAAGGCTACCTAGGAAATAAAAGTCCTGATCTCTGTTATTTTGAATGACACAGACTAAAATTATTTTTCGGATTGTCTACCATCAGCCTCTATTTTCTTTTTCTTTTTTTTTTTTTAAAGATTTTATTTATTTATTCGATAGAGATAGAGACAGCCAGTGAGAGAGGGAACACAAGCAGGGGGAGTGGGAGAGGAAGAAGCAGGCTCATAGCGGAGGAGCCTGATGTGGGGCTCGATCCCAGAACACCAGGATCACACCCTGAGCCGAAGGCAGACGCTTAACCGCGGTGCCACCCAGGCGCCCCAGCCTCTATTTTCTAAGACTTGAAAATTTTGAGCAAAGGAGTGATATAACATGATCTAAATTAAGTGGGAAAACATAATCGATGGGCAATTACACTACTTAACAAACAGCTAAATTTAAATGATGACATCTACTGACACTAAGAAAAGACTTTGTGTACCTTCAAAATAACATGGCAATCAAAAGCCTCCCTGAGATTTTCTCCTTAGATTCCAAAATATTGATTTGGGGGCCCAGGCATTCCAGAATGATAGTATGGACCCCACTGTCTTTCAAATGTGCTAATAAGCTATAATGCCAATGAAAGGAAGGGTGGAGATTTGATTTTAATACATTTCTCTCTTTTCATTGCTTTCCAGCATGTTCTCTGTAATGTAGAACTGGTGAAAGCAGAACTTGGGAGTGTGTCTGCCAGATTCCAACAACATAAGAAAACAAAACAAACCTGTGCTTGGGTATGTGTGCACGCGCGAATGCACACCGGGCACGCGCGTGCGTGGAACCCACGGGCATGTGACCTAGCGTAATCACTCAGCCAGTCAATGGCAATGCCTTAGGACTGACAGGTGCATTTGGCCCAGTATTGCAAGGCTCAACAGTTCCACTGGTGCAGAACAGGTTAGGAAGATAGAAGAGCAAGGTGTTCTATTAGTGAATATCTTAAAGCATGATCCATCCACAATCGATGGATCTTTTTCTTGATAACTGTGTAATATTATCCATTATTTTAACAAATGTTTCTTAAGGATCTATTAGGTATGGGGTTAGGGAAGAGAGTGAAAAGGTAAGTAGATATGGCCCCAGCCCTAAATGAGCAGGGGGATATAGAATAACTGCAACCGTGAAGAAAGATAGAGAGTGTTAACAGTCAGGGAAAGGACAAAGTGCTTGGAAGCTCGGGGGAGGAAACACTTTCCATTGTAGAGATGGCAAGAGGAGAAGAAAGGAAAATTAAAGCTAAATCTTAAGAAGTAGAAAGCCTGAGAACAGCTGATTAAATTGAAACCTCCCTGAAATTATAGAAATACTGAAGGACAAAAGTCAATTAATTGAAAGAAATGCAGCAAAAATCATTTAAGTGCCTCCTCTATGCTGAGAGCACCAGTGGTCTTCCAGACCCAGCCCCAGGTCCTCTCCTGGCCAAAACTGACCCTTCCGTCCTCCGAGCATCCCCGCTCAGTGTGTCTCTACATCTCTTATGTCACTTATGCTATTCCGTGTGCCTGCTTTCTACTTCCTAGCTGTGTGACATTGAGCAAGAAGCCTGACTTCTACTGCCTCATTGTCCCTATCTGCAAAATGAGCACAATAAAAGCACTTACTGCACAGGTGTGTTAGGTTCAATTCGTTAATATAAGGACATAATTAGACCAGTGTATACATACCATAAGGGCTATAAACCTGCTATTGCTATTATTTTATGTTATTAATAGTAGCTTTTCTTTCTTTCTTTCTTTAAATTATTTATTTGGAGGAGAGAAAGAGAACGTGAGCGGGAGGCTGGGCAAAGGAAGAGGGAGAGAGAGAATCGTAAGCAGACGCATCCCTGGGCCCGGAGCCCACACGGGGCTCAGTCTCAGGACCCTGAGATCATGGCCTGAGCCAAAACCAACAGTCTGATGCTTAAGTAACGGAGCCATTCCGGCACACCTATTGTAGCTTTTCGTCCATCTTACTGATTTCCCTTCAGAACAGTGCTTTTCCAGCTTTAATGTAAAGGAATCACCTGGAAATCTTACCAAAGTGTGGGTGCAGATTAGATAGGTCTGGGGTGGGGCCTAGGAATCTGCATTTCTAACAAGACCCCATGCTGCTGGTTTGCGGACTACACATTGGGTCTGGAGTTAGGGTCCATGTGCTGGCCCACAACCTGTTTGTGAATGACAAGAGAAGTGCAAAAACTGAGAATAAACATCCAGAAATTTCTATAGCACTTTGCCATTGCCACAAAGTCCAAGTGCATCATTTTGCAGCGTTTTACAAAACGATCAGTGTGTAATGGTCTGAACTTTTTTTTTTTTTAAATAATGATCCTTCAGCACAGATCACTTGAGAAGCATTGCTGTAGCACACAATATAAACGGAAAAGCAGATACAGGGTCTTTGTAAAGTTTTGTACTTCCTCTGCAACTAAAGCAGTTTTGCACGTGATCCGTGTTCAACAGATACTCTTAAATGCTGATGTAAATTAATTTAAAAATAAGCGAATGCAGCCCTGATTGCCCATTTTCAGATTTTCCACACAATGGTTAGAGTCAGGGCTCCAGGCAGCATCAACTTTAATGAAGTACAATTAGCAAGTCCACAACTAAGCTTCTACATTTTATTCTTAATGGTTGTTTAAAGACTTCTGCATTAGAACTGTTAGCATAGAGAAATATTTTCTCAACCTGGTTCTCGCTTGTGAAGTATTGGATTTGTACATTTGTGAAATGCATGCCTTCTCTCATAATAATTCACTTTCAAATAACTAACTCTGGGATTTGAAGTGGGACAAAATACATAGACTCTTGTGCATTCGTCACATTTACTGTGACCTCGGGTAGACTCAGTATTTCAGAGTAATGCACACCATAGTAGGACATGTGGTACTCAAAACAGAAAGGAAAAGGAAGAAAGAAATACATTTGAACAGAAGAAACATGGTATTATTTTGTGTGTGTGTGTGTGTGTGCGCGCGTGTGTGAAAGTCAACTAGTACTACCGTCTATTATATGCCTTTACCCGAAGTGACAGTGAATGGTCACACACAGTATTTTAATACAGAGATAGCATCCCAGAGTCAAGAATTTCACATGAGAGTGTGTGTGTGTGTGTGTGTGTGTGTGTGTTTTATGACTTTCCTTTGCAGTTATATTGAGCTAGAAACAAGGCGTCATTCACCAGAAAGAAGTTAGTTTTTTACTAAATATTGGAGAAAAGACTTAAGATCTCTTGCACACTTAGGGTTTGGAGTTTAAGTTGGTAGGTGAAACAGGATACTTGGTCTCTGCTCCATGATTTCTCAGTGATTAATGACCTGACTTTACTTCCAGAATAGTTATCACACTTACCTTTCATGTGCTAATAGGAATCTTAGGATAGATCACATTATCGAATTAAATAAACCTCTAGAGAATTGCTACATAATGAAAATTTACATTTGAAACATTGAATTGTCCACAACCCCCTCCATGCAGGTCATGAATATTATCTGTTTATATTTCCTCAAAAGGTAGTGTTCAAATTAAAGACTAACTTATATTATGACATTTTTACTCTCCTCTCTTTATCTGGAGCAGTCGCGGATCTGAAAGAAGGTTGATGTGGCTGGAGCTAGTGAGCTGGGATGTGAGAAGTATGCAAAGCTTGGGAGCAGTTGAGGAATCTAGATTGTCTTCTAGAAGTAGTGAGAAATCACTGGACGATTTGGGGACCAGGAAGATGGAATGCCATGAGCTAATTTATTTTATTTTATTAACTTTTTTTTTTTTTTTTTAGAGAAGGCGGGAGGGGAGCCGGGCAGAAGGAGGGAATCTTTTTTTTTTTTTAAAGATTTTATTTATTTATTTGACAGAGATAGAGACAGCCAGTGAGAGAGGGAACACAAGCAGGGGGAGTGGGAGAGGAAGAAGCAGGCTCCCAGTGGAGGAGCCTGACGTGGGGCTCGATCTCATAACGCCGGGATCACGCCCTGAGCTGAAGGCAGATGCTTAACCGCTGTGCCACCCAGGCGCCCCGGAGGGAGAGAATCTTAAGCAGGCTCCATGCTTAGCGCAAAGCCTGATGTGGGGCTCGATCTCACGACCCTGAGATCATGACCTGAGCCAAAACCAAGAGTCAGACGCTTAACCGACTGAGCCACCCAGGTGCCACAACTAATCCATTATTTTAAATGGTCATCACTAAAACTGTTCCATACAAAACCACAATGATAGAGTCGTGATACTGTGCGTTTTTGTCAAAACTCAGAGAACTGTACGCCACAAAGCAGGAACCCTGAGATAATCTGTGGATTTTACTGAATGAAGATGTATCAATGTCAGTTCATAAATTGGAACAAATGTAGCACACCAAAGCAAGACGTTAAATAAGGAAACCATGGGGAGAGTAGAGGGAGGGAATATAGGAGAACTCTCTGTACTTCTGTTCAATTTTTCTTCAAACCTAAAACTGCTCTAACAAATAAATAAAATCTCTTAAATAAGAGGGAACAAGGATGGACAGTGAACTGGGGGGGGGACAAATTAGGAAGCCATCACAGTATGTTTTTTGAATAGCTTTATTAGCATAGCTCCTGTCAGAAGAATAGTGCTATCAGAAATTCATTTTGATATCAAACATTCAAAGATGGGAATTCTCAGTGCCCCTGGGTGGCTCAGTCAGTTAAGCATCTGCCTTTGGCTCAGGTCATGCTCTCAGGGTCCTGGGATCAAGCCCCGCATCGGGCTCCCCACTCAGCGGGGACTCTGCTTCTCCCTCTCTCTCAAAAAAATAAATAAAATCTTAAAAAAAAAAAAAAAAACAAAGATGGAATTCTCCATATTAGAGTAAGGTGAGGTGGTAAGAAAATAGAGGAGAAAAAAAATCATGTTGCCATTCAATGGAATGCAAATTGGAGCTTAAATCTATATTTCTCATTACCTACTGTGGTTACGCCTACTTTTGAATTTGTGTTCATTTCCGTGTGCATCAAATTTAAATCAATATATTTAGAGAAAGCTAAAACATGTATCTGCGTCTTCCAAGACCTAAAATCTTCCATAGAGATTTTAGATTATGCTAAGATAAGAATAAATCCAAAAGGTAGAACTTAGGTTGGTAGTGAGTATGTAAGGGAAGACATTGACAGGACTGGAAGCTGGGCCTAATAACCTCGAACCATCTTAAAACTTTAGTACAACAGAACCAGAGGCTGAATTTATGTGGATGATTTTATTTCCTATCTAACAATCTAGTAATTTGACAGAGAAAGATGGCTATCAGACAGAAACGCATTTATGCTGTATTAACTTAATATCTAGTAATTTTTCATTTCCTGAGAGTAATAGGAATAGCTTCACATTTACATCGCTGGACCTGTTTGCTTATAACTTGCTTCTGATGATAAAAATGGGATTGATTCGATCTCAGCCTCTCCAGTTAAATAATTCTTGATTGCTAGGTTTTAAAAAAAGAAGAAGTACAAATCATGGGCAGTCTCTTCACAGTCTGTCCTGAATGATCACCAGGATTTGATTCATCATTTGGTGGTGAAGGAGAGCAAGAGAACACCAAGTTCTGGTCTTGAAAACTCTCTCAATGGCCGAACTTAGAAATGTCAAATTATTAATTAATTGTAATAATGTCTTAATAATACTTGGAGTCTTGTTGAAACAGAATTAGAACTTCTCCTGTGTGCCGGATTGCTACACCAGGGCATTCTTAAGAATGGTTGGCATCTAGTGAGAATTCTTTCAGGGATTATTTATTAATTCAAATCTCCTTATGTACTTTGTCTCAGTAGGCACAAAACCTCGTGCTCTGCTACATTTTTGTTTGTTATTGAAAGAATAATGGTTCTACGAATTGGTAAAAATTAAAATTTAAAGAAAAAAAAAACCCTCATTTTCAAAATGCCTCTACACATACCCTGTACACACTCATGAGGGCAGAGTTGTTGGGGTCTGATTCCCTGAATCCTCAGCTCTAAGAACTGGGAGTGACCTAAGAGATCACCAAGATGAAGTCACTTCCCCAAGGCCACATGCATAGTTGTCAACAAGCCGTGACTAGGATGTGTATCTCAGGACTCCTGACCAGTCAGGCTTCCACCGGGCTCTGCCTTACAACAGCTTTGAATGGATAAAGAAAATCCGGGTTTCAGAAATAAAATCCCACAGCCAGATTTAAGTCTGTCCCTTGTGAGGGTACAGAGTTTGACCTGAGAATTGAAATCACTCCTTGATTAAGATAAATCAGTATCTCAGATAAAGCAGAAGACTCTAAAGTAGTTAGGACTGATGATAAAGAAACTAAAAACAATTGAAAAATGCATATGTATGTGTGTATATATATGTGTGTGTATATATATATATGTATATACATATATACACACACAAATATTTAGAGGTATATGTAAATGTTATATAATGTTATAAATATATTTTAATATAATGTTATAAAATATGTTTTAGAAATAAAATATGTAAAATTAAAAATAAATACAAAAATATGAGTACAATATAAAAATAGTAATATAGAATTTACTATGTATTTATTATATATAAATAGAAATATAGAAATATGAATATATATTTATATATTTTAAAGTTTTTATGTATTCGTGTAGAGAGAGAGAGAGAGAAGGAGATGGAAAGGGGCACTGGTTTCCTTAGCAGTGAATCCTGATGTGGGAACTCTACCACAAATACAACTATGTATCCCTCCTCACCCTCTTCTCAACATCTTGGTCCTTCCAGGGCAAGAGAGGTAAACAAAATGGAAATTAGCCTCTGAATCTATGGTACAGTTTGTCACATAAATGCCACATTTCTACATAACACAAAATGTTTCCATTTCACAGCTCACCCTCTTTCTTTGGCTCCTGGCAGTGCAGGAGTAGGGAAAGGTAAACAGAATTGAGAGCGTAGGGGAGGACATCACCTGACCCCTGCTCCTCATTTACTCGACAGAAAATAAAGTATCTTCCGTGGGGTCAGCCTCCAGGAATATAGACACCACCCCACCCTTCCTCCCCTCACCCTCCACCCTGTCCCCCGTCACTGGTTGTGCACCCATAGTATTACACAGATATTTCTAACAAATGACGCATCGCTTTAAACTACCTGACTCCTGTGGAGTGGGTCAAACCTCATTCTCATAGTTTTTTTGGTCATAATTTTTTCTTGCATTTTCTCCTTCTCTGACGAAGTTTCTCCTACCGTTACCTTTTAAAGATGTACACCAGTTTAATAGCGTTGGTACTACTGTGGTTCTGTTTTTCGGTCGATGAAGGCAGTAAAGTCCCTAAGATATGTATGTGGCTTTTGAGTGTTTATGCTACCAGGTATGAAATCAGCTATTACGTTCAAACAAATGGTCAATCCTGGACTCTAACTAGGTTGCTTTCGAAATAGAGGCCTACATCCTCAGGCAATGCTTTGGCGGTCTGTTAGGCTTGATGATGTGTGTATATTTTATTAAGATCAGGATGATTAAAATGCACTTATTCCACTACAAAGAAAAAAAAGATCATTCAGCACCCCTAAAACCAGTCACAGAGTGTAAAGGGATGCAGGGTTCTCTGTACCCTAACGAAAGGAAGCACAAGGGCTTGGGGCCTATCCGGCTAAGCCTGATGGCTGATGTGTAACTTCGACGTGCTATAACCTCTATAAGCTCCAGTTTTTTATTTGGGTAAAGGAATTTTATAATACCTGCCTTACAGAGTTACTGCGAATATTTCATGAAATGCTATTTGTGAAAGCATTCCGTGAACTGTAGAATTCTTTACAAATATATGTTACTGCCAAGCAGTGATTAGCTGCTTTATGATGAAGAAACAGTTTTCCAAAGAAACGTGGAAATATATTTTTAAATGGTTTATGAAAATACCTTTGGGATTAACATTCTTATATTTATTCATGTTACTTCTACCTAAGAGTTCTGAATGTGCTTATAATTTACATGGCATGACCCACTGATAAAAAATGAGTTTCATTTATAATTGTAAAGCATAACTTACTGAATCTTGTCCCAATTTGGTGATAAAATATAATTTAACTTTGTGTTAAGGTGTATATGATTTAAGTATAGAGGCTATAAAGTGAATTTCTGTACAAATAATTTCAGTCCACAAAGAATTATCCCCTAAAAATGATTTATGAAGAATGAGGAATTCATATTCCCATAGAAACCGGGGTAACAAATAGAAGGAAGAAGGGACATGTTCTAGGTGAGGCAGTGCCGTAACAGACCCAGGGTATTGAGTATTGACAATGGTTGATTATAAATTTCCATGTGAAAATAAATAATTATAACCCTGTATGACTTTTCCCCTAATGGAAGTATGGGCAAGGTACGGAAGTAGAACAGGAGTTGTGATGATTCACTGTGTCTGGCAGTGGCCAGCCAAGCATTTTAGAGAACACAGTACTTTGTCCAGAGTCTGGAAGAACGAAGAGACATTTACCAAGTGCAGATGCTGGAACTTAGCATTCCAGGCAAATGGGACAGCATCTACAAAGGCTTAGAAGTCTGGAATAGCCTGGTGCATAGGGGAACAATTGATAATTTAGTTTACTGGAGCATAATGTGTTCAAAGATTTGGAGGGAAACTGAAAGATTTGCCTAAGATACCTTCAGGATCAGATCCTAAAGGTTTAAATACTGAAATGACCTGATGGTGCTGGGGATGGGGAGCCACGGAAGGGAACTGACCGAGGGATGGCCGTCGAATCGATCATTTTAGGAAGAACGTGTTGGTGGCAGCATTCTCTGGAGGCAGCTGGCTTTATGATATTTCTCTGGCATTGTTTTTTTACTTTATAAGTCAACCGCAACTCTGAATATTAGAGCCCACGATATATTTATTTTTCAAGCATTAGAATAAAAACAAGGAACATTTAAGAGGGATTGGTCCTGCGTTTCCCCACCTTCACTCACTTTTGTGATACACCATGATTTTTCTCCTACCTGCACACGATTTTTACTCTTATTTATTAAATATTTTTTCATGACTCCAAAAGGGAAAATGTAGGTCCCCAAGCAATAGCATTTGTTAAGTTGCAGGGTTATCATTAATTGTATATTATAACATAAACCCAACTATTAAAAATTGCCCATACCCTAAAATCCCCCTTTAGGAAACACAGGTCCGGGGCGCCTGGGTGGCGCAGTTGTTAAGCGTCTGCCTTCAGCTCAGGGCGTGATCCCAGCGTTCTGGGATCAGTCCCCACATCAGGCTCCTCCACTGGGAGCCTGCTTCTTCCTCTCACACTCCCCCTGCTGTGTTCCCTCTCTCACTGACTGTCAAATAAATAAATAAAATCTTTAAAAAAGAAAAAAAAGGAAACACAGGTCCATCTGCTTCTGTCATCTTATAGGTGAGGAACTGATGTGCAAGTAAGTCAAATGATGTGCCTAAGTCCCTGTGCATGTCTGTGATGGCCCAAACACAGCCCTAGGGGCTGGGGCTACACAAATCACAAAACAAAATCACTGCCCTCAAGCACTCACATGCTAGTGGCAGACGGAGACAATAGGCAAATAATGACGCAAGGACGTGACATACCGCCAGGTAATGTGAAGGGCTGTGAGAAAGACACAGTGTGCCTTGAGATCGCTGGTCAAGGAATGCCCCTTAGGGGTCCCCGATGTGTTCAGGGAGCAAGTTGTGGGGTATCTGAGGATGGAGCTGTCCAGGAAGAAGAAACAGGAGCAAAGGCACCTGGGTGAGAACTTGCCTGACACACTTGAGGAAGAGCCAGGAATTGCAAAGAATGGTGCCACGAAAGCCTGGATCTTTGGCCTACCGTCCGTCCCCTGTAGCCCCATCACGCAGACCCCCTTTGTCTATACCAAGGACTGACCAGCACACACCAATCCCAGCCCACTGCGCTTTTTAGTGGAACAGAGCCATGCTCATTGGTTCGCGTGTTGCCCGTGGCTACCGTGGTGCTACGACAGCAGAGTTAAATGGTACGACAGAGATGCTATGGTCCACAAAGAGCCTACATGATTTGCCATCTGGCCCTTCAGGGAAAATGTTCGCTAACTTCTCCTTTATATCACTCTCTTTGTTGCTCTTGTCGTCAGATGTGGGCATCACAGGAAAAAAAAATGCCTTGGACATCTTTAGAACAGTGAAATACGCGTTTTTCCGTCTTAAAACCTAGTTGCTACTTGTAGAAAATCTGATTTCCGTTTTTAAAATTGAGTTAGGTACCAGTGGAAAGTTTTTAGTATATTCTATTCAAGTGTGATTTTTTTCTTTAATGATAAATTAGGAGAGTAAGGTACTCTGCCATTACATAAAGAAGAACCACAGTCAGCATTCCCCTTGTGGTTTCCTCTTGTTAGTATTCAAATTATATTCTCTCTAAACTACATCTGAAACAGGCTGGAAGTATATCCTGTCAGGAGTTGCATTGTTGGGTGATGCACAAGATTTTAAAAAGATCCATATGGACAGTGTGGCCCAGAGCTACAAGGCTCTTTGGAACTAATTACCTTCTCAGATCAAAGGGTCCTCGAGATCATCCTTGACCTCATGTGAAAGCATCACTGTCGGACTTTACCTGGGCCTCCCTGTCTCTTCAGCAAACGTGCCCATGGTTCTGGTGATAATATTCTTTTTTTTTTTTTTTTTAAAGATTTTATTTATTTATTCGACAGAGATAGAGACAGCCAGCGAGAGAGGGAACACAAGCAGGGGGAGTGGGAGAGGAAGAAGCAGGCTCACAGCAGAAGAGCCTGACGTGGGGCTCGATCCCATAACGCCGGGATCACGCCCTGAGCCGAAGGCAGACGCTCAACCGCTGTGCCACCCAGGCGCCCCTGGTGATAATATTCTTGTCTTTGGTATAAGGTTCTTGAAAGATGCCTCATATTCTTGTCCCCGTCAAATATTTCTCTCTAGAAAGGAAAAGTAAGCAAAAAGGGGAAAAATGAGTAAAACTAGAGAGAATAGAATTAAGAAAAATACAGGGGCAGTATTTAAAATGCTCGGTGTGAATATGAGTGAACTCAGGATTTAAAGTAAGTCAAATGAAGGGTTAAAGTAGCATCTGGTGAGGAACTAGGTTAAAGAAAGATGAATTTTTCAAGTACTTCTTATATCGGAGGGATCATCTGTAACCAATTTATTTAGTCACAAAGATAGTCTACAGCCTACCAGCCCCGTGTCTCTAGGTGCTTGCCTGCCCATCAGCTGTCCTCCTCCTCTTCTCCTTCCTCCTTCTCTCCCTTCTTTCCCTCCTACTTCTGGGCTTTCTCCTCTTCTCTGTTGCCTTCCCCCACCGCTTCTTCAGACTCTGGAAGATTCATGCAGTACATGATAGAAATTTTCTTTCCACATCTTCCCCACTGAGCCTTCTCTATTTTTTTAAGTAATCTCTCCACCCAGTGTGGGACTCACACTCATGACCCGGAGATCAAGGGCTGCTTGCTGTACTGACTGAGCCAGCTAGGCGCTCTCTCTTTTAACTGTATTCTTCCTAAGTCACTTCCTGAACTACTCTCCCCAGTGACTTCCTGTTATCTTAAGCTTACCAGCTGGGGAAAAAAAAATCTGAAAACCTTCTGACCACAAAGAATATAGTTTTATGACTACAAATATATGGTTACGGGAAGAAAAAAAAAGAAAAAACCTTAGGAAAAAATAGAAAAACAAAAGGAAGAAAATAAAAATTAGCCTCAGTCTCCACTTTAGTGTGTTCCTACCTATTCACTTACTACTTTATGCCTGCTTTTCACACTTAAGAATGTGAAGATATGTATTTCTCTATGTAATTAGTCTTCTGAAACTTGAATCTGATCATCATCAAATGGCATCAGCCATAGTTTTGTTAGCCTCCCGTTGATGGACTTTCATTTCCAACTTTTCTGTATTATCAGTAAAGCTGCAATGGACGTCTTTGTGTGCTCCCATCTCTGGTGATTCCCTGAGATTAGAATGCATGGGAGTGTTCCCACGGCATGCAAAGAGGGGATGCACATTATCAAGGCTGTCACGACATACCACTCTGTAGCCAGACTCCTGAGGACAAGCTCAGGGACTCCATCACGAGCTTCATGCGAAAGCTCAGCCTGCTGTACCACTTGCGTGTACTGCTTCCCTGGTTGAAGGGCATTGAGCAATTTAGTGATTCTTGTGTCTGGGGAACCTCAGTATATGATCGATCAGAGTTTGAAGGAGATCAGTCTTGGAAACAACAGAGAGGCAAGGAGAAGGCAAAGGATTCCATCGAAGTTTGGGATCAGTCCTCCAGTTCACACTATGACTCCCCGTGAGCGTTCGCTTAACACCTACTGGGTATTTTCAGGAAAAATGAAGAAAATCAAAGTGGCACTGCCCTCACAGATTTACAGCCTGGGTTGTTGGCCATAAATACCCGCTTTCTGCTCTGACTTCTGTCTGTGGGGAGAGAGCAGTCCTTTGGAGATGGAATGCTTATATATTTACTTTTTACAAAGCATTCTTGTTGAAATTGGAGCTCTTTTCTCTCCCAATTTGTTCACTTACGTAGGTAAGAAGGACTGTTATCTGAAAGATTCACCCACGAGTGATGTTTGAAAGAGCCCTTTCTGCATGAGCCAGAAGCTCCCAGTTGGGCCACTGCAGGTCAAAAGTCACCCTGGTGTGACTGCTCTCAGTCTGCGTCCGTATCCTGGAATGTTCACTGCTCCTCTCTTTTTCAGGGGGAACCGAAAATGGGAGAGTGTAGGTTTCTGATCACACGTTTGCAATTGCAAGGGAGGGGCCAGGATGAGACGTGCAACCAGACAAGTTTTATCATTTATTGACATTTTAGAAGTTGTGGAAAGCCACTGGCAAAGTCCAACTTTATTCTGCTTGGGCTCATGTTCCGGGACCAAACTATTCTTTCTGAAACATGCAGAGTTGTTAACAGTTCCTCTTTAAAGAATCCATTCTCTGGGGAGGAAGGAACAATGCCCCTTGTATGTTCGAACCACTCGGAACATTAATACA
Organism: Ursus arctos; assembly: GCF_023065955.2. Taxonomy (NCBI): domain Eukaryota; kingdom Metazoa; phylum Chordata; class Mammalia; order Carnivora; family Ursidae; genus Ursus; species Ursus arctos. The sequence goes on along the minus strand of NW_026623019.1, from coordinate 11,735,535 downwards.
CTGTTTCCTTAGAAGGGTTTGCTTTCCCGAGTTGAACTTTTCAGAACTCAGAACACCTTATCACACTCTGAGAAGCCTTCTCTCTGAAAATGGAAAAAGGAAAGGGGGGAGAGCCTGTAAGGACTCGTGCCACTTAAATCCGATCTCTCCGGGGGTTTGTTTTTCTTCTGGCGTCAGATTAGATGTTCAAATCAAGCAGGGTTTGAGGGCTGCAAGGGAATGTCCATGGGATTCTTAGGCTAATCCCAAAGCGGCACATTCCAAGGGGCTAATCTGCCCAAGTTCATTGCTTACTTGAAACGTCTCTTGGGGGAAGAGCTGGGCAAGTGGCTTTTTTTCCAGTGGGCGGTCATAAGAGCATTATTAACGGGATGACCAGCCCCAGACACAGCAAACTGAAAGCAACAGGAGCTGCTCGTGGGACTGCCTTTGCCACCACCCAGAGTCAGTGCTCAGGTAAAATGATTTCGGCTCGTTTTCTTCTTGCTCAACCTCCCAAAAGTAGATCTGGGGGACCTAGAGGAAGACCACAGGAATGCCCAGGTTGATGCTGAAGGAAGGCTAGAGTCCAAAAGGAACACAGGCATTCAGTACCTTTGGCTCTTTGCTGCTTTGTTCTGATTAGGACAGAGCGTGCATTGGAAACAGGAGAGTCTCAAAATAAGGAACATGGTGAAATTTCACTCGGATTGTTCTATAGATTTAGTGGATTCTTTTTTTCTCTCTCTAATCTTGTGATTAGTGGTCTGGATTGTTGTTGTTCTGTTAAGTTACGTTCCTAAAGGGTGGATTGCAGTAGCACTTCCCAAGACTTTCTGGAGACAGATTTAGTACAGAGTTGATATATGTACTTGTAAACCATTTCTGCCTAGAGAAGTTCTTGATGCTGTAGCTGGTGGGGAGTCAGAAGTATGAAGCATCAGAGTAATTGGGGGAACTAATGTTTGTAGCAGAACCTTGGTAACAAAGAAGTGAAACCTGACTAAATGAAATAACCTAATATTTTTTCCTTTTAGAGGCAATATGTACAGATTTTGTTTATTTCTATCATTTGTATCCTTTGTTGACTGTACATTTTACTTGCAAAATTAGTACTTTATTCTTTGAGGGTAGATTATTGTACTTTGTTCAAAATGTGAAAGTCCTCACTTTTGTTTTCAATGCGATGTCCTTTAGTTATTAGCCTTTGAAACCACTTCCCTATTACACATCACACATGACTGATAATGCAGAAAGACAAGAAAGAAAATAGCCCTTCATGAACTCGGTCATGGGGATGTGGCTGTTCTACCTTTAGAAAAGAATGTGCACAGTGATTTTCTAAGGTCTGATGGAAGCCATCTTTTCTAAGAGTACACGAGACTTCCGAAGCATATTTAAAAAGAAAAGATTTTAGGGCATTCCGTCCATTGAAGTTTTGCATTAGAAGAGAACTAAAGGGTCAGTAAGAAGCATGGCATGTCAAAACTATTTCATGCTTTCCAACAACAAGGATAGCCGTTCTGAGCTAACTAACTTGGATATTAAAGCCAAGGATGCAGCTCACGCAGAGCAGTTCAAAGCCGTTGGACAAAAGAAAAGGGAATTAGTTTAGGGAACAAGTTAAACCATGATTATACATCAAATTTGCCCTCTTCAAGAAAATAATTTTGAAATCTAATATCTACCCACACTGAAGACCTGAATAAAAGCACAATACAGCAAAAACCACAGTAGAGCATAATCAATTACGCACGATATTTTGTGGGATTTCTAATTCATGTGTTATAAATGCACTTTTTCTCTTGTATATTATACTTTTCTTCTCAAAAACAGAGAGAATTCAGTTCAATTACGAATGTTGGGAAGATTTTTTTTAATGCTACATTCCTTCCCCACCCCCTCCCAATTTTCCATGCCTTTGCAGGGGAAATGGTTAATCTACTGGTAATAAGAAATGGAAATTGATCTTCATCCCTTTCACTAACAGTGAGGTAGGATTTTCACCTTCAAGAAGGTAATTAAGTTGCTAAACTGAAACAAGTCAAGTTACTTTATTTTTAAAAGCTAACATGTTGGCAATCTCTCTATGTAGTAATTCTGAGTAAAACTTCCAGAGCCTTCCAGGTCGAAACTGGAATCCATGAGTGAGACAAATAATCAAGGTGTCCTTGGAAAGTCTAATTCATCTGTCATGGTTCCCCAGATTCTCAAGTTGGGAATCCTGTTGGAATCACATTTCTTTTTTTTTTTTATAATAATTTTTTATTATGTTATGTTAGTCACCATACAGTATATCCTTAGTTTTTGAGGTAGTGTTCCATGATTCATTGTTTGCATATAACACCCAGTGCACCATGCAATATGTGCCCTCCTTAATACCCATCACTGGCCTATCCCAATCCCCCACCCCCCTCCCCTCTAAAGCCCTCAGTTGTTTCCCAGAGTCCATAGTCTCTCATGGTTCATTCTCCCTTCTGCTTACCCCTCCTTCATTCTTCCCTTCCTTCTCCTACCGATCTTCCTGCTATTTCTTATGTTCCATAAATGAGTGAAACCATATGATAATTGTCTTTCTCGGCTTGACTTATTTCACTTAGCATAATCTCCTCCAGTCCTGTCCGTGTTGCTGCAAATGTTGGGTAATTGTTCTTTCTGATGGCTGAGTAATATTCCATTGTATATGTGGACCACATCTTCTTAATCCAGTCATCTGTTGAAGGAATCACATTTCTTTATAGAGCTCTTATAATGATCTGCCTCCTTTTACTTCTTGCTCCTATTACAGTGTCTTCCTAATGTCCCATCCCAATCCTTTATCCTAATGAGAGAGGTAAAAAACAGCAGAGTATGTATTACTCTACATGTGGGGACAGACAGGGGGAAAGAGGAGGGAAAGATGCAAGTATGAACTGAGTCTAAGGCATGCCTCTAGGAGTCCAACTCTGTCCAAAAACCAAGACACTCCCAGGCATACCCAGATGGCACTGCCCAGATCAAGGGTATTTAGTATCAATAATATATAATTTGGAAAGACAGTTTAATAGAGTGGGTAAGAGTGTGAACTCTAGTCACACTGCACAAGTTCAAACTCTGGCTTTAAAATGTACTTGCTGGGGCACCTGGGTGGCGTAGTCGTTAAGCATCTGCCTTCGGCTCAGGGCATGATCCCAGCATTCTGGGATCGAGCCCCACATCAGGCTCCTCTGCTAAGAGCCTGCTTCTTCCTCTCCCACTCCCCCTGCTTGTGTTCCCTCTCTCGCTGGCTGTCTCTGTCAAATAAATAAAATCTTTAAAAAAATAAAATAAAATAAAATGTACTTGCTGCATCTCTCTGCCTCAATTTCTTCAATGGTAAAATGAATATAATAGTAGTACTTCCCTCATGGGGTCCTTATGAGGATCCATGAAGATAATAACATATATGTCATATTTCCAGGTACACGAGGAGCCCTTTGTAAATGTTAAATATTGAGCACCTACTGAGTTCCAGGTGCTCTCCCTGAATCATGTGCTTTGGTAAATACAACAATGTTCCGAGGTGGTTATGATTATCCTCATGTTAATAGAAAAGACTCAGGGAAGTTAAATAACTTTTCTATACACCATTTTTAGTGGCCGGCTAGGCCTTCTCAGAGCCTACCATCCCTAACACAAAGAGAAATCAAACTAGGCCAGGTCTGTTACAGCAGGTTCATAGTGCTCTTATCTCAACCTGCATCTGAACTTTTAGTACAAGAACCAACCCAGCACTGGTCCCTTTTCTTGAAGTGAAACATGGTACCCAAATAATAATGATACCAAGTTGGTGTGTCAGCTGTTATTACTGTACCCATTTTATAGATGAGAAAAAATGAGGACCACAAAATTTATGTGACTTTGTCCATGGCATAGAGTCCCACTCATGCCACTTTTTCTAATGGCAAACCTCGCCCTCTATCCATGATACTGTTGTGCCCTCTTTCTCTCAGGGAGTATTGGTTGGCACTCCCAAAATTTGCAGATGCTTCTCCAAAAGATCCTTCTAAATTCTAGCCAAAGTGGGCCATAAAGAAGAAAGGAAAGTGCATTCTCCCTTTCCTGCTCCCCGACGTGTAGGGAAAGTTGGTTTCAGATGTCCAGTGAGGAATATTTTTACCGTCTTTCTGCCAAGAGATGTTATCAATGAAAGTATTCAGTGTCTAGGAAAAATCACAGCCTATGAATAGTTTAACTTACAGGCTTTTCACAAAGATAAGGCCTGGTTATCTACGCTGCTCAGCTCATTTCTGCTGCAAAGATGCAACCACTAGCTTTTTCTATATATTTGAGAAGAAAAATCTTGTGAATAGACACTGGGGCTTTCTTCATGCCCAGCTGACAAACAACTGCAAATGCTGCCTTTGTGGTTTAAGGGTGCAGAGGGCCACCTGGACCGAGGGATCTCGGAGGCAGGCTGGGTGCTCCCCTTCGTGTGGACAGTGCATAAACACTGACAAAGGCCAGCATCCCCCACGTTGCTGCTTTTACAATGTACTTTGTCACATGAGATAACTACTGCCTTCTGTGCTGCCTGCTTGTGTAGACTCCATCATGAGAGAGGAGAGAGAGATGGGAGGCTAAGGGTTGAGAGCAAACCAGACCTTCACACAGTTTATATAGACGTTTGGATCCTTGGCAGAGTCAGTATCAATTACGACCAACATATGGGGGCTTCTAACAGTTAACACTGGTCCCTGAGGCCAAGTAAACCGCCACATTGCCCTTTGGCCCTGTATATTTCAAGAGTATAAATTTAATCCTGATATTGTGTTACAGAAAAGATGATACCATATGGAAATAACTTTACAGGATGCTGTAACAACTTCTGTCTTAAATACTTAGAAAAGGAATCTTCCGAGTAGCTTACGGGATCTCATGGGAGACTCCTCTACTTTTTCAAGAGCTGGTAAAGAAAAGGGTGAAGGGCCGAGGGATGGACACTGTACTTTGGAACAAAGATGGTACAGTTTGCTGGAGCTTCCTTTATCCTGCTGGGAACCCAATCTCAGTGGCCAGACTTCCTGGTAGACAGTCCCAACAATGCCCATTCTAAGAAGCTATGTTTCCCGTGCTTAAAGACGTGTGGAATTACAAAAGAAAAGAAAGGGAAAGAAAAAGTGCTGTCTTCTGTCCTTCCAAAAGCATTACCTGTGAAGGTTCTGGACTGTGGTACAAGCACATTTATCTCCTTATGCTTCCATTTCCTTGTTTTCCTGCTGTGTTTGAGCACTGCTAGTTAGGGTTTTAGAAAAAGCAGCATGATGGATCAGAGCTCTTGAGTTGTGTAGTTCTCTGACCATTTCTCTCTTTTTTTATTTTCCTTTTAGAGAGGTGGAGGGAGGGGCAGGGGGAGGGGGACAGAGAGAATCTCAAGCAGATTCCTCAACAAGTGCAGAGCCCAACGTGGGGCTTGATCTCATGACCCTGAGATCATGAACTGAGCCAAAATCCAGAGCTGGAAGCTCAATGGACTGAGCCTCCCAGGCATCCGTTTCTCTTTCTTTCTACAAGGGAAATCAATGGAAGTGTGAGCCATGCGAACCTCATACTTGTTTACATATATCTCCTCCCACCACTGAATATTTGCTATGTACAGGGATATACACATACTGCTCTGTGTTTCTCGTTTTCTCTGTGAATAGCATTGTTTTTCTGCCTTCAGAAGTCATTAAGAATTCGTATATGGTTCCATCACTAACATTTTTTTTTTATTATGGTCATTTTCTTTGACTCAATAGTATAACATTAACTAATCAACGGGTTCTGGCAGCAACTGGTTTTGTTACATGCAGCATTTATGTGTGAAGTAACCACAATTTCAATTCGGTTTATGAGATACCAGCCTATTACATGATTATAAATTTTGCTTCCTAGACAAAAATACTTGAAGGTTATGTTCACCTTTCCTCTTTTTTTTTTTTTCAGGCTCAGAAATCCTGGATAGAAAGAGCATTTTATAAAAGAGAATGTGTTCACATCATACCCAGCACCAAAGACCCCCATAGGTAATCTTGCTGTTTCTATAATGAAGTGAGAACACAGCGTAGCAATTACGGGAACAAAACTACAATGGTAATCACTCTCCATTGCAAGGGAACCAATGTCAAAGATCCTTTTTTTTTTTTTTTTTTTTAGTCTTTGCTGGGCATTTCTGAAGCAATCTTACATGTATACACCCCATAATATGCCATGCCTACAGTTAATTCTTTAAGAGACTGTACAAAATAACAGATACCCCATTGGGAAGGAATTAATCACTGTCTGTAAGTGGGTTATGTGTATTTTTAGTATGGTTACTGATTTTCACTTTTAAGCATTTCATCAAAATGCTTAGTTTGTACCAACATCCTCAGCTATAATGAAAAAGAGCTTTTTAAATAAAAGACTCCTAGAAGATTACTAATTAGACTGCTGACCTTCAGATTCCTGTCTAAGCACATTTTTAGTATCCTACTTACTTTATCTTTAGGACCATGCTTACCTCCCTGAATTTGCCTTAAAGATTAACAGCATATAAGGTAGGACGGACGCATTTGGGATGTGGTAGCATATGAATGTCTGGAAATACCTTTATGAAAAGGCAACATAACCAAGCAATTTACAGTACAGACTGTAGAATCATATAGACCAGCTGTGTAACCTTGAGCAAATTTCCTGACCTTCAAAACTGCAATATTTTACTCATAAAATGAATGCGACATCATTTGTATTTAATAACTGATAACTATGTATAAGTATTATTATTAAAAATTATAATAGTGGTACAAGTAAAGTATGAAGGAAACGTGTTGGTATTATTACCAATTGTTATAATAGCAATAGTGGAAAAGTATGAAGGACATTTTCATGATGTGAGGAGGGACTTTTGTTTTCAAATATCTTGTGAATAATATTTTTGTCGTTTCTTTGGGAACACTTAAGCTGTAGGTTTTTATTCTCAGAATTGGATATTTGACAGTGAATGTCAATTGGGGAAAGACAAGTCAGGTTGTGACTCATGTATGAGTGAGAGTCCTTATTTAAATGTGCATGCTAATATTCTTCCCTCAAAGCTGCATAGCGGCTTTCATGCAAGATTTAATGGATGGGAGGAGTGAGAAGTAGAAAAATCGATAGGGCTTTTTTTTCCCCCCCGCAGGTTCCGATCCCGAACAATATGGCAAGTCTGAAAGGGGTGGGTGGAGAAGGCCAGGAAGCATGTGATGGCTTATCCAGCTAAAGGAAAATGGGGAGGGGTGGAAAAGACCATTTGTATGTCAGGTAAATCCTGAGTTCACTGTTTGCCTGAAAGAGCCATTTCGTGGGGCTCTGCCCAAGAGCTGACCGGCTCGCTATGGTGTGTCGATCTCTCTGGCAGGTTGCCTTAAGTGGATGTTCCAATAACGGCAGATACAAGGGATTCACTTTGACCTCTTCTGTTGCAGGTGTTGCTGTGGGCGTCTGATCGGCCAGCATGTGGGCCTTACTCCCAGTATCTCCGTTCTTCAGAATGAGAAAAATGAAAGTCGCCTTTCCCGAAATGACATCCAGTCCGAGAAGTGGTCCATCAGCAAGCACACTCAACTCAGCCCGACGGATGCTTTTGGGACCATTGAGTTCCAAGGTGGTGGCCATTCCAACAAAGCCATGGTAATCAGAAACCCATTCAGTTGCTTCCCAAATTCTCAAGTCCTGCAAAGGAGAGGTGAAGAGCTGGAGATTGAGCCTTTGGATTTAATCCCACCTCTGCCAGATCCAGGCTGGGCAAGAGGCTCTGATGACCTTGGCCCTGTGCATCTCCACTCTCCTCTATAGAATGGGGGAAAGAAAAGCTTCCTCCCAGGATTTTTTGAATAATTAGTATGATTATCGAACGCAGTGACTACTGTTACTACTAATAATAACAAGTGGCTTTCTGTAGTGAGCCACTGTTTATTATGTTGCTCTCTGGGTCTCATCCCTTAGGGCATGTTTTTCTGTTTCCTTTGGTAAAAAAGAAAAAAAAAACTTACCTTTAGGTTTCTGTTTTGTTCTATTAGTAACTAGCATTTCTTTCAATTCAAGGTAGAAATGATCACCCCAGACTGTTCTAAGAGAGATCTTGCCACCTAAAGTGAGTGCTTTTGCTCCAACAGCTGTGTTCAATAACGTTCTCAGTAGAAGAGCTCCATAAGAAAAGCGTTTTGTTTGGGACGGAGGCTTTAGGAAATAATACAAATTTTACTTCTAAGAGCTGTTGCTTCTAAATTTCAGCTTTCATCATGAACCTCTCCCTACTTGGCCGACAGATTTTTTTCCAGGAGATTCTAGAAATGCTATATTTCAACAAGCCTGCTTGTAACAGAGAGGGTTAGTTGAGGGTGGAGCAGTTGGAGGTGGCTGCTTTAAGGCACACCACGAAGGTTTCCAAGTGTGGAGAGGAAATTCTGCTTAGAGAAGCATACTGAAAAATGCAAGGGGAGTCACTTCACACTAGTCACAGACTAAAAATGTGCAAAAAAGCCACCTCTCTCCCCTCTCTTCTCTCCTCCCCTTTCGTCCCCTACTGCTGCAGGATTTTCTTCACCACGAATGGCTGACTGAGCTATTCTCATAGTTTTTCCCTAAGAAAATCAATACTGAGTTCTACATTAGAGTAAAAACAATTTTGAGCAGTGTATTGGGAAGAAGAGGATGCTACGTGCAGCCCCCAGTAAGGTCTGGGGAATAAAGTGGCACGAGCAGGGGGGGTAGTTAGTCTTGGCCTGTACAGAACCAAGGGTGATGGAAATTTGGCAGTATCCTCATCCACCACCCAAGGGATGTATTGCCCTACACAAAGTCATTAAAGTCCCCAGCTCCGCACAATTCCCATTCCCAGTATGGGATTGAACCATATACACTGGGGATCCTCTGGAACCATGCATTAATTATAAGTCACGTAAGTTCATCCTTTAAGAAAAGTGCTGCAAAAAAAAAAAAAAAAAGAGAGAAAGAAAAGAAGGAAAGGAAAGGTGAAAAGAAAAGAAAAAAAAAGAAGAAAAAGAAAAGAAAAAGCAAAGGGATAGAAATGGATCCATGAAGGGCCAAAGTTCTTCATTGGAGATGAGACTATGAAAATGTTGAGAGTGAAGTGTGCCCCCCAAAAAAGAGTGCCACAGATGAGGAAGTGGCTTAGTAGGCAATGACCATGGTGGAGTGGTATACCCAAGTGACGTCACAGGGAGCTTGAATGGTGCCCGCAAGCTTTGTACCCATGTCACACAGGTGATATATGATATATGTATATTATGACATTTAGCAGCAGAGGAAAAACTTGAAGAGGCAAATATTTCAGGCTGCTCTGGAAGTGTGAATACATATGACATCGAACTTCGATAGCCCTTCCCAGCCCCACGTAGCTCTATGAAACCCAGAATAATCTGTTGACCATCAGGTTACGAAGGGTCAGCTACGTGATTAGTAGATCCCAGTAGGCCCCCAGCTGGGGCAGGGAAAGCCATTCCCTGTTCCCACAGCTGACAACCCCAACTCACAGTAGACAGGCAACAATCCAGGGAATGGTTGTCTCCGTAGTGGGACATGCTCGGTATCTGGTGTGGGGGGAGAATTTCCACCAAGTCACCAATGAAACACACCGCAGTACAGCCAGCCTAAGGCAGAGATAGCTACTTTGTTGCTCTGTCCCGAAATGCTACAGGGAATACACCCAACCCTGCCCCTCCCCTCTCCTGCACTTAGGTCCCAGTCAGGGATGGAGGGTGATGATGGACCACAAACCCCGTTATTGCCCCAGGTGAGATTGGGGTGTGGAGGCTGCACTGGCCGGAACACCAGAGGTGGGAGCGGGTGGCTGAGATCCCCTGTCCCAGGGAGGCAGCAGGAGGAGGTGAGATGTGGGACCGTGGACCCCATGTGAGCTGAGGCCCCAAGCCCTCTGGACATGCTCTACCGTCTCATCAAACTTCATGTACAAAACACAGATTCAAGGATAAAACTGTTAAGGATTTCAAGACAGCAAGTATCTCTAAGTACTGCCTTTCTGAGCAGTGTGACTACAAAGCCAGCCCTGAGATTAGGTCTCACATGTCCTCCACAGTCTCATAACAGACACTACGAGGAGAAACCTTTCTTTCAGAGTCTAATCAGCCAAACAAGGACCAGTTTTCTTTCTGTCTGTCTTTTTTTTTTTTTTTTTTTTTTTGTACTACCAAATATTTAGTGAGCGAGGTCCCTGCTATTCAGAGACAGTGAGCATTTTGTCCACTTTGAATACCTAGCCTTGAATTATTCTGATTCTCCTGTCTAGACCAAGGGGCGGAGCTGACAACAGGTCAGATGTCTGGCTTTATCGGGCGGGATGGTGGTTTTGTGCCAACCTGGGCCTTCCTTACTTCTTGCCCTCCCCAGCAAACTGGCATGCAGTTTGGACGGAGGGAAAAATCAGCAACTACTGTTTGTTAAAGGATGTCAGTGTCCAGATGGGGAAGGCATGGTTAAATATTCACTAGGATTGAAGGGAACAGATCAACTAATTTAATGTCTTTGATCCCGGTTCCTGACAAGAATGTTTGAAAGTTGAGATGATTTTTAGCGAAGTGGGCAAAAAACTCTAGAGGGCAGATTAATTTTTACCCTTATTACTTTAAAAAAATTATATATAACATTTTTACCTTCAAGAAAGCCCAAGACGAGGCACTTGGGTCTTCAAAATGCCATGATGGTCTGAGCATAATGTGAGGCAGAACCTGCTGGAGTTTGGTAGAAGGTTCAGTTGAAGGAAAGAGAATCTTTATGAAAACGTGGTGGGCCATGTGGGCACTGTATCTGCTCAAAAACAGTATGTCGGTGTGTCATCACGTCGGAAGTACAGCATGACATCGCAGACCTTTGGTGGCCAAAGACACTGGAGTGGTTCTCTGCTTGGAGGATCTCAGTGGCCGGTGGGATACTACAGCTGCCCGTGGCCAAGAATCACTCCCAGAGAGTCTCCCTCACTGTTCTGGGATGAAACCTGGGCATTTTAAGGATTTTAAAAATTAGCCAGGTTATTCTGTTCAGCCAGGCTTCAAAAGTACTAAATAATCTCAACCTCTCTACCTGTTTTATATGAGGTGACCGGAGCCCAGAGAAGTTACATTCTTTTCTGAGAGTTACTCGGTTATGTAACAACAAAGATAATTCTTGAACCCACGCTCCTCAGGACTCGCCGTCAGTTCTGTTTCTCTCTGTCGTGTATGCTTGGTATAGACTATAGGAGATGTTTGGAAGGGAAGCTAATTACTATTGTATTTCTAGCTCTCTTATAAGGGTTTTTGAAAACTTTGCAGTAGAATTAGAAAATTACTATTATTTGATGAGGTTAATTAAACTCAAAAGCTACGAGCAGGAGGCGGTCTTTGTAAAATTACATCCTAGGTTAGTAGAACCATTTTCTGAGCTTTTCCCAGCACTTTGTGGTATTCTGTCCTCAATTCCCAGGCTCGACAAGCCTGGGAAAGTGCAGTAGCAACGGGTCCAGCGTCTCTCTCGCTTTGCCAAGAAATTGTGACCCAGGCAGGAGACACCCTCGTAGCTGGCAGTGAGTGATGGATCCTCGCTCCTTTCTCTTCTTGGCACCAAGCCACATCCTACCAAATTGCATGCTCCAGATGCCATTGCTGGGCAATTATTGGAGGACTTGGCAGTTCATTCAGGTGCCCCATAAAAGTCAGAACATGAGGAGCAAGGAAGAAGATAGTGAGATACTAAGGGTCTGGGTTAGACATTGTCTTACTAGAGTGAGTTCTAGGTAGCTTTTTAAAACTGACTTAGCAGTCGCAAGATGGCCCCACAGCAGACATTGGGTCCTCTCTCAAAGACTCTTCTTTATCCGGGGCTACGGCTATAAGTTCTTTAGAAAAGGGGACAGTGCTGGACTTGATTATACAGATTCTTATTCGCTACTAATCATCTCTTCCAATTAATGCTGAGCTGACTTGAGGACCAGGTAAGTATAACCTAATTAAGGACTTGTATTTAAACCTCTCAAGTCATTCACATAATTATCTTCAGCTTTTCCCTTGCTATTCACTCTGTTTATTAGATCAGGTTGAGCCCCTTATTATAGTTTTTGTATAATTTAGATAACTGTTCCTCTGCTTCATTGTCACTCTTAAAGCTCTAACCATTGAGTCTTCCAGGATGAAAGCCTTCTTCTCTGAGCTTTGCCAGTGGGAGCGTGAGAAGGAATCGGGAGGACTGAGGTGGGGGGACGCTCCAGGGGGTGGGGAGTCTGTTGGCAACACATCATCTACAGTTTTATACTCTTAAAACGCTTTGAGATTGAATGTAATTTTTTTTAATTGTCTGTCTTTGAATTATGCAAATTTAATCTGGGACTCATCACTGACTGACACATACCAAATATGAAATTAAATGAATCCCATTTCACAAAATAAAATAGCTAATCACTAGGTGTTGGGTAACCAAGCAGCTTTACATAAGCATGGTCAGGTATTTGAGGGGTTTGGTATTTGTTCCATTGATTTCTACTTTCTACCTTTTAGTCTTTAGGCCACTGAATTAGCAGTACCTTTGGGGGGCCTTTCTGAAACTGAGAATAAAACAAGAATTTATCACGTAAACTTCTGGTCCCAATCATAGATCGATAGGAAAGGGAGGAAAGAACCAACCCTCCTCTAAGAAAGCCATCTTGCCTTTAGAAGATTCCCATCCATCTCTTTGCCTCTAGAAAATTTTATGCTAAATAATTCTGGTGGGAAATGCAGAGAGTACCCCGTATGACCTATATATATGCTCAGTGGAGTTTAATATTTCTAAACCTTTAGCTTTGACTTCTCAGCAGCAGCTATCATCTGGTTGTACCTACTATCTAATGCTGAGGAATCACAAAAACAATATAGACTAAATTACAATGGCATTTTTCATTTCCAAAGTTTTGTGGGTCAACAAACTAGGAATTCGATAACCAGTGACACCACACATTTGCTCTCCAAGTGTGGGAGAACTTTTACGTGCACAAAACCACCATAAGTATTAAACTCTTGTTGCAAAACTAACAATTCCAGGGTCTCAGAAAGTTGGCATCAGCAAAATTGTCTTAGCAGTCTAATATGATGTGTCGTCCTTGGCCACAGCTTTAATTAAAAGTACTCATTTAAAAATGTGGCTACGAAGAATTTAAAAAGTGAAATGATGCTTATCACATTTCTCAACAGAAAGGAAAATGGGCCAAATGTCCCCCTACAGCCTTGGAAGAAAAGCATTCAAAATAAGTGTTCAAATAGAGTTAGCAGTGGTATTACCATGACTCCGAACAAGCACTACTTACAAATACCAATTGATAATTTCCCAGAATTAAAGATGGCTTTACAGTATTAAGAAGAGGATTTACCGTTTCCAGGAGTGTAGCCAGATTTATCATTCTGCAGTTATTTTACATTTTCTTTTAAAAAGCTGGGCAAAGTTACCAGGGTAAAAATTTAGGGCTAATGAGGTGACTCATTCATTTTCAGAGCCAAATTATTCCACCAACTTTCAAGTTCAGAATTCTAATCCAGTCCAGAATTTTTATTATATTTTAATTAAATAGCCCCAGCCTGTTCTAAGTAGTAATGACTATCCCTCACACACACACACACACACACACACACACACACGACACACACCCAGCCTTTGCCCACCCTGGGTGTTATAAAGGCAGAACGATATTGTGTAGTCTCTGACACACTTGTAACCTCCAGTTTCAGTACAGAGTGAGGCCATGGGTAAAGTCAAGTCCAGGTAACATTTCTAATGACAAAGCAGTAAGAGTGGCTTTAGAAAAAAACTTTGGTGAAGTCACCTGCTACACAGAAAGACCTTTAGCATCAGGCAGAACAAAAACTCAAGCTTCAGCTACCAAAATAGCTCCTACTTTCAGGTCACATTGACCACTTATTAATTGCTCTGGGGACAGCCATTAATGACCTCAAAGCTGCTGATTCAGCACATGAGTTAGCTGTTATATTACAAGCACCTGGAGAGTTCCCCGAGTACCCTGCTTTTTATGGGTATAAGAATATCATTTAAAAATTGACATCTTCGGATCATCATCAAGTGTCATTTTATCCCTTTGTTTTAATTAGCCTCTTACCCCCCCCAAATCATTTGAGTTACTAAACCATAACAATGACAAAAACAATTAATGGATTCATTTAAATTCTTCCTTTAAAAAAAATCTTGCCTTTTGTTCTCCAGGGATTAGGTCATTGGAGATAATTTGGGTAGCTGAAAATGGCTGTGTTTTCTTATTTATTGTAGCCCGAGCAATTTCTCCAGTATCTCCCGCATTCCTCTCTGTGAGTTTCATATAAAATATTGAGTGTTCTTTCTATCCTTTGGCCCAATGAGAAACACAAGACACCACTTAGAATCTTTGGTCTGGGGAAGAGTTGTAATCCTTGTTTCTCATGCGGTCCCTGGAGAGCTAGTCAGAAACACAAAACCACAGTCCCCACCCCAGACCTACTGGATCAGAATCTGCATTTTTGACAGGGTCCCCGGGTGAGTTATGCACATTAAATTGTGAGAAGCACAGCTCCACTGAGAGTTTTCAGTGCAGCTGTCGCTTTAATAATGAACTAGATGAGTGGTTGATTATTAGACAGCTAGCTCGGAGGTCCCAGGTACTCACTTGTCCTGGCTCTCCTTGTCCTTCCCAAAGCAGAACAACTGAACTCGATGATTTCTAGTTCCCATGATTCCTAAGATACTTTTTTTTTTTAAGATGTTATTTATTTATTTGGCAGAGAGAGAGACAGCCAGCGAGAGAGGGAACACAAGCAGGGGAAGTGGGAGAGGGAAAGGAAGAAGCAAGATCTCAGGACCCTGGGATTATGCCCTGAGCCGAAGGCAGATGCTTAACGACTGAGCCACTCAGGCGCCCCTCCTAAGATACTTCTAAGTTCCCTTCCATTTCCAAGATTGACTACTTCATAGCCAATATGAAAGTTTTATCAAAAATCACGGTCAGGTCAACATGGTCCCTGCCCTCAAAGATCCTGCAACATGGGCAGGTAAAACTGACAAGTGCAAGAAACAACCAGGAAAAAAAAATCCAGCTGGCTTAGGTTGGGAGTAATGCTGCATCGATATGAGCTTGCTTTGTCAGGAAAAGTCAGCAAAAGCCTTCGATAGATAAGAATGATTTCTGTAGATGAGAAAGGGAGAAACTGGGTGGTCTAGGACTTAGGGAACAGCATTAGCCAAATGCAGAGACAAGTGGGGAAACACCTCTAGGTGGGGTCAAGCCAAAGTGGGGAGGACCAGGACAGGCAGAATGAGAGTTTACATATAATGTAACACTTTGAACTGAGAAATAGCGAGATCAAAAAGAAATTGGGGAAATAACTCTGTCTGTTGGTGTCTTGCTGAGGGCAGGGAGTTGAGAAGCCTTTTGGAGGCTGTTGCCATAATCCAAACTGACATCCTAGTAAGGAGAATTTTTTCCTAAAGTGGCAACTGAAAAGCCTGGTTGAGAACACTCTTTTCAGAAATGGATCATTAGAACTTTGAGACTGCTTGTAGGTGAAAGAAAAGGAGAAGAGAGGGGCATTTTTACTTTGAGGTCAAGAGCAAGGACTCTGCAGTCAGCAAAACTAGGCTATGGATCCTGTCATTACCACTAACTATCAGTTGAACTTGAGAACCTGATGGATCCTTTCTGCCCCCAGCAGTGAAATGTGGATGATACCAACCTTCTCATTACTGGGAGGAGTCATGGTAATGTATGTGCTGGGGCACAGTAAATACAAAACAGTCTTGGTTTGGGGTTTGGGGAAAGGGGTTCTCAGTAGAGTTAAGAAACTAAGAGCAGAAACAAATATATGAAGAGGGCCCACCAGCAATGTGACCTTACACAGACCAGACAGCAAGTGCCTCTGTTTCCCTATCTGTAAGGCAGAGCTGGGGCCAAGGTGATCCAAGGTCGTTCATTCCCTACTAGAGCACTCAGTAACAAGAGTTCTGTGATCATGAGCAAGCTTCTCTCAACATAGGCTGCTTCAAAAGGCATTTTAATACATTCAGTAGATTTTTTTTCGGTCATTTTCCTGGGGTTCTTTTTTTCTTTTTTGAAGGTATAAGAGGGTAACTTAAGGTATAAGAGGACAGTAACTTAAAAAACAATTTTTTCTTTTCCATCTCCCACACTAAGCATTTTTGGTTTGTATAGTTTGGAAGCCTTGGGAGTCCCAGCTCTAATTTATTTCACTAAATATCCTTTTCTGGAATTAGTCAAAATGACATAAATTCAATTGAGCAGGGCCGCCAAATTTTAACTACTTGAGTGGCATAGATGCAGTGCACAGGCACAGAAAACATTGTATTCTTTCATCTTACAGCATTTATTATCTAGATATTTTTCTTAGAGTCACTCAATGAGCTAATAAATATAACAACCAAGAGATAATAACATAGCCTTTATTTAAGAAACACTGTGCTTGCTTCTCCCAGTGCAATACCCACTCTTCAGCCCCAAGGCTCCTTGCCTGGCACAAAAATGCACAGTTACTGAAAATTCCTGTTGATACATATCGGAAGGTTCTTGCCCTCTGCACTGAAAGGTTGCGCACAAAATATGCCGCTTCTCATATTGTAAGCTCTAGTTAAATTCTGTTGGCATAATGTACTTAGCTAAAATTGCCAACCTGTACCCTTTCCGTTCTGGAATTGATTGTGGTTGCATAGTTTAATATAGAACCAGTTTATTAGATTCCAACACCTCTTTGAATTTCTGATACATGTATGTAGGAAACTTTAGCTCTTTGCTATTTCTTGGTGATGCAGTTAATGTTGTCAAGCTACTTTCCTTTTTTCTTCTACTTTGCCTCACATTTCAGCTAAATATTTTTAAAATGCATTTTAACAAAAGAATTGACATCATTTCTGAGGGTCTTACAACAACGGGGTCTCCTAGATCCAAAAATATTGCAACAAATAGTCACCTCCTGCATAACCTTATTTGTTTATACATCTAAAGGCATATGTTTGCATGATTCCATGCCCTTCTTTTCTTTTTGTGGTTATGCTACTTCAACATTAATACTCAACAAATTCCAAAGTTAATCAGTACCTTTCTCTTCCCTCCCACACAACACAGACTCAGAATGCCTTCATGCTGATAACTTCCACCCAGTTAAATGCTGTATTGTCCTGTGCTTTAGTTCTAGCCCTTCCCACCATGCATTGGATATTATCATCATTTTATAGTCTATACCCAGTGCTTTTTTAGATTTACCATGTATTTGCTACTGTCTTTGTTAGGGTTTCTTTCTTGTATCCCAGATCATCCATTTGGGATCATGTAATTTCTCCCTGCTATCTATATTTTAAAGTTTCCTTCAGGGAAGTCTGCTAGAGATAAATTCTCAGTTTGGGTAGTCTGAAAATGTCTATAATTTGCTCTCATCTTTGAAAGATATTTGCGCTGAATATAGAATTTTACACTGACAGATAATTCCTCTTGGCACATTGAAGACTCTGACTTGTGGCATCCATTTTTGCTGTTGAGGAATAGACCTGTCTTACAATGACTGTTTCTTTGTAGGTGATTTGTCTGATTTTCTAGCAGCTTTTGAAGGTTTTTTATTTCCCTCCCTTTGGTGTTCTCTGGGAGGGTCTCTGAGTGGTGTTTGTTTTTATTTATCCTGCTTGGGATCCATTGACATTCCTGGATCTGAGAATCTGTATCTTTCAATATTTCTCAGAAATTCCCAGCCAGCATCTGTTCAAGTATTGCTTCTTGCCCACTATCTCTTTCACTTCCATCTAGAATTCATATCTTCTCCTCCAAGGTCTTCATTTTGCTTCTGTTTTCAATTCCTTTGTCTTTCTAGGGCTGCATCTGGTCGATTTCTCCGGATTTGTCATTAGCGTGTCTAATCTGTAGCTTAATTTTTCTATTGTATTTTTCGTCTAAATTATTACATTTTTATTTCTAGATGTTGCTTTTGCTTCTTTTTCAGATGTATTGGTCATTCCCCATTGTCTGTTGTTCCTTACTGAACATTCAATAATCTCATTTGTGTTTTTAACATATTAAGTATAGCTATTTTATATTCTCTGAATATTTCAATATCTTTGAGGATCTTATTCTGCTATCTGTTATTTCTTTTGGTTCTCATTCATACTGTTATGTAAGACGTGATTTTACTTTTTTACTATGAAATGTTTCTTTTCCCATGGAAACTCTCGGAGCTCCAGATTGAGGACTTATTCCCCCACAGAGGTTTTGCATTCGCTTCTGCTGATTATCTGGAGACACTACCCAGCCAGAACCATTTTAAAGCAAATACGCTGGTGTTTTTCAAGCCACACCGATAGTGTGAATGTGGATCAGAGCCTTTGTGAGGGCCCCCTGGTTTATAAATAATCAGAGGGGAATTTTTTCTCCCCAACTGCTCAGAACCAAGGTAGAAGCAGGAAGACTCCTTGCTCTCCTCTTCTGTGCATCAGACTTTTGCCCATCTTTTTCTTCCTTACACTTGAGAATGGAGCCCTTTAAAGGATCCCAGCTTACATGGGGTCCCCCGTTAAACTTGTCCATACTGCATAAAGCCAGTAAAGCAGGTGCCCACATCTGCCAGGGTTTAGCAGAAACCCTCAGGTCCGAAGCCTACTTTGGTCCTTCCTTGTCTCCTGAGGTTCCAGCTTCTACTTTGTTTGGGAATCTGAATATTGGCTCTTTTCCTGCCCACTCAGCAATGCATTTCAAAAGGCTTTCAGATATATTTGCCCAATATTTCAGTTGTTTCCAGCTAAAGATGGAAGTCGTTATATAATTAAACTGAGACTTATAAATGAGTACGTATATGATTATACACATGTTTATTATTGTATGTATTTATAGCATCTCATTTATATATACTTAGTATACTTATTTCCAGGTGCGTCTACTAATACCTTGAAATCTAATATACACTTTAATTTTTTTCGATTATTCTACAAGAATGACTGGCGTGCCTTTTGTCACTTGTCTTCTTTAAAAGATAAAGAAATATTTGGTATGCAGTTATTATAGATTAAATACATACAGTCAGCTGTTACTTTGTTTTAAAATTCTCATTATATGAGGTAGAACTGCAGAATTTTTCAAAATCGCTCAAAGTAACAGGGTCACAGAAACAGTTCTGTGTAGGCCCAGTGGGTATAACTGGGAAAAGTTGTGCTTGCACCGCGTTTTAGAAAATCAAGCCATTTTAAAAGTTTGTGATAAATCACAATTTCAAGAAAACCTTTAAAAATGGTGAATCCCTTCATCAAATGAAGACTCTCTTGGGAAAGAAAATGATTTGCCTTTTTTCAAAAAATCAGATTTCACACGAGAGGTTTTCTCCAAGTACTGCACACGTCATTGCAATCAGTAAAGATAAGCACCCCGCCCCCGCCTGTCCAGCCCTGCCCTGTCTCCCTAATCGGTGGCCCTTCTTCTTCCAGTACGTGCGAGTATCCTTCGATACAAAGCCTGATCTCCTTCTGCACCTGATGACCAAGGAATGGCAGCTGGAGCTTCCCAAGCTTCTCATCTCTGTGCACGGGGGCCTGCAGAACTTTGA
The DNA here is from genome assembly GCF_023065955.2 of Ursus arctos. Classification (NCBI taxonomy): domain Eukaryota; kingdom Metazoa; phylum Chordata; class Mammalia; order Carnivora; family Ursidae; genus Ursus; species Ursus arctos. Next base: position 11,715,979 of record NW_026623019.1, on the reverse strand, counting down.
ACTCCAGCCAAAACTCAAACAAGTCTTTGGGAAGGGTCTCATCAAAGCGGCCATGACAACCGGAGCGTGGATATTCACGGGAGGGGTTAACACAGGTAATTGGAAGTCGGACAGAGAAAAGCAACCTAAGGCCTTGAGAATGTTGTAACTAAGACCATTTTCTCCTAAGGCTAAATATATTTGTATCCTCCACCTCATCTCTCATCCCCGTGTGTCCATATTTGCTTCTCCACCAAGAAGAATTACTTACACCTGAGAAACAGGTTGGGCTGTTTAATACTCGACTATACAGAATTTGTTAGAATTTGTAAACATGACTAATGGAATTTCACAGGATATTTTCAATACTTCAGGTTGCCAGAGAAGCATCCAATAATTTTTTTTAAAAACCTTTGCTCTAAATTGGAAACCCTGTGTCTGATCTTTAAGTGATTTTAAGTTTGAGGCAAATAGCTTTAATCGTCATAAAATGCCCATTACATCTGGGACATAAATTGTGACAGTGAAGTCTGGAGTACTGTGTGTTTATTATTTAAAATAATTTATTAAATCAACCCGCACCAATAGAAGACACATCACACTCTGAATTCCAAACATTTTTTTCTCCTGCCGACTGAGTTTCTCTATATTGTGATACAGGTAGGCTGTCAAATCAGTTCTCACAAAGCCACTTACAGTGCAGTGCTTACATGCAGCACATTATTAATGTGCACGAGATAATGGAATGGATGCCTGTAAATGGCTTTGATGTATTTCCCCAGCCTGAGTCAGGAGGGCCGACTGAAAATGCACAAGTAATACTACAGTAAGTTCATTTAAACTTGGTTTGAGGCTCTAAGTCTGTGCAACCCGCACACACTTGGAGTTGGAGAACAGTCCGATTTAGTAGTAATAGTAATAATTTTAAATAAGATGTTGTGTCAAGACTGTATTCGCTTGTGTGCAGTTTGGGTAGTATCTGAGCAAGAGCTGCACTCAAAATTCTCCTCTATACCTAGAATTTGTGACCATCCAGCTCGCAACGTCACAGGCGCATTTGAGCCGTGAACTCTGCTGACCGCCCGGGCTCATCATTGTTCTGTGAATTCCTGACTCAGTCTGGAAACTGCAATGATCTTAGAATGACCTGCTCCGTCAGCTCTTTGCTGTTTATTTGGTAGTAATCAAACATCTACAGAGCAGTTATCTTTCAGTGGCTGTTCGGGGTTTAGGCTCCCGCTTTCATTCAGCGGAGCGGCCTCATTCACGCGTGATCATTCACTCTTGTGTTTTCCTGGCATCGCCTGCGCCTCATCTATAGACCCACTCAAAGATTTCTAAAGGTTCAAAAGAAACTCTTAAGAGTCTTCTGTTTCTGGGAACTTGGAACGTTCTTTATTACTTTCCTTCTTTTATGAAATGCACCCAGTATCAAAAGAAGAAGTTACAGCATGAATACTGTAAACCCGAGTTCATCTTGGCCTCACCCCAGGCTAGCGTTCAATCCAATACCCAAGTTAGGTTCTAATGGTGGCGTCTCAGATTAGGTAAGAGGTTAGTGGTGGGATTGTGGTTGATGGAGGGCATACCATGAGGGTAAACTTGTTCCTGATGGGCCTTGAAAGGTGTTTTGCATGTAAATGGGGGGGAAAATGAACACCGATATTCCCAGCTTAACTCTTGTATTTTTTTTTAACCATTACTCTATTTTAGAAGATCCCTAGATAAGCTCCCAAGTGAAATTGATATTCTTGTCAACACTGCCAGCATGGCTCAATATGGATTAGTGCTATTTAGACTATTTGATTTGACTTTTTTTTTAAAAGGAGGGTCTTTCTGTTTGATCTTGTGAATATCTCAGAATGGCATGATTCACACATGTGTCCCCTCTCCCATGATTAAATTGCCTGGTGCGTTTTCCGTGCTTGGTCAGTTCCGTGCAGTGTTGGAGCCCTTACTCTGTGCTAGCACCTGAGGCACGTGAAGCTGAAGGAAGATGCTGACCCCCCCCAACCTGCACATAAGGAGCTTTACCCTCACATGTGACTGTGACTCACAGAAGAGTATGTTACGGAACATACCGAGCATTTCAAGATACGCAAACTGCAATGCTGCTCGAAGGGAGAAAAAAATCAAATCCAACTCAGCTTTCCTATAGGAGATGGACTAGGTGTGACGTTTTCCTTGAGGAATGGGTGGAATTGTGATAAGTGGACACAACTTTTCTTAGAGAATGTAGTTTACATCTTCTCTAAAAATGATTACTTGAGAGGGAGGTTAATAGATTAGAAATTGCATCTTCTTAAATGCAGTTTATTTTTATTAAAATATAAGCAATAGGTTCCCTGCCATCTTATACACCGAATCTTTTCACTTATAACCATGGTGAGGAAGGCCCTGGTAATGGGGAAGGCCATCATGACAGAAGAGGAAAGCAATTAGAATGATGAAGCTACAAAGCTGTATTTATATATTTTCAACATAAATTTTCCATAGAATATGCCAAGGTTTTCTTTACAAGTAGGGTCTCCACGTTATGTGTCAAGAAATGGGAAGATGAAATCGAGGTTAACAAGAACTGTTCTAAGTAACCACTCTATTTGAAGGACCCTAACTCCTACACAAACTCTGGTATTGTTTCATATAATATTCTACATGGTGCTTTTTATAGGATATACTCATGGTATTCGTTCCCAGCCATATGAATCTCATTATATTTATAGTACAAGAAAAAGATTCCCTAAGTTTAAAGACTTGTATTTGTTTTGTTTTGTTTTTTAAAAGATTGGATGCTTTTTAATTTTTTTCTTAGGAAAAAAATTAAAGTTGAATGAGAAATGCATTGCCAGAGTTCATATACAAGTTCCGCAAATGTATCTGACATCAGAGCCACAAGTTTATGTTCTCTTCTGGACATTTATGTAGAAATGTGTCAAAATTTTATATTCAGTGCATTTAACTTTGCGAGACACATTTATCATAATTTCCTTTAGAACAATGGAGAGTAATTGCTTTAAAAGAAAGGGTAATACTTCTTTTTCCTCTTAGGTGTTATACGCCATGTTGGAGACGCCTTAAAGGACCATGCATCTAAGTCTCGAGGGAAGATATGTACCATAGGCATCGCCCCTTGGGGAATTGTGGAAAACCAAGAGGACCTAATTGGAAGAGATGTAAGTCCTAGAAACCGCTCCTGTCTATGACTTCTCCTAGAAGGGATATCAAAAGAGTAAAATAAAGTTAGAATTCAAAATATACATATTGTAATACTCTTTTGGTCCCCACCTCCCAAAATGAAATTCATGTGAGGAATAGTTGGAAGACCATATATTTTCCAAAATCTATCTATATAAACTCCAGTGTCAATTCTTAGCATCAGAAAAGATCCTAAGTAAGACTTACTAACTACCCTCTTGGTTTGAATCAAACAGTGGTCTTTCCTCACCCATCAAATCTTACAAGTGCTCTTGGCGCAGTTTGGTTGAGATTAATTAACACAAAGTAACATAAAGCAATATGAGCTCATCGACTGTCACATTAAATGGGGACCTTCACACCCCAAGTCTCCAGCTTCTTTGAGTGCGCTTCAGCTAGCTCAGGAAAGCTACAGGGGAAGATTCTTTCCATTCCAGCTGTGGTTTCCCCAGGTGACCTTTCATTCACTGAATGCTTGGGTAAGGAGTGGGCACAGTTGGGTTCTTGATTGCCCACTCAGAAACTCCTCAGAAACCCTTGACCAAACTCAGCAAGGTGCCAACCTCTCTCCTTCTCTCAGGTCCAGAGCCTCACACTAACTGATCAGTTTTTGCCAGAGAGAACTTACCGTATTTTTTCTGAGTCATCATCTTCCTTCTGTTTCTTCTAGAGTTTTGTTTTGTTTTGTTCTGTTTTCTTTTGTTTACCACACACAGGTTATCCCCAACCTCCTTACAGGGTCTTCTCTCCTACTAACTACCAAACTTTTCCCCCTATATAACACTTCTCAAAATTCCAATTGAGAAATTGTAAACTGTATATATGATTGCCTTACTTTATTCACTGCTTTTTTCCCCTAATAATTTTAACAATTAATTTTTGATCATTGCATCTCTACATAAGGTCAATATAGTCTTCTCTTCCCAATCAAGGCCTGCCACAGGGTATAACAAATGTGCTCAGTAGGTTTTCCAAGTACCATGAGGTCTGTCTGAACCAAAAACTCAAAGAGCTTGAGAATTAACTAAATCGCTTCTTCTATTGTGCAGCAATATAGTAAAACCATTTTATTTTAATACAACACAGCCTCTGCAATTTGTAATACAGTGCAAAATACCTTGAATATGAAATCAAACATCATGAAATGCAATAAAACACTCTTCAAATCCTTTAAGACCTTTAAGTGGATAAGAGGCATCCTTATCAATGCTACACAATTACCTGTAGAAACACTAATTTATCTAGAAAACCTGGGGTAAGAAATGAGATATTAATTTTATCAGCGTAATAGTCTCTTAACTAAAATTTACTGGGTGTTTTACATCACACACAACTTGATTATCTCAAGCAGCAATTTCCAAAGTGATATGCAGACAGAACTGATTGGAAAAACAAGCATTGCTAATTTTTTTTTAGAGTATCTGGAACTAGTCTTTGATGAAATATACTTGAGTTAATGCTTGCCTCAGATTCCAAGCTGGCTTTGAAGTTGATGGTAAACTAGAACAAGTGCGTTTTATTAACAAACGACTTAATTACTTAAAAATGTCGTGATGATTCAGAAGTCATTTTTAAATGTTCATTGCTTCAGAATCTCTATTTGTAAACCTGCGTTACATTTATTCAGTTTTTTTGGGTGGGGGGAAAGCCATTATGGAACTAAGCTAATGATTTCTTTATTCAAGATAGAGTAATCAAATAATTACCTCAGCTGCCTAAACATTTGCAGACAATGCTGACCTACTGCCTTTCTGTGTCATTTTGTGTCTTGTAAATTCTAGGTAAGCCCAGAAAGACAGTACTTAGTCCCATTTACTTGCCTCGCTCAGTTGAAAGAATAACCCCTGATTCATCTTCCTCCAGCTTGAGCTCCTTTCCTCTGATTTCACCTCCTCTTGCGCTCCTCCTTTTTACTCTTATTTTCTTTCTACCCATTTTTCTTTCTGGTTTAATGCCAATAGGGACTTACAGAGGTCTATGCCAGTGGGGCTTAGTCGCATTGTCTGACTTCCCAATGAAAAAAATAGTCTTGATCCCCACGCAGAGGGCGGAAGGAGCCACTCATGTTCAGTAAAATGTGCACATTCATTCTCCCTGCTCACAGGGGGCTAATAGAGGCAAACCGTGCCTCACGACCATATAAGGGAACCCACAGAGAGACCATCGAGACAAGGATCGACATTGACAGATTATAAAGAGCACGGGAAAAACAGCTGGATTTTACTTTCTTAATAAATCTTTGACTAAAATCTATTGAATTTCAACCACTCTGGTACAACGCCCCCTCCTCCACCAAACCGGGGAGTTGGCATATGCATAGGATTTCTCAGGCTCTTGTATAGCAATAGAATTTGTTCTTCACGTTGTAAAATACTTGGACCAAAAGTGCTGTTTTTAGTGTACAGGATATAGGACATAGTTTGAGGGAAATTTTTATATGTATTAACTATTCTGTCATAATTAAAAAGGAATATGGTGCTAAGTTGTCACAAAACGAAGTCTTTGAATAAAATATTAGTGGTCACATTTGGAAGTCCCCCTAAAAATCACTGAAGTAGAAGTATCTGATAAACTTGTTAAGCAGTTAAAAGAATTTTCAAAGCCTAATTTAGTGCCTCCGTCCTTTTCCTTCCATTTTATAGAATCAAACTTACGGTAATAAACATCAAGAAAATAAAACTTAGAGCATCAGACATCAGGTAGCAGAGAAAAAAAAAACCCTAACATATTATTAAAAATCTTTACCACTTCAGAATTCTATCAGAGTATTCATTTAAAAAAATTATATTTTTGGTCTAGTCTATGTCTATATTCCAGAATAAGGTTCAAGTGGCACAAAGTAAATGTCAAGGGAAATCTAAGAAACTTACTTGAAATAAAAATATAAGGATAAAAGAAAAGCTCCATTTCTTATGCCTAATATCCTAGTACAGTAAATTTATTTCCAAACTGATAGAACATAAAGATCCTTTTTTTTCTGTGGGGATGACTCTCCGATGAGCACTTTCAGAAGCTGAACATTCAGGTGGCTCTATAGTTATTTTATTGGTAGAAGTGGTAGGCACAGCAGTTACTATTCATCCGAGCATTGATTGTCCCTTTGAAATAGCACCGTAAAGGCAAACACCAGTCCTAAACATAAAAAAGAAAAATTAACTTTCTCCTGGGTCTGCTTCTAGAAATCCTGAAGCACCTACCGCCCTTCAAGTCTTATCTCTTAGCTAGACCTTAGGTGAGACTTTAAAGTTATAGGACATGTATCTTTGGCTTCTCAGAGCTCATCTTAGAGCCTCACTTGTAGCAGGTGCTCTGGAAATATCGATGAAGACAGATTGGGCATGATGAAATTCAGGCTACAAGGAAAGTTAATGTTATATAAAAAAACGTAATGATACATCTTACCTAGTTCACAACTTTACCACGATTTCATCTTCACACACGTCCCTAAGCTTGATCATACTTTAGTAACTGTAAAGGCATTTTTAAATCAAGCATCTAAATACAAAACCATTTTCTTATGTAGCAACTCCGGGTGGGAGATGGATGGTGAAGCTTCTACATATTGAATATGGGGACAAAGAAGACTGGAATGAGAACAGGCTTTTCTGTAACCCCGTTGAGAGATGCATGATCCACCCAACTGAGTAATGAACTAGCTTTGGTTCTTTAAATTTAAATACTTCTACTGTTTAATCAAACCTCCAATTAATAGATCAGAACAACAGAATTTGGTGAGAAATAATGTTATGAATACTGAGATGGGAATAATTTTTGTTCTGCCATTAAAAATGAAGATGAATATTGTTCAGCCATCAGGTTTTACTACTTCTCTGTGATTTCTGCATATGATTCCTACTGCCCTGTTCTTCTATTACAGCCCATAATCTACTTTTCAGTTAAACTGAGCTCAAGGCTCACTTCCACCAAGACGTCTTCCATGACTAACTTTACCCATAATGTCATATCCCTGATTATTAATTCTCTTACAACCATCCTCTTCCCCAATTTAGGTAAAACTTCCTCAAAAATAGAAAGTAAATTGTTTTCTTTGTTTCTTGTGAACCACTAATATAATACTTTGCATGAACATGAGGTACTGACCTGTGACCTAAAACTCTGTAAGAGTTGATTCCTTCATCTCTAAGTGGACTATAAAAACCCTTGCTCTGACTTTATATAACTTGTATGAGTATAATCGTAATAATAGAAATTACAATTTATTGAGCTCCTATTTGAGGAAGCTCTCTGTGATTGCATACATGAGCCTTATGAGGTATGCATTATTATGTAAGGAAACTAAATAAGGGCTAGAACCAAGAGCCACTATTTCCAAAGCTCATACACTTAACTAGTAGTATGCCAAGTAATATATAAGAAAATATTTAATGATGTTTTTATTGTTAGTTGAGATACTGGCAAATATCATATGCCTGTAAATTGAACTAAAAAATAGACCATAAGAATGACCAGAACCCTCTCTTTGTCCCTGAGAGACTCTTGATCTGGATAGATGATGAAAGTATCCCCATCGTCAAGTTAAGAAAGAACTTCGATTGAATTACAATTCTTACATGATTCATTGTAGCCTTAGATTTCCCTACTTTAGAAAACAGTCTGACCAGAATTGTTTCAGGTAATTGAGTAGTTCCTGAAATCTTTATGATTTGTCTTTTCTCAAATCTAGGCTAACAAAACACATGCCAAATTAAAAATTCAGACATGGTCATAAGAAAAAGCACTTTTCATTTTCACTTGAGGATGAAAATTGTATTTGGGAAGATTTCCAACACATCATCTTATGTGGTTATTAAATTATCATGACATTCAATGATATCTTCTATTTTCCCCTAAACTGTAGATTTATTCTCAGAATTTTATAACCTTTAAGAGTTCTTATATTTAATTGGAAAGTATTCTTTCGATGCCATCTTTGTATTTCAAGCCAAGAAAAATCAAGTTTAATAACATACCTGATTGATAATTCTCATGTAGTTATCAACTCAGTGTCTTTGTCACCTGTTTCTAAAGGAAGCCAAATATGAGTTCATATTGTAAGCTCAGAGAACTTCCCAGTAATGGTTCTCTCATGGACTTTATTGGACTTCCATGTCTAGGTTATATAAGATGTTTCCAGAGGATGAGAGAGGAGAAGTTCAGAGACAAGGAGACTCATCCAACTGTTACAGTCATACGGAGCCAACTCTAGCTAACCCTAGACCACATTCCAGTTCTGGGCTGCATTCAATAACATAGGGAATGCAGTTTCAATGAAGATAGTGTTGAGTTTGGATTTGGATATGTTGATTTCAAAGTTGCTTTGAGATATCTATGTGAAGAGTGTCCAGCAGGACAGTAAGTTTAGGAGGTGGAGTCTTACGAGCAAGATCTGGCTGTATACTCAGACTTGGGCCACATCTGCGTATAGATGACAATTAAAGCCATTGTGGTGGATGGGATTGCCAAGGGAGTGTGTGTGCAGTGAGGAAAAGGAGGGCCTACACCTGTATCCTGATGGTATCCAATATTTGATGGTTGAGCAGAGGAAAAACAGCCTGCAAAGAAGATGACAGAGAAGGGCCAAGAGGTAGACACAAAACCAGAGAGTGTTATAGAAGCCAGGGCAACAGTGTGCTTCAGGAGGATGGAGTGAGGGCAACACCCGGTACAACTGAGGTACTGAGGGGGATGAGGACTTGGAAGTGTTCGTTCCTTTTATCAAAACAGGTATCATTGGCATCACTAGTCAAAACTGTCTCAGAAGAATGATGAAGGGGCAGGTCACAATTCAATGCGTTTCAGAGGGAGAAGTGAAAAAGTAGAGATGGCCAGTAGAAACCAACCTTTTAGAAGTTTGGCTGTGACAAGAAGTGAGTAGCTGAAGGGAGCTATAATTTGAGGGATTTTTCTTTAAGAAGGGAGAGACTTGAGTTTGTTTATATGTTGATGATAGGGGAGAAAATAGGGATAGTGAGAACAGAATTGATGAAATAAGTCCTAGAGTGGCCCTGAGGTGATGGGGTTCAGAGCTAAAGGGGATAGGAACCATCTGTATCCTTATAACTAAAGGAGAAGAGAAAAAAGGATATATGAAAAGGGTTGGTGGCAGGATATTGAAGTTTCAGCCTGGAGGTTTATCATTTATCACTGAAAAAATAATAAATACAACAACAACAATAGTCATAATATCAACACTTTTGTTGAGCTTAGTGCGTTTCAGCACACATCATAGATGGTCATTTAATTCTCGTAATGGCATTCAGAAGGTGTTGTTTTTAGTATCACTGTCGTCCTTCCGTGTCTGATGGTAAAACTAAACACAGAAAGATTAAGTAAGTTGCCCAGTGTTACATGACTAATAAGTCACATAGCTGGGATTTCATCCTATGCCATCCAGCTCCCAAGACCATATCCTTACCTATGATGCAATACGACTTCTCCATAATCAGAGCAGCGATCATTTATCTGAGTTCGTATGTGCATTGTGCCATGCATTTTGTATCTCATTTAATATTTACAGTACCCCTGATGAGGTGGTTATTATTATTACTATTAATCTCCATTGACATACGGAGACGCTGAGACACAGAGAACAACCTGCTTCGGGTCACCTGACCGGCAGGTGTGTAGGTGTGGGGGTCAGGCCGTCTGCCCAATGAGAAAGGATGGTGGAGGCATCAGACATGGGCAGTGAGAGTGAAGGATGGCGGCCACAGACCCAGCAGAGAACAGGAACCAGAGCTGACTGGAGCCCAGGGAGGATGCAGGGAGGCATTAGAGGTCACAGAATTACGATAAACCAGCAAATCCAGAATAGAGGGAAGAGAATACATTTTGAAGTCTCAAGATAGCAATAATATACTATTGTGTTATCTACTGCTATGTAACAAATTACCCCAAAACTTAATGGCTTGACACAACATTGATTGTGTCACAGTTTCTGTGGGTCAGACATTTATTAGTAGCTTATCTGTGTGGTTCTGGCTTGGGTCTCTCTTAAGGTCACAGTCAAGATATCAGTTGGGGCTGCATCATCCAAAGGATCGAATGGGGATACAGTAGCTTTTTCCAAGATGACTCACTCACATGGCTGTTGGTAGGAGTCCCTCCCCATGTGGACCTCTCCAGAAGGCTGCTTTATTATGGCAGCTGGCTTCCCCCAGAGTAAGTGATCCAGCAGAGCTAAAAGGAACCCTTTTGTGACCTAGTTTTGCAAGTCAACACACCATCGCTTCTGTTTTATTCTGTTTCTTAGAAGTGAGTCACTGAAGACCGCAGACTGGAAGGGAAGATTTTCACAGAATTTTTTAACATATTTTAAAACCAACCCACTGATACATGGTGATTTCTGAAGCGAGTAACCCCTTTTAGAATTTAAGGGCCTTTTTCCACCACAAGTAGGCCCTTAACCTGGATGGTCCGTGGCTTCCCTCAGGACAGGGCAAAGGGAGGTGAGCCTGAAATGGGGATGACGTAACCCTCTGCAAGCTCATGAGTTGAGGGGCATGTTTTCAAAATGCTGCAGAAAGACATCATTGTTCCACCCGTGGATTTTAGCGTGAATTATGCCGCTGAGGTACCAGGGCACTCTCTGGGATGGGTGCCTGGCTTGCTGGTTTCTTGTTTGCATAGCTGGGCAGGGAGGCAGCGTCTGGGTTTCATATGACCCTGCTTTATACCTAGACTTGCAGCTGAACTGGCTGAACGGGAAACAGCCAGCCCAGGATCCCTGCTAGCACAGGCCTCGCTAGGATCATGAGGACACACAGTGCCTTTCTTCATTCGGTTTTCATCTCCTCCTCCCAGTGTCCGTGTTCGTTGTTCTCAGACACAGAGGATGCTGCCCACGTCTCAGCGTACCCCCTCATCTTTCCCAGAGACGCATGCCTGATCCTAAGAGAACCTTACCCATCCTTTTGTTCCTCTTTCTCCAAAGCACAAACCCCATCTTGCCACCTGCTGCTGCCTCCCCTGACCTCTGCATACTCTACAGTTCTAGATGACTCATCTGGAAATAATCTGATCAGCTGTCACAAGGATTTTAGCGCTCAGCTAAACCACTGGCAAAAATGTCCAGCAGCAAAACCACCATAATATGCTTTATAAATTTAAAATCAGGCTGGGTCCTCCATCTTCCCTCTAAATGTCTCCCAGCCTATAAAGGAATATAAGATCTACGTGCTGTGGAGATTTAGAGGAAAGAGTGTTAGTGGGACACATTTGGGCAAAAGACTTCACTTCTCTGAGCATCTATAGTTTTGCCCATAAAATAAGCACGGAATGGATTAATCCATGGGAAATTGTTGATCGTAGTGCCTGGCATATACTAAGTGATCAATAAATCCTCATTTTCTTCCTGCCTAAATTAAAATCATGGTGCTGTTAGGAGGGAAAGAATGATTCGGTGTGCCACACATTCCCCTCGCCTGCTACTTGCCAGGGGCATGTTGATACATACCTCATCAGGTCATAAGTTCAGGGATTGCCAAAGGCCTGTGATTGATGACGCAAAAACCCAATTTAGCTCAATTCAATTCTGTTCAGAAAAGGAGTTGCAGATGAGCAAACTGCCCTTGCGTTGTAGAAAGCACTAGAAAAGGGAAGAGGCTCCAGGATAGGAGTGAACCACCTTTGTGTCCTTTTTCTGTACTAACTTGGAAGAAGCAAATGTACTTTTCAACACAGGCTGTCCAGGCTCAATCTTAGAGGTAGAAAGCCCTCGGAAACTATGGTCAAGTCCTCTGCTTTATAGATGGGAAACTGCCATCCAAAAATTTCTTTCAATACATGTAATTTGAACATTTAATGAAAGACATTACCTAGATGCAAGATTATATGTCTCCTCAAGCCAGCACAATACTTACCACGTACATTTCCTCAAGACATTCTTAATGCATGAATAGAGGAAGGAAGGAATGAGTTGAAAGACTTGTCCAAGGTCACAAATTAGTAGGTGGAGGAACTAGAACCTCCTGTCTCCTGACTGCCCACTAAATACTCCTGAGTGAGACCGGAACATGAATGGAAATAGCTAGGAAAACTCAAGCAGGTGTCTTAGATCAGCTCCAAAATGATCCACTTAAGCCCATCCATGGCTAAGAAATGCAGCACACTGACACCCGCCCATAAAGGATGTTCAGATTTTCCATGGTGTCTCTAGATCAATCTGCCCCTGGCAATGATAATGACTCTACAAGAACATTACATCAAGGGCCTTCACCTTCAGTAATCTCTTTTTTCCAAGATTTTTATTTATTTATTTTAGAGAGAGAGAGTGAAAGTGGAGAGAGGGGCAGAGGGAGAGGAAAAGAAGCAGACCTCCCACTGATTGCAGAGCCCAGCTTGGGGCTTAACCCCATGGCCCTAGATCACCACCTGAGCGGAAACCAAGAGTCAGCTGCTTACCCGACAGAGCCACCCAGGTGCCCCCACCTTCATTAATTTCTTAAACAGCTTCTACTTCATTGCCTCTTTGTTTCAGAGTCAAGGTATACAGAGGCCTTGGAACTAGAATTTTATCAGTCAGCCAGTACAGAGTGGTATAGATGTATTAAAAAGTTCAGAATTCTCCCATCTCCCGCTGAGGGACAAGAAAGGGGCAAAATGTCATTACTTAGAAGTAGTCCCCATGATACCCAAAGAGTACAAAGTGTCTAAAATCCATTTCTAAGCAAATTTCCCTTCTAGGTACATACAATTCCATACTTTCCAATAATGAAAGATCACATGATATGTAGGCCTTTCAGTTGCCATTCAACCCTTATTTCAGATTCTGCATCTGAAATATGAACACGGAAAATTATTTGAATGGCTCTCTTCTTAATTCCCTCAAAGATGGTACCTCACCTTGACCATCCTATATACTTAGGAGAGGTGACCCATTATGTATGGGCATTAGGCCTTGATTCTCTCAAAAAACAGTGGCTAAGAAACATGCTAGAAGCATCTAACACACCTCCAAGACCTAAACATGTCACAGCTGTTCTTGCTAAGCTCTCACGTGCGCGTGCACACACACACACACACACACACACCCCCATTTCCAACAAAGCCCTTTTTTGTGAGCTCTTAATGCAAGTGGATGCATTACCTCCAAAATTTTGTCAGAGGGAAGAATTCATTTGTATTCATGTGACACAAAAGCATTATTTTTTTTCCTATTTGAGAACCATAACAGGAAGATCAGCAAGTCTTTTGTAGATATGCAAATTATAACTCAAACAAGAATAGACTGCTGGTATGTTTGTCATGAAGAATATTAAGTAGATTTTGTAGGCAAGTTAGACCAAAATGTATTCCTCTGGAAGTATTTGGGAAGTTCTTCCCAACTTTGCAGCTTGTCCATAAATAATTCCAGAGCATCGCCCTCTTAAATGGCCCGAGAGGAGGTAACAGAGGAAAAACACGCTGTGTGTTCTGCCAACTGATTGCTCACTTTCTTTTCTTTACTTAAATTGATCAATTCAAGTCTCTTGTGGAAAATAGAAGTCCGTGATTTGTCTGTCATCATGCCATTTTGGTCACTAGCTTGCAATTGGAAGATTAGTTTACAGTTGGTAAAATAAAGCTGAGCCTGGGAAGGAATTCACATTTATAGACTGCCTCCTAGGAACCAGGCAAAGTGCCAGGTACTTTGCTCCTATAATCTCATCTAACCCCCATGAGGTAAGTGGTTTTCTCATTTCCCTTTTACAGATTAAAAATGTGGGCCTCAGATTTACACAGCCACTGGCAGAACTCATGGGATTCAGACAGATTTCCATGGCTCATATGTTCAGGATTCTGCAGGATTCAGCAGATCTTCCTCCAGTGACAACAGGAAAATAAATTAGGGCATTTTACTTATTTTTCAGATGTATATCCCCTCTTATGCAGCAGACAAAAATCTCTGCCAAAATATGACCACGTATATTTCATACAAGATCAAACGAAATGGGGAGCAGTAAGATGAAGAAATTAAAATTCACGAGTGATACTGTAAACTTGACCGTCTTGCCATGACTGATTCAAAGGAACAGTATTTCCAAAGAGCTGGTATGCCATGTTTCACATGAAGAGAAGGTCAAAATTCAGAAGACTGATGCCCCACTATCCTTAGAATCCTGTGGTGGAGGAAACAGACATATAGAATATAGTTAGATGATTTAATGATGTTCTGTCATTCTCAGATTGTGGTCAGTATGTCAGCTGGCCCAGAATTATTTTCAGTACCTTATGCATTTGAAAATTTCATGTTCACTGATGGTCTTTAATCAGGTTCCCAGGAATTAGAAAATATGTTCTCATGTCTCAATTAGAACAAGTATCTAGGATTCACTATCACACATAGTTTAACCTCTAGAAAATCCACGGTTCCCTGCCTCTCCAAGAAATAATTTGGGTCTTCCTCCCTCTAGGCATGGAGCCTTGGGGACTGGCTCAGAAAATAGAGAATAGTAACTAAAGCATTTTCTTTTGTACAAAAGCACAATGCAGAGGCACTTTTAAGAATAGGAGAAAGTCCTTCTACTAAGCCTCTTTCAACAAAGCATTAATATTTATTAACTTGCACTCTGCTATAGAATGAATGTTTTATGACCAAAAATGAGTAACAACAAAATGGGAATTTCAACCACAAGCAACCCACTCTTCCAGTGATAAAGAACTCAGGATGGGGTTAGCAAACCACTGTTTCTGTATTTTGGGAGACTCTCATGCACTCATCCAGACAAAGGAGTAATTGAATACTGCTCCGTTACTGGAAAAAATCCCATCCATTACTGGAAACAATAATCAAAAAGTTATGAGCTTCCTTTGTCACTAAGAGTCAACTAAAATGAAGCTGTGAATTAATGTTATATTAATGCTACATTAACAAGACATACATTAAAAGGAATGAAGGATATTTCAAAAGCTCAAAATGACACATTTTAAATTTAGATTAGATCAACTCCCAACCAATTCAGAAAAGAGAGGATTCTTTTTTTTTTTTTTCAATTTTGAACAAAAACATGCCTGTCTCAAGTTTCCTGTTCCTTCATTCACTATGTATTGAGTAGACTCTGTGTGCCAGGCACATAGAAACGGACTTTGAAATCAGAATCCAGATCTTAAAAAATGACTTTTATGGGATCTTTACTATTAAAGACTGCCCTTACTAAATCACTTTGTAATTTCTTTAACAAACTACTTAATCTTACTACAGCTTTTCACGGTGAGTCATCACATACTGAGAATGAACAAGAGCAGCTCAACTCCGTAGTTAACGTACATACCGCACAAAGGCACAGAAATAAAAACCCACTAGCATTTATTTCTGCCCTGTCAATTCTGCTGATTCAGTATAGGGATAACTGTACTGGGCCTTGTAACAATGAGCCTGTTGAATGTTCCTTCTCATAGTCTTGAGTGAAGTCTCTACCTAAATATTTTAGGAGTGGATTTCCAAAACATCATCTTGTTTCCGTCATGTCTAAGCAGTGTGGGGGAGGGAAACACGCACAGATTGTGGAATCAGACCTGGGTGTCAGTGCTGGTTTTATATGTAAGAAACTCTTGAAAAACCTATTTTATCTCCAATTCCCTTTCTCCGTCTATGAGATAAGAGCACCCACCTTTCAGGATTGTTGCAAGGAATATAGATAATGTCTATAAAGCATCTAGAACTAGCAACTCTAACTCACGATAGGTTTTGCTTTTCTTTCGATATCAAAAATCTGAAAGACTTACTGTGTTTTGAGTAATGTAATTCATGATGAAATTAAAATAAGGCAACAACAAAGACAGACATGAACATTTTGATTCACACTTATCTCACGAGACACGTATCTGACATTCAACATTTCCACTTAAATAAGGTGTCTAATAAGAACAGTGTTGATTTTTGAATTAACAGACCTTCAGATGACTGAATGGGCTTGACTGAAAAGACCACCCTGACCCCAACCCCCTCCCCAACCCTACTCTAGAACCATGATTGCTCTGCTGTGCCTCTGGGAGTATGGACATCGTGGAGAAGAGAAAGAAAAAATAAATAGAGTAAACGTTAAAATTACTTGTGGTTTATCAGCAAGTGAAAGATTGACCTTACAATGACACAATCCGTCACATGTCAGTTTTGAGTATGATGAGAGCACAAGCTCTAGCTTCTGTACTCAGCATATAAATACATTATTCTGTAAGTATAATCTTGCTATGACTGGGGAACATTAACCATAAAACTTGCTACCCACAGTGGCATTAGGAAGAGGATGTAAACTCTGTTTTCACTGTACCAAAGAATTGATTTATCCTTCTCTCTCTGTTTCCTCTCTGTCTGGTTCTCCTTTTCGTATTTTGCTCTTTTTCCTCTGACTTCGTCCTCTTCCTTTTGAAATCCCGCAGGTCGTCCGGCCGTATCAGACCATGTCCAACCCCATGAGCAAGCTCACTGTTCTCAACAGCATGCATTCCCACTTCATTCTGGCCGACAACGGGACCACCGGGAAATATGGAGCCGAAGTGAAGCTGAGGAGACAACTGGAAAAGCATATCTCTCTCCAGAAGATAAACACAAGTAAGTAGGCTACTGTTCCCACTGCCGGGCCTCATAGGAAGCCTGTGGAAAGTGAGTAACTACGGTACACCATGTGGCGATATTATAAGAACTTGAGCACGTTTCACGCAGGGAGCATTATGAGTCTTCTGGGCCAGTGGGTAGAACCTGACGAAGTCGTCTGGGGGAGGAGGACTGGACACGGAAGACGAGGGATTCCATGATGAGTGGACTAGCACTCATTTGTCATACGCGAGAAGCTCAACCCCATCTGGGGTGTGTGCATGCAGATACGCTTTTCTTTCCAGACTTTTCCTATATCCTTTACACAGTACTCCAAGGAGGAAAGGCACCCTAGAGAAATTGTTTCTATTTGTTAAGCTATTTTGGTTGGCCAGAAATTTTATATATGTATACATATGTGTTTTGATCTTAGCATAGATCTGCCTATGCTTAGGAATTTCAAGGCAACTGGCATTCTCCAAACAAAAGTACTCTGTGTAACCATCTTCATAAACTTTGATTCTGTATCTTATCTATGTGCGTATTTATTCATTGTCTTTAAATATATATGTATTTAAATCTATGTGCATGTTTATGCACATTACATAATACATATCTGTGGAGGTTATACTGAAATTATCTCAAGTACTCGTGTGTTCCATGCTATATTTATTGTGCCCACAATTAGCTATGAAAGGGTGACACTGTGAAAACAGCAGTGCTCCCCAAATCGCCAAGTGGCTTGCATTTCAATGTAACAGAGGTGTGAAAGTCATCTACAATCTCTCCTCACGGTGATTTTCATTTGTTTCCGCAAAGTAACCATTGAGGAGGATTTGTGGCAGGCTCAAACTTTAGGGGTAATTGTATGTCTCATCGGGCAACTTGGATCTAATTGTATCAACTTTCCGAGCCTGCAGCTCTAAACAACAAAAGATTCTCTTTGGCTAGATACGTTTCCAAAAGCTCAGTGTGCTGTGATTCAGCTTATCCAAGTGGTTGCTCTCTATTTTCTCTGTATCTGTCTGGGGTGAATTTTCCTTTCCCGAGCCACCTTCCTCCCAGAACTGGAATGTTCGCCCTATTGGACCACATACCTTCTCTTTCTTATACTTGTTGTGGTCCCAACTTTTAGGAGCTACTACTATTCTATCTTTTTCACATAGGTGTCTGGAACAGTACATTTTGGCCTAGGCCTGAAGTCCCAGATGTATTAGGAAATGGTCTTCTATCCTAGAATCCCCCACTGTCTTTGGAAAGAGAAAACAGGATTATCCCAAGCTAAACGTCTTTTGGGGAAAAAATAAAAATAGAAAAGACAAGAAAATTGATCCAGAAGTCGGGGGAGATCAAATGTAACAAAGCATTATAGCCAATGGGTAGTAGCTTTTGTAATACTACAATGGAATTGCATTACAATAGTGGATAGAAAGGGTAAATGTTATGTAATGAGTGGTATCTATTTAGATCTTGACAGGCTAAAGCATTACGTTTTATACACCATCAGGTTAAGAATGAGAACCTCAGTGGGAGTGACCTGAAAGAGGCAGGATGGGAGCAGGATAGACAAAGAGCAAATTCAGGGTCAGATTCAGGGTTCTGATGGGGCGAAATCTGTCCAGGTCAGCAAAGCATGTCATTGAGCCAGGCATTGGTGGCAGCTGGTCCGGATAGTCGGTAGTGAGGAGGAGAGCTCATGGATGCAAGGGGGAGTTAAAACCCCGCCAAGGCTCTGTCCGCCAAGCTCCATGCCTTGCAGGCTGCCCAAGGAAAGGATGCTCTTTTTCTAACTGGTCATCCTAGAGGGAACACTTTTTTGTCATTTATCTGCCTGGAGGGGTATCTTTCTCATAAAGCTCCCATAGGTGCTATACATGTGGATGGCCCTACAGGGGGCGGGGGTGGTGGTCCCTGGAGAGGCTCCTGTACAGTGGCCTGGCCACAATGAGGCGCAGAGCCCAGAAGCGTGGAGTAGAAGAGCAGGCCAAGGCTGGTCAGGATATCAGGGATGCTGGAGGAGCCGGGACCCCCCACACACCTCATGCCATTCACAGAGACAGTGGACCCTTGCTAGATTACCAAGGCAGGTAGCAAGGTGCAGAAACATGGACAAGTGGGGACCCAGTCAAGGGTCTAGGGTAAAAAAGTAGGGGAGAAGCATGCACCAAGTACAGAGCTGAGGCACAAGGTCAGAGAAGCAGGCTAGAGACTCTCAAACTGCTCCAAGTCCATAAACAGGGTTAGGTCTGGGGTAAGGGATGAGCCCCCAGAGTGGGTTAAGTGACAGTAGCTGGGAAGAGGTGGGGGCAAGGGAGCCACATGGTCATTGGAATTATCATAATTTATAAACATAATTTTCCTGCCTGCTTTGAGATACTTATTTGAGGATTTGCAGAAACCCACAGGCTCCCATTGAGTAAAAATAATTAAATGGGAAGAGGAGGTTAAAGACACCCAGAGGAGATCTCTGAGGTCACAGGAAGTGAAAAGGCTCAGGGTCAGCAGTTTGCCCACAAGCTGTAGTGAAAGACGCGGTGAGTTAACTTTTACACCAGTTCGGTCCCTAAACTTAATCTGAGAGGGTGATTGACTTGTCCCAGGTGCCTGAGACTGTCTCCGATTCATCATTGAAAGTCCCATGTCCCAGACAAACCACGACTGCAGATCACCCTCCAAGTGAGAAACTCATGAGTCATTAGGTCTCCTTCTCTTTTTACTGCATTCACCCCAAAAAGCAGGGAAGGAGCAGCAAGGTGTTCAGAGCTTAAGAAGTGACCCAGGCTCCCCAAAGTAGAGCGGGACCTTGAGGCCTCAATTCAGTTAGCACAGTGCCCACTGAGAACACAGAAGCCTCCAGAACAGGACTAACAAGAAGAAAAGTTGACCTCGTTATAACAAAAAACAGTGGCAGTAAGAATACAGACCTTTAACGCAATCAATCCCCAATCAACACTTTAGAACAGCAACTCTACTTTCTAATATGGACACTATTTCTTTTTGTTATATCATAGTTAGCAGTAATGTAGTTCTTCCTATTAAAAATAAAACTTTATTCTGTAAGCTGATTCTAAAAACCTCATTTACTTTTTTTAGTCCCTTCTTCAAAAGTTAAAGAAATCTTAAACACAATGGTGGAACTCGGTTTTGGGCCCCAGCTTGGTCTGTCAGAAATGAGGCACCGTACCACAGTAACACTGCGCATGACACAGTCCACCTCGGAGGACACCGGGGGTGCAGAATGCGCTCAGCGTTTTTCTCATTAAGGTGCCATTCCTCCTCATCACTTAGGGGTGACCTGCCTACCACAGTAGCCTTTCCACAAGTCTGTTTCTTGCTTAAATGACATTATCTTCTGAAGGATATTTTCCTTAAATACTAAGTGAATCCTGCTCGGGAGACCTTTAATCCCTTTCTCATCAAAATGCCAAATATTAATGATAATGTATCACAAACACCAGTGCCTTCAATTTTCTCTGCACCCCGGCCTCCATTATCTCATCTCTCCCCCGCCTCCCACTCATTCCTGCTGCCACCAGTCCCTTCTCAATTATGGTCACGGGTTCCTGAAGAACTTTGTTTTTAAAGGAGAACCCTTTTGGGCGTGAGCAGTGACCTGCTCTGGAACACTCTTCCATCTGCAGTTTGCTACACTTCAAATTTAATGTGCACAGCCTCCAACAGTCCAAGCATGACTTTTAGGATACAAATATTTCTTGAACTCCTGTTATAGACCAGTTATGGCTGAGGTCTGGGAAAGCAGCTGTCGACAATTCATTGAGCTTAACTCAAGAGAGGTAATCAGTAAATAAGGAAACAAATAAATATATGATGTCTGGTAGTAAAAAGAACTGATAAGAAAAAGAGCAGAGGAAGGTATAGGACTGGACCTGTGTGCATGGGTTTGCACACACGCGCACCTGGGCGTTGAGAGGCTAGTGTAGAGTAGGTAGTCAGGAAGGGCTTCTGTGAGGAGGTGACATGGAAGCAGAGACCTGAATGAAGTCAGGGAGCCCACTGTGGGGAGAACATTCTGGAAGGGAGCAAAAGTAGGGACAAAAGCCCCGTGTGTTCAAGAAAGAGCAAGACATTTGTAGAGAGCTGGGTTTTATTCTCACAGAATTGTGATCTGGTAAATTACGATCTCCTTTCTGGTTTAGAACATCACTCTGCCACTGTGTGCAGAGACCAGACTGAGGTGGGGGCAAGCTTCGAACAGGGGGATCTTTTGGGAGGCTGTTGTGATAATGCAGGTGGGAATGAGCGTGGCTTGAAATAGAATGGCAGTGATAGATGAAGTAAAACATGGTCAGATTCAAATACATGTATAGAGATTTTCTTAACTGGGTTTTTTTAAAAAATGTAAAATATACATAACATAAAATTTACTGTTTGAACCATTTTTAAGTATTCAGTTCAGTGGCATTAAGTACATATACATTGTTGTGTGACCATCACCACTGTCCATCCCCAGAACATTTTCATCATTCCACACTGAAATTCTGTACCCATTAAACACTAACTCCCCTTTCCTCCCCCACCCTTCAGCCCCAGGTAACCACTATTCTACTTTATATCTTTATGAATTCGCCTATTCTAGGTGCTTCATATAAATCATATAATATTGGTCCTAAGATACATTGTGAAGGTGGAACTCAACAGGACTTGCTAATGAATTGGGCATGCAGGGTAAGGAGTAGACACATCAAGAAATCTGCAAGGCCATTCTTAGCAACACTGGTGTATTCTTAAATCAGGGAGGCTAGGGAGAGCCCCAAAAGAGTAAGCTTTTGCAGAAAAAAAAAAAGGGGTGAATCTCTGGAGAATTGGGACAAAGTCCCTAAGAGAGAGGGAGGTGATGAGATTCAGTGCACAAATAAAGAGCTCAGCCTCAGGACAGGGACAGCTTCATCCTGCATAGCAGGAGGGAAGGCAGAGCATATGGGCCAGACGTGGGTAAGATGGAACATTTTCTGCTGGGGTGATCAGGTACTTCTCTGTAGATAGTTTCTTTATAAAGTAAAGAATACAGGAGGTCATCAGCAAAGAGTGTGGAAGGGGAGGAGGTGGAGGAGATTAGGGAGCGGAAGGAACTATATTGAATGTAGAGACAGGGAGAATGACCAGACCAGGGAAATGTAGCATTACCCCACAGCACCCTGGTCCCACTTGGTATTTGTGGTTGTGAGTTTGGAGAGGCATGGATCACTAGGGTTGTATGTTTTCTTTGTAGCCGTGTTCAGCTCGAGTAGTAGAACAGACATAAAATGGGGTTAAGCACCTGTTAGGATCTTGCCTGGCAAGGACGAGAGAGAGAGGCAAGGGAGCGAGGCTGTATGTACTCTGTAGTCCTACATACCGTATCCCAGGAGCGTCATCAGTGTCTGTGGATGAAAGCGATGCCATGGCTGACGTTCACAAGAACATAAAATCTTTCATCTCAAAGATCAGACTGAGGTGCAGGGAAGTGATTAAGAGAATTATCAAAGGTGAGCCACACCTGTCATTAATATTGCCAAACATCACATACTACGTTTGAACTATTTAAATAAAAAAAGGTACATAATCAAAAATTCCTCATTTTATTGCTGTTCACATAGTCACGTGAATTGAGGCAACTTAGCACATTGCTGGGAACATAGTAGCTGCTCAGGAAATATGTACTAGCTGAGAGGCTACCAAGGGGCTGCTGTAGAAAATAGCATATAAGCAGCCTCATGGGACTTTAAGATCCCAAGCATCTCTTGTGCATACATTTTTATTGTTAAAAAATTTCACATACAAAAAAATTGGAGACTCTTATAATAACCCACCATGACTGTCACCCAGCCTCTACATTTACCAGCCCGTGGCCAAGCTTAGAATCTCTCTCTGTATACCCACCTACATCCTCCTCTGGATAATTTTGAAGGAAATCCAGACGGCATATCATTTCATCCATAAATATTCCAGTGTCAAAGCATTTCTCTTAGACTCTGTTTCTGGATCTATGAACCTTGGTTAACTGAGTTAACATACAAGTCAGCATATGAAAGCATTCTGGCATGTGGCTGTCCAGAAACACTGGTTCCCTTCCTGCCTTCTTGGTGGTACAGTGGTCCCCCCGCTGGAAACCATGTCCTGTGTGGATACAGCCTGGCTGCCATGCATTCCAACCTGAGAGCAGACCCTCTCATTTGAAACCGATCAGGGTCAAGGGTATTCATCACTATATAGAGAGATAGATATAGATACAGATTTTTTTTTTTAACCACAAATCAGACCTGGCTCTGCTTGTTAAGGAGGAACCATGTATGTCTGTAGTTACTAAAAAAGGTCCAAAGAGAACAAATGAGGGCTCAAACTTATGTTCTGGAACATATCGTCAAGCCTCTGTTAACATGATTTGTTGAAGAGTAATTGATTTAAAATCTTAACCATTGCAGCAATAACCAGCAAACCCTTTTATCTTTTTCTGTGTTGTCGAAAATACGTTCTATACTGTAGTTGTTCCTCCTGCCTGGAGAAACAGAGCATAATGGAGAATATGAATCTCTCTTGAGAGATTCAAGCTATTCCAGTGTCTTGGAGCAATCCTGGTGACCCAGCTAGGATTGTTGACTACTGTCTTTGGTGGAGGTGTTAGAACTTGGGCTAAATGTGAAGCAGCCCAGAATATATCTTACACTTTAAATTTTCTTCTTGTAAGCTACCATTTTATTCAAAAAGGGGATTGAAGGAAGAGGACAGAAATCAAGTTACCTTTGGGCTCTGTTTGGTTAAAATGTTACTCCTTTGTTGTTTGGATTTTATTTTAGGTTTGCCCAAATGCAAAGTTTTATTCAGACTGCATATCTAATTACATTGCCAACATCAATTTAGGTTGTAGGAAATTTCATTATGAGGCTAGAAATTTCTGACTTTGTCATCTCCATACTATAAAGTGAAATCTATGTCAGACTAAATCCAGTCTAAGGGATTATGTCCCCATGACAGTCATCACAGATAGTTTATTTTGCGATAATAATTAATGGGGGTGTCTGGGTAGGTTTAGATTTCCATAACCAATACTTTTGCTACTGCCGGGGTTTGCTTGACAGAGAATTTGATTCTCCGCATTTTCTCTGCCCCAGAGTTATGACTGACATTTGAGTGTAGCCTCATGAAGACACCAAGAGTACTTTCTCTAAAGCAGCAGCTTAAAATGGGCTTGGTATTTCTGAGTAAACAAGTGGCAGAAACGATGGCAGAATTCATAAAACATAATCACATTTGGCATTTGAAGATATTGCTATTTAGAATTCTCTAGAAAAAAACTATGTCTTATTATGCAGTCCCTAAGCCAACACACCTATTTATGTATGATTGTATGCTTACTCACCCAAACTAACAAAAATAATAATGAGAATAATGTCTTCCGACAGTACAGGATGTCATCCCTAATAAATTATGCCTTATTGTGGAAGCAAATATATCCCCTTTCCACCGAGTTATAGGATACATGAGCCACAGGAACATTCTAATGCACAGATTGAGTCAATACTGGTGAAGTCCAATTGGCTCTAAGAGATTTTATTTTAAAAATAAGCTCATCTCTATGACATGACACACATCAATTTAAAGCATTTTTTTCCCACGAAATTTCCATAATGAGAAATAAGTACTCACAACCTCATCATTGATATCCTACTTCCTTTACCACCATTTTGGGTGATAATTCTTAAACATGGCTGTAGTGGTTTACAACTAGGGTGACCCTGACTCCCCTAGGAGGCATTTAAAAATATCAGGGGGCCTCGGGGTTGACACAATTTCTCGTGCTCCTGAATGACAGGAGCAAGGAGGCAGGAATGTCAATAGTCTGCCTTGGGCCGAACAGTTTCACGTGAAGACCTGCCTGGTCCAAAGGCCAGTCACATCCCTCAGGAAACACTACTCCAAGTGTGTTTCCTTGAGTTTTCTTTTTGTTTGGTTGGTTGTTTTTGGTTTTGGTTTTCAAATCTTTCCAATAACCCACACCGGATTTGTCAAGGCCACACCCACGATACTCTATTTTAGTCTAAAGACATATAGAAGAGGCAGCAACAGCAAGCCAGCAGTGAGATTTAAAATCTTGAACAACCAGTGAAGACGTTGGTTTCCTAAACCAACAGCATCGGCCGGATGTCAGCCCCGGCATGCCCTTCCGATCCTAACGTCACTTGCTGTTGGGAAGTTCTTCCTTCTATCTGACTTCATTTGCTCTGAGTCTGTTCTCTCCTGGGTGAGGACCAAAGTCATTGTCTAAGTCCGAGCTCTTGGCATATCTGAAAACTGCAAATGGACTTGAGTTGACCTTTCTGCCATAATGACTAGTAGGAAGCCGTTTCTCATTTGCAGAGACATACCACCTTGCTTAACAGGCAGAACTGACTCGCAAAGTAAATCAGATCAGTATTTCCAGTTCAGCCGCACCTGCTCTGAGTACCACGACTTTATATGCTTCAGGCTCAGTGAGTCCAGAAATGTGCTTGACGCTGGGAGCTCTCCTGTCAAAGTCCTTGATACTCAGAGAAATCCTATAGTCCACAGTTATTAGCTGATGTGGGGGCAGAAGCAGAGATGGGGGTGCTTTACCCAGAGGCCCCTGGAAAGCCTACTGAGTGGAATGCATTGCACAGGGAATATTTTAATACATCAAGGTTCTAGTAGAATAAAGAGTTCAAAATTGAATACAAAGAGAACTCTAATTTTTAATCTATAAATTACTGAGAATTTTTTGGGAAGTAAGGGAGCAGTGAATGAATAAATTCATGATCTAAAACTCCATGAAGCAAAGCTTTTTAAAAATTCACATTCCATTTCTGGTGTATATTTCTCATCTCCCTGGACTCTAGTAGACCCCTTATATGTATTATTTTTTTATTGTTAAATTGTGAAGCCATCTTACCCAGAAAATTTAACATAGATTGTCAGAAGAGTACCATTGACATCCTTAATTGATTACCAACCTCCATGACACCCAAACTAACAATGTTATGCATAATAAGTGCTCAAAAAAGAGTGGCTGGCTTGGCATGAAAGAAACTTAAGTGATTTGATCCAGTCCTATTATTATAAGAAATGTACGGATTTACAACTTCAAAAAATTCCAAAAATATAGTAATGGCAGCATCATTAAAATAAGCATGTAGTTTTCCAGGAGGCTATTTTAAAGGATTATAGTCATTTATATATAAATAAATGGTGTATCCTAAGTACTACACATATTACTTATTTTATTCTTATTATGATTGTTAAGTCAGTTTCATGTCTTTGTATTTATACCAAATACCCAGAGGCTAAGCCTGAAGAGATTAACAATAGCACAGAGAGGGAGACAGGCATATGGCCAAGGAAAACTGTAATGTATGAGTGATATGAAAGGGTTTTTGTGTTTTTTTGTGTTTTTTTGTTTTGTTTTGTTTTGTTTGAGTTTTCCATTTTGGAGTATGTTAGCTATCCATACAGTAAGAGGTTAGAGTTGGCAGGAGACCATCGGGTCAATTGCCCATAGCTGGCATTGCAAACCTAGCGTGACTTTTCCCACTGAGCCTTGACTGAGCTCAGAACCATTCTGCATTCATTAGGACACAGGTACTGCTGCTCTAACAATGACTCAAAGGACTGGATGCCTAAATGAGACAGGAGTTTATTCCTTATGTACATGTTATTCTGAACAGGAGTCCAGATTTAATGTGGTGGCCTCACAGTGTTGAGGACTCAATTTCCTTCTTCCTTTTGCTCCTCCTATCCCTGCTTCATGGTCCATGGGAGCTCACCATCTCATCTACTTTCTAGCCAGAAAGCATCAGGAAAAAGGAGCAAGGGATAGTCATGCCCTTTCCCTCTAAAGTCACCATGAGGAAGTCTTGCACACCATTTGGGCTTCCATCCCATGTGGCAATATTTGGTCACACGTTCACACCTAGCTAAAAGGAGATTTGAAAATGTAGTCTTTATCCTGCACAAATATATCGGGAGCTAAAATCCCATCACTGTGAAGGAAGGAAAAAAATAGATATCGGGGTAGAGCCAGCAGTTTTTGCCATATCTTTTCAGCTTAACGTTCCGGATTGTTGTTAAGGAATGGCTGCAATTGTCACAGGAGAGAAAACTTATCTGCCACTCATAAATGAGGTATGCCTGTTATGGTTCCAGTATGTTCATTGGGGAGCCTTGTCCATAAATAGTTCCTGTAGCGCATGCTTCGTACCGCGCTCTTTCACTCTCCACCTATGAGTCTTGCAGTCATGCGTAGCGGCAGAGTCCTGCACTGGCTCTGGAAATTGCAATTTCCGCTTGAAATTGGATTGAGACAAGATGTATAAAATTATATAAATTATCTTAGACCATTCTGGTTTTGTTAACTTCTTAAGTTAACTAACTCAGATAGATCCCCTAAGCCTCAAAGTAATTGCATGTGCTGTGCTATGCATAATGCATGTGCATTCATAATGGACCCTTAATGGAGTCATATTTTGTTGCACATCATTTGGTAACATTTTAAATCCCAAAATATGAAAAATAAATAGGAAAGATTCCGTGTTTCCATGACGCCATACTCTTGATACAAATGTTTCAAAGATAAATCCTGGAAAATAATTCTCCTGTGACGGACACATGACTCATCTTGGTGACAGGCAGGAGGATGGAGGTTGGTCAGCCTCTCGAAGCCGTAGGTTCCAACAGGACTTCAGCCCTGTTGAGAGAAAAGGACAAAGGAACGGTTTTAGGGAATAAGAGTACCCCGCCCCGCCACTGTTGAGGAAACATTTGAGGAGACCTGATGAGCAGATGAGTTTCTCAGGGATTGAAATCCTTCTTATGCTGATTATCCAATATGACATTCCTATGCTTTAATAACCCCTATGATAACTAATAATTTGGCAAAATACAGCTGAAGGGCTCTTAAAACATTTTGAATGTCAGTAAATATAGAACTGAGAGTACTTGCTGACAGTAACAGCTATAAAAAGATTAATTCATGAAACTTCTTGTAAGTTAGGGACCGAGATACACATGTCCTTGTTCGTCCAACCCTAGTTAGTTTTTCTTTTGATTTTAGCTTGTGTTTTTCAATAAAACCCCAAAGGTAGAGCTGTAGACAGCTGGAATTTCCCTTCTGTCCTGCTGAATGAATAGAGGTAGGAGGATCTAATGCTTTACAGATTTAATGAAACCACAGGCAGATGCTTTGAAAACAAACCTCACCTTTCCTCTCTGGATTCTTCATATGTGGAACTGTTACTTTCCCTTGTTTCTGCCTAGCCTAGTATTTTTTCCCTTCTTCTTTAATAATACCAAACTCAGAGCTGTCGTGACTCACCCATTCACACAAGCTAAGTGGCTCTAGAAAACAAATTTGGTGCTTAGAAGCCCCATTACAACATACTAGTTCAAAACACAAATGGCAAAGCAAATAGTTGCAACCATGACAGAGGGCTAATTTCCATAATAAACAAAGGACATCCACAAATCCAAAAGAAAAATACTATAAGAAAATGGGCAAAATGTATCAACAGGAAGATCACAGGGAAGAAAGTATAAGTTTCCTTACTCGAAATTGAAGAAACGAAAATTAAGACAATGAAATGTTTTCAACCCATCAGTTGGCAAAAAACAAAGTTTACAAATATCTGCTGTCAAGAAGCATATATAGAAATATGCATTGTGGGGCGCCTGGGTGGCTCAGTGGTTAAGCGTCTGCCTTCGGCTCAGGGCATGATCCCAGCGTTCTGAGATCGAGCCCCACATCAGGCTCCTCCACTGGGAGGCTGCTTCTTCCTCTCCCACTCCCCCTGCTTGTGTTCCCTCTCTCTCTGGCTGTCTCTCTCTCTATCAAATAAATAAATAAAATCTTAAAAAAAAAAAAAAAGAAAGAAAGAAACATGCGTTGTGTGTGCAAATATGGGCACAAACTTGTTTTATTTGGAAGATGATTTGGCTACCCCTATTAAGTTTTAAATGTGCATGCCCTTTGGCCATATATTTTTACTTCTAAGAATTTATTCTAGTCATATTTTGACCCAACAATTCATGAATAAGTGACTAACTAAACTTTATATAAACGTATAGTGAAATACTCTGAAATTATAAATAATGCACTCATATGGAAAGATATCCAAGGGTATTTTTTTCTTAAGTTAAAAAGCCTGTTGTAAAACAGTACAACTGTGTGTTTATGATGACATTTATGTTTATAAAAATTTGAAAAAATATATACTTATAAAATATCTGAAAGGACACAGGTGAATAATTATCAGTCGTAGCTTCTAGGGAGTGAAACCTGAAGTGGGAAAGGTAGGATGAGAACTGATGTGTTGCATATATACCCTTTAGGTACTTCTCAGCGTTGTTTTTTACAATGAGCAAATACAGCTTTTGTAGTGGAAGGAAGGGAAAGGAAGGGAAGGGAAGAAAGAGAGGGAGGGAGGGAAGGAATGAAGGAAGGGAAGGAAGAGAAAGAGAAAGGGAGGGAGAGAAGGAGGGAGGAAGACAACCTTTGGAAGTTGTCAGCCTATCCATGTAATATATGAGTTCAGAACCTTCCTCCCTCAAGTGTATGTATATCATTCTTGACCTTTGGGTAAGGAGCCAACCCCACCATGTTTTCTCTTGCTCGCTCAACCTGCTGGCAATCCTCTGCTTCGTCTAAGACAAAAGGAAAGAGTCAGATCAGGAAACCTAAGAGAAGAGGCTAGTTAAGGACACATCATAGAAAATAATATTGTCCAATCATATATAAAGGATGTGTATAAAAACTATAAGACCAGGGTACCTGGGTGGCTCAGTCGGTTAAGCATCTGCCTTCAGCTCAGGTCATGATCTCAGGGTCCTGGGATCCAGCCCTGCATTGGGCTCCCTGCTCAACAGGGAGTCTGCGTCTCTCTCCCCTTCTGCCCCTCCCCCTACTCCTGTTCTCTCTCTCTCTCTCGCTTGCTCTCAAATAAATAAAAAATTTTTTTTAAAAATTATGAGACCAAGGTAACAGATTTGATGCCTACATTTGACAGTAGCTGAAATCAGAAGCAAAATTATCTTCCCTATTGGGACTTAGTGAGTGACAAAACAACTTAAATTTATTCCCAACCTTAGCCATAGCCAGACATCCTAGTATAATGGGGCTCCTGAAAATGTCCTACTTTTATATCTCTACTGTGAGTACAGTGCAGCGAAATTGTTCATTTTCCCTTCATTACGCTCCTGGCCACCCCAAAGTCCAGCTCCCCTCTCCCAGGGTCCTCGTCCCTGAGACGGAGCTGGGTCACACAATGGCTCATTCAACAGCTGTTGCGTGTTGGAGATCATCCGTGGTGCTCACTGTGGAGAAGTGGCTCCTACTTTGCTCGTTATCCCACTATCCCTTCAAGATGCTTCCTAGGGAGCCGAAACACAGGCTTGAAAGTTCTTCAGCTTTTCAAAATGTAGCAAAATGAGAACTCCAAATACCTGTCATTTACAATAAGTAGTGATTGCTCTGTTGCGTTTCCCCTCGACAGTATTTCTGTGGCTCTGGCAGTATTGGCTTGAGCGCCTGGAACATACAAAGCACTGCAGGGCTTGCAAGATAAATAAGGCATAGTTGTGCCCTGGAAGTGCTTAGGATTTTACAAATATGTGAACAATAACTACTGTTTAGTTGAGTGCTATTCTAAACACTTGGCAGGAAATCATGACTGACTCCTTATGACAACCCTAGGAAGTAGGTACCATGTATTATCCCCACAGACCAAAAAGAAAACTGAGGTCAAGGGATGGCCTCAGTGTCAGACTGATAATAAGAGGCAGACCTGAGACCCTGGTTCAGAGCCCCTGCCCCCCCCCCCCCGGGGGGAGCTGTTTCCGCTCAGGAAACAAAGAGCTGCATTCTAAGAAGCAGCAAGTGTTAAGTGCCCTTTAATGATATGAACTACAAGAGGCATTCAGACAAAGAGTATTTCTTGGTGGAATGTTCAAGGGGCTACGTGGCAGATGTATTTAAAGGAAGATTTTGAGGGGTGGAATGTGAGCAATGGATTGCAAGCCACGTAGGTGAAAGCTTTTAACATCCAGAAACCGAGCGCCTAGCATGTGGTCCAACTAAATTTGTTCTACTCTCATTAAATTGTTTATCCTATCTGGTTGCAGTATTTTAGCTGCAAATACAAACAAGGTCTATGTGTGAACTGAGATTTAGTTTTTAGGAAATACAAATAACAAAATCATAAGGAAAAGATATGTATATTTCATTGTTTTCTTTTTCTAGATACGCCTCAACAGAGGGATGTAAAGATAAACTAGAGAATGATACAGGAAAACTGGGACATTATTACATATATAAAGATATACGGAGGGGGCAGATGCAAAGCTACTCATGCTTATGGATTCTGTGTAACTATATATGTACATTATCATCATACATATAAGTATATATATATTTCACCTAGTTCATTGCCTTCATTTTCCAGATAGGAAAGCCCGCTTGGAAACGGTCATGCGTCCTACCTCTTTTCATACAGTGCGTTAGCTGGTACAGAGCTTAGCTCACAGCACCACAGTTCTAGTCTACTGCTCACATAGTCATAGTTTGGGAGGGACTTTTCTTACTCTATTTAACACAACACCAGGGAACTCAAATTAGGAAAGGTTCTCCATGCACCTCAGCAAGGAGTGAAAGCAGGGTACTTAGGGCATCAACCTCATTGGATGCAAAATCCTTGGTCCCCTCATTTCCCCATTTCCCCTCTTGAAACCACTTTTTCCACCGTGCCCGGAAGGGTAATCAAAGAAATAATGAGACAATTGGGGTCACAGTCAACTGACACTAGATGTCTAGACATTTCCATTTTCAACCATGCAACAATCTTCAACAAATCTGGCTAATCTTCACTAAAATGTGATTTTAACTTTCGTTTGTTAGGGTTTGGTAACTGGAAGGAAAAAAGAAACAAACTGAAAATACCAGGGTGCCATTCATTCTGCAGGGAAGACGGAGCTAACCCAGTTTTGTGCTTTGGTTCCATAAACAAATGCTTGTGCTGAATTTCCAGGAGGGCTTGTGCTGTCGTCTATTTGGGGCTTTGCTCATAGTATTTAGCCAGCAGTCTAATTGTTGTGCACAATGGTAGGGCGGCCTGGGGAGGCGTGTGCTCCCAAGCTGAATTTATGTTCTCAGGAACATGCTAATTGGTAACTTTCTGGAAAATACACAGTAGTTACTCTTGGCTTATTATTTTACAAACTATTAAGAATCCAGAGGATCCAACCCTTACATTTTGTGCTTTGAGGGATATTGCTTTGTGTTTTCCCCAGTGAGTACATTCTTAGGACAAGGCAGCCCTGCCGGGTTGTGAGCACTGAGGAATCGCCAAGCAATAGTCCATAAAAGTGGGTAAGACCCTACTGCGTGTCTCACCAACCAGCTACTCTCTGCCCAACCACGCCCCCAGTTGAGGCTGCTCTAGAAGTCTGGCTTGATCCTCGGAAGCTAGGGCCAGAAGACATAACTTGAGGATCTGCGGGCTTCCATAAATGTTGTTTCTAGGGAAGGAACAAAGAGGGGCAGAAACCGCTGTTCGTGGGATTCTCCTCTGAGGCCTAGATTTGAAATGAGATACTGAATCATCCCAACCCAAGCTAACTTCTTTAGTCAATTAACAACTCCAGAGGCATGATGTTACAATTAAATTTACCTCCCAGTTTGGGATCGTGTAGCCAAATTAGTAAGGACACCTATTATAATGAAATGGCTTTGGTGACTTTTCCTGTAGGTAGATACATACTCGCATACGTACATAGAAGGGAGGAAGCAGTAGATTTATGATATGGATAGATAATATAATATGGCTGTATCTATCTAATTAGTCATTTTCTTGGCAATGAGAGAAAGAAAAGGGTGGGAAATAGAATCTTTTCAGTAAATAATATGCATGATGAGCTACACATCAGCATTAGTTCCAATTCCTCTTTAAAAGGAAAAGAAATTAAGTACATTAGCCAATGGGGGGGGGAATATTCCTTTTTGATCAAAAGTGAGCCAATCACCTGAAAACAGGGCACATATCTCCAAAAAAACAGAAAAGTGTTTTTCAAAGGAGAGAGGGGACAATCTGGTTCTTGCTCAGTCTTGGAAGACGCAGAAACCAAATTCATAATTATTATTAGAATCACTGTAACAACAGCATTTCTTGAGGATTTACCAAGGGCTAAGCATCTTTATAAGTACTCAACACTGATTGACCCTTTGACCACCAGAGCAGTCACCTAGGCCACAACAGAATGAAGGATGCTTCTTCTGGCAAAGGGGACGCTGATTTGAAGGACCCAAACAAGTGAAGGAGTGATGAGGCACGGTAGAGCTGGTACAGACGGTGTTTGATGTTTTTCGAAAGTTTGAATGGGCAGCTTAGATTTCCATCACATGTATACATTTATAAATTGGGTGAGTCCATCTGCTTTGATAAAATGTATATTCCACCATTGGGTTGTGGAAATTTCAAAGATTTTATTTTTTGACAGGATGCCTGCCGTTTTTCTCTCTTGACTCCCGCTTGTTTTATTCATTTTGGGGTAGTTGCCAATTAGACCCAATAGGTAAGTATAATTAATGGACAACGTGAATCTCCTTTTAAACCCCAACCAAGAAAATTAACCATAAAACCATTTGTTTCCTTTAAAAATTCCTAACACTATCTCTTCCTATGACTGCTGTTTTATCTCTTTCTAAGACTTCCAGCCACACTGGAGATTAGTTACTCCCTATTATTTATCATCTTAAAATCCTACATAAGACAGGGAGGAGGGAGATAAGCATTTCTTGAGGCCCTGGTATGTTCCAGGCACTATGCTAGGCATTCATATGTACTATCTCTTTTAATACAGCAACCCTGCAAGGTAGGGATTATTATCTTCCTTTTTTTGTAGTTGATGAAACAGCATTTCAGAGTAATTAAGCCCTTGTTCTAAATCTAGTTAGTGGCACAGTGTGGCACAAACCAGGCTGGCGTGATTCCAGAACCTTGCTCTTTTCACCCCACATAAGGAAGCATCGTTTCATTCAAAACGACACTCCCCTGTAATCTTGTTACCTTAGAGGATTTGGGGGTCATTATTTCATTCAACAACTATTTGAACACAAACTCCATGTCACACAAGGGTTGAACATTGGTTCAGTCGGAATGCATCAGCAGCAGAACTTTGGGCAGAGGACAGTGGTTAGTGGCAAGATGGGGGAGGAATTCACAGGAGCAGCAATGAGGAGGAAGTAGGGCAGGCTGGTGGCATGCAGGGTGGAGTGAAGAGGAACAGAGAAGCTCCTGATCGTGTATCCATGGCTACAGTCTTTCTTCATGTGACTCGTGGACTTCCCTTTGTCATCCTATGCCTGAGAATATATGAAGGAGGCTGGGAAGGCAAAGGGACGTTCAATTGTCATCACTGGCATCTTTTTTGATCATTGCACCATCTTCAAATGCATTGGGGTAACCATGACATGAAAATTTCCATCATTGAGCCCATAACTGTTTCATGAGATCAATAACAGTTCTGTGGGTTAAGGGTCATAGCAGAACTTCATCCAGGGAGACCTGAAGTAAGAAGTAATGAATTTATATTCCCGTATGCTGACAACCCTGGGTTCAAAGCACATGACTTGAAAAGGATGTTAAACTTCCTCTGGGCAGGTGTCATGTATGTCAGGGACGTTTCATTGCCTTCCGTGGATGCTCTAACCTGTTCAGCCTAATCATTCGGACTTTCTGCTACCTGTAGGCTCAACCAATCAAGTAAAAGACTATGCAGAATACAAATATCAGATTCATGATCAGTTAACCTTGGGCTCCGATGACCTGCCATTTTTCAGATGCTCTCAGTGAAGGTGATGTTTGAAGTTCTCTCTACCTTTTAAAGAATTTTTCCTCTAAAAGAATAGGTTGTGTGACAGAGACAATGCAGTGTAAACATCTGCCCTCTCTTCATCTTTAAAATGGCCTGATACAAGTTGGCTATCACTGAAATGTTTGTCATGCTTGGTACTAAAGTCACTTTGTCAATCGAGACAATAACAGAGTCAAAAGAATAATGTCGGGGGAGGAGAACTAACGTTAGTGGAACCTGTTTCTAGGTAGCTGCCTATCTTGTTTATCTGACTCATTTTCCAATTCAAGCTAGGAGCCCTTTTTCTCTTCGGAAAGCGCTCCTTTATGCATTAGAATGACTTGTTCAGGGACCGGGGCAGTTCCTGTACACAAATGAGTCCAACTGGGGAACTATCCACCATTCTGATAAGATCTCTTAGGTTCTTTTACATTCGGGGAAGCACACTGAGATCTCTTTTCTGATTAGAAAAGATTTGGGTTGCAAATATTTGGCATTTTGGTCTCAATGTCAGCAAAATCTGCTGTTGTTGGTCAGATCTAATAGGTTACTCTCATGATAACATAGACCTTCTTATTGTGACCCAACCTCTTCCTGGTTTCGCTGCTAAAGGAAAGTCTTTCCATATCTTTTCATCTGTTGTTTTTCTAGTTTCTCCTTCCATGGTGCATGTGGATCTTCTGCTCCACCATAGCAAGCTACTTGCAGTTTCCCGCAAATGACACAATGACATACCTCGTCAGATATGTTTTCCTCCTGTTTTGACATTTGTTGAAATTCCAACCTCTTCCAACTCTAGTTATTGACAGGAACCTACATTCCAAGCCTCAGCTTGAAAATCTTCTTTTCTGTGAAATCTTATCATGACAGACACACGCACACGCACACTGTGATTCTTGTAGGCTCAATTATTTACCCCATCATTCCTGTTGCCACAGTGCCCTGTGTAAGCCTCTGTGTTAGAGGCACCATCTCTTCTGGCAGAGGGCTTGCCTGCCTGCCCGCCCTGCCCCTCCGTCACCAGTAGATTGTGAGCTCCTTGAGAGCAGAGCCTGAGTCTTACGTATTGTCATCCGGCGACCCTAGCACAGTGCCTGGTACATGCAGGTAGGTGCTCAATAAATGTTTATTGTAAACATCAATCCATGTTTTTCTGGCCTTATTTTTAGCTCTGGTTTCCAGCCTGACATAAAAATTTAATAGAGGCGCTTAGATGTTGAAAGCTACGAAGGAAGGACACATAATAAAGCAGTAACACAGAGACAGACTCAGGGAAGAGAAACAAATAGGAACATGTACAGGCAAAGACCATCGTGAATACTGCCGACTGTCCTAGGCATGAAAGCGTTTATCCTGGGAATTTGTGTTCCTGTTGACTCGTGATTCTTGTTAAATCCTTGTTATCGTGTGAACTTAGAGAGTCGAAGGATGTGTATTTTTTGTAGCAGCCGTCGCCACCGTGGCTTCATTATTTCCATTCACACAGAAAAAGAAATAAGTATTGATTTCTCCCCACTTCTTTTTTTTTTTAAGATTTTTTTTTTTTTTTTTTTGACAGAGATAGAGACAGCCAGCGAGAGAGGGAACACAAGCAGGGGGAGTGGGAGAGGAAGAAGCAGGCTCACAGCAGAGGAGCCTGATGTGGGGCTTGATCCCATAATGCCGGGATCACGCCCTGAGCCGAAGGCAGACGCTTAACCGCTGTGCCACCAGGCACCCCCCCCACACTTCTTTAAAGTGATCATTGCCCGTGGCTGCTCTTCCGTCTAGATTAGGGTCAACCATTCAGTAGAAACGCATAGCTAACTTTAGAAAGTTAGGCAAACATGAACTAATGGCAGAACTTGTGCTGACCAAGTCCTTTCTTGCTGTAATAAGCGATTTTACAGTGGGATATATTTAGAGAGGATAAGGGGGTCTCGTTCTCTAGGGGTCTAAAAAAAAGGAGGGGAGGTGCTGAGATTGTAATTTGCTTGTAAAGCCAGGGAATTTGTTCTAGGACCCCACCAGCCCCTTCCAAGAATTTAAAATAATCTGCCTCTCCCTTCGAATATTATCTGAATCATTTCAAACCATTGAAACTGATGGCTACGAAAGTGAAGTTGATTTCACATAGGCTTGAAAAGTGTCCAGAAATAGGGATCCCAAGGTGTCAGTAATAAAATTATCAGAGATTATAACAGAATACAAATCTTTTAACCTTGAACCCTCAGCGAAAGATCTTAACCCCTAAGGAAAAAGAAAAAAAGGAAAATAGAGATGTTATGCCCTAATACCAGCCAAATAGGCAAATGGTTGATTTTTTTTCTTTTCTTTTTTGGCCTCCAGAGCTGAAACAAACAGGCAGCTCTTCCCCTCAATGAACAGGCTGGCCCTGTTCCGTGAGGACGCCAGATTTCAAAAGCTGCTTGGAGTTCCACATGCCATGGCCCTGAAGGCAAACACTGAGGTCCTAAATCTCAGGCAGAGGAATCAACAGCTCTTGTTGGCTAATGAGCCTTGGCGTCTTGGCGTCTTGGCATCCGCATGGGGTTCTGTGGGCAATTCCTGCTGGAGTGAGGGAGGATGAAAAAAAACAGGTGCACCTTTGCTCAACCAGAGGAGTGAGAATTGAAGAGTCAGGCTTTCTGGTCATCAAACAAATCTGAGCTGAACCTCTCCTCATTAGCAGCATTTTTCCATCCAGAGGGAGAACACAGGAAGTGGGGACCGACTTGGGTGCACATCAGAATTTATTAGGAAATCATGGGGGAAATTCTGAAAGAGACAATTAAGCATGGCGTGCCCACATCGGGAGTTGGGGGAGAGGTAGAAAGTTCTCCTCACCCTTGTATTTCCATCCCTAGATTGGGTTTTCATGGCATGCGCTGAGCAGGATCTGTCTTGTTCTGTTGACTTACTTGTTCCCGTTATTCAAGTAATAACCATTGTAGTGAGTATGAATTATGCTTCATAACCTTAGTAGGTCTGTAGGAAACGTCACATAATAAAAATTTTCCTTAATTCAAATAAATCCAATTCCAAGCCCTCTTTCCATCTAGTTTTGGTGAATTTAATCTCAATCTTTATTATTTCTCTCTCTGCTTCCCCCCTCACTCTCTCTCTCCTCCCTCAGTCCCCTCTTCCACCTCTCCCCTTCTCCCCCCTCCTTTCCTGTCTTCTCACTCTCTCACCTCCTGCCTGCTCTCTCTCTCAGTCTTATAGTGTACCTGGGAAAGTAGGAAGGGGCCTCTTAATTTCCCTTAGCCAAGGTAACCGTTGCTGCCATGGTCCAGCCTGCATGGTCCCTCCCAGGCCAGGCAGAAGACTCTGGAGCTCCAGTGCTGAGCAGAGTCCCAGGGTGCATTTCTTGGCAGTCCCCCTCAGGCCAGGGGTCCATGCTCATCGCACCATCCTGGAGCTTGCATTTGGGTGGAAGGAAACAGGAAATAAATAAGTAAAACAGGTAGTATATTGCATGGTGCTAAATGTTAGGGAGAGAAGTAAGGCAGAGAAGCCAAAAAAGGGAGTGCAAGGAAGGGGCTACAATTTTAAACAGAGTGGTGGAGAAGGCCTCACTGGAAAGGAGACATTTGAGTGAAGACCTTAGGAAGTGAGGGAGCGAGTTATGGAACATCTTGGGGAAGACCATTTCTGGCACGGCAATGAAAAGGCACTGAAGCGGGAATGTGGGCAACACGATTGGAGAGCATCAGGAGGCCTGAGTGGCCATGTGGACAGAACAGGGAGGAGGGGAGCAGGAAAGGAATCTGGGGAAGGAAGAAGGGCCAGATCCAGTGAGGAGGGTAAGAACTTTGACTTCTGAGTTCGCCCTGTATGAAATAGTAGCTTGCAGAGTTTTGAGCAAAGGAATGTGTTCTTGTATGTTTCAACAGCATCACCTTACCTACTGAGTTGAGTAGGCTATACAGGGAGTGGGTGTGAAAGCCACCAGTCAAGAGACAATGGCAATAATCTAGGCAAGAGCTGGCGGTGCTTAAACTAGGGGTGGTAGCAGTTGAGGAGGTGAGAAGTGTATTATTCAGCTTATAATTTGAAGGCAGAGCAGGAAGACTTACCATTAAATTAGATACAAGTTGTGAAAGGGAAAAGGTGAGTCTAGGATGACTCCAGGTTGGGGGGTGCTGCCCAGCTAGAAGAATGCGTTGCTATTTATTCAGATGAAGAAGACCATGGGGATGGAGATGGCAGGTATGAGGCAATATCAGGAGTTTACCTTTGGGCATATCCGATCTGAGACATCTCACAGCCCATGTGGTGATGTCGAGAGGATCGTGGTTGTGCGAGACTAAAGTTCAGTGGAGATATTCGGTCTGGAGATGTAAATATGGAAGTTCTCTGTGTGTAGCGGGTGTATGAAACCATGTGGGTGGGTGGGATCATCCAGGGAGTGTGTGCGGAGAGGAGAGAGGGAACAGCAGAGGACCAGGAGCTGATTCCTCAGAGAGTCCATCTACCAGAGGTCAGGGAGGTGAGAAGGGACCAGCAAAGATAAGGAGGAGGAGCTAGCAAGGTAAGGAGAAGGAGCTGTTTGGGAGCCAAGTGAAGAACATATTTCCAAGGGGAAGAAATGGCCAACTGGGTCAAGTCAGAAGAGATGTGGGAACTGACCATCAGGGAGGTTGTGAGTCCCTTCTTCCTGTCTCATCTGCTCCCACTTCTCCCCATCAGAGACACTCGCCTTCTCCTCTTCCTCTTCAAGACATGAGTGAGCTTAGGTTCTTAACAAAAGCCATTCAGTGAGTTCACCCTCAGGCCAGCAATGCCAACTTTCCCTGAGGAAAGACAGCCCAGTGGGCCCTTTTGGAAATAAGGAGAAAGAGAAACAAATGGAAAACAAAATATGAATTAATTCGTAACTCAACAAATGATCCTGCTACACTGAAATGGATCACTTCTAGGCAAAGTACCAAGAAGAGAATACATTTGATACAGGTAAATAATATTCAGCGGTACAGTGAAACCCTTACTGAAATAGGATGAAGCAGGAAGCCAGTCATCTTTAAACAGTTGGTTCTAGGGGCTGAACAGCAAGTACAGTACTTATCTTCCAGTAAGGGCCGTGTTCTATCATTCGTGTACTACTGAACTGGATGCCACTGCTTGGCTTACACGGTCAGCTTTCCAACTCGGTTAGTTTCTCATTGATCATAGACATACTCGGGCTTGGCCAACTAACAGATTGTCTCCTAGGAATCATTTTTATCACATTAGGTAGACCCAAAGGTTGACAAACTACTGCCCGTGGGCCAAATCCAGCATGCCATCTGTCTTTGTGAATAAAGCTTTATTGGAACATGGGCACGTCCGTGCTCATTCTTTTGTGTGTACTGTGTGTCTGTGGCTGCCCTCATGCAACAGTGGCAGAGTTGAGGACTTACAACAGAGGCTGTCTGGCCTGCAAAGCTGAAAATACTTACTCTCTGGCCTTTGGCGGAAAAAGTTTGCTGACTCCTTGTTTGGACTTTAAAATAGACTCCTGGAAACATAACGTGGGTGTTTCAGTTCTACTCCATGGGCTCTCATCTTAAGTTACTGCAAGGGACACATCTTAGATTTCCCTTCTTTTCATAGATGGAAGTGTCCTCTACTTACAGCTTAATGCTGGGGCGGTGTTTCTCAAAGTGTAGTCTGTGGACCAGCAGTGAT
Organism: Ursus arctos; assembly: GCF_023065955.2. Classification (NCBI taxonomy): domain Eukaryota; kingdom Metazoa; phylum Chordata; class Mammalia; order Carnivora; family Ursidae; genus Ursus; species Ursus arctos. The sequence continues at coordinate 11,675,793 of NW_026623019.1, read as the reverse complement.
AGCATCACTTGGGAACTTGTTAGAAATGCACGTTCTCAAGTCCCATTTCAGACCTACTTAGAGGCTTTGGGTGGGGTGGGGGGAGGGGAGCAGCAGGGTGTGCTTTACCTGCTCCCCAGGAGATTCTGATGCATGCTACACTCAAGAGCCGTGTGCTAGAGCAGACACTGATCAGAAGATCTAAGCGCTTGAAACGGGCGTTTCTACACACCCCTCCTGGTGATAATTTTCAATGCACGAACTAGTTCTTTGTACATTAGCATTAGGGTTTTAAGAACAGTCCTTCGAGGGCCACTTTCTTATATATAACATTAGGGTCGCGCCCTTTCTAGAACGATGGTATTACCACTTACTATTCAGTCAAACGATTCTTGGTGGCAGAGTAGGAATAAGCCCAGTGGCTGTTTCACACCAACATGATAAAGTAGGATAATGAGTGAGTGATTAAGGACCCAAAGTACCACTGGATGCCCCTGGATCATGACTGTTTGCTGATTTGTCATCCCGGCACTCCAATGTGTTTAAGTGATAGAATGCAATGAGGCATTTACTTATAAGGGAGAAAAGTAGAAAGGATTTATTTTCGGCACCATCAAGGATATGCTAGAATGAGAAAAACTTTAAATCGGTATTTTCCCCTACAGGATTTATGCAGGTGCTGCCGGATTGTAGATGCTATTTTCCTTTGCTTAATGATCTAATCCTTCCCTGGATCTTCATCCCTCCGAGTACCTAACAGGAAGGAATATCTCTGATAATGAATAGCTGTGGTTTAGAAGGAGCTGGAAGCCTGATCCCAGGGAATCAGAGAGGGGTCATAGTGAGTCTTGGCCTTATTAAGCCACGAAGAGATGCAGCAAAGGAACAGCGAGCAGACTCGGGCCCTTTTCTGAATATCTGAGGGTGGCATTCATGTTTAAAATCTTGCACAAATGAGTTTGAGATGCTAAGACCTGAGAAACGTAGAGTGATCCTATGTACTGGTTTGTCCCGGACCAGATAGTTCCGACTTATACCCGTTATCTCACAAAAACTACTAGTGATTGATGATCCTTTCACTTGCAAACGTGTCCTGGATTTGTATGTTAATCATCTGGTCACCTCAGTGAGACACAACCCCAAAGAGTACAGCGTGCAGACTCTGCATTTCCTAACAGGCCCCTGTTTGAAGTCCAGTTCAGATAGGCAATTTACTCTCTATGCCTCAGTTTATTTAACCTTAAAATGGGTATAATATCTCTATCATAGGGTTGTTGAGCAGACTCAGTAAGCCAGTGCACCTTGCCTTGCTGTTGCCCGTACCTGGTAGGTGCTCAGCAACTGCTTCTTCCCCGAAAAGAAAAAGAAACTGTCTTCAGCCATTTGACTGAGCAGACTTCACTACATGAGATCATTCACCACAACCCAGAAATTCATAAGCGACCTTGTTTGGGCTCCATTTGTAACTAGGCTTTTTTAGCATTGTTTCCTTTTGAGGAGCTATAAAAACATAAATAAAAAATTGTCTTTCAGAGAAGGACATATTTGCACTTGAAAAATAATTTCATGTTCACAGGTTTGAACCAGAGGCTCAAGTTTGTTAGATGCTCTGCTGCGAAGTGAAGGCCAGAAAGAGAAATGACAGTATTATAATTCATGGTGTTGGAGCTTGAGAAAGCCCAAGAAATTATAGTTCACCCTTGATGGGACAAGATTGAAACTGACTGAGAGTTGGACACCAGAGTCAGGCAGATGGAGATCAAAATATCATTTTTATTAATGGTGAAGTTGTTGGAAATAATGACTTAGTCTGAGGGCCAAATGGGTTTGCCTACTCACTTCAGCCTCCAGACAGCCAACCAGAGAAGAAATTTGTGTCTACAAAAGACACCTTTACTAACAGCGCTGAATGGCACTGGTCCGTGGAGGAAAAGGAAGAAAGAAGCTAAATTCTCTTTAGTGGGGGACTTTGAGTAGATTTATTCTATCTACCCGGGAAACATGGATAGTCACCACCAATCAATTTTATATGTGGAGAAGAGTAAGGGAAGAACAAGGGGCTAGACGTGTTACCCTAATAGACCTCCGTCCACACAGAATCTTGAGACCAGGGCAAAGAAGGTTCCTCGTGACGTCGTCATTCATATTTCTCACTGAGCATTTAGTCATGGTAACGATTTGATTAGACTTGACATACTGTCTTTTAGAAAAGATGCCAAGATAATCAAAAATTTATCATTTCTCCCAGCTGCTGGTCTGAAATTGGACTAAATGCCATTACTAGCTCCCAAATAATCAGAACACTTCCTTTGTCTCATATATGATAGGGCAGTCGGTTATTTTAATAACCTTGGTGGTGAGTGAAGGTCACTCCTAGCCTGCAGCACCTTAACTGGTGAATCAGATCAATCACCTCAGAGGGAACAGAATTCGGTTGCCACTTCAGTCATGTAGTTCCCTATTCATTTCATCTGGAGGAAGTAGTAGTCTGCATGGATATCGTTCCAGCAAAGGGAAGAATGTAAACCTTCATTTACGTCTTTCCCCCTCCATAGCCAAGACACCTCGTCACTCCAGCTGGGTCCAATTCTGAGAAACAATGAGCCTTCGATTTAAAAGTACAAGACAGCTGAACTGAAATTGGCTCTTTGAGCCACTAAGAATCTGGGCTCGTCCAGACCTAATCCAAATGGACAAGTGAAGTGTGAGCATGCACCCTGGGTGACTCAGCATCTTCTTCTCTAGGTCTCTGACTACTGCTGAGTCCCGTTAGTTAAGGCCTATGAAAGGCCAGCATGAGGCCACTTTTAAGCCATTTATGGCTATCATCTCTACTGTCAGCAGGACCCATCAATAGTTCTGAGATATGGCACTCAGTCCCTTTATAACCACCAACTTATTCCCGTCCCTTCAGCTGTGCTAGTCCCGAGGTCTAGACCCCAGACATTGTGCATTTTAATTTTGTTTTATTTCACAAGTATTTAAACTAACTTCTGTGGATGTTGCCTAAGAGGAATGGGAGATGGGGTTCCATGCCAAGAAACTTAAAATCCAGTGAATAAAGCTTTCATTAAAGCAAGACAGAATAACTGCCAAAAGATATGTAAAAGAAAAACAAATCAACAATGGACTACAAAGGGATGAATGATCAGTACTACCCAAGGGAGCTAGGAAGTGCCTCAGGAATTAGTAACATTTGAACTGGACTTTGAAGACGGAGTTGGGGGTCTCTGAGAGACCACAATAAATAGCACCTGTCTTCCTCATCCAAATTCTGAACAATTTGAGAAATAAAAAAAGTACTTGATGGGACTCAAAATATGTTTTTGTTGTTGGGCAAGTTAGCAGGCATGACTTTAAGTATGTTGCTCAAGTGGGCTTAGTGGCTCCCCCAAATCAGGCAGCAGCCCACAAGGAGCCTTCATCCTTCACCCCAGCACACACAGCTTTAGGCGCAGGGCCCCTGGAGAAGCTGGAAGACCTCATTCTTCCTCATGAAACCAGGAGTGGGGAGAGAGATTCCCCTCTGAAAATTAGGATGGCTAGGAATCCTAGATGGCGGATCATGACAATAGTCTGACAAGACCAGAATTGGGGTGAACAGAGGGTTCTGAGGAGAGATGAGGTTGCAGATGGAGGCTGGGCCAGAACATGGGGAGCCTTGCCTGTCACGTGAAAGGTGTGGGCTTTTGTCTATAACCCACTAACGACGGCTACAGAGAAAACTGTGTTTATGATGGTAACTAGCTGGTGGTGATTTGCTGTGGACGCAGGGAAATCAGGAAGCACTTCTAGTAGGCCACAGGAACGAGCATACCAAAGAGCATAGACACGGGCATTTGGAATAATTCCTGATTTCATGAGAATTTAAATCAGATCTCAGTGCCTTGGAACTCGGGCCAATTGATTGAGGGGAAATTGCTTGTGTCAGAAAACATCTAAAACTTTCTGTGGAAACGATTACATTGTCATTTAACCTGTAAGAACTCAGGAGATACTTGATGGTAATGCAGTGCCCGGCCTTCCGGCCTTCCTTCTGTGTTCCCCAAGTTTTAGTGAGCGTCTACCCCGTGTAGAGCAGTGTATGGTGTGCAGGGAATATGAAAACAAACCCACCTAATAGAGAGAAGAGGTGCCCAGACCTGTCGTTAATGAGATAAAACTTCAGGATGAAAGGTGCTATGGCAATGTTTTCATTTATAGCAAAGTGATTGATGGACAAATTTATAAAATATATCCATGGCATAGGCCTTTAAAAAAGCAAATGCTACGAGGAAACACAAATGAGATCTGCCCAGCGGGGTAAGAGGGGAAGGGGCTCAGGAAGACTTGTCTTTGGACCTGAGAACTGCAGGATGAGTATGAGTTCCTCACAGAGAGTAAGTCAAGAATATTCCTTAAGGAGAGAAAAGACCTTTTCACGGGCAGGAAGAAGTAATTGCAGCCTGTCCCCACTAATACAAAGGGGGTTTTTTTTTGGAAAGGCAAATTAATACACATGCCACCATTTTGCCATTACCTGCAACATTTCTCTTTCCTACTGTCTCCCTCTCCTCCCACCTCTGTCCTGCCCTGGGGGCTGTGTCTTTCCATGTTTTGTTCAATCCATAATTCCCTGGGCTGCTCTACTGCCTGCTAATTCCACCAAGAAGCCAAAGGAACTTGTATGGGCTGTGGACCTAGATCCTGGCGCATTTATAGGGGAGGATAAGGAAAGCATTATAAAGTAAAATGAGTTAGAACCACTCTGATCACCTTACATTTGAGAAGGCAAGGGATGCCTTTTGATGTGGGTTTTGAGCGGAGTAGAAACTAAGAAGACTCTAGCTTTGTTTGGGAGGGTTTTCTTGTAGACTTAAATCAATTACATTAAAACAGCCTGCAAACAATGGCCTCAAAGAAAACGCTGGCTCTTTCCTTTTATGAAAGTAATACTTGCACCACAGCCCCTGGGATTGGCTGTTCCCTTTCTATTGGAACGATTCACACAGAATGTTACTTGGATGTCCTGGTAACATGCAAACATTAATAGCAGGATATTTCAGTCAGAGCTGGCCATAAGGGAATGACTGTTCCCCATTGACTAAGTCGAAGGCCAAGTTACTTTATTAGCATATAATATACTTGGAGTCGGTTTATGGGTTTTGTTATTTGGCGTTTACATCTTTGTCCAACCCACAGAACTCAAAAGGCTTTCCAAGCTGGTCGAAGCCCTGAGGAGAGGCCAGGGTAGAAGGCATTTGGGGGGTAATACAAAAAGTCACCTAACCCCTTTCAAGAAAGAGTCACCTACCGCAGATCAGAAAGTTTTAGCCTTTTAGATACAAGATAAAAAATTTGTTTTCCTAAGCATATTATTGGCCTGTGTGAGAGAACATGCAAACTTTGGAAAAACGTGTTTCAAATTATTTGTCAGAGCATCCTTTTGGTTTGAACATATGAAATGCATTTATTTTTCTTTCATCCTCATGAATATTTACATATATTTAAAGTAGAAATCTTTTATAAGCTTAATAAATATAAATAAGAAGCTTTATATTTGTGTTTGTTTAACCATATGGTTCTCAAGTGCCAGACTCTGTTCTAAGTGTTTTATAAATAATGACTAATTATAAGTCTCTCTCTCCCTCTCTCTCTTTCTCTCTCTTTCTCACACATGCGCGCACACACACACGCACACCCTTTCACTCCCCCTCACTCAGGCCACATAATGTCTTCTCCATGGTACCCTCTGCCCCTTCCTTTCTTCCTCCATATGCTCTTCTCTGCTTGTTTAATCACCCTTCATGATCCCACCAGAGCCACGGCTCGTAGAGGCCTCACTCCCCGCCAACCCACTTTTCAGTTACTCGCTCCAGACCTAGAGGTTTCCACTCCAATTCCAGGAAGGCAAATGTGGCCCACTGCAGGTCTGGAATCCACCTCTAGTCCAACCAGCTTTGAAAGAAGCCAAATAAGGCCAACCTTCTGTGGATGGGTCAGTTCTCTGATAGGAGAGTGTGGACGTGGAGACCATGACAGACATTTCCAGTACACGTGCCACAGTGTACCGTGGCTGGCCTACAGGATACTTCATTTAATCCACTCGTCCACCCTCCCAGTCTGTCCTTTGCCCTCTGATGGCCTGACAGAAAATCGAAGCGGGACAGCCTCCAACATCAAAGCCAGCCAGTGGGAGCTAATACAGCATTCCTATGAAAATACTGGTGACACTGATAATGCACAAAATAGATTAGCTCAACAATATTGAAAGCAAGCTGGACAAAAAGGTTTTTGCCATATTATTTTGACAGATTTTGCATTCTCTGTCCCCAGGAAAAGAAAGACTACACCATCAGCTTTCAATCATTTATCACTAGAAAGCTCCCATTAATTCGAACTCTGTATCTGTAGTGTCTTAACAACCACCTCTCTCTGGCCAAATTTGCTGAGATTTTAAATGGCAAGATAAAATACACATGTGTGTTTATCTGGCATATTGACATTAGCTATAAACAGGAAGGACTGTATATGGAGGGGACCCATTAAGTTAAATTTCAGTAAGGGAATTGCCGTAGGAATTGGTGATGATAGGAAAGGACCTTTAAGAAATTCGCATTATTTTCCCCCTGCCTAGTCCTAAAGGGAATTGGAAATTTATACATTGGCAAGTCCCAACCACTGGGAAAGACCCCAGCCATCTTTCCAGGAATTTCCTTTCCACTCGAGAACAATAAGTATCCAGAAGTGAAGCACCTTGTTTTATGTTGCTTTATTTTCGCTGCCTAATAGTTTGTGTGGCCCTTCATATCTCCAAGTGCTTTCCTAAGCGTCAGTTGAGGTGCAGAATTCTAGTGGCAAGAAGGTATAGTAATTATGATGACGCACAGGAGTGGTTTGCAGTGGGTTTGGCATTCACCAATTGTTACATCACCAGGATTCACCAACAGATAATTGGGTTTGTTACCCATTTCCAAGTAAGGCCAGCCACATTCCAGTTATAGCTCTGTTGTCTTGAATAGATAGTATATTCTACCTCTAGAACTAAGGCAATATCCAAAACATCTCCTTCCACAGAAGACTGAAAAGATCTTTTCAGAAGAAAAAAAGTATTTTCTTATGTCATTCCCTAGATGTTTTTTCTTATGTCATTCCCTAGATATTTTGTTACGTCATTCCCTAGATATTTTCTTATGTCATTCCCTAGATATTTTCTTGGGCTTGCTCTGTTCCTTGGTAGCTCAGTGATTTCCAATTGTGTTTCCTTTCACAAAATACAGCATATTAAAATACTCCCTTTCTGGGCAATAATATTCTATAGTTGTACCTGAATATTCAAGTGTTATGAATCTTCCTAATTATAAGAAGCACCTTAAACTTAATGAACAAGAATAGTTTTGAGTGTTGTCAGTTGAACACAAGTGACTACCATATTTACGTACTTTTCATAAATCTATCCACAATTTCTCCGACCATAGAAGAGAAGCACTAACTAGTTACGAGTATCAGGAATCTCATTCTGAAACTGTTGAAAGTTATGTATTATGCAAACTTCAGCCCTTACTGCTCAAGTAGGTAGCAAATTGGTGTCCATTAAAATGAGGCAAACATCTTACTGCTTCTCTTCCCATCGCTGTAGGAATCGCTAATTCCTAATCGCACCCCCCAAGTCTGTGCAAGGTTCTGTTTGAAAAATGCAAAATCTTAGGCAGTTGCTGAGTTTTTATGGCTTTCTTATGTAGTCCAATTACAGGAGATAATGACCAGTGTTCTGTTGGTAGAGTCAACCATAGAACCAAAGTCCAGGCGATTCAAGTGAGAAGTTGGATGAGGGGACATGTTCAAAGCTTTACAATTTTATGCCAGTTTTAATTATGCAACTTTGAAATTGTGAAACATAAACTATACTGGTAAAGTCTTACCATATGCATAATTTCAAAGCATGTGAATTCTCCACATAAACTTCCAAATCATCAAGAATCACATAATCCCAGAGGTGGTGAGGCCAGTGAATTAACTGTGTTTGTGTTATTGCTACACAGTTTCAGGGGCTTGACAGAAATGCCCACCCACCATTGACAGACTCAGTCTTGAATTCGTTAAGATCATCAGGAAGTGATCTCTCACAGAAAGTTTGAACACTCCTTTCTAAATGGCTTCTACTGTAATAATCACACGATCTGTGGCTTACGTCATTGTGGTCTACCTAAGATCAACCTTCTATGCTCCATCTTCATGTAAATATGAACCATTTCCCAATAGAAAATAAGCTATTCCTTAGGCCCATAGGCATCTCAGATCATGTATGGTGATAGTGACAGAAAACCAAAGTGTTCATCTCCGTCAATCAAAATTCTCACGTTATCCAGGCGTTTCACTACAACAGACTGAATGTTTTCACAAATGCCTGAACTGGTCATAGAATATGATCTCAAGTCAGCAGAAAGAAAGGGCTGGGGGCTTTTGGAATTTTAAGACATTCTCCTATTCTTGCCGCCTCCCTTCCTCACAACACCCAACCCGGTTTTTGCTTAACCAATTTTGACACTTTCTGCCTTATTGGGAGCCCAAGCTAAAGGACACAGCAGTCAGAACAAAGTGTAACCGAAGTCCAAGAGATTATCTTCTGCATAAGCAGAAGTCAGCTTAAGCAACTCTACATTACTCTCAAATTAAATTCTAATGGAAATCTCTGAGAACTACTGAAAGCCCTTGGTTATGATAGAAAATGAAAAATTATTGTGATCAACTAAGGAATTAACCTATTTTTCCTGAAAAGCACAGGAATATTCACCAAAAAAAAAAAAAAAAAAAAGAAAAGAAAAGAAAAAAAAAAGTCCCCGAGGGCTCTAGATAAAATCAAAAAAGTTTCTTGAATAATAGAGGTTGTATTTTTTAAACCTGTAAATCTGAACAACCTTTTTTTTTTTTTTTTTTTTGGTGAATGGCTAGTAGGTTTAGCTGAGCATGATCGCAATTTGCACTTATCTTCAAAGGAATTTATGTTAATTTTGTTATGGGCATAAAGAAAATAGTGGCGGGCCACGTGAATTGAGCTATCTAATGGATTCTAGAAAGAAAAAATGTTTTAAGTCATTAATAGAAAATGTACTGCTCTTGATAGTTTACAAAGCTTTTTCTTTACTAATGAGGTCATATAGTACAGAGTCTAACTTTTGTATTTGTGACTTTCTCTAGGGTATTTTTAATATCCTGTGTCCCCAATGTAACTTAGAAACTAAAGTGTGAACAGAAGAAATTAAGAGGGGCGCCTGGGTGGCTCAGTCGTTAAGCGTCTGCCTTTGGCTCAGGGCATGATCCCTGTGTTCTGGGATCGAGCCCCACATCAGGCTCCTCTGCTGTGTTCTCTCTCCCGCTGGCTGTCTCTCTCTCTCTGTTAAATAAATAAAAATCTTTAAAAAAAAAAAAAAGTAGAAATAAAGAAAAACGAGAGAGAGAGAATGAAGGGAAGGGTGATATCCTACAGACAGTGTTTACTGTGTAAGTTTGGCCAATCTAACCAGATAGCAATAGTATGATATAGTTCCCTCGGGCATAGAGTTTCGTTTGAAAACCCATTTGAGAACTTCTCGAACAGGCTTCAGTGAGCTTCATAAAATAACGCAAGCTGATGCTCTTTGCAACCATAACAATGTGCTTAATTTAGGGTGGAGTTTTGTAGAGGGTCCATTTTCAGGTTTTTCACGAGTTGCTCTCAAAGATTCATAAACCCTTGAAATTGCATAGATGCATTTTTTGACTATCCTTATGTGTGTTTATTTTTCTGGAGAAAGAGTCACTAGCTTTCATCAGATTCACAAAAGTATTCGGAGACCCTTGTCTCCAAAACATAGGCTAAGAACCATTGTTTTTGTTCATCACTGATTATTTGATATCAGAAGCAAAGGCTGTGTGTGTGTGTGTGTGTGTGTGTGTGTGTGTGTGTGTGTGTGTGTTTGTGTCTGTGTTGTGTCCTGACAGAAAGACTTGATGTTACCATATTCTGGCAGGTTTAGTTTACATAAAGTATGATATTTTTACATATAGCCTCATTCTCTACCTCCCATAACTAAGAAATTCAAAAGTACTTTATTTTAGACTATAAGAGCTTTTGTTGTCTATGGAACAAATTTCCATGTATTATCACTGTAGGAAATGGAAGAGAATTTAGAGGCCAGATATTTTCAGTACTTTTGAAAAGGGAGATGGTATCTTGATACTTCATCCAATTTTTAGCACTGGATCATAATATAATAATAATAATATAAATTAATATAGTTGTTCTCATCCTTGCAATTGAGAATGGCTTCATTCCAAATATAGGAAATTTGATCATCTAAAATGTTTCTGTGTTTCTAGGGGTTACAACAATATGGTATATTGATAAATACATTGATATGAAATCATTTGACAGTTTATTGCTCTCCAGTCATCCTATGAAAATTGATCCTTTGCACCTATGTATCCTCTCAAAGGGAAGAGACGTTTCCAGCCATCTTGCCTATTGTCTGGTAGAGTGTAGATCACTGGAAATTTTAGAAGGCCCATTCTAAGACTTCTTTCTCCATGAGAACATTGAGTGGATCAGGATTGGTCTCTGAGTTTGAATAAAGATTCCACTGACAGAATCAGTGCCCAAGATCAGAATTTGGCAAATGCCTCTCTTGGGAGATCCTAGAATGAGTCTAAATATATCATTTGGTATAAAACAGCAAGTATAGCGTATTATTGTTCCTTGATATGAAGCAATACGATAGCATGTACTAATGCAAGGAAAAGGGAAAATTAAATAGCATAGTTCTTTGGGAAATACCTCATAAAAATTTTAAACATTGGAAAAGAGACCCTTTTCCAACACATATTAAAATACAAACCCATGTAGGAGTGGGTATTTCCTAGGTCAGCAAGTTCTCTTCCAAAAGAAGTGTGCTGTATTAACATTTCAAGTTAGCCCTTAATTTTCAAAGAGCCTTTCAACAGGAATTTACCATGCCTCTTGATCAGCTGTGGGGAAAATGTCTCCTTCAGAGATACGTAAATAGCGTTTTGAAGGGACATTTTATCTGAATCATTTAGGGCCTTTGAACCAAAGGGGAGCAGCACTGACATTTTGCTTCCCTCTCCTTGGATTTGAAGGAGGAATTCTCAAACCTTCTCCATGCACAGAAACATCAAATGGCCCCACGGGTCATCACTCTCTTCTAATTCCTTCTGGAGCACAAAAAGGAATCTTGGGACCCACAATTGTCATTTTTTTTACATTTTTAAAATGTTGACTTAAAAACAGCACCCATTTTTGTGTAACTGACATTTTGGACCATTCCTTTAGGATGAAAATCAAACCATGAAAAACACTGACTTAGAAAAGAGATGCCCCCAGGATACTGATAATACTGTAGAAGTGTAACAGGTCACCCAAGTCAAATACAATCTTATTAATGGAGCAAACCTCATACTATTATTTCTCACAGGGCAGCAGGTTCTGGATAAAAGAAAAAGGAAAACCAGGAGGAGGGGGAAAGGGGAAAACTGAGATGACTAAAGGCTTTTTTTTTAGTTCATATTTACAGAAGTGGTACAGAATCTTGATTATTTCTTTTTTAAGATAACTGCTCTGTACAAAACCATCTCGTTTTTATGGTACTGCTCAATTCCCTAACTATTCTGGGAAGGTGAAGAGTGAGAAAATGCGGTGTGATACCAAAATGAGCAAAAAAAGTTATTTGATGAACCATGATGACACTTGAGAGGTCACTTGAAAACGAACTTCATTTCTTTTTCATTGTGTCTCTCATGAACATTTGTTTTTAATACACGTCTTTAATAAGTTCGGTTGAACCCTACGTGAGTGCCGATGTTAGAGCAATTTTTACATCTTCTAGCTCACCATTAATAGCTTAAATACTATAGAAAAGGTCTGTGACACCCTTGAATTCAACAACTGAATTCAACCACTGGTTCCGGACTCCCCACCATGTGCCTGGCACCTTGCTCAGTGGTGAAGGACACAGTAATGTCAGGGGGCAGATGCCATGTCTCCTGGGTTCTTAATCATGACTGTTATGCTGTTAAGAACCCATAATCAAGCAGATCATTTATGGTCAGATATAGATGGACCCCTAATGTAGCCAGTAGTTGACTCCACAAGTGCAAATATGCCCCTAGCTGATTTTGATAGTCTTTAATAAAGAGAACCATTCAGGCATTTTCCTAGTTAGCCCTGTGATGATGTCAGGATCTGACCTGTTTTAAATTCCCATTTTTCATGTAAGAAACTGAACCACCGGGTATATAGCAGACTTGCTTAAGGTCACATTTAGCTTCCAGTCCTTCAGTCGCTGGCTCAGGGCTTCATCTACTAACCAATTCCTTCCTCTCCCTCCTCGCCCTATGCACCATCCCCTGTAAAGTCCGGCGTGGGTGCTTCACCGGCCCCAGCACCCCAGGAGCTCTGTGGAGAGGGCAAAGTCAGACTCTCTGGTGGGAAGATTCTGCAAAAGGATTTTCTGTAGAATTTTTGCTCCGTATTTTATCCCTTCGTATGTTGTGATCTCCCCCGTGCTCAGTAATTTTAGTTTGTGCTTTTTGTTTCCCTTTTTGTTTCTTTGGTTTGCTGGCTTTGTGTTCTTTTCTCTTTTTTTTCCTTTTCTTTTCCTTTTTTAATGCAGGAATCGGTCAAGGCGTTCCGGTGGTGGCGCTCATTGTGGAAGGAGGACCCAATGTGATCTCGATTGTCTTGGAGTACCTTCGAGACACCCCTCCCGTGCCCGTTGTTGTCTGTGATGGGAGTGGACGGGCATCTGACATCCTGGCATTTGGGCATAAATATTCAGAAGAAGGCGGGTAGGTAATTTGCCAGGCCCCATAAGAGACCTTTGAGTGCAAAGCCTGTGTTTCAAACTCTGGAAGTTGATATCAGTTGATGGAGACATTTGGTCTGGGAAGGTGGTGGGGAAGAGCAGGGGGACATATTCTAGATGTCCTATGAAGTGAGAAATTCCATGACAGCCCCCCTAGACTAAACTAATAAGGAAGACAAAAGGGAAGGAAGGATCATAGCACTTGGTATCCTTTCTCTTCTCTTCATTTCTTTTCTCTTTTGCTCCTCCTGCTAAGGAGAAGCAGGGACTAGGCTTGAACACATAAAGCCCAGCGAGTCTGGACCCTGTGGTTCATGTGAGTACCTTGGGAGAAGCTGGGATGTGCAGCTTCCAGGCTCAGCCTCACCAAACTGCTGCATGCTCACAAAGGCCAAAGGTTTGCCAAAACTTTTGGTGGCCTGTGCTGTCAAATCCTTCTAGATCGGCTCAGAAAGCAGAGCCTCTAACCTCTCTGGTCCTCTCTACACCCTTCCTGGTCTCCTGCCTGTGCACTTCCCTTGGTCTGTCTGTCCCCTATTGCTACTTTCAATAGTCCAAAGCCCCAACCCCACAGAGGACTTCCCTTCCCAGCCTTCCCTGCCAATCTGAGGTCCCACCCAGTGAATGGTAGGTAAAATCCAAGCACTCTTGCATATTATTAGATCAAAGTAGCTCATCCCAAGGTGTGAATGAGTTTAAAGAGGAAAATTCAGGAGGAGTAATTGAATTTTTATTTATTTTTACTTTTTTTTAAAGTTTTTACTTATTTAAGAAATCCCCCACCCAACATGGGGCTTGAACTCATGGCCCCAAGATTAAGAGCCGCACGCTCTTCTGACTGAGACAGCCAGGCACCCCCAGTCATTGACTTTTTAAATAAGGAACTTCCTCCCCTAATCAATTCTCCTAACACGTGAACCTGGTGGGAGAAAGGAGCCCCAAAAGAAATGGGATCTTTTTTCATCCCTTTTACAAACATACACAAAGTGCCTACTGGGGGCCATGCACTAAGATGGGAAAAAGCATAACAACTCTTCCTACCCTAGGAAGTCTAGTAAGTAGACAAGCATGTAATGATAATGGTGACCGGTGAGCTTGCCGAGTGCAAGATACTCCCTGCCCCACCTGTCTGCCAGGTAGCCGTTAACACAGCACCCTGCCCTGGTAAGCGTATGAACCTAAATATAGGAGAGTCATGGGCCCTCCAGCTAACACAGCAAACAGTGACAGTGATTTCAGGCCCCCTTAAAGCTTTCTATATGAAAAAAACAAAAACAAAAAATCAAAATTCATAAGCATGGACTTGGAATTTGCTTCCTGGTAAATTTAAGTTACTTTTATCTTCTCTTTTTGTTGTAAATGTTGGTCCATTCTCTAGCTAAAAAATGGAAAAGAACATTTGCCCAAAAACCTCTATGTCGATTACCAACCAGAGCTCAGAATCTTCAACTGCACTTTGCTTTTATTAAAAATTTAGCCATAGTTCTCATTCATTTAAATATAGCAACATTTTCCTTTTTCAAAAATAACTAAAGAACTTACAGTTTTTAGCTTTGGCTTACTTTTTGGCCTCCTAGTGCTTGTAATTATTGTATTGTGTTTCCACAAAGTAGATACAAGGTTGCATTCAGAATGCACATTTCCTTTTCAGAAAATTCATGGAAAAGTGAGCTGTTCATCTCCGTATTTCAGGTTTTCTGGGTCTGTACACAAAGAAGGTCTGGACCCAGGACCTACTTTTTGTCCTTCTTGTGGGTTGTATACTTTGAAAATGTTACAATTTTTTGATTAGTTGCTCTTCCTGATTCTGTTGTGTATATAGGAGAAATGTTACATGGTTTACTGCTTGGGCGGGAGGGGCAGGTGTCTCTATATTATTTAACTGAGGGGACAGATACACAGAGCAATTATGTGCTTGCCCACAATCCCAGGCCAGGATTCTTTCTGGGCTGTTATAAAAATTCTCTTAAACAGATTTTGTGGTATGTGCCTTCATGTTTCTTATGTACAGTGATACTTTTACTTATAAGAGCACTTGAGTTCCCTTTAACTTCCCCTTTGCATTATAATTTCTTAATTTTTTGTATTATTCCGTGTATTCCCAAAAGATAAAATGAATGCATTCCTGGCTGTAGACCAATGTCCAACCTGCCCAATGTGGGTTTCTTTTTTTTTTTTTTTCCTTTTTCTTTTTTTTTAAGTTTTGTTTTCAAAGTTTTTATTTAAATTCCCATTAGTTAACACACAGTATAATATTAGTTTCAGGTGTCATGTAGATTCCCTTCTGCCCAAACGAAGAGTCAGAAATACCATGCCCTTTTAACTTTAATCGGCAATTTTAGTTTTAAAACCAAAGTTTAGTTTTAGTTCTGATTATTTTATGACCAAAATAGGCAAAAGCATAATCTACACGGTATCTGTGCAAACATATAAACCATGATTGATTATCAAAGAATTAACTAGCATGAAGATAAAGAATTGAGATATAATTTCTTACCTTGGGAATCATGAAAATTAAAACTTTAAAAATTTTAAGAAACAGGAACAATGATTAAGAAAATAGAAATTTTAAGAGAAGTTTTGTAGTTGCCAATCCAAATATATAAATCTGTATTTATTTATTTTATTGGTTGTTACGATAAAAGTATGCTCTTGCTCCAGGAAAGCAATTATAAATTTATCCTGATCAAATGAATTCATGACATTTCTCTGGGCCATCAGAATGACTGCCAGAATTAATCATGTTTATTTAGCTTGAATTAAGAAGTTATCTAGCCACACACAGGCAGCCAATTTAAAAAAGCACTTCCAAAGAACATTATTTTGCCAGAGCGTGTATTCTTTATGCTGAAAAAAAAAAACAAAAAAAACAACCAAAACGAGCCCATCTCAGACTTCATTCACCAAGAATTTCTTCTTTGATTCCCAAAAAGTCCAACAGAGTTGGGACATATTTCACTACAAATAAATATAAATGTATAACTATGTGTTCATGTAAACAAACCTATATAAATAAGTAGGTGTAACTGTACATATGAAATTGATTATAGAAAACACACACACCTTGTTTACAAAATCTGAATCAGAGTTTGGAATCATTGATTTTTATTTTTCAGTTATTTTGGTAGTTTAAATATGCTTTAA
Source organism: Ursus arctos (assembly GCF_023065955.2). Taxonomy (NCBI): domain Eukaryota; kingdom Metazoa; phylum Chordata; class Mammalia; order Carnivora; family Ursidae; genus Ursus; species Ursus arctos. Next base: position 11,659,831 of record NW_026623019.1, on the reverse strand, counting down.
AATGTTTTCAACTCATTACCGATGGTTAAATAAATAATACAGGTCCAAGGACTTGTAAATGTGTATATTCAGCTCTAAAGCTTTTCATTTTATAATCTTAAAGAAGCGAATGAAATTTACACACCTTCTATTTTAACTTTTGCGAACTTGATATTTTGCCTTTAAATTCCGTGTTATTAACCACCTTCCAAGAATATGAATTTGAAAGGGCATCACTTTGGAAGCAAACTATAATTGGCAAAACTAATTAACTTTTGTAGATGAGATTACTTGAAGTAGAGGAAGACAGGCCGTATCTATCCCAACGCAAATGAGTTTGGATAAACTGGGAGGCATTTGCAATTAAATTCTTACCTTTGCCTTCTTCTCTGTCTCTACCCCATGGCATAGGTTCCCCAAAAGAAATGGCCAAATTCTCTTTTCCCCTTATTGTCATAATGGATTTTCTATTTCTCATCTGTCATAGTTTAAAATGAGTCACAAGTCACTTTCCCTAACTAATTTTATTCCTTAAAAATCTTATCAAAATATTTTTTCTGAATCATGAGTGACTAAACACTGCAAACAGAAACAGATTAATGCCACCCATGGGGCATTAGATTTGGTTACCTACCTTTTCATATACTAAGATTCCACTTTTTGCTGCTGACCAAGCCAGCTGACCAATATCACCCATTGTCAGGAACACCTTTCAGGCGATAGGTGTCTGCAGTTGAAGTCAGAGATTGCTTGAAAATTCATAATCTAGGTTTCAGATTGCAGAGAAACGTGGTCTAGCTCATTTATCAGTCAGTGAGAAAGTGCCGCACATATGAAAAATGTCAGCGTGAAAAAGCATCTGAATGAATGTGCATTCTGAGATGGTGCTCCTCGTTCATCTGGATTTTATTGCCGATCCTTACATTTATTTTGGGGTCTTCTTCCCATAAATAATGATCTGGATTTACCATTTTTAGACCGCCTAGGACGAGAAGCAGAACCTATGGTAGCAGAAAGCCTTAGAGGTCTTAAGTAGTCTGTTGATAACTTTTGGGAAGTTATCAATGGGGCAGATACCAATAGACTCTTCCCATTCTTATGTGTCAGTGGAATTTGTATTAGATATTGTGGAGAAGCACTGAGGAATGGCTTGCTCCTGAGGACAGAAATAGATAAGAAAATCAAAAAAATCAGATAAAAAAATCTGATTTTCCCTGTTTAACGGGAGCTTAATAAAGTTCCCTACGTTCTTTGATTAGCTGAGATAAAGGCATAAATGGAAAACAAAGTGGAGATGATTAAGGAAATATACGTTGCATGGCTTCACATTATATCGCTCTACCCTAGCACAGATGTAACAGAAGTTTCTCTCCAAGTGCACCTCAAAATGACCAAAATCAGGTGGAAGTCACCAGAAAACTAGCCATTTTAGAAATCTAGGTGTAGTCTGTATTCCCTAGGGTGTATCACTCTATGCAATGGTTACTAATGCTCTCTTCTGCTGCTTGAGATTTTCATCTACGGCTGAAGGATGTCACAGCCCTATCATTTATCTCTATGAGATCTGCTGAAAGGAAGTAATTGATCTCAGTGGTTTGTATCCCAGTATGATTTAGACATAATTGGAATGTCAAGTGAGAAAGAAGGAAACAAATATCAAGCCTGCTGACTTCGTGTCCATTTCAGTTTCCATTAATTTCATCTTACCTTGTCTCTTCTAGAATTTTCTATAAGAAATTAGCATGTCAAAACTTGATTCTGTTTTGTAACTTTCCCAGAGGGGAAGGAAAGAAAGTTGGAAACATCTTGTACAGACAAAGGATCTTGAGGGCTTTATTTATAAAGTGTTGTTTTTGTAACTTTTCTAAGTTAACATTTATTGAGCATCCACTGTATGCACAGGACTGCTAGAGAATGAGCAAGACATGGCCCTGTCCTAGATTCTATAATGGAGATTAAAACATAGCCATGAATACAGATAACGAGAAGGTCACTGTGCTGTGTGCTGTGATAAACGTACAAAGTGTTTCGAGCCCAGAAGACAAAGTACTTGAGTGCGGCATTCCACCCAAGAATCTGTTCAGTGGAAAGCGTATGTTAATTACCCACAAAATGGCAATATAGTGACTCTGTTGCTCCTGTTCTCCTTGTCCATCAAAAACTGGATCCAAACTGAGGATCAGCATGAATGACCAAGAAAAAGCTAGTATTTGACCCTCTTTTATGTAACTCAACACAGAAAAGAATCAGTCTGCATAGTACTGAAGGAAAGTCAGTAAAAGGGATAATTTTATGCGACAGTGTGTTTGTAGGTGTATGTATATATTATTACATTGAATTTATACATACTCAAATTTATACATATATTTATTGTATATATTATATTAATTATATATTTTATATAATTATAATCAATATATTAATATATAATGTATAGGTTATAAATAGAATTTTTAAAATATATTTTATATATTAATATATTTTATATATTAATATTATATTATGTATTATATTACATTAGTATATCTTATATATATTGAATTCATATATTTCAATTTAATGAAATCAATTTAAATGACTAATTTAATAAAATCATATATAATATATATGTGTTATATATATTATATATATGCTAATGCCTATAATTATTGAATTGCAATTTTGCAATTTTTATATTGCAAAAAGTTCCCTCTGTGGACTATATTAAAGATATTGCAGTATAGATACCTGTGTCATTGTCTCCCAAGTTCCACAAGGCTGGAGTAGCTTCATGTATTTAGGAAAGTTCAGAATAAAATACTGCTGTCTTCCAGTTTGTTGCTTGACTCCTCCGTGTCGTGTCAGCATGGAGAGAACAAAGCACTGACTTTAAAACAATTACCTAGCTAGCATTCATGGAAGAAAGTACTAGTGAGGGGAAAGTTTTATTGATCTCAATTGGTCAGTCAGTTCTCCGCATTGATTAAATTTGCTTTAGAATTGCTCAGCTCCAAGGTGGGAAAGTGTGGCCTTTCATATAAACAGCAAACATCAGAAAAAAACATAGAGCCGAGTAATCCATCGTGATAAAGCAATCCTTTTCAGAGAACCACTGCCCACGACTTTTAGACAGCCCGTCGATGCCAGGTGATAGATTAATCAAAGGGTAGATTAACCATGCTCCTCTGAGGTTTGCTTAGCTAACTTCTTGACCACTTGTGACACACAAAACATTGAAAGTAGGCATGTAGTTATCACACTTCAGCATGCCTGAGAACGCGTTAGGAGACGCTGATTCCCCTGAATCTCCTGATTCTGTGTACCTGGGCTGGGGTGCAGGAAACTGTCCTTGAAACCAAAATCCCGGTGATGCCGGGGAACCTGAGCGGCTCAGTCAGTTAAGCATCTACTCTCGATTTCGGCTCAGGTCATGATCGCAGGCTCTTGGGATCCAGCCCCATGTAGGGCTCCACACTCAGCAGGGGGTCTCCTTGAGATTCTCTTGCTCCCTCTTCCTCTGCACTTACCCCCTGCTTGCTGGCTCTCTCTCTCTCTCTCTCTCTCTCAAAAATAAATCTTGGGGAAAATAAATCCCAGTGATTCCAACCAGAGTGGTCCATGGACCACACGTTCAGAAGCTCTTTTTAAACGTGTAAGAATGAGCTTTGTCTTCATACTTCCCTGATGTTTTCGGAAAGCGCTTCCTCACTTTCTGCGTGTCACACACATGCTGGGCACACCAGCCATTGCTTTGTTACCACAAGCACTTTGTACCCACTGCCAACTTTTGTCTCTGGAACCCAGTTGACTTGAAAAGTTTATTTAGCACAAATCACCTCATTTATTTCTTGGTCACAGCTGTTCTTGGTTCCAAACATCTGTTAGACTTGAAAATCCCTCCCTTGAAGAGAAAGCTTTGCCACAGAAATACTCGTTTTGACAGGACTGGTAGGTTTCTCTGTTCATATTTTTATTTACATGGATTTCTTAAGGGCGTTCAGTTCACTTCTTTCTTTTGAAAATGATTTTCTGACTAGTTCAAAATGGATGACCAATTTCAAAAGGGAAAAGAAAAAGAGAATGAGAAATGTAAAAGTGTTTAGACCCGCAGTGGTGCTAGTTGTGAATGACGGCTTTCTCTGCTGTTGGAGAGGCCACTGGCAGTCATCAAGACCACTACGTTCAGCTTTAGAAGGTCCTAGCTCATTTCCTTAGACTTTATAATTGCAGGGGACAACCCTTTAAGAGTCCCAGTTTCCCACTTGCCTGTAACACTGATTTTCACTTTCTGAAAGCCCTTGAGTCCCTTCTCATACAAAACCTCAGAAGTGTAATATGTAAGAGAGACGAGATACATACATGTTTACTCTGGTGAAGCTGGGGATGGAAGGCCTAGACCAGTGGTTCTCAAGTTTTTATCTTGCATCAGAATCCCCTGGAGGGCTTGTTAAAAATCAAATACTGGGCTCCATCTCAGATTGTCTGATTCAGTCTGATTGACCAGGTGATTTGCACTTCCAAGAAGTACCAGGACATGCGGATGCTGTTGGTCCAGGGACCATAACTTGAGAACCACTGGTCTAGAGCCCCCTCTCTCTGCCTGGCTCTCACCCACTAAGGCAGCTCTGAGGCAGATTTGGAGTACCTCCTCAAAATTCTAGGGGCTTCTTTGTGGAACCCCGTTGAAGACCATTAATCCACAGGTCAAGTCCACATTCCTTTGCTTGGACTCAAGACCCTTTGCATTCTGGCCCCAGCCTCTCTCTAGGGCCATCTCAACAAACCTTCCCTTCACCAGACAACCAAACTGAATTGTCCTCCCCACTGCTGCCGTACGCTTCTCTGCCTTAGCATGAGATGTACACGCATATTTCCTTACCTCTCCTGCAAAATAGCCTCACCCTCTCCCGTGAAGAGAAGTCATGAGGACTTTAAAATCCACACATACATATAAAATGAATCTGAGGGGGCCTCAGATAATAAAATGCCCTGATATTTAATTCCTCTACCTTAGAGGAGATGAATTTTGAGTCATCCTGGAGGACACGAGAACCTACAGCTTTTAGAAACAGAGTGAATTAACATCTCACCCGGTGGTATCATTAATAATAGATAATGTTTGCAATGTTCTTAATGGATTTCCATTAGATTCCCCATGCAATTCTCATTGTTGATTATGGACCACAGGATTCATAAAAACTAAATACAGCAGTGACCACCTGCTACCAAAGCTGCTTCCACCAGAGACATGCTAAAGATGCATTAAAGTAGCATTCTAAGGTCAACTCACATCTATATTACTGTTGTCAGGAAAAGTCTCCACTTGGCTTCAGTGATGCTTTCTCTTTAATTGTCATAATTGCTGGACAACTGTTCTAGAGTTGATATACATATTTATTGTGTTTTCTGTAGATATTCAATGCAAATCAAGTATCCATAAGCAGTGATCCCTAAAGTAAGAATTACAAAATCAATTCCTTTAAGTTCACGGAAGTCCGAGTTCAGTGTCTTGGAGACAAACCTAAAATTTGGAGTTCTTCAACCCTGTGATCTCCTTGGTATTCACCATTTGATAGTATATTTGAGATTTTATTTTCTCTAATGCAGGCATGACAAATAGCTTTCATCTTGAATGTCAACAACGATCCGCTGGTACCAGTGCCCTAGAATGTTGTGTTGAGAATGAGTCTGAGGCCACATTTGGGCTCAGGGGAAAGATGTCTGTGGTGGATTCACAATGATGCCAAGAAAGAAATGTACAGTCAACATGCTATGGATGGCTACTTTTATTCTGGAGTGAAGACAAAGCGTTATAGATAACCCCATGTATCACTACCAGGCAATCATCAAGTTGCACATTGAATTATGAAGCCATGGGAAGAATAAGAAATTTATCTGCCTCAAAGACATCTGGGAAATAGTCAATGTTTCATCAGTACTGTGAGGCACATCAGTCTAAACTGTCTGACAATATGAGTCTTTCCCTACAGGCATAACACATAGGATATCAAAAACAAGAGGCTCTTTGTCGTGGGGTACTGTTTGAAGCTGGACTGAGAAACAGATTAACTGAGCAGTTGTCAATGGATAATTTATAAGAAAAAATAATTTAAAAGCAGCGAGGAATTAATCCATCACTAATCCATCTAAAAAAAATGCAATTATACTTGCTCCCACATCTCATAGAGTAGAATATGGGGTTAGAAGGAATCTTTGACAAATTGCTTTGACAGAGAGTTGAAATTTATCCCACCCTTTCCCCCACACTGCTGACCCTCTTCCCAAAAGCATACTTGAAAACTTGAAAAAATTTTTAAAGCTTCTGCATGTAAGGGGCGCCTGGGTGGCTCAGTCAGTTAAGCGTCTACCTTTGGCTCTGGTCATGATCCCAGGGTCCTGCTCGGCAGGGAGCCTGCTTCTCCCTCTCCCTCTGCACTCCCCCTGCTCATGCACTCGCTCTCTCTCTCTCTCTCTCTGTCAAATAAGCGAATGAAATCTTTAAAAGAAAAAAAGCTTCTGCCTGCAAGAACTTCATCTAAACACAGTCTGTCATCCCACTCTCCGGGGTAGCTATGATAATTATTCCCATTTTATAAATAAGGAAATTGAAGACAGAAAGATTAGGAAGTTTGCTCAACATCCCACCGCTGGGGAGTGGTCTGTCCAGGCACATTGGGGCTGGAAGCTAAGCTCATGGCAGCTACCCCTTCCTGTCTCTCAGAAGATGAGACCCAGTCACTGCAGGAGGCTTGCTTGCCCCAGAGCTGAGTGATTCTTAGCAACACTTCCAGCTCCCCCCTTCTCTCAGGTGCTGGTTAACTTCTCCTCTGAATAAATGGCGGACCAACCTTTAAAACATGTCAGTTACAGCGAAGCCAGTGTTTTTGCCTGCCCGAGAAGCTCATCCATCTAAGTCCAGCTCTGATTCTGTCTTTTATAGAGGGCCTAAAACAATAAAAATCCGACTATTCCTCCTGCCTGGCAACATGCAATAGTCGTTGATGGGATTTCACTTGGAATGAACACAAAGGATGTGTTTTCCCCTTTAGTTTTGGCAGCAGGGAAGCTACCTGGCCATGTGGCGGTCCCTGTGTGCTTTGGCAACACGTAACAGTTTTCACTCCTGGGCATGTTCATAACCAAAAGAAGGAAAGGAGAGAGATTACAGAGACACAGCCAGCACTGCTGAGGATTTTTCACCTACATGTCCTGCTAGTTTCTGCCCAAGGTAAAGAGCTTGGCAGCCCCATCTGCCTCAAGAGCACTGCTGTCCAATAGAACTTTCTGTGACAGTGAAAATGTTCTCTATCTGTCCAATCAGATAGCCACTGAGCACTTGGACTGTGGCTAGTGTGACTAAGGATTTGAATTTTAAATTTATTTAGCTGTAGTTAATTTAAATTCGAATTGCCACATGTGGCTAACAACTCCCATATTGGATAACATAGCTGTAGGAGTTCTTTAATTGAGCTCCACTGCTCAGGGACCCCTTGAGTGTCCGACAGATTTTTCAGTGTTATTGGGCATTGTTCCCTCCGTTCTTTAATTACTTTCTTTCTTGCAACCAACATTATATGTTCAATCATTCAACAAATTTTTTAAAAGATTATTTATTTATTTTAGAGTGAGAGTAAGCGAGAGAGCACGTGAGCTGGGGGAGGGGCAGAAGGAGAGGGAGAGAGGGACTCTCAAGCAGACTCCCCATTGAACATGGAGCCTGATGTGGGGCTCAGTCTCACAACCCTGAGATAATGACCTGAGCCGAAATCGAGAGTTGAAAGCTTAACCAACCCACCCACCCAGGCACCCCTCAACAAATATTTTTTGAAAACCTACTGTTTTTCAGGCACTGTTCTAGGCACTGGCAAAAAAACACCTGTCAAGAAAATAGACCAAAATGTGGTTACAGAACTTACATTTTAGCAGGGTTAGATAATTTATTATTATTAACTTAATAAGCACATTGTATAATACTTTAGAAAGTGATATGCTATGGGAAAAGAGAAGGGTGAAGGGAATCAAGGTAAGGAGATGGTAGAAAAGCTTCTCTCTTCAGCCCCTTGATACTTGATGAAGATGAGAAAAGAGAATACATAAGTAATATCACGTGTCATCATCCATGCATCCAAGGAGTTAGTCTAGTTAGGAATTTCTTAGAATAATCTGTCTTTATGAAATGCCACACATGAAATGCCTAGCACAAATCTTGTCTTACAGTAGATGCTGAGTGCCTCTATTTACAACCCTCGACCCCACTGCACCAACCCATTCTGTTTCCTTTTGTGTGTATATCTGCGACTTCTGTTTCACCATATCTAGCTCAAGATTCTAGAGTGGATTTTTTTTTAAGTAAAAAGAGAAAGTGAACAAAAATAAGAAATGCTCCCTCTGTGGGTAGTGGTAAATGAAAATTTTTTAACAGATTTCATGCACAAGTATGTGTCCTTCTCAATTACAGGCAGCTTCTCCAAGATCATTCTCAACTACCTTGCGTTACTAGATAGAACACTCAGGAAAAGCCCAGGTGAACCACTTTTCTAACCTACATATTAAAACAAGATTAGAGGTACTATTTTCACAGGTCTTAGCTGATAGAAGCCATTTGTATCTGGAGTTGATCTTCAGTAAAAAGCTGGGCAAAGTAAGTCCCCCCCCATCCCATCCCATCCATTGGTCACTTCTCTGGGTCTCATTCACATGTTCCCCGACTTTCTGTCCAACAAGAAATAGTTCCTACAAACCATCAGCATCAGTCAGTTACCTGTGAGTTTAACACGAAACATCATTTAACCTAAGAGTTGCTCTTAGGACTTCCAACTGTTGAGCAAAATCTTTGCTGGCCTCTTAATTAATTAAAAGGAACTTTGGGCATCTGAGAAGCTGGGGAGTAATTCTGGGGGAAATAATGAATCCTTGAAACCAATATTACTCAGTCCCAGTCTTCCCACACATAAGATACAGAACATCCTGTCTCGGGGATAAAACAGAGGAAATCTCCACTTGACTCTAGTCATTAAACAACACATCACTAACTTTACATAACCACACTGAGTTGAGCCTAGATATTTAGCCTAGTGTAGTTCATTATCAAGGATTCTTCCTTCCTGATTCTCCTGTCCTCTAAGTTCATTCAGCTCTGATGCTTTCAGGTATATACTCTTTAGGAAGTTAGTTTTCCACTGCAGGCTTCAGCCTCTTCATCCACAGTATGGCGGTTCCTAAATTGTATCGTTAATTTATCCCAAAGTTCAAATCCTTCCGCTGAATTTTCAGATGAGCAACATACAAACTCCAGAAATAGCAAAAGTTGAGATGTTATCTTACTCGTGATGAGAAGCTATTGCAGGGTTTTAAGAAGGATGCGATGCAATCATCTTTGTAGAACAACCATTCAATCAAATGTGCGGAATGGATTAAAGGAGGATAGAGAAGAAACCAATTAGTAGTCTGTTGGTACCATCTGAGTAAGCTACGAGGAGAGCCCAAACAAAGGCACATCCAGAATAATGTAAACTGGGGGTGCCTGGGTGGCTCAGACGTTTAAGCATCTGACTCTTGATTTTGTCTCAGGTCATGATTTAGGGGGTCATTGAGATCGAGCCCCTCATCAGGCTCTGTGCTGGGCATGGAGCCTACTTAAGGTTCCCTCTCTTTTTCTTCCCCTGCCCCTCCCCCTCCTCAAAAAAAAAACCTAAACTGGAACAATACTTCAGTAAGTCAAGATTTCTCTCTAGCTTTCGGGGGGTGCTTGTTAGTGCTTTTCGTCTCCAAACAGACCTCAAGGTGAGATGAGGACCCCAAGAAAACACCCAGCTGTTTTTGTTGGTGACTTAAGCTGGGCATTAAGGTTGACCCAAGCACTCACACATTTGACTGACGATGTCCCTTGCACACTGCATTTAACAGCTACAAAGTACGATGATGATATCCATGGAAAAGAGGCTCCCGCCAGATGCCCAAGGCCTAAAAGAAATGCCTGGTACATAGTACACACTAAATAAATGTAAACAGGATGCTGAAGCAAAAGAGATAATATTTGCAGGTTCTATGCTTCGAATCGGTGATAACATTTTGAAAATACTTCTGAGTGATTAGGCTATCATTTTTAAGGAAAATGGTGATTCTCATAATCCGCTATTAAAAGAAAAAATGCAAAGTAAGACAGCTGAGGCTGTTTGTCATTGAACTGTGGAAAAGATTGATGCTTTATAATGTCTCATCTGAACAGAATCCCTTGATGGATTTGCGGGTCTCCAAGATGACCACCATCAAAATAGGCCTTCTCTGTACATTCCTCCTTTCCTTCCACCAAGAGATGGAGCCCCTCCCTCCTCTTGAATCTGGGCTACTCTTAGACGTGCTTGATTAATTCAATGTAAGGAAATGACATTCTGGGACTTGTGAGGTTAAATCAGAAGCAGTCTTGAAGTTTTTGCCTGGGCCTCTTCGAACACTCACTTGGAATCCTCAGTATGAGAGAAGCCAGCTGCCGTGTACGAGGTCCATCCATCATGCAACCAGCCACCAGAGAAAACAATGCCAGCCAGTCCTCAGTTCTCTCAGCAAGCCCAGGCTGGGTACCAGACAAAGGAGCAAAGAAGTCATCTTGGACATTGCATTCCCAGCAGATGGCACGTGGAAGAGAATGGAGCCCCAGACATATGGCCCCAGTTGAGGCCTTACAGCCATTTACAACCATTCCATCCTCTCCAGCTGAGGACCCAGATATCACAGAGCCGCCATGAGTCATCCCCACTGTGCTCTGCCTGAATTCCAGACCCACAAAATCATCAACACAATTAAAAAAAAAATTTTACATCACTAAGTTTGAGGGTGTGTTACCTATTAATAGATTACCAGAATACATGGCTTACAACCCTATGAGTTCCTTGAACCTAAGACTAAATATTGTTCATCTCTCTACCCCGGCAGAGTGCCTGGCACATAGTAGGCACCAGTATCGTTTGTTAAATGAATAAATAAATAGATGGGCAGAAGTATGCATGAGTGTTTGCAAGGTTCCACGATAATGAAGCCTCCTGAATCTGCTGTGTATCTCTTTTTCCAAATGTAAGAAAGAGCTGGTGATCTCTGACCTCTCTGAAGTGGGAAGTTCTTTCTCCAGCTTGGAGTGGGGGTGGCCTTGTACTATTGGGCTCAGGAGAGAGCTCTGTATTGTGCACAAAGGCCCCAGCCGCTGGTCGCGCTACTTACCAAGAAGGAATGTCAGTGAGCCAGGAGCCGTGTGGGACTGTGTTTTAATAACACAAATGCTTGCAAAGGCCTTGCTGCGTATCAGGCCCTCTACAAAGATTAACTCATTAAATACTCCCAAGTCTATGAGATAAGCACTCTTATAATTCTCATTTTACATATATGAAAAACATGACACGGAAAGACTAAACAACTTGTACGAGATCATATAGCTAGCAAGTGACAGCTTCGCTCCAGACAGCCTACCTCTGGTGACTGTCATGTGTTTTATTCACAATGTTGTCTGCCTCTCCGGGAAGAATCATCCTGTTACTTGTGACCCCAGAGTCACGGCATTTGGGAGAAAGGGGTAACTTTTACTAACCAAGAAGAGGGAGAAGAAGGAGGAGGAGAAAGAGGAGAGGGAGGAAGTAGAGGAGGAGAGGGCCCAGAGGAGGAGGAAGAGAAGAAAAGAAAAATGCCATTCTTTGTGACCTTAGGCAAGACATGTAGCCTTTCTGTGTCCTGAGGTTATATGTAGTAATTTGCTTTGGCATGAAGCAAACGACAACATTTCATTTTTCTTTAGAGCATTTGAGATTCTCTAGGAAATGATGTCTTTTAAGTACCAAATTGCGGTACTATTAATGATCTTTATTTATCTAGGTAAAATTTTCTTGTATCTGAATAAATGAACTGAGAGTGTCAGTGGAGGGTGGGAGAAGGGCTTTACTCCCTGATGAAAGCCATTAACCTAAGTTTAGCTCATTGCATCCCACTGAATTCTAAATGCATTTTCTAATTTTTAAATCTAGGAACAAAACTCTGATATTGCGGGTAATTAAAGTCATTCTGAGAAAAGTGTGCACACTTGGGTTGTATTGCTAGCCTTTGAACAGAATGCGAATAGCCAATTTGGGAAGTTCCATTGGTTACTCCGAGCACTGGATGTATGCTGACCTATTTCACATACTTCTGTGACTCATCCAAAAAGCTCCAGATCACAAGTTCAGCATTTAAATGGAAACACAAATGCCATAGTATGGAGATTATCCTCACTTCAATGACTACCCTTCCTAAATCAAGAAACATTCTAATTTGAGGTATACCAAAAATAGCATTGGTCCATATGGAGCCACAAATTAACAGTTTCTATAAATAGGCACCACTTTGTCAAAGGCCCAATTCTAAAATGAAAATTTTATATAATACTATGACCATGTTTTGATGTCAAGAAATTCTCAATCACTATTCTAGTGCCATAAAAAGAAATCTAAAATGGGCTTATTTCTATTTTTTGCTGGTGATTAAATATCATGGTCAAGATTTTTAAATCATTCCAGTGTTGTGCAGGGAAAAAAATGGGAAGAGCTGGGAAAGCAATAATTTCAAGAAAGCAGGCTCCCCAATATCCTACAGAATATGGTCACAAAGAAAGGGTCCTTAGAGAAGACAGAGGAAGTCTTTGTGCCAAATAGAAAACGTCTCATTCAGCATAGCAAATACTTGTGAGAAATCAGAAGCGAATAGAATCTTCAACATACTAAATGAACTTTGCCATTGTCCTCACTCTTCCCTGTATCTTCAGATTTCCTTCAGGTGTTCTATCACAAAAAGGAAAAGCAATTTCCTAAAACAAATATACTTCAATTTCTGCTTCCAATGCAGATGATTAGGAAACTAAAAGACATATTTAGAGGTTTCAAACAGGAAAAGCAGCACCACGATGGAAGGCCGAATTCCGTAGACTCAGCTCAAGCATTGACATCATCAACCTACGTGACTGTACAACTCATTTTGGTCTCTTTGGGCCACAGTCTCCTCTTCTGCAAAATGGAATGAATACCTGCTTTGCTCTCAGATTGTTATGCAAATCAAATGATATTATCCCATTTATGTCCTAAAACATGGTGTGCTCTGAACACATCAAATGCTGTACAGGATCTTCTTTTAAAAGTTCTTAAATGCTTTCTGCAAAAAGCATGGGACCTAATACCTGTTATTTCTTTGCCAAAAGGGGGAGATTTACAAATGTTCATGAGCTAATAAAGCCAAAGAAACATCAGAAATGTGATTTTCCTCTTGATGCAATCAGGGTGGTAAAATAACTAAAGCCAGAATAACAGTTATTTAATGTTTAATGAGTATAACTTAATCCTTTGGAAAGACGAAATCATCTTTGTCCCACCTACAACCACTCTGCTCCATCAGTGACGGGCACCCCACACTTTGGAAAACACCAGTTTAGACAACCCTTGTACTTCTAGAAGTAAAATTCTGGGGTTTTGTTGCTAAATGATTTAACCAAAGGTACAACTTCATTCAGTTGCAAAATTGAGCTAAAAAGTATAAGATCTTTATACTTTTTAGTATCAAGACGTCTTTAGTGTCTTTCAGCTCCCCTCACTAACAAAGCTCACAATCAACTAAGTTGCACATGACTTCTCAATTTTTACAAAGTGATAGACTACATACAAATAACAGATCCCTCAAACAGTTAATGACCTCAGGGAACAGGGATTTCACTACAGATGGTTAGCAATGGAAAACAAATCTCAAGTTGTTATCAAAATTAAACACCTGCAGATGAATGATTGGATCTATCAAGTGGCTAATGAGGAGCGTCTCTTCTTGTGTTGTTAATCATGTATGGCGTTTATGTATACTCAATACTCAATATTGCAGAACTCTCTACACCCATCCACGTGGGTTGCCTGTTAAGCAGAGTGCTCATGTCTTGACCCTTCAGGAAACTTGGCAACACAGATGTGATCATGTCACTCTCCAGTGGCTTCTCATTACCTGTGGGACAAAATCCAAAGTCTCTAGCACCATCTCAAAAGTCCCCCATGATCTTATCCTTACTCACCCCTTTTGCAGCACCATCTTGTTCCACTCTTTCTTTTGCTCGCCATGTGCTAGCCATACTGACCTTCTTTTCTTTTCTCAAAACTGAGCGTGTTCATGCTGTCTCATCTGCCAAGAATGCTCTGACTTAGCTCCACCACCTCCCCAATTGTGTTAATGCTCATTTATTCTTCAAGTCTCAGATTAAACGGTTCTTCCTTAAAGGAGTCTTCCCTGTACCCCCAGATTAGATTATATTCAACTGTCACAAGTTCTCTACTTCTTTACCACTGCCAATCACAGTTGAATTGCTAGTTCCTGCATTTCTACTCCACCTGTGTGTAAGCTCACTGAAGGCTGGGAGTGTATGTCTCTCATCTATCCCTATAGCCCTGGCATGAACTAAAGTCTCTGGCACTAAGTAGACATCACTAGGCAATTATTGAATGAATGAATGAATGAATGAATGAATGAATGAATGGTTTCAGATTGGTCTACACCTAAGGCCACAGAGTCCTCCAGAATAATTTAGTAATCTTGAGAGGATCTGGTATTAATTTTCAACTTCATCTGAACCATTCTGTTTTTCTAAATATTCATGATATAAATCTTCCTGAGGGGGCAGAAGGCGTAACCCAATCCTCCATCAAGCTGCGTGACATTCCAGGATCTTTAGTATATTCTGTCATGAAGAATGCACCCTCCTCAAAACTTAGGGCACCATCCTATCCAATCTCATGGGTTCAGGTGATCCTCACATAATCCTAAAGCACAGAAGGATATCCTCAAGCCTACCGTCTTGCTTTATTTGAAGCAACAAAATTTGTTATGCTTTCACATTAAAGCAAATGTAATAATTTGCTTCTCAAGCAGCCACAGTGTTGAAGAGAGGCCATGGTATAGTGCACTTGGTGTAATGAGAGACAGGGGTGTAATGGAAAGAGTACTGGACGAGGAATCAGAAGACCTAGAATCTGGTTCTGGCTCCGCCATTCATCTGCTAATGACCTTAAGCATCTGGCTCTTTCCAGCTAAAATATACTTTCCTTTTAAATTGTACAGACCTTTTGCCTACAGGATACCCATGAGCCCCAAATGAAATAATTATATTTTACTGTTATATATAGGAGTTTCTTGTTCTTCAATTATGGAGAAAAAATGATAAAACCATAAAATGCTAGGCAGAGTATGATAATTTTGTCACTGGTCCTTGGAAGCAGTTTTATCTTCCTGATTTTGGACAGAATCTATGAACAGTTAAGTGATTTTTCATTCCCTGCCATCTGATGGCTGGTAAAGATAGCCCAGTTCTCACCAGGCCAGTTAGTGAGGGCGGAGTTAAAAGTTACAGCTGGTCCAACTTTGAGAGGCAACAGGGCAGTGATTGGGTATAATGTACCTCCCTTGCTTTTCCTCATTCTTCTATAGCATGAAAACTATCTTGTAATGAAGTCATCCATATTAGACCTCCCGTGGCTCAGACTCTTGTTGTCTGTAACACAGCCAGTGTTTGACATAAATGCTGACCTGAATCGTAGGTCCGAAAAGTTACCACCTACAGGAAATGGTTTTAGAAGAAACATAAGTCCTATTTCTCCTCATTGGTGCTCACATTACTGAGACAGAAGCTTTTCTCCCACAATTAGAGATGAAGTTGAAATTTAAATCTTCGTATATGTAATACAGTAAGTTTTTCCCAGGATGCTAATGAGTAAGGCTTTTTTTGATAACGGCACTTGAGGAAGAGTGTATTAGACATGCCATATAAAAGAAAAGAGAGACAGAAAAAAGAACCAAATTCATCTTCTGACTTTACTCTTTTAGGTTCTGAGACATTAAAATGGATTTATTTTTAAGTGCACTGTTGCTGTTGTTTTTTTTAATTATCACAGTCCAAAAAAACTATGGGGAGAAAACTATAGGAGGAAATAACTCCTGTCTTAAGTCAATCCTCACCGGGATTTCCTGTGTCCTAGAATATTTCTCAGAAACATGTACTGAAGAGGAGCTGGGTTGACCTGTGCTTTGACATTGTTTCTAATTGCAGACTTATCAATGAATCTCTGCGGGACCAGCTGCTGGTGACCATCCAGAAGACTTTCACGTACACGCGGACCCAAGCCCAGCATCTGTTCATCATCCTCATGGAGTGCATGAAGAAGAAGGAATTGGTACGTAAACAGCGTTCCCCATGAGTGGCAGAGCCCTCTCCATATTCCCTTCGTCCATCGAAACATTTTCTTGAATCACACACCAACTGCTCTTTATTTCCAGCCAGGCTCACAAGGTTCCTTGGGCTCCACTAGCTCCTGTAGCCTCCGCCCCACAGTAGCTAAGACACTACTCTTTCTGCCCGAATTTAATGAAGTGTGTGCAGCCGGGCTTTAGCGCCCTCATGAAGCTCACGCCAATGCTTCCGATGGCCTCCACCAAAGGAGTTGAGGAGAGAAAATACGTTTCCTCCTGGAAAATGCTTCCCTTCGGGGCTTCCCTTTGCTTGGGAGTAGCAATCACTGATGCGCTTATTGTCAAATATCTTCGTGACACAGGGCTGCTGTGCTAATATGCTAATCCATGCGGGTAGAAAAGGGAGGGACGTGCCTGTAGAATGCTGGAAACTTCTGTAGCTTCTGAAGTGTCCTCCAATAACTACAGAAACATTTCTTACATCTGGTGAAAGTGTCTTGCAAATGTGGTATCATCACAGAGACCTTCTGTTAGAGCGAACAGAAATAACATGAGCTAACATTTAACGAGTACTTGCTATGTGCCAGGCAGCATGCTAAATCTTTACATGGATTAACTGCTGTGATCTTTACAACTGATCCAGTGAGAGAGGTAGGATCATTATCCTCACCTTACAGGTGAGGAGATACAAACAGACTTGATTAGTAGATGAGAAAGCGGACTCAGCACCGAGGTGTTTCTTCTCTGTGAGAAATGCTCTTATCAGAAATCGTCTCACGGAAGCAAATGTAGCACCTTACCCACTCTGAGCAGATTCCCTGCCCGCCTCAGCAAGCAGAGACTATCCTCAGAGGTCACTTGAGCCTGCCTGCTGACAGAGGAAGTTAAAAGAGCAGCTTAAAATGAGCAGAAGCCTCACTCAAGGTTTGCACCACTTAGAGTCTGCGCGGGCATCCTGGAATGATTATCTTTGGGGACATGATGGGGAGAGGGGCACTTCTCCTCCTGAGGGACACCAGGGCCAGACCCTGAAAGGTTCAGCCACAGGGAGGCAGAAAGGGTAGGGAGGGGCTGGAGTGAGTCACTCTCAGCCAGTTCCCCCACGAGACCATAAGCTCCTCCAGGCATGGTCTGGAGCCCTCTTGCTCACGATGGTGTCCTTATGCCCAGGACAGTGGCTGGCACACACTGGGGCTCACTGAGGCTGCCAGGATGGAGGGGAGCAGGGGAAGGAGGCAATTTCTGAATTTGGGGAAGCCAAACATTTAGGAAAACAGGACTTGATTCAAGTAAGCACGACCCATGTTTGGAAGGCATCTGCGTGACCTCTGTGAGAACCTATAGCCCCTTCCAGGTTTGGGGTGAAAGTTGCGACCTCTAATCCTTGAGTGTCCAAAGACCCAGGTGGTCTGGCCACCTTGTACAGAGAACCGAGTGTACAGACGGGGTTCACAGCCATGACTGCTGGTGCCCGCAAGGCGATTCGGTTTAAACACTCCCTCCAGCCCCAAAGAGGCACATGAAACCCTGAGCCTGCCACAAGTAGAATGGATTTCCTGCTGACTGTGTGCTAATGGTTTTCCAATGCCAACCGTGAAAACTTACCAGAACTATCCATTTCAGCGGTCCTGTAAATTTCCTAGAAAGGCAGTTAGGATTCAAATTCAGGAAACCACTTGAAAGTCATAAAACCAGATGAGAGTGAATGGCCTCTCCAAATGAGGTGTTTCTTAGGACTGTTCCCTGAGATTCTGCCTAATAATCATTATGTCCCTTCATCATGGCCCCTGATGAAAAGGTCAACTGTATTTTAGTGACAGATATCTACTGCAAGATCGGTGAGATATCCCTTGCTGTAGGCTAAGGCATTGCAATCTTAACAAGAAATAAGTCGTCCTCATCACCATAACTGGGCAGGAATGAAGATTTTTAAAATCATAAACGTAATTAAAATGATTTTCATTTTTGGAGGGACTGTTTATATATGTAACAGTACTAGATGCTCTGTTAAGGATGTGGGCGTGAGGTAGGCATTGTTTCTCTCCTTTGGAGGGGAGCGGGGGAGAGGACTGAAGTGGGAGAGGAAGGTGCACACAGTCGGGAAGAGCCCCGCGGGGGCTGTCCTGCTGCGGAGCCCAGGTGGCTTCTATTCCCCATGCTGCCTGGCTTAGCACATCCTAGGTCCAGAAAGCATCCGCATGACCTTTGTGAGAACCTTCAGCCCCTTCCAGGTCTGGGGTGAAAGTTGCCACCTCCAAGCAGTTGCCTTCCAGTTGCATTTACTCCCTTCACAGATGCAGTGGGATATAATATTCTGAGGTCAGTCGAACCCTTGCTAAGTTCACTGAAGGGACTTGGTTCCAGAGTGGAACTGACATCTTTCTCATCCCAGCGTCCTTGTAACTTCTGTAATAAAGAACTTCACTAGGCAAGTGTAGTTAGTTTGTGAAATTTGGGTCTCTGGGCCATGTGGCCTCATGGCAAATACCTCCTGAGGGGCCTTTTTGTTGGTACTTTCTATTCATTTCCTATTGTTCTTGGAGAAATTTACTTCTCCTCTTGGGTCCAAACGACATCTCAGAATTGGTCGGTCACCTTTTGGGAGATAAATTCCCCCTAGAAACCAACCTCCAAGCTAAGTTCCATCAGAGTTATCCAGAAAAAAATAAAGAGGTTAAATCTATTCTCAGCAGCATATCAACTTGGGGGCAAATGTAGGGGACCAGCACTTTGTACCCCTTCACCCCCTTCCTCTTCAAGAGCGGTCTGGTTGTGAAAAACTCAGGACCAGGAAAAGAGGACCCGAAGCCCAGGGACTCATTTGCCACCTTCCCTTTCCACGCTGTTGGCTCCTCCCATCTGCTGTCCTCTCTCAGCTGCTGGACCTCACAGGGGCCACCTTGCCACCCCCTGTCTGTCACACCTGGGAGTCACGTCTGCATTCAGAACAGACAGTGCTCCCAAATCCAAGACTTTAAAGTCCACGTACCTGTCCAAACACAGCCGCCTTTCCTCCTCCACTCATCACCATCACTTCCTTCATCTCAGACTTGAACACCAAGCTTCTCCGTAGTTCACTAGTCAGAGTCCAAACTGCTGAGATAATCTCCGTGGAAGCAGAGTGTGGTTGAGTGCAGTTTTCTCTGCCCGGTGCCTCGCAGAGAGAGTCCAGACTATTTCCGGTCTTGGCTTGCCTGGGTCCTCTCACCCACCCACCCCTCTGCCCATGGGCCTGGTGCTTCTGGGTACCACTCCCAAAGTGGAGTCATCTGGTTCTTACTCAAATAGGCCTCCAGTGACATCAGTCGCCTCTCCTGTTCCCTGCAATTGCTATAAACCATGGTAATCTCCTGACGGCCTCTTGGGGGCCTTTGCAGGACATGTCACAGTCTTATGGTATCGCTGCACGAGCTTCCTGCTTCCTTTCCCACAGCGAGCTCTCCTGTGCGATAGTGATGCTAAAGTCTAGAAGCAAATTTTGCCACTAGACTATTAAGGATGCTTCTCCAGTCCGTCAGTTCAGGAGGTACAGGAGGGAAGATAAACGGATTTGTCCTTAAAACTCGTCAGTCAAGAAGATTCCAGGGATGCCACGGAGACACAGAGAAGAGGCAGCTTGGGGAGAACTAAAGGGGACCTGGGATCGAGCTGTATGTGGCAGATGATGGACACACGGGCTGAGAGGCGAAACTGAAGGAGTAGCTCCCTCTTCTGGCCTGGCAGCTGGAGCGGTGGCATCTCGGTGTCGTCACATTCTCATTGGGGTGGGGGTGCAGGGACCTTGAAGCAAAGAACAGCCATAGGCATAGAGCACGTGCTAATGGAACAGATAGAAGCAATGATATTGGCTCATCGGGCTTGCTCGTTCCTCTTCTTCCTCCTCCCTCTATAAACAGATGCTTATCAATGACTGATCCTTGGCTCTTTCCCCTTTCGGTCACTATTCTAAAAGACAGCTATTCAGTTGTCCAATTTGAGACAACTCCCAAATGCACAAATACCCAGCGTTGTCTCCCTCCAGGCTCCTGCATTTCCAGATTCCACACCCTCCTTGTCTTCCTTGTCTAGACTATTTCTGTCCCCCACTAACCTGGTCTTCCCTAATCCATTACCCTCCAGTAATCCATTCTGTAGGCCAAGGGGTCAGCAAACGTTCAGGTTTTGTGAGCTACAGAAAGTCTCTGTCACATAGTTTCTTTGTTTATGGGCTTATTTGTTTTTAAACAACACGCCAAAATCTCAAAGCCGTCCTCTACTTACTGGCTGTCAGAAAATAGGCCATGGGCCAAATGTGACCCACGAGCTGTGGTTTCTTGGCCCCTGCTACTCAGGATCTCCAGCTACTTCTCACCGAAGCACAGAACCAATGACATCACTCCTTGGAATGTGAAGTGTACTATTTTGCTTCTGTTTCCAGTCTTAAATCCCACCGCTTTTTTATGGACCTTTTATGCTAACTAAACCAATCTTCTTGCAGTTATTTTTTTATTGCCTGCTTCCCTGCATATGTTCAAACTTAGAGCTCTCTCATTAGCCATAACCAATTGCCAAACACATATGCACGCACGAGTGCACAAGTGTGCATGTGCATTCACACCCACCCCCCCCCCCCACAGACACACCTAGAACACAGTGCACTCCTTTATTTGCAACCCTCTTGTGGTGCTCATCATATATACCTTAAGTCATGTGCGTATGTCTCTGACTTCTCACGTAAGCTCATTATTCTGTTTTCCCTGCGCTCACTCATCCCTTGTCCCTCAAGCACAGCATAGACAGAGCAGACACCTGATAAATCTTTATTTAATGGATGAGTAAATGAGTGAATTCCTAGGAATATACATTAGTGGGGAGAGCTACGTATTTAATATCCATAAATTGCCATAAAATCCCCACTAACGCGGTGTTATGTCTCCTTAGGGAGTCATTGATTTGGCTTATGGACTTAGGTTTGATTCAGGGGCATCTGCTTCCGTTATGGGCGGTGTGTTCATGTGGTGGTTATGAGGAATAAGGCTCTAGAAGCAGACATACCTGGAATCCAGTTCTGGCTTCATCATGCAAGTGACTGAACTCCACGAAGCCCCAGGACCGTCTGCTTTAAAAGGGAAGTGACAATAATACCATGTGTTCTAGGATCGGCCACATTTCCTCCTTTAGTACAGATTATATTTTGATTCTTTAAAAATACAACACAATGAGACAAATATCACGATAAACCAAACGATCAAGACTGGCCCGAGGGTCTCACATGCCCTCTATCCACACCCTGCTAAGGACAAGGCCGAGCAGTAGCCATTGTTACTTGGCAGGTTAGGGTCTCAGCATCATGTAGGAGATGTTCCTGAAGACCGCGGTTACTCTATGGCCCTGAGTGATGGAGAGAATTCAGCATTCTAGCATGGGTAAGGAATGTTGTTGACACGGTGTGTGGCTCCTAGGAAGCACTGGATGATTTTCACTATAATTACATGTATTCTGTGAGTATCTGTAGTTATAGATACTAATTCAAGTGTAAGCACAGGTGTCTACTCTTGCCTTGTGTTTTCTCAGTCCTAGCTAAAATTGTCAGTGAGGCACAATTTGACCTCAGAGACCTGTCATCCCACCTTCACATTCCAGCCCCCCCCCCCCTTTGCTCATCTTCATGGACAGAGAGTACAGACAAGAGGAAACATAGACGTAACCTCCCAATGTCTTCCCTGTTTAACACCAATGCCCAAACAAGCCCAGTAGACTCCTATGGTCATGAGGGAAGAAAACTCTTAGAGCTGTAAAGGAAGGGCCATTTTAGGCCAAACGGCTGAAAGTCATAGAGTCATGTATCAAGTTTAAAAAAACAGTTCTCTCCAACACTGTGTTTGTGGAGAAATAGAAGTGCTCTTTGATGCTAAATTGTACCTCAGTCCTTTTAAATTCATTTAAATATCATCTTAACATAATTTAAATCTAAATATTTTAAATGAGTTAGTGGGCAAAGGAGGCAGAAGAAGTAGTGCGCCCTTACAAATGTTCTCCATATTGTGTTCTCAACACAAGTGGGGAGCAGGTTGATTTCTGAAGGTTCTGAAATTCTTTTAGATGATTAGAATACCACTTCGTAGGAATAAGGATGATGCAGGATTTGGAACCCGTTTGCTTGGCTTCAAATCCCAGATTTGCCGTTTAATGCACAGTAATCGGCACAATAATCTCTAGATGCCTTTGTTTTTTCCTCTAGATAATAATAATTGTATTTATAAGATTAATTAAAGGAATCGAATAAGTTAATAGATCCAGATAACATAGTAAGCACTCAGTAGATACTTTCCTTGTAGCAATGATGACAATGGTGATGGTGTCTATATAACCCTCCATATTTAACAAAGATCATCTTCATGCCATCTCATCTGATACTACCGTGACCCTTGCTAATGTCACTATTAGTATCTCCATGTTATAGAGGGAAACCAAGACTCAAAGCCTTAGGTGACAGGCCTAGAGTCATGTAGCTCATTAGTAGCAACTTTAGGACTTGAACCAAGAGCATCTTTCAGCAGGGACTGAGCACTTCCCACCATATGTCAGCTGATTCCATATTCTAAATATCAGGTATGACCACATTAAAAATGACTTTGAAGTAGGAACCCATTTTCTCTATCATTTCTGGAATGATCCGAACAAATATTTGTTAGACTTCAAGATTCCCGGAATGAAAAGAATACACTGTTGGCTGGCATCTCTATGCCCCTATGTAGCAGCCATCATATGCCTATAAGGAAAATGTAAGCACATTGCTTACTCGATACTTCTGCATCAAGGGCAAACTGAATTATTCTTTTCCAGGATAGTATTTTAATCAGACTAACTAGAAGCCCCCTATTTAGAGATCGACTCACCCTATCTTCTTCTCACAAAATATTCACTGAAATAAAAAAGAAATTTGAATTAAAGAAATTTTTTAAAATGGCATTTACACAATCCCTTGCCAGGACAACGAATAATGATGTTAATACCTTTCATCTTATGTAATGTAGAAGAACACGTTATCGTAGACAAAATTCTGTTGCATTCCTGTTTCACTTGAACTGCACAACAATGGGGCGAGAATTATATCTATTTTTCAGCTAGCAGAAAACCAAAACAAACTGGAGGAGTCCACAGAAGTGTATAGAAAATGCCCGTTTGATTTCCATCCTCACTATCAAAGTCTCAGACTCTCTCTCAGAACCAACAGAAATGACCCTGACCTTTCCCAGCCATAGTCAGCAAACATTATCAGTGGATTCGAGGCAATAGAAAAAACACAGAAAATACTTTTATTGAGAAAAATAAATTAAAACAATATGGTAAATAAAATATAAATACACAAGAAGTAAACATATTATTGCATTCCCTTTAAGAGCTGACTTACTAAATAATTTACCTAACAATTGGCTTGAGTGTCAATTCTAGACTGTCTTTGTAAAGACTGGGTTTCAGAGACTCAACATCTCGCCGCCACTATGCATTCCTGCTCCTCCTAGGCCAGGGTCTCACCATGTTTGCCTCGACCAATGGTCTCTGCTTGGCCACACCACCACCAGCTGCTCTGTTCCAGCTGACGCTCAACTGCCGAATGATACGTCTTAAAGAGCAACTCTCCTAATGCAACCTCCCACCCAACCACAAACCCCCACTGTCCTTAGCAGTGTTTGCCGGAGTGAGGAGTGCCGATTGCCTACGAGATTATTTCAGGAGGAAGCCAAATCAATATTTTTATTTTAAGAGGCACATGTTAATTTGCATATAGATTACAAAGAATGACAACAAAGCACAAAACCATGAATAGTAAGTTTAAATAAACACAAATTTTAAAGGGGAATCGATTTGAAGAAAACGATCTGATTGTAGTGTTGGTATATGTAGAAATAGTCAAACAGTGAAGACTGTACAAGAAAGACTGTTAGGTTGGAACATACTGGCCTTCAGAATTTTCAGTTCCCTAATGTAGCATTCAAGGCCCTTTATGGTCTGGATCAGGTCTACCTTTCCAGCCGCAACTACTATGACCACTATTTTCATACTCTAGTTTAACTAAATCTAATTTTCCTTAAGGAAAAAGACCATGCCTTATACATCTTTCTGTATTTTGTGCCAACTCTTAAATCCTCTTTTCAAATGTTAAATGCACTAGTTTCTAGAAGCAGTGGGATGGATTCTCTACCCCTACTCTACAGCTGATTCCCAAATAGGAATATTACTAACCAAAAAGGAATACATGGATTAGTGTTTTCCCTGAATTCAATAGAGTAAGAATTCTTAGCCTCATGTCTAAGAACAACTATAAGTCTTCAGCAAGTTCTGTGCAAAATTTTGTACATATAAGCATATTCTGGAAAGAATGTATTCAATTCTCAGATTCCCCAGGATGAGTCACTCCAAAGAGTTAGGAATCACTGTAGTAGACGCCCTTCCATGGCACCAACTAAGTTTGGATGACAGGAGCCATAAACACTGCCTTACATTCCTTCTAGTCCCTCAGAGATACCCCATCTGGATGAACATTTAACCTCATCAATTTTTAAACATGTGCACCTCCACATTTCTCATTAACAGTTCTTGTAGATGTAATTTCTTCCATGCTAAACAGTCAATCATGCATTTCAGGAA